>NC_135786.1:31910000-33245625 GCF_051106095.1 Pogona vitticeps
TGCCCACAAAGCTCTCCTCAATCATTTCAAACAAAACTGCTAGCTTTCTTTACTGCCCCTTTTACACCCGTATGTCGTGACTGGAAATACAAGTGTGGACCATCTCAGTCTTGGCCTCCAGTGACACATCCTTATACTTGATTATCTTTTCCCGTTCCTTCATTGCTGCCTTTCCAAGTCTCTGTCTCCTTCTGATTTCTAACCTGCAGTCTCCATTTGAATTGATGATTGAAGCAAGGTATACAAAATCTTTAACCATTTCAGTTTCTTCATTGTGAAAATTAAAGCTGTGTGGTTCTTTCATAATGAGCTTGGTCTTTTAAATGTTCAACTGCAGTCCTGCTTTGGCACTTTTTTCTTTCACTAAAAGTCATTCCAAGTCATTGTTTTCTGCCAGTAAGATGATGTTGTCTGCATATCTGAAATTACTGATGTTTCTTCAGTTTTATAGGTTTCTAGTTTAGAAAATGTACCTTTTGGATTATAAATCCTAGGATCCTCCACTTCTGTTGACAAGGTGGCCATGCTGTCTGCTGCATTGTGGGAGTTATTGAAAAACTATTTTATCAAGCTTTGCTTCCACCAGACTCTAATAATTACAGCATAGGCTCCTCTTGCCATACTGTCAGCTGAGAGCTGAGAACTCCGTGCAACCTGAAGGCTTATGTACTCCTGCTTTGAGAAATGTCAGTTACATAGTAAAAACATCTTTCATAATGTTGTATTTATGGTTTATCTCCCCCTTCCTTTTGAATCCAGCTGAAAACTGCTTGTAGCAATCACTCCAGCTGTGGCATCAGTGATGGCTGATGTCTACTGTGGTTAGAGAGGTAGCAGCCAATGGTGGGTAGAGCCAAGGATCACAGTCCGCTGGTCCTCCCCTCCCATCCACTCACATACAGAAAGTGTGATGATGCTGGAATTTAAGGAGGGGAGGAGTACAGGCATCACCCTGACCCTCAGCCTTTTGCATGAGGGGCAGGCACGAATGGATTGGCTGGCTGTCGCCTGAGGTAAAACAGTACCTCATTTGTCCCAGTGGATAAGCTGCCATCATGTGAAACATTGTGAGAAAAGCACAATGTTTTTTCTCAAAAAGTTTTTGAGAAGCTTAGAAACAAAAAAAAACTGACATAAAAGGATATACAGGCAAAAATCCTAAAGAAAACATGAAAAATATGCCAGGTGGTATTCACAGGCTGATCCACTTGAGTGGCAGGATAGTCCCCCACTGTTCTTTCCAAACCAGCTGCCTTGACAATATGAGGCACGAATATCTGATTTTAGAATCAAAAAGTTATGCTGATTCTCTGGGATGCCTAGTTTTGGCAGCCTCAGCTCATGACGTGCTGTCTGCCTTCCCTGGCAGACAAGCCAGCATCTGTGTTTGTTGCTTTCTGTCCCTCTTGGTCCCTACCCAGTTCTATAGGAATGCCCCTGTCTCTCCATTTTTAGGGCAGGATGGATACAGCTCAGTCAATCTGTTCCCCTGCTTTCCTGTCCTCCTGTGAACTAATGTGGAGGAAAGGAATGGGAAAATCAAAGATAAATTATATAACACAGCACTAGGCTTCTTGTCACAGATGTGCCAGAATTTTTCAAAAAGAAGCAAGACAGCTGAAAGTTAAAAGTTTGTCAGTATTCAGAGCAGTGAATTAATGAGAAATTTGGGAGAGACAGATCATGACAAGCCTCAAAGCTGGTTCCCTGAACAAGAATAAAAAATGCAGGCAGTTGGACTAGTCAAAATCAACAAATGAGGAGCAGGTCTCTTGTAAAGTGAATGACTCTTAATGTCCCATTCAAGACCAGATCATCCTAAAAATACTTTGCATTACAACAGGGATAGCTTGCAACAATATACCTTTCCCAGCAAATTCTTCACCTCTCCTAGTTACTCTGGGGATTACAGCTCATTTCAGAAGGAACAGGGAAGCAGGAGATGTGTGTGTGTGTGTGTGTGTGTGTGTGTGTGTGTGTGTGTGTGTGTGTGTGTGTGTGTGTGTGTGTGTGTGTGTGTGTGTGTGTGTGTGTGTGTGTGTGTGTGTGTGTGTGTGTGTGTGAAGATGATGTCCTAGTCCCTGCTATTCAGAAAGTCCCAGGGCTTTGGCCTTGCAAATCCAGCCTCCCTTACACTACTGATTTGTATTTCCACAGGTGAGATGGTAATGTATATCAAGCTTTCCAAGCTGTAATGTGACTTTTGGGGTTTCTGTCTCTTTAAAATATTTTTAAACTTGTGAGGAGCCCTCACATTTGCACACAGCATGCTTAGACACTGGCAAGGCTCACAGTTGCTGCTTTTCGTGGGCCTGCCTTCTAAGCAACTTTTTGGGGGAGGCAATTCTGCTAGATTGCT
This sequence comes from Pogona vitticeps, assembly GCF_051106095.1. Taxonomy (NCBI): domain Eukaryota; kingdom Metazoa; phylum Chordata; class Lepidosauria; order Squamata; family Agamidae; genus Pogona; species Pogona vitticeps. The sequence goes on from NC_135786.1 coordinate 31,912,360, forward strand.
ATGCCAATTCTGCAACGATGCATGAGCATCCCATTAAGGCGGCCTAATGGGATAGAACACTTATGTTCATCCTCCAGAAAAATACTGTAGAGGAATACATCACCAAGAAAGAGGACATTAATGGTTACTGCTTTGCATAAAATTTCTGTGTTCACATGTATAACATATAGATAGACATGCAGAAATAATCAAAATAATTCAAGCAGTGCAATGGGAAAGACTATGATCAAATGACCTTTGTGTAGGTGTAGTCTGCTCTTCAGGTGCTAACCAACCCCTTTCTCTTGTAATCATTCTTTATCCTTAAGTATAGTTGAGCTGAATCAAGTCAAGGTTCTTTTCAAATAGATGACTCTTCTCCTGTCAAGGAGGTCGCAGGGACACACATTATCCCATGCAATTTGTACTGGAATTCACAAGGCAAGTTAAGGAAGTGTCAGAACTGTGTTATCACACATCACGCCTGCTGACGGTCATTGCTTTTCAAGTACACCTTATGAGAATCTTCCTTTCTTTTTCAGCTCCCTTTAGAACAGAGTTTGGCAAAAATTACTTTTTTGGACTAACCATGCTGGGGAAATCTAGGAGCTGCAGTCCAAAAAACAAAACAAGACCAAACTAAAAGTAACTTTGAAAAGCTCTGATTCAGAGAAGTGTCAGCAGAAAGTGGCCTAAAAATATCTGTGCCATGGGATAATTGCCCCTAATCCAAAGCCTTTAGCAGATCTTTGTCTTGCCTTTAGTGCTTCATAGGCCACAGCATATATACCATTTGAGTTAAATCCTGCTTAGGGCGATCTGTCACATCAGATTTTAAGTCTTGTAGTATGTGCTTGTTGCTGCTTATTGTGAAATAAGAACAATGATTCAGGCTACTTGTGAAGATCTCAGCAGCCAACTCAAACACAAATGTTTTCTCTGCATAATGCAAAAAAAAAAAAACCACCCTCTCTCGACTGTAGCAATTCATCGTAATCACAATCATAATCTTTGATATGCCAATAACTCCATCTGGCGGCTTGGACACATGTAAGTGTACATGTGCTATAATAATATGGAAGAGCACTAGGCACAGTCTGGTTGGATTGTCCTTCCTGTAAGTCAGAGGTCCCCAACCCCTGGTCCGTGGTGGTTTGAACCGGACTGGGCTGCGGAAACAGACCTCCCACCCTGCCACATGCACTCACCCCTGCACAGCTGATTTACACATGTGCGAGCTCTAGCATGGCCTTGCAAGCGCCGCGCCACTGTTTGCGGATGAACACAAGCGAGCGCCCACTTGCATGAGCACCACACCACCATTTGCGCATGAGCACACAAGCACCTGCACAAGCACTGCGCCACTGTTCGCACATGCGAACAAGCGCAGGGATTGCCCCGCCTTCCCCAGCCATTCCGCAGGGTGAAAAAGGTTGGGGACCCCTGCTGTAAAGAACCAAGAACTAGTTTAGAGTAATAGCAATCACTTGGTACCAATCACTTGACCATGCTGTCTGTGGCATTCTGGGAGCTGTAGTCCGAAAAAACAAATGTGGGTTTCACCAGCCTGCCTTAAGGCCCCTACATTAACATGCTGTCCCATTATCAGTGTGGAAGTAAGATTTAACTGTCAGTCCATTTTACTTCTGCACATGGAATACAGACAGATGGCATTTTCTTTTTTCTTCAGCCAGCAAGTGTATTGAATTGGGCCCGACCCCATTGAAAACAATGCAACAGGAGTAAACTGCCAACTTTCAATTCAACTGGGTTTATAGAAGTGTATTGACACACAATATACATTCCAATCCCCAGGAAAGGAGATGCCAAGGAGTGCAGTAACTATAGGACCATTGCTTTAATTTTCCATACAAAGAAAGTGATGTTCAAGTTGTTGCAACAAAAGCTTTTACCTTATATGGAATGAGAAATGCCTGATGTTCATGCTGGATTTGAAAAGGAAGGGGCATTTGCAACCAAACTGCAAATATCTTCTGGCTACTGGGGCACCACAAAGGAGATCAGTCTATGCTTTATAGACTACACCAAAGCCTTTGACTGTGTGGATAAAGAGAAACTCTAGGTTGTTCTGAAAGAAATGGAAGTGCCTCGGCACTTGCTTGTCATGATTCGTAAACTATGGACAAGAAGGTACTATTCTGACACAAGATGGAGGTAGAGAATGATTTCCCATAGACAAAGGTGTCAGATAAGGATGCATTTTATCCACTTATCTCTTCAACCTGTACATAGAACATATCATATGCAAAGCCCGACTAAATCCTCAATTCATTTGTAATGCATGGGCTATAGATATAATATGGCCCATTCTAGCTACTCCTACCAACAGTCACACTGTAGCACTCTGACCGAGTTGCAGCTTCCAGACCTTCTTAGAATCTTAGAACTGAAGAGCTGGAAGAGATCCAACCCCGGTCAAGTAAGCACATTGGGAATCACACTCCCAACCTCTGGCTGCATAACCAGATTCCTAAGCCACTGAGCTATCCAACAGTCTTCCAGGAGAGCCCTAAGTAGGGTTCCTTGTAGTAATCCATTGTACATAATGACAGCTAGAGGCAGGAGTGGTCCAAGGCCTTTTGCTGCCTAAGAACAAAGGCAAGCTCTATGAGCTATGATTTAATGCTGCACCACCAGCCTCAATTCCAGATACAGATGCTACTCTGAATCCATTTGGTAGGTCTTTTAAATTAATAGCTACAGTATATGGTTAATTTACATAGATATAATTCTCATTGATTTGGGTGGGCTAATCTGGTTAGGGGCCAATCATGCAAGTGCTAAAGTGGTGTCACATTTAGTTCCATGCTTTCTCTTGGACAGCAGTGGCACAAATGTTTTCTTTGTTCCATTTGAACCATGAACATCATCGTGGAGTTCGGAGCTGAACATGCTCACTGACGTCTCAGGGAACTTGCAGGCAGTGAAACAAATATCAGGATGAATAGTGTTTGGGCATGATTTTTGTGTGTGATGTGGTTTTGAAGTTTCAGCACCCCATCTTCACCAATTTCCACCTGGTATCTTAGAGGGCGTGGCAGCAAATGTTACATGTGCTGGACACAATTTGCTACTTGGTCGCCTGCTTAAAATATGGGATCCCTTCCCGCTCCCATCACTCTGCATTGACATATTATCTAGTTAGATGGTTTTACCCACCTGAGGCCATCTATCTGTATTTCCTTTGCACTCTTTTGGAAAATCAGAAGTAGCATGAGCCAACTTCTCAACCCTTATCTGCCCCAGCTCTACGATGTCACAAAGGACTGTCCCTTAGCTCCATGTTGTAGTGCTGAACACTGAGGAGATGGGATGCAGTTCTGCTTGGAGTGGGTGTGCAGCCAACATCTGAAGCCTGCAGCAGTGATGATTCATCTGCTTAGCCGACTTTAACAATCAAGAAGAGTTTTCTCATCCTGAGCGTGACTCCTTCCAGGAGGAAATTAAGAGAAGCTAAGGACCAAATTAGACAGGAAACACAGGAAGACCATGATGAAGATTTCCTGTGCTTTAGGGTGGGGGGGAGGCAGAATCCAGACATTGAGGACCCAGATCTCAGAGCAGTTATAACTGGAGGATGGCAGGTGAAGAGATAATTATCTGCCTTAGCGCTGTTTTCCTGAACCGGACTCTCCTCTTGAGTTTTAATGGTCTCTCAGTCCTCTCAGAGGTATATGATTCCTTAAGCTTTTCTACATGGAGCAAATAACAGCTATTGGGATGTGATGAGAGAATTCTGTTTGAGAAAATAACATAGGAGAGGAAATGAACCCCCCCCCCCATTCCTCTGGATTTAAATTGCAGCCCAAATTAATAGTCCTGAAACATGCATATGGGGTCCCCCAGATCCAGATGTGGAGCTCAGGTGAATGTGGCTGATTGCACTTTCTAATTGGGCTTGTCTACCTCTTGAAGACTGAAGAGGTTTCCTAAAACTGCCCTGCTATAATACCTAATCGGCATGGAACAATAACAATGAGACAAAGATATAACTTTACTCTGGCTTTCTCCTCTCTAAGGCATTGTTTTCAACAATATCCATGGCATAAAACTGCCTTTAGGTTGTAGTTGAATGTTAGTGACTTAATACTTTGCTGCTGCCCTCCTCATACCAGTAGCAGTTAAATAAATCGCAGCTATTGAGTTGGAATCATGTGATGTCCTTCTCTGTCATGTTTATTTGGGGTTTTTTGATTCCCTCTCCCTGCAATAGTTCAATCCTTTACATTCATGGAATTGGTAGGTTCATTCAAAAATCAGTCCCCCTGAGTCTTATGGGAATACTACTGAGTCTAATGGAATTTATCTGAAGTGGGCATAGGATTATACCTTTATAGTGTATTTCGATACATAATCTCTTCAGAAGTACATTCCACTGAGTTCAGTCAGACTCAGTCTCAGGTGTGTATAGAGTTGTGTATACCCTTGGAGAGTCCTTGCTATATAACACTCTCTCATCCTTAATATACCTCAAAGTTCACTCTCTTTCAAAGTGCTTTCCTTGTGCTGTAAATTAAAGAGTTGGTTTTAAACAGAGCACCACAGATTTACTGAGAAAGGAGTCTTTGGTCAGTGCTCTGTCCTTTTGATCTTGCCCTCACCTTCTCAGTGTCTTTTCAGAAATAAAGCTCACACTGGTTTTCTACAACTTTGTTTGAAACTGAGCTCAGCTTAGCTTTCAGAAAAGAAAAAAAGAAAAAAAAACATTTTTTCTGTGACCGGTTCCAGGGAAGAAGCCTTGCTATTTCGTGTTAGTGAGAACAGCCAAGAGTCTTGTAGCACTTTAAATGACAAACAAGTGTACTGTAGCACCGGCTTTCATCAGCTGGATCTACTCATCTAATTCTTTAAATTGTAGCCTATGTGGATTGGTATGCATACCCTGACTTAGAAAGAAGGGAAAGTGTATGTGCATATATAAAGTCAAAAATGGCAAAGAAAGTTAAGCTACAATATTTTCTAGCTACAACAAATATTTTATTTGCATTTCTGCAATTTGCCATTACTTTTTGCTGCGTTCTTCCTTGCAGGTCATATGACAGTGTGCCACTTATGGGAGGTTTCTGTGGTATTCTCATGTATCTGGGGGAAGAAGTCGCATCAATAAAAACGGATGGCAAAAACACGGCCATCAGATCAGAATGCCAGCAGAAACCCACATGCCTGGCAGAATGTCATTTTTCCTTTATGTAAATGCACTTCTGGCATATGTGATATAGCCTTGATCAAGGGTTTTGCCTTCAAAATCTACAGATTCTATGAATCATGGATGCTCCATTGTCTCAGACACTGACACTCTTATAGAGCTATCTGACTAGGTTTAATTCACAATAAATACAGATAGGATCATCAGGTTGAAGGACACGTTTTACTTTCTTGAAACAAATAGCATTTTTAATGGCATTTGTTTGGGTGGATTATTATGTCTGAAGTTACTGTTTCCTTTCACATGTTGTAAAGTACCTTTACATCATACCTTTAACACGTTCAGCACATGTGGGGACAAAAAAACACCCAAAATGAAACTGTAAATGTCCAAAAACCTACTTCTGGTTTTGAAAAATGGGTATTTTGATACTAACGAGCAAGAGGAAGGAGAGCTGTGATCTGTGTAAAATACGAATGGCAATTCCTGAAGAATTCCATGATGAACTGTTTGTTTGTTTGTAAAGCATTTTTTTGGCTGGGAGGTAGCGTGGTGGGCAGTTAGAGATACCTTGCAAAAACACCCTCAGGGCCGCATGTGGTCTCATCAACATTTTAACCAACCTCTGTTTTAATACAAAATAGACCAATGTAGAAAATGACTGTTAGAGGAGAAATTAAACTCATTCGTATCCCTTCTTATGTACTTCCTTGTACATAAAAAAACCTGAGGTAACATTCTTTTCTGGCTGCTAAATAAGCACATGAGCTGGCTAGATAGCTCAGTGGTTTATCTGGCTGCAGAGCCAGAGGATGGGAGTTTAATTCCTCACTGTGCCTCCTGTGAGTATAACCAGCCTGTGTGGCCTTGGGCAAGCTGCACAGTCTCAGGCTGCCCCCAGAAAAAGGGAATGGCAAGTCACTTCTGTGCATTCTCTGCCTGGAAAACTCTGGAAAAGGTTGCCATAAGTCAGAAGTGACTTGGTGGCACATGATGATGATTATTATTAAGTAAGCACATCTTGCTTCAGTACAAACATCTCACTACCAAGGTACCTGATGAAAACAGGAAGGATGGGTTGGCATCTTTGTTATCAGCCACCATCTGGGTCCACCTGCAGCTCCCTGTACTTCTTCTGGAGGGGTGAGCGAAATCACCTAATTCCCCCGGGGCCAACCCAAGGCCATTCTTCTGCCTGACAGAGAACAGCACATCAAGATGCAGTTTCCAAGACCTGTCAAATTAGTTTTGCACCTGAGGCAGAAATTCCCACAAGAAGCTGACAGTAATAATATAATCATAATAAATTAAGCAGTTAACCATTTGCTGCCCCTTTATGATTCCCAAACTCTGCCGACTAAATGCAGCTGCCAAGAGATGTCTCAAGACTGGAATAGAGGATGCCTCAACCCCAGATGTTAGAGTGAGGTACCCACTTACAACATGACCAGCCCTGAATTGCCCGGTCCTCTAAAGACTTGCTTCCTCTCACCAATATATTTTCTACTTATGTAATGTATTTGCATAGGTGTTAGGAGTCCACCTTAACTGAAGAAGAGGGTATTAATGTACGTTGCACAATATGTTATGATATGATATGATATGATTTTTTAAGTTGTTATGCGATGTTAAGTTGCTTCCAATTTATTTATTTATTGAGCTTATATGCTGCCCATTTAGACATAGTCTACTCTGGGTGGCTCACAAAACACGTAATAAAAACAATTAATATGAAGTAAGATTCCAACATTAACACAAAAACGGAATAGATAAAGATAAAGAAAGAGAATTACATAGTGTCCAGAGGGAAGGCCTGTCTGTATAGCCAGATCTTGAGTTGGTTTTTGAAAATGCCCAGCGAGGGGGCCAGACAAATCTCGGGGGGGAGAGCATGTTCCAGAGCCTGGGAGCCACTGACAAGAAGGCTCAGTGTCTTGTTTTTTCTTTCCGGTCCTCGGCGTTAGGCTCCTCAGTCGCACCTCCTGGCTAGATCGGGTGATACAAGTAGATCTAGGTGGGAGGAGGCGTTCTGCCAAGTATTGAGGTCCTAAACCATTTAGGGCTTTGTATGTGATCGTTAGAACTTTGAAATCAATGTGGAATCGAATGGGCAGCCAATGCAGTGCGGCCAGAGTGGGAGTAATATGTTGATGTTTCTTCACCCCACGAAGAAGTCTGGCCGCCGCATTCTGCACCATTTGTAGTTTCCGCATTAATCTCAAAGGTAGCCCCACGTAGAGTGCATTGCAGTGGTCTAATCTTGAGATTACGAGTACATGGACCAAGGTGGTGAGTGCACCAACATCAAGAAAGGGACGCAGCTGGGCAATCCGCCAAAGATGGAAATAGGTGGTGCGGACCACTGACGCCACCTGAGTTTCCATGGTGAGCGCCGGGTCCAGATGTATCCACAAGCTGCGAACCTCATTCTTAGCAGTGAGAGTCACCCCCCAAAAAAGAGAGGGAGTTTCCCAAACCACTGACAGTGGGTTCACCCACCCTCAGGACCTCCATCTTCTCCGGATTCAGCCTCAGCCCATTTTCCTGCATCCATTGCAGTACAGACCACAGACAGCGCTGCAGGGACAGAACAGCATTCTCTGTAGTTGGAAAAAAGGAGATGTAAAGCTGAGTGTCATCAGCATACTGATGGCATGATGCTCCACACCCCCTGATAACCCCACCCAGCGGCCTCATATAGATGTTAAACAGCATTGGGGAGAGGGTCGAGCCCTGCGGAACTCCACAATTGAGGCTCCACGGGGCCGAGTCCCCCTCCCCAAGCTGGACTCTCTGAAGACGATTCTCCAAGAAGGATCGGAGCCAGGCCAATGCCAGTCCACCAATTCCCTGCTCAGAGAGCCTCCCCAGGAGGATACCATGGTCGACGGTATCAAAGGCAGCTGAGATATCAAGGAGGACCAACAGAGACATTTTCCCTCTGTCAGCCTCCCTCAGTATGTCATCTAACAGGACAACCAATGCCATTTCTGTACCATGACACGGCCTGAAGCCCGACTGGAATGGATCCAGGGCGTTTGTTTCATCCAAATGTGCCTGAAGCTGATTGGCCACCACCCTATCCAATAGATTCCAACTATCACAGCCCTATGAATGAACGATCTCCAAAATGTCCTGTCCTCAACAGCCCTGCTCAACTCTTGCAAACTCTAGCCTGTGGCTTCCTCTGTTGAGGGTGTGGCTATACTGTTGAAATGAACTGGGAGCTGGATGGGGGTTTATGAAGCTGGTTTAAAGTCACTTGGTTTTTGTGTTGATGTATGTGTCTTCTTGAGACAGCTTTTATTCCACTTGTGATCTGTCTAGGGTTTCAAAACTTTGCTTTGTTAAGTGAATTGGCACCTCAGAGCACCAGCTTCTGATTTTTCTGGGTTCTGTGTCATGCCACAAAGCCATTTTTTTCCTGCTGTGAGGTTTTGTTTTGTTTTGGGTTTTGATCCTTTTGCAGAGAATTGATTTCCACTGCTATAAATAACCTTTTTGTCAGTTGTACTTATTTTTTAATATTTGTTTTAATTTTTTATGTATTTTAAAGTGGAATAATGCTAGTCTGATGTTACAGATAGAAAATTATATATAACAGTTCAGACTTCAGGGTACTCTGCAGCCCCAGACCCATGATCCTGGTATCAAATACTTGACAAACCCCACAGACACAATTTACTCTGAAATAGGCAAGCACACATGCCAAAACATTTTTTAAAAATTTGTGATCGGCATTTATACAAAATAAATAACTCCCCATGGGTGTTTTAAAACTCACTTTCTGACCAAAACAAAAAGTGCACTTAGCTGTACAATGTGTAGGCAGATATTTTTAAATCAATTTCAAGTGTGCTAAACCCAATGCAAAAACAGGAGTATTAGGACATGTCGCCAAGCCATGAATCAACCTGTTTCATATGTGGTCTTCCACTTTTTTAAAGAATTATTCTCTCTTCCAGCAAGTCTTTTCTGTTCATGATGTGCCCAAAATATAACAAGCATAGTTTGATCTTTTTTGCATCTAGAGAAAGTTCAAGCTTTATTTTGATCTAGGACTTACTTGCTTATCTTTCCATGACCATATCTGGTAACTTCTGTTACTTATATCTATCTACCCTACACTCCTTCCTTATCAGTAATATCTGTCAGTAAGATATCCAGAAAATAAAAGCACTAACATTGGCAGATGCAATTTCTCACTGGTATTTGTTGATGCCATGGGAGGTGATATTTCCAGTTAAGAAGCTTTCTGTTATGCCAGTTTCTAAATTAATTCTAATCCCCACTGCAATGAATGCCTTCCCTTAATTTCCTCATTCTCTTTGCTACTTCTTTTCTTCTTACATGCTTGCTGACAAATCATTACGATATGTTTGGATAATGTATGAAAGCACATAATCCAATAATCTTTTCAAAATGTAAATGGATGTTGCCAGTGATGTGTCTAGGAGAGAGAATGGACTGTAGTGTAGGACCAAATGCCAAATACCAACCTCTACGGAGTAAAATTCAAAAGGCAGGAAAAGGCATAGACTTCTGGACTGAGTTAGTTTTTCTTTTCCTCAGACATTGTCAGGGGAGACGTTGGTGCCCAAGAAGTATGAATTGAACACACACTGCCCTTTTTATCAGAAATAACCAGTGTGAGACTTAAACCACTGCTCATAGACCTTGATAAATTTTGCAAGCTGCAGGGATCATGGATTTAAGAAAATTAATTTTATGCTTTTCATCATCCCAAATGTTTCTTTAAAATTGAGGGGAAAAAGCTTTTCCTCTTTGTGCCTCTGAGGAATGCATCAGAGATTGCAAAGACGAATTGAAATGTAATGAAAACAACTTAATCTGTCTCATGAGAGAAAGGCTCCTTTGTGGAAAGGCTGGTTTTTTCCCCCCTACTGGGCTGATTGTTAAAAGGATGAGAGAGGAAGACCTTTGGGTACCTGCAGGACAGCTTGATGACTTCTGGAGCTCTGGAAGTTCTGAACTGTCCAAGAGAGGGCAGTTTGCACTGTGTAATCCAAATAATTGCACCTCTCTGTTCATTACTACATTGATGGCAGAGCTTGAAAATATTACTTTTAGGGGCACACCTGGCACAAGGCTCTAGCAAGTGGCCATGGTAACCTCAGGATTCAAGTAATTATATAGACCTCAAAACTAACTTTTTCAAGCTCTGGGCACCATTGCTGGGAAGAAACTCTGAACACCTTTCAGCAGTGATGGCCCTTCACAAAAAATTGCCTTTCCTGCTCCAGCTAAAAGAACATAACCACTGAGTATATGTTTTTGCCCGCCTCCCATTCCAGAGATGGTTATAGTGTTGTTCCTGTTGTTCAATGGATCCACACCAGAGTTTCTGGAAACAGCAATAGCCCAGTATTGTCACCTTAGGTACTATGATAGTGAGGGATAATCTCACTTCTGCAGTCCTTCTCCTCCCATTGTCCATCTTCCACCATCTGTAGTTTTTTCTCCACCACTGGGGCTTCTATTTTTTGGTAATCAAATGCATTTGCGTTGGTTCAGACAGTGATTGCTTGAGCCAGTCTGGAAGTGGTTGTAGTCATGTGTTCAAATCCATTCCAGCCAGCTACAGTGACAATGTAAGAAGCAAGGTAGTGAGGAAAACTGGCCAGTTGGAATCAACATGATTTGTGACACTAAGGGGAAGACCTACAGTGGAATAGCATTGGGATAGCGATGTAGATTCCTCACTGTGGGTGAGAATTGGCAAATTATAATCCATTGCAATCAGGCGAATGAATGCATACTGTAAATAGAAAGTGCACAAAGAATGCTAACGCAGGTAAATGTCTAACTCTTTGGCCACCGTCAGCTTTCTTTTTTGTGGCATCTGATTTTGTCAGCACCAATAAAGGAGTGAATTGCTGATTGATCTGAACAAGGAAAGAGAAGAAAAGAAAGATGCACACTAATTTACCCAGGCAGAGCCACTTCTCACCGATTAGGATTATGAAGTTATGAAGAAGCAAAAACAATTGCTCTTCCTCTTCTGTACTACTACAATATATGATATCTGAAACATTCTTCACTCATACCCTATGACCATCTTGCCACAGTGCAGGGGAAGGCAAAACAAATGGGAGATTTGGTTTGGATTTATGTGAAAGCAAGTAAACATCAAACACATGACATAAGTCACTTGGGTTTCCTGGCTTGCAGTAAATGTACCGTGTCTGTTAGCTCTTCCTCCTCTTGTTCTGTTTTTGCAGTTGATGGAGAGTTAAGGTTGGGATCTGCTAGAAGCACGTTTTGCTCCACAGATGCTGTTTCCTGAAACAAATGAACTGAAAGGAAGAATCTGCTGCGTCATGAGCTTAAGTACTATGGTGCACTCCTACACAAGGCAGACTCATACTAATCACATCAATGGGCCACCTATCTCAGCAGTTTATCTGCCTGCTGACTGCAATGGCTGGCTGATCACTCCAGGAGGTCTTCAAGCAGCATCAATTGCCATGCTCACCTTCTATTGCTAGAGCTCAGCATGTAACAGCTAGAGGTAATGAGTTTATAAAGGAATGATTCCACCAATAGATTGGTCCTCTAAATAGTCATCAAAGCAGATAGTCCAATCAGACCCAGGGCACATGTTTAATCCTAGCCTGAAACATAGAGATGGTAGGCAGGAAGACAGGCAAGCAGGCAGGTAGGTACGTAGGTAGAATGTACATATATCTCTCTACTTATCTCTGTATATCTTCATATTTTTATCTTCTCTTTCTTTCTCCTCTGTTTTCCTTTCTGTCCTTCTTAACTATTTAAAAAAACCCTTTCAAGCCCATAAAAAAAGGATGAAAAATCTTGTGGCACCCTAAAGACTGAAAACTGGGCTGGAGTCCATGCAGGCTTATGATGAATAAAAGGCGTATGCCACTCATTACAAGATTAAGGTGCTACAAGATATTTTGATTTTTTCCCCCCTGTCACAGACTAACACAGAGACTCTCTGGGAAGTCTCCAAAGAAAACGGTAGTGCCACTGTTGCTATTGTAGTGTTTAAGTCAACAGACAACCAGCCATGGAATGTGATCTGCCAGTCAAATACCAATGCCAATACATATATATATTTAATAAAAAGAGAGAAAAAGTGAGAGGGTAGTTTGCTAGTTTGATGCTTGATCAGAAGTGGTATAGAGGAGCCACACCTTACAGGCTCAAAGTCTCAGGACTTTCTGAAAAGCAAGAACTGCAACATCCACCTATGATTCCCCACTTCAAGCTCCTTTGTTCCCACTGAACATAGCTACAGAGGAGATGGGAGACAAATAATTTTCCTAGGAACAATGTTCTTGTGCATATCATTCCTGTTGTACACCCAACTATTTGAAGTTTGATCATGAATGGGCAATTTTAAAAAGATGGCTTTTCAAAAGGTCTGATCCTCATTTGTTGATATTGTGAACCAATCAAGCTGCTTATATTTTCAAACTCTCCTTATGGAGCGAGGCAGTGGCTATAAGGACTTTCATAATGGGTACCCACGTTTGCAATTTTACCGCTGCAACATGAATCAGCAGCCTGTGGTTCAAACATGAAGGAACATCCCTCACCAATTGGGGGGTGTACTCCACACACACACACACACCATAGGCATATCCTGATTTGACCAGAAACCATGTCAACCTTAAATCATTTCAGAGGTGCTTGATTAATATATATTGATCAATATATATTATTAATACTGCCTGATGTTTTTATGCCAGTGAGCATGAGAGATCCTGCCAAATGGCTCGTGAATGTTTTGCTTTTTCCCAAAGTTTTCATGAGCTTTCTTTATTTAAACATTTCCTGTGAAAGAGAAATATTTTCTATAAATTCCCATCTTACAGCCTTCCGCTTCAATCTATTACATCCTGACATTTCTCTTACTTTCCTGATGCAGCACATCTTAAATGCTGGTCTTTGCTGTTTAAGGCTCTGTATTTCACCTCATGCTGATAGAAGGTTTCTGCCTCTCTTCATTATAGATTTTATTTGTTTGCCCCCAACGCCATCACTCTTTCTTCAAGTGTGTATTAATACTGCCTTTGGGAAAGCTGAAGCCAGACGAGGCAGCTGTTTCACAGTGGGGTTCTTATTTTTCACCCAGCCGTACAACTCAGTTTGACAGATACCCGAAGAGCTTCACCCGCTGGCCAAGGGTCACCTACTGAGCCACAATCTCAAGATGAGATAAGATGCCAAAGATCCTCCTCTTTGCAGATTGTTGGCTCTGAGCCAGCTTGCCTCACCAGGTCTCCTTTCATGGCTACTTGCTTAGCTTGCAATGTTCCTCCTTTGCTGTCTACAGAGAAATTGCTTGTTCAGATTTTGAAGCATGACTCTGCTGAAGGACAGCAAGGAGGAGGAAGAGGAGAAGATCTTCCTGACCCTGAACAACATAGGCAGCATCAGACCTATCAAGGTCTATCTAATGCAACATTCTGTTCCTGCAGTGGCCAACCCAATAGATGCCTATGGAAGACTCTTGAGCAGAACATGCACCTTCCCTGTCATATTTCCAAGCAACTGGTATTGAGAGGCATATGAACTGAAGGGACTATATAGCCCTCAGAACCGTATCCAGACAAAAATAAAAACAAAAAATAGAAAACAAAAATGTTGCAGCACCTTAAAGACTGTTATATTTCAAGGTGAGCATTCATGGATACACCCCTCAGAACCAGAAGCTGTTCAAAGCTTTATCCCCTATAAATGTTATAAAATCTATCTTTAAACCTATCCATATTTGTAGCTATCACTATGTCTTGTAGAACCTATTTCCATAATTTGAAGAACATTGTTATTTCATCAGTCTGGAGCCTTCCAGAATATTCTATTACCTGAGATGATGTCCCTGTCCAGATGGAGGGGTAATTGACCCATCCTTCAACACGGGCAATGGAAATGGATCCTCCATCACTCTTGGGGACAGCAGGCCATCTTGGGAAAGGGTGCAAGAGATGGGCTTTTTGAAAGTCATCTATATTGCTCTTGTTGTGTTTTGGTGTCTGGTCTTTGGGGTGGACAAGTCTCTGGCTTAGTATGTTTGTGGGTTTGAAGTGCACAGGCATGTTTTTTTTTTACCAAAAATCATTTTGAGCTTTTCCAACACACCCACCATGTAAGGAATGACCAGGTTCTTCCCTTGGCTCTGGGTCTCGGACTGTTTCATTGTCCTGCTGGGTTGGGACATCGCCTTGTTAAAGGCCCATTTTGGATATCCACAGGCCTTAAGAGAGTGTCCGAACCCAGCAGGACAGTGGAACAGTCTGAGACCCAGAGCCCACAATCAGCAGTATTCCTTCATTCGAAGGAGAATGGACACTCATTTGATGACCAAGATGTACTCATTTTGGACCAAGAAGATAAGTGGTTTGAGAGAGAGGTCAAAGAGGCCATACATGTGCATATAAAGTAAAGGTAAAGGTTATAAAGTAAAGGTAAAGGTTCCCCTTGACATTTAGTCCAGTCGTATCCAACTCTAGGGTGCGGTGCTCATCCCTGTTTCCAAGCCATAGAGCCAGAGTTTCTCCGAAGACAGTTTCCGTGGTCACGTGGCCAGGGTGACTAGACATGGAACGCCACTTACCTTCCCATTGTGGTGTATCTGTTTATCTACTCACATTTACATGCTTTCAAACTGCTAGGTTGGCAGGATCTGGGACAAGCGACGGAAGCTCACTCTGTTGCGTGGATTCGATATTACGACTGCTGGTCTTCTGACCCTACAGCACAGAGGCTTCTGCGGTTTAACCTGCAGTGCCATCACGTCCCCTACATGTGCATATAGAAAATCCCTAATCCCTATAAAGGGTGGAGGCCTTAGATACAATCTGTCTCCTATTTATCATGCTGCCCTTTCATTTGTACCCAAAACGATCAGGACCACACATACCCATGACAATGGGTGGAGAAGGACTGCAGAAGTGAGATTTTTCACTCACCACCACCCCCCGTCTTTTGTCCATCTAACCAGCTTATTCAGACCAGGGGGAAGTGAAACCAATGTGGAGGATATATCAGGAGTCTCCTACTAACTCTCCTCAGACTGAACAAGCTACTGGGATGAGTAGTGAAACGCTTCAACCTAACGAGAAAGAGGTCCAGTTGCCATGACTCAACTTCCAGATAATCTCACCTGGATGACTGAGAATCTTCACAGATATATGTAAAGAACAGTTGTTTCCCCACATGATATGTAGAGTAGCATGGGAAACATATGCCTTGTCCTATGCTGGGCCATCAAAACCTATGACCCTGTAAGCTAGCCAAGACAGACAGATGGCCCATCAAAATTGTTTCCCACTTCTGATGATGGTAGCCAAATACATAACATTTCTACAGAAAGCAGGCATGAAAATGCAGCAATGCACCTGGCGATCCCAGCTCTTATTTCTGCAAGACTGAAAGCATCTCTTTGCACTAGGGTAGAAGCTAATTGCTTGCAGCAATCAGGAAGGAAGAGTTGATAGCTATTATCTTAGCATGAATAGCTGCAAACACTCTTATTAAAGTAGAATTGTGTGAGAAGGACTCTGTGTTCTTTCTCTCTTATATACATATTTATGGACAGATCTGTATGGATGTTCCAGAGCCGAAAAACAGGATTGATGTTCCTGAATTGTCCTTGACCTTTCTGCTTGTCCAATTAGCTTTGCTGCTTGTTGGGAAATCATAGCCCATCCCTGTGCTGACCCAAACGGCCTATTCCAAGGAGTGGCTTGCATCATCGCTATGCAAGATTCCATTCAAAGCCTTATCAATGTAATCTCAGTGAATTGGAGAAGAGTACCTCACAGCTGCTTGCTTCTAAACTCTGGAGCACCTGGTGCACAATAGCATGATGAGGAATAGAAATGTTGCCAAGGCAAAGCTGTTGGCAAGCCAGAGTTTTGTAAGGACATAAATAAAGGAATAGCATTTCCTTTCACATATTCTTTTCTCCTGTAATCAGTTACAAAAGCACCACTCTTTCACATTCCAAGAGACTGCGATAAGAGTATAGATCTGGGCTTGCAAAACCTCTAGACAGCATTGTCACTGGTCCCTGACTGGAACAAGCTGGATGCTTGACACATTTATACTAGTTTTCCTTAAGCTTGATCCTTGGGTTCCCATTGATTTCAGCTTGATTCACTGGCTGAAATCTATATGCTTTTGGCTTAATTGGGACTGAGTCAGACTCTGAAAGTCCTTTCAGCACTCTCCATACACCTCTAAACCATAGGTTCGCATTGGCAACTGAGTTCTATTGAGCAGAATAATCAATGTTAGTCCAGGGTTGGGACCCCTTCCATTTGTAATCTTGCTGTAAAGCATCTGTGTATCAAATTTATAGAGGTTTTTTTTTTCCTAATTTGAGCCTGTGATTTCATATGCCTTCAAGAAAACTGCAAAATATTTTCAGATGGCCAGCTAATTAAGAGGAGTTGAAGTTAGATAAAAAGAACTGGCAATTTATTTTGGGGAAGAGATGTCATCTGGGAGGTAAAATCAGCAATAGAATCAGACAAATGTTGTGCTCAGATGTGAAAATTGAACCTGAGGATGAGACTCGATGGTATACAGAGCATGCATTTAGAAGAGGAGTTCCTTCAAGTAAATGATATCTTTTTCATAATGTGATTTTTCTTATCTATGTATCATGCATCTATTGTGCTTCCTTTGTGATTGGTCAGTGGAAGGTAAACATGGACTTTAGTTGCAAGCCTGATAGTTGAGGCATGTATCTAGGAGGAAGAGAACAGAAAACAAGTTAATTTAAGGAAATGTGCATTCCCCTTATTGGCTAGTTTGATTCTCAGGTTCAAAATGGAGTGTCTCAAACCTATGTTGTAAGTGGTGCCTCACTTGACAACGTTAATCCGTTCCAGCTAAATTGCTGTAGAGTGAAATCATCGTCAAGCGGGAGGAAAAAAACCATTGAAATGCATTGAAAACCGCTCAATACGTTCCAATGGGCTAAATACCTAATCGTCCAGCGAAGATCCTCCATAGGGCGGCCATTTTCCGGTGCCTGTTAAGTGAAAAAATCTGTCCTAATCACAGCGGGGAGCCATTTTGCACAGCGGGTGGACATTTTGAAACCCGACAATCAGCTGTTTTTAGATCATCGTAATGCGAAGAATCGGTTCCCAAAGTAGGGAACCCATCATTGTCAAACAAAAATCACCCATTGAAACATTGTTTTGCGATCGCAAAAAATCATCATCAAGTGAATTCATCGTTTAATAAGATAATCGTTAAGCAAGGCACCACTGTATTTTGAAATGACAGTTCCAGTTTATAAATAACTTGGGCGCCATGAAGAAAAAACATGGGCAAAACCGAAATCCATGTTTGTTCATTGGATCCACATAAAATGATTTGTTAGTATCTACCAAAATGTCACAAAGAGATGTACCAAACTTAGGGACTAGAGCAGGAAACAGAATATTTGGTCAGATGTAACTGTGAAATCTGTGGGATATTTATTAGAACCAGCCAAAGTGTCATAGCAATGTGCAAGCTTGCTATTAAGCTCTATCTAAAATTCTAGACTGCCCTGTTTCTTCTGTAGAGCTGGAAAGTTTGTACGCTTTCGCAGTGTTTTGGTTGGCCCTAATAAAGGAAACTATTAATTCTCAGTGCCATTGTGTCCATTTTGGAAGTACAGTAAATATGTATAGGGTAGTAGTGTGGAAAGACCTGTCAAAGCATTTGTCTATCACTTACCTGTCTATCTGTATTTTTTTGACTCCAGGACAATCCCACAATGGAAAAAGAGTGACCAGGATACTGGCTTGGAGTATCCTCAGCACCACCTTCTAGAAGCAATGCTGTAGGAAACTTTAGCGCCATGAAGGGGCTAGGAGATAGCAGAAGCCGCCATCTCTCCGATAACCTGGACTCTCCTCAAGAGTCCCTTTATGCCACCCAAGACAGGAATCCTTATCTCCTCAGCCCCACAGACTCCTACACAATGGACCCTAGGTTCCCCACACCCAACTCCCTCCACAGTGACTGTCTTCTTCCACTCAACAACCAGATTTCCAACAGCAGCACATTTCCACGGATCCATTATAATTCTCACTTTGAGGTGCCAGATGAGAATCCCTTCCCAAGCCATGCCCAGGCCACCAAGATCAACAGGCTTCCCGCCAACCTGCTAGACCAGTTTGAGAAACAGCTGCCCATCCATAGAGATGGCTTTAGCACCCTCCAGTTCCAGAGAAGCTCTGATGCCAAACACCGGAGCGAGAGCCCTGGGAGGATCCGTCACTTGGTTCATTCTGTCCAAAAGCTTTTTGCTAAGTCACAATCCCTGGAGGGTGCCTCCAAAGGCAGTGTGAATGGCAAGAAAGGCACTGAGGACTCCAAGCAGAACCGCCGGAGCAAGAGTAAGGACCGGGCAAAAACCACTGAGACTAAACGCAGGACCAGATCCAACATATCAGGCTGGTGGAGCTCAGATGACAATCTGGACAGTGACACTTGCAACTACCGTAACCCGATGGGCCTCATGACCTTGGGCAGGCAACCTGATCACAGTCAACCTAGGTACTTCATGCATGCTTATAACACTATCAGTGAACATATGCTGAAATCCTCCAAGAGCAATAATGACCTCAAGGTCTCCCCTTGCGCCAACATCCCCATCAGCAGTGAGTCTAACTACATCAAAAGAGGCTCCTGGTCCACACTCACACTCAGCCATGCCCGGGAAATGTGCCAAAAGGCTTCTGCTACCATCGACAGAGCTCTGCTGAAATCTAAGTCCTGCCATCAAGATTTAGCTTATCAGTACTTGCAGGTGAGTGCCAGTGCTATGCTTGGGGCTTTCTTGCAATGGCATCAATATTTTATAAAGGGCACTCTGATTCAATGCAGCCAAGGGGTCTTTTTCCCATTCTTTTGGTTATTGTTGTTGTTTTCCAGGAAAGTAATAAGGCTGTTGCTAAATAGATAAATAATTCAGTCTGCCCATTAATTCAAAGCTCCCTACCCTGTTCTTGTCCAGTGAGAAGTAGAGATTGATGGGAAATCTGCAACAGGGGGGACATTAATAGTAATTTTAGAATCCTAAGATCTTCTGCTCTCACCTGCCAAAAGAAAGCAGCTTATTCCTGAGTTAGTAGTGAACTTACATCTTCCTACTGACCATAGGAAAGACAATCCCATTGAAAGTGAATGATAGCTAACAACCTAATCAGCTGAATGTCTTGTGTAGATGAAGTAAGACCAAGCCATGTCAACTTGGAGTTCTATTGATTTTAATGGAATATAATTATCACTAGCTATTTTGGGATGTTGCTCATTAAATTACTCATGATGTGCTACAGTACAATATATGTTACCATTTTGGTTCTGTTTTTTTGCTACAACAAAATGATCTGTTTCAATCAAACTGGAATGAGGATATTGAAAGTAACTTGTTCCATTTGAGTAGAGCTGGCCCTGCCATTCGGCAGAATGAGGCAACTGGCTGAGATGGCAGATGCTAGGAGACAGCAGTGGCAGTCCCTCATCTGTACTCCTGAGTTTTCCATGTCTTCCACTCTGTTGGACGACAAAGTGATGTACACGCCTTAACCTGTACTGAGTCCCCTAAACTACCTTACTGCTTTAGGTGTGATGAAGGATGTCAATTGTCAGCCCATCCACCACAGGAAATAGGTGCCATCTTTGCCCCATGCTGGTTCTGCCACTTGGGGGCAGATGTTAAGCTTCACTTGACTGCATGACAGTTTTAGGCCCAGGGACAATAAAGGGAGCTTCCTCATAGTGTCACTGACATGGAAAATTTTCAGTGAGCATTTTTCATGTGTTTGTACACAACAGTTGGTTGTGAATAGCTACTCCCAAGAAGCTTCCCACCACACACCAAAAAAAGAGTCAAATAGACTGGCCCTGATCTCTGAGGACATTGCTCTCATTTGAATTATTGTATGTCTTGAGAAATGTAGACCAGTAGACATAAAGGCCCATGTGGAAGAAGCAAGGCAGGGAAGTAGATGATCCAGTGCTACATGGAGGCCAAGGATTCTGAATCCAAGCCTGACTTTACCATTAGGCGCAATGAGACAGCTGCTCAGGCAACAGACTGTGGATGTCATGAAAGTGCAGAAAATTACCACCAGTATCTTACGGCTCCAGAGAAATGGGCTTCCTGAAAGATGTCCAAGAATTTTATAGGCAAGGCTACAACATTTATTCCAAGCCAAGCACCATTTTTAATGTGGGTTTTTACTTAATGCCAAAATCAACTTGCTGCTTTCCAGTCAGTGCCCTGCAATGCCAGGAAGATCCCTTTTTCACTCTAGCAGACAGTCAATCCGTCAACCAGTAAGGAACACTTTATGCCTTAATAAAATGGAAACAATGGTGACCAGCTGGCCTAGCCAAAAAACAAAACACACCCTAAAATACTGCAGCCTTCCTCTATCCGATGTAATGGTATCTTCTGGGAAGCTCATTACTTATCAGCAACAATAAACTTGCAACAACTGGAGATGACTGCCAGGAACATCGCTATTAACTTTGCAAATGTGACTTTATTGGAAGGTTTCAGTGTTCAAAAGTGTATTGAATGAAATTTGAAAAACAATGTGCCAGTGCGCAAGTGTCATTTAACAGGCCTCCTAAGCCTTGTTGTACTAAATATATTAGCCAATTTTTTGTACTTATGTAATCCCTTGTGAGCCCTTCATGTGATGACTATGGAGCTTCATGTCAAGTTATACATAAAATTATTGCCCACCTTTTTGCTCTCCTAGGTGCAATGAAAATGTGCCTGCTAACAGTGGAAAAGGCATGCTTTCTTTATGTGAGTGTCTCTGCTTTCACATATAACATGTGAGATTCCTGTACACTCCAAACAGGGGACAGAGTCAGAGACACAAAGAAAGCATCATAGACTGGTTATGGGAAGGACTATAAACAAAAGAAATCATGATGAAGAGGGAAAACACTAGTTTGGTTTTTGTTGCTTCTTATTCAGTTACTGTAGCATAATATAGAACTGAAGGTTGTAAACCCATATACCAATCATAAAATAATTGAGTTGGAAGGAGCCTATAAGGCCATCAAGTCCAACTGCCTGCTCAATGCAGGAACCCAAATCAAAGCAGATCTGACAGATGGTTGTCCAACTTTCTCTTCAATGCCTCCAACACCGGAGTGTTCACCATCTCTTGAGGTAATTGGTTCCATTGTCATACTGCTCTAACAGTTAAGAAGTTTTCCCTAATATTCAACCTAAATCTGGCTTCCTATAGCTTGAGCTCATTATTACATGTACTGAACTCTGGGATGATCAAGAACAGATCCTGCCCTTCCTCTTCTCTATGACTACCTTTCAAGCCAGAGTGTTTCCGATGTAGAATAAAAGAGGTGATGCTGCAGATGTGAAAGGATGAACATACATTTTGTGGTGTAGCTTCTGATGGCTCAAAACAATCGCTTAGATGGATGTCTAGCAATTGTAGTTGTGCAGTGGTTTATCTCATCTTAAAATTGAGTATCTAGTTAGACTGAACTAACAGCTGATAGTACTGACCTCCTGCATTGCAAATTAGGACTAGCTTAAAACTGCATAGCCCCAGCATTTGCTGCCTGGCACATCACATATACTATATAGATTAGGGCAATTTGTTAGCAGTTTTATCCATTTCAGAATCATTTTTCCCCATTATATTTCAGAAACAAGGTGAAATTCTATCTGAGCAGAAGACAAAGCAATCATCATCACTCACCCTCACACATACGCAAACACATACTCAAAAGTCTTCTGAAGTGCCTTTTGAATTTGTGGGAATTCAGAATGGCCGCCACTTTTTTAAAAAAAACGACTGCCTGCTCTCCCATTTGCAGTACTGGGATTGCTGTTATAGTGGATGTTTCTGAATATCCGCAAAAAAACCCACAGTTTTATCAAGTGAATTAATTGTTCATGCAGAAACTCATCTTATTGAAGAGCCGCAGTGTCAAATAACCCAGAAAAGAGGAAAGGAAGGAATATTAAGCATTCTGGTTAAAAATACAAAGTCAAACCATGCCATTCCACATGATCTTATTTTTAAAACTGTATTAGTGACTTCTTTAGATTTCTTTTTTTAAATATAAGAATATATTTACATACATACATACATACATACATACATACATACATACATACATACATACATACATACATACATACATACATACATACATACATACATACATACATACATACATACATACATACATACATGAACAAAAATAGAAGCAACTATGTTCTAAAGCATAGTTCAGAGTTTAAAAGGAGCTTGATGCCATTTCTTGGGGGAGAGAAATCAAAAACCAAGAGGCTGTTTAGACAAGCATTTATCCTGCTGTTTGATCCCTTGCAGGAATGGGTTGATTCACTCTTTTAAAGGGCGCTCAGATGAGGTCTCTGTTGGACTGAACCAACCCATCCCCAGAGCGTGCCTACTCACACATCTTTGAACTCCTGTCAGAGGGTTCTACTTTTTTGTGTTGTTAGTATCGGTCTAGGTTGGCTGGATAGTTCAGTGGTTTAAGTCTCTGGCAGAGCTGGAGGCTGAGAGTTTGATTCCCTGCTGTGCATCTGGTAATAGAACCAGCCGGTGTGGCCTTGGGCGAGCTGCACAGCCCCAGGGTGCCCCCGTAAGAAGGGAATGGTAAGTCATGTCTGTGTATTCTCAACCTGTAAAACCCTGAAAAGGGTTACCATACGTTCAAATTGATTGGATGGCACTTGATTATTATTAGGATCACTCTGATTTGGTCCATTCCCAGTGTGTGTGATCATGTGTTTAGTCGTTTAGTCGTGTCCGACTCTTCGTGACCCCATGGACCAGAGCACGCCAGGCCCTCCTGTCTTCTACTGCCTCCCAGAGTTGTGTCAGGTTCATGTTGGTTGCTTCGCAGACACTGTCCAGCCATCTCATCCTCGGTCGTCCCCTTCTCCTCTTGCCATCACACCTTCCTAACATCAAGGTTTTTTCCAAGGACTCTTTTCTTCTCATGAGATGGCCAAAGTACTGGAGCCTCAGCTTCAGGATCTGTCCTTCAAGTGAGCATTCAGGGTTGATTTCCTTTAGAACTGATAGGTTTGTTCTCCTTGCAGTCCAGGGGATTCTCAAGAGCCTCCTCCAGCACCACAATTCAAAGGCATCAATTCTTCGGCGGTCTGCTTTCTTTATGGTCCAGCTCTCACTTCCATACATCACGACAGGAAAAACCATAGCTTTGACTATTCGGACTTTTGTTGGCAAGGTGATGTCTCTGCTTTTCAAGATGCTGTTAAGATTTGTCATCGCTTTCCTCCCAAGAAGAAGGCGCCTTTTAATTTCAGGGCTGCTGTCTCCATCTGCAGTGATCATGGAGCCCAGGAAGATAAAATTTGACACTGCCTCCATATCTTCCCCTTCTATTTCCCAGGAGGTGATGGGACCAGTGGCCATGATCTTAGTTTTTTTGATGTTGAGTTTCAGACCGTTTTTTGCACTCTCCTCTTTCACTCTCATTACAAGGTTCTTTAATTCCTCCTCACTTTCTGCCATCAGAGTGGTATCATCTGCATATCAGAGGTTGTTGATATTTCTTCCGGCAATCTTAATTCCGGCTTGGATTTCTTCCAGTCCAGCCTTCCGCATGATGTATTCCGCATATAAGTTAAATAAGCTGGGGGATAATATACAGCCTTGCCGTACTCCTTTCCCAATTTTGAACCACTCAGTTTTTCCATGACCAGTTCTAACTGTTGCTTCCTGTCCCACATATAGGTTTCTCAGGAGATGGATAAGGTGGTCAGGCACTCCCATTTCTTTAAGAACTTGCCATAGTTTGCTGTGGTCCACACAAAGGCTTTCGCATAGTCAATGAAGCCGAAGTAGATATTTTTCTGGAACTCTCTGGCTTTCTCCATAATCCAGCGCAAGTTAGCAATTTGGTCTCGAGTTCCTCTGCCTCTTCGGAATCCAGCTTGTACTTCTGGGAGTTCTCGGTCCACGTACTGCTGAAGCCTACCTTGTAGGATTTTGAGCATAACCTTGCTAGCGTGTGAAATGAGTGCAATTGTGCGGTAGTTGGAGTATTCTTTGGCACTGCCTTTCTTTGGGATTGGGATGTAGACTGATCTTTTCCAATCCTCTGGCCACTGTTGAGTTTTCCAAACTTGCTGGCATATTGAATGTAGCACCTTAACAGCATCATCTTTCAAGATTTTGAATAGTTCAACTGGAATGCCATCACCTCCACTGGCCTTGTTGTTAGCCAGGCTTTCTAAGGCCCACTTGACTTCGCTCTCCAGGATGTCTGGCTCAAGGTCTGCAACTACATTGTCTGGGTTGTCCGGGATATCCAAATCTTTCTGATATAATTCCTCTGTGTATTCTTGCCACCTCTTCTTGATGTCTTCTGCTTCTGTTAGGTCCTTCCCATTTTTGTCTTTTATCATGTTCATCTTTGCGCAAAATGTTCCGCTAATATGTCAAATTTTCCTGAACAGATCTCTAGTCTTTCCTTTTCTGTTATCTTCCTCTATTTCTTTGCATTGTTCATTTAAGAAGGCCCTCTTGTCTCTCCTTGCTATTCTTTGGAAGTCTGCATTCAAGTTTCTGTAACTTTCCCTATCTCCCTTACATTTTGCTTCCCTTCTCCTCTCTGCTATTTCTAAGGCCTCGTTGGACAGCCACTTTGCTTTCTTGCATTTCCTTTTCTTTGGGATGGTTTTCGTTGCTGCCTCCTGGACAATGTTACTAGCCTCTATCCAAAGTTCTTCAGGCACTCTGTCCACCAAATCTAGTTCCTTAAATCTGTTCTTTACTTCCACTGTGTATTCATAAGGGATTTGGTTTAGATTATACCTGAGTGGCCCAGTGGTTTTTCCTAATCTCTTCAGTCTAAGCTTGAATTTTGCTATGAGAAGCTGATGATCAGAACCGCAGTCAGCTCCAGGTCTTGTTTTTGCTGACTGTATAGAGCTTCTCCATCTTTGGCTGCAGAGAATATAATCAATCTGATTTCGATATTGCCCATGCCCAGGATGTCGATGTTTATTCTTGCCATCTCCTGTTTGACCACCTCCAGCTTCCCAACGTTCATAGATCTTACATTCCAGGTTCCTATGCAGTATTTTTCTTTGCAGCATTGGATTTTCCTTTCACTTCCAGGCACGTCCACAGCTGAGCGTCCTTTCGGCTTTGGCCCAACCACTTCATTAGCTCTGGAGCTACTTGTACTTGTCCTCCACTCTTCCTCAGTAGCATGTTGGACGCCTTCCGACCTGAGGGGCCCATCTTCCAGCGTCATATCTTTTAGCCTTTTGTTTCTGATCATGGGGTGTTCTTGGCAAAGATACTGGAGTGGCTTGCCATTTCCTACTCCAGGTGGATTGCGTTTAGTCGGAACTCTCCACTATGTCCTGTCCGTCTTGGGTGTCCCTGCACGGCATAGCCCATAGCTTCTCTGAGTTACTCAAGCCCCTTCGCCACGACAAGGCAGCAATCCATGAAGGAGGTGTGTGATCATGGATCCATGGATTCCGCTGCAGACAGTTCCTTGACCGGCATTTCAGACAAGACAAATATATATATATATATATATAAAATTTCTATGTAAGTGATGCAGTGATGCCCCTCCACTTGGGAGCAGGGTCAGTGTCAATTTGTGGATATTGCAAAATTGCTTACTTATTAATCCACTTCATGATGTTGGAAATTCAAAATTGAAGAAGGCTTGACAGCTGAAAAGCTCACTCTTGGTCCATTCCCAGTTATCAAATACACTGGAAATGGGCAAAACAGAGTGATCCTATCTGCTCCAAAACAGTAGAAGCCCCTGACAGGGGCTCAAAAAGGTACAGGATGGGACACTCTGGGGACAGTTTGCTTCATTCCAGAGATTATGTCACATGAGTGCTGGAAAAAAAGAGCAAACCAGCCCATCCCTGCAGCAGACAAAGCAGAATGGCAAATGGCCATCTGATCACACTCTAACAGAGGACATCTGGCCCCATTACAGCACTCCAGGATCTTGTATAGAGCTTCTTTCCATAATTGGCCCTCTGATCCTTAAGATCCCAGGGACTGAACTGGGAAGCTTTGAGATGCGAACTATATTCTCTGCCACTCAGGTGTGGCTGGCCCTCCCCTTTCACAGGAAGAGTGTCTCAGGATGCTGCAACAGGATGTTCCCATCCTGTCACCCCTGCAGTGCATCCTGCTCACTTTCCCCTCCCGACTCAGAAGCATTTAGTGAGAGATGTGGTGAGAAATGAAAATCAAAAAGGCTGGAAGCTTTGTTGCAGACCAGAGGTGTCAGATGCTATTATTCTGTTAAACAAGTGTAAAAGATTTCCGCCAAGTTATTGAAAGGAGCAGACAGCAATGTTTTCACTGTGGAGCTCGAGTAACATGGAAGTGCTGGTTGATTAGCAAGTCCCCATCTTTTGTCCTCTGGAGACAAGGTCGCATTGATGGAACCAAGGAAAACTGTGATCTCTGGGAGCCAATGGGAACTCCCAAGCAGTGCTTGGTTTATTTATGAACTCTCCAAGGCTGAGATTGAACAGAAGTGAGATGTTATCAAAACACTCTTTTGTCTTGTTCAGAGCCTCTGATGGCACAGGTGCCTGCTGGTGGAAAGAGGGAGATCTAAGCTTTGTCTCTTCTGCCAGGCAACTAAAGCAGCAGGAGTATTCTCACAATGGAACAGAACTCGGACATAACTGGTTCCAAATAACTAATTATTTATAATTGGTTCCTGGGACATGCACTGTCTTCAGGCAAAGTGTGGGAAAAAGTAACCACATCAGAAATATTTGTATGCTTCCAAGGTAACAACAGGGCGGAGCAAGTCACTGTTGGTTGCCCCCAGAATCCTTGTGTGCAATCCAATGAGGTGGCAGGGGGGAAAAAAGAGGGGACAGAGAAAGGACAGAAAGTGGAGAGATAGGGCTGGAGTCCTCGTCATCGTCATCTTGGAACTGCAGACTCTATGGATCATTGAGTCCAGCCCCTGTCAAGGAGGCATGGTGGAGAATCGAACTCCCAACCTCGGGCTCCCCAGCCAGATGCCTGAACTGTTGAGCTATCCAGGAAGGCTGTTTCTACCTGTTTTTCTCAATAGAAATACATTGTTTAATTTTTCTTCTGGCATAAATCTACTTTGTGCTGATGGATGGATGAAGAAAGGAATGGAAAAAGAGAAGATGTGAAATCCTAGGTAGTGTGGAGGAAAAGTAGGCTGCCTGCATTGCCCTTTTAAGAAAGAATCAAAGAAGACCATGCTCATTGCCCTTTTTATAGCCCTTCAATCGTTCCCTTCCCTATGGCTAGCTGAGGATGTCACTCTGCTCCCCCCTGAGAATGGACTTTCTCCCTCCTGTCTGAAAAACAGAAAGGGGAAAGAGTTCCCAGCTTTGCAGACTGCCATGCTTTAACTAGCAGTCCTTCTGTCTACCTACACTTCAGAGCCCGCCACCCCCCCCAAAAAAAAAACCACATCTGGAACATGGTGGAGTTGCACCTTTGCCATTTTTATTTCCCTGTTGCAGCAATGGACTGTTTCCCAGAGATCCAGAAATGCACAAACACCAGAACAAACAAGGCTTAAGTAGGAGTCTCTCCAAAAGAGCACAGGGCAGGTTGGGCAACAATCTGGTTGCCCTTTATTTGGGTGTGGACTGGGTAAGGGAGCCAGTGAGAATCCTCGGTTGAATCCTTTCTCCAGTGACAAAGGTACAGTGGGGTCTTGACTTAAGAACGGCTCGAGTTAAGAACATTTTGACTTAAGAACCACTCTCATAGGAAAATATTGACTTGACTTACATACTTAGATTTGAGTTAAGAACTGGAAAAAAAAAACCACGTGGGAGGCAGGGAAAGTGCAAAATTTGAACTTTCAGTTAACTGTTGGCCAGTGAAAAGGGTGCCTGTCTGCTTCCTCACTCCTCCCAGCATTTACAGCAGTGTTGTCCAACCTTGGCCCTCCAGATGTTCTTAGACTACAACTCCCAGAAGCCTTCACCACCACCTCGGCTGGCCAGGATTTCTGGGAGTTGAAGTCCAAGAACATCTGGAGGGCCAAGGTTGGACAACACTGGTTTAGAGAGTGGATTGGGAGACAGTCTTCAGACTGCCTGGTACTGTATTGCCTGGACTGTATTTTCCCTGCCTTCCCTGAACCTTTCTTGACCTAAGAAAAAAAGAAACAAAATATCCCCCTCTAGTGGTCGAAGGCAGAATAGCAGCTTCCCATTAGTTTCTATGGACGGAAAAGAGCAGATACGGATCAAATGGTTTTCCATGCATTCCTATGGGAAATGCAGATTTGACCTGAGAACTTTTTGACTTGAGAACCGCCTTCCAATACGGATTAAGTTCTCAAGTCAAGACCCCACTGTATAACTATCTGACATTACAGTTCTAATTTTGTGATGGAAATCTTCATTACTTTTGCAGTAAGTTTTGGTTATTTTTATAGCTGTAGACAGAATTACTAAATGGTGAAGGAGGAATATTGCATGGCTCAATGCATGCTGCTGACATACACCCTATTGTACATCATGAGGCACATGAGAGGAGAGGATGTTATGTATCACAGGTCAGGAGCTTACACTACTCAGTGTTGGTGCTGTTTTAAGTAACTAAAAGTAACTATTCTAGTTACTTCTGAGAAACAGCAGGGTGCAGATTTACAATCCTAATTGGTACCTAACAGTTTGAGGAAGCTCAGAACTAATAATGTAACTACAGTAATTAGTTGGCAATCTATTTTCTAAGCTGCGGATGGGCATCATCTTTCATGCCGGTGCAACTTCCTTACAGTCTGGCCAAATGGTTTTCTTTTCCCATAACAATCCTTTGAAGATAGTAAATTCCCAATCACTTTTATAAGGAAAGCCATTTCGTTCAGT
The DNA here is from genome assembly GCF_051106095.1 of Pogona vitticeps. Lineage (NCBI taxonomy): Eukaryota > Metazoa > Chordata > Lepidosauria > Squamata > Agamidae > Pogona > Pogona vitticeps. The sequence continues at coordinate 31,941,426 of NC_135786.1, forward strand.
TTGTTTATTGTTTAATCTGTTTTAATCTGTTCTCATTATGTTTGCTAACTTCCTTTAACACAGTTTAGTAGAAAGACAAGATACAAATTCAGTTGTCATCATTTAGAAGTGTTACTGTTTTGCATATTAATTACCAGGATCCATGAGGGGAACAAGAAGGAGAAGCAAAGTGTTATTGAATGGTGCATGCAGGTGAAGGTGGAGTCCCACGGTTTAGCCAGCTCCTGCTCATACAAAGAACATACAGAGGAATACAAGAGATTCTCTGCCCACCACTAGCTGAGAGTAGAAGGGCCTTGCAAGGAGGCTGGTGCTAAATAAACCCAAATAGAGGCATGTGACGCTATTGCAAGGTACATCCAATAAAGCCACATGCCCGTACAGCTTGAGGAAAGCTGCCATGAGATGCCTTGAAATGAAGATTAACTATAAGAAAGCCTTTGATGCAATCCAGCATGGCAAGCAGATGGAGCTGCTGATAAATCAAGGTTGTTGGGCAACAAGAGCTATTCATAAAATGGGCATGGCAACCTGGCAAAAAAAAAGTTACAGTGAAGATTGAAGATCAGATGACAGGGGACATAGAGATATGAAGCAAAATACAACAAAGATCTATACTCTTAACACTCCTTTTCAATTTGTACTCTAAAACATCCTGGGAGTAGCACTTGATGATTCAAATGGCAGTATCATTGCCAATGGGGAGGTTGTCAAAAGCAATCAGTTTGCAAACAATGCAGTATTACTAGCTAACAATCTGGTAATCTGTAATGATTATGCTGTAAAATCAGTGATGTAAATCATGAATAGGGATTTGCACTGCATTCAAACAAATATGTTTATGTGTAAATACAGACTAAAAGGTAAAGGTAAAGGTTCCCCTTGACAATTTTTGTCCAGTCGTGTTTGACTCTAGGGGGCGGTGCTCATCCCCATTTCCAAGCCATAGAGCCAGCATTTTTTCCAAAGACAATCTTCCGTGGTCACATGGCCAGTGCAACTTAGTCACGGAACGCTGTTACCTTCCCACCAAGGTGGTCCCTGTTTATCTACTCGCATTTGCATGCTTTCGAACCGCTAGGTTGGCGGGAGCTGGGACAAGCGACGGGAGCTCACTCCGTCGCTTATGACTGCTTGGTCTTCTGACCCTGCAGCACAGGCTTCTGCGGTTTAGCCCGCAGCGCCACCACGTCCCAAAATGCAGACTGAATTAGGGCTATTTCTTTGTTTCTCAGGTGACCACAGAATGCAACAAATAGTGTAGGGGTACTTGTGGGATGGAGCAGCAACCCTGGCAGATCTTGCATGTCCAATTCAGCATTCGGGAATTTTAAAAATAAATGAAGAGTGGGGGAAAGGCACTGGGGCCAAAGAAGGCTGTCAGTGATTTTACCTCTTACTGCAACCCAAGACTGTGTTTGCGGAAGGTCTCTGAGAGAGATCACTGACATTTAGTAGCCACTCTTGGCATCATTTTTAGCTGCAGTAGAAAGTGAGGGACGTCTGGGGGTGTAACATTTTGCCCGGGTTTTGTGTTTTCTTCCCGTACTCTTTTTTAAAAAGTCAGTTACACCATCTATGTGCAAACACACACACACACACAAACACACACACACACACACACACGTTTGGTTTCTCTTTTCTTCTTAGTGCACTGGTGTCACCACCAAACTTTATATTATCTGTGTCCTGCTTATCTTTTTCTTGTATTCCAAGACTGGAGGTACATCTGGGTAAATATAGGGACAACACCCCCCCCGCCGCCCTGCAAACAGTTAAAACTTGCATGAAAATCTACACCTGATAAAATGTACTTTCTATCCTTTTTTTTCCCCCACTGTCTTCTTTTTTTGTGTGGCCACCCGGCCTGGAAGAAAAGTGCCCTTTCTTCTCCAGTGTTGCACTGTCTTCCCTTTAAGTTTATTGCTAAACATTTGTGTTTGGGGTGATTGTTTCTACATTGTTCTGCACACAAAACTGGCCCTTTAGAAAGCTAGCTGTCAGGTTCCGTTCACACTTCCTCCTCACCTTACCTTTACGGTGGTATTTTGTAGGGAAGTCACAAATTCCTTGCTTTCCTTCATTAACCGTTATGCCGAGGATACCACTGAGCAGGGACCCAGCCCGAGAAGGAGTCCTGCTGCTCTAGTTTAATTATGTAGTGTCCCCCAATGTGAGAAGTATGTTCGCCTAGCTTCCAGTGCCACATTTCTTCAACATCTTCTTGCAGCTGAGAATGTACTGCTGTTTCTTCATCGTAAAGCAGGGGGGGCATTAGCCATCACCCCAGCTTGGGGTAAATGTAAACCAACAGTAGCATGGCCATCATGGTGAGCAGAGTTCCCTCTGTCCTGAAAAGTGGTTTTGCGTGCCAGGGAAAAAGGCAAAAAAATAAAAATGAAGGGTCCTGTATTCACGGATGTATAACAGTGCATGCAGCTGACTGTGCTTCTTTCGCTTTGTGAAAGGTTATAGAGGGGAAGCTGCATATTATTTCAGGACGCAGACTTTTGAGGATTTGCTCAACATGGAATCCCCACCTCCTTAAACCTGTCCATGTCTAATGGAGAACTTTCTCTGGAGAATTTGTTTCACTCTTCCAATGTATTGAACTCATTTTAGGACTGCAGTTCTGCAGTCATTATATGACCAAACCTGTTCTTATATGTGCACAAATTTGAAAATGAACCCAATGGACTCAATAGTAATAATTTCTAAGAACCCCATACAGAGTAGACTTTAATCTAGAACAGCTGTCGTTGGACTCCTGCTCCCATCTGCCCAGCCAGCACGATCAGGGTTGATCGGCATTGTAGTCCAGCAAAATTGGAAGTTTGTGAATTCCCCACCAGTCTCTCAGCTTTTTAGCCAGTATATGTCCTTCTCTTTCCTGTACTTCTTTTATCTTTAATTTCACCTTGAAAGATCAACTATAGGGAAATGTTTGTTAATGGTGAGAGCTATTAGACAGGTAGTGATGGGCTGCCCATCACTGAAGCTATTTAGGCAATGATTGGCTGGTTCATTTTTCAAGGAAGCTATAATTAAATCCTGTTTTGAGGAGGAAGTAGACTAAATGGAACCAGGTGTCTGTCAACTTTATACATTGATGATTCTAAGAAATTATGTACTTTTATTGTTTGAAGTACAGATAATATATTTCCGAAAACTACAAGGAATTCCTTCAAAGAAAAGTTGGGATTGCTGTCTTATAAGAGACAAATGTACCCATATCGAAAGAAATTGAACCATCCTAGATAAGACCCAAAACATTGGAAAGTGTAGGACTCTCTAATTTAAAAACCTGTATTCTGTTACACACCATTTTAACTAGCAACCTTGGTTCCTACCTACACTGTTCCAAGACATTCTGGGAATTGCGGTATGGGGAAAGTGTTGAGAATTTCAATAATGAGCCTAAATCCCATTAAAGACGCGCACTTCCTAATGGGAAGATGAAGTCTATAGTGTGGACCCAACTTGAGACTGTGGTATTCTAGAAAGAATGAATGTTGGATAAGGTTGAAGAAGTATTGCATCCTCAAACTGTTTTAATCATTGCTGTTTTCCATTTTGTTGTTTAGTCGTTAAGTCGTGTCCGACTCTTCATGACCCCATGGACCAGAGCACACCAGGCCCTCCTGTCTTCCACTGTCTCCCGGATTGGGTCAAATTCATGTTGGTAGCTTCGGTGACACTGTCCAACCATTTTGTCCTCTGTCGTCCCCTTCTCCTCTTGCCTTCACAGTTTTCCAACATCAGGATCTTCTGATGTTGAGAGAGTCTTCTCTTCTCATGAGATGGCCAAAGTATTGGAGCCTCAGCTTCAGGATCTGTCCTTCCAGTGAGCACTCAGGCTTGATTTCCTTCAGAATGGATAGGTTTGTTCTCCTTGCAGTCCAGGGGACTCTCAAGAGCCTCCTCCAGCACCACAATTCAAAAGCATCAATTCTTCGGCAGTCAGCCTTCTTTATGGTCCAGCTCTCACTGGAAAAACCATAGCTTTGACTATGCGGACCTTTGTCGGCAAGGTAATTGCTTTTTAAGATGCTCTCCAGGTTTGTCGTCGCTTTCCTCCCAAGAAGCAGGTGTCTTTTAATTTCATGGATGCTGTCACCATCTGCAGTGATCATGGAGCCCAAGAAAGTAAACTCTGTCACTGCCTCCATATCTTCCCCTTCTATTTGCCAGGAGGTGATGGGACCAGTGGCCATGATCTTAGTTTTTTTGATGTTGAGCTTCAGACCATTTTTGTGCTCTCCTCTTTCACCCTCATTAAGAGGTTCTTTAATTCCTCCTCACTTCCTGCCATCAGAGTGGTATCATCTGCATATCAGAGGTTGTTGATATTTCTTCCAGCAGTCTTAATTCCAGTTTGGGATTCATCCACCCCTGCCTTTCGCATGATGTATTCTGCATATAAGTTAAATAAGCAGGGAGACAATATACAGCCTTGTCGCACTCCTTACCCAATTTTGAATCAATCACTTGTTCCATATCCAATTCTAACTGTTGCTTCCTGTCCCACATGTAGATTTCTCAGGATATAGATAAGGTGGCCAGGCACTCCCATTTCTTTAAGGACTTGCCATAGTTTGTTGTGGTCCACACAGTCAAAAGCTTTTGCGTAGTTAATGAAGCCCCTTCAAGGTGGTGGGAGCTGTACATGATAGCATGTGACGGGTGGTTTCCGTAGATACCAGTGGGCATTCCATGGCAAGCAAAGGTCTAAAATTCCAGAGAGATTTAAAAAAATCACACCTCCAGTTCTCAGGTTTTGATATCCTGAATCACCAAGTCTTTCCACTCATCAGTCTCACTCTTAGCAAGAAAAGGAAAAAGAAATTTCTTTCACCTTGGTGCTAATCCCCATCTGGAGGAATATATGTATGTTTTGCCCTGATGTTCTGGGAGCCCAGGAAATAAGAAGCTTATTGCTTCAAAGGCTAAACAAGAATTGAATGACTTGGGCTACATGCATGCCTGCAGCAAAAGTGCTCTCTGTTTTCTTGAAAATGCCCTCTATCCTGTCTTGCTAGCCCAGAGATGGATAAATATGTTTAACTCTTGACATTCAACTGGCCCTTGTCAACAACTGTATTAGCACCAGATGAAATGTTCAGATATGAATATCTTCAAATGACAATTACCCCTTAAAGAAGGAGAACAACTCCCCTCTCCAAAATCTCTTATCTTTACAACAACAGTTCAGAGTGTTGCTCCCACACCTCTTTCTAGCCCTGATTTGGTCTAGTTGTCCAGCACAATTTTTTTAAAGGCTTTTAAAGGCTTTTTTTAAAAAATGATCCCAAGCTAATCAGGAATCGCATGGAGGAACAGGACAATTAAAATCACAAGATCACATCGTTGTCGCCTGGCTGGAGAAAGCCTGTATATGGATCGCCGTGGTACAACTATTTGAGAGGATATGGGTGCATCTAATTCCCTGAAGTATCCTGGGAATTATAATCTCAAAATGTAACTTTTTTTCTGCCGGGAAGAATAAACACATCCTGTCCCCTCTCCCCCGGATCTTAAAATTGGAAAGCCTGCTTTTCAGGTCACCTTACAGCTCTCTGCACCTTTTTATCTGAAAAGAAAAAAAAGGGTTTAAAAGCTATTGTCAAATTTCTTTTTTAAACACATGGATATTTGAAGGCTCATACTCATCTGCTGTTTGGTATGTGCAGCTTGCCCTTAAGGAGCTACTGTGTCTGGAATTGGGATTTGGACCCTGACAAGGATTGGGTGGGTCTGTTTCCAAATTGGCACAAGCAAGGCAGGTACAGGTCTGTGTGTCCTTATTAGGGCAGGTTTGGTTAGGGGACTAGAGCACATTTCTAGAGCTTGTACTGTATGTCATTGAAATTTGTAGGTGAGCCTTTATAGTGTGTTTTTTTTAATTAATGTTTGACATGCACATTAATGTGTCCTCAAACTCCCTCTTCTAGCTGATTCCAGAGAGTGTCTCTTCTGTGAAAGCTCTTATACCGGAAGGTGGATTTTCCACTTAGCTGCTTCTCTCATTCTGTTAACGCTCTGTTTATTTGGGTAATTTAGGGAATGCTCCAGGCTCATTTATGGCAATGAGGAGTCCTGTACAGAATTCAAAGCACTCCACTGCACCCCTTGCTTCTTTCCAACCCACTCATTAGCCTAGGATATAATAGGTAAATAACAGCTTGAGAAGCATCATTTTCATAGTAAAATAATCCTCATAGTGCTGAGTTCATGGCGGTGGCTGGTCAGCCACGCATGGACCAACAATGTAATCCATAGCGCATGAACAAGGGTTTTAGGAAGAGAACAAAGTACGCCATGAAAAACTTGGCTGCTGTGTTTAAATGCTAAGCCTCCAGTGTACAAACAAAAATATTTAATTCAGAGTCGATCTAAAGTTAAGAGTTTGGAAGGTTACCTTTGAAAATAATAAATACACAAAAGTCATCTAACTGAACAGTAGTAGGATGGTGGTCCAGATCTGCACACTACCACTGTTCCTTTATGGATATGCTCTGCAGGTCATTATTTTATTCTTTCAAACAGACTTTTCAAACCCTTCAGTTTTCATGCCATCTCACATAGCAGAGTAAAATGGCTCAAATCTATATGTGGGGTAGGAATATGAAGAGGCTTCCCTTTCAGCCTCAAACAACATTTCCATGAATTACAAGCTTGATGTGAAGCTGAAATCAGCCAATGCCAGCTCTGTGGAAAGGAAGGAGAACCCTTGGGGCCTCCTGACAGCTTCCACTACAACTCGGAAAATACCATCGGCAAGACTAGGTGGAGACATAACGGTTGCAAGCCAAAACGTCTGGCAGGCCAAAGATTTCCCACCCCACTTTAAACAATCAGCCAATATAAGTGTAGTTTTCTAAAATTTGGACAGCCTTGTTCCTAAACTACTCTTCCCCTTTTCCTCCCGTGTTCTCTATGCTCTTCATAGCTACCGTGTCCTGAGCAGCCCTAAAGATGCCAGGGAGCTACAAAGAGTCAAAGACCCTTGATCCATCTAGCCACAGGTTATCAACTCTGCCTTGCAGCTGTTGCTTCCTGGTGTTTTAAAGAGGATTCTTTCCCAGTCCTATCTCCTCTTCCCTTGTGGTTGCCCCTCTCCCCAAGTAATAAAAAGGCCTGATTCTGCTTAACTTTTGAAATCTAATGAGAATGCCTTTTTCCCACTTGTGCAATCTTTGTTCTTGCTTCATGCAGAACTGACCCAAGGACCCGCTTGGTTTGGTAATCCTTTTAGCAGCACTCATGAAAAAAAAATACACAGTCTCTGTCCAAGGCTGCAACTGTTTGGCACAGCAAAATACACTGGGCTAACCTTGCATCTTGTTGCTTTACCTAGAATCTCTGCAAGTTTATGGCTTCTGTCCTTTCTTGAGCCTCATCCCAATTTCTCTTTTTTAAAAAAAAAAAAATAAAAGGCCCTCCTTCATGAGATTTCAAACTGCTTATAATCACCTCTCTGAGCTGGTAAGTGGGGTCCATGCAGAAGACTAGCATTCTTGCTAATTGTATCCCTGGAAGAGAACTGCCCTTGTTGAGCTGTGCTCTGAATTCCTAGTGAATTCACCTTCTCAGTGTGAACTTCTCTGACTCTAAGCAAAGGTTGCAGGAGTGTAATCTGAATGATAATATGTTTCAATCAAGGAAAACAATGCACCAATCAGGTAAGGAGAATTCATGCCTAAATGCTGTTCAGATTTGAAAATGCTACTAGAGAGGGTCATGCACCAAAACCTCAAGGAACCAAACAGGCCAGTTGGATAAGGGGTGGGGTGTAGCTGTTTTCCCAAGAGGTATGAATACACAAATCTGAAAATAAGTTGCAAGCAGAACATTTCTCGGGAGAACTAAATATGTTGCTCCTAAACAGAAAGGGGCCTTTATTATGCAATGTTGCAAAAGATTCTGATTAATGAGAAAAGAAGTGGAATGATTGTTTAAGGAGCATAAATGACGTGGGTTCTCTGCCTCTTGAACTCAATGGGAATTTCAAAAAGTACTCTTCAGTGAAGTTGCACTGATAATGAGGAGGGAGAGCCGGGCCTGGATTTGCCCACTCAGGGTCAGAACCTGGAGGACAGACACACCAGATGCACTAGTCACTGTAAAAAAATTGCTTCTAATTTTTCATTCATGTATACAGACTAATATACTCAATTTTAATCACATTTTAATCAAATCTATGTCTTCTTTGGTCCTCTTTTTTGTGTTACTGTTGCAGAGTTCTGAATGTTTGGTTAAATTCCTCTAGCTGTGCAGCAGAAGTGCCAGGATTCACAGAGCAGAATATCTAAGGTCCCCAGATTAGTTCACCTGTTTTTCTTATCAACTGGCACTTACAGTTTAATAATTCACTCTGAGATGTTAGTAGGAGAAAGAATTAAAGGTTTCATTGCTTACAAATCAACAGACCAAACAGCAAACTGACAAACATGACTGCTTTCAGTAGACTTCAAAAGACTAAAGAGAAGGGGAAAGCACTAAGCAGAGAGGTATGGCTCTTTTTGAAATACAGAGGCAGGGGCAAAAACTATTGGTTAGTGTTGGATGGATTGACAGTCATCCTAGTCCCTCCCTGCCAAACTTGCTAAAGTCAGCATGCAAGACTGCAGAACTCCAACAGTTACATGTCCTCTTTGACGATGTGTTAGTGGCCAACTGGGGAGGAGAGTTTAAATCATCAGTTTGTCATTTGATTCTGGCAGCAAATTGCTTTCAGATTACCTCAGTTGAGGTTGGTGTTCTATGTTCCAGTCCCATTAAATGGGGCTCATTTTCCTTACCAGTCTAAACCATGAACAGATACTTTTTAAAAAGTTGTCCCGAGAGAGTCTTTCCCAGCCATCAACAATCTTTAATTAACTGAACTCTTTGCTGTTTCCCACTTGCATAAAGTTGATCTCACTTCTGTCAGAAGAGCTGCCTGACCTTGATATGCCCAAGCTGCTCTCTCAGCTTTGCCTTCTCCCTCTACTTTATTTGAGCACTTAGAAGATGCTTTTCCAGCACAGTTTTTTCTCACTTCTGTCTCTTCTTATTCCTGAAATGTGGCTAATGATTAGACGACATCCCAGACCAGAAAGCAATGTTAAAATAATTGGTTTGAGAATCTTATTTTTCCCCTGTAAATATATTTACAATAGAGACAGGCAACATTCTCAGGCCTGTGGCCATATCACTGTCCACCAAGATTTACTGTTTTCAGAAAGAATCTGCTCATTACATAACCACATTTCTATGCAATCCACAAAACTCGAAATAGTAATAACTATTCTGTTGGGTGTTCCTTGTCCAAGGCAATAGACAGATTCACAGAGAGTCCAAGTCAGCATTTTGTGTGCAGGGAGAAGAGACTATAAAACAATACTTTCACATTTCTTGCCTTGCTCAGTCATCCTTAAAGGAAGTATCCTTACCACAGCTGGGAGGGAAGTGTGGTAGTCTGTTTCGAGTTTCATTATTTTCCTACACAGGGAGTGCAACAAGTGAGTGTGAAGAGTTTACATGGAAAATACACACAGATAGTGCTGGCTATCCAGACTTAGCATGATCCTTGGATAACGAGGGGAAAAGACTAATATATTCCATCCATGGTTAAAGAGTATCTGCTGAACAGGGCTTCTATCTCAAAAGGAAGCTGTGTATTGCTTTGCCAGCAATACTGCATTCAAGAACAATTGGTGTTCAAAAAAAAGAACATCAGGCCTGATTTTCTGGCCTTTTTGCTTCTTCCCTTACTCACAAGTTTTATACCATATTTCCAGATGAAGAATTCTGGCAGATATAGAAAGCTCACCTTGTCTGTAACTTGCTAGTTGGGCAATAAAGGTACTATCCAAGCCAGAACTTTTGTTTCTGTGGGTGAATCAAGCAGCTTCTTTTGCTTATTTTCGTTCTTCCTTGGGCTTACATAGACTTGCAGAAAATGTAACCATTGGTGTGTGGCTACATTACCCAAATAGTCTGAGAGTTGTCTCAAGATATCATGGTATCAATTCATGTCACATGTTCTCACCATCCCTATCCTCATGGGGCAGCCTCAATTTAACTGGATTCATTTGGTGAGGGGGATAACACCGTTCTTTAAATTGCCTTAAATAGACCTAGGGTTGGCACTTTGATCTCCTGGGGGCCTGATTCCTCCTGCATTCTGCATTTGTCCATAACCATCTTGTCTGGAGATTATTTTTTCCTCTTTTTTGTTCTAAGTGGCATAGCACTGCATCAGTGTTGCAGACAGAAAGATTCCAGCACCTGTGTGATCTAGTGCTGAAGTCAAACAGTTTATTTAAAAAAAAAATTAAAAGGGGAACAGATTGGATGGCAGGCACGATTGCTGATCTCCCAGTGTGACAGCACTTCCCACCACTTCAAACACATTAGAAAGATGTTAGCACAGGGAGCACCCCCACATACAGAATACAACAACACAGCCATTCACACAACTAAAAATTGGTCAAAAAATGACACACTCTAGAATGATTTAAAGTAAACAACCTCCAGGCAAATGTTCAAAATAAATTATTCCTGGAAGAAAAGTGTTTTTTCTTTTGCCCTTGTTGTCAAGCAAGGAGAGACGATAGTCCCAGGATGTAAAATGGGTATCACTTGATTATTTAAAGATGCAAGCCCAACATGTTTTGGCTAATGCTTGACAACTTCAGTGGATGTACCAGTCCTTTTTGTTCTTCTTCTCTTTCCTCTGTCCTTACAATAATGTGTATTAGAAAATTAAGTATGATTTTCAATTAAAGGAATGGCATAGAGAAGTTTGGAATATAGCAATTAATTATAAATTACTGTACATTATATTAAAGGAAAGATTTGATAAATATGTTTATCTTTTATTTTTTATCAATTTTATGTAGATGTATATATTTTTAGAGATATATTAGGTGAATTTATTGATTTTGTATTAACAAAAAGGGTTGTGCACCTCTGCAAGAGTCAATATATTTTTGGAAGGGGAATGAGGCTTTGAAAATGGAGGGAAAATTGAATATTTCCAATGGTCCTGGTGTGGGGGAGCACATTGGGCTATAAATATAATTATAGTGGTAATGTGTGGATTAAGTTATTTTATCAGGTTTGTTTATCTATATATGTTGTTTTCGGGGGTTGTTGGTCTGTAATTTTTTTTTGTTTAATTTAATAAAAAAATGTTGTATAGTCAGGAAATTTTGAATTGATTTGCAAAAAAACAGTAGTGTTTCCAACCTTTGCCCACGCTTGCAGTACATCATACTCATATCATTTATTGGGGAATCAGGATCTGTTTCAACTTTCTGTAATTGAATGTAAGTATGTGTAAACTCAGGTTTCCTACCATTTTGAGCTTGCCTCAGACACTTCAGACTCATACAGAATAGTTATGTGTGGAACAAAAATTATGCATTCGGGTTAAGATTTTTCTCCCAGAGTAACAGCAGGGGATTTTATAATTAAAGCAAACTTATAATAAAGCATAGGCATACAATCTCTTGAAAAGCAGCATTGATGATATTTTGACCCATGCTGCTTAACATAGCATTGTTGCTGCAGACTGCAGTGAGGAAAACAGCTGTGTGGTTGGCACCTAGGATTAATACAGTTTCCTACAGAGAAGTGACTTTCCTGTAGGAAACAGTGTCTTGAATGACCTTAGCTTGAAGACAGAAAAGTCTGCTTGAGCTTCACAATCCAACTTCCATTAGTGTGGAAGTTCCATTCTCCAAAGTGAAACTTGTTCTAAGGTAAGAGTGCACAGGTTTGCCATCTAAAAAGCTTAATTAAAATGCAGAGAGAGAGAGAGAGAGAGAGAGAGAGAGAGATTCATTGTGGACATGTTTACCTAGACTGCAAACCAGATTGTAACATAGTCCTCCTTGGGGTGCAGTGGTTAAAATGTAGTGCTGCAGCCAAAACTCTGCTCACAACCTGGGTTCAATCACAGGTATCTGGCTCTAGGGTCACTTGGACTTCCATCTTTCCTAGATCGTTGAGTATGCAGTTCACTTGGAGGGCAATGGGTAGCCTGTATAATTAAATTGTAAACCACCCAGAGAGTGCTTTAAGCAGTATGGGACAGAGTGGTCTTAACCGGCTAGATAGGCGGGATATAAATAAAATAAATAAATAAATAGTATATAAACAGCAAGTTTTGCTTTGCTTTACTTTGCCTTTCCCCTCGCTTCTTCCATCTTTTCCTCTTACCCCAAAGAATCCACTAAGCAGGGACAGAAGAAACAGCTGCACAATGGCTTATGATCTCTAGCACTTTGTAGCTATCTATCTATGTAGTTGCATATTGCTTCCCAGTTAGTCCCAGCCTCCTTCTCCTACTCCCCCTAACCTTCTTTCTGTTCTTTTCTCAGTGTCAGAGATTACATTGTAAGCTTCTTGGGGGCAGGGACCTGTGCCCTCTTGTACTCTGTGCTGATCATTCAGTGTATTTGTTTAATCTTGTGCCCCACCTTTCCACCACAAATGCAGCCACTGATACTCACTCCTGGCACACTGATCGTGCAAGGCATGCACATGGGCACCAATGATACTGCATAAATAAAAATATGGATTCTTAAACATGAATTTTCTTCCTTATACTTAAAATCTTCAAGGGAACACTTAACAAAACCTATAGCATATGTGTAACCTGAAAAAAAGAGGGGAAATAATTTGGGAAGCCTAGCTCTTAAATCAGTCACAGCAGGCAGCAAGGAAAAAAATAGATTTTGCCATTCTCTACAGAACATTTTTGGCCTCCACTGGTTCCTGATTACACCTAGCTGAATTTTTGACTGGTCACGCAGGGGTTGAGATGGCCGCTTTGAGAACTGCTTTTCATCTCCAGGCCGGTAGTCTTTCCTGATGTGAAATTAACAAGTGGAAGGACAGGCAAGCCAAGGAGGGGTGGGGGGTGGAATGATGGTACTGGGGGAAAGAATCTAATCTTCAGTCAGGCGGGACTCCAAGGCAGCTAGCGTTAAAGTGCTTTCAGAAGGCTTGTGTCTTCTTCGTTAAGAAAGGTCAAAGCCAATCACCCCAGTGGTGATTTGAAGAAAATAAGATACAGGGATGTTATTAGGGTAATCTGTCACTAGAGCCTTTCTCTTGTCCACAAGCTCTGTCAGGAAATAGCACAAGATCCAAAGTCCCATGGCAATCTTCCTCCGCTCAAAATGAGCAAATTTGTCAGTTTTCTTTTCTCCTCCATTTGAATTCCTCAGACCTCAGGGTCTTCTGAATCCCTAATAAGCCATTTGCATAGCATCAAAGGGAGACACAAATGAAATGAACGTAGTATAGATGCATGGGTTGATTCTTGAGCATTGCGAGGAGAGAGAGAGAGAGCATTAGGCCAGATCTCATCTGGGAAGGCTGTCTTCACCCATGAACAATGTGGTGGTAGGAAAATAGGCAGAAAGTAGGTAAAATAGGAACAAAGGGAGATTTGGCAGCAAATGGAAAAAATCAACAGAGAGGAGCCAGGCATGGGTTGCTGCTAACAAACTGGAATGCCATTTTTTATCAGAAAGGTAGAATCTAAGTTTAATTAATTAAAAAATCATAAATAATATGTAAAATTGGTGATATACATTAAAAAGAGCATATCCTAAACTGTGTAAATAAATGTAGAGCCAATTCTCACACTAACTGAAGGTCACACTTTACAGATAGCACCCTATTAGGAAGGAAAACTTGTAAGCACTGAAAGACGTCTGATTGTTACCGCACTCGTTTTCCATTCCTTCCCTAGTTTTCAGATTAGCTGTGTTTATTTTGCCATAAGGAGGTAAACTTAGGCTTTGTTTGCAAGTCTGATTGCTCAGGCATGAAGATCTGCTAGAATGTCCCCGCCGATTAGGGATTCCAGAGAGACCCTTGCAATCAGGGCAGGGCTTTGCGGACTTGCCCAGATGGCCACACGACATTGTAGGCCATTCGCGAGAACAGGCGATTGAAGTTCTGGGAGGAAAGATGTGCTGACAGCGCACCTGGACCCACGGAAGGCACAGAGAGAGAGGAAAGGGGGTCCGGGGAAAATTGGAGGTCACCAGTTATCCCTTGGTAATAAAGGGGGATTAACTGAGGCCTGAACCCAGCCCTTTGGCTGGTCAAGAGTCAACCTAGAATCCAAGTGGGAATTTGAATCCTCACTACAGCAGGACCCCACTTTGCCAAAAGATGGGCAATGTTCATGTAAATGGAAATGTATTCCAATAAAGTCTGGCCCATGTTTAACCCATTCACCTGGTCTGGTGTGGTTATTTGGGATAAGTGGGCAATGACATCTGTGGACCATGGACATAATATTACCCTCTAACAGCATGTTATCTGTAATGTGGATTTTGGCCCAAGCAGTACTTCTAGTTTTGTATAAATGCAAAAAGAAAGTGTTTCTTTGCTCAGTTTGCAGAATTTATAGCCACAGCTAATACCAGATGATCACCACTAGTTTAGATGGATTTTTTTAAGGACTGGACAAATCAATAGAGCAAAGGTGGGGAACCTTTGACTACTTAGCTGTAATGGATTCCAGCTCCCATAATCCCTTGCTGTTGCTTTGCTGGGTGTAGCTGATGAGTTGTAAGATAAAATATCTGGCAAGCCAATGCTTCCACGGCCCTGCTGTAGTAGCTAGGAAACATCAATGGCTATCTGTCATTAAAAATATCTGAATTATACATTTTCAGAGGAGATACGTGAGGTGGAAGCATCTGACATATATGATTTGTCTCATCTCTCATCCTTTTCTGGGTGGGGTGAAGTCTTGGTGGGAGCAGATGGGACATGTTGTGGTCATGTCAGACCAGACATTTTCCTTCCCTGATCTAAGCTGGGCACTATAAGATTCAAGAAGAAATTGCTTTGAATATGTACAGTTTAACATCAGTAGTAGGATGTGTGTTATTTGTTAAGGCTTCTCTAACTATCTTATTTTGCTTCATCGGGAATGGCTGACATACAGCTAGATAGATACAGAAGACTGGATTGTCACAGCTTGGAGAAGTCATTTTGGGGGGGGGACTACCACTGATAGAGTCCCCCCCCACTAGAGCATGGCTATTCTAGGAGCTGTCATTCCAAAAAGTAACTTTGTCCAAGCTGTGGATTAGAGGAGTTGATGGCCTGCTTTTCTGTAGTTCCCTCAGCTTTCCAAATTCTTCCATCCTCCCTCTATTTGCTTTCCTCACTGTTGTTATCATGCTCTGTTGTTCTTGCAGGTGCCTCAGGGAGACTGGAATAACACGTTGACTAGGGACAAGGACAATGAAATCCCATGTCGGCGCATGCGGAGTGGCAGTTATATCAAAGCCATGGGGGATGAGGACAGCGAGGACTCTGAAACCAGCCCGAAGCCATCTCCCAAAACCGCAGCACGGAGGCAGAGTTACCTCAAGGCCACTCAGCAGTCTCTGAGTGAACAGAGCACCACCCAGAGGTACTCCTTGCTCCTAACTTCAGTTCTGCTTGGTGTTACATGAATATCTGCCTCTTTGCCATGATCAAAATAGTTCAAGAGAAGTAAGCTATAAACTACTGCAGATCCGTTAGCTCTATTCTCAAGTGACTGATAGGGTTCAGGTAGGATTGGAAAAGTATAGACCAGAATCAGTGCAGAGAAAAATGCTAGCTGGGAGATTTTTGGCCTAAAAATGGAATGTTTCCAAATTCTGATTGCAAGGGAGAGCCATCAACCCATACCATAACTTCATTAAGGCAGGGGAGCTGAGGGAGAGAAAGAAAAAATAAAGCTAGGGGAGTGGAAGCCAACATAAGGGCGTGGAAGCCAAAACAGGGATGTAACTGAAAGATGGGTGAAACTCTTTGCATGTGATCAGGCTTCTGGCAAACAGGGTCTACTCTGCCATTAGCTTCAAGAGAAAGATTTGGGGTGTTATGGAACCCAAAGGATAGAAAACCTTTTTCAACCCAAAGGCCAGATTTGATTTTAGAGATATTCTCAGGAGCCACATTCCATGGGTGGGCAGAGCCAAAAATATGGCTATATGGCCATCTGTGAAACCCCAGGATGGCCAAATTCAGCCCCAGAGCTTAAGATTCCCCATCCTGGTGGTATAGGAAAGAGGGCAGAGAAGGAAAGGTTTAGCAGAAGCAAAGACTTTAGAGGCATGTTGTTTCTGGCCTGGCAGACTACTCCCCAGGGAATGCAGCCATCAGCTGAATAATGGCTTCCCACCTTGATATAAACATGACCATTGCATTGCTTTCAGGCTTCCCAGAGGCATCTGGTTGGCCATGAGGGGTGGGATGGCCTTGTGGACTGGGCAGGACCAGACTTTTGGTCTGCTCCAGAAGGGACTTCCTTATGTTCTTACTGTAGAACATGAGAATTCGTACAAATATGTTCCACTTAAAAAGAAAAGGTTTATTTCTCCGGGCATTCCTAATATTTTATTTTACCAGTGGCTCTTTAAACGTTGCCTTCATTGAAAGGGTCCCTGACAGTTTTGTACCAGTTAAAGGATGAATTAGCAGCTGATTGCTAGATTGCACCTCTTTGTGCTAAAGCAAAAACAAAAATATTAAGACACCTTTGAGAGTAGTGCATTTATTCCAGCATAAGCTTTTGTGGATTGCAGTCCCCTGCTTCTGACACATCACACTCCTCACAAGCTCACAGTGAAATACATTTGCTAGTCTCAAAAGTGCCACAATACCTTTGCCTCTGATTTGGCTT
This sequence comes from Pogona vitticeps, assembly GCF_051106095.1. NCBI lineage: Eukaryota > Metazoa > Chordata > Lepidosauria > Squamata > Agamidae > Pogona > Pogona vitticeps. Next base: position 31,958,125 of record NC_135786.1, read on the forward strand.
TGTTGTTGCAGAAATAGACATATCTGAAGAACATTAAAGCAATAGAACAATAACTTTAGATATGAAAAGTCCTATGCATTCTTTCCAACCTTTATTTTTGTTCTGCTGTTCTGTTCTGGGGGGGAGTCTTGATTCAAAAAGAACTTATTCAAATCCCTGCAAAAAACAGAAGTCATTGATGGCTGTGCTAAATAGCCAATAAAAGAAAATAGCCTGTCTTAAAAATGGTAAAAGAGAACAGTAATAATGTAAGCCATAGTGCCATCTATCGGCCCTTCAAGGAAGAATTTAAAATTTTTTGCCAATAAGAGTCCCCAGTCAGAGCACAGGCATTTGTTCTATAAAACTCAATTCAAGCTACGATTATACATCCTGGGTTGTTTCTTCCTGTCACTCTCAATGATTAACCATAAAATGTTCCTCTCATGACAGATGATGTGGATTTATTGGTTTATTTGGGAGTTTGGTTGGTTGCACAGCCTTAGAATTTGCATATTTGTGAAACTTGAAACTAGGATGACTGATGTCTTGCTGTTGCATGGGCACAGAAGCAGTTGATGGGGTATTTGCATCTTTGTGAGCAAACAGCTTTTTCCCCCTTTTGAAATTTTATTTTAAATATATTACTTGCTGTGAATGCACTTTGGGTAAAGGCACTAGTTTTTTGCTCCCATGTTTTGTGCAAACTGTGGGAAACACAACATGGAGAACATTTTCATGCTATGATATGGAAGGCAAGAAGTCTCACAGGCGCTGGCAAATTCTTAACAGACTGTCTTGCCATGTCATGACAGCCTGTCTCAACCGAGAATTAAGCAGCTGACCTGCGTTTTGAACATGTCCTAGTTCAAGCCTCTATAATACCAACACAAAAAAGACTCACAACTATCCTATCCAAGAAGTCAGAGGAATATTTATAAAATTTCATTGTGGGTTTTTATTTTAGAGAAACACTGGTAGATATAAACAGAAACTAACAGGTCTTGAATTCTGAGATTTCCCTTTAAAATAGGTTGTAGTCAATAGAGCTGGCCCTACTATTAGGCAGTTTAAGGCAGCCATCTTAGGTGGCAGATGCTGGGTCAAAATAGCCAGGTGCAGGCTGTTGCCCTCAGGTGCATCCAGGGGATCATTTTATTTCCTTATTTACGTATACACGTTTCCCCCTTTGGGGGACCCAGCAACTTACGATAGTATACATTTTAAAAACAGTATAACCAAAAAGGGATTATGATAAATTATAATAAACAATAATATACTTCTTTCACAAAATGACCACTGGTCACATGAGAAGAGGAATTTCCCACATCCTAGAGTTTTATAATTGGGGATTCCCAGAGAGCCTGGGTTTTTCTTTGGTGCTTGAGCTGACAATCTCCTTCTACTCTGGGTTTCCTTGTTTGTTTGTTTGTTTGTTTGTTTGTTTGTTTGTTTGTTTGCTTGTTTGCTTGCTTGCTTGCTTGCTTGTTTTCACCGAGCCTTTCTCCAAAAAAGGATCCAAGGTGGCTTACATCATTATTGAAAGCTAAAAATAGTCAGTTATTTGGATATTAAAAGGGAATTAAACAAACATTATAATTAAAATATGAAAGCATTACTAAAATAGATTTAAAAGCAACACAAATACAAACCATCCTGTGGCATATATATTTCAATTCAGCCCTGAGGGTCACCTAAGTGTCAGGCTCAGCAATGTTACTGGCCAAAGGGTGATCTGAACCAGGCTGTAGTGGCGATGACTTGACAAAAAGTTGCCATCAGTACAATTTTTACATTATTATTTTTATTTATTACATTTATACCCCATTGTATCACTAAAAGGTAATACTCAAAGCAGCTTACAAATCTCTTTTAAAAACAGATGAAACTACAATTAGCTGAACATTCATAAAATCATATTACCAACCCCACTGTAAAACAATTAAAATCAAATAAATACATTAAATGCATTAAAACATCATTAAGGATTCTGTCCGGTAACTATACAGGCACATCTCAATGTTGTACTCATGGAAACTATGAGAGCACCAAGGCAGCAGCACCATCCACAAAACACTTCTGCCAGCACATTGTGCAAGGGGCCAAATAGAATTGCACCATTCCATGTTGCTGGTTGTAACACCCTGCACCTTGACACAGACATAACTTTACATATACCTCCGTGAACATTTATATTACATTTAAAACATACGATTTGTTTATATTGTATAAATATCTACTGTAAAGAGGAGCATAACTGCTGGATAGTCAGTGGTCTAGGCAGCTGGCTGCAGAATTAGAGAGTTCAGTCCCCCACTGTTCCTCCTTGCCAGGGGCTGGACGTGATGATCCGTAGGATGCGTTCCAACTCTGCAAGTCAATGATGATGATAATGATGGTAGCGCTGGCTGTTTTTATAATGAAAATAGTCAAAAATATGAAACACCATCAAAAACGGAGTCATAAAAACATTGACTGGTATTATATAACAGATACAAGTTTTATCTAAAAACCTCACCGTCAGAAAACCTTATTATTACATTAGTCAAAAATTCCAAGCCCAGTCCATCAAAATTATAAAAACATTGACTGGTATTATATAAGAGACACACGTTCTAAGCAAAAAACCTAAGTATCTGTTAAATATTTATGTAGTGCATATGCTGTTCATAATATTGCTATTGGAGATAGGCTTAGCACCATGAATCTGAGGAAGCAACTGCTTTCCTTCTGCTTCAGAATTTGAGCGGGACAAGTGCAAGTGGCTGGTCAGCAATCTGTAGGCTGAACGTGGAGTCCCACTGCCACCCAGTGGCCATGTGTGGCTTCTTTTTTGTGGTTTGGTGCAGATTAATGTGGTAATGGAAAAGCCGCCTCAGATGTGCTATTCTGAGACGAGGAAAAGCCACTGTTTCTTGGACTGCAGTTTCCAAAGCACCGTGGTCAGTGTGGCCACATGCTGGCTAATGGCATCTTGAGAAATGTAGTAGAAAAACAGTAACTTTTTCCATTTCTGGACATGAAATTAAATTTTTGGTTTTGTTTACTTCATATATTTAAAATAATGGGACTGAAAACTTCTGGGAGAAATGTAACAACTGAGTGGCAGGTGAGTTTTTTTATCCCTTTCTTCCCCAGCTGCAGTCTTATTTGCTCATGGTGCTTTGAAACTGCTCTTTCAATTGGAAGAAAATCCCCCATGGATGTTCTAAAGCACTGTACATTTTATATTTTCTGAGATATAGTTCCGTAAATGAATTCTAAGTAACTGTTGCACTGTATCTGCTTTGATCATATTACAAGGGAGGAAGCAGCACTATTTCACAAAAACTGGTCATGCTGCCATATGTTCATTTAAAAGCTGGCTAAATACTAGAACAGTGTTTCCCAACCTGGGGGACACAAAATATTTTCTGGGTCGTGGGTCACCTTATATGTGTTGTTGTTGTTTAGTCACTTAGTCGTGTCCGACTCTTTGTGACCCCATGGACCAGAGCACACCAGGCCCTCCTGTCTTCCACTGCATCCCAGAGTTTGGTCAAATTCATGTTGGTTGCTTTGATGACATTGTCGTCCCCTTCTCCTCTTGCCTTCACACTTTCCCAAGATCAGCGTCTTTTCCAGGGAGTCTTATCTTCTGCCCTTGTTAAATAATTTATTCCTTGATCTTTCAGAGCAGGATATTAAGGTTGATTTGTATGTGTATGTACAAGAAACAGACACTTCCGGGGGGGCGGGGGAGAAGCCTCTGCTTTCTGAGAAGGGACGATTTTAATCCCATTAAAAATGCCTTTTTATGCAAATGTGCCAGGAAGGTCGCAGGTTACTTGCCTGTTATAAAAGGTGGTTACAACTCAAAAAAGATTGGGAACTAATGTGCTAGACAAGACCAATACAACAATTTCTTAATACTTTATATTATCTTAAAATAAAAACTGAAAGGAGTCACTCTTTAAAATGCCATCTCAAAGTGCCCCCTCCCCCAAGAAGCATGTAGGAGAAGACCTTCTCCTGGTTAGCTCCCAGACTATGGAACACATCCCCTTTTAAACTGTGATCTGTTTCCGCTGTGACTCATTTTAAACAAAGGACTAAAATACTTGTTTCTAGAGTGGCATAGGATGTCTAACCTGTCCTGCCATGCTTAGTGTCTTTGTTCAATTTGTACGGTTTTATGGTAGGGCTAGTTTATATGATTATATGACTACCGTGTTTCCCCAAAAATAAGACAGGGTCTTATATTAATTTTTGCTCCAAAAACACATTAGGGCTTATTTTCAGGGGAAGTTTTATTGTTTACATGTACAACCATCTACATTTATTCATATTGCATGTCATCTTCTTCTGGTTGCTGCACAATGGTGGAGGGCGGGGTTTCACTTAACTGGGGCTTATTTTTAGGGTAGGGCTTATATTACGAGCATCCAGAAAAATCATACTAGGGCTTATTTTCAGGTTAGGGCTTATTTTCAGGGGGAAAGGGTATTATCATTTTTAGCTAAATATGTTTTTATCTTCCTGTATTCTTTTTAAAAGCTTGTAAGCTGTGTTGAGCACTATGGTGGGGGATGGATGGATGGATGGATGGATGGATGGATGGATGGATGGATGGATGGATGGATGGATGGATGGATGGATAGATAGATAGATAGATAGATAGATAGATAGATAGATAGATAGATAGATAGATAGATAGATAGATAGATAGATAGATAGATAGATAGATAGATAGATAGATAGATAGATAGATAGATAGATAGATAGATAGATAGATATAGATAGATAGATAGACAGACAGATAGATAGATAGATAGATAGATAGATAGATAGATAGATAGATAGATAGATAGATAGATAGATAGATAGATAGATAGATAGATAGATAGATAGATAGATAGATATTGAAAGAAGTCTGTGGCACTTATGGTTAATTAAGGTGATTTGCACATTGTCTTAAACAGGGGAGTCTCAACCATTAGGCAGAGAGAAGCAACTAACTTAGGCTATGAGGGTGGGGAGATTGAGAGCAGCAGTAGCAATAAATTGGAGGAGAAAGCTTTGTATGCTGTCTGTTGCTCTGAAATGCAGTCGAAGTAACATTCAGTTGCCAGTAAGGCTGGCTTTTCATACATGACATAGCAGGGGCAGGAGGCCCTTGATATTAATCTTAGACCTGCCCTAATTCCAGACAGGGGAACAATAGTTTATGTTTGGGAAGGCTTGAGAGCAGTGGGTCAGGAGAAGGTTGGCTCGCTCTGGGAAGGGTGTCACAGAGGGAATCTTACCCTTATCTTGCATCACCAAACATGGAGGAAGCACTTGTCTCTGGCAATAATTAATTGTCACCGGGATTCCTGATTCCTGATCACCTTTCTTCTTTTGTTATGTGATTATCATCTCAGGCTCCCTTTTCTCATTCTGCAGAAGTCTGGACCGCCTCGATTCTGTTGAGATGGTGTTGCCTCCAAAATTCCCAAGCTGGGAGGAAGAGTACAACCAGATCTCAGACAACCTTAACGAGTCCAGTTCCATCAACCAGGTGAGAGCCAGCAGCATCATTCATAAGCATGGCAAAGGACAACATCGAAGTGGAGAGAAAGACCAGAGAGGCGGGAATAGAACTGGGAAAGCTTCGACTACAACTCCCAGAATGCCCTGTCCTAACTGAGAGATTCTAGGAGGCATCATTCCAAAAAGTCAGTCTCTCAAAACTTCTGGGGGAGAAGCTATTCCTGGCCAAACCCAAAAAGGGTTGCTTGGGCAGATTGCTTGCATATATTATAGCTCAAGTTTCCTGCAGGTAGCATTTAAATGAGAAATGTTCATTCGCTAGAATGGGCATGAGATATGAATCCCTGCTCCTTCCAGTTACACAGTAGCAGTACACACTTCAATACAAAAGGCCCCCAAAGAGGCTAACAGGGTCTGGACTGGACGATCCATAGGGTCTCTTTCTGCTCTGTAGTCCTACGAGGAGCATGATTATAAATGCACCCTATACTTTAGCTGGGAATATTGTAAAGGATTACTCCATGAGCCAGTGCTACCCTAAGGCAGAATGGGAAAATTATTTCAAGCAGCAGATATGGTGGGGACAGGAATAGCCCCCAGGGCATTGCTCCTTAGCCCCTCAGATTGTCTAGCATCCTAGATTTGTCTAGATATCTGCCATCCAGATTTACACAGTGAATTGCCAGATATTTCCAGGAGCCCCACAGGTAAAGCTTAGAAGCTCCCTTACTACTTACTCCCAGCAACTGGTGTCTTATGGTGTATCTGTACTACACTGTACAGTACATCAGTTTGATACCACTTTAATCTTCATAGCTCCATCCTAAATACCCCACCAAGATACCAATCCTCAAATTCCTTGGGATGTTCCCATGACAATTAAAATGACCATAAAGTGATACAACTCTGTATCACAAATTCATTTTGCGTGGCATATGAACCCTAGGCCTGGAGGCTCAGCTTAGTTAATAATCATCAGTAGATATATCTGCACATATTTTTCTTATCCCTTTTTAAAACCATCTAAACCAGTCACCACCACCCCAACTAAGTGCTATACATCAAAATAAATTAATTGTGAGTAAACGTGGACAAACAATCAAAATGTTCATTGTTTGTCCGCCTCATCTCTACTGCCACTTAATTTTATTTGACATCTGCAAGTTAGTTTTAGGGAGAAAAACCTCCCTGTATTTCCTTAGTCCATACACATACATCTTGATCCAGTCTTTTGGTAGTTCTCTTTCTGAACACAGACCCTTCAAAAATTTGACACCTATAACATCAAACAGAGAGACTTCCTCAATCATTTTGGCACCCTCCATATGTGTGGGACTACATTTCCCATTATCCCCAGAAATCCTGCTGTGAATGCTGCAAACTGTGGTCCAGCACAGAAGATGTTATATTTTATTCTGCTAAAATATTGTGGCATGGTGCTCTGTAGAACACACATAGGTGCAATTTCTGAGTAAAACTGAACAAAAACTTTTGAAAAGTCAGTTGAGCAAGGTGGTAGTGATTAACTCGTTCACTTTAGAGCCTTCGTACTGGAATCCTCTTTTTAAAAGGAGGAATCGCTTCATCTTATACTGAGAAAACACAATACTGTACTTACCAGTAAGTATTTCCAGATGCATGGGATTGGGTGATCAGCATCATCTTACCTATACTAGGGTTACATTGTGCTAACTGACAGCAAAATACTTAAGATCTTATGACAATATCAAAATACAGGTACAATGTTTGAATGTGTGATGTTTTGTCTATATCCTCCATTTGTCTGGTCCTTACCTTGTTTTTCCATCCAAAGGAACATTTTGAAGCTTTTAAAGATCCCCAGGAATGAGAATGCATTTTATCCATTGAGCAAAATGTAATAGCTGTCAGTGTGTTGGATGTTCCAAATAAGGAACATCAGACTCATTAAACAACTGAACTGGAGCTAGTCCAGCCATTAAGAGGACTGGGGTGGTCACTTCAGGTAAAAGAGTACCAGGAGTGGCAGATTCCAGATCACTGTAACTTTAGGAGAACCTTTGCATCTCTGGAGAACCACCATTGTTCCATGAAGTTCTTTAAAGGCAGTTATCCCCCAAATTCTTTAAATTAAAGGAGAAATTAAAGGTAAGTTAGACTTCCTTCAAAGTGAAGATGGGCCTATCTTGGAATTCTGCATAGATGGCTTTATCTCTGGAATTGGCTGGATAGCTTGGGAAGTTTAGTACATGTCTGCAGAGTCAGACGTTGCAAGTTCATTTCTCCGTTGCGCCTTCCAGGAGAAGAGCCAGCCTGTGTAGGCTTGGGCAAGATGCAATCCCAGAGTCACCCGCCCATCCCAGAAGATGGGAATGGTAAATCACTGCTGAGTTCTCATATCTAGAAAACCCCAGAAAGGGCCACCATAAATTGGAATCAGCTTCACAGGTCATAATTTTTACTATTGGTTCTACCTCCAATTTTCCCATTTCAGAGATAAATCAAAGCCCAGATTTGAATGACAGCACTAGAGATCTCTAACCTAGGTTTCTGTAGGAATGGAGTTACAGCACTTAAAAGCTGTCATAACTCTATAGGGAAGATAATACTCTAAGTAATTGTTAATGTGTTTGTGTGCCTTAACAGTCCTCAAAGTTTGTACATATTTTTGCTAAATGTATGTGAATCCTGCCACCCATCCAAGTCAGCAATTGGGAGGGGGGCTATTTATTCATTTACTGCATTTCTATTCCAGCCAACTAACCAGGGTTCTATGGACTCTGTACATTGCACAACAATGAATTAATGATTAGAATCCGCAGGGTAAAAATTCCCTTGGATTCAGTGGCACTTACTTCTATAGACATGTACACATGGTCAGATTGTAAACTTTGATGGCAAATTTGGAGCACAAATTCTTCCACGTAGATACTACTTCCCTAACATCGCCATTGCCAGCATATATGTAGAATAATTCATCCCAAACTTGAATGAATGAAAGGAAAGGAGATGAGACAGATGTTTGATGGCAACCAGTCTGTAAAATGCAGGCGTCTTCTGATGACAAATAACCTCCCTGAGCAGCTCTGTTTAGCATGAAGGGCATATTTATCATGGTTGAAATCTTTGCCTCCTCTGTGCTCAGGTGTTTTGCTTTTCTTGGCTAATATACTGTGATGTGGTGGTAGACTCAATCAATAAAGCAGGCTTGTCCAACCTTGGCCCTCCAGATGTTCTTGGACTTCAACTCCCAGAAATCCTGGCTAGCAGAGGTGGTGCTGAAGGCTTCTGGGAGCTGAAGTCCAAGAACATCTGGAGGGCCAAGGTTGGACAAGCCTGCAATAAAGCATGATATAATTGGCAATATAATCAATACCTGTATATCACACAGAAGCCAGTGTCAGATAAGAGTGTCAAAATAGAACCCAAGAGACCTAGGTTTAAATTCCCACCTAGCCATGGAAACCCAATCCAGGCAATAAGGGTAAACTACTCATTAAACACCTCAAACAAATTCAAAGTCCCTGTTAGGGTTGCCATTAGTCAACTTGTTAGTCAACAGTGATAACAACGAAGCCGCCTATACTGCTGGATTAGACTCAGAATACTATTTTCAGTGATGGCTTGATGACAGCTAGCATATGAATGGCAAAAAGAACAGCCTGGTTTGCAAATACATCTGCTGACATGCCCACTCACTGTCACATCCCACACGTGTGAAAATTGTGTTCATGCTGATTTCTTGTTTGGTCTCTCAACAGGTTCAGATGGGGTACAAGAATCTCAGCACTAATACTTTGGAATCATGTATTGCTTCTGCTTGCATTTTATCTCTCTCTCTCTCTGTCACACAAGTGACGAGTACAGAGTAGATTTTTACTGTAAGCTACTGACAGTCTAGTTGTCTAGTTTTAGAACCTGTTGAGTCAACATGTTAGCTTGTTTCCCATGGCTTGACTCTTTTTGGTCCCATGGAGTTTTGTCTCCTTGTGCTTGGTCAGCTGTCCATTGAATAGTTGGTTTTTCTTCTTTTCTTCCATGTGAGTGTCATGGGTCAAAACTGTCACGTGATTGTCGTTTTGTCCCCCTTTATGTGACGTAGGGGTGCCTCTGTGCTCAAGCAGCAGAATCCCTCTCCTTGGTGCTTTAATCTTCTCCAACTCTTTCTTCCAGATATTTGGACAACCCTCATTTACTCCACAACTATTTACACAAGAGGAGCAGGTACTGTCCTTGATCTGACAATCTTCTACTGCCTCTTACAGACACATGTGAATCTACCTTATATAGACGATCAGATCTTTGTCTATCTCCCTATTGTCTCCATTGACTGACAGTAGCTCACCTGGGGTTTCACCCAAGTATCTTTCTTGGCCTTATCTAGAGAGATCAGGAATTAATCCTGGGACTTTCTACACACAAAGTATGGGCTTTTCCATACTGAGTTGTGCCCCTGGTGAAGCACTTAAAACCATTCACTGGATACTTAACTCTTAAACACAGTATTGCTCTCTAATGGATCATAGCCCAAAATATTTGAGCCTTAGTTACCTATTGGGAAGAAGAGTTGTGGTAAGCTGATTTAATTAGCAATGACACCATTGTTCTGGGTATTATGCCAAGGGATTTTAATAATGCTTGACATTCCTTATTTTCTTTCAGTGGTGCAACAAAGCTCAGGGAGAATCTGTGATGTAGCTTTCTCGAAGTCAGTAGACTTAGATGATAATTTGAATTTTAGAGACTCCCTCAACTGCATGTGAAGGTCCAGATGCCAGGAATATGACAAATAACTCAAGGGGAGGTTAAGAAAACAGCCCTTTATTGCTCCCGTTTAAATTGCTGTTACATCTTATTAAGCAGTTTCCTACAAGGATTTAAAATATAGCTATAAATATATTCGCAAAGGCTATAAAATTAATAATACACCATCTTTAATAATCAAGACCACTATTTTGGGTGATATACACCGGGCATCAGTCACTGGCTTTGGCTAACATGATACCATGCAGAGTTTGAAGAAGTTACTTCCTTTGGAATACTATTCTCATTGCTCTGACCATGTTGCCTGGAGGATTCTGACAAATGTCGTCTAAAGAAGTAAAGTTTTGAGATTTCACTTGCAAGAGATTGGACAAATGTGAGGCAGGATCAGCTGGAATAAGATATTTTTAAATGCAACCCTTATCTTAGATGTCACACAGCTTCATCTGAGAGCAATCTTTTAGGCTAGGATTTGGTGCCAATAGTAGAGGTTTTAGTGAAATGAATAGAATTAATTCTTTCTGGTTGCAAACATCAGCCGGGATCTGAAGATCAGTTTTTCACAAGGGAATCCATTAACTGGAAATGTAAGAAGTTTGAGCATCATAAATTTATTTATTTTACTGTAGGTTTCTTTCTCCATGGGCTAGCCTCAGGCAATTGCAACATGCTCATTCAAGAAGATGCCAAGGGGGCATCCTTAGAGGATCTCCAACTGCTGTATATCATTGGTGAAATAAATTCACAACATTCTTCCCAGCTGATGACCCATCAAGCTGAATGCAATCTAACAGTAATGTATGGTGCACACCCAAGGCCTTGGTGAACTTCCAGGGCCTGCTCTTGCATACCTGTGTTACAAAACAAAGCCTGTTGTCAAGCACCTTACCTGCCAAAATGCCTGTAAGGTGGCTTGTGCAGCTTTCTGGGCCACATGTTCTGCAGTTCTTGTTGTCAAGTAAGGAATACTTTATCTGTATCAAAAGCCAACCGTGAGATTATGCACGGCAAGAATGGGAAACACAGCTTGTTGGACTGCAGCTCTAATCAGCCACTACCAGCATAGCCATTGATGAGAGATGATGGGAACTGCAGTCCAAAGACAGCTGGAAGATCACATATTTGCTTCTCTGGTAAAAGAGAAGAACGGTTGACCAACATGTAACTTAATAAACTGACAAACATAATCAATGTATCCAAACTGGTCCATAAGATTATGGGGAAGAGAAGGCCTCTTTGATCAGAGAATGACCAAGTGTGTTCTTGCAGGCAAGAGAAGCGGAGCTGAATGACCAATATGAAGGGATGTGTGAATCAACCTACAGTGAAGCAGAATCCACTGCTGTGGAAGTCTTGGATCTGCCTCTTCCAAGTTACTTTCGTTCCCGGAGCCACAGCTACCTCCGAGCCATCCAAGCAGGCTGCTCCCAAGAAGAGGATACTCTCTCTGTTCAATCTCTCTCTCCGCCCCCAGCCAGCAGCCTCAGTGGCAGTCGGACACTTCCCAGCAACAGCAGTAAGTCACGCTATTTGAAGCTGGGCAGAGGGGTGGAGCAATCAGAGAAAGGTGGGAGTACTGAGGCCTTTTGTGGGAAGATTGTGTTAAACAATAGAAATACAAGAGAAGTGTCCCAGTCATTGTTGCTTCAGGGAGGTCATAAGTGAATGCTAGTTCATAAATGGCATTGCGTTTACGTATGTTCCACGTTCACATTTGAATTTGGTTTGAGTTGTGATACTTAGAAGTATCTCTCTACCTGTTTTATATCATGTCTCTATAGCCACACAACAGTAGATGCCATGATTCATAAAACTTACAGATTATGATCTAATCAAAATATGTTATAGTATATAGTACTGACTGACAGTGACTTGTAAGTGCCATCAAAAATAGTGGTAGTTATTTTCGAGTAAGCATTCATTAGAACTGGTCTTCACCACTGCATCTCTAAAAAAATTACAAGGATTTTTGGGGTACATCAACAATAGGCATGTGAGCTGCCATCCATTGTCCCATTTATGTAGTCTCCGCCATGCCCAATTTACGACCATGCTGGTGAATATCAGTAGCTGAGCCATATAAATTAATATATGGATATAGCTCTGCTGAAAATAGGATTCCTGGTCTGTACTTGAAGTATATTTATTATCCAGGCTTTTAATACTGAGATTTAGTCATCAGGAGTTATCAGTATCTTCTTTCTTAATCTTTCATACAATCAAGGGCTAGTTTCCTAGATATTAAGTTGTAAGAAAAAAATATAGAAAATTATCTAGCTAATAATTGTTCTAAGAAGGATTAACCACAATTTCTTTGCTGATAAGGTTTTGTCATGCATCTAGGCTAGCACTGGCCTGTGTCCTTAAATGTTCAGCAAACAGCTGGCCAAATGTAAATCACTGCCAAGATGTCTCTCTTTTTCCCCCAATAATCCGCTTACTCATGGCAAAAGATTCTTTGCTTTTTTTTTCTTCCACAGATGGAGTGGAACTAGACGGCAAGCTAGGAGCCCAGTCCAGGTTTCATTTTGTCTCCCCAGATGTCATTAGGACTGTTTTTCCATTGACGTCATTTGGGGCAGCAACCCCAAGTGACTGCTAGAACAGTTCCACCCATACCCCGCCCAAGATGTCCAGGGAAAAGATTGTGCTATGATGTCTTAGTGAGTGGAGCTATTCAGCACAGTATTTGGGCTCCTGCTAATTTTCTCCCTTCCTCAATAGATGCCTCAGTTCACTTAATGGTAGGATGGTGCCCGCTGAAACTCAAGCACATGTTTAGCCCTATATATACTTTGATGTTTCTAGATGTTCCTGAATAAGCAGAGCAGACAGACTGACCTGAAAATTTTTCCTCCCTCACATGGGGATATTACCCTTGCTCCTGTGAACCCACCAGCATGACAACTACATTAAAACGGCAGAGTGTGTAATTTATGGTGTTGTGTGCATTGCTAAGTAAGCTGCTCAGGATGCAATCAGCACAGGATTTGTGGCTTTTCGAGATTTATGGATTGTCTCTTGAAAAATAAATTGCACTTGGCAATGGGGTAGGAAATCTGTTTCTGTTCAGAGACTGTTCTACTCTTTCCTGGGAAATAGTTTAGATTTTTCACTGGTTGATACATCATTCCCTTGTGCCCCCAATAGCTAGACAAACAATCATGGCATTTATTAATTATTAGTTGGACCATGCTAATGTGCTGGTAGGTTGCACTACAATTACACTTGCAGTGTATTTGTGCAATCTACCAGCACATGGATAGCTTTTTATTTAAAATATGAGATTTCTAGCTTTTCCAGACAGCATCTCTTACCTTGAAGAGCTGCATTATAAGCAGCCGTTCAATTGGTATAAATATGGTGGAGTTATTCCTGCTAACAATGATGTTTGTTTCCTTAAAAGCTTTGCGTTGCCAAATGAATATCAAAACAACTTTGAGTCTTACAAAAAAAATTAAAAGCTGTATGCTCTTTGTACCCAACCTGAAAACAAGAGTAAGTTTATGTCTTTATTAGACCACTAAAATCTCACATGCAGGTGCAAGGTTTCAGCTCCTGCAGGGCTCTTCATCATGCAGGGTATTAAACAGCTGCAGGTACAGAAGAAAAAGAAAATTCCCCCACATCATGGCCAGATGTAGCAGTAAGGCTTTTTTGTTTAAACCAAGTTCAAAAATGGAAGTTATGGGCTGGCACATTTCAGGTTTCCTCCCAGAGGATGCAGATTGCAGTATCCTTCCCAATCTTGATAGCTCTTTGTTTTGAAAGCTGTCATCTGTTTGTGAGATTGTAGTGACCTAATAAAGGTATCACTCACCCTTATTTTCAAATACTGTGTCTGCTACCCCACTATTCCCCTTGCTTATCGACTCTCCTGTCTAATAGAAAGAACTCTGGCTTTTGCATACGGCAGGCAGAAGAACGGGCCACAGAGCTAACTATTCCATTAAGAAAAGTGAGGGAGTCAGTTAAGACAGAAGATTTTGTATATAATGAAAGGGTAGTAGTAAACTGTTGGTTATTTATCATTAGGAAGAAATTGTGTCAGTAGGATTTTCTGCCACATGGCAAAGTAATGTGGCTGGCTTGGAGTATTGTGTGCCTCAGCTTGCTGAGATAGAGCATTTCATGTTAAGCCTTTCTGTAGCTTAAATGTCCAGCGCCTGACAGCAGAGGGGAAGTGAAGGAACAGCACTTGTCAACAGTCTCCTGTAACATCCCAACAACTGACTCTTTTACCAGCTGACAAATTTTAGATTTTCAGTGGCAAACAAGAGTAGATACCCTCAAAGTTTGTCCTGTCTGAAGTGAAATTTTGTCCGCCCCCCATGACTATGACTTTTGTTGGTGGTGGTATTCTAATTAGTTCATTTGCATCCTGTCCTTCATTTTCCTCTCTTTTGGTTTAGTGAGGGTATGGGGATCCTTTGGACCTCCAGATTCTTTGGACTACAAATACCATAATCTGTTACTATCAGCCAGGCTGCACGGATCTGATAAAACTCTTGGCCAAAATATTTGAGGGACAAATGTTCAGCATCTTCCTTACGAGGACTGTACCCTCTGTTTGTTGCAGACTAAACTGTCTGTAGTGCATGTTTTCAAAAGGCAAAATTTGGCAGTGATCATATACTTGATAAGCTACTTAGCCTTCCAGTTCTTAAATAAAAGTTTGGGTTGCACGGTATCTGAGAATTATTGCAGATCTGACAATCAAAAAGACAGATGAAATGCCTTAAAACAAAATACCTGCCCGTTGTAAAGTTCAGCATTGAGGAAGTAGGGTACAGCTAGCCACGGCACCTACTCATCTAATTGTCCAAAAGTCTCCCAACAGCTGCTTTGAACTCCCAACTGTAATAAAGAAATCCCAATGTGCTTTTCCTGAATGCCATTAGTGTATGGGTGTGGAAGACTAATACAGTACAGTACTTGAGAGTTTTGTTGTTGTTGTTGTTTTGTTTTAAGAATAAAGAAATCACTGTGCTGAGTTTCAAAGAGTCCTAGCAAATTGGCTTAGCAGCAGGTCAAAAAAATGGATTAATAGAGTGACAGACTAAGACTCTGGGGAACAAAGTTCAAATCCGTGCTCAGCCATGGAAATTGACTGGGGGAGTGGAACTGGTAAAACCACTTCTTAAATATTTCACTTAGCTTGAAAACCCTGTTAGGATTGCTTTAAATTGGTTCCAACTTGACAGCACGCAAGAACAAAGCTAGGTGCCTTCTCTGGTTTAGTGTCTGGGCTGAGCTAATCTATATGCCTGTTGTCAGTATCCACTAAAAGAATGTGTGTGTTTGAGAGTATCTGTATAAAAAAGAAAACCCTTAATGCAGTTCCTTTCAATCTAAACAAGCTACAATGATTATCTTAAATCAGAAAAAAAAGAAGTGCTGTCTTGATCCATAGGAATAAAACAAAACCTCAGGTCCACAAGGTGGACAATACCTTTATTAAGATCAACTATGAATTCACAAGGTATGTAAGCATTTGAATTCTCCAGAATGTGTCATCAGGAGGCTTGTGGCTCAGTCATTAAAATGCAGTACTGTAGCCAAGACCCTGCTCATGACCTGAGTTCAGTTCCCAAGTAGCCAGCTTAAGGTTTACTCACCCTTCCATCCTTCTGGGGTCAGTTAATTGAGTACCCAGATCACTGGTTGGGTGAGTAATGTGTAGCCTGCATAATTAAATTGTAAAAGCCCAAGGAGCATTTTAAGCACTATGGGCCGGTATATAAGCAGCACACTTTGTTTTGCTTTAGGTAGTAAAAAAGAAAGGAAATTTA
Source organism: Pogona vitticeps (assembly GCF_051106095.1). Lineage (NCBI taxonomy): Eukaryota > Metazoa > Chordata > Lepidosauria > Squamata > Agamidae > Pogona > Pogona vitticeps. The sequence goes on from NC_135786.1 coordinate 31,974,150, forward strand.
GAGGGAAGCATAGATGTTCAACAACAAATCTTTAGCTAAATATTTGTACCATGCAAGTCTATGATTATAGTTGGTCTCAAGATGGTGACTGTTGACTTGATGATTTGACTGTTGATTTAGCAAGTCCTGCAGGTGTCACAGGATCTCTGGCAAACACCATTGGTGAGAAGAGAAGGAGTGAAATCCTGTTGTGCAGTTACACATGCAAATGGTCATAAGCTAAAAAAAATCTTCATAAACATTATCTGTTAAGTGACTCGTCATGCAACTAATATTATCTACAGTGATTTCTTCTGAATTCATGTCTAAAAAAATACACCATTTGCATGACTGCACAATGGGATTTCTGCCATCGGGGGGGGGGGGATCTTCTTGGGAGACACAAAGACAGCAGGCAACAATTCAGACATCTGTGCCTGGTCTTAAATGAATGACAAGTTTCTTAGGCAGCATTCAGCAGAAATACAAGAACTGATTTACAGTATTTATTTTTGGCATGAAATCTACAGAGGCATAATCCTGCTGGTTTGTGGGAAGTGAATGGCATACAGACACAGGTTACTTTGCTGACATTCAGCAGAAATGCAAAAAATTAAATAAATCTCCTACATATATATATGATTTATTTAATTTTATATATATCTTTTTGAAGACATTTTTGTCCCAGCTATTTCAGTTTGTTCTTGTTTTTAAGGAGGGGGGGACTATAGAGCAGGCCTAAATCCCCACTTTTACAACTTTTTTATATAATAAATAATCACACACCTGTGGTATTCAAAACTTGCTTTTATGGTCTCTGCAACTGAAGCTGTAAACTGGCAATGTTTGCATCACCAAGTGATGCTCAAGGAAACCTACCTGGCTTGAGCAACAGCCAGGCCATGAAACTTTGGGATTAAGCCTGAGGAAGATGTATTTCCATTGAAAGCTAGTTATCTACTTGATTTTTTTCCAGTGGTTCAATAAAGGTCTCATCTGCTTCTGCATTTGTATTGCTTTTTTAGGGAGGGGGGCCACACAGCTGTTTCTGATTTTTTTTTCCTATCACCAAGTGGAACAGCAAGAGAACAGAAATGGGAGAGAGTAGGCAGCAGATGTCAGAAAGGAGCATGCAAGCATGCTAGAGAGGGGGGTGTAAGGGGGAAGTCAGAAGGCACCAAAGGTTGGAGGTGAGTGTCCAGCCACCAAGCTAGTGAGAGGAGGTATCTGGGAGAAGTAAGAAGAGGTTCCGTTTTGGGAACATGAAATTTCTCCTTGTTGTAATTGAACATCTGGATGCACACTGGTGCTTCTCTGATAGATTCCTAAGAATTCAGCCTGTGAAGAGCTCTGCTGCCTGTATGGGCAAAGAGTAATATGCCACTGACAGAGGGCAGCTGACTGACAGTGTGTGAGAAGCCAGAGGCCTATTACTAATCATATCAACAAGCTCAGCTCTGACCCTACGTCACTTTCATGGCAGTAATAATTCTTTCCTTTAACATGTTCTTCTTTTTGACCTAGATTCCGTCTCTCAAAAATAGCTGTCTCTAGAAGTAGGCAGAGAATTATGCAGTTTGCATGGGTGGTTAGTGGGTATATGAAAACTTGCTTCTAGTGACTTCTTTTTGTGATTAATTCTCTTCCCAGTAACTGTGGGGGGGGGGGACTGAAGGAGGAGCATCAATAAAGTGCATTAGTTTGTAAAAAGAAGAGAGATTTGCTTTATAGCTATGTACACAGGAGGCGAAGACATATATGTTCCCCATGTTCTATGTATCCACACCTTTGTTTCCCTGTACTAAAAGTGTATCTGCACTGCACTGTTATATCACTTTGATACCACATTAACTTTCGTGGCTCCATCTTACAGGATCCTGACATTTGTAATTTGGTGAAGTACAGTAGCTCAAGAGAATCTTGTGCACTTTTCTGAAGTACAGTGTAGTGGCAAATTCAGAAGTGCAGGCTCCCTACAAGAGCACCACAACCCAGTGTCTCATAATGCAGTGCCTCACAGCCACACCTCCTTCTAGGATTATGCAATAAAAATTATCCCCCTTTTGTTGGTGGCTTGTGCAATATCTGAATAGCTTTCACATTGTAGTATTCTCAATTAGAAAGAATGAAAGGTTGTGTGTGTATATATATATATATATATATATATATAGTATTGGACCCACTCAAGATATATATAGTGTATATATATAGTGTATATATATAGTATATATATGTAATGCCTCCCCAACATCCTTGGGCCAGATTGACTAGAAAGCAGATGGTTTTCAGATGCTTTCCCAGTTGCAGGAAATGAAAAGAAGCTTCCTCAAAACAAACTACTCCAGCTCTCCTTCCTGTACCTCCCCCCAAAAAATCCCCTCACAATTCATCCACTTGTTTTGAGGCACTTTGCTTTAGCCAGTGTTGCACATTAGTCTGTGTATGAGTGCTCTCTTTCCTTTGCCTGTGGAAAAGAAAAGAAGGCAGATAATGCTGTTTATATAATATCAGTTGCCATTTCTTCCACCGTTAGCAAGTATCCTGGACTGATGCAGAATGGGAGCAGATCTTCAGCAGCAGGGTCTGTTATATCTGTGAGCTTAGGGCAATGTGGACACAACAGGATCTGGCCAGGCACCACCTGCCCAAAAAGTAAGATCACTTAACACAAACCAGCAGGAGTATGCCCCTGTAGATTTCATGCCAAACAGTACATTCCAGGCCTCCATATAATGGAGTGGTAGCAAACTGACACACTGCACTGTGCACATAAAAATTAAGGCATTTTTACACACCATAATTAGAAGCAAGTTTCCTCCCTCGTGTGGAGGCAAACTGAAACTGCAGCCTGAGTCAAGTATTTGCCTCTTCTTTAATTTAGCCCAGCTATTCCTATCTCTTCACAATACCCATTCTGCTTTCTTGCTTGGTCTTCCTGTTTTCCATAAAGATAACAAGACACATTCATTTGTAGGGCCAGTTTACATTTATGGTTATCTCCAGTGCTCGACCCCTGAGGATTTGGTGCGATTGCCAACTGGTAGCACCATTGGTGAGAACAAGTGCCAAAGATTGTCATCCGATCATCGTGATTTATGTGACAAGACAGCCCTGAAATTGCAGAGGCCAGGAATGTGCCTCCAGCATGCACATTTGCATAGGGACCACCAAAACAGCAAAGTAGCACTTAGGTTTCCCAGCATGTATAAACAATGTGTGTGCTGCTTGAGTGACTCCAATAATGGGCATCTAAAGTGATCTTGGCTACTTCTTTCAGCTGTTCTTTCCCATCTCTGAAATAAGAACCATGATAGCTGAACTTACAGAGTTGTTTGAGGACAAATGAGGTGTGGATTGTAAAGTATTCTGTGCAAGCCACAATAGCTGCAAAAATGACGAACACAAGGGGAGAAATAGTACACTGAGCAGATGTAGCTAGAGGCAATATTATGTCAGTTCTGGCATTCAAAACGCATGCGGCAGGTCTTCAAAATAATGACACTAGGTTCATAACGATATAGCATTCCCAAAAACAATTTTCACATTTAAGCATTGCATTAACTTTTGTTTTGTTTTGTTTTTTATTATATATAATAAAATAGTTTTGGGGAATGTTATATCGTTATGAACCTAGTTATATATATATATTTGTTGTTGTTGTTTTCGCTTCAGAATGTATGGTTTTAGAATGGCCTGAAATTCTTCAGGGGTTGTACAGACCCTCGATACTGATATTTGCTGCATTCTCATGCTGGCATACATACCAGCTGCCTCTTAGCAGCCACGTTGGCAGGAACCTAGTGTTTTTGCCATAAAATTATCTCATGCACTTTCTGATCTCCGTTCACAGCCTTGGCTGCCTTCTGACCATCTGGTCGCCTTATGTTACTCTGCTGGCCGGTTAGATTATCCTTGTAGTGCCACATAACATGCAAGTACTGTAGCTGGGTTCATTTTTTTATTATTATTTGCTTCATTTATACCTTGCCTTTCTGCCAAAAAAGGCAGTGGCTAATCATTCAGCACATCCCATTTCGTGTCTTATGTGCACCAAATCAGAATATGCACAAAACAGATCTTTAACACAACCTATAATGATGTCAGTGGTACCAGACCTGGCCACACATTGCCCAACATGTGCAGGGCTCTCACATATATGTTGTGTCCTCTCTTTCAGGTGATGTCCCTCACATTTCTCATAGTGCACAAACTCAGATTTGGAGAGTTTTCCCATTTACAGGGACCTGTTTTTTTAAATATATATATATATATACAATATAGGCAGCTATGCAGCATGCTGGCTCTGAGCGACTGCATTTGGCTTTGGGACTCAAATCTAGAATTAGTTTTGTATATCACACTACCTTGCTGCACTCAAATTTCTTTTCTCACCTTCATTGTCTCTTTCTTACAGTCTGTATGCAGACACATAGAGGTACTCTACTTGCAGATAATACCACACAGCACCAGAAGGTAAATGAGAGGTGGATTGCAGTGTTCAGATAGACAGAAATTGTTGAACTAGTCCTGTCCATTTATCTACCATATAAAGCCCCACAGTCAACCCACTTCTTCCATAAAAAAAGGATTGCCTTTATGGGTTAATTTAGTCCATAGAGGTAATGTCAGTTTGGAGCTAACTGAAATTAATGAGAAATCATATACAGACCTTTCCACAAAAATTGCAGGGGGTAGAGAGAGACTATTCCCTTCCTTCCTAAATCGATGGATCCGGAAGCAGCCTGTCTTTTTCATTATCTTCCTTGTAGTTTGTCTTCAGTTCTCTTCTGCATTCCCTTCAGTTAATTCACTTGACTGCATTTAATTACTGTATATGGTATCATTACTGAAAAACTCAGATCCATTTTGCAGTGTTTCACAAGGTGCAATCATCCCATTAAAGGCATATGTGCAGCCAAACTGTAGAAAGCTCACAAGCAGGCTTCTGCTCACACTTCCTATTTTTCCTTCTGCACTCTGTACTCCTCCCTCAATTATATTCCAGATTGTTTCCCATCTCATGGAGGAGATACTGGAGAAGAGAAATGGGGCTGAATCTCTCTTTTTTTCATGTTATTGGATTGACTTATATTATTATTCTTATGCAAGACTTTTATTAAGGTAGGAAATCATGATATCTCTTAATAGACTAGGTAGGGATACTTCTTGTGCACATCAGAGGTAAAAGTTTTCCTGAACTTGTAGGCTTAGTTTTGTTGTATTTTCAAAAGTAAGCAACCTGGGCCAGCATTAAGGATTCACATTGCTGGGCACGTACCAATGCCCACACCTCAGTAGGGGGCACACACCAGCTTGTGGTGCTGCTCTTCTAGCCTGTGCTGCCTCCTCGTCTGCTCTCCTCTTTCTCTGGCCCGGAAGGAGAATAGGAGTGAATGACAGGAGCAAGGAGACCAAACAGCTACCACTGCTGTTACCACCACCACTTCTGCTCAGCCACTTGTCTGATATCCAAAGGAGCTGTGCCAGTTAGAACCGCAGGCAACAGAAGAGTGGGTAGGTGATGGAGAGAAGGAGAGAAAAGTCCTAATGATGCATCTCATATCTCACCCAAAGGTTCCCCTAAACCCAAAGAATGTAGATGGATATTGTTGTCCCAAACAACAAGACATGCAAAACTAAGTTACATGATGCATTTAAATTTTCTTTCTTTGTATCACAATTTAAAATTATGGATGCATGTGAAATATGTTGTTGTTGTTTAGTCGTTAAGTCATATCTGACTCTTCGTGACCCCATGGACCAAAGCACGCCAGGCCCTCCTATCTTCTACTGCCTCTCGGAGTTGTGTCAAATTCATATTGGTTGCTTCGATGACACTGTCCAACCATCTCATCCTCTGTCATCCCCTTCTCCTCTTGCCTTCACACACTCCCAACATCAAGGTCTTTTCCAAGGAGTCTTCTCTTCTCATGAGATGGCCAAAGTATTGGAGCTTCAGTTTCAGGATCTGTCCTTCCAGTGAGCACTCAGGGTTGATTTTCTTCAAAATGGATAGGTTTGTTCTCTTTGCAGTCCAGGGGACTCTCAAGAGTTTCCTCCAGCACCACAATTCAAAAGCATCAATTCTTCGGTGGTCAGCCTTCTTTATGGTCCAGCTCTGACTTCCATACATCGCTACTGGAAAAACCATAGCTTTGACTATCTGGACCTTTGTCAGCAAAGTGATACCTCTCCTTTTTAAGATGCTGTCAAAGTTTGTCATCGCTTTCTTCCCAAGAAGCAGGCGTCTTTTAATTTCGTGGCTGCTGTCACCATCTGCAGTGATTATGGAGCCCAAGAAAGTAAACTCTGTCACTGCCTCTGTATCTTCGCCTTCTATTTGCCAGGAGGTGATGGGACCAGTGCCCATGATCTTAGTTTCTTTGATGTTCAGCCTCTGACCATTTTTGGCGCTCTCCTTTCACCCTCATTAAGAGGTTCTTTAATTCCTCCTCACTTTCTGCCATCAGAGTACTATCGTCTGCATATCTGAGGTTACTGATATTTCTTCCGGCAATCCTAATTCCAGTTTGGGATTCCTCCAGTCCAGCCTTCCACATGATGTATTCTGCATATAAGTTAAATAAGCAGGGAGACAATATACAGCCTTGCCCCACTCCTTTCCCAATTTTGAATCAATCAGTTGTTCCATATCCAGTTCTAACTGCTGCTTCCTGTCCCACATACAGATTTCTCAGGAAACAGATAAGGTGGTCAGGTACTCCCATTTCTTTAAGAACTCGTCATGGTTTGCTGTGGTCCACACAGTCAAAGGCTTTTGCATAGTCAATGAAGCAGAAGTACTGTAGATGTTTTTTCTGGAACTCTCTGGCTTTCTTCATAATCCAGCGCATGTTAGCAATTTGGTCTCTAGTTCCTCTGCCCCTTCGAAATCCAGCTTGTACTTCTGGGAGTTCTCAGTCCACATACTGCTGAATCCTGCCTTGGAGGATTCTGAGCATAACCTTGCAGTGTGTGAAATGAGTGCAATTGTATGGTAGTTGGAGCATCCTTTGGCACTGCCCTTCTTTGGGATTGGGATGTAGACTGATCTTTTCCAATCCTCTGGCCACTGTTGAGTTTTCCAAACTTGCTGGCATATTGAATGTAGCACCTTAACAGCGTCATATTTTAACTTTTTAAATAGTTCACCTCCGCTGGCCTTGTTGTTAGCCATGCTTTCTAAGGCCCACTTGACTTCACTCTCCAGGGTGTCTGGCTCAGGGTCACCAACCACACTATCTGAGTTGTCTGAGACATCCAGATCTTTCTGGTATAATTCCTCTGTGTATTCTTGCCACCTCTTCTTGATGTCTTCTGCTTCTGTTAGCTCCCTATGATTTTTGTCCTTTATCATGTCCATCTTTGCACATAATGTTCCTTTAATATTTCTAATTTTCTTGAACAGATCTCTGGTTTTTCCCTTATTTTCCTCTATATCTTTGCACTGTTCATTTTAGAATGCCCTCTTGTCTCTCCTTCCTATTCTTTGGAAGTCTGCATTCAATTTTCTGTAACTTTCCCTATCTCTCTTGCATTTTGTTTCCCTTCTCTTCTCTGCTATTTGTATGGCCTCATTGGACAGCCACTTTGCTTTCTTGCATTTCCTTTTTTTGGGGATGGCTTTTGTTGCTGCCTCCTGTACAATGTTATGAGCCTCCATCTATAGTTCTTCAGGCACTCTGTCCACCAAATCGAGTTCCTTAAATATGTTCTTCACTTCCACTGTGTATTCATAAGGGATTTGGTTTAGATTATGCCTGACTAGCCCAGTGTTTTTTCCTACTTTCTTCAGTAGTTTAAGCTTGAGTTTTGCTATAAGAAGCTGATGATCACAGCCACAATCAGCTATAGGTCTTGTTTTTCCTGACTGTATAGAGCTTCTCCATCTTTAGCTGCAGAGAACATAATCAATCTGATTTCGGTATTGCCCATCTGGTGATTTCCATGTGTAGAGTCGCCTCTTGTGTTGTTGGAAAAGAGTGTTTGTGATGAACAGCTTGTTCTCTTGACAAAACTCTATTAGCCTTTGCCAAACTTACCTGTTGTTCCTTTTATCTCTTGACTCCCTACTTTAACATTCCAGTCCTCTATAATGACAAGGCCATCTTTCTTTGGTGTCAGTTCTAGAAGGTGTGGTAAGTCTTCATAGAACTGGTCAATTTCAGCCTCTTCAACATCGGTGGTTGGTGCATAAACTTGGATTATTGTGATGTTGAAAGGTCTGCCTTGGATTGTTATTGAAATCATTCTATCATTTTTGAGATTGTCTCCCAGTACAGCTTTTCCCACTCTTTTGTAGACTATGAGGGCTACTCCATTTCTTCTATGGGATTCTTGCCCACAATAGTAGATATGATAATCGTCTGAATTGAATTCGCCCATTCCCGTCCATTTTAGTTCACTGATGCCCAGGATGTCAATATTTATTCTTGCTATCTCCTGTTTGACCACATCCAGCTTCCCAAGGTTCATAGATCTTATATTCCAGGTTCCTATACAGTATTTTTCTTTGCAGCATTGGACTTTCCTTTCACTTCCAGGCACGTCCACAGCTGAGTGTCCTTTCAGCTTTGGCCCAACCACTTCTTTAGCTCTGGAGCTACTTGTCCTTGTCCTCCGCTCTTCCTCAGTAGCATGTTGGACACCTTCTGACCTGAGGGGCTCACCTTCCAGCATCATATCTTTTAGCCTTTTGTTTCTGCCCATGGAGTTTTCCTGGCAAAGATACTGGAGTGGCTTGCCAGTTCCTGCTCCAGGTGGATCGTGTTTAGTCAGAACTCTCCACTATGACCTGTCCATCTTGGGTGTCTCTGCAAGGCATAGCCCATCGCTCCTCTGAATTACTCAAGCCCCTTCACCACAACAAGGCAGCAATCCATGAAAGGGATGTAAAATGTAGGTAACATTAAAAAATAAATTAACATATTAAGAGAATTAGACTATTGTGCTAGCCTAGTGGGCTACTTCAATAGCATTATCTTGGCACTAGATCCTCTTTTTGTACACATGGTGGGACATAAATTGCATTCACATGCTACATTGATTAAATTTCTCCACATTCACAGAAAATTTGTCTTGTATCTAAGTACCCCTATTTTATTTGATTATTTTTTGATCTTCCTACTTCACTTCGAAGTCTGTTAAGTGACTTCTGAGAGACACTCTTCAGCATTCATCCATTCGGCAACATGTGTTTATTGGGGGTAGGTTTTAGGTAGCTAGTAATAATCCTGCATGATTCATTAAGAGCTACACCCACTTGTTTGGCATGCACTGATTTATACCATATGGCATTGACATATTCTGCTATGGAATAGCACAGGGACAAATCTGTTGTTCTTATTGTTTGTGGGTGTGCACCTCAGTCTGACCCAGCCAGTTTCCCAAGTATGCTATTTCTGGTGGCAACTTTCTGTTTAGACAATGTCAGGGTTCGATCCAGAGTAACACCCAAATACTTTGGGGTAGGGTAATGTTCCAAAATCCTAACTTTCCAGCTAACTTAGAGCTTCCTCCCTGCTTCTCTGTTATTAAAGTGGAAGACTTTTATTTTTAAACGGTTTAGTTTCAGCTGGTTGTTTTTATAATTTAAGGAAGGATCTTCTAATGCAGAAGTTGGCTGGTGCTCAATGGTATCAAAAATGGACTGTCAGGACAAAATCATCAGCATAGATGAAATTCCTAGAGTATGGGAATATTAGTTGGTAATTTGTGTAAATTAGTTGGTAATTTGTGTAAATTGTGTTGTTTTTTTTAATGGTGCCAGGACGCTATTCTGTAGGAAGCCATTCATTTGACTTGTCCAGCAAAAATGTGTTTAAAAGCATCTCCCTAAACACTCCCCTCACTGTATTTCTCTGTGTGACTTCAGAAAATTGTTCATCAGGCAGAAACTCTGATGATAAAATGCTGCCTGGAGAGTTTTGTGAAAGATGAAAGCATGCCCATGCTTTGAATGGATGACCGTGAATTTTATTTATCTCCATTTCCCATTCTTCCAGTGCAATTCATTTCCTCCTAGCTCTGTATCAGTTTGCAAATTTGCTTTGTTAAGGAAATCTATATGAAAATTAATGCACATTTCTCTGTGCATTCCTAATAAGAAACAATGTATTCAATGCAATTTTGTTGAATATACATATTTTTGCAAGCAAAAGATTCGGATTTTTGCGAGTTAATTTTGCTAGTAGATTTGTTTTACTCTGCAGTTTCGTCTGATGCAGACTTTTAAATTCTTTTTTTTAATTTAAAAACCGCATCACAAAAAGTGGAGAAATGCAAATATTGAGTTTCAGTTTGGGCATTGTTTGGAAAATGCTATTTAAGTAGATTCACATTAAAATACAAATGAAGCCTGTTCCTTCACTGTTCCTAGCACACCCCTTTGCAACCTGAGTTTACCAGTGAAACAGTATTACTTTTCCTGCTTCGTGTCTCTTTTCAAAGTCTTCCAGCCTACTCTTCTTATGACTCATTGCTTAAGAATTGTTTCTCAGGCTGTGCATCTTTCTGTCTTGATCATAGAATGTCATCTACAGAAACACACCAACATGTTCTCACCTTCATTCTGACACAAACCTTCAGTACTTTTCCCATGTTCTGACATTGAAAATGTATAATGATGCACCACGGGTGTTCAGAAAGTGACCCTAAATCCAGGGCATGTGCACATTATCTTTGGAGCATCTTAGGCTACTGCACTGCACTGGGGGAAAAGTGGGTACAAAAGAAGCATCACATCAATGTATATTAAAAATCAGGCCAAGCCTTACCATTTGGCAAAATGAGATAAGTCACCTTAAACTGAAAATACATGGCTAGAGCAGCAGTTACCGGCCATCTGACTGATCCCCCTCTGTTCTGGTAAAGTTTTGTTCTGCATCTTTTAAACTACCCTGCTGCTTCTTGTGCAAATGACATCTCTGTCTTATTCCCAGAGCTCAGAACATTCATTCTGGGTTTGTTGGTTTGTTTTTTGTTTCTTTTTAAAGAAAGGTGTGTTCCTTTGCTGCAGCTAGACAGTTGTTTGTTAGTTTATTTATTTATTTATTTATTTAACTTATATGCCGCCCACACTACCCAAAAAAATCTCTACGCGACTTATATCAATTTAAATACAGTAAAAAGATAAAACAATTAAAATACAATTAAAAATATAGTGCTTTGGAAATTGCCACCAGGACCCACAGTTGATATTTCAATTAAAAGCCTTCTGGAACAGGAAGGTTTTGACTTGGCACTGATAAATCTGACTTGGGATGGTGTTCCATAGTCTGGGGGCAGCCACCGAACTCTTTGAGGGACGGCTCTTTCAAAAGGGCCCTCTGGCTAGATCTTAATTGCCGGGTAGGTTCATATGGAAGGAGGTGGTCCTTCCAGTATCCAAGGCCCAAGCCGTTTAGGGCTTTATACGTCAAAACTAGCACTTTGAATTCAGCACAGGCAGCGACTGGTGGCCAATGTAATTTAAACAGAATCGGCTTGATGTGTTCCCTAGTGGCCCCACCACTCACCAGCCAAACAGCTCAATTCCAAACCTGTTACAGTTGCCGGACCGTCTTCAGAGGCAGCCCCATGTACAGCGCATTGCAGTAATCTATACAGGATGTTACCAGTGTATGCGTAACTGTCATGAGACTCTGCTCGTCCAGGTAGGGCAATAGGTGGTATAATTTCCGCAGCTGAAGGAAGGCGCCCCTGGGTTTCCACAATTAGACCAAGGTCCAGGAGCACCCCCAGGCTGCAGACCCTGTCCCTTAGGGAGCATGCAACCTCATTCAGGGCAAGAAAATGGCCCTCTAGCCTGTCCGGTCAAGCACCCAATAACAGCAGTTCCATCTTGTCTGGATTTTCAGTTTATTAACCCTCATCCATTATCAGGTCTAGACACAAGTTCAGCACAGAAACCACCTCACCTGGATTGGTGGAAAATGAGAGACAGAGCTGAGTGTTGTCAGCATATTGCTGATTCCTTAGCCCAAACCTCCTGATGACATCATGTTACTGATGTCATTGCCTCATCAGAAAATGTGCATTGCATTTTGCATCATTAAGGTATCCTGTTGACTTCACCTGAGGCCAGAAAATATTGGGAAGTACTCCCCAATGCCCTCTAGTGGCCAATTCTAATATTGCTATTGAAAGTACAAACAACTACAGTGGTGCCTCGCTTAACGACGATAATCCATTCCAGGAAAATTGCCGTTAAGCAAAACATTGTAAAACATCGTAAAAATTAAAAACCTCATTGAAACGCACTGAAACCTGTTCAGTGCATTCCAATGGGGTAAAAACTCACTGTCCAGTGAAGATCCTCCATACAGCGGCCATTTTCACTGCCTGTATAGCAAGGAATCCGTCCCTAAACACAGCGGGGAGCCATTTTAAGCACCCGGTGGCCATTTTGAAAACCCGACAATCAGCTGTTTTGATTGTCGTAATGTGAAGAATCGGTTCCCGAAGCAGGGAACTGATCTTCGCAAAGCGAAAAAAACCCATTTAGACTATTGTTTTGCAATCACAATTGCGATCGCAAAAAGATCATCGTACAGCGTTTTCGTCGTAATGCGGGGCAATCGTTAAGTGAGGCACCACTGTATTATGATTTAGGAGTGACAAGAGAATTGTTTTTTAAAAATCCTCTCAAACATTCAGCCCTTTAAAAGCAACTTCTAGATGTAACAAGAAAATGCTATACCATATGTTATGGCAAAAAAATAGCTTTCTAATTATTTACGTTACCTCTGAAATGCAAATTAACTATACCTAGATTATATGCCTTAGACAGCCAGTGTGATGAACTGGATAGTGTGTCAGACATAAACATAGGGACTTGGTTTTGAATCACTACTCAGCCATGGTAACTTGCTGAGGGGAAGGTGGGGAATAATAAACCACTGTTTCAACTTCTAGCATATCCTGAATACCCTATGAGGGTTGCGAAAATTTAGAATTGACTTGATGGTACATAACACACATACATTATATCTCCTACAAGTAAATACTTACATAGAACTACATTACTTGTAACTAGATTTCCAATCTCTGGTCATTGGAAATACTGTAACTAGTTTTACTCTCAGTCCAGCTGTTTCCTGTGCATGGAATGACAAGGAGACTCCATCTTGTCTATCACTTCAGGCAACAAAAATCTGGGGCCAGGTATGGGTCCATACATTAAAATCCGGCACGCAATACAGGCACAATATTGTATGACTGTAACATGAAGGAAAATGAAAAGAAATAGGTTCACTCTCTGGCAAAAGTGCAATGGCTTGGCCACAATAGTTAGGTCATAACGTCTGCAACTCATGGGAGAAGCTATTATTATTATAGTTGCATTCAAGCTTCAAAAGCATGTTTGCTAGTACTGTAGATTCTTCCCAAGCTGAAAGACATGTCTCAAGAACTGTAGAGCTATTGATAGTGACACTGACTGTCTCAAATAGAAGGCATGGAGGGCTGGATATGAAGCACGCGTGGAAGAATGTAGCAGGAAGTTTTGTGGGTGAGACACTCAGTGAGAATGTTTGATGCTACAGTGACAACTATAAAAAGAGGTTGGGGGTGCTGGAATGCAGCACACAGGGTGCAAACTGCCCCCTCCGTATGAATTATTGTGACTCAGAAGAGTAATTAGCATCTGTGAAAGAACAGTGTAACTAGTCTAACTATTTACACAACCAACAAGGTTTAAGATGATTTTGTGGAGATTCTCATAATCACTACTCTCAGAACCACACTGCTGGTTGGGAAATCCTGGAAACTAGTCAAAAAACTATCTTTTCCAAGCTTTGCCGGTTTTAACAAGAAGCTTTGGTGCCACTTTTCCCTAAATGCACAAAATACCTCACCCCTTCAGTACTGATAAGAGGAAATAAATAAGCCTTGAGATTACTACATGATTTTTACATAGACAGAAAAAGAACCAAACTTATTTTGTCTGGAAATTGAGTCATGACAACTTGACTTCTTTCTTGTTAGGTTGAATTGTTTCACTACTCATCCAAGTATCTTCTTCAGTCTAACAAGAAAGAAGTCCAGTTGCCATGACTCAACTTCCAGATAACCACACCTGAATGACTGATAATCTTCACAGATATCAAACTTATTTGTATGTTGAGGAGAAGGATTTTGGCAGGTTCTAAGGCCAGATTGAGGGATGCATACAGGCTTTGGATCGTATACGCTTGTCATTCTATAACCCCACAGTGCTCCTAAACACTACTAAGCCACTTGATATTGTCAGTGCTTGTGGCAGCTGGTTCTAGTCCATGCTTCATAATAATTATTTGATCCTTAAAAGACTCCATCTTAATACTTATATTTCTGAACTCCAAATCAATTGATTCTTATGAGTGCAGCACATGGAATCTAGAGCTTGTCCAAGGTCCTTCCATGCTGCTTGATTGTTTGGGTTACACGACAATGCTCTGACTTAACAGGAAGTCAGGATTAAAAGGTAATCCAGTTGCTAAACCAGTGGAAATTAGGAAATCCATTGCCAGAATACAGCTACCTAATGCAGCCAGTGCCACACTCACAGAAGCCTTCTCAGCCAGCTGTTCAAATAATGTCTGAAATCTGAGAGCAATGCATTGTGAAATACATCAGCCAAGGCCATTCTTTTTGCTCTCCCTTCCACAAAGTCTTGACCTCAAAGGCCAGAAGGACCAGGCATTATTCAAACAGTCAATTGAGAACAGCAAGAGCTATGCTGATGTCTCTCATCATCCACATCCCCTTCCTTTCCTCCTCTGCCACAGCCCATTGAACGTTGCCATGGAAGGTGTGATTTCGCTTCTCTTTTCAGCTCTAGGGAAAATAATATCTAGTGAGGAGTTGGAATGATAACAAGAGAACACCTCCTTAGCTTTAAACTGAGTGTTAAATTATACTAACACCTTATACTGCTGCCATCCTGTCTGTTAAGATACTCAAGAGTGGCCTAGAGTGATGAACTAGGAGTCAGGAGGCCTGGATTCAAATCCCCACTCAGCCATGTAAACTCAAAGGAGTGGTAGAACTGGTAAAGCCACTTCTTAAATATCTCATTTAACTTGAAAGTCCTATTAGGGTCGCTAAAGGTCAGTTCCAACTTGACATCACGCAACAGTGCCTGTTAAGTAAACATTAACCAACTGAATTTTAACTAATTAGCATTAACAAATTATTTCCAGAGCTCTGAAAAAAAAAACTATTGCTTGGTGTAGTGAATCACACTACAGTAAACCCATTGAATCAATGGGGATTTGGTAAAATGATTCTAAAAGGCTTACTTGAACTGCAACTTACTTTAGGACAGTAAGTTGCAGTTAGAGTAGGTCTATTTGAAACAATGTGACATGGAAGAGTTGACTCAATAAATCCCTATTGATTCAGTAGGCCTATTCTAGCATAATTTACTGCACTAAGCAACAGGATTTTGGCCACTGCCTTTTCCTTATAAGGGTGTTGCTTCACTAAATGGTGAGCTAAGATTAGTTCCTTCAAATGCTGGATCCTGATCACTAGTTGTGGGAGCTGAGCCAACAACAGGGCAGATGGGGAAAGAGTTTTATATCTCAGGCAAGCAACTTCAGATTTTTAAAATAAAAAGTAACTAAAATAGCAACTGAATGAGTTTAAATAAACATGAAAGTGGTATTTCTTGAAAAATCTAATTGTATTGCAAATTAAGTATACTAGATTGTTGTGGGGTTTTTTTGGGCTCTTTGGTCATGTTCTGAAGGTTGTTCTTCCTGACATTTCGCAAGTCTCTTTGGCCGGCATCTTCAGAGGACTGGAATAGGAACTCTGTCCATGCTCTGCTGCTGTTTGTTGGATAATTGAGTATTTATAGCTGTGGGAACAGCTTTTGTCCTTTTCAGATTAGGTGATCAGCGCATTTTTGTTGTGGATGTATTGTTGTGATAAGGGGGAGAGAGATTATCTGTCACTGTGGTTGATGGATGTCTTTAGCTGGTCTTTTTTGTCCAATGATCCCTGGTCCTCGTGGCTGGGTAAAGTTGGTTGACCTTCGGCAGGCTGTATTTTTCAATGCTGGGAGCCAAGTCTTGTTAAGTTTCAGACTTTCTTCTTTTTTGTTGAAGCTCTGCTGATGTTTATGGATTTCAATGGCTTCCCTGTGCAGTCTAACATACATACATACATACATACATACATACATACATACATACATACATACATACATACATACATACATACATACATACATACATACATACATACATACATACATACATACATACATACATACATACATACATACATACATATGGTTGGGGGAATTGGAAGTATACCTATAATTAATTACTTTTTAAAGGTAGCTTTTCAAGTTCTGGGATGTGGTGGCGCGAAGGGACATGGTGGCGCTGCGGGCTAAACCGCAGAAGCCTTTGTGTGCTGCAGGGTCAGAAGACCAGCAGTCGTAAGATCGAATCCACGTGACGGAGTGAGCGCCTGTCGCTTGTCCCAGCTCCCATCAACCTAGCGGTTCGAAAGCATGCAAGTGTGAGTAGATAAATAGAGACCACCTCGGTCCTCGACTTAGACAGCGTTCCGTGTCTAAGTCGCACTGGCCATGTGACCACGGAAATATTGTCTTTGGACAAACGCTGGCTCTATGGCTTGGAAACGGGGAACACGACTAGGGTCAAACACGACTGGACAAAAGAAATTGTCAACGGGAACCTTTACCTTTTACCTTTCAAGTTCTGAGGATGTAAGTTTTCTTAAAAAATCTTGCAAGAGTGAACAAATATATTAAAACCAAATAAATGCTGCTACAGAGCAGGGATGTTAATATCTCTGATTTTCTAAAAACAGATAAAACAGAAATGCATTTATTCTAAAAGCAAGTGATTATCTGGATAGAAATACGTGTTTTGCCCCGTAGCATAAAACATCTGTTTACACTATTTTAATATTGAAGACTTCTGTTTCTAATCTTAATGGGCCTTCTAGTTGTGTTTTTTTTCCAAACTGCCTTGTATTGAAAGTACTGTTAGAGCTTAATTTACTTCTCCTAGTATGTGCAACTGGATTATTCTATAAGTAGTTTAATACTTATATTTTCTGCAATGTTTTGGGAAGTCTCTGCCCTAAAAGGTGGCATATAAATACTTCAAATGAAGGGGGGGAGTTATGAAACCACACAAAATTTTAATCGTATATAAAATGCCTTCTCTGCAGCCTGTTCTGCACACCAGTTTCTAACAGTTCAAAAGCCACTGGCTATGTTCCTTCTATAACACATTCTGTTTTGAAGAACGTATTTCTCACCCATATATTATTTCAATTATATTGTTTTGCAGTTCCATCTGCCCACCCACAAAATCTTTTTGATGTGCAAAGGACATGGAAAATAATCCCCTGCTTTGCTCAAAGTAATGGAGCACTATTCCTTCATACCAAGCATGGAGTCATGTGCATACTTCCCTTCTGAGTAAACATGCATAGTATTTGTGTACAATATACATCAAATCTAGAAGTGTACTTGTTTTATTAATTTTTTGTATTTCTGGATCCTGAGCCACTGGCTTTATTCTGCAAATGCATATATATTTTGTACATCAATAAGGCACTGTGCAAGCATGCAAACTTTCTTTCCACATCCCTGTGTGCATCTCATGAGAAAATCTTTTATAGTCTTCAGGCTTACATGATTACTGAGAGAAGATGGTAAAATATGGACAGTATCTGATAAACGCTAAGGGCCTTTAAATATTTTAGCACTTCTGTGAGATATAATCCAAAATTTTGCAAATTCTATCAGGCATAGAAACAAGACATGCTGTGGCCAATTTGAAACCACCGAAAAGGACTGGCTTGGCATTTGTTGCAAACAAAATCTTAGTAGCTCAAGATGGCCTTTGGACTGAACATGGATATATTTACATTCTGCCCCTTGGTGCCTATTACTTAAGCCTTTCAATTGTTCTCATATTATGTCCCATATGGTCCCCTTTAAGAGTGGAAGTACTTGACAGTTAAAGCACCGAGGTGTGAAAGCTTTCCTTTATTTATTCCATTTGCACCCCCTCCTTTTCTTTAAAGGAGTCTGGCAATTGTCGCACTCATTTTACCCTCATTGAAGTCCTGTGAGGTACTGTATCTAACATTTAGGGACTGTTTAAGCTTCATAATGAGGTGGGGATTTGAACATGCCTCCCCTTCTCCAGTTCTGAAATGCTAGCCACTGCATTATATAATTAATGCTCAGATGTTTTAGAAACAAGTGGAGGTCTCGCTCACTGTTGTTGTTACATACACATCCAAATACTTCCCACTTATATGGCAACCCTATGAACTAATGATCTGCAATAGGTCCTCTCATTAACAGTCCTGCCCATGTTTTGTAAAAGGCTCTGGCTGTCATCATTAATCCATCTTGTAGCACGTCTTCCTCTTTTTATAGCATGATTGTCTCTTCCAATGAGCCTTGTCTTCTCGCAATATACTGTATCTGTAACCTCAGTTTAGCCATTTTAGCTTCTACTGAGAGCTAAGGCTTGATATGATCTGAGAACCTAACTTTCTGTCAGTCCACAGGATCCATAAACTGCCACAAACTGCCTCCTCCTTAAAACAAAAAGATGTATATTTATGGTTCCATTCCAGAAATAAGCCTGTAGCATGATCATACAATGAGTCTACAAACCCTGAAAATAGCCTTTTGCAACCTGATGCCCACTTGTAGTACTGGACTCCAAAACCCACTGTGATTGTGAAGACAGGTGGGAATGGTAGCCCAACAACTACCAAGAGTGTCTCAGAGTACATGGGAGACCCAAAAATTAAAGAGCACAAAATTGTGATGACATCACCATTTCAGGAGGAAGTGCCAGCTATCTCTCCTGGACTCCAAATTGGGGCAAATTAAGCTCTGTATTCCCAAAGGCTTTCACTGCCGGGATCTGATTGTTGTAGGTTTTTTGGGCTGTTAGGCCATGCTTATGGAGGTTTTTCTTCCTAACCTTTCATCAGTCTCTGTGGCCGGCATCTTCAGAGGACAGGAGTCAGAACTCTGTCTGTGTTCTGGTGTATCCCACAGGCTACACCAGAACACAGACAGAGTTCTGACTCCTGTCCTCTGAAGATGCCGGCCACAGAGACTGGCGAAACGTTAGGAAGAAAAACTTCCAGAACCCGAAAAACCTACAACAAAAGCGACAACGATGGGCCTGAAAACACTATTGTTGGTGCTTATTTTTTTTTCCTTCAGCGCCTGATCTTCAAAGCAATCTCTGCAGCGAACTAAAAGCCAGGCTTCCTCTTTGGGTCCGGATGCATTTCAGGGCTTCCAGAGGCGTGAGGAGTTCCTGCCACCTTCTTTCCCCTCCTGACGCCTGCGAGCGAGCCCCTCCTTCCCCGGGAGGGGGCTCACCCACCTGTTCCCCCGCCGTCTCGGACCGAACCTCTCTTTCCCCCACCCGCCCCGCAGCTCCCGGTGCGACTGAGGTGCCACGAGCGGTCCCGCCTCCTCGGCGCACCTGCGAGGCCGCCTCGGCGCGAGCCACGGCCGTCCCTCCCCAGCATCCCGCACAGCCGGCTCCCGGGCGCACCCCCGCGTCGAGAGAAGCCGGCGGAGCGCGGGGGCGCGCATGAGCAGCGCCTTGTGAGCATGTGCGGAAGACTAGCTGGAACCGGTTTGGCGACGCCGCCTGAGACCGAGCGCGCGAGAGCTGGAGGTGGAAGCGCCTCCGCCTCCTCGCGCGGCCTGCCTTGCCCTTGCAGAAGCAGCGGCAGCATCAGCATCAGGCGCCGCCACCACCTCCTCCTCCTCGGAGGCTCCGTGCAGCCCAGGGCCCTCCCCTTGCTTGCCATTGGCAGCCCCGGCCGGGCTTCCTGTCCCGGCGTCGAGGGCGCTGCCGTCTCGCCCTGCCTTCCTCGGCATCGCCCTGGCCAGCGCTCTCTCCTCGCCTTCTCCTCCTCTTGCCCGGCTCCTTGCGCCTTCGAGGCAGGTGGGCGGGGCGAACCCGGGCCTTTAACAACCCCCCCCGCGCGCGAGGCTCCTCCCCTTGGAAGTGCATAACGGGAGCGGATGGGGCCGGCTGAGTGAGTGAGGGAGGAGGCGGAGGCGGGTGAGTGTGCGCTGCCAAAGCTGCTCTTGTGCGTCTCGGTGACTTTCTCTCTTTTTCCAGCCCCGGCCAGATCGCCCGTCGGCAGCCTTAGTCCTTGGCTGCGGTCTGGATCGCCGACCCGGAGCAGGCCCGGCTCGGCCTCTCGCGCGCGCTGTCTCGCCCATCATCCGCCCTCTTCCTTCTCTCCTTCCTTCCTCGCCCGGGAGGAGGTGTCGGTCGTTTTCTCCGCGAGCAGAAGGGGAGCCCGGCTTTGCCCTTCGCCCGTCGTGTGATTTCCCCCCCCCTCTGTGCCTCCAAGGCGAACGGAAGAGCCATCGCTCTTTTTGTCTTTTCCTCCTCGGGCCAGTCCCCCCACCCTCTTTGTGTCTCTCATGGCTTTGTGTCTGGAGCTATTTAAACAATGTGAGTGTACAGAATTTTGTCCGGGGGGGGGAAGCTTTGCTCATTTTGGCATGCAAATCTCGGGATGGCTTGCGTAAGCAGCGACCGCGCACCGCTGGAAATTCCTCTGCTTCTATGCCTCTGTGTGTGTTCCTTTCCTTGTATTCTTTAGCGGTCGTTTGAATGCATTCCTTGCGTGTAGCGTGTGCCTGTGTAGCTAGCTGTCTCTGGGAAGGAATAAGAAAATGCCCACTTCCTGTGGGAAGCGAATCGCTTTCGGGATACAATACTGTTGTGTGAGTAAAGTGGGCGGGTGGGGTCGGCGATCTGCTTGAATGAAGAAAAGGCTTCGTTTTTCCTCGGATTCCTCTCCCCGGCCGATCCGATTGCACTTTCCGCTACATCCTGGGGCTTGCGTGGCTTGCATGGGGCGGGGAGAGGATGAGGGGACAGGTTAAGTCTGTCTTCTTAGTGCATGCACTTCCCTGTGCTTGATTAGAAGGGTTGCTGCTTTGCTGTGATATATTTAGACCCGCTCATGACAGGATATGATATCCTCTTCCCTATATTTATGCTGTGCCATTCTTAATGTGAGCTCTGTGTGTGATGGTGCTCACGCACATTTGTCTTGGCTTGAGTAATGAAATGACACAGATTGGTGGTTAATCAGCTAGACTTAGGAAAGCTGCTGGGCATCTACCACTTCTGCAACTTCTATGAAGTTTCTGTAGTATGTTTCTTACGTGTGTGTGATGCCTACCTTCACCTGCCATAAAGTGTGAAAAACTGTACATTAGTATCTGATATGTGTTCTGTTGACATTCGTTGTTAAAGGCTAATAGGAAGAGCAGAGGGTTTAACACTATGTATCTTTAGAGTGGAGATGAAGGCTTAGCTACTGGTTTTAAGTTGTTCTGTTTCATAATGTCCAGTGGTTACAAAATAACAGAAAATGTGGTATGGAAGAACTCAGTATTCCCTTGTACAACTGAGTAGGAATGAAATGTATTTATTCACTATTTATGTAAAATATTTAAATATAATAAGGGAGTCTCCATAAAGAACAGATTCCCTGAACAAAAAGTATGATTTAACATTATGGCTAGAAAGATACATAAACCACTGTCTGTCAGGGAAAGAAGCTTCCAATATACTGTAATTGTTTTCCAGGGTGCTGCCTCAGACAACACGGATTCTGCCTTTAAGCATATTGCTAAAATGTTGCAAAGGTGATTTAGATGGGTAGCAGTAGGGCAGCATTTGTGAACACATACAAATCCAGAATTAGATATGAGCAAAATATTCACTTTCCTGGCCCACCACAGAATAGTCTGTGGTTTTCAGGTATTGCTTTCAAAACATTTTTCCCCTCAGCATCTGTTATGCAGATTTATCTATTGTGCCACATCCATACATGTCATGATAAATTCCCTGTTGGGATATAAATGGTCCTCAAATAAAACCATTTGACCAGTCATCTATAGAGGGACGGCATAAAGGGACTTAAGAATGCCCCCTGCGTCTGATGAAGGGAATGGTGATCTATAAAACTTAAACTGTAACAATGGCATCTTTAAGATGTCACAGGACTATTGCTTTTGCTGCAACAGACTTAACACAGCCTTTATTTGCTTGGAAATTTCCTCTCTTTTGTGCACTCTGTGCTGGCCCAATGGCCCTCTGTTCTGGTACAGTACCTCCCAATTTACTGGATTACAGTTGCCATAATCCCTAGCCAACAGGTGATGGTGAGAGTAGTAGTCATTGTAGTCAACACTTGCTGAAGAAAGACATAGCTTTGTTTTCCAAACAGTCCCCCTCCCCCTCACACCCAAAGGCTTTGCTTACATGACAGAGAGTTTCTCTTGGCAACTACAACTGCAGGAGCTGTGGTGGTCTACTGTGTATGCAGAGAGGACTGACTGTGCCTTGAGTGCAGCTTCCTTGGAACAAATGGATTCTTAATTGACCAGAATGCTTTATGGCTTTGTGCTCTTTGGCCCATCTTCTTCTCATGGAAAGACTCATCAGAAAATTGCTACTGCATGAAGCTGGTCTTTCTGAGTGGTTTCACTGCCTTGGGTAAACTCGGGCAAATGTTTCAAATGCGCAGTAAGTGTGGTCATGAAAACGGGTGGTGCACACAGACTGGCTGATAATCTTTGTGGTGGAATAGAATACATCTCCCTGATGTCAGAACAGGTGCCCTTCTTTCATAAGAATTGGTTTGCCAGATGCTAAATTTTTCTTTGTCATGAGGGAACTTTCTATGCAAGGAGGTTAGCTTTGGGTTGGCAAGTCACTTCCAACTTAATAGTAGCCATAATAGGGATTTCAAAATAAGTGAGATAGTAAAGGAGTGGCTTGCCATGGCCACCCCAAGTAAGTGTCCATGGCTGAGTAGGGATTTGCACCCAGGACTCTAAGATCCTAGTCCAGCATTCTGTGCACTACACCACACTGGCTCTTGAGTGGGGGTATACAAGAGAGAATTCTTGGAGTACTGTACAGAAAAATCAGAAGGGGAATAACCATTGATGGACCTGTTAGTTTGCTCCCTTTCCTCCAGCTCACTTCTATGTTCTTCAGAGGAAGGGGGAAAAAACACCTTCTCTTCAGCCATCCATTTGCTGAAGTGTTGATAGCTGAAGGGAAATGTGTGTGAAATGGGGTGTTGCATCTGGACTGCTGACAGACTGATTACTGAAAGATTTTGGTGTGCTTTGTATGTTTTTATATTGATATGCTTATATGGTATTTGACCCTTTAGTCTCTGATATGTGTTTTTTTAAGTTCCTGAAGCAATGGAATAGAAAAACAATTCCCTTGGCAAGAATACAGGCACTTGATAGAAAGAGTGAAATCGGAAGCTAAACCTAAAGCTTTGCCAGTATGTGAGCTAAAAGAGTCAAGCTAGATCACTGTTGGAATGCAAGTCGGTGGCTGGAAGGCTGTTGAGGAGATGGTGTGTTATGCTAAAAATTTCTCTTGTGTTGCTGGTGGCTCTACTATGCTTGAGACCATATCTAACACATAAAGCTAGATGTCTGTCTAGAAGTTCCGGATACTTAATACTGTTGTGGACGGTGTAGGTATATTTTGTTTTTATGCTGTACAAATCTAATACTGTATGAGGCTGAGTGCGTGTGACTCCATTTTGCCTCCAAATTTTCATGTCTCAGAGTTCCTCAGCTGGTGGGAGATGTTAAGGACACACCAGTGAACTTTTGAAGAACCTGGTACAATGTTATGGTAACTTGCATCATGTGGATAGTTTGTTTTTTGAGGTGCAGGTGGGAAGAACTCTTTCTAAAGGTAAAGTTATTCCGAAGAAAACTCAGTAGTTTACCTTGGTGATTCTACACATGTTCATATAGCATTCACGTTCACCGAAGTGCATTCATGTAGGGCAGCCTACTCAAACTTTGCATTCTAGGAGTGTAGACTAAAACTCATATCACCTCACTCATCACTAAGCATGAGATGGATTTTTTTGGATTTTTTTTTTCATTATAATTACAAGAATTTCCCCAACCAGAATTCTGGCAGCTGTAGCTAAAAAACAACAACAACAAACCAAGTCCTCATAGGAATTTCAGTGGGCACACTTGAGGCCTAGCATGTTCTCTGCAGCCACTGCAAAGGGAGAGAGTGGGTGAGACTAAGTTTCATGGGAACTACAAGGGGTTATGAGACTGGTAGTCTGTCGTGGTACTCCAAAAACTACCAATCCCAAAACCATTAGTAGCTGCCAACGAACTTAGCAAGTCCTACCCACTCTCTCCATTTTTCTGGTAGGAAGTCTTATCTACCATACCTGCTCAAATGAAAGATATAAAAATGATTTCTTAACTGAAAAAAGAACATAGTTTAGAAGTCTTGTTTGGAAAACAGTTTCAACAATGATGCTTCAGATATATCTAAACAAGTCATTGTAAAAATCAGATTACCCACTAATGTCTTTCAACCACTGGTAAATGTGCATCCCCTTGCCGTCTCTATAATGTCAGAAATGCTAATTGATCAGATGGTCAGTTTGTCTTTTTTTAAAAAAAAATAAAGTAAGATACACTGTCATTCTAGAGTCTTCAGATGTGAAGACTACAACCATCGGGTCTGTTTTGATAGGTCTTGTTATGATAGTATAAACAAATAATTTCCAAAATGTGATAAGATGGGAAGAGTACTGAAGGACATGGTCTGTGTGGTGTCTGATTTGAATCTCACCATGAATGTATTGGCCATCCTTAAGCAAGCCACAATCTCAGTTGAGCCCTAGTACATTGTGTAGAAATTTTTAAAATGGCTTATTTTCCAAGGCTGTTCTAAGAATTTATGTAGTCAATGTATATGGAGTGTTTTGATTTCTCTAGAATATACTATAAGATACCAGCTGTTACTTACCTGCATTGAAAGTTGAAACAGGGAAGTCACCTTGCTTGGCACTATAAACCATTTTGGGAATTGTTGCTGTCATATGGTTAAATATAACTCCTGGAAAACATACAATCTAGAAAAGAAACTGGATTGTTGCCATGTCCACACTATGTCTATAGAAGAATGAGTGTCTGTGTGTATATATTAGGATTGGAGAAACTTTGGCCTTCCAATACTCAGGCATTAATTCCTACAATCCCTTACCATTCAGATGGCCAACCTTGGCATATATGATAGTCCCTAGGAATCCTAATAGTGAATCACAATTGGAATCCATCCACCCCATTCCAGATCTTGTTACTTTTTGGCAGATATCAGTGCAATGATTATTCTACTAAATAAGGTATTAAATCATGTCACAACCAGACTGTGTTACTCTTTCTTATAAACAATATGGAATACAATTTCAGGGCAATCATGTCGCTAGTCCTCATTTAGATTAATCCTGTTTACCCTGACAGGATGGAATGGAGATCAGAATTTTGGAAGGGTTTGGCTCTTGAGGACTATATGATAGAATGATAAATCTGTATAGGGTTGCTCCACTTTGGACTCTGTTGGTAACCCAAACCTTGCTCACACAAAAGGATGACAGCGGTGGGAGGTGGTGGGTGCTCTTAACACTGAAGGCATTCAAGAGAAAATTGGACAGTAATTTGTCAGATCTGCTTTGATTTGGATTCCTGCACTGAGCAAGGGTTTGGCCTCGATATCCTTGTAGGCCCTTTCCAACTAAATTATTCTGTGAACAAAGCTAATCTACTGTATTTCTCTTTTCTGGAACATCTTTTTGTTGTTTTTATGGGGAGGAATATTCAGCACTATGAGCTGCCACCTGCATTTTAGTGTGTTACAACCAAAGCACTGATTTATTATCTCACTCATTTGTGAGAATTCGGCCTGAGGAAGCTATGTTTGAAAGAGATTGGCTTGTAGATAAATAGGTGAGGACTGTGAATAAGCCACAGTTCCTTGACTCAGTCATGAAAGAACTTGCAGCTGTCCTCAAATTCCCAGCGCATCTGTTCTTCTCCTTCTTCCCCACCCCCATCTTTTAATGAGATAGTTATCCATGCAAACCACCTAATTGCATACATACTTGGTGACTTAAGGAAACCCATTCTGATTATTGCTAAAGCCCAATTATTGATTTAACCCTGTGTTGGAAATGGACTCTCTTAAGGCAAGAATGGACAAGTTCTGGGGGCCCAGGGACTGTTTTATCAGTCCCAGGATTCTCAGAGCATCACACCACAACTGCTCGTGTTTGCTTTAGAAATAATAAGCTAAACAGTTTGGCTGTGATCCCAGTTTTATTTCAGAAACTTCCCCTCACATATAATGGCTAAAGGGGTGAGACACACCATTGGCACCAAGTGGAGAATCCTCCCCTTTAAAGCCTTCAGTTATGGCTTAAATAAAAGCTGGATGAGAGAGAAGGTTTAAACTTCCCACGCATGTGTGGTGAAGGCAAAGATACTCAGTTTAGTGTAATGGATAGAGTGATGAAGTAGGACTCAGGAGACCTCTGTTTTACTCTCTCCTTGGCCAAGAAAACTCAGTGAGGGTGGAACAGGTAAAACCACTCCTTGAATACTGTATCTTAATTATCTTGACCACCCCTATTAGAGTTGCCGTAAGTTGTTTCCAGCTTGATGGCACATCACACATACATACACAAAACACATGCTTTAAGCCCTCATTACTGTTTTTTTCTTATGGAGGAACTGAGTGGTGTAAATGCACAACAGATGATTAAGTGATAAAACTCTGTTAGGCTAAATAAATTTGAATGCTGTTGATGAGAAATAAGTCTTATTCTTCACAAAAGAAAGAAATGAAAAACTGCAAGAGAAGGATGTCAGAAACAAAACAAGCACTTGCAGACAAACTTCCTTTTGTTTGTTTGTTCATTAATTTTTCATTTATTACATCTACTCATAATTTGTGTTTGGTCACTAAGCAGACCCTATAAAGCAGTGGTCTCCAACCTTGGCCTCCAGATGTTTTTGGACTGCAACTCCCAGAAGCCTTCACCACCACGTCTACTGGCCAGGATTTCTGGGAGTTGAAGTCCAAGAACATCTGGAGGCCCAAGGTTGGGGACCACTGCTATAAAGGAAGCCACAGCCTTGGGGTTGCAAGAGCTGAGCAGGTCTGTTAATGACAAGATGTTTTGGCAGTAGCTCATTCATGGGGTTGCCATGAGTTAGAGGTGACTTGATGACACATGACCTATACAGTGTATAATTTTTTTTAAAGCAAGCATTTTTCATGACTATAACAGGAGTGCTGGATAAGTTTTTGAGTGGCCATTTATAAATGTCTCTACTCAAAAGTTCATGGTTTTGAGATGAACTGCAGAAATTTCCACTTATGTTCCTTAGAGAATATGTATCTCACATTGTTTTTTGCTGTTGAGTTGCCTCCCAATAAAGATATCCCTATAAATGAATGACCTCCAAATGTTCATATTAGCAATTTAACCTTCCATGTACCCCTACCCAAAATGAATTAAATCAGTTTAACTGGATTCATTTCAGTATAAATCACTACAAATACATGTACAAGGCAGGGGGGATGAAAGATTGAGACAGTGGGTGTTTTTTTTTAAAAATACAGCTCCACATTTGGTCATGAAGATACTCTGTGAACTGCTAGCAGAGTGATTTTTGATCAATCAAACAAAAAAACCTTCTCTGGAATTTTTCTTCACAGTTTCTATAGCCTAGATGGAAAAGTGTGCAACTTTTTCAAAGCATGGCAATCAGAATTGATTTTGATTATAACACTGATCTTGCTACAGTATTTAAGGATTATCTCTTTAAAACTGGTCATGCCACTATTAACATGACAGTGGTTAGATTTTGTGGGGAACCATTATGCCATAAACTTCAGTTAGTCTTAATGTGTTCTTAAACAGTGTTTGTAAATTTGCTAGTTAATGAGGAGACTGGGAATTTTCCCTCATCCACTAATCATACATTTTTAATGAATGATGGGCTCTTTGTCCCAGATCAACAGCATATTAAATCAATCTGCAACCCTATCTATATAGCAGGTGAGGATATCCAATAGTAGAGTTATCTCTTGGGGAGAAAGCGCAACATATTATGTAGACTAGAATGGTATGGAATGCAAAACCATGGGGGAGATTAGAACATATGTGTTTAAGTTGGTAATAAAAATAAAGGTCTTAACATGGAAGTAAAAGGAAGATGGGACTTTTAAATAGGAAGCTTTTCAAAAGGTGAAGGCAATCCATTAGCAAGGAAACTGGTGGTGACAGAACTGGATGCTATCACAATGAATTTAATGGTTTCTCCATTTTAATAATTCCACATACAAATACAATGTTAGAGAATCTTTTGGTACTGAAGATCCTAAAATACATTTCAGTATAACTGTTAACATTGACAGTGATCTTGCAAAACACTGTTTTATCCAGTTCCTTGAATGCATGCTATCCCTGGGAAAATGCATTAGGTTTGAATGAGGCATGACCACAAGCAGCATTCCAGTACTGTATATAATTCCTTATGTTCTCATGTGGTGTTGCCAGGCGTCCTTTGTTTTAAAGGACAAAACTTTCCATATCTCATCTAAACCAGGAATAGGCAGAAGATAAAAGTAGATCTGTTTATTTAAACATTTATAGCTCACTGTTTCATAGAACCACAAGGTGGATTACAAAACTGTAAAAAAGTGATTTTAAAATAAGATATTTAAAAATTTAAGACTAAACAGCACAACATTGAAACACAAGCATTAAAACCATCGCACTAAAACCTGCACAGGCCATGATCCTCAACCTCCAAGGGTACCAATAAATAAGTGCATCTTGACTTGGTGCCAAAATGATTTCAATATTGGTACCAATCAGGCCTCCAAGGGGAGGGCCTTACAGAGCTACAGCACAAAAGGCCCTCCCCCATGTTTCTACAAATACAGTACCTACCAATATATCTCTAGGTGATTTGCAACAGACCACACAGAGGTTGGAACAATTTTTGTTTATATGCAGCTCCCAGGACCTTCCAGCCAGCATGGTATATTAGAACAAAATAATTAAAAAAGCATCTTTTCAGATTCTAGGTCAGAGGATTCTGGGTTGTTCAGCAGAAGAAATAACAAAGTGCTGCCCATGAACCTAAAATCTACAGCTTTCAGTTCTGATAGGACAAATGCCTGAGTTCAGAATTATTCTGTTCCTTTGGGAACAACGTTCCCTCTCATTTTCCAGAGCGCTGTGCAGAGGCTCCGCTCCCTGTGCAGGATTCCAGCCATGAGTGAAAAAGAATGGGTGAAAATACTGGCTTGGCATGCGCAGGCCCAATGCCTGTACATCTTAAAGGGAATGTTGATTAGGAGGCAGAGGTTTTTATTACACCAAAGTCATTGGCTGGAATTCTACAGAGGCGCACATAAAGTTTATATAATTTGGCATGGCTAATTGGGGGTGGAGGAAGCAACTCAGTTGCAAGATCAGGTTATGATTGAGGCATGCCACAGCACATTGTCAGTTAGCTACAATTATCTACGGAAAGCTCCGCAAACTTTACATGAACACTGTTAGGATTCTGGCCATCATACTGGTGCTCCGTCCTTAATCTTTCATGTGTGCCACTGATGTGGAGAAAATTGATGGGAAGAAATGGGAGGATTACAAATAGAAGACTGTGGTCCTGTATAAATAATCATGAACAAAGCAGAGCAATTGCACCATGATAGTGTTGTCTGGAAGCCCCACAACAATATGTGTTTTTGCTCACTGCTATATGTCAGGGTTCTGGTAGACAAAGTTGCATCTGCAAGTATGAGGTTTCCCCACTGTCCATTCTTCTACATCACTAAAGCTTATATAGAACCATCTGGCATTGGTTCCCAAACTAGGGGTTGTGCTCCAATGGGGAGACATAAAGTATTTCCAAGGTTTATATAACATTGAGAGGTTCATAAAGAAAAAAATACTCGCTTAAATACATTTCTCTGGTAGCTATAATTACTAGAATCTAGGGTTTCTCAAGAAAACTCTGCTTGTTCTTAAAATAACTTTCAATGAGGTTCTGTGTTCTTAATTTCAACTTACAAATTGTTTGAGTGTTGCTGTTGAGTTACAGTGAGAAGTGGGAAGGCATGAGAGTTCCTCAGAAATGAAAAAGAAAGCATGATACTGAAAAACTCAGGAACCACGCGTACAAGGCACTTGTGTTCCCAAGTGCCCTTATTTTTTTATATACTGACTGGGCAGGCAGAAATGTTGTCATTTCTACTTAACATTTTTTAGTACTGTGTATAGTTCAGGGGTAACTAGAGGGAAGACCTGTACTAGACTTTCAAGTCTTCTCAAATTCTACTCTATGTATTTTAAAGCATGGAATGAATTCCAGTACAAATTTCTAGGTAGGCTATCCCGCTTTATGATATCTATAGTTATTTCACCCATATCCCAAGAGGAATTGAAAAATACGAATCCTTTACACATACAGTATTTACTTGTTATAAATGTATTCACTTTCAGATGTGTTTATTTTTTTTTCCTGAGCATTCTCAGAACTGAGTTAACTTGGAAACTAGGCCAGGTATAGTGAGTTTCAAATGGGCACAACTGCACTTGAGTTGCTTGCCCTGAGGTCTGCAAGCAGCAAATCCAAGGGGAAATCAGCTAGCAGCAAATCCAAGGAGAAAAATGAGAGAGAAAAGGGAAGGATTCAGGTTTTAACTTGATCTAAACCACTCAGCCCAGACTGACAGCTGCCATGGTGGCACAAAGTTAGGCCAAGGTCAGTAGCTTCCAACACAGGAAAGGGTTGGATTCAGCACATCCTTAGTTGGCTCCATGTCAGCTCAGCCAGCACTTATCTGTCCTGCCTAATTAGGATTGCACTCTTTACCAGCAATTTCTGCTCCTCCTCATAATTTCTTTTGCCTTCACTGAAATAAGCTTCCCTTTCATTTGTCGGTGTATCCCAAACAGAGATTTCACTTGGTGCAGAAAGTGAAGGAATTGGAAACAGTTGAAAGAAGAGGATCAGAGGTCATGTCACGGAAACAATATGCATGGCAGTATCCTATAATGCATTTCTAGAACAAAATGCTCGAAAATATTTGATGTAATATTTAAAGTTCATTTCCAACATCAAGTTCAAAGTGTATTTAGAAATCACTTGGAGAGTAGAAAATTTCTTATATTGCTGCAAAGTAAAACACATAGGCTGAAGTCCTGTTGTGCAATTATGCAAATAGTGTAACCTTTAAAGGTAAATTGCCATTAGTTAAGAAATCCCCATAGACCTTAATTGTTGCACACTCAGTCACACGACTTGGTATGCAGCGGTTAATAAAGATTTCTTAACTTATGGCAGTTCACTTCCAAAAGTTGTATTATTTGTGTAACTGCACAACAGGGTTTCAGCCATTGTCTTTAAACATTTAATTTATTACTCTAAAGAAAACATTTCATAATTCAATTTTGTAGGGGGAAAATGCTAATTTTTTGGTGGATGGAAAGAAAACACCTCCCCATATATGTCTGTCCCCCCACCCCGGTTTTCACATCTCTATAGTGGAGTAATTCCAAAGTAACCTGAAAGGACTCTTGTTACACTAAATTACAGAATTAATGAGCTATGCAAGTGCCTATAACTCTATTAAGCTAGGCAAAACCAGTTTGTTGTGGCAATAATAATGTCTTGTTATTTCATAGTGCAGCTGGCTACATTTTTTAATTTTTTTGTAATGCATACACTAAATAATTCATTGACTATTATCCAAAGGCATGACTTAAGGAAACTTCTCTTCTTCTCCAACATAACATTCAAGTTTGTCCTGGGAAACATTGTGGTGATGAAAGGCTTTGATTTGTGGAGTCTTACTGTGATCCGTGCTGTGAAGCAGAAGGAGGAATTGCTGTACCTATGTCAGTCAAAGTCCCTTGGCCTGGTCTGCTGCTGTTTCCCCATAGCATGCAGTATATACAAGAGCCTAGTTACATGTGTCACCCTGCTGTCGCTCCCTGGGCAAAGCCTGTCATTTCCCGTTATGTCACTGAAGATAGCGAAAGAAGTCAGTGAGGATGGATTGATTATGTTTTTTGATGGGGAAGAGGAGGCAAGAGATCAGACATCCTCTGTGCAAGAAGATAAAATCAACCATTTTGTACTATATGCAGAGTGAATTCAAAACCAAATCCAGTAACAATCTTCTTTCAACTTTAAACTCTTCCTAAATAAATGTGCATTCTTAGTCATTGAATGAACTAAACTAGATTGGTTAACAGTTAAGTAGAACCTTTTTTTTTAAGTTGTGAGGCTTAACATGATTTCTGCACCACTTTGCTTTAAAAGAAAAGATGGGGGCAGCTGTCAAATTTATTTTCCATTTGGATCTCTGCACAACTTTATTGAAACTAATGTATCTTACTGTGGAAAAGAGATCTGAAGGATTGAACTATAAAACAAGCTAGTAGAAAGTAAATTAAATTGTCTCTGAATGGTCTGCAGTAGATTTATATATATATATATATATATATATATATATATATATATATATATATATATATATATATATATATATATATATATAGGCAATTTACACAGGGTTAAAACTCACAAACCCTCAATACACCACAATAACAAAAATATAACTAAAAACAGTAGAGCAATAGACTAGACCATAGTTATAATGATATATTATGAATACACCATGAAAAACCTAAAATTGATTGAGTTACAAAATTAGCAAAGGTCTCTCATTCCTAAGTGTTTAAGGGGGAGGCAACAAATAGAGTGTAGTCTTATACAAATATATTGTCTGGGCCGCAGTAAAACATTATATCTCAGAGCTTCAGTGTTGTCCATTTGTTAAAAGGGAGTAATAAAAGCTTCTGTGAAGTCTGTTTTTGAAAAACCACATTTCCTCCAATATTTCTACTTGTAAACTGAATGTTAAAGAGTTTGGCTTTGTGTTAAAATCTTTGATCTGTACTCGCTCAGAAATAGATTTGTACTTGGGCCAATTTATTCAGGTCATCCTCCTATATGAGTCATGGAGTCCTGACTGGATTATGGGAGTTGTATTCCAGCATATCTAAAGAGTGCCCAGTTAAGGAGTACCACCAGTATCACTGGAGACCATTGCTTTGTGCCTAGCTCTGTCCCATTATTCCATACTTGGCTCTAGTTGGTGAACAACAATGTCTGTATTTTTTAAAAAAAAGACGTTCTATGAGCCTGAAATCTGCCCACCCCTGCTGTGAAGGTCATGTCTACATTAGGAAATACAGACATGGTAGAAGAACCAAAGCCAAGTGAGTCCTTTATAGTAGTGGATAAAGCTTTTTTGTAGAAAGCTAGAGCTGACACATATTTCAAAGAAACAATAAAACTCTTTCATGCAGTATTAAAGAGTATTGTTTCCATACCTAATGGAGGTATTATAACATATATTGTATTATTGACACTATGCCAATATACTTATAAGACATTCAAGTGCCAGAAAATATTCCCAGTTTGCTAAGAGCCTTTTGTAGCATCTCCTTGCTTTACAACCCACATTGTGTATAGTAGGGGTCATTCTGACTCCCTTAAGTGAGGAATGGGTTACAGATTACGTGGTGTTTGAATGGGTGCCTACAAATGGGTTGTGATTATTATATCACTTGCGAAAGGAGCTTTCAACACATTGGCCCACTCTCTGGTAGGTCCATATTCCCAGGGATGGTGTAAGTTTCTTCCATTGTACATGAATGATTTGCTTGGATCATAAAAGCACTCATGTCTCGAAACAAATGGAGCACAGCATCATTACTGAGTCTTCAGCTTGCTTTTGGCTTAGGGTTCTGTTTCTCTTTGTCTATATTTAATAGACTTCTATCTTCTTCAGAGAATCCTGCATCCTAAGTCTTGTCACCTGCACAGTGATCTGCTTTTTTTCCCTTTCTAGATACAATGGCTTTTTAAGATTTCATTTTCTCTTATGGTAAACTATATGTTTATTGTCTTAAACAAGTCAGATTAATGTTCATATACATATCTTGAATTTGCTGTTTTTGAATGAATGCTATATGGGAAACACTCATTTGAATTCCTTTTAACAACAGAAATTCAAGTTCTCTTAGAATTCATCTGTTACATGTTGTTGCGAAAATCCTGGCAAAGCGGTTCCATATCAATTTGACAGGACAGAACAGATAGCAGCTCCTGTTCTAGATTCATGTAATTTATTCACCAGTACATTACTCAAAAAGGTAACATGCACAGATGTTTTCAGGATAGCTTGTCTTGAGATCCTTATAACTGTCTTACCAACTTGCCATCTCACAGCTGGTATTCGGCCATATGCACAGGACTGTTGTCTCGCAGGTATAATGAGAATCTTTCTATTCCCTTCTGGGTTTTCCCCCTTACCAGGTACAGTAACTAAGCACCTTGCTTGTTGACATTCATTATTCCACACGATACAGTATGTGTCTATTTTGCTAAATTGTTCTCTAACAATCTAAATTCTGGGGCAGAAATACTATACTATACTAATAAGAAACACAAACAACTCTCCCATCCATTAAAGCTCATCTTTAACTCATCTTAGATACCAGAAATACTAAGTTGAAACGAATGAACAAGGCCAGCATGTTCCTTTTTTTTTTTTACTGCAATTAATCTCCCTGTTGATGAAATCATGTGTTTATTGTACTGCATGAACAAAGATGTGAATTTTCTGCTGCAGTTATAAGGTTTGGGCATTGGTGTATGTATCTATTTCCCCACAATCCATATATTTAGGGAAAATGCACTCAGAACAACACAAAATCCAGTGCACTTTTGTTGGAAAGGGGTAATATACAAAGTGTCTCTTGTTAGCAAATGACACAGGGGTTCAGATACATATTATCAATATTTAAGAAGCTATTACTTAGTGTTATGCTACAGCATTAAACTGTAATTTTCTGTGTGCATTAATGTGATGGAGTATAAAAGCCAGGAGTGAGATCCATAAACCTCTCTTAATCTGCTGTCATGGCCCTAAGTGTATTAAAGCCTAAATGATCTGACCTTTTATAAAATATGCCTTGGTTTGATTCCTTGAGGACTGTACTACTTAATAGTGAAGCCTTAGCATTTTAGGTGTTTCTTCTCTCTTGAACTCTAGGCTTCCATATAAATCACTGGTGCCACCTGAGAACAAGAAAGGAACACCTGTGTTCCTGTCTGTGAATCTACTTTCCTAAATAATTATTTAAAACAAAACACTCAGGAATCACTGCTTACTTTCCTGAGCATTTGGAAAGACTGGCTTTTTTGGACTCTTCAGCAGAATTGCAAAGTATTAGTCACACCCTAGTTGTACTATGTAGCTATACGAGTGCACTGGGAAATTTGTCTAGCTAACAGAGGGCTTTGACTCAAGAGACTTGCATTCCAATCTGCTCAGCTTTGAGAAAACCTCCCTCTGTGGGTAGCTTTGAGCAAATCATTGTTTCTAATTGCCCCCACTGGTATAGTACAAGGATAAGGAAAACAGGATAAGTGGGCATCACATCATCCTGAACTTTGCAGAGAAAGATACGATGCACATTTGACAAAACAAAATTGCAGTTCTAAAAAGGTGTGGGAACTCAAGTATTAGGTGTGGCAAGTAATTTCTTTTAATATGAGGGAGTGGAAATTCTGCATGTACTCAGTTGCTTTTATAATTCATAACATCAATTGACTTGCATTATGCTTTTTCAAAAAAAACTAAAATATTCCCTGCCCATCTTTATATGTAAATAATAGAAGAGGATCTAACATTTAATCTTTTAAAAACAAATCAATACTTTTCTATTAACTGAGCCAGCCTACATGCATGCACTTTCTTAAGTCTCGACTACAAGAGAGAAAAAGAGATGGTTAAAAGTCCTCTGGATGTAGAACAAAAATACCACTGAAGATGACAGATCAGGAAAACCTCATTTTCCAATGACTTTGTGTGGGATTAGGTGGGTAGAAACAGCACAGCAGAGTGTACTTGGCTACTGCCACTTCTTCTGATTTGTTGCATGAGTTGTTTAACACCAACAGTGTAGGTCTTCCGGCCATATGCCTCTTTGAAGTGGCATTTTTTTTTTTGTTATTTTGTTACATGTGCCCTGTTTTTCCTAGCAGAACATGAGAGCTTCATACAGGGCTCACTTTCTCCTTTTATTTTCAGAACCCCCTTGTAATATAGGCTGGTCCTAGTTACTCCATTGTGATTTGAACTTCGGTTTTCTGACTGCCACCTCAGGCTTGGCTCCTCATGCAATGGTTCCCAACCTCGGGTCCCCAGATGTTTCTGGACTAAAACTCCCAGAAGCCTTCACCACCAGCTTTACTGGCCAGTATTTCTGGGAGCTGTAGTCCAAAAACATATGGGTTGGGACGCGCTGTGTGGATGAGCCCTTAACAAGTATCAAAGGAGCACCTGGCAAGCAGGATCAGCGAAGGTTTATTTTCGCTCCGTAGTTCATCCCGCGAGAAGCACCGAGAAAGGCCAACTGGAATGGCAACCCAGGGAAGAAAGCAGGGAGCGATCGAAGGGAACCCTCCGTGGAGTTTGGGGAGCTGGCTAAAACCCTGTGGCGCGGAGAGCTTCCGTTCAGGCGCCTCCCCTGAGCCCCACAAGCGACAGGCCTGACTCTTCCTAGAGCTCGGGGGTGGGGGGGGGGGGGCAGAGGGGAGGAATTGCAGCAGGCCGCAAAGCCGCGAGGGGAGAGTGACGACTCGGTCCGTCCCCGTTGGGACAACGGGGCTCCCTTCCGGCATTGCCAAGGCGCCGGTTCTGGGCCCTCCAGAAGTTCTATGGCTGGCTGGCCTGAAGGGAAAGTCGCTCGCTCGCTCGCTCGCTCGCCCACCGCGCCGCCACTCGGCCGGTCAAGAGCCTCCGCTCACCCTTCAGGGGAAGTGGGCAAGCAGGGCCCGGCTCGAGCGTGGGAATTCCCCGAAGCGGCGGGGCCGGGCGGGCGCCGAAGAGGAGGAGGAGGAGGAGGAGAGCATTTGTGAGCATGCGGCTGGGGTTGCCAGCGCCTCCCTCACTCCCTCCTTGGGGTGAGGCAGCGCTTGTGAGTCAGTCGGGCTCCCGCTGGGAAGACTAAGAAAAGTCCCCCACCCCACCCCACCCCACCCAGCCTGTGACACTCGGTGGCTGCCCTGCCTCTCTCTCTCCCCCCCCCTTTTCTCTCATCACCCTTTGGCCGGCTAGATGGAGAGGCAGGCCAGTCGGCCAGCCCACCCCCCCCTCTCTCTGGAAGCTGTTCGAATGGACTTTGCTGCAGGCTTTAATCCCACGAGGGTAAGAAGAAAGCAGGCACGCGTGCGGGTGGAGGGATGGATGGATGTGTGATTTGGGAGGACAGTGTCCAGGGTAACAGCCCAAGCAGGAGGGCTGCGGGGAGGTTGGTCACCCCGGGTGCCGCTAGCATGCCTTTAAAGGCAGCCAGAAATCCTCCAAGCGAACAGAGAAAATGCCTGATTGCAGAATTTAAGAGAAGAATGGTGGTTCAGGTTTCCCTCTGTTCGAGCAGCATAATAGCAATCGGTTTCTGAATCCATTCTGGCGATGTTTGCTTGCTAAAAGTGGGATTGGCAAAAAATACATAACTTTTTTTTTTTGAAAGATGGGGATATGATAAGTAGTAGTCTTGCCACATTTCCCTTGTAAAGTTGGTGTGTCATTTTGAATTATATATTTGTCCTGACTAATGGTTTAAAAACCTTTTAAGATATTTTCCTAGATCGCCATTTTCCGGCTTGGAACCTTTGGGAGAGGGTGTGTTCGGTTTATTAATGGTTTCTTTCTCTTTTAGTGCAATTATTAGTGAACTGTTTTGTGTATTTCTAACATAGATGTGCAGTGGGTCAAAAGAGTTTTAAAAAAACCCCTTCAATCCTTGGTTTATGGATTTATCAAACTGGAAATAAAAATAACAATATTATTTTGTCACTTAAGACTATCAGTACTGCTTAGTATTTTTGTTTGTGTAGGAAGATCATACCTTTCTCAAAAGAAGGGAAGAAAATGAATTACTTGTAAGAAGTGATACAGTTGCTGATGTAGATATGAAAATCTACTGTTTATCCTTTATGAAGTTATATTTGTATATATCTTCAAATATATATAAATATTCACTATTTGTATGAGAATATAGTGTATTACCAGAATTATTGGGGCATTTCTTTTACAGTGTTATGGGTGAAATTTTTAATTCTTTTCCTTTTCCAGTGATTATTACCAGTTAAGTTTTCTGATTGTGGACTTGCCCTGTGTTTTTAGAAAAATCTAAAAATCTTCTTTGATTAGAAAATAATGGTGGATCAAGGCCACTGACTAATCTTACTGCTTTGTTACTCATTGTAAATTAGATTAATTGTCCTGCGATGCTAAAATAACTTGAAGGGAGAGTTTTGATATAGTCAGTGATAGTTTACTAAACATATATTCTGTCTGAGATGAATTAAACTGTAGTCTAATTGTAAACAATCTTACAATTTGAAACCAGGTGGTCCTGTATCCACATCTCATTTTTTTCAAGTGGTCCTCCTGACTGCATGTTCAAATAGCTTTACATATTACAGCTGATTCTGGGTTATAGCTGAAGTAGATTTCATTTTTGCATGAGCTTTCCTCGTGCTCCACACATTCCTCCTCTAATTATTGTGTAGTTCTTGGGAATTCTTACTGATAGTGTTGAGGAAAAAAAAACCTTTGTTTAGTATTAGTAGAAGGTTGTGGTTGCAGAAAGTCCTAATATGTGTTCTCAGAAGTAAGCATGAAGTTTTGAACTGAATTCTGTATGTTTGCTCTCTGATAAGGACGGCTAGTTTTTTGACTTGTTATCATTTTCCTTTGGTGTCTATAATATTTTAGAAAGTGTAAAAGGGTGATTCCTTCCCCTGAAGATCTCAGAAGCTAACATTACTAACTAACAATATTGGAAGGAAACTAAAGTGAGAAAAGAGATAAACAGTTTCACTTCTCAGGACATACATCTTGTGGTTGCTATGACCAAGAATGCATTGTTTGCTTCACCAGCTGTACACCTTAC
Source organism: Pogona vitticeps (assembly GCF_051106095.1). Classification (NCBI taxonomy): domain Eukaryota; kingdom Metazoa; phylum Chordata; class Lepidosauria; order Squamata; family Agamidae; genus Pogona; species Pogona vitticeps. Next base: position 32,013,096 of record NC_135786.1, read on the forward strand.
TAGGGAAAGTGGTTTTGACCACAGTGATTTTTTTTACCTTAATTACCTCCAAATTACATGTCTGTGATGCACTCTAAACAGGGCTGCCATTGAAAAGCCACAGCTAGCACAAAATATGGTAATCAAACTGTTGTCTGGCATACAAGTTTGATGCCATATATAATTGGTCTTAAACCAACTCCACTGGATTTTTATTTGTTTCTGAGCTCAGTTCCAGACTTATAAAGCCTTGAGTACTTTGGGGTGAGAATATCTGAAATAACACCTCTTCCTTTATGTCACTGCCCAAAATTTGAAATTATCAATAAAGGCCTGCCCTGTTGTACATTCCACCACGCTGGGAGGCCACAGTGTTGGAACAGATTTGTTTGTAGCAGCCGTTCAATTGTGGAATTCCCTCTGAAGGGAGGTTCTGCTTTGCACCCTTCTTGGTGAGCTTTCAGGGGACAATTACGGTAAAATTACTATTTTGTATGGACTCGCCCTTAGTTTTTAAAACTTATTTTTAACTGACTTTTTAAATGGCTTTTAATTTCTTTTTAAATAGTATTTTAATGTGTTTTAATGTATATTGCTTTGGTACCCATGTGGGCAAAAAGCCGATAAGTATAATAATAAATAGGAAGCTGTATGCAGTTGCTTCAGTAACACAAACTCAATTGCAGACTAGATTATAGTAGGGTATGGGATGCAATTCCTGTTTCATCATGTATGATCTGGTTTTTTAAACTTCATTCTTATTTGGTGTACTTTGAGTGTGATGCTATTCTTTTTTAAGATAGTTTGCTGTAACCCTTAAATACTGTTTCTCATGTTTCTGATAAACAGCCAAACAAATAAATTTGTGGGCTTTCTCCCCATAGGGAACTCAAAGCATTTCACAGTCATAAAAATAATAGTCCATTAGAAAAAATAGAATATATTAAAAAGCAATTAAACAAGTAACAATATTAAAATCTCCATTTAAAAACACTTGAAAACATACCAGCTCAATTCAGTATATACAGCATCCCATAATAATGTTGGCAGTTCTTACAGCCCTCTTTATATGAAAGTCACTGTATTAATACTATCTCGGAATTCATTAGCACAAACTTTGAAATATTTTTGAATGCAAAGACAGAACTGGGCTAGTGTTGTTATGATGGCTGACTTCAAGTCAGCAGTTACCTTTTATGTAGTTTCTAACTTCAGGTTTGGAGACAGCTTTCTTCTGCTCTTTCTTTTTCTGTCTACTTTGTCCTTGATTAATTGACTCTGAACAACTTATAAAATCCGACTGTTCTTTATTCCCTCAGTTCTTTTTTCTTCTCACCATTGGACAGAATATAAGAAAGATAATTAACACTGTACTTTGTGCATTATTTATTTGTAGCCCCTTTTATGTCGTTTTTGCATATTTATTTAGATATTCGTCCCTAAACCCTGTCTCTTTCAGTAACAGAGTCATGTGGCACATTTATGAGTAATAGATTTATTATAGCATGAGCTTTTATGTACTACAAATATTGCCACAGATACAGGGAATATGATGGTTGGGGTTCAGGTGGCTTACAGCACACACAACTGGCGTTTGATTGTCCCATTCCCAATCACGTGTACACTCTCTCTGTGTGTGTGTGTGTGTGTGTGTGTGTGTGTGTGTGTGTGTGTGTGTGTGTGTGTGTGTGTGTGTGTGTGTGTGTGTGTGTGTGTGTGTGTGTGTATCCAACAAGAGGTTGGATACATATATATAACCTCTTAAAAATTATATTCCGTGTATCAAAGAAGTGAGAAATAATACTCAAATACTTGTGCTGTTATACTTGTTGTGTCTCAACACAACTCCTGCCACATAGCCCTATTTTTTCCTGCTAGAGTAGACTAAACACAATTTTCTTTGGAACTTGTTCAGTCTAATGTGCAATTACCATCAAAGTGTAGGTTGTGACACCAACTGACACTGTTCACTGTGCTTTTTATTATAATTGCTATAACTCTGCTTATGTTTTTAAGTTGATTTGTTGAAATTAGTCCACTGTGTATTATAAACCAAGAAATTTGCTTTCCATCTTTCAGCAGAATGCTATAGTTCATGATAGGTTACCCATCCAAAAGGGTTTTTTTTTTTTACTAATATATCAAGGCTTTGATTCTCGAGCTTTTTGAGAAGGAAAGACCTCACTGTTGTGTGGGCTAAAGCTTCGCATCTATATGAAACCTAATAATTCAAATGTTATCTGCAGCATATTTCTAGCCAATACCTGGTGTGAAATCCTTTCTTTATAACCTCGCTCAGGGTCAGTCAGTAGCGAGAAAATTATTGCTGTACCTTGTGACCTGGCCACTTTGTTTTGTAAGGGTTACGGAAACTCAAGAAGGACATCAGATTAGTTCTTTCTTAAGAGACATCAGACCAAGAGCAATCTACTGCAGCATCTAATTTCTTACTGGAATTAGCCAGATGTTCCTGGGAAGGTTACAAGTGGGACTTGAATGCAGTAACTCCCTCTAACTATTGTCTTCCAGCAAAGAATGGTCAGAATGAAATGGCCCTTGTACTAGAAGGAATCTGCATCCATGATAGCTGCTAGTTATTCTCCATGAATTCATCTACTCCCTTCTTTTAAAAGCCATCCAGTTTGGCCACTGTAACTATACTTCATGGTTGAAGATTCCATATTTTTAAGTGTGTGCAATTGAGTACTTCACTGGCTCCTCAGCATGAAGCAGTGAAGTATCATTTTTTTCAGCATGAACTACATAGTGCAGTGAACACCGTTACTGGAAAATACAGGTTGCAGCATGTTCCTGACCAACAGAAGCTTTCATCGGTATACCAGAAGGCCTTGTGGACAGCAACCTTACTTAAAATCTAGGCACTGTACGAAACAATCAGTTTTCAGCAGTTACAGATAATTAAGAAAAGGGTCATCTCACAAAACACTGTTTATCTCCAGACATCTGTAGTTCATGGTTTAAGCAGTGGCGTCTGGAAAGCTACCAAAGGAATAGCTATGCCCACATCAGATTTACTGCTAAGTAGCTAGTGGCAAGGAAAAGTTACCAGAACGTAGAAGAGGTAGAGTGCTTTAATGTTTAGATGCTTTGGTGTGACTGGGGTTCAAATCTCCACTCAACCATGTAGTTCAGTTGACTGTCAATGGGTCAGTCTCGTGGCCGAGCTTACCTCTTCATTCCTATCGGGATAAAGTGGAGAGGAACTAGGTTAAGCCCAGTGTTTTTTAAGAGGAAGGTGGGATGTGTCTGTATCAAATTTCATGGTGATCTGTGTTAATCTGCTCACTTCATCATGCCCTCCTACAAAGACTGTTTCATTGTTACATGGGGGAAGCAACTTTTTTGGTTTGGGATTTTACAACTGTTTGTTACTTGCTGAGGTACGCAAAAACTAAGCCTTAAGAACAGAAATGGGCACAAACCTTTGGAGGTTCATGCCCATTCATGTGCACAGTACCACAAGCGCTATATGCATTCCCTTCCCCGACCTCCTCCTCGAGCCAATGACCCACTCGCCAGCTGGTGCATACTTCTCTCTTCCTCATCAGCTGTTTGACCAGTCCCCAGCAGGAGCATGGGTTTACCTGTCCCGCCGTCCTGTCTGAGTAGGCAATCAGCCAAGGAGGCAGAGAAGGGAAGCCTGTGCTCCTGCCCGAGACTGGTCAAACAGCCGAAGAGGAGGAGGAGTGCTTACAAACCAGTATGAACTTCCCAACTGAAGTTTGTGCCAATCTCTTCTTAAGAGCTCTGTCTTTCAGAACCTTCATCCAGAGGCATGTCACTGTTTGGTTATTGACCAAGGAGTTACAATGATGTGTCATCAAGACAGTTCTGACTTATGATGATCTCTCCAGGGTTTACTAGGTATAGGCTACTCAGAAGTGGTTTACCATTTCCTTCTTCTGGGGGTACTCTGGGACTGTGGAACTTGCCCAAGGCTACACAGGCTGGCTCTTCTCCCAGGAAGCACAGTAGTGAATCGAACTCCCAACTTCTGGTTCTGCAGCCATGTACACAACTCCCTGAGCTATTCAGCCAACTGTCTTGTATTTATTTTTCTCTCATATTTAGAAAATATGTTGAAAATATTTGTTTACCTTTCCACAAAAAAATAATATTCAGCATGGAAAAAAGATGGGATTTCTTTTGCTCCTAACCAAAAGTAATTTTTCCCCTCAAATACCTTATGCAGGTTTCTGTGTATTCGGGTGTGGGCAGGGGAAGGTATCTGTGCACTCAAATCCAGTACATACATGCATACATTTATTTGTGTGTACACACATTTCTGCTTTCCAGGAGCTAATAACATTGCTATTCTTATGGAGATTATTATGATGATTTCCATTATGGACAATTGTTTACAGTATTTGTTTTGTAACATACACTAAGGCAAACCTAAAAACAGCCTGCATTTCTGAAATGTATTTGACTGAGCTCATTAAGCTATCTGCGCTCTAGATAATTTGCTTTCTTGTGCCTGTCAGTTGCAAGGTCTGCTTGTGTCCATAAAGCTTGTTCTAAAGCTTCCTAATTGGCCACCTCCTGTTTGACTGATTTAGCTGTGTAACAGTCAGTTGCTACAGAAACAATTTATGCTGTCACAAACATGTTTCACTGAAGGAATTATATAGGATACATCCAGTTCCTCAGCTAAGCTTATACATACTTTTACTCCTGTAATTGGAGGATAGTTTAGTAGTATTAAATATAGCAGTAGGCTGAATTGCTCTTCTTCTGCAGAACTTGCACCTTGTAAGATTTGCACTGGGTGGAGACACCTGCGTGGCATGGCTGGTCATACAAATATTAGATGTCCTCTCATTCTTGAGGCTGTGTTTATTGAATGAAATAGGAAGCCCAAAAATCGTTTAAGTGCTGTTGACTGAGTTAAAAACAAACAACTATTAACAAGCATTTATTTGTCAACTAATAGTAGCTGTTAGGCTGTGTTCCAGTGGCAGCATTTGATACTCCATTGACTTTGGCCCCTGTACAGAAAAGTAGCAGACATGCTGAGCTCTTCACGTCTTCATTCTCATTTGTCGAAGGGTGCAGGACACAAGGGAAGCACTTCCGATTTGCTTCCTTTCAGCAGGCCGTGTGTAGAAATATCTCAGAGTCTGTAGCTGTCATGTTTACTCACATGATGAATTGGACTCTCTGCCAAGACGTGTGTAATGAGGTGAGGTCACAGACGCTGACGTGACTGGACTTGCCGCATGTCATAAAAGATGAGCTTGTGTGGCTGTAAAAATATTAGCTTATGTAATTCTTCGTTCTCAGGGGACCCTGAAAAATAAATTAAAAGAATGGATTTTTCCCATGGCTCACTGGTGCCCCTTTAGTTAATGGGCTAGAAGGAACATGGAGGAATCAGTGCTGGAATTGTTGATACTGTATTTCTGTGATTTTTTTTTTTGATACTTGTGGAGTATGGGCTCCATGTACAAGATTCTACAGCCTATGCTACTTTTTGTCTGAGTTGTAGAGTTTGCAGAAGAGCTGTAGAGCCCTTCTGAGGTCCATAATTAATACATGTGATTAATACAGATGGCTTCTCAATGTTTGTTCAGAAATGTCCTGGGAGCTAAGGCTCCTGAAAATACATTCCATTCTGACATATGGTACCAGGATAATCTCAAATCCTGCTTGATAAATAATAAGCAGAGGCATCTTATAGGTACAGCGTGGAAGAGCTAGGGTTTGGCTAATTTTGAATGTGAAACTACCATAATAATAGGCTTGTGAGTAGAGATGGGGGTATCCATATTGCTGTTCTCCGCAATGGATTAGCCACTCTCCAACCTAGCAGAGAGGCTTGTCATCCCACCTTCTTCCAGGACTGGGTAATCTATTGCGAACAACGGCACAATAGGAAGACACCACTGAGCCGGCGGCAGCAGCAAAATTGTGAGTGGACAGTCTAGCCCCATGGGGCCAGACCCCTGTTATTTCCACCTCTGCGGGGATATTCATATTCATATATGAATACCCCCATATCTACTTGTGAGTTTATTGAGGCAGGTGATATGTCTGTATATAAAAGTTTTTGTATGAGTGTGAAAGCTGGACAGTAAAGCTGACTGGGAAAAAATTATTAATTTAAAATATGGTCGTGGGGAAGAGCTTTGTGGATACCCTGGACTGCCAGAAAGATGAGCAAGTGAATCCTAGATGAAATCAAGCCTAAGCTATCTTTGGAGGCAAATGTGTTAAAAGTGAGGCTGACCTACTTTGGGCACATCATGAGAAAGCAAGATTCTGTGGAAAAGATAGTAATGCTAGGAAAAGTTGAAGGCAGCAGGAAAATATAAAGAGAACATACAAGACGGATTGACTCCCCAAAAGAACCCACAGGCTTGAATTTACAAAAGCTGTGCAATGCTATTGGGGAAAGGACATTCTGGAAATCTCTTGTTCGTAGAGTTGCCATTAAATCAGATGCAGCTTAATGGCACATAAGGACAAAAGCTGCTAGCCATTTTCTTTGAGACTAATTGATAACATAGCTTAGCCTTCCTGTTATTCTAGTGTAGGATAGAAAACCCTGAATTCCAGATTGTGTAACATGACCAGATGTTCAAAAGATTCATATATAATATTTTGTTTTATCTGTTCCTCTGGAAGACCAAGATATACAAGACAACAGAAGAGCTGTGACCAGCTGTTCTGTAATTTTAAATCAAAATGAGCCGTAGGGAGGGCTACCCAATGGTTTTAATGCTGTCCCTTGTGTTGTTCTTTTAATTTTAAGTTATTTGCCTCCAAGCCACGTTTGGCCCTTAGGCTAGGAACAGGCAAGTACAGTACAATATCTTTAGTCCACCCCGGCAAATAGATACTTTGAAGGAAAGGCAGTTTACATAAATGTATTTCTAGGGACAGTTGTTGATCTCGTTAGTTTGTTGTAACAAAAACAGCAAGTAGTCTGATGCTGTCTTAAAAGATTTAGACATTTTGTTTAGCATAGGCTTTCATGGACAGTATCCCACTTCATCAGATACATGGAATATGGCTTCAGTGGTCAGATATTTATATACATGGAAGTACACGTGGAGAACTGAAGAGCAAAAAGTACAAGTATTGAGAAATGTAGCAATTGTCATTCTCAAGCAATCTTTTGGTAGGCTAACTGAAGCCAAAAATCAAGAGCAAGGTAGGTACATAAGAACAGAAGACCCCTGCTGGATCAGGCCAAGGGCCCACCTAGTCTAGCTTCCTGTATCTCACTGTGGCCCCACCAGATGCCTTTGGGAGTGCATAAAACAACTAGATACCTGTCTCCTAATACCCCTCCCCTGCATCTGACATTTTGAGATAAAGAGCCATTCCCATGCTTAAATCATGCACTTGTCCCTTTTACCCACTGTTTCATTTTATCCAAGTACCAGTCAGCATGTAAGATGTCACACCATGGGTAAGGAAGTTTAAAACTTCTCCATTCCATATATTGTGCTCATGTATAAGATTGTATGTGGAGAAGTGACGGGAATGCCGCCCATCCCCTACTAGCAGACACTCCCCTTCAACCACTATTACCGTACATGCAGCTCTTGGGGACATAAAGATGGCTCACTCTGCTTTATTAGACCACTGCAGTGTCCAGCAGTGGACACTAGTTGATCTATTCTGCCATACTTCATCTGGGTAATGCCACAGCCTTTACTTTCAATCAGCTGGAAGCTCTTGGCACATTTCTCAAAGAAACACAGTGAGAAGGAAATAGTAGATTTGGGTAGACCTCCCTCGTTGTTGTTTTTTTAAAGGGGGAGAAGCTTGTATTATAATTAGAAAATATTACAGGAATTACAGGCATTTCTTCATTTTTCTACTTAAATGAAGTTTCTAAAATCTCTCTCCAGAGTGGGAAGAAGGAGCAAATGACAAGCTGTTTACATGAACCATGCCCACCTCTTCCTTCCCACATATGAAGTTATCCATAAACCAACATTCATTAATTTTAACTGTGTAGCTACTTCATAATACTTTGGGAATTCCATTTCTAGCTCATTTGTATTGTAAAAAAAGCACGCAGTACCTAAAATTAGCTAACACATGTACAGTATTTGGTTCTTAGGACCCTTGCTGAGATACTGATACTGCCATCTAAGAGAGCTGTTTGAAATACTAAATATTTAATACTTGAAAAATGAAGCCTTTCAAAATTAGATTCATGGTAAATAGATTTAAAATATGGACACTCAGAAGGAGCAAAAATAACCCAGGCAACAAATTCAAGTACTACATTTAACTACGCTTAATGGCACTGCATCTGGACTGCTTCTGCTTTATGGTCCTCCATATCTGTAACAGTGCAAGAATTAACTCTAAAAACAATTTATAGATGGCACTACTTTCTGGCAAAGCTTTCAGAATATTGTAAGGCAATAGCACCATTGTGCTGTAGAAGAAATAAAGACAAAGGCACTTTGGCTAACGTGTCTAGAGAGTCTAAACGTACAAAAATATTGGAAAAAATATAACAAACCAAATTGATGAAATAACTGGTGTGCCATTAGAGTATCGGAGCAAATTATTTATATTTTCTGTCTTTAATATACAAAATGAAAAGCTGATGCAACAGAGACTGATTAATATACAGTTGTTAGCAGCAAGGATACACATGGTGAGGTATTTGACTATCCACCCATAAATACATGGGTGCAGCTGGTGTGAACAATGGCAAATTTGGACAAATTGATTCAAAGCTACAGGTAACAACAGAATAGAAAAGAGAGAGAATGCTATTGAACAATGGTATCCTTTCATAAAGTACATGGCAACAATTGTACAGAAAAAAAAACCCTACAATTCCAATATAGAAAATTTTGGACAGATGTACAGTATTATGGGGTCACGAAGAGTCGGACACGACTAAACGACTAAACACACACACACACAGTATTATGAACTACATAAGTAAATGAAAATGCAGAAAGATGTATCTCAAACAAACTGCTAATACCAGAACTATGAATGTCTTTGATGTAAAGTAAAGCTCAATTCAGTATTTGTTAAAATGCATGAAAATTTGTAAGAAAAGAGCTGGGTTTGTAATGCTTAAATCTTTTGTTATCAGTAAAACTTATTAAAAAGGAAAAAGAAAAAACTTCTAAATACTGTATTCAGTTAAGGTAAATAAAGAGTGAGAGGTGTCAACAAACTTCTTTGGATCTACCAGCCTCACAGATTTATTAGTGCTGAGAACGAATGTAATGTAGTGTAGTGAACAGAGTGTCAAAATTTGACTCAGGAAGCCTGGATTCAAATCTCCACTTGGCTGGGAAGATTTGTCCGGGGAGGGGGGGAAGAGCAGCACTTACAAAACCACTCCTTAAATATCTCATATATCTCAGCAACACTATGAAGGTTATTGTAAGTTTGGGACCAACTCTAAAGCACCAAAACACATGTATGCATGAGAATTGTTAACTGAAGATTGATGAAAATACCTTCTCTGATGTAACATAGCAAAGGTTACTGCCAACTAATTTTAGGAATGTTTGCCTTTATCTATGTAGGGCTCTTAATGTTGACATTCACACAACATGGAAGTGTTTTGATCTTAAACACTTTGGTTGAGACGGCCATGTTGCTGTTTTGGTTTATTTCAGATAAGCAATGCACTGTTACCTAAGAGAACAATTTGCTTTGTGTATGTGTAGCTAAGAACTACCACCCCACTACATAGCATTTTCATTCTATTTAAAAGATGAAATAGGACACACCCTTGTAAGCTTCAAACCCATTTTAAGGTCACAAGGGATGGTTGGAGTCCTCCCATCATTAATTTGCTAAAGCCTTTATTCAGCATCTGACAGAAATCATTGCCTCGACTTGTAGCAGAATCTCAGAAGTCTCCCCAGACGGGAGTAGCAGTTCCACTAGGCAGCTGTCTAATGAGAATGTGAGGAACCTGTTCCCTAAGCAACCAAGTATGTGGGCTGCTGCTAAGCAACAGCCATCTGGAACCCCGTTTGTATTTCTTGGAATGTACCAGCCATTTGGCTGGCCAAGAGATTAGCATACAGTTGTAGCTGAGAATTGAAAAGAAGGCAGTTCAAAGGATTTCACTAATTTTCATGTTGCTTTATAGATCCACAAAAATTGCAAAGTATAACTGGAATGCTGTTCATCACACACACCCTATACATACACACACCCACTCAAATATTTCACTGGCCCTAAAATTCTTTCCTTTTTTTTTCTTTGTTTCAAGCTGCATGTATGTTTCGATTTTGTAAATACGCTGGTGATATTTTTGTATTTCATTTTTCACATGACATTCCATGTCACTTTTGCATATTTCATTTCTGAGATGAGTCTAAGAAAGAAAAGAGTACACTAAAGGTGTATGCCTGAAATGTGCAGGCATTTGTATAATAGACCAGGGGCTCATTTACCTTTCTAGGTACATCTGCACTAGCTTCTCTTTTGAATACCCAGGTGTTACCGGGACATAGTTTTTCACGTATTTTCTATTTATTTCCCTACATGTTCAGTAACCTGAGTATTAAAGAGTAGTATTTGTGTATTGTAGTTCAGAATGTTCCCATAAACACCTCCCTAGTTTGTGTATTACAACTCCTTAACAGTGGTGATCAATCTATTTGTATGTCTTTCTTTAAACTTCAGATTAGTTTCTCCATAGAGATACTGTATATATATATAAATAATTGTTTATTGTATGGTTGCAATGAAAGTTGAGTTTGCTTATTCCAGAATGTTGGTCCTCTACAAGGAGTTCTATATAATCTATTAAAATTGATTGTTTTAAACCATTGATAGAAATGTCAAGAGAACACTATTGTGTCCACAAACAAATGATTATGATGATATACTCAGTACTGTTTGCTGTTAGCCGCCCAGAGTGGTATAATATACCAGATGGGCGGGATAAATAAATAAATAAATAAATAAATAAATAAATAAATAAATAAATAAATAAATAAATAAATAAATAAATACATACATACATACATACATACATACATACATACATACATACATACATACATACATACATACATACATACATACATACATACATACATACATACATACATACATACATACATACATACATACATACATACTGCTTCAGAGTAAGATTATAACCCTGATGGTCCAGATTGGATTTCTTCACAGTAGATGATACCATCATCAAAAATGTTGTGTGTCATGCAAAACATAGGTGGTGCATAAATGGATTGAGGTTATCATCATGGAAACATGACAAGTAAACTACTACACACTGGTTAAAGTTGATATCATTCACATTTTCCATTTGTATTGCTCTGAAGGAACAGTAGACATAGTATAGCAGAGTAGTTGGACACACATTGTAAAAGCATTTAGCAACAGAATCTTGGAAGATTAACTAGCACTCTGTCAGAAGTTAAGCTTTGTATCTATAAAAGAGACAGCTGCAGAAGGGAATAATAAGTACAATGGCTGGTTTTGATTGTGGGTGTGGACTCTTATTTGCACGGGCTGCACATCTCATTTTAAGTTTGCAGAATTGCATTATTAGGGCAGAAACTTTTCAGCTGCAGTGTGGAGTGAAGATGTTTCAAATAAGTGAAGTACAAGAGGCAAATGGCCACCTCTGTTTGCTTATTCTGAGAAAATAAAGGTACATCATGTTGGTCACTCATGTCTCATTATTATGTTGCTTGTGGTCTCCTTGGAGATACCACAGGCTCTCTGTGTACAAGGCTGAGCTTTTGTATTACTTTCTTTCTTATTCATCATCCGTTGTCTGACTGGTAAATTCCCAATTTAGGTGAGTTTGAGCCCATGGCACTGCATTTTCGATATTTTAGTTCTCCATATGTCATGTCAAGTGGCAGACACTTGATGTTTGTTTGATTTTTAATATGTAGGCTATATTTGTTTTTGCTTGTGTTTGTTTACGTGAACGGCTAACTGAACACTTCAGGGAACAGATTTTATTTTGGAGTACTTTTAGGCAATGACATTCAGTAGCAGTGAGGTTCGGAGAGGCTTCTCTGTTGCTGTTCCCAGATTCTTGAACTGCCTGCCACAGGAAATGAGACCGGCCCCATCTTTACTATCCTTCGCAAGCAAAAACCTTTCTCCTCAGGCAAACTTTCCATAAGTGAATGGCTGCTGAGTGGGATTTATAAAATGGATTATTGTACCTTACTGCATGAATGTGTTTTGGTGTTGCTTATGTTTTTTGGTATTGTACTCATTTATCCTTTTATTATTGTATAATCATTGTTACTAACTTAAATACTGTCTTTAAATTGTAAGCCACCTTGGGTTCTTTTTAAGGAGAAAGACAAGATAAAAAATATTGTAAGTAAATTTTAAATAAATAAATAGCTTTGTCTGGAGCTGCAGAGTTTTATGGAGTATACATCCTATATATGTGGGGCAGATAATAATGAAAACAGTCACCAGAATTTTCTTTGTAGGAAGGCATTAGTTCTTAACGGAGGCAGGCATTCTTATGCTCACATTGCTTGTGTATCATAAAAAAGGTTTCATGTGAGAGCAGAGAGGGTCACCCTACTTAAAACAAAACTCAATTGGGTGAAGTGACAGGATGTGCCACCTACAAAATAAATGGCTTTTAGTAAGTTCTGCAATATCTGTGTCTCCAGATATCTGGGGTTGTTGTTGCTGGTTACTGTCCTCTGTAAAGCTTCAAATGGTCCTCTGTAAATGGTTCTGCACACTCACAAATTTAGTTTTTAAAACTTTTTGTTATGTATTAAGATACAATCATCTTCATGGGGCTTTCAAGATATGTGAGGTATCCAGGGAGTGGTCTACCAATTGCCACCCTCCATTGAGTTTCTGTGGCTGATTGGCGATATGAACTCAAGTCTTGGTCTGATACTCTTGAGTCGTGGTCTGATACTCTGCCCACTATGCCCTTTGGCTTTTTTTTTAACTTGATACATGAGCATGTTGAAGACTGTTATTTAAATGAGAATATTACTTAATTCACTCAAAATATTTTTCCTTGCAATTCTTGAAACTTACAGTACATATTATATGCTACCACTAGCAAAACCTCTGGGACTGTTTGAGAAAAGGCTAAATCTAAAAATTTGATCATTCAAGCAGCTACCTCAACTTGGTATGGCAAAATGTAAGGCTTTTCCCAGAAAAGGAGGGAGGCTTTGACATACCCTTGGAATGAAAAAAAAAGTAGGCACAGAGTAGGCTCAGGAATGTCAGAATGAGGAAATTACCTTTCAGTCCAATTTCCCACTTAACTGTGGATCCTCTAAATTGGCCCAGGCAGTGGAAACATTTGTTAGCCTTCTCTTACTATCAGCTTTTCTCTATTCAGTGTCAGATTTTCAAATTAAAAAAAAAAGCTGCAGCTAAGCAATTTGCAGATGTAGAGTTAAGTGCTTCCGCATTGGCATGTGAGAAAAGTGTTTCTAACTACTGTATTTGGCTTGAAGTATGTAAACCTATTCTGTTTAAAACTTGCAAGCAATGAGCTTAAATATTCTGTGGACATAGAAGTGCCAGGGGCAAATTGAACTATTAATATGTTTTTGGACTACTGGTTTGGGCCTATGTTATAGCCAAGGCACAGATGAAAATAACCCATAAAATACTTCCTTCTCAAAATATAGAGCTTAGCCGTTGTACCACTCTTGTACATCTCTCAGATCTCCTTAGGGAATCAGCAGGATATAAATTATATTTAAATAAAGTGCTACATAGCAAGAGGATGTGCATGCAATCTAAATTTTGACATTCGTATTTCCCACTCAGGTGTACGTTGTTTTGTGTGTAACATTTGCACTATGTCTGGCCTGTGCTTCAGCATCCTCTTCCTGGATGTTGCTTTACTTACAAAGGTTTCTGTGTATTTGTGTGGATGGGAAGTACAGAGCTGAATACTTGCTCTGTTTCTTGCAAAACAATGATAGTCCATTGCTTTACAACATTCCATTATGCTAGACTGTTTCTCTTCCCCTTGCCATCTGCAAGTCTGAAGCACGGAAAAATCAGTTCCCTGAAAGAATTGTGTCTATGAGCAAGGGGTCATTATTTCATGTTTACTTTGACTATCAAAATCTCCTGCTTTAACCAGAGGTTACTCTTTATAGATTTTTATATATTCTTTTTATATATCCATAAATTCACTCTTGAATTGATTTTTTTCACGGCTCCAGAGTTAAAGCTACTAATGTTGATTTGCTAAAGAATGAAAAAAGTGAGCATTCTTACTTGGAGAAAAAGTTAAGCTCCTAACTTTTCTATATAAGAAGGACATTTCTATTAATTTTTCTCCAGTTGAGTTGATGCTTTTTGCAGTATCATATGATGAACCCATCCTTATCTTATAGTACATATCCATCCAATAGCCAGTACAAGTATAGTGGCTAGAATGTTGGACTAGAAACATTCTAGTCCAACTAGATGACCTGAGTACAAATCCCCACACGTCTAAGCTTGCTTGGACCAGTCACAGTCTGTTAGCCTGACTTACCCCAGAGGGTTGTTGTGAGGGTAAAATTGAGAGAGGGGGCTATGTGGTGCCTGGAATTCATTGGGAGGAATGCAAGCTATAAGTATGATAGATAAATAAATAAATAAACAATAATATTCATCCTTGACAACATCCAGCATGGAAGGACATGTGCCACTCCAGAAGTTGTTGGACTACAGCTCCCTTCATCCTTCACCATTGACTGTGCTGGCTAATGGGAGCTGCAGTCTAATGGCATCTTGAGAGTCTCACATTACTTCCTTTTGGTCTGTGGGGTGGCTATTCCAGTCTGGACTGCCTTCAGTAAGGTGGTACATGCACTGAAAATACTGTAATATTGTTAAACTGGTCCATGATATTTTTCTTAGCCTTTATTCAGCTGCTGCTTCTCAAGAAGGCACACTTGCTGTATCTTGTAGATCAGGGGGCTCAAACACAATTTACCTGGGGGCCGCTGGAGGCAGACTCTGGGTGAGGCTGGGCCACATCAGATTTCCCACCAAGCGGAGCAAGAGCCCGAGGAAGCCACCCAGGAGTTTCCTTAACCCGGCTGGGGCTCTGAGGGGGAGGAGGAGGAGGAGGAGGAGGAGGAGGGGTGCCGGCCACAACCCCCTCCAGCTCCTTCTTCACTACCACCACCAGCAGCAGCAGGACGAAGAAGCGGAGAAGGGAGAGAGCACCAGCGACTGCCTAGCCGGGGGGGAGGGCACAACATTTTTTTTTTTAAAACCCTCACAGAATCGCCTTGTCAAAGGAGAAAAGCCCCCATCGCTACCTGCGAAATTAAACAGAACTGGGCGGGCCGCTTCCCTGGAAGAGGTGGTGGCGGTGGCAGCAACTGCTGTTAGCGGCTTCGAAGCACTCTTCGAGGACGGGCCGGGAGTGAGCTCCGCTCTCGGGCATCACTCAGTGGTGGCTTGGGCACTCGAGGAAAAGGGCTGGCAGCGCACCTCACTCGCCGTCTCTCCCCCAAGACAGCGCCTCTTGCACCCTCCATCCGGAAATTGCAGCCTGCCAGCCAGTAGACAGGTGGGCTGGCTGGCAGGCTGCAGTTCTGGATGGAGGGTGCAAGAGGCGCTGTCTTGGGAGGGAGCTGGCGAGCGAGGTGAGGCTTTTTTTAAAACTCTTGACAGCAGAGGACGCGTGGGAGCTTCGGGGGCAGGCAAGGCGGGGCCACAAACTATAATTTGGTGGGCCACAAATGGCCCCTGGGCCGCATGTTTGAGACCCCTGTTGCAGATGAACAGTTTTTTGTTCTAACTGCTTCATCCCTTGACTTCTGCTCATTATGTCATTCAGCAGCCTGCTTCCAGTGAAATCAATGCTTGTTTCAGCTCATATCTGCATCAGTGTGGGTCACTTGGTTTTTGTGTTGCTCAATGAAGATAATGCTGTTCTGTAGAATTTTTACACTTTTTTTTACTCATAAAAGAGTCTTTGTATTTGTGTTCTGTTATTGATGTGGGTATTAGCGGCGCTGCACATTCTGTAACCAGAAGGCATGATTTGTTGATGATAAACTGGAGGTCAGATGGCTCTGGACAGCTGTTTCTGTAACTCTCCTGCAGTAGCTTGACCATATCTTTTGGTAAAGTCTGAGGTATAGTGTGTTTAGTAACATTAGCCACTGTGATGTGCCAAGTATGTACAGAATAAAATGGTTGTTTCTGTTAATGGATGGCTTATCTGAAAATGGGATGTGTTTCTCACTGATGCTGTAGTCCCAGAAAAACACCAGTCAATAGGAAGGAATGTTCTGCAGGAAGTCAGAGGTCTCCTTGCTGAACAACTCATCCAGTCTGTGTCTTGGCTTCTTTTATAATATACTGGTAAATGTAAGCAGACTTCATCTCCCCCGTTTTGAGGGATGGAGATAGTAAAACTCCACAAGAATTTCAAAATACATTCCTAGTAAATTAAGGTTTGAAATTCTTGCATACATAAGTTGTACTGCAGAATATCCTATCAGTGCAGGTACATGAGTCTGGAACATCTGACAGATTCTAAAATGTTACATATTAGAAAATAGTCGTTACTGTTACAGATCCAATGGCCTATTGTTCAAAAGGAACCAAAATACATATTTGTGGTTTATTTGTTTTAAGGCACACATTTGAATATTACAGGTCACTAGCTTGTGACAGAAAACACATTCTCTTCTTGTCTGGTTCATGGTCACCTTAGTGCCCACCACAGAACAAAAGGCAGTGACATGGTATACACAATATAAGCCATCATTTGAATTACGTGATACTCTTCATCATTCAGTGTGGTTCTTTTAAACTCAAGTATACCACATAAGGAATGGAATTACCATCATTAAGTTGCATTCAAATGTTGTGCAGTTATTGGGAAAAAATTGATTACAACAAATGAGTTTGTTGTTGTTTAGTCGTTTAGTCGTGTCTGAATCTTTGTGACCCCATGGACCAAAGCACATCAGGCCCTCTTGTCTTCCACTGCCTCCCAGAGTTTGGTCAAATGTATGTTTGTAGCTTCAATGACACTGTCCAACCATCTCGAATCTGGAACTGCACGCAACGTAATTGCCATCTGTAGTTTAGTACTGATTCACATCCTGGGGTTTTGGCTACTCCCTGTTGCTTTCTTGTTTCCTCTCCTTCTCCCTTCTGAAGAAAAGAGGAGGAGGCTCTCATGGTGAGGCAGCATTCTTCTCGCTTGTGACAAGTAGTTTTCATGAGCAAGAGCAAAAGCTATAACTAACAAAATTACACTTCTTTACTTTTGTAGAGAGCATATTTAAAACAGATGCTCATTTGAGCCTTAGCAAGCATGGGGTAGGGCAATGCTGATTCATCATCTTTTTTACTTGCAACATCCTTCGGGGACCTTAATCCTTGGCTGATGCTTACTAGCACTGAGGGCTCCACTGTATTCCCTATTCAAAAGGAAAGCCAACATGTGCACAATTTAAGGGTCAGATCTGGCGTGTTGCCTAGTGTTTGCTTAATCATGTACATTATGCTTGAGTTTCTGTTTCTAAGGTTCAGCAAGCAGGTGGGAGCCAGAAACATGCTTTTTCAGATGTGGAAGTCATACTGAATAATATGGAATTTCCTGGGGTGTTGCATCCAACAATACCTATCCATCAGCAATGAACATTTCAGTATAAATTGCATGGCAGTTTCCCGAAAAGGCCAATTCAGAACCAATTAAAGTCCCAGTAAGGCAAGTCAGAATAAAGATGTAAAAGTTGCAGACTTGTTTAATAGTGCTGACTTTATTAATTTTCACGATCCTTCACAGACGTTTGGTTTATCTTGTTGGAAATTTCATCGATGAGAATGTATGTGAATAAATTTGTGAGTACAGGATATACATTTGCCTGACTGAAATACCTAATTTAGAAGACATCTGAATGAGTTGAAGAAGGTCATTGAGTGAGTGCCTTAAGCTTTCTGCTTCAATGTGCAGTTCCCTGTAGGAGCTTTGTTTTTCCTCCTGAGGCACCCAAGTGAAGCTTCTGTTTCTTTTATCCTGTGCTTAGGATGACTCATGGTTGGGAGACAGCCAGTTCATTTCTGCTCTGAATTAAAGGATTACAACAGTATGTGTAAGCAGTGGTGGAAGAAGAATTAGATGCATGCATTCTGTCACTTTCAGACTGTGGA
This sequence comes from Pogona vitticeps, assembly GCF_051106095.1. Classification (NCBI taxonomy): domain Eukaryota; kingdom Metazoa; phylum Chordata; class Lepidosauria; order Squamata; family Agamidae; genus Pogona; species Pogona vitticeps. Next base: position 32,031,216 of record NC_135786.1, read on the forward strand.
AGTGCAAACAATGTAGTAAACAGTTTGCCCAGCTTTTAAACATGTCACTAATTGTCACTTCCAGCCTTGGGGACGTGATTAATTGATTATTTCCAAATGATCCAGTCATTGTTAACAGTTAACAGCTCCATTAACAATGACTGAACCATTGTTAACAGTTAACAGTTCAGTCTTACAAACCGAAGGCTGAAGATGGATTTATTGAGTCAATCCGTCTCATATTCAGTCTTCCTCCTCTCCTAGTGTTTTCAATTTTTCCTACCAATACTGTTTTTCCAGTGAGTCTTGTCTTCTCTTGATATGCTCCAAGTATGATAATGTGTTTCCCCAAACATAAGACCTAACCTGAAAATAAGCTCTAATATGATTTTTCAAGATACTCGTAATATTACCCCTGTTGTTGTTGCTGTTTAGTCGTTTACTCGTGTCCGACTCTTCGTGACCCCATGGACCAGAGCACGTCCGGCCCTCCTGTCTTCCACTGCCTCCGGAGTTGAGTCAAATTCATATCGGTTGCTTCGATGACACTGTCCAACCATCTCGTCCTTTGTCGTCCCCTTCTCCTCTTGCCTTCACACTTTCTTAACATCAGGGTCTTTTCCAGGGAGTCTTCTCTTCTGGTGAAAAAATATAAGCCCTACCTCAAAAATAAGCCCCGGTTAAGTGAAACCCCGCCCTCCACCATTGTGCAGCAACTAGAGGAAGATGATATGACTTTATTTGAATAAATGTAGATTGTTGTAGATGAAGAAAAAAATCCCCTTAAAATAAGCCCTAATGCATTTTTTGGATTAAAAATTAATATAAGATCCTGTCTTATTTTCGGGGCGATTTGTTGGTCTTTGTTCTAGAACTCATTTGTTAGTATTTTCATCAATTGCATCTGTAAAGCTCTTCACCACCACCACATTTTAAACAGGCTGATTTCTTTTTTCATCTTAAGTGGTCTTCGTCCAGCCATCACCGTTTGGATCAGTGGTGGAACCAAGGCATAGAAAGTCCTTAACACGCTCTATTTCTTCATTGTCAGCATTAAAGTAATGTACCGTATTTTTCGCTCTATAAGACGCACCTTTCCATAAGACGCACCGATTTTTTAGTAGAAGAAAACAGGAAAATATAATCTGTTTTCTTCGCTCCATAAGATGCACAGACTTTCCACCCCCTGTTTTGTGGGAAAAAGTGAGTCTTATGGTGCAAAAAATACAGTAATTCTTCTATAGAAATTATTTTTAAATTCTTAATGTTTAGCTGCAATCCTGCTTTAATATTTTCAGTCGTTTTGGGCCATTGCTGTCTTCTGCCAGTAATATGGTGTCATCTGCATATTTTAAAAATTGTGTTTTTTCTTCCACTAATGTTTATTCTTATTCATTTGTTTGTTTGTTTTATTTTTATGCCACATTTCTCCCAACAAGGGACCCAAAGCAGCTCATAACATTAAAATTCACACAATTTAAAAACATAATAAGTTAAATATTAACAGATAAAAGTAAACAATATATGATTTAAAATACAATTAAAAGATTAAAAAATAAAAACATAAAAAAGATTGAAATTTCTGCTGAAATGGTGTTCAGGGGTTCAGTTATAACTGTTAAAAATCTCCCTGAAGAAATGGGTGTTTAGCTTTTTTCTGAAAGGATAAAAGGGTAGGGGCCATCCTGATCTCCCGAGGGACAGCATTCTATAGCCTGTGAGCTGCCACAGAGAAGACCCTCTCCCGTTTCCCCATCAGCTGTCCTTGTGCTGGCAATGGGACCGAGAAGAGGGCCTCCTGTGCTGATCTTAATCGCTGAGAAGGCACATATAGGGAGATACAGTCCTTCAGGTAGCCTGGATCCAAGCTGTATAGGGCCTTATAAGTAATGACCAGCACTTTGAGTTGGGCCCGTAAACAGACTGGCAACCAGTGCAGTTCTTGTAACAGGTGCGTTATATACTCCCTGTAGCTGGCCCCAGTCAGTAGTCTGGCTGCAGGGTTTTCACCAGCTGAAGTTTCCAAAATGTCTTCAAAGGCAGCTCCACATAGAGCACATTACAGTAGTCCAAACGGGATGTAACTAATGTGTGTGTTGCTGTAACCAGATCTGACATCTCAAGGAACGGGCGCAGCTGGCACACCAGCTTTAGCTATGCAGATGCACTCCTGGCCACCGGCAAGACCTGGGCATCCAAGTTTAGGGATGAATCCAGGAGTACACCCAAGCTGCGGACCTGAGTTTTCATGGGGAGTGTAACCCCATCCAGCTCGGTAGTGTCCCTATTCCCTCATCTGCCTTCCGATTAACCAGGAGCACCTGTTCTTCCTTCCTCTAACCTAACGCAAGTTTTTGTAATGATATGTTCTGTGTATAGGTTGTACAGATAGATAAAACTCATCCTTGTCTAAACCTTTACCTGTTGGGAACAATTTTGTTTCTTCATATTTTGTCCTAACAGTAGTATCTTGTCCAAAGTACAAGTTATCTGTTTTAGCTATTACATTTTATGACATTCCTGTTTCTTTTTAAATGATCCATAGCTTTTCAAGGTCAACAAAGTTGGCTTTACTGTAAATTGTAAAGATATATTACTGGCAAAGTTAAATACGTTGTCTCTTCCTCCTTCCTAAACTGGGTTGGTTCCACTTTTCAGTTTTTAATAGGCACTTAAATTGTGTTGTTTCAAAGAACTTGTGTTGAATAGGATTTGTTTTTTAAAACTATATTTTAGGGAAAGGTTTGTATTTGTCTTTTAAGAATGGTCTGTTGTTTGGTATTTTAAATGTAAATAGCTTTGAGACTCCTTGTGGGTAGAAAAGTGATAAACAAATGAGAATTGATATGAAGCAGAAACAAAGGGGTATTGAGTTGTAAGATTCTTAGCTTCTGAATCACGAGAAATTTTAATTACTAGTATTGGTAACTAGTTCAGCAAAAAAGCTTATTGAATAAAAGTATACCATAGTCCTGATTTTGACTTGCTGTGGCAAGCTAGGTCTAAATACACTGGAATTCATGTGGAGAAATCTACAGTCAATCTCACACCAGTGGGATGACAATCCAGAAACTGTCGGAGCAAATGGTTGTTGGTTGCCTGTTTTGGCTTACTTATATTTCCAAAATTGGCGTAATGGCCTCAAAGTGCATGTGAAGGCCTTTTATTTATTAGTGCTATCAATGCCTTTTACTATCTTAGGATAGTGTTGTGGTCCAGCTAGAAGAAAATGGAACATGCTGGATGAAATCCAGTAGTATATAGGAGCCAGAATAGACCAATTGAATCAGTAGAACTTTCAAGGCAATCAAAATGTTGCCCAGATTTTCACCTTTACAATGTAAAACATTTGTCTCTCAGACTGTTTTGAGGTGGCAAGGCAATCCCCTTCCATTCTCCAGTGATGAAAACCAAAGTGTTTGTGTACATTTTTCTTAGTTTCTGGTTCCATCTTAAGCATCTTGCCCAAGGCTGGGGGAGCATACTGAATATTTACATAGTATTAATCTTTGTGGCAAGTGTGGGCCACATGCAGTCCCAGGGGACCCCTAATTTTTAAAATCAGCTGATTTCCCCCCCCCCCGAAAGAATGGACTTCAGAAATTGTGTTATGCCCCATAAGGGATTCAAGGGTTTTGCCATGCTTTGAGGAGGTCTATGTCCTCTCAAATTAATTTTCGTTCACTAGAGAGTAAAAGGGGACTTTTCAATTTTTTAAAAAGGCACAATTTTTGTGAAATAAACTTTTGCAAGGCGAGGTTCATGGAAGCAAGTACAGTGGGGTCTTGACTTGAGAACTTAATCCGTATTGGAAGGCGGTTCTCAAGTCAAAAAGTTCTCAAGTCAAATCTGCATTTCCCATAGGAATGCATTGAAAACCATTTGATCCGTATCTGCTCTTTTCCGTCCATAGAAACTAATGGGAAGCCGCTATTCTGCCTTCGACCACTAGAGGGGGATATTTTGTTTCTTTTTTTCTTAGGTCAAGAAAGGTTCAGGGAAGGCAGGGAAAATACAGTCCAGGCAGTACCAGGCAGTCTGAAGACTCCCAATCCACTCTCTAAACGCTGGGAGGAGTGAGGAAGCAGACAGGCACCCTTTTCACTGGCCAACAGTTAACTGAAAGTTCAAATTTTGCACTTTCCCTGCCTCCCACGTGGTTTTTTTCAGTTCTTAACTCAAATCTAAGTACTTAAGTCAGGTCAATATTTTCCTATGAGAGTAGTTCTTAAGTCAAAATGTTCTTAACTCAAGCCGTTCTTAAGTCAAGACCCCACTGTACTACCCGCCAGGGTCCCGAAATGGGCATTTGTGGTCCCTGAATTTCTAGCAATTATCTGCCCCTGTCTTAGAAAACATGGTCAGAGAGCACATAATATAATTACCTAGCTAGAGCAAAGTATGCCTTGGGTCTAGTTAGAGCATAATGGTAGGGAAGACCACTTGGAGGGCCCCATGATTTCTGTCCTTTGCTCCATGGTGAAAGGCAGGATTATCAAGGACTGCAATAAAAATACTGCTTTTAGTTAGTTTTTTTTTTTCTAGGAGTGACAAATAGACTGCCGGTAAAAATAAATCAAAGTAGCTGAAATAAGAGAAACCTGATAAAGGCCTTAGCAACAGGAAGGCAGAATGTAGGTCAATGCCTTTTTGTAGTCTGACGTAATAATTGCAGGGGTTCCCAGAAGAAAATAAAATCTGTAGTCTGTATGGAGGAAGATGAGGAGGTGAGAGAGAGAGAAAAACATGAAACTTCAGAAAGCATTAGAATTCAATACCTCTTTATTTACTGATCTCCTGTTTAAAAAATGATAATCATCTGATTATTTTAAGGTGAAAGATAGCCATAATCTCTTCCTAGTTAATGGTGGTCATGTATTGTTTGGAATTTGACTCAATCTTCTGTTGAACTTGGAAGTAATGAGATGGGAGAGCTGCAGTGAGAAAGATAAGAGAAAATAAAGAACAGTGAGTTGGATTCAAAGTGCTTTCTGTTTCCAAAGAAGTGTTTTCATGAAAGGAAGCATCTTTGATTGCAGAAGGTGAAAGGAATCTTTCACTGATTATCCCCTACATCTGTCTCTTTCCCACCTTCTGTTAGTGGGCAGCAAGGGTGCCCTTTCTCCGCTTGCCGGATCTTTGGGTCTACCCTGGTGTTTCTTCTATACAGCTCTAGCTTTCTTTCCTTCTCATAGAATCTTGTTAACTGTGCTCTGTGCTTTCACCACAATTTCTGGTGCCACTGTCATCTTTAATTGGGAATAGCTGTGTCTTGATTGATGTACTCATTACTGTTCCTTTTTTTGATGTTATAACATCACAAATGGGCAATATGTGTAGCTTTATTCCATACATGAAGACAGCCTTCACTAATCCTGCATTTCATTTCTGCTTTAGAAAACAGTGACACCAGTGACATGTATGCACACGCACACACACACACACACACACACACACCCCTTGAAGGTTGATTTGAGAAATGTTTTGTCAGTTGCAGGTAATCAGTGATCTTAAATATATTTTATGAGATCATTTTAATCAGTAGTCTTCTGTCAGAGTGTTAGAAGGTGGTTGAAAGTTCAGCCAACCCACAGTTGGGCAAGTGGAAATATCATTTTGTTAGGATAAAAGATGGCATTATTATTCTCAAATGGAACCAATGATCCTTTTCCCATCTAAGTTTAGAATGCAACAATTGCTCTTGTGGGCCATAGGGAGAAGTAAAGTTCTATTTTGAGAGAACAGTTATTGCCATGGAAACGTTTCATAAAATCTTAACCCAATTTTGTACATGCCTTCCAACATATTTTTTATTTAAAAATGGATCAGTGGAAAGCATGTCTTTGTCTAGTATACGTCTACTTATCTGTATTTAAGTTCTCCCTTATCTCATGGTTTCTGCTCCTTCCTCCACTGCCTTACCTATGAAGGTACCTATGATTTGATTTAGAGAATAATATTTGATACATCTGATGAAGCTGGCCATTGTCCAAAAAGGTTAATACCATAATAAATTTGTTCATGCTCAAGATGCCACTTTTTTGGTCACCAGTTAACATACAATTGCCTTTTTTGGAAATCACCTGTGAGTGTCCATATTGAGCAGTTTTATATATGTGCTCAATACACATCCGATTCTGTGTTTTGTGTTGTGTACAAATATTAATGTACTTTAGCAATGGCGGAGAAAATAGGATGGAACATAAGAAAAACTGCATTTTTATTTGGTATAAGTTTTATAGGCTCATTCAAACCACTTGCAGGAAATATTCCAACTCTGATCCTTAGTAATGAACAGAAGAGATCTTTGTGAACCGAAGAAGACCTTCAGTTTTAATGTTGTCTGACGTATTATATTTTTTAGCCTGTGTAACAAACGCACATCCATTCATTTCTCTCTGGAGTGTTAATCTTGAATCATTTGTGTTTCAGTGGAGCAATGGGGGGGCAATGTCAGCAGGACAAAAGGCCAATTTTTAGAATTGCCAGCAGCTCAAGAACTGTACTCTCAAGAAAAGTGTATAAAAAGGGAAGGGACATGGCTGCAGAGTTCATTTGCATATTTGATTTTTAAGAATTATTAATAACAATCTTAAAGCTGCAGAATTCTTTGTAAAGATCGCTACATTGGGTTTTCATTAACTAAAAAAATAAGTTTCAGTAATTTTAAAAGCCTCCCTGTGCCCTTCAGTGACCAATTTTTTCTTTGAAAAAATTGAAATATGGAGAGGCATAATAGCAGGCTCTCCAAGGGGTATTTCTGAACAAACATTTTCAGAGTGTGGAAATGACAGCCAGGAGATACAAAATGTTCCTGGGCTTCATGTTAGCACCCATGTATTTTAAGGAAATGACAAGGAATAGCCGAGACAGCTATAGACAGAATCACAGGGTGTGCCATATTTTTTTCTTTTCTTTCTTTATCTTATTTATAGGCCAGCTTATGCCATTTTGAACATTCATAATGAAAAAAAATTCTATAAAAAAATTCAACTTTATACATTCATCTCGACCGGCAGCCAGCAATCTATTGAGGCCATGGCTAGAGGCAGCAGAGAATATCTGGAAACAATTGATAGTTCCAAAGAGGTAGTGCCAACTTCTGAAATGCTGTTTTCTGAAAATAGCTATTATAAAAATAGAAACCCAAGTAGAATTAAAAGGATGAAACTGGAGAGCTTACAGGAAAATAACATTACTTGATCGAAATAACTCCAGTAGCATATTTCTCCAAACCTTCAGGAGTCACAAAGTAAAAACAGAGTTGCATAGTTTCTGTTAGCATAACATCAACTGCTGCTAAAGTAAATTTGTGAGACTAGTGTAAACTCTCTGTTCTTATACTGTTTTTCCTCTTTCTTGGCAGTTAGAAAGTACATTCTGTGTTTTACGGGTGACAGTGTGTAGCTTTTGCATGAGGTCCCAACATCAGTTTCAGCTTTTCCGGGTGAAGATGTTGCGGCTGGGCATGACCTTTGCCTGAAACGATACGAGCCACTGCAGTCAGTGTAGCTAGTCTTGGACCACGATTGCTATAAGGCAACTTCATACATTCATACCTATCATCACTCAGATTTGTTTACACACAATCTTGGCTGCTCCGCATACATGTTAATTTTACTTTGGAATTTTTAATGTTGACCAAATACCCCCCCAAAAATGAGGTTTTGTGCCATTCCCACAATAATTATATGTATGAATGAAGAAGGGAGGCCACTCACCCTAATCCTTGCCAACCATATACAGTTGGCCATTCCAGTCTCTACCAAGTCATTCTGCTGTTAAAGTGCTGTCGGTGGGCAATTTAAAGCCCTTGTTCTCCCTTCCTATGGTCTTAATCTTAAATGACATGTAGACTGGTCAGTCCTTCAGACATAGGACATTGCGTAAAGTAGGTCACATGGCCACCCTATGGTTTAAAATGCAAGCACCTTTTTAAAGTGGTCTAGCTCTGTGTACTTCACACAGTTGGTGCCCTTGATCTTATTGCACAAATACCAATACCACCACCTCCATTTTTTTTAAAAAAATCAGAAGTGGTGAGTTAAAGGGCTGGTGCCAGTGGACACAGGAATGACAGGATGAGTTTGAGGGGGGGCAATGAGACATTGTCCACTTCCCCACTGCGTGCTTGTCCTTTGTGGATAGATCTCAGTATTTTCACACACCACAACAAGCTTTTTATTAAGAAGCTTGGTTGATAGCACTAATGTGTCCTCATGTTAAAATTATCAATGTTTATTAGTTACATTTGTTTTCAGAAGAAATAAAGAAATGTAAGTTTCTATTCGCATTTGTGGAAATAACATTCACACAAAATGTGAGCACCCTCTTCACAGGAGCTGACTGCCCAGTTGTTGAGAATTACAATCCTCAGAAGGAAATATATTGTGATCATTTTTAAAAAATACGTTTGCACTTAAGAAGATAGGGTGGCTTTGTGACCTACTTTACAGAAGGTAATCCTCTATCTGAGGGACTGACCAGTTTGCATCCTATATAAAATAAGGAACCATATTGTAAGAAAACAGAACATGGATTTGAAATTGCCCGTCAACAGTGCTTCAGCAGCAGATTAAGCAAGCACACAACTTGTTTGGTCATATACTTCCCAATGTACAGTATTGGGATATCATCATTATCCTCTTACTGCAGAGCTGTAAGGGACCTTGTGGATCATCATCTCCAGCTGCTGTTGATAGTGTAAAAAGGTAAAGGTAAAGGTCCCCCTTGACGATTTTTGTCCAGTCGTGTTCGACTCTAGGGGGCGGTGCTCATCCCCATTTCCAAGCCATAGAGCCAGCGTTTGTCCGGAGACAATCTTCCGTGGTCACATGGCCAGTGCGACTTAGACACGGAACGCTGTTACCTTCCCACCAAGGTGGTCCCTATTTATCTACTCGCATTTGCATGCTTTCGAACCGCTAGGTTAGCGGGAGCTGGGACAAGCGACGGGCGCTTACTCTGTCGCGTGGATTCGATCTTATGACTGCTGGTCTTCTGACCCTGCAGCACAGGCTTCTGCGGTTTAGCCCGCAGCACCACCTCGTCCCTATGTTGATAATGTAGACTATTTTTAAAAATTATACAGATATTTTTCATTTGAAAGTGCTGATTTGTGTGTTATGCAAAACAGTGTCCTCTTTCATTGTCTCTTAGATGGTTTTGTGTGAAAAAGACATAAATGAGAGAGACACACAAACATCCTGCGAATAGAGGATGCAGCGCCAAGGGTAGTTTAGAGACTCTGCGAACTGGCTGGTTCCCTAATCTGGAGCTTAGATGAAAGAGGGGGTGGGGCCAGTGCTTGTCCAAAGTATTGAAAGCTGAAGAATAAAATATTTAGCTGCAGGATACTCACATTGGAGGGGCAGGGAGAGATACTGGTCACTTTCGAGGCTTTTCTTTATAGATGTTTTGTCGAGGGAAGGAGGGTACAGTACCTGTACGTAAGAGGAGATAAAATCCTTCTAAATATGAATGTTTTCCTGAAACATTTGTTAACATGACTTTTCTGTTCTGTGTCAGGCTTATGATCTTTTCTCCTCTGGGAGCCTAAAACAGATTATTCAATTCATACATGGCCATTCCCTCTGTGGGGTAGGGAGAAAATAATTGCTAGCTTCCTAATTAGTATTGGTTTCCTTTAGACTCTCATCTAGGGTTTAAAAAGCCTCCCAGGCTATTTGTCACCCATCCCACCGCCATCTGATCTGCTTTGCAGTGCAATTATTTTGGTCACTGTATGCTTTATAAACTAAAGCAAAGTCTTTGACAGTGTGGATCATGTGAAATTGTGGGTTGTTCTAAAAGAAATGGGTTTGCCTTGGCACTTGATTGTCCTGATGTGTAACCTGTACTGTGGACAACAAGCTACCGTTAGGATAGAATATGGGGACAGTATGATTTCCTATAGGCAAAAGTGTCAAACAACAATCTAGATTTGGAAGTTTGTTTTCCTCATCAGAGCTGCAGGGAAGGAAGGGAGCCCTTGAGACTGAGGTTTGTCCTGGCCTGTTATTGTATTCGTACATAGTGCCTTACTGCCATCCAGATACAACCAATGAATTTGGCACCGTCTGTTTGAAGATGCAGCTTAAGGAAGAAAAATGAACTGTGATCTATAGCACTTCTCTATACAAAATGATTTGCAATATATAGAAAGTCTATTATAATCTCTAGATAAGAGTGAAGATATCTGTTATTAGTCCAAATCCTTCCATGTAAGTTACCTCAATGTAAGAAAAAAAAATATGTAACCTACACAAACAGATTGCTGCTAATTAAGAGGTCTCTACATTGATTTTGGGTTATATGCAAAACCATCTGATTCATGTGTGATGGAATTACATATAAGCTACAAGGAATCAAATTGGGGATTCTTTAACAGTAATTAACAGGCTGCTGTAGGTTACTCTATTCCTCTTACACAAGAAGATTTTGGCATCATGTCAACTTTGAATGTATGCATTAAAGATTCTGTAATTTATTTGGAAGAAATTGGTTTCTGCCACTCATCTGTCCTATAAACTCTTGCCACAGTGCACACAAGTCTTCTGTGATATCTCTAACTTTGTAGCATCTATCTCTTTTTAAGATCGAGATCTTTATCATACAGTATTTTTCTTTAGCGATATATAAGAATACTTATTATGTTGATCTGAATAAGTGGACTATGTGGACCAAAGTCTGTGTACTAATAAGGTAGTTTTGTCTTTATACTGCCGTGAAATATTTTATTACATTTACTGCAACAGACTGGGGTGGCTACCCCTTTGGTATATATGGTTACTTTCAGTTCCAGTTTTAGAAAGATGTAGACAGACTCACGTTTCTGGGTCCAGAGTGTGTGTAGCCACTAGGTGCTTTAATCCATAGAGAGACTATGAACTGTGAGAACTAAATAAATAAACATGGCTTTGCCTGATACAATCCCTCTATGGTATTTTCCTTTTCTAGGTTCAAGTGCCAGTTTAGTGAAGAAACTGAAATTTGTCGACTGATGGGTTCAAACACCAAGAGAAGGCTTTCTTCAGACCTTAAATATAAACCAAGACTGCTCACTTCCACATACCCACTGTAGACCTTTAGAAAGCAAAGTTTGCTTATAACAGCTTTCTGGAGGGATCCTCCTCACTTTATCTTGGGTTTTCCAGTCTGTGTTATGACATTCCTCCTCAATTTCATAGCAGGATGGTGATGGCTACTAGTTTGCTTTGGTTTGGGCTGCTCTGTGCATACTGCTGGCTAGATTGATATCTTCTGCCTTTGTGCTTATTAGACTTCTATGAACATTGTTGTTGCTTTTTTCCTCTCTATTCACTGGATCTCTGCTGCTTTTTCTTCCACCTTCTGCTTCCCCTCTTTCCTTTTGTGCTTCCTCACCTCCACTATCGCAGGTTCGGCATGCCTAGTGGGATATAAAAAGACACCACCACCAGTCCCACCTCGGACCACCTCCAAGCCCTTCATCTCTGTCACAGTGCAGAGCAGCACCGAATCAGCGCAAGACAACTACCTAGACAACCAGGACCATAAGAGTGAGGTCAACAGCCAGTCAGGACTGAGCAATTCATCCGATAGCTTAGAAAGCAACAGGCCACCCAGTGTGACAAGAGGAACAGTTGTGACTCCACCCAGAGAGCCTCCTGAACTACCCCTGAAAAATGCAACCCTGAAGACTGACAAAGGGACACTGACAAACGAAGAGCCAAAGGTGGAGAATATCCCCAAACGGAAGCTGTCGTCTATAGGAATACAAGTATGGGATTTCTTATTCTCATTTTCTCTCAAATATGTTCTTAATGTCACCATTTTTATATGTGTGTATATGTTGAACTGCTCTGGCATCTATGCCAAGTGTGTGCCTCTGGAGAAGTTTGATTTTATAAAACCCCAGGAAGACTTGAAGGGAGGGAAAAAAAGAGTATGTATCAAACTGTTCATTAGGCAAGGATTTCATAGCACTGTCAGTAGACCCTGTTACCTTATATAGGAGGACCTTCCATATCCACAGATTCTTTCCAGCTTCTTTCACATATATGGAGATTGTGCATATGCTGCCCTATGAAACATACATAGGAAGAACAAAAGCTTTCATCTCTTAAGGTGCTCCATGAACAGAAGTGTTGTGTGTCTCTAGACAAGGGGTGTTGTCTCTAAATGTGGTCCAACTGAAGCTCTCATTAGGCCTGTGAAGAATAGTCAGTGGTGAGGGATGGTGGGCTTTATTTAGCAGTATCCAAATTAGTGCACATTTTCAGTCTCTGCTCTACAACAGGGCTTAGCAACCTTCAGCGCAAACAGTACAGTGGAACAGGCAGCACAAATCCCCAGTATTCCCCAAATGACTTATTGGCATGGATGACTTATCCCTAACTTACCTTTCCAGGGCTTCCTTCTCCCTACATCAGTTGTGAGCAAAGTGCCACCTGCAAGCCACCTGTGCCTTCAAGTGTCCAAATGTACCATGTAGCACTTGGGGTGGGGTGCAACTTCCAAATCATTTAAAAATAATTCATCCTTTTGTATAGTTGCTCAAAATGTTACCAGTTGTTGCTCTTGTTTAACATACTAAACAAGTTTGAAAGAAAGGATACATCTTGAAGCAGCAGGGGAGAAATATTTAAAGGGCAGATATTATTTTTTAAAAAACAGTATAGTGTTCATTCTTTTCACTTTTAGTACTTTTTTCTCTGCAAAAGTAGCCCCTGAAACAATTATGTGCTGTGTATAGAATCAAACTAATATTCAGCTCTGCAGAACACTATAAAGGCATAGGATTCAGCTATGTCATAATACATTGTGAAACCTAACAAGTTTGGTTCCAAAGCAAGATGGGTTTTCTCAAGAAGAAAATTCCAGTTAGACTGCTTCTCATGCCATCTACTATACACATCACACATTCATGTGCCAAATTCATTTGTGGGAAAATGCAGAGAATAGCATTTTACTTACTTTGGGGTTTTCTTTTGCACATATGTACTCTGATTACAGAATTGGAAAAAAAAACACTTCTGTACATGTCAGTTCAAATTTTGTGCATCATGGATCTCAAAACTAGCATCCAAAATATGTTCAATGCTTTTGAATAGGAAGTTTATAAAAATAATCATCTTCTGGTCCCTGGACTCCCTCTAGATTTGCAGACACTAATAATAACAGTGGGGATATAGTCAACAGTGCATCATCTGCTATACATGGTTCAGAAAATAAGGCCAGCTTTAGAACATTGATAGTAATGTTTTCCCATCTGCTATCAAACATCTACTACAGTTAAAATTGCTACCTTACTTGGTGCTTTGCAATAGTTTCTTCTGATGAATAAACATCAATTTGTGTTTAACCATGTAAGTTGCAGTTAGATTAGGCCCATTTGCGTCAATGGAATTCACCAAGGACTTGACTCACCAAATCTCCGTTGATCCAGTGGGTCTACTGAAGTGTGATTTACTACACTAAACTACAAGATTTTGGCCATGTTAGTTGTCATTTTAGAACAGCTTTTCCCATCTTGAGGTCTTTCAGATACAGTATACTGAATTAAAATTCACATTATTCCTCACCAGCATGGCTGCACATCCAGAGGATACTACTACGCTGAGAGAGCAGTTCTAAAACTGTCAGAAATATTTGTTGTTTGCTACTTGAAGCATTCCAGAGTTTCTGTATATAAGAGTCTTTGCAGGCGATCAAGTGGTACAGTAGTTCACTTACTTTAAAAAAATCCAAGTGTCTAATCTGAAGTTTTCACATTTATTTATATGATAAATGATTTTTTTATTTTACACCATTTTTCTGCCACAAAAAGAGCAGATTACCAATTACATACTTTAAAAAAAGGATTGTGAAACAAATTATTAAACTTGTTTAGCTTCAGCAACAAGATTATAATTATTAATTATAATGTGTATAGCTCTAGCAACTAAGTACTTGTATTGTGCAAGAATAATACATTTCTGTGGGAAATGTGACATGCAGATATCATGAGCACCAATTGAGTAATATCTCTGACATGAGAGAGCATGCCTCTGACCCCTCTTTATTTTGCGATGAATTTGTTTAACTTCCAAAAAATATTTGAAGAGCTCTTTTGTTAAAGAGCACGGGGGGAGGATTGAGTAGGAACTGGTCACAGAGCCAGCTCTGTTTTGCACCCTGTAAAACACCCCACCAATTTTTGGGACTTTCTCTTCTTCATACTTAAGTCACATCAACCTCTGTGTTACTACTCTCCTGGTCATTTCCCCTTCCAGAAGAGAGAAGTATTTACCATATTTGATTTGAGGTTATGCTACCTCATCTTTTCTGTCCAACCTGTTCCTTATCTGTTAACATTTAGATTATAATAACATGTTCCTTGGCCAAGCAGAGCACCAAAAGAAAATGTCTGGGTTTATGGTGTGTGTCTCCCCCTTCCCCCTCAAAAATATTCTTCCATGTGGTTTAATAAGCTGGGGGCATATTTGAAAATTGAGAAGTGCTCTTTCACATTCTTCCCCTTGCTCTGCCTCTCTGTTTCTCCCTCTCTGCCCTTATACATTGTCATGTCAGTCTGTGCTACTCCATCTTGTCTATTGTTATTTGCACCTTTTGCTTGTGGGGTGCTCTGGATACAATTGCTGCACCTTTACCAAAATGTTCTAAGTGGGCCTATGTACTCTGTAGTAGAGACAGATTAATCTTCCATGCTGCCTTGACCCTTACTCTGCCTGATATCAAAGAGAAGTTACCCAGTGTGGTGTAGTAGGTAGAGTGATGGAATAAAACTCAGGATGCTTGGACTTGAATCATGGAAGCTCACTGGAGCTGCGAAACTCCTTAAATATCTCACTTACCCTGAAAACCCTATTAAGGTTGCTATCAGTCATTTCTGACTTGATGGCACATAACAAGAGGAGAGAGAAAAGTTTATTGATTCTGGATTGTTACTTGCCTGATCAGTTGTCAAAGATTTGTTAGATGGATGGATAACAGCAAAAGGGAAATATTATTGTAAAATATCCAGTGAAAATATTTTTTTGAAGGAAAAAAAGTCAAATGTTAATGACTCTGCCCCTGTAGCAGATGTATGTAGTTCAGCCACTTAAATATCTGTGTGTGCCTGTTTGCTTAATGGCAGGGCTGACCTAATATGAGTAATAAAGAATGTGACCATATTACTAAAGTTGCAGTATGTTTACCCATACTCAAAGTTGTGTTGTGTTTAAACCTGCTTTGAAGCTTCTGAAGTTCCCTCTAGAGTCATTTTACATAACAAAGTATAGGAATGTTGCATGTTAAAGAGAAATATTTTTATTTTCAAAATTTTAAGTCACAGATATATAAGTTCTCATTACCTTCACAAATAGAACCTAATGAGAATGGCAACTGTTATTTTAATAGAACAAAGTAGTCTTCATTACTATGTCATCATCTTTGTTTTTTGTTTTTTCTGTCTTGTCTTCTTCTCCACCTGAACCCATACCGAGCTTGTGGCCATTTTGAGTAAATGTTGGTCTTGGAATCTCTTACTGATCCCATTTCAAACTCTTCATGGTCTAAAAAAATAGAGAGGATTTGCTGCCTCTTGGTGTATGCTGTCTGCATGATCATTCTGTGTGTTTGTGTGCATGCATGCCTCTTTCCTTCTAATGTGAATTCTAGCAGCAAGTTTTTGTGTTTTTGTTTTTTTTGTTTGTATCTTTTTGTTAATAAGGTTGACTGCCTTCAGCCAGTGGCAAAAGAGGAACCCCCTCCATCAGCCACCAAATTCCAGTCCATCGGGGTACAGGTAGAGGACGAGTGGCGGTAAGTGGAAGACGCAGGCTCTTTTTTTCTTTTTGTAAACCCCGTTTTGCGGCGGTTTAGCCTTTTAGATTTGAGTTCCCTGTTTCTTTTTTCCTCTTGCGCTGCTGAGCCGTGGCGGGTTTCTCAACCGCATGCGCTCTTAACCAAATAAAGGTGACTCAGTAATATAAGCAAATCATTGGAAGCCTGAAATTTAAAAAAAAGAAGAAGAAGAAGAAGTGGAAATGTAATTATAGATGTGTGCCAGCCTTTGTTTGGATGGCCGATTGCAGTAAGCAGGCAACCTTATAATTTTGTCTGTCTGCATGTGTGGTGTGTGTGTATCTGTGTGCAGAGAGGGTTGGGCAAGGAAGTGTGGTTCAGCTACAAATGCCATAAACAAATTCCATAGTGTTGTCTTTGTGTGCCGTGTAAGGCATCCAGCCTTCTGCAGGGGCTGCCTCTTCTCATATTTTCCTGCCCCTCTTCTCTTTGTAGCAACAGCCACTCTCTCAGCATGTCCACGAAGCAGGATACAGATTCTGACTCTCAAGAACCAAATAATTCTACTTGTAAATCATCTGAGAGAAGCCTTGCTGATTGTCCCCCATGCAACACCTCCAACAGCCTTGATGCCAGTATGAGGCAACCAGCCACGCCCTCCCAGAGCAACAGAAATCTCTCCTATGGAGATAGCAACGACCCAGCTCTAGAACCTTCCTCTCTTCCTCCTCCTGACCCCTGGCTCGAAACGACCAACAACACTCCCTCAGAACCAGCGCAGCCTGGAGCTTGCCGAAGGGACGGGTATTGGTTTCAGAAGTTGCTGCAGGCAGAGACAGAAAGGTTAGAAGGGTGGTGTCGTCAGATGGACCAAGAGACCAAAGAGAATAATCTCTCTGAAGAAGGTTAGTATTGACAAGGTGGTCTTGGTGACCAGGGAAATTTTAAAAATCCAAAATGGCCAGACCTCTCCCTACTTTTCCAGCTATGTAGGCTGGGCCAAAAAGTTGATTGTTCTGTTCTCTAAGAATTTTGCAGAAAAAAGGGAGCAGAAACTATTGTGCCTCTCTTTTTTTTTCTTTTAGGACTTTAAGAGTCAGTCACAACAAACTATGGCCTCCATAATGGAACAGCCCTTTTCTCAGTAGAGGTGTACAGACTTGAGTTTTTGGACAAAAACTTCGAGAATTTTCTAAACAATGTTCCTGGGTTCTGAGAGTTGTAGTCCAAAAAACACGAATCTGCTGTTCCTCCAATAAGTGCTCTTTTCCATTGTTTTCCATGATAACCTTTGGACAGAATTAGATATATGTTCATCCTCCTTTGGGATTGCATTCGCCTACATCACTTGCGCTCCCACATTCAGAAAAAAAAATTAAATGTAAATGCAACCCATATAAGAAAAGTTTAAAATGTGATAACCTGAGGACATCAGGTTTTTTTGAAGACATAATTTCTAAAGCCGCACACATTTTTAGCAACTGTTTGTGGCCTTTAAGAAGACCACTGTTACTTGGAACAACTTAATTATGAGTTAGCAGAGGTGAAACAGAGAATAGAAAAGAAGTGGTCACGTATCTGTAGTAGAGACTAGGGATGGGACTTTCAGAATTTTAAGACTTCCAGTCCCAGACGTTACCTAGAATCTCTCAGGCTGACTTCTGGGACTGAAAGAAGAGAAACCAGAAGGGGAAAAAAAAGATTCCTTTCTTCCACTGTTGTCTCCTTTATTCCATGTCTATTAGCTGGGAAGGGAATACCCCTTCCTGGGAGTCACCCCAGTGCTTCATAGGACAGGCGGTTTTGCTGCCGTTAAACCACAGGGGGAGCCTCTCACTGCACAGCCCTTCACATAGAGCAATGCAGCCCCCAGGAAGCAGGAGAAATGAAAGGCCATTTCCTCCTTCTTTGTAGCCAAAGCACATGGAGCGAAGCAGACAATGGCACTAAAAAGACATCTCTTTTGCCTTCTAGCTTTTTTTTTCCTCTCCCAGTCTCAGAGGTCTGCTTGGGAATTTTACACTGAAAGCCCTAGAATTTTGAAAGTCACATCCCAAGTGGGAGCAAACTGAGCAGCAAATGTTCAAACCTTATCGGCCTCACCGCCAAATTTCACCAACACTCAGTAAATGAAGAATTTTGTGGCACTGCCTCCATCTGCCATTCCTGATGGTGAACAGGGCATTGACGTTGGAAGTAGAACAAAGGTTGACAAAACATGCGTTGATGGAAGGGGTTGGGAGTCATTTTCATTTTCAGGGATTTGTCATTAATGCCTGGAAGTGAAAAATGCTTCTGAAGGAAGGCAAGGTCAGTCTGCGTGAAAGACAGGAAGAAACAATGTTCATCTTGAATCTTCTTGGATATTTTTTTAAAATTGGCCTTGACTTGGCTTCTTAAAAATATTTGTCTTCTTCAGTCTTAGGCAAAGTCCTCAGTGCAGTGGGCAGTGCACAGTTACTAATGTCACAGAAGTTCCAGCAATTCCGTGGCCTCTGTGACCAAAACTTGGTAAGTGTAAAAGTCTCTGTAATTGCTATAATCTGTAGAAGTCAGAGGAGTCATTTTCTGTTACTTTTCCACAGGAAAGTTTTTTTGTTTGTTTCAAAGGTGGTGGCAGCAGCATGTTGCCTGCAGCTCACTTATGCCAAATAGCTTTTGTAATGCGGTTTACTCAGCAATATTACAAGCCCAGAACTGTCTCCTGATTAATATAATTTCTTCTCCCAGACAGGCAAGGATTCAACAGTACTCCCATCTCTTTTCTTCTCCTCTAGTCTCCACTCTAGAGTAACACTGAACTACTTTACAGGGTAGCTGTGAGGTTTCCTGATTTCACACTCCTCAATATCAGAAGAACTCTGAACACTTGAAATACAACCAAAACATCTGTATATATTACTTTATGCCATGGTACAATACAGAATCAGCACTCTGATTTTCACAGTTGCTGTCTGGTGCTGTGTTCTGTTCTGGAACATGGAGTCAAGAGTTTCTATTGCTACTCCTAGAAGCTGATCCTGCTCAAGAAGGCAAAATATACTGAACTAAATTATGTAAATATCTAAACATTAATATTCCTCATATAACTTATTCTGGTAATGTCTCTACTAGATGGCATGGAAACAGAAAACTGTGAAAATCCTGGCTTATCAGTTATAACCAGTATGCTAGCACATGTTGCCTGATTGCTACCATTTGCAGCCAAAGAAACTATGAAACTTCAGTTTCATGGATCAAATGCTTTCTCCTCTGATTGGTTTGTCTGCCAACAAGCCAGAGAAGGTAGCCAGGCTTTGCTTTTGGTTTGTTTCCCTGGAATATTGGAAGAGAAACAAACCAGAGAACAGAAAGCACCTGCATTCAAATGACAAGTAAACAGTGGACCATTGTTTGGCCACTGGTGCAGTAAATTGGAATTATCTGGCAACAGGCAGCTCAGAGATAACAAGCCAGGAATCCTGTGGTTTTCTGGCTTGTCATTCTATTGTTCCATCCTGTTATAATCCTTACAGGTTTAGTGTAGCTAGAAGTCTGATTCATAGTAAAGAGTCTGAATTGGGAATGCCATATTTAACTGAAAGAGGGCACTTTTGATAGACTAAAAGCACTTCCAAACTAATGATGTAGCAAATTTCTGGGGGTTTTTTTTGGGGGGGTGGTGGTTGGTTTTTGTTTTTGTTTGTTGTTGTTTTGTGCCAGTAATTTGTCTCCTACATATAAGTGAACAAGAAGAGAATGGATGTTTCAGTGTAGCTAATCAATTTGTTTATCATTAACTGGGTGATAACCTGAATGAATTTATTTATTAGGGTCAGTTGACCAGCTCAAAAAACATATTATATGGCTAAAACATACAAAATGCAATTTAAAAAGTGTACAAAAGATAATTAATTGTGTACTAGTTATACTATATGGGGAGAATCAGTTACAACATTTTTATAGCTATCCTTTGAACCATTGGATGACAGGTGATAACATATTTTGTATATATTGCAGTTGATGCAGACCATCCCCATATTCTTTCAGTTGGATCATTGTTTTTTGTGGTATAAAAGAGAAAGAAATTGGATCAGTGTTGGCATTTGTTAGAATGGGAGTAGCTAAGAGTACAAGTCTGTGTTCTTGGGATCCTGCCAAGGGGCCACAGGGCTTTGCAAGCCTCCCTATTCATAGTTGGAGAACGATATCTGTCAGTGGGAAAGGAGGCCTGGACACTGAAGAATGCTTATTGTATCATCAAGAACCTCCTCCACTAGTCCATATCTGCTGTAGGTTTTCTCACAATGGCTGAGAGGAAGAGGAATTTGTTAGAGAAGCTTTGGATCCAAAGTTCTCCCATTCTCTAATACAGTGGTCCCCAACCTTTTTCAGTCCGCAGACCGGCTGAGGAAGGCGGGGCACCCCCACGCTCGTGCGCATGCGCAGACAGCAGTGTGGCGCTTGTCTGGGCATATGCTCATGCACATGTGCAAATGGTGGCATGGTACTTGCATGGGCGTGCTGAGTTCCCAACTCACTATCTTGTGAGGAAATTTTTGGACCACGCTCACAAACGATTAACTATTTTGCCTGTTGCATCTTTCCTTGAAAGGAGCACAGTGCTTCACAGTCACCACTGTGGAAAAATCACAGATTTCTCCATTGTTTTCTGTGAACAGCAGTGGGAGGAAAAAGAAGGTCTATGCAAGACCTGGAAGTAGTCACTTTAAATTGTTGTGAATACTTATGAGCACCTTGTTCTCCTTGCCATTAATTCCATCAGCCTTGTATACATGGAGGGCAGTGAGGCTGAAGAGGCTATTTGTGTGGGCTTTCACTATGAGTTAGGACTGCAGAAAAGTGCGATGAAGCCAGTGGTGAGTCCTAGAGTCTGCCCAGTGAGGGGCCCCTGAATACCCCAGTGATCACGGGTAGAGGGAGATATGGCATTGGCACAGTCCGTACTCATGCCAGAAGAACGATGAACAGATGTTTGACGGCTGTTCATTGTTCTGAAACTGTGTCCAACCCTCAGTATCGAGATAGCCAGCCCAGCCAGCCCTCCACTCTATCCCTGCTGCTGTTGAATGCCAGGTCTGTGTCCAATAAGTCCCAGGTAATTCACGATCTTATTCTGGAGAAGGAAGCAGACCTGGCATGCATAACCGAGATGTGGATTAGCGGGGAGGGGGGCCCTCCACTGGCTCTCATCTGTCCACCCGGTTATGCCATCCAGCACCAGGGTAGACTGGAGGGGCGGGGGGGAGTAGCCATTGTTCATAAATCCAGCTTAGAGGTTACTAGGCGCTCCTCAGTGGTAAAGTCGGGAGTAGAGGCACTCCACGTGTCAATTGGGGCCAGGGATGGTATTGGGATTTTGCTGGGTTACCGCGCTCTCTGCGACCCAGCCACTTCCCTTCCGAAGCTGGCCGACTTTGTCTCCCCGGCACTGTTGGGATCCCCAAGGCTTCTGGTCTTGGGTGATTTCAACGTGCACGCAGGGGCAGAGGCTACTGGGCCAGCTCTTGAGTTCTTGGAAACCATGGCTTCCTTGAACATGTCCCAACATGTCAACGGCCCCACCCATGTGGGTGGTCACACACTGGACCTGTTTTCCACCAGTTGGAGTGAGTGTGGTCTGATGGTGACTGACATTTTGTCAGTCCCCTTGTCATGGTCAGATCACTACCTGATAAAATGTAACCTCACAGTGGCTCTCCCCCCTTGCAGAAAGCAGGGACCTATTTCTATGGTCCGCCCTCGAAGGCTACTGGATCCTGTTGGATTCCAGGATGTCATGAGAGGGGTTACGCCGGACCTGGCTAGTGCTCCTGTCGACGCTCTGGTTGATAGCTGGTCCACCAGCACCCTGGTTTAACCAGGAACTTCAAGCGATGAAACGAACAAGGAGAAGGCTAGAGCGTAGGTGGAGGAAGAACCCAACG
The DNA here is from genome assembly GCF_051106095.1 of Pogona vitticeps. Lineage (NCBI taxonomy): Eukaryota > Metazoa > Chordata > Lepidosauria > Squamata > Agamidae > Pogona > Pogona vitticeps. The sequence goes on from NC_135786.1 coordinate 32,052,893, forward strand.
GAATATAATTGGATAGCTGTTAGGGTCACAACTAACCTTTACCTGAATGAGGTAAAGGCTATTTGTAGATCATTCTTCACCAACCGGATAAGCGAAGCTTCAAATCAGCAGGCGGAGTTATTCTGTATAGTGCGCGACCTATCCCGAACTGGTCTGGGTGATAGGCCTCCCCCTAGTTTTTCACCTAACCAGTTTGCAGCCTTTTTAAAATCAAAATGGAGGCCATCTGCTGGGAGCTCTCTCCTTTTTTGAATACAGTGAGTCGAGCTGAGATGTCCAGTGCTCCGTCTTGTCCGGTAACCTTTGACTCCTTTCAGCCAGTGACGCCAGACACTGTGGACAAGGTGCTTGATCGCTGTCAGGCCACCACCTCCTCCCTGGACCCTTGCCCAGCCTGGCTAATCAAAGCAGCCAGGCCGAAAACAACAGAATGGGCCACAGCAATAATAAATGGGTCTTTCGTTGAGGGCAGGTTTCCCTCCGCTCTCAAGGAGACACTCATTAGGCCCATAAGAAAGAAACCTAGTTTGGCGGCGGATGAAATTGGCAGTTATAGGCCCGTCGCCAATGTTTCTTTCATGAACAGAATGGTTGAGAGGGTGGTCGCCGACCAGCTTCAGGCTCACTTGGAGGAAACAGATGCCCTGGATCCGTTTCAGTCGGGCTTCAGGCTGTGCCATGGTACAGAGACGACATTGGTCGCCCTGTATGATGACCTGTTGAGGGAGGCCAAGAGGGCTAAAATATCTCTGTTGGTCCTCCTTGACATCTTGGCAGCCTTTGATACCGTCGACCACGGTATCCTCCTGGGGAGGCTCTCCTAGTTGGGAATCGGTGGCTCGCCACTTGCCTAGCTCCATTCCTTCTTGGAGGACCGCCCCCAGAGAGTGCAGCTTGGGGAGAGTGTTTCAGCCCCGTGGAGTCTCAAATGTAGGGTTCCACAGGGGTCGATTATATCTCCCCAGTGCTGTTCAACATCTATATGAGACCGCTGGGCGGGGTCATCAGGGGGTGTGGAGCATCGTGTCATCAATATGCTTATGACACCCAGCTCTACATCTCCTTTTCACCAACCGCAGGTGATGCCATGATGTCCCTCGGGCGCTGCCTGGAGGCTGTACTGCAGTGGATGCAGGAAAATGGGCTGAGGCTGAATCCAGACAAGACAGAAGTTCTGAGGGTGGGTGGCCCTGTGGACGGTGGCTTGGGCGACTCCCTCATGTTTGGGGGGGTGGCCCTAGCCACGAAGAGTGGGGTTCGCAGCCTGGGGGTACACATGGACCCAACGCTCACCATGGAAATGCAGGTGGCGTCGGTAGTCTGCACCGCCTTTTTCCACCTCTGACGGATTGCCCGGATGCGACACTACCTCGACACGGGGGCGCTCACTACCTTAGTATATGCACTCGTAATCTCAAGATTAGACCACTGTAACACGCTCTACGTGGGGCTCCCTTTGAAGCTGGTGTGGAAACTTCAGGTGGTGCAGAATTGCATTGCATTGGCTGCCCATCCGATTCCGCATTGACTTCAAAGTGTTAATGCTTACCTATAAGGCCCTAAACGGTTTAGGACCTTGATACCTGGCAGAACGCCTGCTCCCACCAAGATCTACCTGGATCACCTGCACGAATCAGGAGGTGAGGCTGAGGAGCCTAACGCCGAGGGAGGCCTGGAAGGAAAGGGCTTCTCGGTGGTGGCTCCTCGCCTCTGGAATAACCTTCCTCCAGCGATTCATGCGGCCTCCACACTGGACACTTTTAAGAGACAACTAAAAACATGGATGTACATTCAGGCCTTCCCTCCTGTCAGTTCTTAATTCTTTCTTTATTCTTTCTTTTTTATTTTGGTTTTATTATTGTATGTGTTATGGACTGTTTGCAAAATCAGATGGGTGGGATATATATAAGAGAACTTCTCTTGTATATAAGAGAACTTCACTCTACATAGTTTTAGAACAGGTAGTCATGTAAGTCTGCATATCAGGCCAAAAAACCAAAGAAAAATAAAGACAAAAACATTGTGTTACCTTAAAGACTGACTATATTTTAATATGAGCTTTCATGGACATCTCCACGTTCTCAGACATAGGAGTGGGACTACATGACAAATATTTATACATTTTAATATACAGGGTCCCAAAATAAAGAAAATGTTTGTTTCATGGGCTGGAGTTGTTGACAGTGCAGCATTTCACACCTGACAATGACCTTAACATCCCCATTGATACTCAGCTTCCCTCCCAGGAAGCATTGTTCTGTAAACAATGACAAGGTAGCCACCAGTCCTTGTCATTGTTTCCAGATTATCAACAGGGGTCTTTAAGATCATTGCCAGGTGTGAAATTCTTCACTATGAACAACTCCTGCCCAAGAAATAAACAGCCTTTGTTTTGAGGCCCTCTATAAATAAGTGTATAAATATTTGCCATGTAGTCCCACTTTTAAGTGGACTTGTCCACAAAAGCTCACATTAAAATACAGAAGCTAGTCTTTAAGGTGCCACAATATTTTTGGCATCTTTATTTTTTATTTATTTTATTTATTTATCTCCCTCCCCTGCTCTGTTCTATATCCAGTTCTAACTGTTGCTTCCTGTCCCACATATAGGTTTCTCAGGAGATAGATAAGGTGGTCAGGCACTCCCATTTCTTTAAGAACTTGCCATAGTTTGCTGTGGTCCACACAGTCAAAGGCTGCTCTACATAGGATTATTTTGCCTGGTTTTAAAGAGCCAGATAGGGCTTCAGAGACCCAGAGGGTTAAAAAAAATTCTGGTTTTGAGAACAGTGAAGTCACAAAATATTGAAGGCACCATGCTGGGGAATTAGGGGGAAATGAGGAATAGAAAAATGAGACAGTATGCCTTGTAACATTTTGGAAATCAGCACTGGGGTGAATTCCATAGTCATAAATTACAAAAGCTCTTCTCCATGGAACTAGGAATGCTGTAATATATTGGTGGGGATCTCCATGTCTGGTACACTGATATGCATTGCGTAGCATTTTTCTGAATTGTAGCATATCAGAGCATGCATTAATATGGTTTAAAGAAAATGAGTGAGAACATAATTGAAATTATAACAACCCACTGCCTCCCTTTTCTTGAAATCCCATTTCAGCCCACCTCACTGTCATTCAGAAGAAAATACCATGGAATCAGGATTCCATGCAGTGACTCTCTTACCAAAACAGTGTGGATTTGTGAGGGCCGAGGCATAGAAATCATATCTAGCCCCAAAGAACCTCTTTGCAGCCTTTTATATTCCTACGTATATATTGGCCTTATAAAGTATCTCCTCCTAATTTTGAAAACAAGACAGATTTGAGGACATAACGTCCTGCATTACTTCCTTGCATTATCACTCTGTACATTGGTGTTAAAAGTGCCCTCTAAATCCATTGTTGTATATATGCTGTTGAGATTACGTGCAGCAGTGGTCTCCAACCTTTTGGGGGCTGTGGATTGGCTGGGGGGAGCGAACTCCCTGCATGGGGGGGCATCCCCACGCCAGCGGCCCAGTTCCAGCAAGCCCGCGGACGGGGGGTTGACGAACCCTGACGTACAGTTTGAAGCAAAGTAGCAACAGTATATCAGTAACATTAATTTAGAAACAGGAGAGCTGACCTCAGTTTTATTTTGGCTGAGCAAGTATTTAATGATAAACTCTTAAGAACAATTTTTTTTTCTTGTGTATGATTGCTTGGGAGTTTATCTGTACCTGGCCTCTAATCTCATTCCACTATCAGCCACTTTACTGGAGACTATTAAAGTTTTCCTCTGATTCACCAAAGTACTCTGGGCTAGAAGTTGAGAAAAGGCAATATCCGTAACAGAATCTGTGCATTTTTCTCTGTGAATGGGAAGAGCCCGAACCTATTCTCTTTTGAAATAGGCAGAAGTGATATCACCATGTTGATCTCACAAAATTATTATTTTAATACTAATACCAATACCACTACTACTACTACTGATGATGATGATGATGATGATGATGATGATGATGATGATGTCATCAAGTCAATGCTGACTTGTAGTGACCTTTTTCAGGGTTTTCTAGGTAGAGAATACAGGCTGACTCTTTCCCTAGGAGACACAGTAGGGAATTGGATTCCCAGCTTCTGGCTGTGCAGTCAGATACCTAACTCATTAGCTATTCAGCCAGCAAGATGCAAATGTCAGCCAACCAATTTATTCACAGCTGACTTGTATACTAAGACATAATAGCAGCAGGTAATAAAATTAAATTAATAATAATGCAAAGATGCAGCACACTTAGAGCCAGGTTTCTCCTGGTGCATATTTAAAAAATCCTATGATTCAGTCTTTTCAACATAAAGGTAAAATAATCTGCAGTTTTGTTCTTAAATTTTCCAGCATACATCTAGGAAGTAGATTCTGGAATAAATCACACTGAATTTTTAAAAGGTTAATCTTTAAGGTGTCATGCTCTTTTTATTTCTTGTGCACATCTAGCCTTAAGTGATATTTCTAAACAGAAAAGGTCTCATGTTGTAGGGATGGCAATATTTTCATCTTTTCATGTACACTGTCTCTCTTTTTTTGCAGAATCCCAATTCCAATCCCAGGCCCACAGCACAAGACCTTGCTGGTTTTTGGGATCTCTTACAACTGTCCATTGAAGACATCAGTATGAAATTTGATGAGCTATATCACTTAAAGGCTAATGGCTGGCAGCTGACAGAGACACCGGAGAAGAAAGTGAGTAACTGAACATTTTAGAGAAACTCAATTGCTATGGCATACGTTGAAGTGGTCCAGTTTCAAAATGTATAGACTGGGGAGAGGTGTAGATGGAATTTTTCTGGTCTATATTGGGCAGATGAAAGATCTGTATACTGCAGTTCCCAGGGTGGTTTAAACACGCATGTTAAAACACAGCTATAAAAATGAATACAGTAATTGGAATAGCAGATCAAAGAGTAATGCATTTAAAATTTAAAAAAAACTTTGCTTGATACTGAGAAGATAATATCACTGGTGTCAGTCCAAAATATCTGGAGAGGGAATTTGTGAATGTCACACCACAGCTAAGAAACTCTTTTCTGCAGTCACTACTTTCCTTGCCTCAGGCAGCTTAGCTGGAGGGGCACTTTCAAATATGACCTCAGTCAACTGGCAAATTGGCACAGAAAGAAGAAATTTTCTTCAGTTATCTGAAGAACCTGGGCCCTTATAGGGTGCCCAACATAAGTATTAGCACTTTATAACTGTAATTAGAAATCAACTGTTTGTTAGTGAATTTCCTTAAGCACCAGCAGAGTGTGTTCAAAATGAGGAGTCACAATATTACAATAGCTTCTAAATTCTGGAAGATCTGTCCGTATTTATCTACTGCCATGTGGCGGTACTGGCGCTTTCGGTAACCATGAGCAAATGTTCTTTACTTGTTTTCTTACAGTGTTTTCTTTCCCCAGTCTTACCCATTGTCTTCCTAGTAGATCCTCACACTTCATTCTTTAAAAACTGTTTTTTTTTTTCAAAAAAAAAAAAAAAACACCACCACAATGTTCAGGATTATGTGCCTTCCAAGTGCTGTTCAGTCTTAACAACTAAAAGTAGTGTTAAGTTGTAGATGAAATCACGCAACTTAGCAGTTCCTAATAATACTGCGTTCATGTCTTATATTGGAGGTGTATCAGTTTGTGCTGTCCGATAGCTGCCTGGAAAAGTCTAAGAGCTGTACGAGTCTAAAAGTGCCAATCTCCACAGTTCTAGCTCACATAAAATGTTTTGTTCCTTGATAGGCTGTAAAATTTAAAGATGTCTAAAGTGGTTGGTCCTTTTCCATTCTTATCATTCCTGAACACTGTAATCATGAGCAGTTTGATATGCCCCCAAGGTAAGCTACTAGCTAGAAACAGATTTGTGGCTTCTAATTTTGATTTATCAAAAGTGAGAGTAGAAGGTTCCCCTTGACATTTAGTCCAGTCGTGTCCAACTGTAGGGCACAGTACTCATCCCCGTCTCCAAGCCATAGAGCCAGCATGAAGACAGTTTCCATGGTCACATGGCCAGCGTGACTAGACACGCAACGCTGTTACCTTCCCACTGTGGTGGTACTTATTTATCTACTTGCATTTACATGCTTTCGAACTGCTAGGTTGGCAGGAGCTGGGACAAGCGACGGGAGCTCACTCTATAGCATGGATTCGATCTTACAACTGCTTGGTCTTCTGACCTTGCAGCACAGAGGCTTCTGCAGTTTAACCTGCAGCACCACCACATCCCGCAGAGAGTAGAAAGTATTTTAGAATTTTAATTTTTTTTCATTTAGGTTATGCAACCATGTTGCAGCATTTTGATTTTGATGTGTCCTCTGAGCACCTTAGTCTTGCTGATAGATATAAATGTGACACTTCTGAATAATGTCAATTGATGTAGTTTTACTTTGAACAATATGTTTCGAACCATGATCTGATGCCTTTTTCTCAGTCACATTAGCCTAGCTATGTTAGTGTTTTAAGTCCCTCTGACAGTCACTGCTTGGTGTGTGTTTTTTTTCCGGATAGCTGTGACATTTAGTCTTTTATGGAAAACCCTCAAGATGACTCGCCTTTTTTTTTTAGCAAATTAAACTCTCTAGTAATTGTGTGCTGAATAGCAATCTTAAATTTTTTGCCACTGAGGTGAGATAGTGAACCAGACTTTAGAGTTTTAGAGGGGAAAATTGTAGTCCTCCATGCCATCTTCTTGACATTTTGCTCAGGGTTTTTTTTTTTCTCTCCTTCTTTCTAAAGGAAGAGAAGAAACCACCCCCTCCTGTGCCAAAGAAGCCAGCCAAACCTAAATCCCAGCTGAACCGGGACAAAGCCTCTGACTCGGTGGATAAGCAGCGCCAGGAAGCCCGAAAACGCCTCATGGCAGCCAAGCGTGCTGCCTCGGTCCGGCAGAACTCTGCCACTGAGAGTGCGGACAGCATTGAAATCTACGTTCCTGAGGCACAGACCCGTCTTTGAGCAAGGGGAAAGAGGAAGAAAACACACTCTTTTTCACATCATTAAAAGGAAGAAAAAAAGGTTCACTAAATTTAGTGTGATTTATTTGGTCTAGAGACACACAGAGCCAGCCTTACAAAGGGCTCCCAATTTGGCTTTCTCTCTGTCTCTCTCGCTGGGTCCCCCACCCCCCCGCCCTTTAGCTTTAAGTAATGAAGATTTTGGAAGAAAACTCCCTTCATGGTCCTGTGGTTTTGTTTTTCTCCCTTCACCACCCTTCACACTGGCTGTGGTGTGGCAGAACAGACTTTTGGAAACACAGTCCTTTAGACTTGGAACTGCAACCTTTTTACTTGTTCTAAGGAGAATTATTAGCTTGTTTACATGAAATGGACAAAAATGAAAAAAAAAGCCTTGGGCACTTGCCATGCTGCGCTTTTTTCTCCTCACTGTATTCTTTCTGTCTTCTCCTCCACATAGTCTTTCTCTGTTTCTCTTTCTCTCTCAACCCTTGTTTTGCGACTCCTTGTTTTCCTCCTCCTCTAGAGCCCCTACCCTCTCTTTCTTTGTCATCTTTTCTCTGCATGGCGTTGTTTACTGTGTTAGAAGTAAACTCTTCCACAGAGCTCCAGAAGAAAACACCTGTTCAGTGTGTACTATTGTTGCACTCTGCTAGTGAGCAGCTTTTGTTTTATTATGTATTATTTTTCCTTCTAGGTGGAAGTGGGAAGCTGGGGTGGCGGGAGGCAGCAGGGTTTGGGGGTTCATATATCTTGTAGTTTAAATGATGCAAAAGGAGGGCAAGATCTGTGGGATGTAAGCAGAGTGGTATGTTAATATAGCCTGAAAACAAACATGTGCAATAAGGTAGTGTTGTGGCCTGCACACACCTGTGAATGGGGCTGGAAAAGGAGGATTTCCTTTACAGAAGACCCAGTCTGAAGCACTGCGTAGCGGATTCATACGTTGCTCCGCACAACTTTCCATTTTCTTTTCCTCTGCCCCCTGCCCCTGTCTGCAATGTTGTACGTGTGGTTCTGGTGTGCAAGGATCAGTGTACCTGCTACACAAAGGGGAAGGAAACACTATATCGAAGTGGTGTGTCATATTAATCCATTCTACAGTGGCTTTTCTACTGAAAAAGAAGAGGTGGCTGGTGAAGGGTTGGCAGTTTGTCTGCCGATTTTATGTATGTGTACATATGCACATATACACTTAGTAGGATCTGTATATTTAATTCATGCACACACGTACATACCCATTCACACATGCACGCATTCAGGTAGTGTCGTTAAACACCACAGCGAGGGTGGGTGTATGTACAGCATATATTTTTACATGTACTATAGGTAGATGTGTGTAAAAGTGTGTGCAAAATATATACCCTGTGTAATATCAAATTCCTCTCTTCCCGTTGTGCCCCTTTGTGTCCCATCTTCTGGAAGAGGGTAGTCATTAAATTGTACTTTGACCCTCCTCTCTCACTCAGTCTCCCCCCCTCCTCAAATTTGGTCTAATTTTGTGAAGCCAGGAGTTAAGACAGTTCTGAGCTCCCTGGCTGACCACACTACACCCCCAATGTACATGTCTCTCAAAATTGTGCACTACCATTGCAGCAAATTACATAAGTGCTCCATGTAAGACTTCAGGTGGCCAAAATCCCAAAGGAATTGTTTACTGATGTATTCATGATTCAAGGAGATGATAGGGAACGTTATAATCATGTCAATGAGTGATGTGTACAGAAAGTATGCACAACTTCCCCACTTAATGTGCAGATGTTTAACCTATGAAAGCTTTGCCACATGTATAATATGGCTTCAGATCCCACTTGACTTATTCCCCTCATTTCTTTCCCAAAATGCTCTTACAATAATGGCAGAGAGTGCTTGACAGACTTGTGAAACAATTGGCTGATTTTCACAGTTCTTCCTATTAAAATTTGAAACAATTGGAATGTGACTTGTTTTACTCACATTTCCAAGGGCAGCAGAGCTAGTAATTTAAGTGGGTAATTTGCATGATGGACCCAGTTGCTGCTGAGTATCTGTTAGCCTGCATATTTCTACTTGATCCGTGGGATTAAATTTTAAACCTATGTAAATCCAACTTCATTGGTTTATGAATTGCAGCCTAGATTATTTTTCACTTCACCTGCCTCAGAGCTGCTTCACACATTACATGGTGGTCACCTTTGCCTTCACATATACACACAGGGAAGAGCAGCTCTCTGGCATGCATAGCTACCTGATACATATATTTACCACATTCATCATTGTACATTCTTATGTGTGTTCACAGAGTGTTTTATATGTACACTGAAAAGGTCTGTGAAGTGGCATTAGCCAGTCTGCAGCAATAAGCATAGTTAAAAGCATTGATTTCTAAAAAGGTACTGTGGAGAAAGTTGGACCATAATCACAGGGAAAGTAGTTTTCTGAGTAACTTGAACCTCACTCATCATAGTCAGGAAACAAGTGTGGGTTGCCACATCTGGATGGAGAGATGAGATAATAAAAGAAAGCAGTTATCTAGATATTTTTAATTTTAAAACTTGGTGTTTTGAAAGATGAAACAAAAATGTTCATCTGATGGTAGCCCACTTATATGTCCTCAGGCTCCGTCCACCCACCCTGCCTGGTAACCCTATACATACACCTGCAACTACAACCATTTCTACACAGGTCATTCATGGTTACAGCAATATGAGAACAGGACAAAGCACATAACAGAGAAGGACATGGAAAGAGGAAGTGAAATACACAGCAGAGAGACATGGAAAGGGACATCAGTCTAGCATTTTTGATGTTCTCTTATCTAGGTCCACCACTGAACAACTCTAGGAAAATGCTCCAGATATTCTGAAAATTTTGCCCACTTTTTTTTACCTGTTATACATGATTTTCTTTCGTGGCCAGATTTGTGGTGTCTTCTGTCTAGTGTTCAGTATATGGTGTGGTAGGGGACTTCCAGTTCGGAAGAATGATGCATTTAGTCACTAAATCTGCCCTTAGTATCAATAGTCTATACCCAGTCCCAGTGTTATAATTTGATGACAGGTATCCTAGCATTAGCTTAGGTGCTGAAAAGCCTAAAACTGTTTCAAGTACAAAGTTAATGTGTTTTGTTGGTTCTGGTCAAAAGGGGAAAATGAGTGGCACAACCACAATGGCTTAAACTCCCTCCTTGTTTGGAGCATTCCCAGCAGTTATGTTCCCATGTGTTCATTCAGTAGACTCTGTCTAGTGTCCAGTGTGTGCATAGCATGGTATTCTGTTGGATTACCACAGGTAGACAGAGTAGTTAATATTTGCAATGATGCAATTGCAACTGGGAGGCATCTAAGCTCTTCCAGCTAGTTCAACAGCCACTTAGTTCATATCCTGCCCAGTGTGGAGGCTACTTTAGCCTTGGCAAAGAAATATGAAAGTCTTGGTGCTCATGGGAATGTCCCAGCTCTGTGCATAAATGAGAGTGCCCCTAGGGTTTCTGGCATTGTCAGGACATCTGAACCCAACATAGCCCTTAGGTAAAATCTGAGTTGTACCACAATGCCACAAAGCTGGAGCGGCTGGGTTAAACTCTGCCTTAAGCTATTTGAAATAGCTATTCTGGTTGATAAGTTGTATTGCAGCATTAATTCCCATTTTACTGCATTTGTGTCACCTTGCTGCATTTCTTATTTTGAGGTGAACTTCCCATTTTGTATTAAAGGTCAGATTCCAGTGCATATCCAGGGTCCTTCCATACCCTTTGCTTAGCTGTAGTGTTATGTATGTGAGGCTTTCAGAGCTGACAGAGACCCCCACCTATCCAAAGTTACTGTTATAATCGCTGCATGAGAGTGTGGCAGTAGATATTGTGGAACAGCAAATCTGCATTCCGTAAGGCAACACAAAAATAAAGGCACCCTAAATATATATATTCCCATTTACTATATATTACCATTTATATTTCAGTTTGGAAAGTTATATAAACTGGACCTTTAATCAGCATCAAATTTGGCACAGATACCAGACAGTCTGCTCTTATTTGAGAGATTTGGACAAATGGTTTTCAAGTTATGATTTTTTTAAAAAGTAAAACTGTTTTACTCCTTCCAAGCAGACACCAGCAACCTTTTCTGTCTGCAAATCGGCAGCAGCCAAGGTGGGTCTACAGGATACCATCTTCTGCTTACTACCTTTCACGCTTGTTCAAAAACAGCCCTGACAATTGCTTTGTGTTTTGGTGAGAAGTGCTTAACGAATGAAAAAAGTAGTGGGCTTCTGAGATTTTCCTTTGCATTGTGTCACTTTGTTAATAGTCCTGAACAGAAGAGGGTGTCCTGTAGACTATCTTGACGGCTGTCATTGGTATTGTCAATATTCAGGCTGCCCTTTGTTATATAAGGCCTGGAATCCTTTTTTCCTGCTGGTGATGCAAGCACAATATTGTGCAGCAATCTCAAGCCATTTCCTGGCTTTTTAAATCGTGGGTACCAAAGCACAATATCCCATATTCATAAACCAGAGGATTTTTAAAAAAAAGAATTGAATGTTCTGCTTCTTCCCCCTGCAGGAACTGAAGCCCCAACCACTCCAGTGTTGTGCTTCGGTGGCCGCAAAAATGTCATGGTATATTTTGAATTTAGGGAGATTGAATCCACCCTTTTTGATCACTAATTACAATTTGCAGTGTGCAGTGTGAGGTGCTTGGCCTCTTCCCCTTATACATGATTAAAATAATGCATCTGTTTGGATGAAGGATTTCTTGGGGAATATGTATGGTAGTTCCCAAAGCACATATATAATGCAGGCAGTTTGTGGTTTTAAAAGTGATCAGCACCAGTAAACATTTGGCCTAATTTATAGCTCTTCAAACTTTCTCCCTTCTCAGATAAATGTAATATAACTGGTAGTTACTGTTCCCAGGATTTGCAGGACAGCATGGAATGTTATGTACATTGGGATCATTTGCATGAAATGACACAGTGGCTTCAATACCGTATGCATTTCCCAGTGATTGGAATTCACTTGGAACAGTGCTCTTGCCATTTGCTTTCATGTATCTCTTAACTCTAGAGGGGGCTTGTTCACAGAGCCCAAGAAATGACTTTCATGTCTAAACTAGTTTTATCTAACAGGATAGCAGAAGGACCTACCTACCTCTTGCAGAATCAGCTACTCACTATCATTGCATAAAGCTTTCAAGGGTAAAACAGTTGCTTTTCAGGTGCCCGAATCTCTTATCACCTTGGTAAAGGGGTGGCCCGAAAGACACACAAAAAAGATTTTTTTAAAAAAAAGGGGGGGGGGGAGTCTTCAAAAAGCTACTAAATTAGCTGCCTGCTTCTGCAAGCACTACGGGATGGATTAAATAGTGAATAAGGAACTGATTGGATGTAATGGTGATATGGCAAATGCCATACCTTCTACTCAAACTAGTTGGGGCTCGTTGTAAACAGTTGGGTTTCAGAACTCATCAGTCCTTGAAATGGGCTAGATCTCCTCTCCCTCTCCGCCCCCCCCCCCAATGCTTTCTGTGGGCAAAAATGAAAAAGGAGTAAGTTTGTTCCCAGTGACTAGGCTAGGAAGATTGCAGGGTCTTGAATGACTTCATCCTTGTAGCAATATTTCTGGGGGTGGGAGGAATTACAGTGTCCTGTGTTCTCTCCTTATCTTTTTAAGTTATACAATTATCCTGGTTTTCAATGTCTTTCAAGCGACAATCTAAAGCAAGCCATCACTAAAGTGGCTCTGAAAAGCCCCCGTTTGGTGAAACTGTGTTCCATAGATGCTTCTGTAGTTCTGTTTAATATTTATGTGGGATTTAAAACAAATGTATATAGTGCTTTGATAACCTGATTTTTTTCTCTCCCAGCCATGAGGAAAAGAGGTGGTATTTTCCCCATAGTGATTTAGCCTATTTCTCTTAGTTTTCTGGCAGATGAAAAAAGCAACAGTTCTTGAGTCCATTATTGTTAAATTCATGACCATATTTTTAAGAGAAAACAAAAACCTTGTAACCTAGACCCATGGCCCAACACTTTGTAATGTGAACCTTGCTGCCGTTGTAAACTACAGTAAAACAAACAAATGGTACCTCTTTGGTGCCCGTACACCTGTGTCTTTTGCAGTTTGTGATGTATGAACTCTTATCAGGCAGCCAGACGTTTTAAAAACGTGAGTGGGATGGGGAAATCATGTTTCTAAATCAACCAAGAGTTTTAGTTTGTCTAGGGAATGTTTTTGTCACCATGAGGGCATGGCCAGATTGGTCATTAATAAACAAAAGCAAAAATCTAATAATTTTGTTCAGAGCATTTTATAAACTTACGCCCACTGAATGCATGACAAGTTAGAAAGATTGGCTGTTTTTCTGACCTTCAAACACAGGAAAGCAGAGAATAAGATGTGCAACCTCAGAACTGAGCATGTAAGTAAACTTTTAAATCCTTTTCCATACTCTGGTTTTAAGATGACTTCAGTGGCCGAATGTTATACATAAATGAAATATGGCAGATTCCTTATATTTGGACCAGTGTTTCTCCATATTTTTTGCGTCACAATGATAACAAATTGTGGCATATTCCTCTGCTTCGCATAATGATGTTCTTGAAGAATGAGTATTCCTTTGAGGTGGTATTGGATCACTGAAATGGAAGCGCAGCCTGTGTTGTGTGCTCCATTGACATAGTTTTGACATTCAAGTCTTTCTCGTGCATACAAAAAGCAGAAGGTACCCAGTGGATACTTCTTGTAGAAATTATTCTATCTTTTGGTAATGGTAAATCAAATAATGGATAACAAATAATCTTGAATTGGTGAGTGGATATGCTATTGATCATTCTCTGTCAGATACCTATTGTTCTACCACTTCAGTTTTGCATATGCTGGTCAGTAGCCAGTTGAATAAATTAAATCTGCGGGATGTCAACAGTGGCACGGGGAGATTACCAGTAATTAAATGATTACTGCCTCAATCCTAGGGCTCACCCAACTCATGCTCAACTTGCCAGCAAGTTATCTCATTGTAGGTGAGCCCTGGGAAGGAAGCAGGAGATCTGTAATTGCTGTCAGTCTGACATAGAGGAAGAAGCAACTGCTGGTAACCGAAAGTTCTTGCTTCAGTGCTGGGGCTCACTTGACGTGCCAACCTTGAGACTGATTGTGGGTGAATCAGGCAAGCCCAAAGATCAGAGCAAGCACTCTTTAATTACCTGTAGACTGTCCCTTCCAGTGATGTTGTTTCCCTTACACAGGCATAATTTATTCAAGATTTTGGCCACTGTGTCTTCCCTACCTTTCTGTGCTGTTTGTAGAGTGCTCTGTCTAAATCCAGTTTGGACAAGAAAGTCAAATTTGGTAAGCATCTCATCTTCTCCAGGCTTCATAAGTGCATGATATTCTACAGCTGGGTCATTTCATTATGTGCTGCAGAGATGAATAAAAGTGAAACAGTTTGCCCATCTCTTGTGGCTGCCTTTTTAAAGGGCCCGCTGTGTTTACAAGGAGAAAGAGCTCTCTAAATCAGTGGTTGGCACCTTATAGATGTCTGGGAGCTGCACATCATTGCCTGTGGAACTTGGATGGCTGCACCCGCTCCTCAGCCCACCAGATTTTCCTTTTAAAACATTCTCTCCCTTGTACTCTATAATGGCAGTGGGAGAAAACCTTGACCTTTTTTTAATGTAGAGGGGACAAGATGCTAGAGGGGCTCAAACATGGCAAAAAGCAGACCAGGACTTGATGTGCAAAAAAAAATAATTAAAAAATTAGGAGTGCTGGTGCCCACATTTGGCCTGCGGGTTGCATACGGCCTACACTTTGCCCACTCTTGGTCTATAAAGGCAAAACCTACCGGTACTTAGAGAGGATTTTTATTGTTTAGGGTGGAAGTGTAAAGTGAGTTTCTCAGCCTAATAACTGATACAAGAGAAGTGGTAGAAAACACAAAAGCTAGATGTATACAAATACTGCAAATTGGAAAGAGGAACAGGCAGCCCTCCAGATTTTGGTGGATTGCAGATCACATCTGACCATTGGCTGTGTTGACTAGAACTGGTGAAAGCTGAAGGCGAACATTTGGAAAACCATCCTTCCCGCTGGCTGCTGTTCATGGATCCTCAACAAAGACCATTTTGGTGTCTTGCCATGTTTTGTCACCTGTGAGATTGACCAGATTTGTGGATAGTGCTACCAAATAAATTTCCAAACGTTCTTTTGCAAAGAAGGTGACCCCCCTGCTTCTCTGGCCCTAATCCTATCACACATAATTGGTACTTTACATTGCTATAATTGCCCTCTAAACCATATTGTCTTTCTGTTGACAAGAATGGAGAGAAAGACCCAGACTGTGGGGCACTGCCCAGTCAGGCCTGGTTTTTCCTTCTCTTATAGTTTTATATCACTTCTTGAAAACCTTATTTTATTTTGATAGCATAAAAACAACCACTTGGCAGGCCAGATGCCTGTCTATTATACATGTTTTATTTTCCCCGCTATATTTTCTTTCCACTTACGAGCTGTGCTTTGTGCTTATTGTTATGTTTATTTCTCCCCATTGATCAACTGGGCCAGGACTTAACCTCAGTTGTCGCTATGGTTGTAATGAATCATAGAAGTATGACGGACTCCGGATGATCTAACCCTTCACTTTCACATTATCGAAATGACAAGAGCACAACCTTCTTGTCATCCATTTGTTTGGAAAATTGAGGCAGAGAGTCACTGTAATGAAGTATCTTTGTGATCCCCTTTTCTTTATTAATTTTTTAAATAAAATTAATTTGTAGTCCAGTGACCCAAATCTTAGGAATGGTAATGTACATTTTTACTTTGCCGTTTCTTAGGTGGTACGTACCTTCACAGCAACTCCCATCTATTTCTCTGAATGTTCTGGTTAAATCACAACCCAAGATGACTCTACTGGGCTTTTGGTGTTCAATCCTGCAAAGGCAGAAGTTAAGAACTTCAAGCTTTCCAGATGTTTTAGACTTCCAGTCCTACACCCAGTGCAAAGGGGTTGTAGAAGCTTTCGTCCAAAACATTTACTGGGCCAAGAATCCAAAGTATAATCTATTTGATGGTAGATAGCACTGTATGTCCTTGAATGTATTTCTTTTCCTAGTTACTCTGCACATTTCTACAAACCACTTTTGTATTGGCAGATGCTTGGAGGTTAACTGCATACTCTAGAGAGGTATTTTATCTTTTTGACTTGTGTACTACTACCTCCTGACCATTTGGGCTGGAGTTGTTTCCATCAAATTGGTATCCTGCAGAGGTCCACTTTCTTGATCCTTCACTGTTGGCTATACAGGTTGAGAGACGCTGGGAGTTTCGGCCATAAGCATCTGAATGACACCCGCTTAGAGAAGGCTAACCCAAGGGAAAGTGCAAGTTTGATCTGCTGCAGGCCTTAATTTGTAATTTTCCTTTATACTGGCTGAAGATGAAATTTCTTGAAGATAATAAGCACCATGGAAGCTTATGTTTCTAAATCATTATTTCTGGAACAGTAGTATAGAGAACTAAATAAATTATATCCTGCCCTTTTACAGAAATGGCCTTTCCATGGCGAGTGACATACACAAAATATAACTTAGCTGGGAAACACTCTTTCTGAAAGCACATTAAATCCAAATCAGCAGCAGTGGGTTCCTTAAGTGACCTGTCATAAAAAGCACTTTCACAATAAAAGATATAACAGCAACTGAAGGAGCTCTAATTCTGTCACTGCCGGCTCCCTTCCTCAGTCTCCTTGTATACTTGCCACCATACCTTTTTTTTCTTTTCTTTTTTAAAGGAAACAAGGGGCTACGTCTGTCAACTCCAGCAAGTCCCACCAGGGGCAGCTGCCTCCCCGCCTTGATAGGATTGGACCTCTGTATATGCATTTCTTCCACATGTACAAATCTACGTGCCTAACTCTTTCCCATTGCTACATGTGCAACCTTGGACCAACTGGTATTTTTCCCTAAGAAGTTTCTTTATATATATTTAAATACAAAAACTAACTCCATTAAGGTCAAGGATAGAGCACCTGCTTCAGATAGAATTTCCCTGGGTCTGTAAACTGACAAATCTGAACTGGTATTTCAAGTAGCTTGCCAAAGGTCTCACAGAAGGAACCTTTTTTCTTTTTCATACGTAGGATAGCAAACCTATTTCTAGGTTATATACCAAACAACCTTCATTTGCAGGAGATGACAATGTTTTCTTTAGGGCAGATGAATAAATAAATACGTTTGTGTTTCAAAGCAGAGAGATTCTTATCTTGCAAATGTCTCTTTTTTTGATAGATACAGCACCCTAAAATATACCTGTACAAGAATAAGAAATTTTTCCAAACCTGTGTGTGACAACATGAAGCATTAACAGGCAGCACAGCTACATTGGTTATGAGTCATGAGAGGTTCAGTACAACGTCTGGGAGACCACAGGTTGACCACCTCTAGTATAAAGAAACATGGCCATCATATAGCTAACAGGACTGGAGTTTGTACAACTTTATCCTGAGCATTCTGTCCTACAAACATAATTGAGAGATCAACTATTGGCTTGCAGCATTTCACAGCTATCTTTTGCAATCTTTTTTTTTTTTGTTATTTCAGCAAGTACTCATTTGGTCCAACTCCCTGCATAGTCTCCTTGTACAATGTCATCCTTTCAGATGCTCAGCTGATTCAGATACCGGAGGTTTTTCTGTCCAAAGCAGTGTTCGGCTGTTGGTGATACATTAGAAAATGCTCAGAGACAAATATCCACCATGGAATTACCATGGCCTAAACAACCTGGTATAGTGGACAGAGATACAGTTAAAAAGTGGGAAGGATCAAAATGCATTGTTTATAGGCATACTACCAGTGAGGGTAGGGAGGTACAGAAATGTTACTGAGATGGATCCTCATTCTGGGTTGACATTTGATATAGAAGAACTCAGCAAAAGCATCACAGAGCAAGGCAGAATCCACTACTGCACCTAAGGACAGCCATGATGCATCAGGCCAAAAGCCTATCTAATGCACAGTTCCCAGTTTTTTAGGAGGACGCCTCTCTGTTCACTGAGCTGTCTTCTGACAGACCACATAACTGACATTGACAGAACCTTGACTGGAAAAAAGGCAGGAAAGATCTGAGGTAGGAAAAAAAATTCTGACTGTTACTGGAATGACGTTTCCTGCACCCAAAACTTTTCAAAGGCATCATATGCAGGTTGCAATATTCCACCAAGCACTGCCACAAACAACATCTGTATCCAGATGGGGTTTTAAGAGCTGCACCTTGCTGCCAAATGCAGAATGTAACTGCTCTGCACACGCCACTCAATATCTGGCTGGCTGTTTCAGCAAGCTGGAGATCTCATTTGTTCCACTTCTGCAAGGGTTGTTTTCCTTTTAAAAATCAAATTTATTAAATGCTATGTTTAAAACATGTGAAAGAACAAAACACTGAGGAAGGAAGGAAAAAAGAAACCTAAGAGCTGAAACGGATACATAGTGGAAACAGAGGTAAAAAATACCAGGATCTATATACATTGTTGTTGTTTAGTCATTAAGTCGTGTCGGATTCTTCATGACCCCATGGACTAGACCACGCCAGGCACTCCTGTCTTCCACTGTTGGGTCAAACTCATGTTGGTAGCTTTGATGACACTGTCCAACCGTCTTGTCCTCTGTTGTCCCCTTCTCTTGCCTTCACACTTTCCCAACATCAGGGTCTTTTCCAGGGAGTCTTCTCTTCTCATGAGATGGCCAAAGTATTGGAGCCTCAGCTTCAGGATCTGTCCTTCCAGTGAGCAATCAGGGTTGATTTCCTTCAAAATGGATAGGTTTGTTCTCCTTGCAGTCCAGGGGACTCTCAAGGGTCTCCTCCAGCACCACAATTCAAAAGCATGTTCTTTGGCGGTCAACCTTTCTGGTCCAGCTCTCACTTCCATACATCGCTATTGGAAGAACCATAGCTTTGACTATTCGGACCTTTGTCGGCAAGGTGATGTCTCTGCTTTTTAAGATGTTGTCTAGGTTTGTCATCGCTTTCCTCTCAAGAAGCAGGTGTCTTTTAATTTCGAGGCTGCTGTCACCATCTGCAGTGATCATGGAGCCCAGGAAAGAAAACCTGTCACTGCCCCAATATCTTCCCCTTCTATTTGCCAGGAGGTGATGGGACCAGTGGTCATGATCTTAGTTTTTTTGATGTTGAGCTTCAGACCATTTTTTGCACTCTCCTCTTTCACCCTCATTACAAGGTTCCTTACTTCCGCCTCACTTTCTGTCATCAGAGTGGTATCATCTGCATATCTGAGGTTACTGATATTTCTTCCGGCTATCTTAATTATGGCTTGGGATTCCTCCAGTCATGCCTTTCACATGATGTATTCTGCATATAAGCTAAATAAGCTGGGGGACAATATACAACCTTGTCATACTCCTTTCCCAATTTTGAACCAATCAGTTGTTCCATATCCAGTTCTAACTGTTGCTTCCTGTCCCACATATAGATTTCTCAGGAGATAGATAAGGTGGTCAGGCACTCCCATTTCTTTAAGGACTTCCTATAGTTTGCTGTGGTCCATGCAGTCAAAGGCTGCTCTACATAGGCTCTTGCATAGTCAATGAAGCAGAAGTAGATGTTTTTCTGGAACTCTCTGGCTTTTTCCATAATCCAGTGCATGTTAGCTTCTATAAAACCCTATAAGCTTGTATAAAACCCTTCTATAAGCTTCTATAAAACCCTTCCAAATGTCTTTAAGTGCAGCCCTATGATGTTATTTTCTGTATGTTATGGATTTGCATACTGACAGAACTGCAAGACCCTCAATCCTTATGAATTACTTCATGCATAAATGGTGGGAGAAAAACAACTGCACACTGTTCAGAACAAACAGAGTACTAGCCTGCATGTTGGGTGTGTATGTGTTCCCCTCCTCTCTTAAGCCATAACAAAAGTTCTATACACCCATAAGGACCAAGCATTAAGGAGAAAAAGCCTTGATGAAAACACTTGAAGTTTAGTCCTTGGAATTTCAAAAGCAGGATTTTCCGATTCCACCTCACAGCCTGGATATAACAGCAAATCCCAAATGAGCAACACACTTTAGCTAGCAGTGCCTCTTGCATTCAAAATTATTGCTGTGCAAATCCTACAGAACATTGGAGAGGTTATCCACACTGCTACAATTTGACAACTTCCTGCTACTTTAATAAGCAAACAGTAAAGTGTCAAAATAAAGATGCAACATCAGTTGTGTTTACTATCACCACTGGAAATTCCAGGAGACAATGTCTGGGTAAATCTTAGATAGTTAAATTTGAGTGTGTTTTTATGTGTAGCCATCCTTCAGTCTTGAGAGACTATGGTAACATGCTCTGAATAGAGGTCTTGGAACAGAGTCTAGTGTGGGTAAGAAAGCCAATTCGAGAGTGACAATCCCTTCCACGCAGAAGACAAATGTAATATGTCCCCTGTCCAGCTCCCGGATTTTGCTGGTTTCAGGACTGCCTCTTGGCCTCGGCCTGCCGAACAAGTGTCTCTTCAAATTGAGAGAGGCCATGATGCACCGCCTGCCTCCAGGCTGAATGCTCAGATGTCAAGATTTCCCATTGTATGTATATGCATTTCATTTGAGCCAAACCATTGCCTGTGTTCAAACAAACCCATCTCTCACTAGGTATGGTATATTTTAAAAAAACTTTATTGATTAAAAAAATTCAAAAAATTATTTACAGTAGTTTTAGTTTCTGTTTTTTTTTGTTTTTGTTTTTTGCTTCATAAACTTCAGGCAAAAGAATATTCTCTTTTTTAAATTCCCCATCCCTTCTAAAACAAGATCTCCACATCATTAGGACAAACAAGATACAGCAGTCTAGACTCTGCACCAGCAGAAGCAGTGCACTGTGGGAACTGGAACGGTCTACTTCCTTTTTTTTTTTCAGTTTCAGATCTGCTGAGGCTCTTGCAGTACTAGGAAAAAGAGGTTTCTCCTGCCTTTTTTACTGGACATGTGATCCGAATCACACTGGTCACAATTCAACTGTGTCCCTAAACCCACTGGTCATAATCCAACTGTGTCCCACTAAAATCAAGTGGGAGATTAATAGGTGTGAAAATTAATTAGAAATAACTGTAATTAAGGCTTCAGGTGGAACTTGGAATACTATTGTTGCAGCAGTTTCCCAAAAGTTTCAAGGGAAGACTGAAGCAATATATAGCTCTAGGCAACTAGAAGCCACCATGAGGAAAGCTCTCTATACAATCATTCTCTAAGGGGGTGGAGTAAACACAGGAGGAGGAGCACATGAGGTTTGCCCGCATCCATCACCATTTCAAGAAGAAGGATTTTTTACACACCGAGACTCCACACACTGGAAAAACCAAAGTTTCAGATGGCACAGAGAGCATCACTGAACAATCCCTTCAGAAAAGTCATTCTCCCTCTACGCTCCTGCCGAGTTACATATACCCTGTACTCACATAAGAAAATGTCAGGATAGGGCTCATGTCTTGCTCCACAGATTAGAAATCCAAGAGGTATACAGCTGGAACTCAAGCTGAGATAACAGTCAGGAAAAATATCTCTCTGTAGCGTACAAGTCCCAAAATCTCTCAGCCAGCATGGCCGTACTATTACTGGGGATGCTAAGTGTTCTATCAAGTGGGAATTGTCCACTCTGAGGAGTTCTGTGTTCACCATCCAAGGCCAATGATGATGGGAACAACTATGGAGACACATAGTTACAAATAAGTTCATCCAAAACATATTAACAAAATGAAGGGAAAAAAGACTATTTTCAAGGTAGCTCTGTGGGCTTTCTATCGGAGAAACTAGCACTGTTTGGTGACCGTTCTTTCTTAAGGTTGTGAATTGAATCCACTAAACAGCAGGTCTCTAGGCACAGCTGGCTACTCATTGCATGAAGGATATGGGACTAAGGGTTGAGAGCACAGGAGTGGAGGGGGAGGAATGGACAATTATTTCTTCAGCAGCAATTACAGGATGCACCAATCTAAACCCTAAGATTAGACTTTGGCTGGCAGAGAGGGGGGAAAGGCACTTGCACCATTTTGTTACAGAAGCAATAAGTCAGAGAGGGAGATCCTGTTGTCCTCCATATGTTGTTTAACTCCAAGTCCCATGACCTCTAGCAAACCTAGCTAATGGAGTCAACGTTCAACACCTGGAGGATCACAGGTCCTCCCACCTAGTTCCAGTTCTCCCAACACGCACAAGCTGCTTGCTGTCCTCATGAAGCCTTTGTACACCCGCTTCACAAACATCTGAAAAGTTGCATTCTTCTGGGCTTTAATCTTTACTATTCATGCAACATAATAATTAGGCTAACACCCTCTAAAATTAGTGTTTTTTTTCCTCACGATAGATATATAGGTGTATATAATAGATCACTATTTAACTTACATTTACAGTGAAACAGCACTATTTTAAAAAGGATGTTCATTATCACCCAGAGCACTCCATGTTTTGCACGCTCCTGGTCTCAGGACAAAAGGAGATGTGACACTCTGAAATACACACATCCTCACAAGTCAGTATGCAACCCCCAGCATCTTTCCACCTAAGTCTGTGGCATACACACTTTCTCTAATACGGGATACTATACTATTGCTGGGTCCAGTATTCTACCAAAGCTTCACTTACACAGGATGGGACATATTAAGTCACACAGAGCAGTGATACCAGAATCCACCCTGTGTAATTTTTTTTAACCTGCAGGAGAAGTTGTAATTCACCATGAAAGACCCTGCTATTTCTTTACGTCCCCTCCTGGCCATGAGAGGGCAACCTTGCTCCATCAGCAGTGGAGTACCTACATTCAGCATGATGGCAAGCAAGGATGCCAAACCAAACCAAACCTAACAGGATGTGTTTTTTGTATAGGTAGTTTTGTCAGCACACCCTTGAAAACATTGTAAGTTTTTCAGAAACATTGAGGATTACAGTTCACCATCAACAACAACAAAAATTCAAACAAAAAAAAATAAGGGGTTGTTTAAAGCAACTTCACAGTCAAAGAGTCTTGTTTAGTTCCTTCTCCCTAACTCCAAAATGCCCTTTGCTGATTTTGGTTAGCATCCTGCTAGTGTCAATCTTCTCCCTGATTTGTGACCATATTTGTACAGGAGAAACACAGGGAAGAGTACGCAGAAGAAATGCCGGAGCTACCAAAAGCAGGCCAAATTTCTACCAACATCTCAAAATCAGTAACAAAGATTGCTGAACAGCACCATATATTGTCTTTGTTCTTCTTACTGGCATCAGTATCCAGAGGGTGGCAGCAGATTTCCCTGCCCCACCCCGCCCACCTGTGCACCCCCAAATAGAAAAGAAAAATGCCACAAGCATTCACATTTCCAGTTAATTTGTTCTGTCATGGGGTGGGGGCGCTCCCATTCAGTGTGATACAAGGACCAGCCACTGATTCACACCATACCAAAAGAATGTTAAGAAATGCTACAGTATTTTTCTTTTAAAACAAAAACAAAAAAACCCACCTTCAACAAAACTTAGAAAAAAAAATACACACACCTGCCCCCGTCAGAAAGATTTACATCGAGAAGTTTTGAGAAACGGTAAAATGACACACACAAACAAACACACCCCTTTTCCACCTTAGATTACTTTAAAAGAAACAGAAAGTAGTACTCTTTTTTTCTTTAAACCATTTCTCCTCCATTACCATTTGGACCCTTTTCCTGTTCTCTTCCCTTATGTCAGCAGGCTTTGAAAATGGGGTCAGGGTGGGGAGACACAGGAGAACCTCTGCACAAGCCCTTTGAGGCAAACAGAGTCACAGTAACAAAGAGGGGGACCGGCAGCCATGTTCTCTTAGAACAAGTCTCTTGGGCCTTTCAAAAGCAGTTTGCCCTGAGATCCAAGGACCTCTGAGCACAGAAACAACACCTCTTCCACCTGGCTCCAAGGTGTGATGCTAACCAAAGGATGATGTGATTTCCCCCATCTTCTGAATGGGCAGAGGAGTGTTTTTTTATCAAGGTCAGGCAACCTGCTTCCAAGATGAGCTGGCAGCCCTACAGCAAAAGTCATGAAAGCTTTTAATGTTCCTGGTTCAAAAGAAGCCTTATCACAGCATTAACTTTTGGCCAAGAGGCCTCTCGCTGTAGAGGGCCAAGAGAAAACAAACCCTGGAAGGAAGAAAAAAAAATGAAGCCTCCGAGAGAGTGGGGGGAAATGAAGAAGACACCACCGGCTACTTGGTTTTTCTGGAAAGAGCTGGAAGGGCAGCCTCTCTTTGCAGCGAGGAAGGCAACTGCCCGCTCAGCCTTTGCGAGTCAAGCTCGGCTGCCCTTTGCAAAGCCACTTCTACCAGCAACTGGAAGCTGCTGAAGTCCTCCCCAAAGAGCTCCGGGGGTGTCGGAGGTGGTGTGTTAAAGAGTCCACTGGTGGGACTGGCGGCCTCCGCTCGGGTTAGAAGCGCCAGAGTGTTGCCGGTTGCACCCAGCTGCGGTGGCTTGGGGTGGGGTTCCAGCTCCACCCGCTGGAACGGGGGCCGGTTTTCCTGCTCGCTCCTCATTGTGCAGACATTACCGGCTGGACGCCGTACAGTGGGACAGAGCGTGGAGGGGCAGACGGACATGGGCAGCACCTTGGAGGACGGGGCAGTGGCGGCAGCAGGCGGTGGCACCATCAAGAGTCCAGCACCCGCGGCGCTGCCACGGGTCAATGCAGCATCACTGGCTTTGGCACCTCGGCGAGAAATGGTGAACTGGTTTGGGTCCTTGCCGTCCTTCAGCAGCATGTCAGGGAGAAGCCTGCGCCTGGCGTTTATGAACCAATTACATATCTAGGAGGATAAATAGACAAAGAGGAGGGTGTCAGATACATCAGAAGAACCAGTAACAACATGGAACATGGAGGAACTACAGTGGATCCTCAACTTACAGATGGCTCGACTTACAGACTTTTCGAGTTACAGACTTCTCTGGCCGCAAAATTTAGATTCGACTTGCAGCCGGAGAATCGACTTACAGACCAGAAAAAAAACCAAAATGGAACAAAAATAGAATAAAAACTGCCAGTTATGGGATTAATCGGTTTTCAATGCATTGTAGGTCAATGGAGATTCGACCTACAGACTTTTCGACTTGCAGCCACCGTTCCAATACAGATTAATTCCGTAAGTAGAGGGTCCACTGTATTGTGCCCCAGGAAACAATAGTCAAATTCACATTCAGCACACTAGAAGGATCTTAGAAAAGACCACAATTTCTCAGTGTCAGCTTCCTATCAGTAACAAGGGACCAGAAATGCTATGTGTGGATCTGGGTGTGGATTTTGTTCAGACTACCAGGTTCTGAGAGTTGCTATCAAAGAAAAGCAATTGTTGCTGTTGTTGCTATGTCACTTTTGACATATGGCGACCCTATGGATAAGAAATCGCCAACATGTTCTGCGCAATTTTTGTAAACTCAACTCCCTTTAGGAAGTCAATCCCCCTTATATTTGGTCTTCCTCTTTCCTGTTGCCTTCAGCCTTTTCCAATATTATCTTTTCCAAAGAAACCTGCCTTTTCATGATATATCTAAAGTAGGACACCGGTTTCAACATGTTCTTCCTATACAAGTTCCAAATGAAGGATGGGAAAACGTTTGGCCCATTAGAAATTAAGAAGCGGGTTTAAAAACTCAATGCACAGGGAAAGAAAGTGAAAGGCAGCCTGCATTAGCTATTTGTTATATTAATATCTCATTGTTCTTCCCCACTGCTCATGTGAGCCTGATCCTTCCTGTTCCTTGCTTTAGCCTCACAACAACCTCCGAAGTAAGGCAGGCTGAGATACAGCAAGTGTCTCAAAGTCACTCTGCACTCTTTTATAACCAAGGGCCAAAGATTTTTATCCACCGTGCCATGGACCCAATCTACACCAGCAAATTGCAGGCACTGGAAACCTCATCCAGGTGAGGTCACAACAAACAGCAATTGGTGAAAATCCAGTATCAACTCCTCTACATTAGCTGCTCTCTAGTAATGTCATTCCTGGCATTAAAAAATAAATAAACTGCAGTTCCTGGAAGCCTTGGGGAAGCTATTTATCCTTTACTTAGGCCACAGCACCCCTGCCCCTATCATTTAACATAGAGTAAATGGGAAGAAATTTTCACTTTTTCCAAAAGTGGAAATAGAGTTCTATGGTGTACCTAAACTACATTAGTTTGATTTTGCTTTAACTACTATAGCTCCATCCTACAGAATCCTAGATTAGTTTGGGGAGGGACCTACAATTTTCTGCTCAAGAGTTCTAGTTTTCCATCCTTGGACTACAGCAGGGGATTCCCTCTCCAAACTACAGAACTCAGCATTCTGCAAGATGCAGCCATGACAATGAAAATAGAATCAAACAACTATAATTGCATAGTCAGATACATTCTTAGCTATTTTTGGTTTCATGGGGGCAGTCTTTGTGATCTG
This sequence comes from Pogona vitticeps, assembly GCF_051106095.1. Lineage (NCBI taxonomy): Eukaryota > Metazoa > Chordata > Lepidosauria > Squamata > Agamidae > Pogona > Pogona vitticeps. The sequence goes on from NC_135786.1 coordinate 32,079,280, forward strand.
TCCACCCCCGAGACCCGCAGAAGCAGACAAATAGTCTGAAGTTGCCCATTCCTGGTTTAAAGTAGATGTTCTTCGTTACCCTACTGTAAAATTCTTGTAAATACTGCACTTGGGGTGGGCAACTGTAGCCCTCCAGATGTTTCTGGCCTATAACTCTCACCAGCCCTAACTTAGAATAGCAAACAGCTTATTCAAACATCATTATCCAGAAACATGAGAATTTAACAGTTTAGGCAGCCCATTCTAAGTGTTCTAATCTTTTTTTAAAAATTAACTGTTCCATCTCTCATTAAACACATACGTACTGTATATGTACATGATGAGTTTTACCAATCCCCATCAACGCTTAACTTGAGTTCACCAATTTTTTCCTTCCCTTTGAAGAATGAATGAATAAGGATAACCTCTAATCAAGCAACTTAACATAGTGTGCATACGCTATCTGGTTGAAATTGGTGAGAGAGAAGAATCTTACCACGCTCCTGTTTTTCTGAAATTCTAAAAGACACAGCAGGATTGTGACATGAACATTGTACAATACAGAAAACATGTTGTACTGAGTAGATGCATAAACTCTGAGGTCCACCATCATTTGGCAAGTCGCCTTCAATAATCCATTTTCTCCCTCCCATCCCAAAATGCACCAAAAATAAGTAATAATTCTCCAGGCTTCTTAACAGATGAGTAAGTGTCCCCTTTTAAAGGAAGAATGTAAGACCTGAACAACTGTAAATTGAGAATTCAACATTAAAAAGAGCGAATCATAGAATAATTTAGTTGCAAGTGGCCTACAAGGCCATCGAGTCCGACCCCCTACTCAGCACAGGAATCCAAATCAAAGTAGATCAGCAATCATTCCCAAATTTGGGTCTCCACCTGTAATAAGACCAAAAATTCCAGAGGTTTTCACCACTAGTTGTACTGGCCAGGATTTCATGGAGTTGTAATCCAAGAAAATCTGGTAGGTTGGTAACTACTGATCTACAGAATCAGTAGAACTCAAAATTTCTGCACTCAGTTTCACCAACGCTGCCAGTGGTAACCAGATGCACAGTCCTATGGGGAGATTTTGCAGAAGACGTTTAAAAAGTCACTCTGGACATATCTAACGATACCTGGGACACACAACAATGTCTGGCTACCTAAGGAACTGCCTATCCCATTATGAAACTACTCTAATTCACAGGAAAGGCTCCTCTGAAGACCTGCTATCTGCACTGGCCAGTCGATTAGATATGGGAGAAATGAAGATCCACCTTCCCTCTCAAGCTGGGAAAGGCATTCTCTCCAGAACTGTGATTGTCTCAACCCACTCACTTGAAAAGCAGTTTCTCTTTTTAAAAAAATAAAAAATCAAGCATTCTAAACTACTTTATATTATAAAGTATATTTCAGATTTATTTATTTATTCCTTGGTGTATATTTATATTATTCCACACCATCTTACTGGTTGTATGAGAGAGGAACAGGACAGTGTGAAAGTATTAATAAGTACAGAAATTAAATAACAAACTTTTCATAATATTCTAATCATAAAGAAAATATTGCTACGCTTTCCACAGTGTAAGTAAATGGGTGACAGCTTTTCTTTCTCTACCCGCTACACATTCTTACCATCCTTTTTAATTGCACTGTAAGAGAGGACAGGGCAATACAGCTAGTTGTCACCTGAATGTCTATGGTTCCATGTTACAAGCTGGGATCTGCCTGGCCAGCACAGGGCAAAGCACAGACGGTTTCTTCCAAGATTCCTGGCATGCCTTTTCTCATGCCAGAGCTGTTCAAGAGAGAACAGAAAGTATGTGCATGAAGCGCCTTTCTATCGAGCAGGGCAATCTAGTTTCTTAAACAGCCCCAACACACTCTTTTACACTTCCTTATACACACACTTCTAAGATCCATTATGGTTTTAGTTATAACCTGGAAACGTCCTTCTAGTTACATGAAAAGTCTTTCTGAAAAATAAACAGTCAAACCAATAGTTTCATTAAGTTTTATCTGCAGCAGAGCATTCCGTCTCTTCCACAGCCCCCACGTCTAGAACAACAAAGAGATGACTCATTCCTTGACTGCTTTAAGAACAGATTTACGAGTCAATACCTTTTATTAGGACCAGCTCCAATAAGCAGAGAATAATAAAACAATTTCCCCCCTTTCCTAGATTTCTTCTGGCTAGGTGTTCAGGAGCCCCAAAACATGACTGTAGGAGGAAGGAAAAGACTGAGATTAAAGAAAAAGCCCACAAGAATTAAGAAAAATCTCACAAGCCTGAAGTTTAGAACTGTACTCTCTTTAGGTTCAAGAGGTCTCATGCAGACTTAAATTAGATCAGACCTGATGGAGTGGAAAACTGATTTTTCATCTTGCACCAAGCTGTTCCCTCATTTTTAGATGTGCAGTTCATGCACAAACATGCGCGGCTATGCCCAATGTCAATCTACCAGAAAAAGTACAAGAGGTGACACAATCAGCAGTTGTGCAAGCACCAGTGGAACAACTTTAACAAGCACAAACATCTAACAGAGCAGTGACATCATGAACTATGTAATAAACTGTGGTTTCTGTGATAGCTTTGCACAAGGAAAATCCAAGCCCTGCTTTTAACACATGTGTGAGAGAGTGTGTGTGTCTGTTTATGTGTGTGCATGCACACACACACTTCCTACAGTAGCTTCTTCTCCCAGGAAGTCTTTTATGTATTTGCAGATAATATTTAATACATTTAATATTTCTGCAGTAAACAGAAAATAATTCTGAATAAATCAAGCCAGCTCCATTCCCACTAAGCTCTCAATCAGCAAAGATTGTACTGTTTCAAGCGGTGCTTAAAACAACTCTTAAATTTAGGCCTTAAAAATGCTTTAAATCCAACACAAAACAAAACAGTAGTTTCATCTATTTATTGTGCATCATTTTGGGAGCCCTTGTGGGCATAAAAGTACTATAATAAATAGTTTACACAAATAAATAAAGCTCAGATATAGTAGTTAACTGCAGCTACAATTTAAACATAAAAATAAAAAATATTCTTAAAATGCTGATGTTTGCTTATCTGTTTCAAATCTAGACAGGGGTTACATCTCCATACCCATTTTACTCTATGAGAAATGTGTTATGTAACTTTGGGACCATTCTCTAGACCTCGGCTTCTCAACCTTTGACTCTCCAGAGTCAATATCCAGAAATGCTAGCCAGAATGGCTAGCAAAATTATGGATCCACTACAAAAGAAACCTGAAGACATTCCAGGGTAACACCATAAGGAGCCAGTAAGAAGGCACTTGGAAACACAGTGCCTGTTTGCATAATCTGCTTTGCCACAGACATAAGGTTGAACAACCTTTCCTGTCTTTGAAAGCTGAACTGAAATGAAGGCACACATCAAAGAAAACAATTATGGAAATATAAATCAAGCAGACTGACGTATCTTCTCTCAATCAACAGCTCTCTAAAAAAATTCTGCCTGGGGGATATATGTTGCTATAATTTCAATAATTTTCTCATTCATTTTAATTTCCTCCTCCCAAACACTGCATTTTGACAACCACAAGTGGCCACCTTTCACAAATACAGATGTTTTATAACGAGCATATTTCCATCATTGTATATCATGTACACCGAGCACTCCCATGTAGCCCTAAGGCAGAGTCTGTGGGTTTTCATACACATGCCTTGGCAAACAGGATAGGGACTTAAAAACAAAACATAAGCTGGCCTGGCCACTACTAGATTTGTTTTTATGCTTTACATACTGTGATTGGGTTCTTTTCCTGAAGAGGGCGGACCAAGGGATTCGGCGGGAATAATGGCAGGAGTCGATGTAACAGTCAAAAACGGATTGGTTTTATTAACTTTAACATCAGATAATTCTGGACCGAATGGGTCCGGCAACTCTTCGTCAGTTAACAAGTTATATTTCTTGGGTTTTGTCCCAGGCACAACATCTTTGTTTTTCATTGTTTCTTCACCCCAAAACGAGCGATTGCGTTCGGGCTCGCGACCGACGCAGTCAGAACTGAGCAGGTAGTCCTGCAACAGGGATGGACCACGGTCGACCCCTCCAATCTGGGTAGGAAAGGGCTGACACCACCAGGGGTTGCCTTGTCCATCGTAGGGCGAAAAGCCATACCCCCTCCCGGTTTCCATCCCTCTTTGGACTCACGAACTCCCGCCTGGCTCAGCTCTTTAGGCAGAGGTAGCAAGCCGTCTTCTCTCATCAGGTTTGGGAAGTTCTTAACCAGAGTCGCAACTCTTTCTCTCTCTACTCCTGTCTCTCTCGTTTGAGTGCCTTTCTCCTCCCTTTCTTCGTCTAACCCCTTTTCTCCTCTCTCCTCCTTTATAACTTCATCCCATCTCCAATCTCCCGACTCCTCCCCCCAGTCTCTCGTCCTCTCCGCTAGGAACACCTCTATAGCCTTATTAGCGCCCCCTTCTCCCTCGTCTAGTTTTATCAATTCTCCCACAGCGCATTCTCCGCCTCCTTCTTCTTTTGACGCCTGTGAGGACGGCTCACTTTCCTTCCTCTGCTCACACGCCCCCCCTGAGGAGTGGGCCGTCCTCTCTTCGGTTTGCGGTAGCATCTCTCCCTGTCGGGAAAAGTAATCCGCATTAGCATGGGCACTTCCCTTACGATATTTCACTGTGAAGGTAAATGGCTGCAAACTTAAGTACCACCTGGTCAACCTGGGATTCACATCCTTCATCCGGTTCAGCCATTGTAGCGGGGCATGATCTGTGACGAGAGTAAAGGGTGCCCCTAACAGGTAATACCTTAAAGCCTGTATAGCCCATTTAACAGCAAAAGCCTCTTTTTCTATAGTCGAATACTTCTGCTCCCTAGGGGTTAGTTTCTTGCTCAAATACATTACGGGAAATTCTACATCATCTTTCTCTTGTGACAACACTGCCCCCACTCCCCGATCTGAGGCATCAGTCTGAACTATGAAAGGCCTGGAAAAATCTGGAGCATATCTACTGGGCAATTCAGATAGTATCTGTTTCAACTCCTCAAAAGCTTTGGTCTCCTTTTCCCCCCAATAAACCAATTTTGCTTTCTTCTTTCTAGTCAAATCGCTTAGGGGAGCCGCAATGTGGGCAAAGTTGGGAACGAATTGCCTGTAATAACCTGCTAACCCTAAAAATCTCTGTACTTCCTTTTTTGTCCGGGGTACGGGCCAGGCCGTCACTTGGTCGATCTTATCTGATACAGGCTGTATTCTACCTTGTTTCACTTGAAACCCCAGGAATTTCACCCCCTTACGCGCCACTTTGCACTTGGTTGGATTAACTTTCAGTTGAGCTTCTTGCAACACCTGTAGCACCTTCTCTAGGTGCACCAAATGCTCCTCCCAACTTTTACTATATATAAGTATGTCATCAATATAAGCTCCGGCAAAATCTTTAACAGGGGTTAACACTTTATCCATTAGTCGTTGAAACGTCGCCGCTGCCCCATGCAACCCAAAGGGCATACGCGAGAATTGGTAAAGGCCCTTAGGGGTCACAAATGCTGTCTTTTCTTTATCTTCTAACCTCAAGGGTATTTGCCAATATCCCTTGGTCAAGTCTACTGATGTGAGGTACTCCGCCCCTCCCAATCGTTCTAGCAGGTCATCAATTCTTGGCATCGGATAAGCATCGAACTTGGACACCTCATTTAATCTGCGATAATCGATGCACAGCCTAACACTCCCATCTGGTTTTGGTACCACTACTGGGTAACTCCTCCAGGGGCTATAAGATGGCTCAATTACGCCCAATTGAAGCATCTCTTCTATCTCTTTATTAATAGTCTCCCTCAGGTGCCTAGGCCAGCTCCTACTTCCAGATCTGACTATGACTTGCGGTTGTGTGTTAATTGCATGTTCGACTAACGTGGTGTTACCAGGTTTTCCTGAGAAAACCTCCTTGTATCGGTGTTCTATCTCTCTCATCTGCTTCTCTTGCTCTGCGGTTAACTCCTCTCCCAAATCTAATTCTACCCCTTGGCGTAAAAAGTCCTTTGTTTCCGGGCCAAATTCTTCGTCTCTTACTTCGCCCCATAATGCTTCTCTCTCCTTCCACTCCTTTAACAAATTTACATGAAAGATGCCTTTCTTTTTAACTTTGTCGGGCATCCAGATCTCATAATCTACCTCTCCTACCTTTCTCAACACCTTATAGGGACCTTGCCAAGTGGCGAACAATTTTGATGAAGCCGCTGGCATTAATAACAAAACCTTCTGCCCAGGTTCGAATTGCCTTGTCTTAACTTTGGCGTCGTACCTCCGTTTCTGTCCTTCTTGGGTTTTCGCTAAATTCTCCCTCGCCAAAGAGGCCACTAACTTCAAATGTTCTCTCATTTCTATGACATGTTTAACATTCGTTTGCACCTCATCTCTCCCACTCTCCCACTTCTCTTTGACCAAATCGAGTATACCTCTGGGGTTCCAGCCATACATCATCTCAAAAGGTGTAAATCCTGTGGAAGCCTGTGGAACCTCCCTCACCGCAAACATTAATGGCGCCACTAACAGGTGCCACCTTTTCGGTTTTTCCATCACTAGTTTCCTTAGCATCCCTTTAAGTGTTTTATTAAATCTCTCCACTAATCCGTTAGTCTGAGGATGATAGACTGCTGTATGAAGAGGTTTTACCCCCAATAACCCCCACATTTCCTTCAATGTTTGTCCCATGAAGTTGGTGCCCTGATCTGTCAAGATTTCTTTCGGAAAGCCCAGCCGGGTAAATACTTGTAACAACTCTCGAGCCAACACTTTAGATGTCGTGGACCGCAAGGGTACTGCTTCTGGGTACCTGGTAGCATAATCTATAATAACCAAAATGTGGGTGTGACCCCCCGCCGATTTAAGAAGGGGCCCCACAATGTCCACCCCTATTCTCTGGAAGGGCTGATCCACTAGGGGCATGGGTATTAAGGGAGCTCCTGGTCTAGGTTTGGCCTGAGTTTTCTGGCACTCTGGGCATGTCTGGCAATAGCTTTCTATTTCTCTCTCCATTCCTGGCCACCAAAACCGTTGTTCAATCCTGGGTTTCATCTTATCATATGCTAAATGTCCCGCCATAGGGATATCATGGGCCAGATGTAAAATCGCCATACGCCATTTCTGTGGAACAACCAACCGCCTTTCCCCCTTCTCTGTCACATTATACAACAGCCCATTGTCCAAGATCATCCCCTTTTCTCCCCCTACTACTTCGCCCACCTCACGCGCGGCTCGCAGGTGTTCTTGCAGCGTGGCGTCATCTTGTTGTAACATACGCATGTGGTCGCGTGTTGTCTCCTGTAAGAAATCATCTCCCACTTCAATTTTAACGCAGTCTCCTTGCATCGCTTCTTTACATTCTGCTAATGTTCTATCCCCCACCCAGTCTCTTCCCAATAACATTTCTCTCGAAAGTCCTGGAACAATCCCCACTTTCATTTTCCGTTTCTCATCTCCAACTTTAACTTCGGCCCACGTCGTCTTATAGGTCTTAGAGTCTCCGTGTATGCACTTCACTGTAAACCCTTCTTCCACCCCTTCTAATTTTATGTCCCGCACTAAGGTTCTGCCGCATCCTGTATCAATTAATGCCTGTTTCTTCTCCCCATTCACCCATGCAACCACCTCCCAACCTGCTTGTTTCCCAGGTTTCTCTTGGGCATTATTCGATCCTCCTACCCAAGAGCAGTCTGTCCCAGGGCAATCCCGACGCACGTGGCCTGGGGTCCCGCAGCCGAAACACACAAGCCCCCCAAACACGCGGTCATCCACTGTAACCGGGCGTACTGGCTTCGGCCCCATAGGTTCGAAGGGACGTCCGCGAGGGCGAGCTCCTCCTGGCACGTCCATCCCTCTCTTCACTCCGCCGCCTTGTGTCTGCGTCCCCGCCTTCTCACGAGGTCTCCCACGTTCCCCTGAAAAGGCGGGACCTTCCTTGATTGCTTCTTCGGAGGCGCAATAGTCTTCGATCAGTTTGATGGCTTCTTCCAACTGCTTTGGGTTATTCTTCTGCACCCACCCTTTCAGATTCCCGCTCAAAGTCGTCACCAAATGTTCTAACACAAACGCTTCCATGACTTGCTCTTTAGATTTGTCCTCTGGTTTAATCCACCTAGTCATGTTAGCTTTCATTCTCTGCACCAAGGTTCGTGGATGTACCCCGGGTTTCCACTTAAGTTCCCTGAATCTTTTCCTATACGCTTCCTCCGTCAAATTAAGAGTCCTCAGAATCGCTGTTTTTACAGATTCGTATTGTGCGGCTTCTTGGGGGCTCAGGGTGTCTACCACCTCTTGTAATAGTCCTGTCAAGCAAGGCACCAATATTAAAGTCCATTGTTCTTTGGGCCACCCTGCAGCCACCGCCACTCGCTCAAATGTATGTAGATACGCCTCCGGGTCATCGCTAGCGCTCATCTTTTGTATTCTGATGGGGGCGGGGCCGGCCACTAGACCATTCCTTATAAACACATTATTCTTTGGGGTTCTTTCATCATCCATCCCCAGCCTCATCATGTGTCTGGTAACCAACATTTGCTGTTCCGTCAAACTTTCAATCATCTTCTCCTGCCTCTCTATGGTCTTCAACATCCTCGTCATCTCTTCCCTGCCTCCCCATTGGTCCGCCCCACGTTGGGCGCCACTGTGATTGGGTTCTTTTCCTGAAGAGGGCGGACCAAGGGATTCGGCGGGAATAATGGCAGGAGTCGATGTAACAGTCAAAAACGGATTGGTTTTATTAACTTTAACATCAGATAATTCTGGACCGAATGGGTCCGGCAACTCTTCGTCAGTTAACAAGTTATATTTCTTGGGTTTTGTCCCAGGCACAACATCTTTGTTTTTCATTGTTTCTTCACCCCAAAACGAGCGATTGCGTTCGGGCTCGCGACCGACGCAGTCAGAACTGAGCAGGTAGTCCTGCAACAGGGATGGACCACGGTCGACCCCTCCAATCTGGGTAGGAAAGGGCTGACACCACCAGGGGTTGCCTTGTCCATCGTAGGGCGAAAAGCCATACCCCCTCCCGGTTTCCATCCCTCTTTGGACTCACGAACTCCCGCCTGGCTCAGCTCTTTAGGCAGAGGTAGCAAGCCGTCTTCTCTCATCAGGTTTGGGAAGTTCTTAACCAGAGTCGCAACTCTTTCTCTCTCTACTCCTGTCTCTCTCGTTTGAGTGCCTTTCTCCTCCCTTTCTTCGTCTAACCCCTTTTCTCCTCTCTCCTCCTTTATAACTTCATCCCATCTCCAATCTCCCGACTCCTCCCCCCAGTCTCTCGTCCTCTCCGCTAGGAACACCTCTATAGCCTTATTAGCGCCCCCTTCTCCCTCGTCTAGTTTTATCAATTCTCCCACAGCGCATTCTCCGCCTCCTTCTTCTTTTGACGCCTGTGAGGACGGCTCACTTTCCTTCCTCTGCTCACACATACACACACAATTTGAGACGAAGCTGCCCCAGCTCCTCTCACACAATCAAGAACGCACAACTGCAACTACCAGCTCACCATGGGCAAGTTTCATTTTTAGCTCCAAAGCTTAGCAAGCTTAGAACTACTGGCCTTTCCATACCTCAAGAAGCACGGAAGCTTTGCATGATGTTATGTTAACCTCAGAAGCATGTAAAATGGGAAGGGCTCACATTCACACTGCTCACAACTTAGGAGATTCTGGGGAAAGTATAAAACTTCTTACTGAGCTTGTGCAATTTAGCACAGAAGAGATGGCTTTTCATCTTTTTACTCAACAATGGAGTACATTGGGTGCTCAACCATAACATACACAGTTATGCTAGGCCTTAAAACCTTTAGGACAGCAGAAGACCCTTTCCCATCCCCCATGGCTGTAGTGGGAGGGGTTAGAAACATGCCAAGAACAAATTCTGGCTAGCCAAAAAAGACAAGAAGACTTGCTGACCCTCTACTGATAATGCAGCCACATCATCTAAGTAATCTAACACAACTCGTATAATATTTCCACTAAAATACAGCACTGATTTATAGAACTGAGGACATTAGAAGTATATGTTCTATGTTCACCTGGGGAACCCTTAGTCCAGGAACCAATTTCTAATTTAGGAAGGGCACATTTCAAAAGTGTGTGGGATTAAGGCCTAAAAACAGAACAGATCAAGCAAAAAGTAATCTGATCAGTTTTTACACTGTACCGTTAAGCACACCATTCAAATTTACGCAATAACTTACCTGATTACAAAGCATAGTTCAGTTACATGGTACAGTACTTAATACTTCACTGAATGAAGCTAACAGCAAAGGAAACTTGAGTGTCCTATTCCTGCCCTACACAGTATACACCAGGGATCTCCAAAGTATGGCCCACAGGCCACATCCGGCCGGCCTTGCTGTCTGTTCCCTTCAGCCTATACGCGCGTGGGAGTTCAGGCGGGTGGGTGTCTGCGTGTGTGCATGCATGCAGGGGTGGGGTGGGGAGGTGCATGCATGTGTGAGCACACACATGCAGGGGGATGCAAGTGGCCGTGTGTACACACACCTAGGCACGTTTCTGTTCCTTCCTTTCAAAAATGTTAAAATATCTGGTGTGACCCTCAAGGGCAAAAGTTTGGAGACCCTTGATATACACCATAAAGGTATAAGCACACCATCCCATGATATGTACACTAGGGATATGTCATTCATATTTTTTGGATTTGAGTTCCATAATGGAGAATTCTCAGACTTCCATTTGACAGACCCACACCAACAGATACCTAATTTTGCTCACCTGGAGAAAGGCCTAGCTCAAATGTTCCATAACCTAGCTCCAGCCTGGCTTTTTGTTAGAAAATAAAGCTGGCTAGCACAGGGGCAGCTTCCTTTTTTAACAGGAATCCAGGCCGGAGTTCTGAGGTAGGCCCTTTTCCAGATGAGCAAAATTCTGGAGTCCATATCTGTCAGGTGGAACTTCCAGAATGGAGAATTCTGGGAGTTGGAGTTCAAAAACTCTCGAGTGGCACATCCCTGAAGGACAGCCACCTATCATACTGCCTATAGGCCAGGATTAGCCATTTCTTTTCTGATGTAAAGATTTTCATCCTGACATTCTAGTGCTTATTTGCTGGATGGCTTAAATGGTTTTAAACTATAAATTAAGAGACATACACAGAGAGATTCTAGCAAAACGTCCTTTCATAGCAGCGTGGAATTTCTGTGTCCCCCACCATGTCAGGATGCACGTCAAGTGTCACTGCTATCCCTGGAAACATTAATCAGCACTCCAGACAATGTATCACTTCAATTACATTCATATCCAATGTGACCTTTTTTTAAAAAAAAAAATCCATTTCAATAATACAGTTTTATGAAAGGTTGAACAATTTTCAGAGTGCAACGTTTTCCAGCCTAGTTTTCCTTCCATACAAATCTGCTGCTTCTGACAATGATGTACCGGCCAAACATATTGAACCTAGGCTCATGCATTCCTAATTTGGTGCCTCCAAATTGTGTGGGACTATCATCCCCATCACCTCTGCCTGGCATGGCTAAACCGCAACATCGGTCAAATAAACCTGATGGAAATAAGCACCGACTTTCTCCATTCAGACAGCACTTCCAAAGCAAAACCTTGAAAGTCCCATTAGTTCTGTTTGCTGAGTGGACTGAAGCTCGTAAAAAACACCATGCTACTGCATAAGTGGAATGTTTCTTGACAGAGGAAGGTAAGTTACAAGAACTTTTTTGGGGGGGGAGTTGGGTACCAAAGAATTATTAGCTGCAGATTTTCGGTGTTTTTTTTTTAATCCTCTGCCTCAGCTCTTTGCCTTTAGGAAATCTATAAGCAGCACATGAAGGCAACACTGTCCCTATTGTGTGTCCCTAAAATTTGATATACAAAGGTATACTTTGAACAAAGAGGATCCATTGACCTATCCTGCTTAACTGTCATCACCACATCATCTGACAGTAAAATCCAAAAGTTAACTGCTTATTATATGAAGCAGAGAAGGCAGAGCCTACAAATTTAAATTTTAATAATTTAAATACTGTTCATATTTATTGACAAGTAAAACCCTTTTACTAAATAAGGGCTCTCTTTATTTAAACCAAGAATCCCGCATACATACCTAAGTAACATCAATCTCTTCAACATTTACCAATGCTTATACAACTGAAAACATCTGGCATCTCTCCAAGAGGGATCATTCATACCATATTGTGAATACTAACACCACAGTGAAAAGTATGTCTCCATTTTAGGCCTGTAACATGTGCTTGACCAACATCTGCTAGCAAACAGGCACCCTGTTCGAGTCTCTAATCAGCTCTTCTTGACCACAGAATCATGAAATCACAAAATGCAGTTGTCTACTGTGATAGAGATTTCTGTGTTATATTTTTCCTCCAACATGCAAGAAGTTTCACCCAAACAGGAGACGGTAAACTTAGATCTTGCTCTTCACAGCGAAGAGCTACATTCCATTTTACCACACAGTAGGTCACCAGCACAGTAGGGACGTGGTGGCGCTGCGGGCTAAACCGCAGAAGCCTGTGCTGCAGGGTCAGAAGACCAAGCAGTCGTAAGATCGAATCCACGCGACGGAGTGAGCTCCCGTCGGTTCTCCCAGCTCTCGCCAACCTAGCGGTTCGAAAGCATGCAAAATGCAAGTAGATAAATAGGGACCAGCGTGTTAAAAGGTAACAGCGTGTCCAAGTCACACTGGCCATGTGACCACGGAAGATTGTCTTCGGACAAATGCTGGCTCTATGGCTTGGAAACGGGGATGAGCACCGCCCCCTAGAGTCGAACATGACTGGACTAAAGTTGTCAAGAGGAACCTTTACCTTTACCTTAGGTTGGATTGACATAGGCAGTCTAACATATGTCCCACTGATACACTGAGATCAATGAGACTTAGCCGAGTCACAAATTCCACTAAATTCCATGGCTCTTATCCAATTACAAACTTTCAGCCCTGCACAGTAATGTCTGGCACCCAAAACTGAGTTTTAAGGATTTCTCCAGAAAGCTTAGGTAGAACAGCAAAATGATTACCCAAGAGTATGAAAGGCAATCCATCAATAACAAGCAATCTACCGTACTTTGTATTTTACCAGTTCCTCAAGGCCCATCATGCAAAGCCAAGAGCAAAAAACAAAGAACTACAGAACAGAGAGTTTCTGGGCACATTCTGAACATACTCCTGGAATTGTTTTCAGTAACAGAACTCATCTCACTGTCTAATTTTGTCACTCAAAAATTATTTCCAAGCTGATTACTCCAGACTTTCCTTCAGCAACCAAATTTCAGATGGTAAGATCTTGCTGCTCATGCTAACTATCAGGAGCTGAAAATCTTCCTTGATCTACCATTAGATGGTAATCTACAATAACATTTACATTCAGCAAGAAACAAGGATAACAATACAGCATACCAGCCACCAGTAGTAACAACACTTGGGTAGCACCAATTGGGCTGATAGAAGTCACCATGTCAGCCTTGTCAGTGTCCAGTGATATACTATGAAAAGGTGGAATGTCTCACCATCCAGGTTTTTTTATAAAAAAATAATCTATTTCCAAATCCCAGACTTGGACACTTGCTAAAATAGAGAACTGTTACTGCAGCTTAAAACACTGATAGAACATACAAAACACCCAAAATGGAGGAATCATTTTGTTATCGAATTCAAACATCCTTTTGCAGGCAGGAAAGGATTACTCCCAGGAGTGGTTACAAAACTACAAGTTAATCAGACTATCTACCAGTATACTAACCTTAAAGAAAACCATTCTGAAGCACCAGTAAATATTTATAGACAGTATTTCCAAAGCCACTTTTATTTTCCATCCTGTCTACATTGAAGCCCACTGTACACAGAGGGAGGAAAAAAAGATAGCAACTTTCATGTTGCTTTTACTACTACAAGAAGTGACCTTGAATATCTCTAGATCGTTCCAAGTAAGCCAACTCCTTCCCTGCCTACAAGCAAGAGCTGCAACTTGTTATCAGAGTATTTGTGCTCACAACAAGCCAAGCAGAACAGACTAAGCATTATTGTGGAGTCAGATCTCCACAATAAGAGCCCTGACTTGGTCAATCTATAGAGAAACAGGAACTATTAAAGGAAGCTCAGAACTCTACGAGGGACGCTACCAGCTATTCAGTGAGTCAGGCACCCAACTGACCCTCAGTTCTATGAAGAGTGTTCTCCACTATGGGGGGGGGGTCAACCAAAGACATGGATCTCAAACAGTCACTTCTAAAAAGCACTTTGATCACTGCTACTTAGTCTTGTGAAAAGCACAATCTGAAAAATCTCCAATCAATCATTACATTCTTCAGATTTTTCCCCTTTCTCTTCCTCCTTGAGTAGAACTCTTTTAGTTTAGCATTCAGTGACTTATAATTTTCTATCAAATATCTAAAAGTATATGGAGCAACATCTGGACTTATGTGCAGATATATGGGTGTTAAAACTGTGGTTAGCTAGACAGACATGGACCAAGATATGGCAACACTAAAGATAGAATCCTATCTATCCTTGCAAGGAAAGCAGCACCCCCTGAAATCAGTGGGGCTTCCAAGTTAATGGTTATAAGCAGCCCATTGAGCAGAAAGAATTTTAGTTGATAAGGGAAGGGAGAAAGGTAAGCCACTAAAACTCCACAGAGTCTAGGGCCTGGATCAAATAATGTTAGGTTGCTCCAGGTAGGAAACTGGTAGTCCCTGGACAAAATCTAGTGTTCTGAGTGGTACTACTTGGATCTCTCAAACACAAAGAAAAAGCCAGTTTGAGAGGTTATCCCATATTGCCTATGCCTGCATGTCACAGGAAGCCATCAATCTTACAGGTTAATAAACCAGTATATGCACAATTACTAAGCTAGTGCCTGCTCCCACTTCACTCCTTTTTTCAAACAGGAAAGTTAAACTAGGAATGCACAATTAAGAATGGTGCCTTCTCGGTACAATCAAATTGCTTCCAAATAAATCATGATTAAGAAACCAAATTTAAAACTGCAGTTAAAAGTTTGGCACAAGATCCTGGAGCTGGCTGCATAGTTCAGTGGTTTAGTTCACTGGCTGCAGAGTCAGAAGCTGGGAGTTCAATTTCCCACATGTGCCTCCAAGGACAAGAACCAGCGTGTGTGGCCTTGGGCAAGCTCCACAGTTCCAGGGCACCCTAGAAGAATGGTAAACCACTTCTGTGTATTCTCTACCTGGAAAATCCTGAAAAAGGGTTGCCTTACGTCAGAAATGACTTGACAGCACATGATTATTACTTAGATGTACAAAAGCAAGTAGGCACTGTCCCCAGTTCAGACATAATAGAAAACTCATAGTTTGCTTTCCCATTTGTGCTAAATGAAAATAATCTGGATTTGAGTGTTGCTCATGTATCAAGGTTCATTAAGCCAGAACTGATGTCTTACTGACTGCAATGGATACTCTTGTAAACAGGGTGAACAGATGCTCTTTTAGCTGCAAAACTGATTATATATTATAATGCAGACCAGGGTCTCTGTCACTCTCTTGTGTTTCATCTACTTATATGGCCCCCTTTATTTGGCTGCTGGAGCTACAGGTGGCAAAGAGAACAGGCCTCTTCCACCTTTATAGCAGTTGTGTTGTAGAGGAAGTTTCAACAGGTGTGGCCTGTCATTGCTGGTGGCATCTGCCAGATGTCCCACTTTCAGGCCGGCATCAAACATAGTAGAACCCTGCCCTCTTCTCTATATGTCCACTCTAACTGTTACGGTGGACTACCAACTAATACTAGCTCTTGGCAAGGATCTGGTACACTCAGGTATCCCAGACAGACATTTATCACATTACATAGTCTGGTAAAAGGAGAAAACCCAGAGAAATTTCTGTTTATTTATTTCTTAATAAATTATGTCCCACGGGTGGACTGGGCAGGCTGTAACTACAAGAATGGAAGTAAACAAGAGTTAAAACCTCTCCTCATCTGCACAATCAAAGATGGATGCTTGCTTCATACATTTACTGTATTGATAATCTCTACCTGGGAAGAGGAACCTGCAGTCCTTCAAAGGTTGCTTGCCTGCCAAATTCCCATCATCCCTCACTAACCAACAACTGGGTTGGGGCTGATAGGAGTTTTAATACAGCAACACCTGAAGGGACGAGAGATTCCCCCATTTGCAGTCTACATGGGAGGGCAAGCAAAGCTCCTTCTTTAATAAGATTTTGTGCTCTTCTGCCAACACTAAAATATGCAGGCACATATATGCAGCTGGCCCTGCTACATATGACATGTCTATGCTCCTCAACACCAGAGTAAAGAACATGAGCTTCCTGAATACATTTTGTTACTCACTATGAAAGTCACGATTGAGGGACCACTGGCCTCATCCAGCAGGGCTATCAGGAACACAGAAATGTTACTCATTTCCTGAAAGGAGTCTAGCTGGGGCAGTCCCTTCCCAATTCTCAAGGAAGTTCTTCCAACTCACAAGTCCAGAGAGGGAGAGAAAGATGCCCAGATCACAGAACCCACTGATTCGCTGAGAAATTATCAAGATGAATAAAATAAAAGTGAAACAAAAGGCAAAGTCAAGCCACAAAAGGAACAACATTGCATAATGCACTGAAAAACCAGATATTGCCATATTACCCAATCATCTGAATTTTATTTAGCCAAAACACAATATCAGTTTTTTTAAAATATATATATATATTGGATAAACATTTGCAGTATGTGAACATCACACAGAGATGATGTTTCTGCAGTTTTATTTTGAATATGCACAACCCTGCATTTACTCAAATGTCTTGTTCAATTAGAATATGAATATTTAATTTAAAAGTTTCATAATCCATTGGAATGGGGTATGAATTGACAAGAGTATTAAAATAAGAAATATCAATGATTTAAATTGAGACTAATTAGTTTTGTCTCTTAGGTGGGAAAAACAGCTTCTACTGTCAGGAAAAAGAAGCATGGAAAAGACTTCCACACAGATAAAGCATCAGGCCAAGTCTAAGCCATTTTCACACTGGAAATCTAAGCAACTCACCAACAGAAACCCTTAAAAGCAAGGGTCCTTAAAGTTGTTTGCTGGAAATCTCAAACAAACAAACAAACAAACAAACAAACCAGACATGCCTTTGCATTTCTACTACAAATGTGTTCACTCGTACAGCTTTTGCTGAAGACTGAAAAAGATAGATATTGAGATATTTAAAAATGTTACCCTTGCCTTCTTGCAATAACTCTTTCTAGGAACAGTACAGGATTCTCAGCTAGCTCTGCATATACTTAAGGATCTGCCAGAATAAATCAACTATTGAATTCAGGCCAGTGTGCCTGAATTTTAATCTTAAAGCACTCTGAGAAAAGTAAAAATATACAAGTGGTTACTGATGGGTAAAGAATCAACTGCTGGCACCAATACGTATTTTTTAAAACATCCCCAATGCCTTTTTGGGCAAGAGCTGTGTTACTTTATGAGGTGTTACTTTTTCAGACTACAATTCCCAGTCTTCCACAACTGTTTGGGAAGCTGCAGTTAAAAGAAAAAAAGTAAGCCTCTCCATCTTTAGGTCCATCTAGAAGGAAATGCTGTAGCCAGACATAAATATTCTCTGAGATGCCAATGAGGAATAGTGATTAAAGCCCTAGATTAGAGTTTGGAAGACCTGGGTGCAAGTCTCTAGTCTGCCATGAAACTCACTGGGTGACTTTGAGCTAGCCGTGGCCTTTCACCTTGACCTATCTTTAAAAGGTGTTGCAGGGATAAACCAGGGAAGAAGAGGACCATGTGCAGCACCTGGGCTCAATGGAGGAATGGCAGGACATCAAGGTAGCAAATAAATGAAACGTAAACAAGGCAAGGCCCTCTTATCTGCTTACCTCAATTAACTACAGGATGTTTAGTCATTTTTGAAAAATCACAGCCAATCCCTTGGAACAGCAGGTGCTTAAGAGGGCTTTAAAGGTATTTAATATTCAGGAAAGCTGAATTCTGAGAGCATTCAAGACTTTTAGGGTATGAATTGAAAGAGTTGCCCCATCCAAATTGAAATGGCAGGACACAGACCCTCAGCTGCACTTCATCCTGTGCAAACTGAACTGCCTAAATTCAGATCAGGTGTGGAGTGGGTGGTTCTGCTACAACTGCTCACATCTGGATTAAATTAGACAAGAGCTATCTTCCTTACTTTCTAAACTACCTTCTTCCTTATCTTCCCCAACAGAAATACAAACTCACACAGAAGACTTGATGATGAGGAAATATAAGGTCTTCATGGTCACAAAGTGTTTTGTTATTGAAACTAGGCTACTAAGGTTGTTTTTTTTTAAGGCCCACATTCTGCCATCCCAAAAACTCATGCCAAGCATCTCCTTCCAAGGTAGCCCCAGACATTCTGTTGCCTGAAGCCAAGGACAAACCGACACACATCCACATAAATATCTCTTCCATAGAAAAGTCAACAGAACTGGCAGCAGAAATTTACTTGATCACTGGCTGCAAGCTGGCCTGACATCCTCCACTATGTCAAAGACCAGCAGGGTATTTAGGGGACACTGAGTAGATGGTGTGCACACACATTTCTGTCCTCCAACACTTCTCGGATTGTTCTAGCACCACCACCATTTTAGGAACCACAAGTAAATATTACAGATTACACCAAAAGAATGGCATTATCAATTGTTACATTATTCCACACAAGGACGTGTTATGTCCTCAAGACTCTCAAGTGTGAAGAGTACTTAGAATAAAACTTGGCAAAGATACTTTACGGGCTAGAATCCACCCTTCCCTCAATCTGCATGAAGTTGCAATGCAATTTTTTTTTAAAATGCATTTCCCAGCTCATATGTTGGTGAAATGGAAACTGTGGTTACAGAGTTGTGGCAATTTTTATTATTGTTTCATCTGTTAGAGAGTAAGAATAATAATGTGTAATAATCAACACAGCTGTCTGCAGCATTGACATATAGCTATCCTAAGGTCACAGCTCAGACACAGGAGAACCAACTGGAAAGAACGGGCAAGCAGGTCCTACCTGGAGAACAGAAAGGCTTGTTTGCCCAGAAAGGCTGAGTTTCTCCTGCTCAGAGGGATATGCGTTGAACCTGTGCTCATACAGCCATTCCCGGAGAATCTTCACAGACTCCTTTGGAAGATTACCCCTTCGCTTCCTCTTGCCAGCCTGGAGGGGATCCTGTTCCTGAGACAGAATCCCGTCATCCTCTCCAAAGTCACTATCCGACATGGTAGAACTGCTGATGGATCTATCTGGGTTCAAGCCTGGAATGATGCAAGAGACATGAGTTACACATTAGGACCAAGTACTGTAAGCTTCAGATGCATCATAAAATGATAACAATATGTTGAACAACCACTGGACGTATAAAGCTTGCAGTTGTATATAGCAAGAAGAAAGACAACTAGCAAAAAAGAAGGAGCATATAAGGGTATATAGCTTAATAAGGATACACACCCATTTCTGTCATTAGCTAGCAAGGAGAGGAAAGAGTTAGTTTCAATGGCCAGTATCCCATTTAACATGTACCCCTGTAGAACACTAACCATGGAAGCTGTCATGGGAATCCAAGATGCTAGTTATGTGGTTGGTTGTACCACACTGGCATTTCCACAGCTGGAGCATTGCATACTTGTAAATACTGAGCAGGACACTGGTCACAGTTTTAACTTGTTCTATTTCTTAAAAGAGTAAACTAGCAAAATCAAAATTTTACCAATGGATTAACTGGGTCTAACAGCTGACTAATTGTCCTAAGCCACCAGCGGAGGATGTTCTGGTCTCAGCAGAAGTCAAACTTTAGGCCAACCTCTGTCAACACTGGAGACTTCACAGCATGATCAAATACAGAACAACATTGTGTGTTCCGCTTCAGCATGCTGGCCCATTATGTTTTTGAACTAAATTATGAAGCTCTACCACCAGGTACAAGAAGACACTTCTCTAAGAGGTCTCAACCAACCAATTCTTCTTTGGTAAAGAAATTCACAAAGGGATGCATACACACAAAACACAAGAGTGTTTGTCTCCAAATGTGACTCATCTCTCTAGTGCAAACCTGGATACACTTAACAATTTAACCATGTTCTGGAGACATGTTTCATTTTCCCAAAGGAAGAAGCTGTCCTTGAGATTAAAAAAAAAAAATTAACCCAGCAAGTCTCTGGAATTATTACACATATCAAAAATTCATTCACCCAAATGTTTCAGAGAAAAGCCCCCCAAAAAGGGGGGTGAGGGGTGAGGAAGGATGGCCCTTAAATGCAACACAGCTTGAGAGCCTGATTATTCTGCTGAAAAATACTAAATACTAGGAATTCAAGGCAGAATCGTCCTTTGGAGGGGAGTGCTCAAAGCTTGTTCCAAGATATTCTTACAGTTCACCCCATAGCCTAGACAAACTTACAGACATTTCCCACTCACACACACTTTTAAAACTGGGAGGAGGAGAAAGAGAAAAACAGTATATAAGGAATTGGCTAGGTCAACAGTCTGCTTTCAGTTCGCCTCAGGTTAGCTCACTGCTCTTTCCTAGACATGTGGCCATGCTTATTTGGAGTGAGGCATTCAAAGATCAACATGTCCCCCTGTCCACCACCCCCAACCACCCCGAGCCACTCACACACCCACAAACAGTACACCAGACAAATTCAAGTCCACTGAAATGCCAACTCGCCTCCCCCGCCCCCCCCCCGAGAAAATAGCTAAATTTGAGGCTAATTTTTAAAAAGCAAATGGAGCCCTCCTCCTATTCCAGTAGGCAACGCTGAGGGCTGCGGGGCGGGCAGAGGCGGGGAGGCTGCTGGCTACGTGAGGGAGTCATTCTCTCTTTTCTGTTTTAAGTCTGTAACTCATCAAGGATGGAGGAGGTGCGGGGTTTTTTTTGTTTTTTGTTTTTGCTTCACGCCGTTTCCTCCTGGCCCTCAGCTACCCATGGGAACGGCTCAATTCTGAGAACAAACAAAAAAAAATACCCAGTATTTTTAAATTAAACATTTTTTTAAAAAAAAATTACAAACAATACAGGGGGAAAAGCGGAGTCTTCGGTTGAAAGCACGTTTTCCTCCTTCTCTCCGGTCGGGTTGTATTGTCCCTAAACCGCCCACAGTCGTTGAAAAAAAGAAAGAAAAAGATCTAAGCATCAAAACCTCAAGAGGAAGTTAAACAGCAACAAGCTGCCTTCGCCGTCCCCATTCCGACACAAAGGAAAGACCCCTGAGAACAGATCCAACGCGGGGCGGAGAAGACCGAGGAGAGAAAGAGAGCAAAACGTCTCATTTTCTTCCCTTCCAAAGCCAAGAAGGGAACAAATCACATGTCAAAAGTTTGCTCGTTAGGAAGACGCCCTCGGTTTCACGGGGGGGGGGGTTGGTTTTGAAATTAAAACTCACGGATTTCTCGCGTCCGCATTGGTTTGCTCGCGAGCTCGGATCCGGAGTCTCCAAAGAGAGGAAAGTTAAGGTTGGAGAGCGAAAGTTCAGCCCCCGGGCTTGCCCCCTTGTCTTTAAATCCCTCTCCTGTCCATTCCCACCACACAAAACAAACCGGGACTCCATGTTTTCTGCCTCTGAACATCGTCGCTCTTACCCCCGCTTCTCCTCTTTCGAATCGCTTCCATGCGGGGGGGGGGCTCGAAGGGCAAGGTTTTGGATTAACCAAAACTCTTCAGTCCCCCACCCCACCCCGCGATTTAAAAAAAAGTGGGGGGGAGGGCTTTCGCGTTGAAGGCAAGGACTGGAATCAAGAAAGACACACACAAAAAAGTTTCGTTCCGTGTCTCTTTCCCTGAGTGACAGATGCCGAGACAGAGTTCTCTTTGTTCCAAAAGAAACAGGAACTTGCCTTCTTTGCCCCCCCCCACCATCGCACGCGTTACCCTGGTTTTACTCCAAACACATCCTCCCCACCCCAAGCTGTCATTTTACAAGCCCCGCAAATCGAGAGAAAAAGAAAGAAGGGGGGGGGAATTATAATGCGCCGAACTCTCGCTCGTGGAGGGGGGGCACAGACAGATGGGGGAAGAAGGGAGGAGTTTGCAAAAGAGAAAATTGGGAAAGTTGCCATTTTGGGATCAAGAGGAGAAACATGAAAAAAGTAGGGGAGAGCAAGCGGAAAACGTGGAGGCATTGCTATTAAAAATAAAATATAATGAAATCAACTTGGTGAGGGAGCGGGCGGCAGCGAGGGGGAGTGAGCGCTCCATTCAGAAAGTGGGAAGCCAGAAGTTGGATCTGCTTTGCTTTTCCTTCTGCAGTGTGTTGCAAGAAACGTGACCGAACAAAAGATCCCCTTCCTTACTCCTTCGCTCCTCTCCTTCGCCCGGCATACTTGAGCGCTCGGAAGGCATTCTTCCCCCCCCCCTTTCTTTTTCTTGTCGCTTCGACCCCTTACCAACTTTTCTTTTCTTTTTGCAAAGTTGAGCAGCTTTTGCAAAAGCAACCGCTCTGAAAGAAGTCTCTTTTCTCTCCGGAGCGCGCGCGCGCACACACACACACAAAACACCCGGTCTCCACCACGAGGGTGCTCCATGCAGGCTCTACGCCCACACAGAGACACGAAACAACTCTTTTCCCCCCTGGTTGCCTGCCGAGACTGGTTTTGCCTTCG
Source organism: Pogona vitticeps (assembly GCF_051106095.1). NCBI lineage: Eukaryota > Metazoa > Chordata > Lepidosauria > Squamata > Agamidae > Pogona > Pogona vitticeps. The sequence goes on from NC_135786.1 coordinate 32,101,837, forward strand.
GGGGAGGAAAAAGAGAGAAAGAGGGAGGGAGACGCCGCTTGCAAACCTCACGTCCCTTTCCTTCGCAGGCGCTTTCCGCCTCCCGAGCGCTCTGCCCGCACGCCGTTTGCAAGACAACCCAAAGTTGGATGATCCCTCACGAGAGTGGATGGAAGGAAGGAAGGGGGGAGAGAGAACACGCGTTCACGCACTCCCACGCAGCCCCCACCCCCGCCAAATTTCCAGGAGCCTTACTTTTCCTGGTCGGTTTCATTTTCTTCCTCGCGGTGTGTTGTTTCCCACCCCCTTTCACCTCCTCCTGGCGCCTCTCCCCGGCCCGGGTTTGCAAGCCAGGTCCTCTTGGCAGAAGGCGCGTGTTGGTGGCCGCGGCTGGCTCGGACGAGGCGAGGGACCCCTCTTTGTGTGTGCCCGGGCAGGCCGCTCGGAAGGGGCGGGCGCTCCGGGGGGGGGGAGGCTGCTTGAAAGGTGCCTCGGAAGCCCTTAACCTGCCACCGGGTCTGACAGCTCGCGCTGGAAACTACCACCTCCCGGGGGCCTGACGTCAGAGCCCTTCTCCTGGTGAGCGCCCCGCGCCGCCGCGCATCGATCGGGTGCAGAGCCGGGGCAGCCGCTTTGAGGAGGAGGGCTCGACTCTCCGCCCTCTCCCTCCTCAAGGAGAGCGCCTGAGAGGTGGGGGAGGGGGCGCGGGCGGAAGGTGGGTGGTACCAGCCCGGACAGGGAGAAAGACAACAAAACAACACGGCAACTAACTCCCGGGAAAGCCGGGTAAAAGTTGGGAGGACGGAATGAAACTTCCTTAAGTGTCATTCAAAAGAAGGGGTGGGGGTGGGGGAGACTATTACATCCCACAACATGCCGTACCGACTGAGTTCGTCCCTTGCTTTTGCTGATCAAAGACGTATTAAAAAAAAAAACACCTCAGGATTGCCTTCGTTAAGTCAGCAGTAAAGCAATTGAATGAATCATGTCTATACCCTTCAGCTGACTGATTCTTTTTTTAAAGGACCTTTACAAGCTTTAATTTCTAAAGCTCCTCTCATCTTTCAAGAAATTGTGCCATATAGGTAGGTGCTTCTATTATTCTCATGGACGGCAATCCTGTCCACATTTTCCTGGAAATAAGCTTTGCTGAACCCAAGAAAATGCAAAACAAGCAAGCCGACAAATCTATTTTTCTCAGTGCAATTGCACTTATGCCCAACTACACATGCATAGGATTGAACTGTGAAACAACACCGGTATGCACAGTTCCTCATGATTAAAAGGACATATTTGAAATGTGTGAATTAAAATATATCCTAAGTCCTCATGGCCATAATCCAGGCAAAGTGATGCTGGCTTGTTTTTTTGGAACAAAGCCCCACAAAATTCAGTGGAACTGTCTTTCTGCTAACTAACCTTGTAGTTAGAGTCTTGAGTTCTAACAAACTCAGGAGAGCTTAGAGAAATGCATCCTGGGAGTTGTGCATGAAATAAAATAGTTTCATATAATTAAAAGAACTCTTTGTGATCCTGCCTAATACAATGAAGTATTCAAACAGGTATTTGATAAGAAAAGGAAAATTATAAGAAAAGGAAAATGGAAAGGGCCAGAAGAAAGTGTTTATGAGCTTCTTTATCTGTTTATTTTTAAGCTAGGAATACTTCCACAGAACTCAGTAGAGCTTAGAACGTTTGCTCTGGAAATACACCATTCCTCTTGACCAGAGTCTTGCTGAACATAATACATTGGCTGTGGGTGAATGTAATGGAACCCGGCGGCGCAGCAGCCATCTTTTAAGCAGCAAGGAGGGCCAATCTGGCACAAATGTAAAATGGGTTGCTTAAACTTTTCCTTGCTCTTTGCTCAGTTCTGAGTCCCCTCCCCCTCCTGCCCAGCCACCTGAGCTTTGGGATGGAGAAATGATGGGGAGCAAAATAAAGCAGGAAAATGGCAGATGCAGGGCCTGGCCTGCTATGAGGCAGAATCAGGCAGCTATCTCAGACAGCAGAAGTTAAGGGCCACCTAAGGAATATAGCAGCACATTCTGAGCCACTATCTTCTCCAAGTTAACCTGTTGCTCTCAGGTACAGTAGAAGAAGCTGTCTTGTCATCAGTGTTGAAATAAGATTCAACTGCTAATTTGAGCAGCTTTTATATAGGCTTAAGCTGCAGAAGGTTTCATGCTGGCCCCAAACAAATGGCAAAAAAGCTTAAGTTAGTACACCCCACAATTTCTCCATGTTATACCTCATCCTTCCAGTCCTGTTTTTCCTTTCTAAAACACATAACTGTTGGGGTTTTGTTATACACATTTGTTTCCAATTACATAATAACTATAATTGTAATTATTCATTTTTTAATTGTACCCTTCTTCCAGGAAGCTCAGTAGAGTGTGCAGTGCATTATTTCCAGACTGCCACCATCAGTTTCGTCTTCACAACAACTCTTACGTTTGGTTACGCTAGGCTGAAATATAACAAGGTTCGTACAATTTATGATTCACAATGAACTGAATGCAATGCATAGTCCACATATTATGGCCCACTGGGTAACCTATGCAATAGTTTAGGTTTTGTAGATCACAAGTTTTGCAGACTTCATACACTCCCTGTATGCCTTAGCATTAAAGATACAGGATGCAATCTTTCTAAGCTACAAGGATTCTGGTTGACCAGGGGGTTGGACTAGATGGCCTTATAGGTCCTTTCCAACTTCATTATTCTATGATCCTAATATTCTCTGGTTCTGAAGACCAGTCCTGGGTGAATCAAAACTTATATGATAGCTTTTTTAAAATTTGGAAGTTGGATCCACACTTCAGTTTACTTAAGTGTATGAAATTCTTTAGGTTTAAATAAGTCATGATTTAATTTGCTTTGATTTCAGTGAATCTATTCCTAACTAACATATTGACTCATGTGCAGCCCAAGCTTATTATGCTTGTTTGCCCAGAAACAAGTCTATCACTGAGCTCTGTGGGATATATTGTACAATTATATATTGTACAATTGTACAATTATAGCCAGGGGGAAAATTAATTTTCCATAGAAGGCAAACAAGTTTAGAATTGAGTCCATAATTCTAAATATATCCATCTTAAAGGAATGCACATTGATTTTATTGGCCTTCTGCCCATTAGCTTGTTTTTAGAGATCTGTCACCTCCCTTTTGTGATAGGAATATCACCCATACAGTTAGGTCCGGGTAGATCAGGATAAGTTGTTACACTGTTACAATAAAAGACTACAATATGCTTTTTTGTGGGAAAAACATTATTTATTGAAGGAAAAATTTTCCTTGGCTTTCTACGGAGGCTGCTGGTATAATTTAAACTTCCTTCCAATAAATATTTCACAAAGGACTACACACGTAAAAACATTTCCAGAACTGGTCCAGAGTATTAGCATTTTGATTATACGTCTTGAAATCTGGCAGTTTAGGGCCCTGTGAGTTCCAGTTCTGAAAGAAAGGCACAGTGAAAATAAAACAAGCAAATATACTCCTTATAAAATCAAGACATCTTCAAGTCTGAGGAAATAGGTTTGGCCTTTCTTGGTTCCCAGTTCAACCAACCCATTTGTATTGATGTATAGGTGTGGTTTGTAATCCAGAGAGTTGCAATCTCTGGAAGAGTCCATTGAAATCAATCTGTTAGTCTTAAAAGTACCCCAAGAGTTTGTTTGTTTGTTTATCTGTTCTTCTACATCACATATCTAACACCTATCTGACCAAACTGTATCCTGTCACATATTTATCCTTATGACAGATAGCTAACTGCCACTTGCTTTATATATCTCTCTGACTGACCGATTCTGATTAGTCAGAATGCTCCACTATGCAAATATCACATACCAGTCCTTCACATATGAACATATATGCACATGCATACACATACACACACACATACAGAGAGAGAGAGAGAGAGAGTTGTACAGCAATCCAGAGGAGGGCTATAATCTCTGCAAGATTCCATTTAAATAAATCTGTTAGTCCTGAAAGTAACTCAAGATTTTGTTTGTTCTTCTACATGTTATAACAAAGTAATATGGCTAACTCCTGAAAAACTGTGGAACTCAACATGTTTTCTCTAACCACACTCCCAATGACTATCTAAAATCTGTTTTCAGCTGTGTTGTTTCATTGTTTAAAAACAGTTCTAGAAGTTTTCATCTCCAGCAGGAGCAGATCCTTTGTAAAGCTGATGAGCCTAAATTGGCAATTCAAAAATAAGCCACTTCAAACTGCTTTGCATTACAACAGTGATAGCTGGCAACCATCTATTATTGCTTGGAAAACCCATCCTCTGCCCCATCTGTTGTTGTTAAATGCTTATGGCAACCCTATGAATGAGTCACTTCCAAAATGTCTTATAATTAATAGGTCAGCTCTTGCAAAATAAAAAATCATGGATTCCTTAAATGAATCCATCACATATTTGATCTTCTGATTTTCCTGCCGCCTTCAGCTTTTTCCAGCAGTATTGTCTTTTTCATCACGTCTCATTTTCTCATGGTGTTCTTAAAATACAACAGCTGCAAAGTCTACCTTCCTGGAAAGAGTTGCCTTAGTGGAGTGGCAGATGATTTCCACACCCCACTAATCAAAAAGTCTTAGCACTTTGATCTGCAATCCCAGGCACCAGGATACAGCTACCAGTACCTTTTACACACAGCAGTTAAAAAGACCTTGCTAGGCATTTTCACTGGAAGGGGAGGAAGCCTTGCATATTGAGGACTCAGGACTTTGCAGCCAGACACACGTAAGAACCTTCAATGTATTTAAATCACCAGCAACAAGCAACAACAGAATGAGTTTATTCTTATAACTGTAGTACATGGCAAAATGGCAGGCCTCTTTCTTGCTTTTTTACCCTTTTAGTATATGTGTATCCATTTCTGGCAGTGATTAGAGACTTCATATCCTTTACCTATAATTATTGTTAACAGTTTCACATAAAAGAACAGTTAACTGGTGTTACTAAAGAAATCTTCTCTATTAATACTTGAACCAAGGAGCAATAAATTTATTTCACTGCAGAGATCAACCTATTGTCTGCCTGGGGATTATGGGAGTTATAACCTAATGCATCTGGACGGCAACAGGCTGTGGAAGGCTGCCCACCTTCAGATCTAGGTCGGAAGAAGCAACATACGCCCCACATTCTCTGTTAGGAAGTCATTTTAACATCCAATGTACATTGGTTATTAGGTGCAAAAATGTCCCATTTGTGCACTTTATATTTTCTTAAACATGGAAAATAGGGAGTCACAGTTTTCGTTCCAAGCCCCCCACCAAAATAGTTAGCTTAGCTCCAATTTTTAAAAGTAGTTATTTTATTTTTATCAAACGTTATTACAATAGTTGTCTTTTAGTTTCCAAAAGATGAGCATAAAAGTTGGTTATACCACAAAAGTTGTGTAACTCTCTCCTCATTACAACTTAACTATAATGCAATTATACTTTCATTATTGGAAAAGGGGAATAAACTGCAAGTAAGTGATATTGCAGACTAGTTATTTGTGACATATGTCATTCATATTGTGGTCCTGGGCTATACTGGTAAGTATGAAGCATAAGGGATGCCCAGGCAGAATGCTCCACATTTGCCCCAGAACTCCCAGAAGGGAAAAAATACAACTATGTGTGCAACAACCCATTATATAAAAAGAAAAACCAAACAGGATACTGGCCCAAATGTTAGCATTCTGGATAACCTACCAGTATTTTTCATTATTTGGTGGCATACTTTTAACTCTCTGCTTTTAAGGGCAATGTACATGTGTGGTAAGTATCAATTATATATATCTTATTTATCAAGATACTGAACTTTCTTAGGCAGAAAGGAACCTACGTAAGCAGGCTCAGGACCATTCTTGCATGAGAGGGGTGTAGCATTTTGAAAACATAATCCTAGGATCCTGCCTGTTCCTCTCAACTTGCAGTTTTTCTGTCAAAAGCCATTGACTGTCATGGGAACAGGATCTGAGTTCTGCTTCCTGGGGTGTGTGACTTAATTATCTTCATTGTCAGGGCTGATGAATCTGGTTAGCACTTGAGGGAGGATGGTGCACAATTAGCTGCAGGCTAGGAAAGGTTTGAAAGAAGGGAGGTCTAGAAAAGGAGGGAGAAATAGACACACATACACCCTCCTCGCGCCCCTCCCACCTCTTTCTCGCAGGGAGGACAAAACTGAATGGATTGGACAATGCACAGTAGGCTGGAAGTGAAGTAGATCTTGAGCATTTCAACCTTTTTTCATCAACAAGTGACCTAAAGAGATTCAAGAGCCTCAGGCAGAAATAAAAGCTACTAATTAGAAATGTAGCTGTGGCAGGATTCCTCAGCCAGCAGGCTTTGGAGCTGGATTTCTAATGTGCAGCTTGATCCTGCACATGTTTCCTTGGAAAGAAATCTCACCGTGTTGAGAGAGTGTGGGGCTGGTTAGACTACTACTCCACATGCACTTAACATGCACAGAATTAGATTGTACATCTATTATGATACCATTCCCTTGATAAACTGGGGTTTTTGTTGTTTTGTTAGTAATGGTAAAAGCAGCTGTTTGATGGACACTGAGACAGAAAAAGACAGAGAAAGAATATAATTCTCTGAACATGAACAAACTAAAAGATGCCAGTGTTTTTTTGAGACAGCTCCAAGCAAGAAAGGTCTTGACAGACTCAAATAAGTTTAAATTAACCAGCTTGATCCATTGTGGAGGGAGGGGCATAATGCAAATGCCTTCTTTTAAAAATAGAATTAATTTGTATTACTCCTTGCAGTACTATAAAAAAATAACTTGCATAGTGTTAATTGCTGCAATATTCACAAAGTAACTTTTACTTTTTAGGTCTTTCTTTGGAAAAAAAATCTTATAAGAGATGAGATAGATAATGGCATGGAATTTTAGAATAAATGTCAATTCAAAATGCCTTTAAGATCCCTTTAAAAGTAATGGGGGAAAGCAACTAAAATATTACTCATTCCATTTTAAAAACATCTGCCATTCCTACTCATTACCTTGGTTTTGAAAGGTAACTTCTTTATACTGTCATGCAAAAAAGTTTATTAGACGAATCCCATAATTTGCAATTTATTACTTCCAAATGCTGTTTCTTTTAGCCTTGTTTCTTTGTCATGACAGTTCTGATTTGGGGGTGAATTTTTATTTTATTACCCCTTTCCATTGTTGGAACAGAGCCACCCATGCATGTATCAGATTATTTGAATTGGAGCAGGGGAATAGTCAGATTTGAGTGTGTTTCCCTTTTTGTCTTTCTAGATCTACGTGTTGATTGTCACTGTTGTGTTTCTTCCATCCTTCTTCTCAACTTCATTTTCTGCTACTGCTTCCTCCTTTTCATCTCAACTAGTGTGAGACAGAATTACAGGTGATTTGTCCCCAATTTTGCAGAAATTGCAGCACCATTGATAGACTTGACAAAAAAAATGGGTGGCCTACAAAATTAGATGGAGAAAACAAGAGCAAATTGCCTTTGAGTGCTTGAAGCAAGTATTAAATGAACTACCTAGCAGATATGCACCCAATTTTGAGTTACCCTTTATCGTACAGATAGATGCCTTGGATCGTGGGATAGGAGCAGTATTGTCCCAAGAGAGATAAGGGATAGAGTATCCAGTCATGTACCCCCGGAGAGCAAAGGTATGCTACTGTACAGAAAGAAGCTTTGGCGGCCAAATGGGTCATTCAGACCCTCCGATACTACCTATCGGGGGCGCCCTTTATTTTGATGACTGATCACACTCCTCTCCAGTGGTTAAATCAAATGAAAGACACCAATCCAAAGTTGACCTGTTGATACTTGAACCTCCAAACTCCGAGGTACAAGAAAGGCAATGCTCATGCTAATACTGATTATTTTTCCCAACAGGGAAAGTGGGAAGAAGTGCAGAAAGAAGACAAGACAGCTCACTCGTTGTTGGGGGGCATGTGAAGAACGAGTGAATGAGAGTGTGACGTCTGTTGTGATAGAGCCTGTGATGGAGGAGATGGAGGGCGAAGACATGAGGGAGATTGAGGGAAAAGCAGCGTTAGAGGTGGGAAAGAGCGAGATTGAAGAAGAAACAGTGATAAAGGCGGGAAAGGGTGAAACAGTATCAGAGGAGAAAAGAGGGAAGGTAGAGATTTGTTTGTTTGAGGAGAGCGTGAAAGGAAAGGGGGAGGAGCAACAACTGTCAGTGTGGGAGGAAAGTATAAATGAGCAAGGGGAACGTTGGTTTGGGCAGAATCGAAAAGCAAGATGAGAAAGAAGGAGGAAGAGATACGTATAGAGTCGGAATGCAAGAAAGCACAAGAGTTGTTGAAAGATTTCCCCAATTTGAAGGTGGGCGGCCTGTTGCCACGCTCTGTGAATAAAGCTGAAGGGGAAGTAGAGTTCGAAACCCAGGAGTGGACAGTTATCGTCTTTCTGAGGGGCCAGGGACGAGGAAGACAAGTAATCCATCTCAATGCGAGATACTACACACCACCAAGAGAAGGCGACTGGGTGGAGCATCCATGTTGCGGTACCGTATGCACGGTGCAGAGTGCCCCTCTCCAGAAATTTACGGACCAAGAGCGATTTGCCCGAGCACCCCAGTAGACTCATTGAACTTTGGGAGAGAGTTTGTATCTCCAAGTTATGGCCTGTTGCCTGAATTAACATGTTTTGACCCAATTATGAATATTGTTGACAGTTGTGGAACTAATAAAGACAAAGACATGAGTACAGTCAAAATGTCTTCAGCTTTATTTCCCGCTCAAAAAGAGGAGTTGCCTAAGGTAGAAGCAGAACCCGATGACAGGAACTTTGATTGGAATGTGGAAATGTAAAAAACCTGAGAAACAAGGAACTAGAAGAGGGAGCAGTTTTGGAGGGAGAAGAAAGGGATAAAAAGGGAGGAGAGTCAGGGAGGATGGAAGCAGTAACGATGGTGGAAGAATGTTGGGTGTCAGAGGATACCAAGGAAGATGAGGAAGGTGGGTAGAAATAGCAAAAGAAGACCTGTGGTCAGGATAATGGCTAACTCTGAAGTAGCTTAAAAAGGTAGAACAAAGTGGAAAGAAAAGCTGGTTAAGAAAGCCCCCATACTAGGGAAAGGAGGGAAAAGAAGGGAGGAGGAAAGAGAGGGAAAGGTTTGCTCATTAAGACAATTATCAAGAGAACAGGCCGTGCTCAGGTTCCCCTGGGAACAATTGTGGGAAGACCCAATTTCTAGCCAGAATCTGCAAAGACCTGGGCCACAGGATTTGGGAACCAAGTGTGGGGTGGATTTTCCACAAATGACACCATTTATAAATGTTGATGTGACTTCCACACCTATGGTGGAGAATCCACTTACGGTGGTGTTGCCTGTTTAATGTTTAGTTAAAGATGATGAGAAGGATGGAAAGTGTTTTAAAAGAACCATGGAACCTAAAAAGGGAAGCTTAAAGTTTATATTTTGTTAAAGAAGAAAAATAATTGGCACATACTGAAATTAATAAACATTTGGATATTGAAATGGAGTCTGTGTCTGGTGATGTTCAGAAGAAAGAGAGCTCAGGAGAGGGAGCGGGCTTGTCAGAGTCCCACAACTAGACAGAACAAAAGATTTGGAAACACAGAAGCCAGATTTGGAGGATCCTCAGTTTATAAAGACTTACCTTCCTGCATTATCCTTAATTTTAATTTGTACTTACCTGTCAATATCCAGAATGCTTTTTTAATTTATGTCATTATGAACGTAGTGCCAGGCCATTCAGTTTTGCCAATAAAAACAACACCCAAGCAATCGTAACATAAGCTACCTGACAACAAATGTTCTCTGGACACTGTACAGAACATTAACAAGACAGTGATAAACAACTAGAGACAGCCCATCACACATGAAAGCACATGAACCACTCAACCAGCTAGCTTAAGAGACCGGATCAGCCAGTAGATCTTTGGGTGATTTACAATAAATTAGCAAGAGTTTCTAATTCCAAACTGGTGAACAATAGCAATGTAAAAGTACTCCCCACCCACCCCAGTAAATCAGGCTGCTTAAATGAAAAGAATGCTCTGGGTAATCAGGATTGGGTTTCAGCATGAAATAATAGAGAGCTGAGTTCAGTTCTGGTATTGGAAAGAATTTCCTAAATTCAGAATGTACTTGAGAAATCTGTTCTCTAATTCTAAATCTGCAGTCCTATGTAATGTATACCTGGGAATAAGTCCTATTGAACTCAGTGAAATTTATTTACAAGTAGACATGAATATGAATGTGCTATTAAGTACATGTATTTTACAGCTGGCTGTTATTCATGGACTTTTGAGCAAAGCAAGAACAAAACTGGGGCGCATAAAGTCCGTCTGCCCCTGACCCAGCACTGTAATTTAGGGGGTGCATTATAAGGTTTTAAGTTTTTAAAAATCTTTCTCTGTTTTGAGCTGGGAGGAGACAATTGTACTTCGAACTAAAACAGCAGCTGCTCTCAACTCCATCACAGCAAGAGACACTAAAGAGTGTATCTATTCTACACTGTTCCAGTAGTCCTGTAACATTTTTATTGGCAAGGCTCCCCTCCCCCACTAAGGAATACTTAGATTTGTACTGTAGTTGGGTGAGATGTTTATAATTCCCTGCTAAAAAGCTCTAGTGCATTTTCCTTAATTACACCAATAGACCATCCTAGCACAGAAATTCTAACGCCTTCATTAAACTACAAAGTCCAGGCTTCTCCAAGATGGAACCATGAGAGGTAACGTGACATCAGATGTCTGTAATGGGGTAAATATATTCCTGCACTTTACCATGAAAAGATCTATGCAACTAGTATCTTGTTCTCTGAAATCAAATGCTTGTGTTGCTGGCTCTCTTACTGACACACTCAAGGGCTTACTCAGAGTGAGGGCTTGTGTGTACATGAGCCTACATGCATTCTCCAGTATAGCAGTGATGGGAAACTTCACCAGGTCTGAGGAACAATGTTCTTTCTCTGGAATTCTTCAGGAATCGCATGAAAAATTCCAAAAAGGAAAGGAGTTGGCGCGCATAGCTTGACAGATGCCACATGGGAGAGAATTGCTCTAATACCAGACATATTATCTGATTCAATATGAAAAGAGTGTCTTATCAACTTTTTCAATGGTCGGGAAAATCGAAATATACATTGTCTTATGTTGTTGTTAAACCACGGGGGTGGGTGTTGTTGTTATGTGCTGTCAAGTCACCTCCAACGTACGGTGGTCCTATGAACAGGCGACCTCTAAAATGTCCTATTGTTAAAGCCCTGTTCAACTCTTGCAAACTCAAGGCTGTGGCTTCCTTTCTGGAGTAAATCCATCTCATATTTGGTCTTCCTCGTTTCCTGCTGCCTTCAACTTTTCCTGACATTCTTGTCTTTTCCAATGAGTCTTGTCTTATCTTTGTATGTCTGATCTTGTCATGATGCACCCAAAGGACAAAAGCCTTGGTTTTCTCATTTTTGTCTCTGGAGAGAATTCAGACTTGATTTGATCTAGGACCCACTTATTTGTCCCTTAGTAGTCAAACAAATCATTTAGCCAACTTGTAGCCCCCAAGGCAACCCAGAGGTCTCCCATTTTTAAAAGGCACTTAAAGTTCATTTCCTATTTTTATTTTTGCTAAAGTAGTGGCAGTTTTTGTTTGACAAGCCATGAAGATATCTCTAAGACCCTTCACTCTCCACATTAAAAAAAAAAAATCAAACAGAAAGTGTCCTGATTCCATGTTTCTAAAGGTCACAACCAGATCAATGCAGGCCACAAGAGGGGCTAAATGCAACTGGGCCCCGACCCCCTCAAGGTCCTTGCCCCAACTAGTATCGGAGCACAGTGGGAATTTCCTGGTGTCAAGTCCCATTGTTGTTGTTTTTAATCTGAGTACTTTGCTTATTTGTAAGTTAATCACAACACTAAAAATAAAACACAAAAAGGGCACATCCACAGAAACTGCAGGAAGAGAAGGAAAGATTCCTGGAAGGGTAGCCCTGTTACTGTGAGCCTGTTGGAGGAAAACCAGTTTTCTCCAACTAGTATGTCAGATCCAAAGTATAACAGAATCCCAAAACAATGCTGGAAGGAATTGTATAGACATTCCTATAGAATCTTCACCATCAAAGAAGGGGATATGATGAAGTGGACTGCCCTCTCCGGAAAGCTTGTAAAAGGTGCTTGTCTTTAGGATGCTGGAAGATTCCCCATTGTCCACCCCAAGATATGCTTGGCTGCTGCTATCTCTCCCTCATCATGCCACCTTCTATCCCTCTTTCACTTCAGAATTGTTTGCAGCTAACTGTACCACAACAGCTCAAGCAAACTCATTGAAATGCTAACAACAATAACAAGATTCTAGCAACAAGAGACCTTATGGGGGAGGGAAAACCATAGTTTAGGAGAGTGGTTAAGCTGCTCTCTGCAAAAGGAAACTGGCTGGCTGATAAGAAGGGGTCTTTAGAGCTGTCTTTATGGCTCTTAAACCTTCAACAGCTGCACAAGATGTCAAGGGGGGGGAATAGGCTGCTTCCACCCTGCCCCCACTCAACACTCTCCCACTTCTGGGTAAAATGGTTCCCACAAGGTTTTGGTCTGTTCTGTCACAAATATGTAGGGAGTGTATCTCCTGAAATTATCTGCCTTGAGAAATAAGTCATTTTGCTTGGATATTGAAAAATCTGTTTCACAGAGGGGCAGTTCTGTGGAGAAATACATAACATGTACTTATTAGGAACTCCAAAGACACAACAGTGGCTGATAACTGGCAATATTACAAGCCACAATGGCTTGTATACTGCAGTTCTAGTCCTAGGCAAGTCCTGGAACTTGAAATCCAAAAAATAACTTTGCCAAGATACGTCCTTCTGTTTACCAGCTGCTGAGTCACCATCTGAAATGTTGGGGGCCTATGCTTTCTATCCCGGAGCATCCTTGGGTTTCCCAGAAGGTAAGCCACCCTGTGCAGACACTTATTTTTCTTTTCTTGTTAAATAAATGGTCCTAATTAGTAAATATTTCATCCAGTGACAAATCCTACTGAAAATCTTTTCAAGCCCTTGCTAAGTCAGAGGACCTCTAAAAAATCTGAGATAAAAATTAACATGGTGGAATGTACACATCACAAGGATTCACATTTTAAAATGAATCCACTGTTAATTCCATTGTAATAATCTTGTTTCAAGAACTTGAAATTGTTGGAGTACAGCACCCAAAATCCCCAGCATGCTGGCAATGGCATGCTGGCTGGAGATTCTGGGTGTCATAATCCAAAATGCCGTTTGCCTAAAATCTGGTTGCTCTTAATTCAACACATCAGGACTGCACCATTTAACACTGCCCTTTTATCGGTGAAACACATATTGTAGTGATTGTTTTATAGTCTAGTTACAAAGACACAAACATATGTGAAAGCTTTCTAGGCCTGCAGATCTGTTCGTTTCGCAAGATATGCATTTTTTAAAAAAACAACATTAAGAGAAGGGGGCAAGTAACTGGATTTTATGTTTAGGTCAGCTTCATGCTGGTCTTAAGATCAAGTGAAGACAAAGGATCTTTAGACTCTCAAACTCAGCTCATATGTATTAGATTTCTATACAATTTATATAGAAATTGCATGGTACCCTCTGAAAATATCTTGCTTCATGCAAATGCTGGTTCTGCTACTTTGACAATTTGGAGAAAACATTTCAAGGCAAAACCAATTATTTACTGGATGTTCTGACCTGTTGTGAGATTCAGAGCAATGACATGATGACATCAGACAGGCTTCCCCACCAGCACTGCCATCTTGCGTTTGCTCATTTGTTGTTTTGTCTCCCATCAGCCTGCTAGATAATCATCCCCCTGAATGTTCTCTGTTTGCTTTCTGACCTCTTGCTGCTAAGGAGATATTGGGTAAAAGAAACAGTAGAGTTGCCAGTTAATCAATGACCCTGGAGGAAGATGGAAGAGTGGGCTAAGAGATATTTGATGGAAGTCTTTCAGATGTCCTATGATTTAAGCTGTTGCCTTATATATGTGGTTGGACTACAACTCACATCATTTCCCAGACAACACGGTCATATTGGTTAAGGATGACTGGTTCTGCTGAGAAGACAATGAAGCCAGGAACAATTCAAAACCCAGCCAAGCCCAAACAGGCATGTAATATTAAACATTACAGAAAAGATGCATGATTTCAGTGCCTCCAGATATAGTGATGGCCCATCATGTGGATGCCTTTAAAACAGCATTAAACAAATGTATAGAGGAGAGATCCATAAACAGATATTAGCTATGAAAGCTAAGCAAAACTCTTTAAAGGCAACATGCTTTTGATCAGTATTTGCCTCAGGTAGGACTGTTATCTTAATGAGCTGATACTTTGCTGTTATGTGTCATCAAATCACTTTCAAGGTATGGGGACCCTGTGAATTAATGACCTCCAAAAGACCTTATCCTCTTGGAAATGTCATTTTGGACTACAGCTCTCAAACTCCTCCAAGCAGCAAATGGGATTAAGGATCAAAAAAGTGAATGTTTCCAAGCTGTGGTTTATCGTATTAGGTTTTTGTGAGCTAGAATACGTTAAATTGCACAGTTATTCTTCCTCTGTAGACAGTAATGGGTTAGGCAGCAAAGCCAGACAGTAATGATATGGAAGAACTACAATTTGTAACAATTCTACAGAAGGCTCAGGATTGGAAATGTGATTGGTTTGGATTGCTGGGGGATTCTGGGAGTTGTAGTCCAAAACACAATTGTTTTCGAAGTTCTATTAAGATTCTGAGGAAAATGACCAGCTACACATGCCCCTCTTTACAAGAATGTGTTACAACTAACCACACGGGAAAAGCCCATTAAAATTGTTCTGACCTGAAAGAAAGAAAAACACTCTGGAAGCAAAAAAAATAAATAAATAAATAAAAAAAATAAAAAGGTGGAGCGATTCAAATAAGTCTTTGTGTCATGTGGTCAGTAAAAATACTTTGAATTTGACCATTTTATAAGTGAAGCAAAATCTGCAGTATTTGACAGCCTCTTTCAAGTCCCAGTCCAACACTATCATCATCATCTTTGAACTGCACAGCTAGAAGAACCCTATGGATCATTGAGTCCAGCCCCTGTCAAGGAGGTGCAGTGAGTAATCAAACTCCCAACTTCTGGCTCCACACTGGCTGTCACTGCAATCACCCCAGTCATTCAACACCATTCTAAACTTAAGCCTAAATATTTTTTCTAGCACTCAGGAAGAGTTCCTTTAAATCAGCGCTTAATTCTTTTATCATGTTTAGTCTGCAAACACATGCCCATTTAAATCCCATCAGTTTGAACCACTTTTCATATTGTTTTTGTTAACACATACCATGACCTACTTCACACAGTAAAGGCTGCAAAGGTAGCTTCTTTTATTAAGCTTTGCAGAAGACCCCGAAGAGCAATCACAGCTGGATGCAGCTGATAAGAGCTTCCTCCAGCAAATGAACCATTCACACTCTAGATGCATAGACTAATACCAGGTAAAAATGAATTCATCAAGATTGCCACCTCTGTGGATTAATTTGACTTTGTACTAATAGCAGGGTTTCATATGTAAGAGGACTGAAGAAACTTGTTACATACTGTATCTAGTACGGTTGTTCCAGGGTAGTTCATGGAGATATAAATTTATGAAGTGGGGAGAATTTTAAATATGTCAACTGTTTTGATAACTTTAAAAAAATTTAAAACTATCTGTCACTTTTCTATCCTACTTTTTTTGCAAACAACCCAGTGACTAGCCTAGACAGCTAGAGTTCTAATCAAAAACTGTAACCATTATATAAAACTGTTCCACTAATAGTAAATGCTAATGGTTTTTAACAAATATATTGAAATTGGTTTTTAAAAAATATATTGAAATCAATTTGTAAGATATAGTTATAAATGAAAATCTTAAACACTAGATTAAGAGACTTGTGCATATTTGTGTTAACTTATAAATTTATCAGCTTGCCAAGTTGTCTTTGTTAAAAAATATATATAATTTCTTAAATTCAGTGACATCAAGAAATATTGGGGTGGTGGATGACAACAATAAATTTTAAAGGGGAAAAAATTAAATTTGCACAGACAAATCCACACCAATACTTTTTTTTAATCTTTCACACATATATATCCATTTTTTTTGTTCTAGAAACTGGATGCAGCTGTTCCAGAATCAACACCAATTGTTAAGCAAACCCTTTATCTCCAGCCACCCAAACAACAATCATTTCCATAACTCAAAAACTAGAAAGCAGGGTTACCTGTATTGTTACTTGCCTTAGTTTGGAACTCTTTAGATTTTAAAGTATTTTCTTCCTCCGTACATCTTCCATGGCCAATGAAATAATGTATTTAGATGTTAAATCCCAATACATTCCTGTGGATCCTTATAAACTAGGAATACCTACATAAATTCTTGTGTCCACCAACTGGTAGTGTCCAACATCTGCTCACAATAACAGCTTGGCCTACCCAGGAAACAGACACACTGAGAAATCATTAGGACTGAAAGAAAAGCCCTGTTAGATTAGGCTTAAGGCCTCATCTAAACCAACATGTGTACATAGTGGCCAATATCAGCTGCTGATGTTTTTTAAAAAAGCTGGGTGGAGGAACACCTTACTTCAAACAGTCAGCACAATGAGGACAAAAGCATTGTTTCCTCACCGGCCCACCTACTTCTGCCAAATTTTCATCAGGCAAGACTCCTTCCTCCTCCCCCTTGGCTAATGATTTGGCTGTTCCAAACAAACTCATTGTTCCCTAAGGTCCTTAATGAGCAGATCAGTAAACAGGAAGTTTACTAAGGAAATGCACATTTTTTTCATTGTTATGTCCCTTCAAATCAGAAATGACTTATAGCGACTTTAACAGGGCTTTTAAGGTGAGATATTCAGTGAGCCTCCATGGCTCAATGGGGATTTGAACCCAGACCTCCTGAGTCCTATTTATCATTCTATCCCCCACACCACTTCTTCTTAGTATATTCAAAAAAGAGTAGCCCCTTAGGGTGTGACTTTTGTGTCTCCAGACAAAGACTCTTTTTCTGCTGCAGCAGCACAGAAATGCAACACATTAGTTTTTACTTCCGAGAAGATGGAGGGAACCCTGTGTCTAATGGTTTTCTTTTTCTCATCCAGCCCTTGAGACTGTGATATAGATGCTTTTTTTTTCATTAGTTAAATTTATTACCCATTTTTCCTTCAATGAGTACAAGATAGCTTGCATAGCTCCTCTTTCCTCTTCATTGCCACAATAATCCTACTGGGTAGGGAAGAGGAGAGAAAGTATGGTTGACCCAGGTTCACCCATTAAGTGTCACACCTCCCAAGCCTCAGTTATGCCCTCTAACCATTTCAGCACACTGCTGTCGTAATAGAAAGAGCTACCGTCTCCCATTTCCATCTCTGTGTCCTCTTCCATGAAGTCGGCTATGCAAACCTCCCTATTGCTGTTTGTCTAAGCATTTTACTTCTTCAGTTCCTTCCTTTAAGAGTGCCATAAATGTCAGCCTTTTTAAAACCACAGTAGTTCTACCACATCCACTCCTCTGATGTAGCTTCTAATCCGTCCATAGTATGAATATCCTTACTTTCCTAAACCCACCCACCCCCGCCTTGTCATCCTCCTCAACAAGACTGAGGTTAAATTACAGTATTAAATTTATTCCCTGCAGGATGGTAAAGTGATGGGAGCAAGGTCACTTTCCTTTCCTATAGTGAGGCTGGTTTTTACAGGCACAGGAGCAGGGCAGGAAAAAGAGGTGGCAGCCCTATTCATTTCCCCTTCTAATCCAGGCCCTGTCTAATGCAAATTTTTAGCCCTTAGGCAAGGATAGTGTTGTATTGTACTGTTCCAGGCATCACTACTGATATTAACATAAAATCTCTTAACATAACAATTACTCCTTAAGTTACTTTGTTATACTATATAGGTAATAAGTCAGTGCATTCTCACCATCTTTTCATTGCCCATTTGTGAAGAAAATTGACTTTGTACATATCATTATCAGAACATCAACACTGCACAAACTAAATATTATAAAAAACCAAAAGATACCCATTATTTGGGGATTATTTCTCCCCCCCCCCAATCTGCCTTGCATTGTTTTTCTGCTGGCTAGAAATTTATACCTTTAAACTTCTAGAGTAGACTGCCGATTTAAAGGTATGCCCTCCAGATATAGATAAGACTCCAATTCTCATCAGCCCCACCCAGTCACAGATGAGAGATCATGGGAGTTGCGATACATAAAGATTCCTCACCCTGGATGATAGGTATCTCCTTAATTTTAAATTCAAGATATGTAATTAAGGGTTCTCTCTTTTGCATACTTACCTGACAGTAGGCCTGGAGTTGTTAAGAGTATTAAGCAGGGAGTGAGAATAGGTGGGTTCAAATGCCTGACTGGCCTTTAATCTCACTGGATGACCTTGAGGCAGCCATTATCTCTGACCCTGACCCACCTCCTAGTGCTGTTGTACAGATAGAAATGGGAAGGAGGACCATGTGCACTATCATGCATGCCAGAGGAAATCCGTACGGGATATAAGTTTAACCAACAAATGTTTTATAGTAGCCAGGCAAAGGATTTCATCATTAGGCTATGATCCTATACAGTATATACTTTCTAAGAGTAAATCCTATTGAATTCAATGGGAGTTACTTCTAAGAAAGAAGTTATATTTGTGCATTTTGTTTTCTTTTTGTTTCTTCTCATTACTTAACTGAAAATTCTGTTGGAAAAAAATCATGGGTAAGCACAAAAAAAAGTTACAATCAGCCCTGCAGGAACCATACAGAGATAGAAGTAACAAAAATCTTAGCACAAATTCTACCTTCAGTGAGAGCGAGCTAGTGTGTGGGCAGAGGTCCTTTGGCCAAGGGATCCTGTTAAAAACTAGTTACTGACCAGAGGTGGACACACAGAGCTTTGCTAGTTTCACAGAAAATAATAGCCTTATTCCAACCCTCCTCAAGAACAGAGATTGAGAAAGTTAACTTGTTTGGATGACAGGTCCCAGAATCCTTACTGTCTGGGGGATTCTCGGAAATATAATTCAACAACCTAACTTTCAAAAAAGTAAATGTTAAGGCATTGGCACAATTCAGATATGTAATGATGACTGGACAAAATGTGTTGTGTACTGTCAAAAGGAATTGACTTATAGAGACTGTAACAGACGTTCAAGATAAGTGAAACATTTAAGGAGTGGTTTTACCAGTTCCAACCATCCCAGTTAATTCTCCCAAGTCCTAGTTTCTCACTCTGTCCACTACACCACATTGTGTATCTTGTGCCTAGGTAGAAAGCACCAAACCCAATGGTATTTTAAGTGCTATACTGTTCATTCAAAGCTGCAATCCTATTCAGTCCTATCAGTGTGACTTGTTTCTGATGCACACTGGGTTGACTTACTAGTTCTAGCAATTTTGGAAAAACTTTAGCCTTAGTCAAGCGTCATTTAATAGGGTGCTATGAACACTCTTAGAAGGGTGTCCCTGTCTGTCTGCTGCAGTGTTTTTCATGGTTACAACACTGAGAGGAAAAGATTCTTGCTTGCCTGTAGTCTTGACATAATGTACATGCACAAGAACTCTGGAAAACTGAGGTTCTTGCTCATATGAAGGGGTGCTGATAAGTACTGAGACTTTCCCAGAAAAAATTGAGCTAGGAAGCTGTAACTGCCATGCTATTCTACATATTCCCCCAGGAAGTCAATGCACTTGCGACATCTGTCCTGCAGCTTAAATCCCTGCAAATATAATTCTTCCACCTGCCTGTTGTAACCTCTCATTTGCAGCATTAGTTGCCTCCAGAATACTCCCTAATCGTTGTCCCTTTAGGTGTTTTTTGAGTTTGGGGAGCAGATAATAGTCAGAAGGAGCCAGGTCGGAAGAATAGGGTGGATGGGGCATCACTTGAAAACCTAAGGATGTCAGTTTTGCCTTTGTTTCACCTGCACTGTGTGACGAGGCATTGTCATGTAACAGGATGACACCTTTGGAGAGCTTTCCTTGATGTTTTGCCCCAACTTTGTCAATAAAGCACAGTAATATTTTGCATTGATGATTGAACCCTGTTGGAGGTAGTCCACCAGCAGAACTCCCTTCTTATCCCAAAAACTGTTGACATTTGCTTCTGCATCAACCTTTGCCCTCGGAACGTCTTTGGCCTGGGGGAATCACTGTGCTTCCATTTCTTAGACTGTTCCTTCATCTCAGGATCATAACAGTAGATCCCTGTCTCATCACCAGTTACCAGTTTGCCCAGGAAATCTGACTCATTTCTTGTAAAATGTTCCAAAACAGCCACCAATGACTTCACACGTTTCCTCTTTTGTTCGGCTATCAAGTTTGAGGATCCACTTTGCTGCCAGTTTTCTCTTTTCCAAGTCATTGTGGATAATGACACCAACTCTCTCACGTGATATTCTCAGATCTATAGCAATACTTTTGGCTGATATTCGGCAGTCATCCATGATCATGTCATGGATGGCTTTCACATTTGCAGGCACAGAGACAGAAACAGGCCTTCCACTGGGTTTCTCACTTTCAACACTGAAATGGCCAGTTTCAAAATTGACAACCCAACATTTAACTGTTGCATATGAAGGCCCACTGTCACTCATAGTTTGTGACATTTCATCATGGAGCTGCTTTGCACCTTTTCCTTGGAGAAACAGGAACTTGATTATGGTCCTATGCTCTTCCACACTGAACTTTTCTGGAGGTGCCGCCATGTTCACTTTGGACCAGAAAATAAAAGTTAGGTTAAAATCATAGGTAGTTGATTTTTGCACCATTGAATACAGACAAATTGTCCAATACACCCTGCAATTTATAGCTTCTTAGCTCAATTTTTTTCTGGGTAAGGCTCAATACTCAGCAGCCCCTTGTATGCAAAGCCTACATCCATACAGGACTATTATTCTCTTCAGATCCAGCACTGTAACCATAAAGAATGCAATAACAAAGGGAAAAGGCTGAGAACTCCCTTCTAAACATGTTCATAGCACTTGATTGAGTAACAGTGAAATAGAGCTTTGGGCATGCTTGGCTTTCCTTGAATAAGACAGACATGCAGAGCAGGTACACTGTTATGCACAACCAACTAATGCCTTTAGATTCTAGCTTTTTTGTGGAATTAAGCAGTCTCCACAAATGTTGGTACAAATGTTGTATGATTATGTCCTTCCATATATTGATGGTCTGCAACTCCCATTATCCCTTGCCATGGCTATGCTGCCTAGGTCTGATGGAAGTTGCAGTCTAAAAACACCTGGAGGGCCAGAACTGCCAAACCCTTCACCACATATTGTACAGCACATCTGGAGAGCACTAGGTTGAGGAAGAGTGGTATAAAGTACAGTATTTGCTTCAGCTGGACAGGTGCCAAGGCATTTTTACTGTCCGAGTCAGAGTAGCAACGGGCATCTTCCCCTCCAAAGTGAAGGCACTTATTGCCGAAAACTAGGTAAGTTATTTTGGTCCCATAAAACAGAAAATCCCATAAGTACTATTCCATATCCCTGGCAGTGAAAATAAAATAATACTAGGTGAAATAACAAGAGGTTGCATTTTCACTGAATCCGTAATCTGCTTGCCATCCAAGAAACCATTTGCCAGTTCTAGGGCAACTACTTCACTTTAGGCAGGTAAAATGAGGACACTAGATAGATAGATAGTGGATAGACAACTGTAAAATGAAAAACACCACATACAGAACAAAAACATATTGTATCATTCTCTTTATATGCAATTTCAGTTCCTCCCTTTAAGTCACAGAATCTTTGCCCTGGTTGTCAACCACTGCATGTACTATGACTGGGATAAGAGCAAGAATAGTAGTATATCTTCCAAAATGTTCCCAGTGTTCTACTTACTTAATTTCTGGTTTTTAAATAAAGAGGAGGAAAAAAAAATAAAAGCAAGCCCTTCTCAAAAGAAACAAAATTTTATCTTAAAATCATTGTAGGGTAGAGAAGTGAGTTTTTACTTTTTGTAAACCCCTCCCCCCCATTCCATTTTTAGATAGACAGCAAGAAATGGAAAACACTAGCTTTAAGGCCAAAGTAGAATAGGTGAGAGAGGACTTTAAACATCGTGGATTGGTCATCTGATTTCTAGCCAACCCCAAACCCCCACCACCCCTGTTTATGGAAGATGATCTGAATTTGGGCTGATGAAAAATAATGGGAAAGTTGAGAGGATCTCTCTTTCAATATCTATGTGTTGTTATCAGATGTGCCCTGCTAATATTCAAATTAAGATTTGTGTGTGTGTGTGTGTACAGAACATCACAAGTGCAAAATGGAGGAGGGCATCTCAAGCAAGCCAGGTAAACCCAGTGGTAGGACTAGTGACCCACTAACTTTGAATGGATTCATTATGTAAAGACTGGTGAAAGCCAATATGGTCCAATTGGTTGAGGATAAGGGGGACTCAGGCTCAAATTTTCCATGTAAATTGTTATAGTGTGGTTCCAGGCTCAAATCTATTTCATCTTCCTAACTACAAAATGGGAAAAATAGGGTGTTAAACCTCTCAAGGTTGTGGTGACAGAGAAAACAAAGAGATTAAGTTACTTTGTAGTTTTAAAAGTGCTGAATTGAATATGTGATAAACAGAGGCAAGAAGAGAGGTCAGTCCTCAAGGCAGAGCCTCCAATGTCAATCTCAATCCCATCACGCCCAATTATATTAGGTCAGGGGAGAGTTGTATGAAATAAGTGTAGAGTGTCAGATGGGTTGATGTGTCCACAGTGTATCAGCTTCCTTCCCCTGCAAACATACTAGCAACTAGATTGTTTGGATACCTGAGGTTACTAGTACCTTTCTCCATGAAACCTACAGAATTGGGTAACAGCTTAATAAAGAATCAGTGCTAACTCATGGGTAATATATATAAACATACAACAAGCTTATTCTTCAGATCAGAGCTTAGGAAAGTTACTGCACTGGCCATGCTATCTGGGGGATTCTGGTAATTGTTGTCCAAGAAAAGTAACTTTCCCAAGCTTCTTTTAAATCAGGGTGATCTCTATTAAAATATTTAGAAACACATTCCTTTCAGGTTAGCCAATTCTGATACTTGATCATGGGAATCATGGAGGAGAAGCAAGGAAGCTGGGGCCTAAAACAGGGCGAGTGGAAGGTAGAATCTCTCTCAGTTTTAATCATCTTTATCTTTGGCTCCGTGCTTCAAGATACGAGTGAATTCGACATAGTTGAAGTTGCCTTTCTTGTCAATGGGGGCTTCACGATACATCTCATCAACTTCCTCATCGGTGAACCGGTCGCCCATGGTGGTAAGGAGTTCACGCAGATGGTCTTCATGAATGAATCCTGCAGACATAGAGGAAGATCAGAGAGGAGGAAGAGAGTTTGCATTAGTAAAGGACTAGTGGTCACTTCTGAGGATGGCCTGCCATGAAGTAAGGCGACATGTTTCAGATGATACTGAGACTTTCTCATTAGTTTTTGCCCCAGACCCAACTTAGCAAATGCATGTTCTATACTAGGCCATAGTTACATGAAAAGGGCCCCAGTTATCCCCAGATTTTAAGAAAATACAGTAGCTAAATTAATTATTGCAATTGTCAGGAAGGCTAATGTAAAAGTAATCAACTGAAATTTCTTTCCAACACATAATTAAGACTCTAACTGTGTGAACAGGTAGAAAATAGTGATAAGGATTGTGCTTTTTAAATTTTTTTGGGACATTCCCAGAAATCCCCAAGGCTCCTAGAATTCCCAGCCCACAAATACATACCCTACAGACACCTAACCTTTTGCTCACCTTAAGAAAGGCTGCATGGTCTCCTCCCACCTGTGTCACAATCATAGTTCTTCTTGCAGATGCTAATAGGCAGCAAGACTACTCCCAGGAAGCACAGTAGCAGCTTCCTTTTTTCTTTTATATCAACAATAGGAAGCAAAGGCCAGAGGAGGCCAGTTAGCCTCAAAGGTAGGAGATAAGGAGAAATTGGATGTCTGTAAGTGTATGTTTGGGGGATGAAACAAACAGAATTCTGCTGGGGAATTCTTGGGAGAATTCTGGAATTTGGAGTAAACCTTCAAAGCTCTATTCAAAACTGAATGCAGACCCCAAAAGCTTGAACCTCGATCTCTTTTCTCCTCCATTGTGAGAATTATAATAATAAGCAACTTTTTCCAAGCTATGCATTGGCCCATTGGTCTGCATACCTGTAGCCTCCTCATCAAAGCAGGCAAAAGCATTGCGGATGACATCCTCTGGATCAGTGCCATTCAGCTTCTCTCCGAACATAGTGAGGAACATAGTGAAGTTGATGGGCCCAGGTGCTTCACTCATCATGCCCTCCAAGTATTCATCGGTGGGATTCTTTCCTGAAAGATGACCAGAAACTTAGTTCCATGTTTGATTCAAAAACAGATTGCATTATTTTCCCCAAGTGCTGGCAATAATTTCTTTTCTCGCAGGACCAGAGATCAGACGTTACTTTCTCCACTATAAAAAGCTACCTTTTTGACTACCCTGGCTGGATTGGTGGAAAAGATTCTAGATGCTGTAGTTTAAAAAAGTAACTTTTCCAAGGTGTGCTCAGGACCACTGTATTTGTGCCATCGTGGTGAAACATTTGCCTTCTCCCATTCCTGGCATGTGATTTTTCTTAGTTTACATAATTCACTTAGACTCATTTCTCCTACAGTAGGAATGGAAAACCTCCATCTCATGGTTTTTAATTGCACTGGCCAGAATGGTCTCTCCAAACCATGGACCCTGGCAGCCCTCAACAGGATTATGGCACATTAGAACTGTATTATAGGAGCCATTCTAATTAGGCTGAAAAGCGCATTGAAAATAAAAATGTGCTCTTGCATTTTCTAGTTTTTCTTTTCCCTCTATACCCTCCTTTCTTTTTGTGTCACGTCTTTTAAAATCAGAAATGGCCAAATTGTGGCCATCCGGCTGCTGTTTGACTTCAACCACTCAGCATTTGTCATCAGTGGCTTTGCTGGCGAGAGCCAATGGGGACTGTCAACAACAATTCCCCCACCCATTTTATACTGTAACCCTGCAGGAGCAGGTCTATTCTTTAATAGTGATTTAATATTGATATTTTACTATTGTTTTGATAGCCTTTCCAGATACCCAGTGTGACAAAAGTACTATTAATAATATTATAAATGGGTATACAGTGGCAGTAAAGGTAAATGTTTGGCTGCAACAGATGGAAGGTTCCTGAACAACACAATTCCATCCTCACCAGAAATTGTCGGGGAAGTGACCAAAAAATTTGATAGCCTGCTTGCTATAATTCTGTTGGCTTGGCTCTCTCCCAGTCTGCTCCTTTCTTTCTTTGAGTGATTTGCAATAAGACCAGGATATAAACATCACATTGTCACCCAGCTAAACTAGGGCAATAAAATGCCCCATGACCTTGTCTCTCAAACAAAGGTGAATGTCTCCTCTCCTTGTGTAAGAGAGAGTTTCCTAGGAGTTTCTTCATAAATTGCCCATAAAACCAGATCCTGTGGATATGGCCTAGAAGACTAACATTTGCATGGTGGCAAATCGGGAATGGCAAGAGAGGAGACGTGGGGTTTAAAAAAAATACTGCCAAATCATTATAACTTTCTACAGGGAGGGCATCCTGGTCTCCTCATAGTTACTGCACGCATGCAGCTGTCTATGCATTTAGGATCCTATATTGGGGTGAACTACTTCCCAATGGGTCCACTTGGTCAAAATTAAATCAGGAAGCAAAAACAACAACAACCATACATAAAGTGTATAACTTAGTTGCCTTCTAGTGGTCTGTGCAATTGCCACTCTCTAAACATACTCTTAGTATTCCTTTCAGTCTTATCTCTACCATCCTGATTTCAGCCCACTCAGTCAAATATTTACTTCACACTACCCGTTTTACTTGACATAGTCTCCACAATGCTCCTTGAGTTTTGCAGTTAACTGAGGATGAACTTGCTGGCCTTTAAAACCAAGCAAGAGGAAAATTTTACCACCTCCTATGATAAGCAGGTCTGTGACGTCACTGCAGTGGAGAAGGATAAGGAACAGGGGTATACAGTCCTGTGGTTCTGAACCTCTGGGATATGAGATGTTTTGGATTTCAATAGCCTGAGGCTGGGGTTTCTGGGAATCTACCTCTAAAATATCTGGGGCTGAGCAAACCACAGTTATAATGGATGCAAAGTGCTGGAATATGTTTTGATTAGTAGGCATAACGGTATGATCTGCATCTCTATGAGGCTTCTCTGTTCTGAGTTTAGCTGTAATGTTCAGGGCAGATTGAGAATTTCCCAGCATCATTGTATTACTGTGAGCTGTTCTGAGGCAATGTAGTTCAGGATGGCTTGGTCTTTCCCAGCCAATTCAGATCCATCGGCTTTATAAAAGAGCTGCTTCTGATGGAGATGAAAACTGCTAGAATTGGTTTCTTGAGATCGATCAACACAACTGCCTGCCTTTTTGCATCTGTTTGGGTTCCTAGTTTTGATGAGCCCCTTCACTTCTTGGAGGATGGCAAACATTACAAATGTAATCAGGAGTGCCCTGTGGATACGTTGGATTGCTAATCCCATCAGACCCAACCAGCATGGCCAAACAACCAGTGCTTATAGAATTTGCAGTCCAAAACCTTTCAGTATAATCATGTTATAATCATCTAACCCATCTCGGGGTTATACTGTTAAAATTGAGTATACCAAGGTATGAATCTCCACTCAAACATGAAGCTCACGGGGTGATCAGCAGCCGCCAATATGTTGAAGCCTAACTCAGTTCACAGGATTGTTGGTGAGGGTGAAGATGAAATGCCTTAAAATGAGAAGGGCTGTACCAAATTCACAGAACAAGAAAGAAGAAAGGATTGCAGCACTTCAATCAACCAACTTCCTCATGCAAAACATCCCCCTGCAAACAGAAAACTTCAGAGAGACGGTCTAGCCCAACCGATTGTGTTGGTTCTCTTAATAACAGGGATCTGTGAGAAATATTATTTCACCCAACAGGCACTTATGCAATTTTAGCAGTACAGTATGCCATTGCCTTCTTCAGCTCTCTGTTTAGACCTGGTTTTGGAACTGAGATAGAGACTGGTTCATAGCACTTAGACTACTCTCTTAGCCATGTCTCACTTAGCCAAGTCTCACAAGAGCTAGGATGGTGATGAGATTCTACAAGTTGTCCTCTAGAATAACAACCATGAGTTACCCAAGTGTTCTTGGACTGCAATTCCCAGAAGTCTTCACCACCAGCTATGCTGCTAGGGCTTCTGGGAGTTGCAGTTGGGCTATCCACGGTTGGGAACCACTGCTCTAGAAGAGTGGCTTTTCTGAGATCTACACCAGCCCTCTACCAGCATGTTCAACTCATCACGGCTTTATTACCAAGAGAGGCCAACATGTCATGCAGATCCTCCTTATCGATAAAACCATCCCGGTTCTGGTCTATCATATTGAAAGCTTCCTTGAACTCCTGGATCTGTGACTGGTCAAACATAGCGAAGACATTGGAGGTGGCACGCTGAGGGCGCTTCTTGGTGGTCTTTGCCTTGGCCCGCTTGCTGGACATCTTGACAGGCTTTGTTTGATCTGGAAAACAAACAACAGTGTGGCTGTCACAAGAGAAATAAAATAAACAATGCAAACTTGCGAGTACTTTCAGTGAAGAACAGAGCTTGGAAAAAGTACCTTGTTTGAACTACAACTCTCAGAACGCTGGCTGAGATAGGGGAGGTTTGGAGAGTTGTACTCAAAGCAAGTAATGTTTCCAAGTTCTCACCAGGAGACCACTTCTCTATAATGCCCTATCCCAGTCCCTTGAGCATCAAGTCTTCTCTGCAACTGTTCTAAACCTCTACTATCCAGATGTTCAATTGAGCTTGCAATCATATCCATAGTTATTTGGAAGCTGGCATGGAACTGCACAATATTATGGCCTGGCTGTAAAATTCCAGGAGCTGTATCCTTTAAAAGTATTTTTCCCCCTGTGCATCTTATTTATCCACTACTTGCCACAGAACACTAAAAGGTCTTGCAACATGTTTGACACAAATTGACCTTCAATGCCTTGAGATATTTTAAAGACTGAGAAAGTTACTATGGCTTAAGCCACCCTTTCAGCCTGGTGTATTATACTACAACTCCCATAATTCTCAGCCAGAATAGCCAATGCAAAGGCTGGCGTATGTTTTCAAAGAGTAGAGATTACGAGTCAGATGCATCTGATGAATGGATTTTTGTCCCCAAAGGCTTGGGCAGCAGTATATTTGTATGGTTTAAGGTGTCACAACATTTTTTGCCTGTGCTGCAGATGAAAAAAAACAAACACATTTAGTGTTGTTCTGTACATTTGTGTTGTTGTGTGTGGTTAAGGTGGAACAGATTTACAGTGATTATAATAGAGCTTACAAGGTGAAAGATCTGAGAATGTTATATATTTGCTTCTTTAATACTACCTCTACCTCCCATTTTACGAACAGCACATTTTAAAACTATAACTCATTTTTAAAATTGCATGGTTGAGTTTGGTAGATGGAACAAACTGTCATTTTTTGAACACCAGGGCAATATTTCAGAACTTATTAAATAATATTAAATTCTGGTGCGATGGGGAAGTTTGTTCCAGTGATACAGTTCTCGACATTCTAAAGCAATGGGGGAAAATGGTCAGGAAATCATAGTAAGTTGCAAAGCTTATTCTTACAGTATTTGAGCCTATCTCTGCAACAATTTTGTAAGAGACCCCGTGATGGGTCTCAGAGCATATGAGAGAAAAAGAAAAAGAACCAGCAACCCTATTCATTTTTCCTAGCACAATAGTCTTGCCTCTGAATGAATAACCAATAACCAATAACCATATTTCTTTAGCTGCATTTGCACAAAGACAGACTTGCAGTTGAGCCACAGACCCGAGGCCTACTCAGGAATAAGCCGGAAATTAGTTATCTGTTCCTAGCAGATTCCATGCATTCCTTTACCCTCCCCCTTATGGCCTTTGTCTAGCCAGGCGAAGAGCTGTTTGTAGATCTAGGACTTGGGTAATAAGGATTAGAGGCTTCCAGTTCATCAAGAGAAGAACAAGGTGAATGGGAATACTTTATAATGTCCACATACCTTATTTCAGTGACATTCAAGCAGCAATACATGCACCCGCTAAGAGGAGACAGGAGGAGTCATCTAGTTGGGATGCAGTGTTTTCCTATTAAGTAGTTATTAAGAGTTAACTCTCAGTCATTGTGTCCTCTTACAGTTCTAATGTGCCATCTCCTACTTATCTGCCTCTCCCATGTTAGTAACTTCCTGGGCATGCTAGCATTTACATTGAGCAGTCTGTGGTTTTCATCATCTACCTTACTCCATAGTTAACAAAGTCGAGAAAAGTGTGTTTTAAATTTCTCTTATGGTGGGATTCTGGTTCTTTGACAAGTGATTTGTGGGGCATGAGTATAGATGGGAGGGTCTGGAAAAGAACCAGAAAAATTTGGAAAAAAACAGTGTTTTTCTTTTTTCCAAAGCTGTCCCCCCCCCCCCAGGATTTTTTTTTAAATGGAGTGTGGAATATCTTCTTCTACAATGATAAATAATATGTCTATGACATGGTATTCGAATTATATAACATGAAGGCTTTAATGAAAGACTTCTGAGACTTTATGTATTTAAGTTCTCTCTAGAGATGTAAAATGTCCGAAAATTTCATTTTTTTCTGAAAAACATAAAACAACAAACCAGGTGGAAAAAAAAAATTTTCCAGAAAAAAATGAAATTTTCAGAATTATGCTACATAAGAAAAGAAGGCCTGAGAACCATAACCCTGTTTTAAAGAGGGCTGTCTCATCCAAATCCAGTATAAGGTTTAAAAAATAAATAATAGGGGAAAGCAAGAGGATCTTTGAAGTTGCCCATCAAGGCTTAGCACCTAACAAGCCAAGAGGTCACCTGGTCACAGTCTTCCTCACTATGGTGAGAAGTAAAAGAACTGAATACCACACAGTGGTCATAAATCATTGCAGGTGTAAAATGAAAGCATACACCATTGTCTCTTAGATCCTAGCATGAGTGTTTTACTGTGTTAATCTCTGTATTCCATCTCGTATGTCTGAAGAAGTGGGCAAGGTTCCATTAACATTTACATTAAAATATAATAGTCTATAATAGTACCACAATGTTTTTGTTTTCTTTTTATTTGTTTTTGCCTGGTACGCTAGCACAGACTAATCTGGCTACCTTTTCTAAAACTATTTCTGCTGTAGCAATTGTTTATTATCTCATTTCATTAACTAGCTTAATAAAATAGATTAATATTATATGTCAGTTACATCTTAATATATACTGTATTAATGGAGTGATTATTTTTATTTACTGCTTTTATCAATCATTTGCCCTATTTACTATGTTCTTATCACCTTTCCTGGACGTGGTGGCGCTGTGGGCTAAACCGCAGAAGCCTGAGCTGCAGGGTCAGAAGACCAAGCAGTCGTAAGTTCGAATCCACGCGACGGAATGAGCACCCGTCGCCTGTCCCAGCTCCCGCCAACCTAGCGGTTCGAAAGCATGCAAATGCGAGTAGATTAATAGGTACCACCATGGTGGGAAGGTAAACAGCGTTCCGTGTCTAAATCACATTGGCCATGTGACCACGGAAAGATTGTCTTCGGACAAAACGCTGGCTCTATGGCTTGAAGAGCAGGATGAGCGCTGCCCCCTAGAGTCGGACACGACTGGACAAAAATTGTCAAGGGGAACCTTTACCTTTACCTTTATCACCTTTCCTAATGGGAAGACCAGCCCTGAAACAGAGATGGCTTATCTGGGGCCAGACAAGCTTTTTAAAAAGGCAGTGTAATTCATTTTATATTTGTTTCAAACTTAAGAGTACGACAAATAAGGAGTGCCAACTACTCCTGGGGAGTACAAATATGTGTTTGTATCATATCCTGTCTACCTTAAAGAAAAGAAAAGAAAAGAAAAGAAAAGGAAAGGAAAGGAAAGGAAAGAAAGAAAGAAAGAAAGAAAGAAAGAAAGAAAGAAAGAAAGAAAGAAAGAAAGAAAAAGAAAGGAAAAGAAAGGAAAAGAAAAAGAAAAAGAAAAAGAAAAAAAAAGAAAAAGAAAGAGAAAGAAAGAAAGAAAGAAAGGAAGAAAGGAAAAGAAAAGAAAGAAAGAAAGGAAGAAAGGAAAAGAAAAGAAAAGAAAAGAAAAGAAAAGAAAAGAAAGAAAGAAAGAAAGAAAGAAAGAAAGAAAGAAAGAAAGAAAGAAAGAAAGAAAGAAAGAAAGAAAGAAAGAAAGAAAGAAAGAAAGAATTAAGCTGGCCTGTCTTTTTTAGAAGCCAGGTAAGAGAGTAAATCACTATTGCCTTGGATCTGCTTTTTCCCTCCAGGTAATCTACTTTGAAAACACCAGCTCAGTCACAACATGAAGATGGTAAGAGTTACCTCATGGGTGTGGAAATAGGTGATGTTATTTTCCATGATCTGGATGAATAACTCAGAAGTTTAGGAGAGCCAGAGGTTGGGAATTCAATTCCCCATGGTGCCTCCTGTGAGGAGAGCCAGCCTGTGCAGCTTTGGGCAAGCTGCACTGACCCAGGGCACCCCAGAAGAAAGGAATGATAAACCACTTCTGAGTTTTCTCCACCTGGAAAACCCTGAAAAGGACTGTCATAAGTCAGAATACATATTTTCCATGAATCCTTTGGCAGGGTGTGGGCAACTGTCCATCTCCAAATTGCTTTTTCCCTATAATACCCATCAACTCTTTCCAGCATAACCAATGGTGAAGGATTATGGGAGCTGCAGTACAGTACAACATTAGAAGGCCATAGCTGCCACATGTTTTAGCTTCAGTTTACATAACTGAACTGACCCATTTTCTATCCCTATCTATGTTTATTTCCATTGTTCTTCCCTTTCAAAGTTTAGATTGTGGTGAACATCTTTAAAGAGCCATAACGATAATTCCTTGCCTTTTTAAATTCCGATGCGTTCATTCAGAAGTTTGACGTATTTCTTCCCCCACTTCCAGATGCATGTTAAGAGTTATTTTTATTGGCAGAAGTCATAAATTTAGTCTTGAGGTGGCGACTACTGAATATAAATCACTAGTCTGGAGTCTGATAATAAACCAAAAAGAAATGTACTCTTTGTAAACTCATGGGATTAGTTCAGGAAGAAAGATTTCTAAATTAACTGAAAAACGCCTAAAGCTGGAAAAGTTTGCTATTAGCTGTCATTCAGCATGTGTCTCTCCAGTTAAGATGGTGGTGGAAGAAGAAATAGCAGGAAGTGACTTCATGAGGAGGAAGGAAGAGCCTAATGGGAAGCAAGCTATCTATCTACAGTAATTTGAAAAGACAAGAGTGGGAAATGACTTGGGCTTCTCTTGACCCTCTGCTACTTTGAATCACTTGCCATGTGTATTGGTGATCTTTTCCAAGAAGTGAGGGATAGATATTAAGTGAGAAATTAAATGTGTTTGTGAAGTTTCATTCTGCCCAAATACAGTCCTCTGCAGGATCTTACTGGACAGATTTGGATTTTGAGAGCTAAACCTGCCCAGCTCATTGTTCTCTAACGCTTAACAAGTTTCTAAAACACAAAGATCAACCCACCCCCTCCTTACTCTATCTGATAAGAATATGCACACAGTAGTTATGTTGTAAGGGAGTGAACTGCTGCTTAGCACAAAAGAGAGAGAGAGAAGCAAAAACCTGCAGCTGGACAATGATTACAGAGCTCAAAGGCCAGCTTGTTAGCACCGGCTAGTAAAGGAGACCTTTTCTGCTAAGCCACTACGAGGAAGACATGGGCAAGAGATGATTAGTTCAAGGCTGAGATATACCTCCCACTACAAAGCAAATAAAGGATTCTTTGTCTTGTTCCCTCCTCTGGGACTTTGCCCAACATTATATTTGTCACTAGCTGCCCCCTTTCCATTAGCCTTATCGCAAAGAAAGTTACAGCCGGCCAAAGCCAAAAGCCAAAAAGTGATGTTCAAGTCCCTCCCCCGCCGCCCGCCCACACTTTGTATGCTGTGTGTGCTGAGCTCTGTGTCCTGGCAATCCTTCCAGATAAGCTGTCTACATTTTCAGAAACACAAATTCAATCAGAAGTTTCATATTTGGTGTACTGCAGGAGAGTTGGAAACTAGCACCTGGAAACTTTATTGTAAAACGTAATGGCTTAATATTACTTTAAAAAAATACAATGTATTGTTTGTTACTCCCAAGCGAATCACTCCCTTGCCAACATAGCACCTTTGCTTTTTTATGAATTGGGGGTGGGGGAAGCCAACCTCCCCCCAATGATTTTTCAA
Source organism: Pogona vitticeps (assembly GCF_051106095.1). Classification (NCBI taxonomy): domain Eukaryota; kingdom Metazoa; phylum Chordata; class Lepidosauria; order Squamata; family Agamidae; genus Pogona; species Pogona vitticeps. The sequence goes on from NC_135786.1 coordinate 32,135,124, forward strand.
AAGCAATGTAGAGTAAAATGTTATTCAACAACTGTGTGGGCTGAGGAAATTCTGGAAACTAATCTAGAAGAGTAACTACTGTATCTTGATTACAGGTTTGCTAAGAAAATATTTATTAAATATTTTGTACCATCTCTCACCCAGCAGGACCTCAAGATGGTATAGAATAAAAATGATTTTAAGCAGACAACAAGCTTTTTTATTTTTAAAAAAAGCAACTGAAAACTTGTGTGGAAACCCGAGATAAACCACAACACATAGATTTTTCCTATCTCATCCCATTACTTTATTGGAAGTACATAAATTACATAATACATATATAAAGGTAGCCACAATGATCAGGCAAGTAAAATCTTTATCGCAACCACTGACTAGCTGAAAGCTTCCACATTGTGGATTTTCAATTTTGCTTCCTCGCCCACCCCCATTCTCCCCCACCCCCGATGCCATTCACAGATGCAAGTTGTCATCCTGGTGTACAGGGGTTGTTGTTGTTGTTTAGTCGTGTCCAACTCTTCGTGACCCCATGGACCAGGGCACACCAGGCCCTCCTGTCTTCCACCGCCTCCTGGAGTTGGGGCAAATTCATGTTGGTAGCTTCGATGACACTGTCCAACCGTCTTGTCCTCTGTCGTCCCCTTCTCCTCTTGCCTTCACACTTTCCTAACATCAGGGTCTTTTTAGGGAGTCTTCTCATGAAATGGCCAAAGTATTGGAGCCTCAGCTTCAGGATCTGTCCATCCAGTGAGCACTCAGGGTTGATTTCCTTTAGAATTGATAGGTTTGTTCTCCTTGCAGTCCAGGGGACTCTCAAGACCCTCCTCCGGCACCACAATTCAAAAGCATCAATTTTTCGGCCATCTGCTTTCTTTATGGTCCAGCTCTAACTTCCATACATCGCTATTGGAAAAATCATAGCTTTGACTATGCAGACCTTTGTCATCAAGGTGATGTCTCTGCTTTTAAAGATGTTGTCGAGGTTTGTCATCGCTTTCCTCCCAAGAAGCAGGTGTCTTTTAATTTCGAGGCTGCTGTCACCATCTGCAGTGATCATGGAGCCCAGGAAAGTAAAACCTGTCATTCCTCCATATCTTCCCCTTCTATTTGCCAGGAGGTGATGGGACCAGTGGCCATGATCTTAGTTTTTTTGATGTTGAGCTTCAGACCATTTTTTGCACTCTCCTCTTTCACCCTCATTACAAGGTTCCTTAATTCCGCCTCACTTTCTGTCATCAGAGTGGTATCATCTGCATATCTGAGGTTACTGATATTTCTTCTGGCAATCTTGATTCCATCTTGGGATTCCTCCAGTCATGCCTTTCACATGATGTATTCTGCATATAAGCTAAATAAGCTGGGGGACAATATACAACCTTGTTGTACTCCTTTCCCAATTTTGAACCAATCAGTTGTTCCATATGCAGTTCTAACTGTTGCTTCCTGTCCCACGTATAAGATTCTCAGGAGATAAATAAGGTGGTCAGGCACTCCCATTTCTTTAAGGACTTGCCATAGTTTGCTGTGGTTCACACAGTTAAAGGCTTTTGCCTAGTCAATGAAGCAGAAGTAGATGTTTTTCTGGAACTCTCTGGCTTTCTCCATAATCCAGCGCATGTTAGCAATTTGGTACCTAGTTCCTCTGCCCCTTCGAAATCCAGCTTGTGCTTCTGGGAGTTCTCAGTCCACATACTGCTGAAGCCTGCCTTGTAGGATTTTGAGCATAACCTTGCTAGCGTGTGAAATGAGTGCAATTGTACGGTAGTTGGAGCATTCTTTGGCACTGCCTTTCTTTGGGATTGGGATGTAGACTGATCTTTTCCAATCCTCTAGCCACTGTTGAGTTTTCCAAACTTGCTGGCATATTGAATGTAGCACCTTAACAGTGTCATCTTTCAAGATTTTAAATAGTTCAGCTGGAATGCCATCACCTCCACTGGCCTTTTTGTTAGCTAGGCTTTCTAAGGCCCACTTGACTTCACTCTCCAGGATGTCTGGCTCAATGTTAGCAACCACACTATCTGGGTTGTCCGGGATATCCAAATATTTCTGGAGTACAGGGGTTACATACGATGAAATCATGGGAGCAGGGGCTGAAATAGTCATCACCAGTTGCTCTGCTTTCAACCACCTCACCTGCAGCAATAAAAACCACCTGTTTTTCTTTTTCTTTTGTTCACTCAGAATTCCAGAGATAAACAGAGTCCACAAACCAAATGCTTCGCATCTCTATCCATCTGAATGATGGAATAAGACATTTTTAAAGAAAAAAAAGGAAAAGGCTATGTTGTCCTTGCACAACATCCAAAGAAAAGAATGGGCAGTACCTTGGTTAAGCTATTATAATATAATGCATGACCTTGTCGTTGGAATATTTTTATGTGTTGGTGCTAGTATTTGAGTTCTGTTTCAAGTGGCAAATTCTCTTTTGTTGGCACTGGAAGCTACTTAGCAGAGGGTCTAGTGGTGGGGATGCAATTCCTCCATATGGGTATATACACACTCAGGCCCTCCCTCCACTCCTGCCTCATCAGGTTCAATGCTGATTCTGCAATGCTGTTGCCAGTGTTTTTTGCACTGCCTGTTGTCAAAATGAAGTCAGAGGAATGAGATGTTAGGAATTCGACCTATTGCTTTTGTAGCTCAGATAAAAATAAAAGCACAGCGAGTTGAATTAGCCAAAGCTGTTATGCTGCAAGGATTCTGGTTCATCTATGACTCAGTGGTTCCCAACCTTGGGTCCCCAGACATTGTGGGACTAAAATTCCCTGAAGCCTTCACCACTAGCTGCGCTGGCCAGGATTTCTGGGAGGTGTAGTCCAGGAACATCTAGGGACCTAAGTTTGGGAACCACTGGTCCATCATATCAGCACACCACCACCATTAGTTCTCAACAAATCAATTCAATATAAGTGAGCAAAGCAACCTATGAACTAGCTAGACCTGCCAAATCAGGAGCACACCAACCAGCTGCTCTGCTGCTGTCACTCACTAGTCACACCTTTGTCTTCCTTCAACCAGTTCTACACATCAGTCCTAGCCAGCCATCTTGAGCAGTCTGCCTCTCCCCTCCACTGCCGTGCTGGATATCCCTTGACTGATTCAAAGGTGGGGAACCAGCATCTAGCTGACTGTCAATGTAGCCATCTAGTAATGGGACTTTCAGGTTAACCTGAAGGAGGAAAAACACAAAAGAAGCTCATCCTTGTTTTCTTGGATTCTTTCATAAACTTCTGAGAGAGATCCTCTGAAATCTGATTAATTCACTTTTCTGAAAGATGGGGTCATAAAATTATCAGATTTCTATAAAATTATCTCTACTGGGTTAACTCCATTTAGCCCATGTATGTAAAATTGCCTCATTAATATTCCAACTAACAGCATCCCGAGTCTTCCAAGAAGGTCTGTCAGCTGCCAGTCAGGAGTAAAAGGTCATCCTGGAAGTGAGCAGGAAGTTCGAATCTTTTAAAAGCCATGGAAAGCTGGAATGGTTGCTCTTTTACTGCTTGGTGATGTGTTCACTGTTGATGGGAGAGCTCCTCTGATCCCCATTTTGATTTTGGATCGTCACGGTCTTTGCTACTGGCCCGCTGTTCCTCTTCTTCCATTGTGGATTATATTTATTTTATGGAATCCCTGATGCTGTTGTTCCTCCATTTTGAACTATTTATTTGATCATTTATTGCTTCCTTTTTGCCCTTTTTGTTTCCTTGTTTTTGCTGGGGGGGGGTAATTAAATCTCCTTCCCTCTCCCTTTCCTTTATTTTTGCCGTTGCACACTAGACTGCCTGCCTGACCTCGACCTGATAGATTGCTGACTGCACTGCTGGGCTTTGGAGCCACCAAAATGGTGGGCGGAATGAAACCTCCCAATCTCCATATTCTATTCAGAGGTGTTGCCTTGTGGGGACAGGTTATATTTTCTGTCCATAGTGAGTGAGTGTGATTGTTTTAATTTTTATTCCCCCTGTATCTGTGCGGCAGAAAGGGGTGTAATGGTCTTACTTTTTCCTGTGGAATAGGTTTTTTAATTTTAAATTTATTCTGTTTAAAGCCAAACTGAGGAGGAGGAAGAGGATGCTAATGTGGTAATAAATGTGGATGTTACTGTACTGCTACTGTTTGCCTGCATGGTCTGATAGTGGATTTTTATTTTTCACATATTATTGTTGTGATTCACTTTTCAAGTAGGTGACTGTCTGCTGCCTTGTCCCCATTTGCTTGTGTGTGCTTTTAGTACTTCTGAAGGTTCTGTAGGGTTTAACTTAGTCTAGTATCAAAAACCCAAATGACAACAAATCCCAAAGAGCTAGTCCCTTTTGTTTTTTATCAGAGAACCAGCACCCGAAGGACCTGAAAACGAATGAGGTGCCCCCCTGAAAGATCTTGAACAAAATCCAAACTTTTCCTTTTATTTGTTTGTTTAGAAATATTTTTATCCCACCTTAAAAAGGACCCGAGGTGGCTTCCACCATAGCGCCATCCATCACGGTCTCCTTCCCTCTCCGCATGTGAGGACAGGATGGGGCGTTCACTTGCCAGATAGGGGGCTGGCCCCACTTTTGCAACAAGTGGACAGGTTTTCTGTCATTTGTAATGGGACAGCCAGAAGCTGCAGCTCCCAGGGCTACTCCAGCTCCCTTTTTAAACCTTTAATTCTTAGCCCAGTTTACGCTTTCCATGTGTCTCCTTAAATGGCTGTTGTTCCATCCATTTTTCACTGCGTGGCAGAAGAAACCAGAGGCAGGAAAGGTTTGTTTTCTGGATTATAACTCCCAGAATCCCACAACCTGCATCTCTCCAAATTTTAAACGGTATATCCTGAAGCATGTGCCTAGGGAGGAAACAAACCAGCAAATTTGATGCTGCCTCATCAAATCCATTGGTTGAAATAAGACTTAGACCCCTCAGTTTCCCCTAGATTATCATACTTTCAGAAACGGACGCATTAATTGTCAAATATGTAACAAACCCAGTCTCTTCTCTTCCTTTTTAGGAAGCAATGGAAGCTGTCGTAAAACTGGTGGCCTTCAGAGTTATTGGATTGCAATAATGCTGGGGGCGGTGGGAGTTGTAGTCCAAATGTTCTGGACTGTGCTAGCTTAGCAAAGACTATCCTAAGGATCTAAATTTCAGCCTAATGTCATAATCCAGAGGACAGAGATAGGGAGAAGTTACTTTTATAAACTATAGGTCCTGTAACAAACCCAGTTTATTGCCAGTTACCAAATTGGTACAGTGGGGTCTCTACTTAAGAACTTAATCCGTATTGGAAGGTGGTTCTCAAGTTGAAAAGTTCTTATGTTGAATCTGCATTTCCCATAGGAATGCATTGAAAACCATTTAACCCGTATCTGCTCTTTTCCGTCCATAGAAACTACGGTAATTTTTGCCTCTCAGCACCTGCTCGTTGAAGATAGATAAAGAACTCCCAGTGAGGAAAGAGATATGTCACAATTAAGTCTTCTTTTCCTCCTCTTCACCAAAGTCCAGCCCTTCCATTAAGTCAGTAGTTCCCAACCTTGGGTCTTGAGGTGTTCTTGGACTAAGACTCCCAGAAGCCTTCAACACAAGGTGTGCTGCCCAGGATTTCTGGGATTTGCAGGCCAAGAACATCTAGAACACCTAAAGCTAGAAATCACTGCGTTAGCCAGACTAAGGCAGTCATCTCACCTAGCAGATTTGGGGAGTCAGGAAAGGGTAGCTAATGGTTATTCCTATGATGTTTTTTTCTGCCAGGAATGGAGGGAGACACTACAGTGGGATACTTCTGTTTCATTTGTCTGAATATTTTGGCTGCCTTTAGGCAATTCCAAGCATGTGCAAAATGCATCCCATTCACCAATGTGTAAACAGGAAGCTTCTCCTCATTTGTGGTTAGGGAGCAAGATCCCACTTGAGGTCTCATTTAAGGAAAAATAGATTGATCTTAAGGGTGCTTCCAGACAAGTTTTTTTTTTCCTACCCAGGACATGACAGGTTGGCACGGCTGATGCCTGCAAGTCAAACAGGAGCTGTGCTGATCATTGTCAGGGTAAATGGCTGATTCAGGAGACTGGTAGGTTAGGAAGATCCAGCGAATGGAGTGCAATCCAAGCTTGCCAGTATTAAATGGTGCTATTTTTAAGGGGGGGTGGAATCATTTGTTTAGCATTCAATCAGACGTGACTGAACCATCAGTACAAAATTTTAGGAACCTACTACTTCCTATGCACCTTTAGGCCAATGGCTGCTGAAGTGCTTTGTATGTCCAGAATGGAGAAACATACTGTGAATTCTTTGTGTGTCTACTTGTAGTGGTAGAAAATAGCTGCATTTTGGACAACAATGCCTAGAATCCACCATTTGGCAGCTGTGCGATTCTGGGAGTTGTAGTCCAAAAGACACTCCCTATTTCTTCAGGACATTCCAGACTGTCTTTTTTTTTTCCTAATCCAAGGAATTCATAACATTCAGGGAATTTATAATACTGTAGTAGGGGGAAAGTGGTTGTTTGAAATGTGGTGCTGGAGAAGAGCTTTGCAGATACTGTACCCTGGACTGCCAAAAAGACAAACAAATAGGTCCTAGATCAAATCAAGCCTGAACTATCTCTGGAGGCAAAAATGTTGAAACTGAGGCTGTCCTACTTTGGCCACATCGTGAAAAGGCAGGATCCTCTGGAAAAGATAATAATGCTAGAAAAGATGGAAGGCAGCAGGAAAAGAGGAAGACCAAATAAGAGATGGACTGACTGGCTCCTTACAGGAAGCTATGTATGTAGTAGTAATCTGACAATAGTTAAGTGCTGGCACTGGAATACCTTCCCCACTGGGCTCTTCAAGCAGAAGTTAGCCAGCCATTTGTTTGGGATGCTACAACTCTGGATGCCTGCACTGAGTAGCTGGTCAGACCCATCTACTGGATGACATAAAATATCCCTTCCAGTTGGAAGTATCCGTCTGCTACCACGACTTGGAGCGATGCCTCTGAACTACAGAGAAGGTAAGTAGAATGTCTTGCAAAAGTCCTTTTCTTTCAAGGGACCAAACTGTACATAATGGACTGCCTATCTGTACTGTATTAGTAGTGGAAATCTGCTAGCCTCTTAAAGGCATGATTCAGGCAGACCTCCATGATTGAGCAATCAGACCTGCGAACAAAGCTTGGGTTTACCTCCCAATGAACAATCACAAAACAAAGCAGGCTAATTTGAAGACTACAGGAAGTATAAAAAGTTCCTGATGTGACAACCAGTCACTGCTGGAAATTAAGGAATTCCTTCTCCAAACAATGGGCTACTTGTAATGTGTAGGTTGGCCAAAAGACACACACACATTAGTTTTTGGGGGCGTCTACTGTTCTGAGTGGGATTTTCTGGGAGCTGCTGTTGAAAAATTAGCTCGTGGAAAACGCTGCTCCGCTCAAAAAGGAGGTGCTGAAACAGTGGCAAATATGGGTCCCCCTCCTTTCATCCCAAACCTAATTGAACTGGTTCTAAACTGGAGCTCAATAATAGAAAGTTCAGCAAGCCATCAGCTGAATAATAGGCAACATGGTGCCCACCACTAAAAATGTTCATTAGCCCCAGACAACATGGTCATGGATGATGGGGTTTGTAGTCCAGACAGTTAAAGGGTCTGACTTTGGATAGGTCAGTCTTCCCAATGGAACATAAGAAATGAAACCAATTGGTATTACATTCCAAACCGAGGAACAGTACTGTATTACGCAGTTTCCCTATACCCAGTGGTGTGTAGCAGATAGAATGACGGACTAGGATACGTGAGATCTGTGTTCGAATTCCCATTCAGCCGTGGAAACTCACTGGGGCTGTGGCACTGATAAAACTACTCTTTAAATATCTCACTTACCTTGAAAGCCCTATTGGGGTCCCTATAGGTCGGTTCCAACTTGACTTGCATTTAAGAACAGCTATTTAGTTTTCTGCAGCAACCCGGGAGGGAGTAGTTACCCCGGATTAAGAAACGCGGCGTAGCCTGCCCAGGTGTGAGAGTGGCGGGAAGTCTCCCCCTCACCCCACCCCCACCCCCGGGGACCTCAGAGGCCGGTCTCTTACCTGTGTCAGACCGAAACTGCCGAAAGCCCTCGGCGCTCGACGAGGCGTTTTCCGTTCCCCGCGGGGAGAGATGAAACTGCCTGGCTGTTGTTTTCACCTCCCAGCTTTGGGAAAGAGCAGGCTCGGATGGCGGCGGCGGCGGCCAATGGAAAATAGGAGTTTCCCCAAACGGTCCCCTCCCACCCCAAAGGATTTGGCCATACAAGGCGAAAGAATGCTGCGCGGCGAGGGTGGCAGCAGCCCAGCTGTGGGGCGTGGGGTTTGGGGGCTGTGAGAACGAGCCGAGGGGAGGAGAAGAGGGGATTCTGCCTTATATAGATGAAACGGTGCCTGGGGAGGGGGGGGGGAAGCGCGCGGCAGCCCCGTCGCGGAGCATCCGAGAAGCCCGGCGGCGCGAGCAAGCAACACACCCAGCATCGGGGATGCTGAACACACGCCTTCCTTTATAAGGTTACAAGCCGGGCAAAGGACACGTGTGTCCGTCGGCTGTGGGCAAGCGTTTACACAGAGGCACACGGGGACAGGTTTAAAAAACAGCTCGCGGCGGGAGGGGGTGCTTCCCCGGCATGGGCATAGCTGGCATTTTTTCCGATGCGCACTTTTCTCTTGCAGGATCAAAGTTCCGCGGCCGTTTCCTTGTACAGCAGAAACGCGGAGCGGCAGCCGCACGGAAAATTGTGTTTTCGGCAACTTTCGCAGATTTCACGCTGCGCCCCTCCTGGCAAACGGCGGTACTGCAGCTTCTTCTGCCCCGACCGCTCCTCTCGTAATAGAAGCGCGGGGAATCCTACTGGCTAACTATGCAGAAGTTGGGAGATCTAATGGTTTTGCAACCGTTTCCGAAGGAGTACTCTAACGTAGCATTATTATTTTTTCAGTGTTAGGTTTTGGACTACATCTCGCAGAATCCCCCAGCCTGCAGCCGGAAGAAAAAAGCAATCAGAAAATAAGCAGTTTCCAAATTTTGAGGGGGAAAAAACATTTAGGACAGAACAGTTAAAACAATTTCACAACTTATTTATTTCATGCCAGTTAGCCAGGACTAGGGAGCTGCCTTGTATCCGTTTAAGGAGGAAGGCAGGGTAGAAATAAGTTAAAACACAAAATTATTATTATTATTATTAGTAGTAGTAGTAGTATTAGTATTATTATTATTATTATTATTAGTAGTAGTAGTAGTAGTAGTAGTAGTAGTAGTAGTAGTAGTAGTAAGTAGTAGTAAGTAGTAGTAAGTAGTAAAAACACCAGGCACAGTCAATCAAAGCTATAAAAGCTTTGACTGGTACTATGTAATAGATACAAGTTTTAACCAAAAGCTTAAATACTGGTTAAATATTGGAGCAGTATGTATGCAATTCCTTATATTACAGTTTTTTGTAACTCTGCTGGTGTTATTCCCGAGATCCAAAAGGGCTTATAGTACTGTGTTACATTTCTTGATATTGTTCCCAAAGCCCCAGTGACTACGGGAACCACTGAAGTGTGCTTCATCCACAAAAGATGTTTCAATTGTCAGGTCTCTGTATTTTGTTCGTTTTTCCAATTCTTTATTTTCAACTCTGACATCCCCCTGGAATTACAATGTCAGTGATCCAGACAGTCCTTCGTTCTATTACTACCATGTCTGGTGTGTTATGTTCAAGGTGTCTTGTCAGTTTGGATCCAGAAATCCCACAAGAGCTTGACTTCCTCATTTTCTGACACCTTCTCTATCTGTTCCCATGGGTTTTTGGAGGCTGGCAAGTTTTATTTATTTTGCATAATGACTAGTGCACTAATTTTGCCACTTTATCCCATCTAATTTGAGGTGTGACACACTTTCATATATTTTTTTCACAGTGCTGTTAGCACTAATTCTTTGGATCTTAGCTTTCATCACGTTGGTTTGAAGTGCTTGTTGTTGTGCAGCAAAAATCAAGCCTTCGGTTTCTTTCTTAAGGGTCCCCAGTTTTAGCCATGCCCATGTTGAATTATGATCATGCTTTCCATCAATATTTCTCAGGTGTTATCCATATAGTACTTTATTTTTCCAGCTGTTTAATTTATTTTCAAATTGTTGTTTCTTATACTGAGCCTTTGTTTATGTTGGTTTCCAAATATTTTCCATTTTCATTGCCTTAAATAATTTTTCTCTGCTTGTACTGATATAATAATTTAGGCTTCTTTTTTTCCTCCTCTACTACCTGCTGTTTTTGCAGTGATTCATGACCTCTGAATTTTCATGATAAAGATAATCTGTCCACATCACTTTTTTTTAATGTAGTGTGTGATGCATGTTCATTAGTTTCCATGTTTTTTGATCCAATTCTTCTAATTTGTTTTGAGTCCAATCTATTATTCCAGCTGGGTAGCTAATTACTGGAACTGCCCATTTGTTAATGGCTTTGATTGTATTATAATAATAATAATACAATTATATTATCACCATCACCATCACCATCACCATCACCATCACCATCACCATCACCATCACCATTATTATTATTATTATTATTATTATTATTATTATTATTATTATTATTATTATTATTATTATTATTATTATTATTATTATTATTATTATTATTATTATTATTATTATTATTAGTTCAGTCCCAGGAAAGTGAGTACAGGATTGTTCCCAACAGAAACAGATTAAGCCACACCGAGTAGACTTTGTCTGGAGGGGCAGGGTATACATTTAATACAAGTAAAGTAAAGTAAAGATGGCATCTACATTGATCATTTATTCTACTATTTGAATTGTATCAATAAATGGAAATCTCCTCTGTTCCAAGCCATTTTCTCAGAAGTGTATTTTCAAAACTTCAAGATTCAATACAGGGATGCACAGCTGTGAGATCATCATAATAATAGTTAACTATTTATCTAATGCTTCACAGCAGGGATGTGGAAAAAGGTGATGGGAGTCTCATAAGTGGTTCAGGACAGAGAAAATGGAGCACCTGCACCCCCCTCCAATCATTGCTATATACATGAATTGGGCTTTTCTGTTTACAACAAGTTCCAAAATGGGGGCTGCAGGTCCATTCAGAGGTAGCAGGGCTCAGATTTCACCTCTGAAGCTGTGGATTAGAATGTCCCTCCCAACAATGGGCTGCCAGTAACTCGGCACCTCCCGCTCCCCTTGCCTTATACTGTTCCTTTTTGGCTGGGAATGAAGGCACACAGAAATGTTAGCTTCTTGGCTAAACCATGTGTTTCAATCTAAGGCAAGGGGGCAAGATCGTAATCTAGTTTCATACCGAAATAAATCTGTTAATCTTTAAAATGGCACAATGCCTTTGTGTTTATTGTTCTTTATTTCTTATGCATGCTGAAACAGGCTGAAATGTGGCTCCCTCTGTGAAAATTACAGTGTGGCCTGTGCACACATTACAAGAGGAGGCTAAGTATGATGGGCTTGCAGGACCTAGTCCAGTTTATAACTAAAGTTTGTTTAGTACCTTTAAGAAAACAGATTTATTATAATATAAAATTTTATGGATTTCAATCCTGCTATAAGAAATCTTCTAGTCTTAAAAGCACCTCCTCACTCCTTGGCTGAAAACCTCTTTGTGTAAACTTTACATAATCAGTTGATGCTAATTGTAGCTATCTGGTGGGATGCCAGGATACATCGTGGCGGCTTAACTAGGGGCACGCCAGGCACTCGACTATCTCACCAGTGAACTGCAGCAAATTATGCAAACTTTAGATTTGGCCTTTTTTTTGTAATAGCAGAATAACATGGCTAACCCTTTGAAAATATGCCAGTCGTACACAAACCAAGCACAGAGTAAGCACTGCAGATATCAACTGGGCTTTGTTTTGTATAAATACTACACTATTCCTTCGATGCACACTTTCCTGATAGAAAGCTACACACTGAGTAGGAGCTGCTTTGGGATGAATATGCACAGGGTTCTCCTCTTGGTTAATTTATCAGTCTTGAGTACTTGATTTAAAATCTTGTGATCAGTTCTTGTGTTTGATTGTGAGGCACTGCCACCTACAAGGCACTTGTAATCAGAGAAAAGAAGGAGGGAGGAAGACACAGAAAGAAAGGGGAAACAGAATAGAAGCAAATAAAGGGGCCTAATTTTTTTATCAGTTGAGAGTGTATTCCCATTTTAAACAGGCAGGAGTCCTAATTAGGAAGACAAATTATATTATAATTGGGTGACAGACATGTCTTTGATGAACAACTTTGAAAATCCTTGCCAACTCAGAACAGCCACTTTTCCCTTCAGTGGGTGATGCCTCTTTTTAAACAACTGCAACATGGGCAGGCACTGTTTTAAATGAAGCAAAATGAAGCAATCAAAATGTTGTTGATTCATGTGTTCAGACTGAGTGGATTAAAATTTGTGTGATTAACTGACTGACTGTTTATCAGCTATGTGACCCTCCTTCTCAATAACTCTTACCCAGCAGCATGCTTCTTTACCCAACACCAACTTTCTAATCTGGCTCTCCAGGAAGGTGCCAAAGAACTGTGATATCAGAACAGATACCTGAAGGCTGTAATTCTACACTCCCATATCTGGGAGTAAGCATTACTGAACTGAACAGGAGTACTTCAGAGTACACACACAATGGAAGAGTCTGCTGTTAGGTTCTAATCCTATACTGATTTATCCAGGAGTAAATCCCTTTAAACACATTAGGGCTTATATCTGACTAGACCCAACCTGGTGCCTTCTAGCAGTTAGTGTCTACAACATGCAGCATCCCCAGCTTTCCTGGCCATTGACCTTCTGGTTATGGATCGTAGGAATTGTCATTACCACATCTGGAGAACTCTAAAGTTACCTATAGTAAATCCCAGTACTTGCAACAGTTACTTTTTGGGACTAAATCTGCCAGAATCCCCCAGCCAGCATGGCCACTGGAATCCACTTCTGAATGAAAACAGGCAGGACTGCTAGTAGGTAAGCACTATTTATTATGCACAAATTCAGTAGACATCACAACTGGAAGAAAGGACTACTTTAACTGCAGCAGAGAGTCTTGAGTATCTCCCTTCTAAGCTGACATCCTCTCTCCTACTTTGGTGCGCTTTCATAGATTCTTTTATTGCTTCTCTTCAAAGCTTCTGCAGTATGGAAAGCCCTTTCTATATTCCAGAAGGCTTTAAAACAATATTTAACTAAGTCCACAGGAAAGATTGGCTTTGACCCTTTGCAGATACAGTTATAAGCTCAAACACTTTAATGTTTCACCTCAGAGGGGCCTTACAGACAGAGCAGTTTTAGGAGCTGTATTCCCACCATGAGAGCAGCAGGTCAAGCAAACATTGTAAATTCCCTAGTGCCTTTTATCTCTAATGGCTGCATTTGTGCTCTGAGGAAAAAGAGGCTTCTATGGTAAGGGGATGAGAGAGGATGAGACGGTTGGACAGTGTCATCGAAACTACCAACATGAATTTGACCCAACTCCGGGGGGCAGTGGAAGACAGGAGGGCCTGGCGTGCTCTGGTCTATGGGGTCACAAAGAGTCGGACACTAAACAACATGATAAGTAAAGTAAGATAATAGACAGATGCAAAGGCTATAGAAAAGTATACTTTTCTGCCACCTTGTGGCAACGAATATAAAAGAGCTGCATTCAAAAAGAAGTTTTCCCAGAGCATGTAAGCATTAAGTAGCTAGTTAAAAGTAATGTAGTTTCCTGTAACATGTTATTTTTTGGTAACAAGAGTGGAGCTATATTACATTCTAAAAGTAAAATATTGTGTAGTCACATAATTACTTGTTGAGTAAATGGTAACTTTTCCCAGTTACATCTGAAAGTTACTTTAAAAAAACATTTTGAAGCATTTTTGGAAGGAATTTAACAGGAGCTTTCTGAATGTTTATGCATCTCCTTTCAGTTCTAAGGGGCAAGGAGCAATAATAGAATTGGTCATTAGAAGTAAAAAAAAAAGTATTTCAAGAAGGAATTATTTTTGTAACCAGCGTAACAGTAGTGGTAATGATTACCTGACTGCCTCAAAGTGATGAATAACACCCTGCGTTTCTTTTTTAAAAAAATAATGGCCTGAAGTCTGCTTTCGCTATTATGCCGAAAGATAGAACTATCCACACGCAGAAACATATTTCCAGGTATGGTACCAGTTGCAAACAAAGATGAGACTGTATGTATTTTTTTAACCTTATCTAATGCATATGCTACCCCTATTCAGGCATTTCCATAGTCATTGTGACCACGGACTCATAATCAGTCCAGGACTAGGACACTATTTTATTTATTTATTTGATTTATTTATTTGATTTATACCCCGCCCATCTGGTCTAAAAGACCACTCTAGGTGTATCACTTCCCTTAGCTTGGGGGCCATTCACTCAAAAGATAGCTATCCCAGGCTACAACATTGTAAAAGAATTATGCAGGCACTTCAAAATATTTGTTTGTCAGATTTACCTTCTGTGTTAAGTGTATACCTTTAAAAGGTCATACATATTGAGGTCTGAAGTGGATAAACTTTGTTGTCACATTTTTTCTTTGAAGGACAGAATAATGGAGACTTGAAGCAAATGTCGGCATGTCTTGATGGCAGGCAAAGACTTTCATATTATTTTGGGCTTTTTTATTTCACATTGTTAAAAAAATTTTGTAAGCCACATTGGCAATATTGTATATTATGGCAGTCTAAAATTATTTATAGCTGCAGTTCTGGGAACAGGCTGTCTTGAACAAAGTGGAATTTACAGCTAAGTAAACATGCATAAGATTGCATTATAGAATACCAGCTCAAAAGCAATCCTGTAGTTGCTGGGGATTTCTTCCAGGTAAATATGCACAACACTGAATCAGAAGTCCAACAGTCTCTTACAACTGGCAATGCTAACAGGAACTATAAGCCAAAATATATACTGTAATGGGCTAAAGGTTCCCCACTGATTGACTATAGATCCCTGCTCCGAAATCAATTGGACTTGCTTTGGAGATAAAGCATGCATAGGATTACTGTAAGATGGCAGCAGTTCTCCAACTTTTCAAACTTAGTCCCTGCTCAATTCTACTTCCCCATCTTTCCTTTCTTGCACCAGTCCAATGCCAACTATCTCCTCAGCAGATGCACAGTAAATAGATCTCGCATTGAGCAGTGTGCCAGTGTTAAATGTGGAAAACATCTAAAGTTTTGCCATGCTGGAAAAAATCAAGCATCTCCATCTTCAAGGCTAAAGTAGTATTCCTGACTAATCATATTTGCAAGCTAGTTGTAGATTTTGAAAAGTTCTCTAAACATATATGAGGAATGGTGCATTCTAAGTATACTGCTATTTTTACAAACCCACTGTCTGAATAGTTAATAGCTGTGAGGAATAAGAATCCAGAGTAAAGTTAACAAGTCTTAGATATAAAACAGCATCACTTCTCCCAAATAACACTTACAGCCACCCTGTCTTGATATTATTTTTTGCATTTAATCTTTCGACTTTGTCATGGTGACAGTGTAAGACTGGGGCTTCAGAGATCAGGGTTCTAGGCATTAGCAGCCTTCATCTCTTTCTTTCAAACTGACATACCTCACAAGGGTGTTGTGAGGGTAAAGTGGGAAAGCCCACTGAAGAAAACAGTAACTAATAAATATGACCAGAATTCAGGTCTTAGACTGGACAAAGACATACCTGTGTGAATGTGCTTATCTGTTCCAAGATATCCTTTTACTTTACTGCACATTTCCCAGTTTTATTCTTACAACCGTCTCCCATCCAACAAAGGCAACAGTCCATACCCCTGATGATGTGGGCTACTTTATTTATACTAAAATAAACTTGTTATTTTTAAAAGCACAACTAGATTCTTTGTTGCTGATTTTGCTGTGGCACAGTGGTCAGCTACCACTCTGAAAATATTGGTGATATGACACCATCCAAAAACCTATTGACCATTATATGAATAGGTAAAGTTGACATGTAGTTGGGGTATTGCTATTGTTGTTTTTCCATGTGTTAGTTGTTTTTAATTTGCATTTTATTTTTGTTTGTATAATGCATCATGTGCTTTCCAGTGAGAAGCTTTCAAAGGTGTGCAGACTACAAGAATAAAGAATGGTATATAGTGAATTTATCATCTGAGTGTGGAAACTTCTGTAGCCAAATCAGCACCACCGATGTACAAAAGTGAGCTACCAACATAGAGGAGGTTTAAGTTTGGGACCCAATGAGGACTGAGCAGAAGACTTGGGTTTGAATTCCAGTCATGGTAACTGTGGGGTTGGCTCTGATAAAACAACTCCTTAAATATCTCACTAGGCTGACTGGATAGCTCAGTGAGTTAAGTTTCTAGCTGCAGAGTCTGAGGTTTTCAGTTTCTCCCTATGCATTCCAGAAGAGTCAACCTGTGTAGCTTTGGGCAAGCTGCACTGCCCCAGGACACCCCCAGAAGAAGGGAATGAGAAGCCATTTCTGTACCTAGAAAACCCTGAAAAAAGTCAACACGTCAAAATTTACACACACACACACACACACACACACACACACACACACACACACACACACACACACACACACACACACACACACACACACACACACACACACAACTAAAAAGGAGGGAGGGTGTTGTGGACCCCAGGGGAGCGACAATGAGTCAGGCTCAGTGGTTCTCAAACGGGGGTGCCCAGATGTTCTTGAACTGCAACTCCCAGAAATCAGCAAGTGGTGAAAGCTTCTGAGAATTACAGTCCAAGAACATCTGGCGACCCCAGTTTGAGAACCACTGCACTAAATGACCCCATAGACCTATCTTTTCCTTCCTAGTTTTCTTTTCCGCTTTTAACCAACCGCTATGCCTTTTCACCGCCGCTAGGAGGCAACAACGAGCAACGCCGTTCTGACCTGGCTCTTCTCTCTCGCCGTAGCTCCCTGTGGTCACATGACAGGATCCGGGCAGCGACACGCGCCTTCATTGGCGAAAGCTGCGGAGAGAGAGCGAATCACGTGGGCGTGCGGGGTGTCTTCCCGGCCGTGACCGCGGGGCGCGCTGAGCTGGGGGCTTGGTTGGGGAGACGATGAGCGGCGGCCGGCGGAAGGAGGAGTCGACGTCGCACTCGCCGCAGCTGCAGCAGCAGCAGCAGCAACACTTGGTGGCCAACGGCGGGGGCGGAGTGTTGCGGGGTTCGCTGTGGAGCAAAGCGCTGCGGAGCGACTCCTCCTGGGAGGACAAGGTGAGGCCTAGACCGCCCCGCAGCGCATTGGATGGGACGGGCGGGCAGGCGGGAGGGGGAGGTTACCCTGTGGGAACCGGGCGGAGGCGGGCAGGCCTCGACCTTGGGCTCTCGGAGCAGGCATGGCTTGGCCAGAGCGCCGGGGCTGGATATTCCGCCCACAGACATGGACTTGGTGACCATAGAATCAGAGAGGCCCTCTTTGGACGGCGGCCTGTGTTCGATCAGTCCAGAAGTCCTCAAATGCTGTACACGTGTCGAGTTGTCTAAAGCTATTGGTTGGGACAGAGCAAGGCTGAGTGGCTGGAACCCAGTAGGTGTTGTGGGACTACAACTCCCATCATCCTTTGCCACTCGCTCTCCTAGCCTGGGCCGATGGGAATTGAAGGCTCCCTCAACACCTCTGCAGGGTCATAAGTTAAATAAATAAGTTGCCATCCGTGTTCTTGGTGGTTAACAGATCAGCAGGCGGATGGGAGGGAGGGAAGCCGGCTGAAGTTGGAACATTCAGTCATAATTTCAGGAATAGTTTGTAGGAGGAGATTGCAGATCCTCAAATGGGCTTCTGCAGCTGCTGTGTTGGTTTCAGGTTACAGATAGAGTTGTCACTTGGACTGCTGGGTTGAAGGAAGCAAATGATTCCCCCTCTTTGAAAATATGAATCATCTTTCATTCCTAAGTATCTCTGTTTGTTTGTGAAAATCCCAAAAGTCCTGTTAGGTGGCAATAGGAAGGATACAGGCAGGTTTTACACTAACAAAACTAGACACAGTTTGATTTCTGTTGCTTTTTAGAAGCCTAGCACATTACCTATAATTTAATAGCTGGGGGGAGGCAGAGAATTTACCACGAAAAGATAAAATCTGAATTTTAGATTTCTCTGTTTCTTCAGTATACGATCCCACTGTTTGAACAGCTTAAATCTGGCATTCTTATTGTTTGCCTGACATTCTTATTGTTTGCCACACTAAGTAAAAAGGAGAGGCTGGAGGATTTATCTCTTTATGCTTGTTCAAAAAAGTCTAATGGTAATCTTGTTTTTATAGGGAGATTTAACTTTTCAGGTGCTTTTCAGTGGAAAGTGTCTCTGGAATTAGGATAAGTTGTGCAAAAAGAGAGTTGAGGGGCTTGAAGAGAGAGATCCATTCGAGATGGAATGGAGTGTGTTGCAGCACTTCAGTGGAGCAGGCTTCTGTTCTTCAGGGCTGGGGACACTTAAAGATTAGTCTTATGTGCCACTGAGGTTTCTCATGATTCTGTGAGGTACACAGAATGACCTATGACATAGATTAAGGAACTGGAAAGACTAGATACTGATTCTGGTTCAACTGAGGTGTTGGAAAGCCAGTGGTAAATTATTTTACAGTAAGTAACTAGTGGTAAATCAATAAAAACACAGAAGTGACATCCATTGAACACAGTAAGGTTGTCTTCTAGATAATCTTACTAGACAGAGAAGCAGGAGTGCTCTGTATGCAAGGTTAAATATTGTCTTGAATAACACCATTGGTGATAAAGTTGGGATTAGACTCTGAAATCAGGGTAACTGGTAACACAGGTTGGCAGACATTGGGGCATTGTCAGTTCTATTAAAATTGTACCCTTTTAGTAATGCAGCTTATATGGCTCCATATGTGTTTAAAACAATGGATCAGCAACCAAATTAAAGCAAAAAATAGATTTACACAGTTGAGTCAAGAAAATCGGCAATGTTTTGTCGTAGAGATTCACTTCCAATTGCCCTATTTCACTTGAGAATATTATTTGGCATAATCTTTCTAAATTAGAATTTAGCTTATGCAAAGGTGTTGTGGGCACAGGGAAAGCTGGATATTATGTAATTAGACACATCCTGTGGGGGCAAGAGGAGAAGGGGACAACAGAGGATGAGATGGTTGGACAGTGTCATCGAAGCTACCAACATGAATTTGACCCAATTCCGGGGGGCAGTGGAAGACAGGAGGGCCTGGCGTGCCCTGGTCCATGGGGTCACGAAGAGTCAGACACATCTTAACGACTAAACAACAACAAAAACAGAGTTTAATCTATTTGTGTTCATGGGAATAGATCTTTCCTTTTGTTCCATCCCACAGAATTTGGAACAAACTCCACTGGTTAACATGGGCTATATTCTTGTTTGGGGTCTGAAAGATTTATCGTTAGAAGTTGAGTTAATTGTCCTCTGGTAAAATGTGCAGCTTCTCTCCATCTTTCCATTGCAAGTGGAATCTCCCTCTTCCTTGTCAATAATTGTAAGTAAAAGTGTGTAAGGTACAGGCTAGCTGTATTGTACTTTTTTGTTTTCAAAGCAGATATGATTATGTGTGGCTTGCAATAAAAGTGCTGCTTTTTCTTAATGCTTATCTTCTTATGAGGTCGGAGTATTTAATTGCATGTAACTGTTAGAGAAACAAAGTGAAGTCTTCAGTGTTTTTACCGAATAAAATCTTCAGTATTTCCCCACTCAGACTGGGGATATACAGATATTAAGCAAATATAATCCATGCATGATCTTAGGTCTTAGTAGATCTTAACATGTTAGTAGAACTTAACATCAGAGAGAACATGTATAAGATGAGAAAAATATTGTTTGTAGGTGGTACTTCAAAGATGCATTAATGTGTGACAAAAGAAATGGCAAAGTGTGAGAGTTGATGCAGCAGTATGACAGCTTCCATACTTTATACACGCGATCTATTTCAGCAGAGTGTGTATTAATTTTATTTTTATAGGAATATCTGGTTATTTGGACAGTTGCAGTCAGGTGGAAAAATTCAACCTGCTTGATCCAAATGTAACCATGGACTTGACTATGGTGCAGTGCTTTATGCTAGCCCCGTATAGCAGCATCCAAGATTTAAATTATGGCTTGTCTGTTAAATTCAGTGGAACATTTATATTGTCCAGTTTTCTTCTGTCTCAGTCTAACCAACCTAATGGACTTGTTAGGCTCAGGTAGCTCCTTGAAATTAGAAGAAGGGGTTTTCTTTCTCTTAAACTGAATGCCACAAAGCATTTAAATGCGTGTCTTCTGCTGTTTTCAGGTCAGCGATTTGAAACTTAAAATATATTTCCAACTCAGATCAAAGCAGTTATGTTTCTCTCATTCCAGTCCCTTACTTTTCTTTTGGAAATGTTTCCATAGTTCTATTGAACAAAGCAGTCGAGACATCTTCAGGCTTTCTGTTAGGCACAAGAGCCATCCTGCCTCATGTCTCCTATGAGAACTATAAGTTTATATGAACATTCATTTTGCCTTTCTTATTTTGCAGGATGAATTTCTAGATGTGATTTACTGGTTCCGACAGATCATTGCTGTTATCTTGGGCGTGATTTGGGGCATTGTTCCATTCAAGGGATTTGTGGGCATTGCAATGTAAGTTTTCATTTGTTTTTGCTTTTTAGGAGGAATTGTAATGGATACCTAGTATGGTTTAGGGGGTAGAGTGACAGACTAGAGGACTTGGGAGGTTTGAGTTCGAATCCCTATCCAGTCATAGAAATTCCTGGAGGTGTAGAATTGGAAAACCAGTCCTCGGATATCTCACTTACCTTGAAAGCCCCATGAAAGCCCTATTAGAATTGCTATAACTTGGTTCTGACTTGAGAGCATATAAAAGGAATTATAAAGTTGGCGGAGGGCTGAAGTTGAAACAGTTGAGATGGGTTGGGTTGCACATACTCCCCATGTCTGAAAAATTTCCGAGACAACAATTGCCAAATTAAGAGCATTCAGTGTTTTTGCAATGCAATTTGTGGAAAAGTCACCTTGATTTCACTGTAGATGGGACAATTCAAGAACAAACCATCACACAAAAGATGATACAAAGATGGGACCTCGATATCTGGCAGAGCATCTTCTCCCACCTAGTTCTACCTGAATCACCCGACAAAGCCAGCAGGGACGGCTGAGGGGCCTAACGCCGAGAGAGGCCCGGAAAGAAAGAACAAGAAACCGGGCCTTCTCGGCAGTGGCCCCTCGGCTTTGGAACAGCCTCCCTACGGAAATTTGTCTGGTACCCTCGCTGGATGTTTTTAAAAGCCATTTGAAAACATGATTTTTCAGGCAAGCTTTCCCTCCAGTCAATTAAACTGTTTTTACTTTTTCTTTACTTTTTCTTTAATCTTTCCATCTTGGCAAGGTTTTATATAATTTTATATAATTTTTATATAATTGTTAAATTTTTTTTGATATTTTAATGTTTTAAGATACTGTTTGTTGTGTTTTTATGTATGTAAGCCGCCCTGAGTAGACCTTGAGGGGCGGGGTATAAATTGAATTAAACTAAAGATACAATGTTTGTGCACAATGGTTGTGCATTAACAACTCCTGAGATACCAAAAAGGATTGTCTAGAAACTCAGGTATTTCAGTTTTGTGAGTAGAGCTAGGCTGCGTGGCCTTGGGCAAGCTGCACAGTGCCTGAATACCCCCAGAAGTGGGACACTGTAAACCACTTCTGAGTCCCATCAGCTCTTCCAGCTAATGGTGAGGGTTGATGGGAATTGCAGTCCAACAATTTCCGAAGGGTTATAGATTTCCCATTTCTTGTTTAGAATGCTGGACTTGGGTAGTAGAGTTGGGATTTCAGAGCATGTAAATTTGCTTTGGCTTTCAGTTGCTTCAAAAGTGGAATTTATTGTAGAAAAAGCCCTAAAAGAGCTTCTGTCTTGTATTTTCAAAGGTTTAAATTGTTCTGTAAACTCTTCTTATATAAGTAGCCTTCAGTCTCTTATTGGAGAGAGTACAGCAGGGCATAAATATTTTTTGTAAAATAATTGTTTTGGCAGCCTTGTGAAAGAAAAGAGACCTGTAGTAGTACGCACCTCCAATTCTGTTTGGTGAAGACTTCTGTTTTTATCGTCGTCGTCGTTGTTTAGTCGTGTCCGACTCTTCGTGACCCCATGGACCAGAGCACGCCAGGCCCTCCTATCTTCCACTGCCTCCCGGAGTTGTGTCAAAGTCATTCTGGTAGCTTCGATGACATTGTCCAACCATCTCATCCTCTGTCGTCCCCTTCTACTCTGGCCTTCACACTTTCCTAACATCAAGGTCTTTTCCAGGGAGTCCTCTCTTCTCATGAGATGGCCAAAGTATTGGAGCCTCAGCTTCAGGATCTGTCCTTCCAGTGAGCACTCAGGGTTGATTTCCTTTAGAATTGATAGGTTTGTTCTCCTTGCAGTCCAGGGGACTCTCAAGAGCCTCCTCCAGCACCACAATTCAAAAGCATCAATTTTTCGGCGGTCAGCTTTCTTTATGGTCCTGCTCTCACTTCCATACATCACTACAGGAAAAACCATAGCTTTGACTATGCAGACTTTCGTTGGCAAGGTGATGTCTCTGCTTTTTAGGATGCTGTCAAGGTTTGTCATCGCTTTCCTCCCAAGAAGCAAGCGTCTTTTAATTTCGTGGCTGCTGTCTCCATCGGCAGTGATCATGGAGCCCAAGAAAGTAAAATCTGTCACTGCCTCCATATCTTCCCCTTCTATTTCCCAGTAGGTGATGGGACCAGTGGCCATCATCTTAGTTTTTTTGATGTTGAGTTTCAGGCCGTTTTTTGCACTCTCCTCTTTCACCCTCATTACAAGGTTCCTTAATTCCTCCTCACTTTCTGCCATCAGAGTGGTGTCATCTGCATATCGGAGGTTGTTGATATTTTTTCCGGCAATCTTGATTCCGGCTTGGGATTCCTCCAGTCCAGTCTTTCACATGATGTATTCTGCATATATGTTGAATAAGCAGGGGGACAATATACAGCCTTGTTGTACTCCTTTCCCAATTTTGAACCAATCAGTTGTTCCGTATCCAGTTCTAACTGTTGCTTCCTGTCCCACATATAGATTTCTCAGGAGATAGATAAGGTGGTGAGGCACTCCCATTTCTTTAAGGACTTGCCATAGTTTGTTGTGGTCCACACAGTCAAAGGCTTTTGCCTAGTCAATGAAGCAGTAGATATTTTTCAGGAACTCTCTGGCTTTCTCTATAATCCAGCGCATGTTAGCAATTTGGTCTCTAGTTCCTCTGCCCCTTCGGAATCCAGCTAGTACCTCTGGGAATTCTCGGTCCACATACTGTTGAAGCCTACCTCGTAGGATTTTGAGCATGACCTTGCTAGCATGTGAAATGAGTGCAACGGTACGGTAGTTGGAACATTCTTTGGCACTGCCCTTCTTTGGAATTGGGATGTAGAGTGATCTTTTCCAGTCTTCTGGCCACTGTTGAGTTTTCCAAATTTGCTGGCATATTGAATGTAGCACCTTAACAGCGTCATCTTTTAAGATTTTAAATAGTTCAACTGGAATGCCATCACCTCCACTGGCCTTGTTGTTAGACAAGCTTTCTAAGGCCCACTTGACTTCACTCTCCAGGATGTCTGGCTCAAGATCTGCAACCACATTATCTGGGTTGTCTCGGGTATCCAAATCTTTCTGGTATAATTACTTCATAGTAATTCTTAGGGTGACTTTAAACAACAACAGATCCACTATATGGGCTACAGTAGGGCTGAGGGATCTATGAGCAATTGATTCCAAACACTTCTCACCACAGATGTAAAAAGCCGTGCATATGCAAACTTTGTATATAGCATAGTTTCTTGTTCCCTCTAGTGGCCAGTTATGGTAATACAGCTTGGGAATGTGTTTTTCTTTGTGATTTTGTTTAATATTTTCAGGCAGTAGGTAACTAAAACGGTCGGCACTTGTCCCACGGATATGGTGGTCCTGTTGTACTTTATGTGGATGAAGGAATAACACTGGCAACATTATTTGTTAGGTCTTGTGATAATATTTGAGGGAAAAATTCTTGCCTTATTAATTAGCAATTAGCCCAAGATATTGTGTTCTCTTGTGGGATGTGGTGGCGTTGCGGGTTAAACCGCAGAAGCCTCTGTGTTGCAAGGTCAGAAGACCAGCCGTAGTAAGATCGAATCCACGCGACCGAGTGAGCTCCCGTCGCTTGCCCCAGCTCCTGCCAACCTAGCAGTTCGAAAGCATGTAAAAATTCAAGTAGATAAATAGGTACCACCACGGTGGGACGGTAACAGCGTTCCGTTCTAGTCACGTTGGCCATGTGACCACGGAAGATCATCTACAGACAAGCGCTGGCTCTATGGCTTGGAGATAGGGATGAGCACCGCGCCCTAGAGTCGGACACAACTGGACTAAATGTCAAGGGGAACCTTTACCTATTCTGTTCTCAGAGGCATCGTGACTGCGGGGATTTTTAAGAGGTTTGGGGGTGGCAGGGTGAGAGGAATCTGGCCCACAGGTTGCAGTGCACTGATACATTCTTCTGCACAGATGATATTGAAATGAATTGAATTGCAAAATAAAGTAATGCTTGTGAGGATTTCCGCAAGAGAAGTTCTGGTACAGTGTAGAGATTGTGTCTGATGTCCTCATGTTGTAATTGCTTATTTCCAACACATCTTTTTTCCCTTCCTGCAGATTCTGCCTCATAAATGCTGGCATCCTGTACCTCTATTTTAGTAGCTTTCAGCAGATAGATGAAGAGGAATATGGTGGAACATGGGAGCTAACAAAGGAAGGGTTCATGACGTCCTTTGCATTATTTTTGGTAATCTATGCTACATGCTCAAAGATTGGTGCCATTATGTATATGGACTCCTTATAAAAGAGGCAGATCATAACCCCAAGACATGTAAGCATCTACAGTTAGGGAATGTGGCAAGGACTGGGCAATATAAAGCCCACAGGGCAAGTGATACATGCAGTCTGTCACATTGTCTCCAAAATCAATGTCTCCCTGTATCTGTAAAAGCAGTAAAGCCTTTTATGCTCTACAGTGGTGCCTCGCTTAACTGTGATAATCCATTCCAGGAAAATCGCCGTTATGCGAAAACATCGTAAAGCGAAAAAAAAAACCATTGAAATGCATTGAAACCCGTTCAATGCGTTCCAGTGGGGTAAAAACTCACCATCCAGCGAAGATCCTCCATACGGCGGCCATTTTCGCTGTCTGTATAGCGAGGAATCCGTCCCTAAACATAGTGGGGAGCCATTTTAATCACCCGGTGGGCATTTTGAAACCACCAATCAGCTGTTCAAAAAACGTCATTTTTGCGAAGAATCGGTTCCCGAAGCAGGGAACCGATCATCGCAAAGCAAAATTCCCTCATTCAGACCATCGTTTTGCGATCACAATTGCAATCGCAAAAAGATTGTCGTTAAGGGGATTCGTTGTAATGCGGGGCAATCGTAAATCGAGGCACCACTGTATATTATACAACACTGGAGGTTTGCTGTATCTCTGTGTTTGACTGATCCACCACCTATCTTCAAGCCTCAGTACCTGCTTGCACATAAAATCCTTAGTCATGCTGATTTTTCTCTGTACAGTGAAATTCCCTTGGTAGGAAAACATAGAAGATGCCATTCTTGATGTGCAGTATGAAAGTAGGCAAAAAACCAAACAAACCCTTTGCCACTGATCCATATGTAAATAAGCAAACATATTAGTGATAAGAGGTAAGAAACTAAAAGGTTTCCTGAGTGTTATTAAAATAGAAACCCAATCTGTGCTGTCTCATAGGCTTTATGTGGGGAACCAAGGATTAAAAGTTCTCTACGTTTTATTTCCAGACTTCAATTCTCATATGCACTGTGCATTACAGAAATTGTAGGGCAAATCATGGGGGGAGAAGGATTGGCTAGCCACCTCCTGAGAAAGAGTTTTATGATTGCCCTTTTGTGGAGTTTACTATCAGCAGTTGTAGCAGTTCTTCCTTATTTCAGAAGAGGAGCATTACATACTGTCATGCTCAGAATTTTGCTGCATAATGCAGATAACAAAAGTTCTGGAGACAAGATTCTTGTTTTGGTATCCAAGTATTATGTTCTTTGTTGACATTTTCTTTCTCCGTGTGCTTCATTTCAGGTTGTCTGGATAATTTTCTACACTGCCATTCATTATGATTGAATAAGTCTGCCAAATCAGTTGTCTTAAGAGATTGAAGAACACTTTAAAAAGCAGCCTTTGGACTGGGGGAGGTAAAATACCATGGCTTTTATACCCACAAATACAAGGAGTTGGGATAAGCCTTATGCCTTCTGAGAAGAGAAGTTGAGTCTGTTTTGATTATTTTTAAAAAGTTGTTGCTTTTCCAGAACTTTAAAAAAAGCCATCACAATGTTTTGCAAACAGTACGAGACTGTTCAACCTTATAGCCCTCTCTGTGACTTTATTCAATATGGCGATGACAAATCTCTTTATCCTAAAAAGATAACCCTGTTAATTAATTTGTCCCCATTGAGCTGCTCTCTCTGAATGAGATATATTCAAATTGTGACGTCTTCCATTTGCTAAATGTACAGTTTCAAAACAGTAGCCATCATGTGACATTTGGCAACAGGAGAATTCTACAAAATGGATTGTAGACAGTTGTTTCAGCTTGTTTAAAGAAAATTAAAGATCTGATTGTATAAAGTATTAGTGTCTTTAACGGGTTCATTGAGGGTTTCTTAAATGTTGATTGCTTAACAGTGTTATTATCATAGTCAGTTTCTGAACATTTTGGGATATTAATTCCTTATTGAGCCGTGAAGGGGATGCCTGACTTGACTGTTGAATTTACAGAAACAGTCACAGTGATTTAGAAGCATTTTAATAATTTAATTTGTCAGCTAATTCAGTTCTCAGTGCCTACCTCAGAGTCCAGTATCTTAATGCACAAAATAATTTAAGATGTATTTCAGAACTCAATTGCTTTGAGTTCTTGATGGTTTCTGAAGTTGAAAAACAACACAAAATAATTAAGGCAGCTAATGTCGTGTATATGGAACTAACTCTTTCAGGTTGGGACTAGAGTGACCTACAGTTTTAGTTTTGATCTTTGTAATTATGAATAAAGTTATCAAAGATAATGACTGTTTAGGTAACTTACAAATCTTAAATATATTGACAATACAAGTTTTATATATGCATTCCTGTCTACATGGATGTCATTAGGAAGTGATCTCTTGATGGAGTAGATTTGTCTGTTTTAATCCTAATCTAACATGAATGACAAAGAGAAGCTTTCCACTAAAATTGTCTTATGATGAGAGCATGACTTGAGTCTTCACACACTGTGGATGAATTCCTAATTCTTACTTTTCTGTTAAATTCTAATTTTAGTATACTTGACATCACAAAGTAGTTTCTATATATTATCCTTCAACACCATTTGTTCTTTCCCTTTGTCCTTGTACAGTCAGAGAAGAACTCTACTACGGGACAGGGAAGGTAGAAGTACTGCAGCTGCTAAGAAGTATAGCAAGTCCAGTTGCTGTAGATCTTTATTCCCAGCTTTACAAATTTGCTTTTCTGGTGTGTGGATTAATCATTCACATGACCCTTACGGATTGGAAGCAATCATTTTCCTCCCAAGAAGCTTAATCTCTGCTGGGTTTAAGTAGCATTTTATTTTGTTCACTTAAAGTTTCTGTGACCCACAAGGAACAGTAGATGATTTTATACATAAAAACACTCTAATAAACATCACATGTTTAAGAAGCTGGCATAGTGCTTTTTTAATTTGTACTGGGATTCCGTTATTTAAAATAACAATCAACTCTTTGTAGCTGACTCATCTCTGAAAATATGTAAATGGTTTGTTGCCATTATAATTAATAGGCAGTGGTAACATTTACTTAAGAGATTTGGCCATAGACATGCTTGGTGGCATTGACTTTGTGACACCACTTTTCCAAGAGCAGGAAAGCAGTATCAGTTTCAAGCCCCTGGGTGCCAAAAAGCACAGATATAGCAAACCCTG
Organism: Pogona vitticeps; assembly: GCF_051106095.1. Classification (NCBI taxonomy): domain Eukaryota; kingdom Metazoa; phylum Chordata; class Lepidosauria; order Squamata; family Agamidae; genus Pogona; species Pogona vitticeps. Next base: position 32,163,114 of record NC_135786.1, read on the forward strand.
TATATGGCCTGTGATTCCCAGTGTGGTGTAGTGAGTAGAGTGACAGACTAGAACACTGGAGAACAGTGTGAAATTGATAAAACCACTTCTTAAATCTCACTTACCTTGGCAGCTCTATTAGGGCAGTTATAAGTTGGTTCTGACTTGATGACACAAAACGATCACATATGTTGCGTTGTCTCTGGTTCTGTTAGTGACCAGTTCTGGTAATACAGTGATGTCTCGCAAGACGAAAATAATTCATTTCGCGGGTCATTTCGTCTTGTGAAAATTTTGTCTTGCGAAGCACTGTTTCTGATAGGAATGCATTGAAATTTAATGTGTTTCTATTCGTCTTGCGAAGCACGGCCACAGAAAAAATTGTCTTATGAGTCACCAAAAAAAATCGCAAAATGCTTTCGTCTTGCGAGTTTTTTGTTGCATAAGGTATTCGTCTTGCGAGGCATCACTGTACATCTTGGAAATGCATCTTTCTGGGGGAGGGTTATTTAATATTTTCAAGCAGTGGGTAACAAAGACTGCAGGTACTGATTCCACAGATATGACAGTCTACTGTAATTAAAAGTATACATGCATGGACAGTTTTGCTGTTCAGTCAAGCTCTTGATTCTTGTGGCAGTGGTATGATATAACTTAAACCAAGTGTTGGATTTGGAATCATCATCATCACACAACTGCAGAACTGGAATGGACCCTATGGATCATCAAGTCCAGCCCCAAAACAAGGCATACGATGAGTGCTTTTCTTTTCTTACTAAGTTTGTGCAACCAGTTGCAATATATATGGGATAGGGGGTCAGAGTTTCTAGATCAGAGGGTATAGGAAAAATAAAAACAAGAGTTGTGGCATCTTAAAAACTGATTTATTTCAATGGGAACTTCAGATACAGTGTTTTTACAGTGAGATCTGAGCACAGACACTGCCAATTTGTTTCCACCTGCAGTGGCATTGTCTAGTTCCTGAATCATGCTGAACCAGGTAACAGACTTGGCATTATTTGATGACATGTGTCAGTGATCATCATTATAGTGTTCCTTGACTGCCTAAATGTTGGGTCAGCTTGTTTGTAACTTGGCCAGTAATATTCCTATTCAGTGGTCTTGACCACTGTGAATAAATTCTTAACTTAAAGTTTAATACTATTTTGTTTTTTGTTTTATTTTTGCTGTCTTAAAGAAATAGTTGATGTGGTCTGAGTTTACACTGAAGGGGAGGTGAAGCAACTCTTCTGGATGTGTAGTTCATTTTCTTACAGAATGTCACATCTTTACCAATGTGTTGATTTTGGCCTGTAGTAGTATAGGGGTGTGTGTGCTGTGAATGTGTGACCTTTTTCCATGTGATTCCCACTGGAAAAACATTTGCTCAAGCCTCGTTCCCAGTGTAGATGTGGTGCTAACTTAGGAAGTATTTTATTTCCTCTTCTCCTTGGAGAGCTTAGCCATGCAAAATGCAATCTCCAAGTTTCCTTCCCTTTCCTGCTCTAAAACAAAATCCACAGAGACTTGCTGGTGTATGGTTTCTTAATTTTTCTTTCTTTCCAGGTTCATGAAATAAGGGTTCTCCTGCTTCAGAATCATTACTTGTATTATCTCGGGCTGTATTGTAGATAGCAAACATTGCAAAAAAGAGGGATGTCTCAATATGCTGAAAATTATATTTATTCTAAAGTACTGTAATCCCAGTGTATTTAGTCCCTGTTTTATTTTAGGACATTCAAAGGAAGTACTAAAGTAGCATTTATGAATCCATGAAAAATGTATTTTCTAACCCTAATAACTGATCTACCAGTTCAATGTGACGATCTGTCTGTTTTGGATTCCCGGTAGTGCTGTGCAGAAGTTCTAATATTTCTGATGTTTGCTAGCAACCATTCAAAATAGCTCCGAGGAACAATCTTCTTGCAGGGCTTTTACCTGTCACTCAGAAAGTGCAGCCAGCCCTTATTCCATTTTTGTTTCTCTGAATCTGACCTGTGAATTAGCATCCAATATCTTAGCTTCAAGCTATAAAAAATGAACACTTCCCATAGATATGCAAACACCAACACAACTGAAGTTGACATACAACTTCCCAAGGATCAGTCCCTGAGTCACACTGTCTGACTCTTCCCTCTGCACTTGTAACACATGTCCCATGAAGTTTTTGTTCATTAAAAAAACCCTGCTAATTAGAATTGAACTTAACAGCTGAAAATAATGTTTGTTCACCTATAAATAGTATTTGGGAAAGGATATGCCAAAATGATATACAGTGGTGCCTTGAAGACGATTGCTTTGCATAACGACGAATTCGCTTTATGATGAGGTTTTCGGAGCGATCTTGTGCTTCGTTTAATTATGTTTCCTATGGGCGATTTTCGCTTTATGATGTTAGGGACCATGCCTCGCAAGATGGTTAAGTTTTAGGTCCCTGTTTTTCACTTTACAATGTTTTTGACAGCTTAGTCTTGCTTTGCTATACTAGTCTTTTAATGGTCTTTGTTTCGTTAGACGGCTGTCTTTGCTTGGGAACCGCGTTTCGCTTAATGATGTTTCCTATAGCAATTTTCGCTTTTCGATGACAATCCATTCCCATTGGAACAGATTATCAGGTTTTCAGTGCATTTCAATGGGAAAACGTGTTTCGCAAGACAATGTTTTCGCTTAACAGCGATTTTCGTGGAACGAATTAACATCGTCTAGCAAGGCACCACTGTATGTCAGAAGATGTCCCTTTAATATGTCCATGTATATTTGGGGCTGGCTGGATAGCTGGTTGGTTTAGGTATTTGGCTATGGAGCCAGAGTTGGGAGTTTGATTCCCCACTGTGCTTCCCGGGAGAAGAGCCAGCCTGTGTGGCTTTGGGTGAGCTGCACAGTCCAAGGGCACTCCCAGAAAAAGAGAACGGTAAACCTCTTCTATGTATTATTTGCCTAGAAAACACTGAAAATTGACTTGATGTTAAACAATTATTGTCTAATTATTATTCATGTATACTTGAACATCATACAAAAGGACTTTTCATGTATGTAGAACTCTTCTGCATGAGAGGAGACTCTTATAAGAGGGTCTGGATTCTCCAGCATAGAAGAATTTTTCACACAAAGATCCATATGGGCATCAACCGTTTTATGTGTTAGCATGAGGATACAGCCAAAAGATGGCATCGTATCTGACTGGATGTAGGCTGAGCATTTCACTTAGCATATATACATCCTCTTTTTCTGAATGCCAGCCTGACAAGGCTTTTCAAATGCTCTTAGCAAGCTAGATGTCCCAAAATTATACTGAAAATATGATACTGATAACAGTTAGAATCTCTTTGAGACCAGGCTTAAATTTATTTACAGTGGTGCCCCGGTCAATGACGATAATGCGTTCCAGCAAAATCGCTGTACAGCGAAATCGTCATGAAGCGGGGGGAAAAAAACATTGGAATGCATTGAAAACCGGTCAGTGCGTTCCAATGGGGGAAATACCTGCTCGTCCAGCGAAGATCCTCCATAGGGTGGCCATTTTGTGATGCCTATGTAGCAAAAATAGGTCCGGAAAATAGCGGGGAGCCATTTTGCGAACCGCCAATCAGCTGTTTTTAATCATCGTCTAGCGAACAATCGGTTCGTGAAGCAGGGTCCAAATCATCGTGAAGTGAAAAAACCGTATGGAAACCATTGTTTTGTGATTGCTATAGCGATCGCAAAAAACTCATCGTTAAGTGATTTCGTTGTCAGTTGGGGCACCACTGTATTATAAAGTACATTGCAATTTAAAACAATATTTAAAAATGTTCATGTTCATGTACAATCAAATATACTAGTGATATATAAATCAAGGGCCATGTTTGATGCAGCAGGTTCCCCTAAATTTCACTTCAGGAGGAGATCATTGGCAAACTGATGCAAGGTTGTCTTTAACCCCACTCATTAACTTTAAATGCACAATATGTGTGAAGACACTAGTGGAGTTGCAGCTACTATGCATGCTAGATGACATGGGCGCATGCTAGATGACATGGTCTTGTGACTCCTTGTGTATTCTTACAGTGGAGGTGGATAAAGAGAGATATTTGACCACCACCCAAGTTGTGTGTGGTGGGAGCAGTTGAGTGATTGCTTTCAGCAAATGTACATTCAGAACTTTGCACATGTACTGTGGGAGACAGAGATAGAACTTGTAGAGAATTTGCCTGAAGTGTCTGTCTCTAAAAAGATCAATGAAAGTGACGTCCTTTGCAACAAAAATGTAGCAGGCAAAATAGCTCTTTAAGGCTGTGAATACATGGACAAATACCATAGGATTCATTATGCTTATAAAACCTGTGACTTAGAAGTATTTTTCACTGACCTCATGATACAAATACTGATTTTAATCAGTCCAGCCCTCTTTGCTCCCAAAAGAGCTTTTTTTCTCAGCTTCTGAGGAGCTTCTACCATTTCAAGCAGAAATTATTCGAACAGGCTTTTTCCTGTGTGGTTAGTTCTGATATGTTCTTGTAAAAATGAGACGAGCGTGTCTGCAGGTGATGTTTAAGTGACTTAGGCTGTTAGGGCATGATATTCAGAATTGGGGAGGGAACAAGCCCTTACATTCTTTTCTCTCCCTCAGTCGTCCTCAGATTTAAAAACAATTTGTACAAATAGGAAATCAGCACTTGGTTGTCCTAGCACCTTATTACTGGGTTATCATTATTATTTCCCATATTTAAACTCCTGTCAGTTCCCTGTCAGATCAGTAGAGGCAGGGCCAGAAGAAAGATCAGCAGGGGTGGGACCAGAGGAAGGAAGGAAGGAGGCTGTGGGTAGGAATGTGAATCACATCACATAAAGTATGAATAGTGAACTAAATCAATCTACAGCCCCTGGGTGAGCACTCACTGCGATTTCAAATGTAAAACAAACTGCAAATCAAATCACGGCAAAGCTCCAATTTGGCTTTCCAGTGTAGTTGCACATTAAATCTGTTTCTAAATGTTATTAATCCTTTAAAACTGTTTTTAATTTGTTTGAATGCTTTCAATCTGTTCTGAATTATTTTAATCTACTGTAAATGGCCTTCAAACCCCTGGTGGGTAGGAAGGTGATAAACAAACGCTTTAAATAAATACATTTATTTTCACTTGATGCTTAGCTTGTGGTGTGCTTCCAGCAAACCATTCTCCCTTGCCTGATATATGTAGCAAAGACCACATCACACAGGAACCAGGTTTTCCTTGACACCCAGCAGAGTGTAGAGATCTTTGTCCCTACTTTAATCTTCCAAAAGCTCTCTCTGCAGGCAATCTGACCCTGTTGTGAAAGCACTTGTCATTCTTTTCTATCCTTGTTCTTGAAGCAATGTGCCACCAGGCAGATCCACTATGAAAAGGTGAAATGTGGTCCACAAGGATGGCCAAACACAATGGAACATTGCTGACCAGTGATAGAGGCACTGGCTGCCAGTTTGTCAGTCATAAGAAAAGTCCAGAAGACACACACATTGTGTTTTTGCCCCCAAAATGTAGTATTCAGATGAGAAGCTTATTATCATGCCGACCACTTTCTTTAAGATGGAAAACTTCCACTTCTGGCCATGCCAGGATTTATGCATCTGTCCTCAACAGAGAAGTAGTGGTCCTTGTAAATATCTCACGTCTTTCTCTTTGAGACTTCAGTTTCTAACCAAGTACTGGTAAACACTGTGCTTTGGTTCATGGTACATAAAAGTGTAAGCATCACAGAAGAACCTTCTGGAAAGTTTGTCCATCTGGTTGGTATCCACAGCAGCAAATTCCTCTGGTGACATAGCCAAATACTGTCCAATCTGTGGGCATTCCTTTACCACAGGGATCTTTGTTCGGTTCTTATCCACTGTTAAGAAGCACAACAACAAAAGCATTAAAATGACACATTATCAAAGAATGGGATAGAGGGAAAACATGCTAGAATAGGGTACAAAACTATGAAACACAAGTGTTTACACATTACAAAGACTGCAAGTACACTGATTTGCAGCCTATTTTACACATCTGTTGATGAGTTGATCACATGGAGGCTGCGGGCTATTCCATGCAGGGGAATGGCTTCACATCTGGAGATGAGGAATCAAGACCTTGTGCATCAAAAACATGGCTTCACATCTGGAGATGAGGAATCGAAGCGACCTTGTGCACCACCAAAAACATATTAATCAAGACAGTGTAGTAAGTGCTAAATTGTTTCTTTTTCTGTCTGGACAGCAGAAATGAGTGGTGTGGGCCAAGCTGCCATATGGTCTGTAAGCACAGATCAAGAATGTTCCAGAGCCTGTCCTGGTTGCCTAAAACACCTCACTGCAAAAACCCTTGAGAGTCAAAGTAGACATTCAGGAAAATGCCTATTGCTCCCCATTACCTTGTTCTTCCTCCTAAAATTGGATTTCCTCAGAGATGCACGGCTTGACAGAATTACAAATTCAAAATCTCGTGCTATGGCAGAGCTTTTTCGCTGTTTGAAAGAACACCCTGCCTAAAAATGTAAGCACATTTAGTTCAACCCTAAGATAGTTTGCTGTGGAAATGGCATATGTGGCATATGACTTCTTGCCTGCACTCACTTTTGTTGGCTCTATTTCTCTTGTTAAAAATAACCATATTACATTTGGGTGGGAAAGTTGTGGGGAGCTTGTTTGGAGTAAAGCCAATTTTCATTCTTAGTGTTGTGATGCAGCAGTGCTGAAGAAACAGCCAGGTACGGATGTAAGTGAATTTAGGGATAAAAAAGGGTCAGTAAGAAGGGAAAGAACCCTTAAAAAGACATTGTGAAGTGAGGCAGTGACTTTAAAAAATCAATAGCTTTTTTAAAAAATGCATCCCAGAAAATAAGGCAACTCCAAAAAAAAAAAAATTCTTACGTAGTGCACTAGCCATGCTGTCAAAGAAAAACCAGGACTTTCGAGAAGGACCATATCTAACAAAAGCCACATAATGGTTGCTCTCTATGCACAGAACCGCAAACAGATCCAAGGTGTGCTTCTTAACAGAGGGGCTGTGGAAGTTAAGTTCTTTATAAGAATGCTTCAATCTTGTCTGATGAGCCTGTGTGAAATAAACACAACAATTAGAGAAGCGTAGTATTTTTTCTTCCTTCTCCACCATCCTAAATTAAGTAGTAGTTGTAATCCTGTTTTAAACTTTCTTGAACAATACTGTTTTTCTTTCTTTTGAGTGTATCCAGGTAGGTGGTTTTCACTGGTATCACATCACAAGCTCAAAGTTTCTATCACTTCTGCCGGTGCCATGGAAGAGCAGACTGGATTGAGGTGGGTGGGGGATAGCCTGACCTTGAGGTGGAGTGGCATGCCAGTGGCCCTAATAGACACCACTGAACAGAGTTGTGTAAGAAGGGCCTTCATTACCAAATGAGTTAGATATGCTACCTTTTACGTATTGGCACCTTCATAGTTAAGCAGATAAGAGACTTTAGCAATGTCCTTTACATCAGTGGTCCCCAACCTTTGGCCTCCAGATGTTCTTGAACTACAACTCCCAGAAGCCTTCACCACCACCTCTGCTGGCTAGGATTTCTGGGAGTTGAAGTCCAAGAACATCTGGAGGCCCAAAGTTGGGGACCACTGCTTTACATCAGTGGCTCTTAACCTTTGTTACTCGGATGTTTTTGAACTGCAACTCCCAGAAACCCCAGCCAGCACAGTTAGTGGTGAAGGCTTCTAGGAGTTGCAGTCCAAAACTCCTGAGTAACCCAAGGTTAAGAACCAGTGCTTTACATCATCAGGAGGCAGACTGGTGTCTTATCTCCCACTCTCCACCAAACTTGAGATCCACTAATCAGAAGCAGAGTTAACTTCTGACCTCCACGGATGATATATTTTATATATAACTCATGTGCACAAATGTACAGCTGGTTTACTAAAAACTCAGGATGTTTACTCAAAGTAGTTAACAAGACCTTGGTCTAACAACAACACATGATGCCCTTTTACAGATGAAGAATACTGAAGCCAAAAGTGATGAGTGCAAAGCCAGCTGTGTCTGAGATTGCTCATTTGCCGCTGTTAAACTACTAGAAGCCAGATATTCTTTCCAGCCAATTGAAACTTGTTGGAAATCCTGATTTACATATAGGTGAACGATGAGACTGGCCCTAAAACTGGCAACAACTTTTGCTGGTGTCTTTGTAGAGCTGCCTACAACCACTTCTACTAGAACAGTGGTTCCCAAGCTTGGGTAACCCAGGCCTTGGATTGTAACTCCCAGAAGCCTTCACCACCAGCCAGGGTTTTTGGGAGTTGTAGTCCAAGAACACTAAATGAACCAAGATTGGGAATCCCTGTACTAGAAGAAGAGTGAAATCCTGAAGTGAAGAGATTGTCCCCCATGCATCCAGAAAAGCTGCCCTGGAGAACAAGGAAACCCTACAGAGTTGGTTTGCAGGCAAGCAGAGGCCTGCAGCACAGAAGGAAATTCTGTCCACCTGTCACTCCAAGATTTGCTTGACGTTGGGTTTACACTTTTATTTCCATCCTAAAACAATCATTTGGTAAAATCTCATACCTTTGAAATGTTGCCAAATAATTCCATGTATTTCGGGTGGAGATGAAGATCCAGATGGCACCATGAGCATCTGTATGCTGTCTGCCCACCGCATACACAACAAACCTGAGGGGCTACAATCACACAACAAGAATCTAGGTTTGATGGTGTCTTAATTACATCTATATAGCAGCTAAAGCAAATTGCTCAACACAGTGTGTGGGTTTTTTTTCTGTGTTAGATTACAACTGCTATCACCCCCAACTAGCTCTGGACATGCTGGCTGGGGATAGTGGAAGTTGTATTCTAAACTATCTGGATGAATGCAGATTGGAAAGGCTGCCCCCCCCCCGGTTACTCACCACAGACCAGCATTTCAGTAAGTCTGTCTTACCGACCCATGAATATCCCTTCTGAAAAACTAGCCTGTATGTTATTAATTTTTCTCTTTTCTGTAATACTCTATTTTTAGAAACCCCTTCTACCAAAACTATAATTTAGTATTTATTTAAAATGAGCACAGTATGTGACTCATTATGGGAGTGACACAGCCCTGGAAGATGTGACATCAGATGGGAGGGAAGTCAAGGACTGACAATGAACCTTTTTCTAAAAAAATCGCTAAGGGCTGCTCCACAGCCAAGGAGGATCAAGTACAGCTGAAGCTGAGAAAAACTGCAAGAGAGGCAGTCTGATGCTGTACATGGTTACTCCAGAGTAAGATCTATTGAATTCATTGAGATTTGCTTTGAATCAGAGGATTGTGGCTTTCTGGGAGGACGGGGACATGGCATCACAAATAAAATATGCACAAACAAAACAAAAATAAAATATACACAAAGAAAAACAAAGGTGTTGTAGTATCTTTAACAACTATATTTCAATGTGAGCTTTCACAGATTACGATTCACTTTAAGCACACTTTTCAAGATTACATATAAGCAAATTATTTTAAACACAGTCTATGGCTGATCAGAGCCAAATGTATACATCCAGGGGTCTTATAGCTATTTCTAATTATTAAGCTCATGATACAGTGAAGGATTCTACTGTCATTTGTGACCTTTTTCCTGTTCTCGCTGTCTCTGTGATTGATTTGTCCATTTCACTTCCCTGCAGGTTAGGACTTTAGTGATCAATCAATGCAGTTTCCCATGGACCACCAATTTCCAACCTGTGGGATATGGGCCACAGTTGGGAGCTAGTGCTATGTGGAATACCTGACCTAAGTATTGCATATACGTCCATAGTCTCTTTATATATACACATACAATAAGAGAGATACAAATAAATGTAACAAGTGTGAGATCTTTGAAATGAAAATAGTCTAATTTAATTCAGAAAGGCTTTGGCTTGACAGAGATCCCACTTAAACAACACCAGAACTTCCAAAGGTTTATGAACTTACCTTGATCCAGCAAATGTGTGAGGTCAAGTTCTAGAGAGGGATACACTGATGAAAACTTTTTGAAAATCTTTCCAAACCTGGGCATCTGCAAGACGAGGCAGGCTGGAATCTGAAAGGCAAAGAAGAATTTGGGGTTTTTTTATGAACTGCATTACAGCTCATGATGGATTGGGTGAAAAACACTTGTTCCTGAATGGATTGTTGCTACTGTTGTTATCGCATGAAATATATCTGCAGAAAAGGGATGGAGAATTTGCAGTCCTTCAGATATTGGTGGACTGGCACTTTCAATCCTCCATGGCCATTTGTCTTGCTGGATGGGGCTGATGGGAGCTGGTGGCTACAGGTTCCCCAGCACTGCTGTAGATGTTAAAAATGATGACCTTGGGGTTTGATTTCAGATCTTAGCTCAGATATGGGATACATGCACATCCACAGGCAATCAGAGTATCTGAGCCTCAGTTTTCCATTTGTGGTGTGCAGAATCATGGAACCCAACATATAGGAATATCAAACCAAGTGAACTAAACATTATCCAGTTCTTTGTGTGTTACAACAATAGCAAAATATTGGTTTTGAAGAACTGAGGAGGTGGCGATCATTTTGAGAAAAGTGGAGTAGCGAACCACCTTGGACTGGCATAGTACAACCATCCAGATGTTGTTGGACTGTGGCTCCCAGCATTCCTCATCATTGGCTGTATTGTGCAGATGGGGATGCTGTCCAGCAACATCTGGAGCCCACTCTGGCTTTCAGACTCTTGTTCTTTCTAATTTATTTGCTCACCACAAGCCCATCCAGCATTTCATCCCTACATTGTATAAATTACGTGAGCTCTGGAAGGATGGGGAGAAAAAGAAGACAGGGCATTGTGCTTATATGAATAGGAATCCCCCTCCACCTATGCAAAGTGTTATCTTCAGCCATTGCGTACCTCACCCAACTTTAGGTCATTGGAGAGCAAGGACTTTTCTAGCAGCTGCTGCACAGTGGGGACTTTGATGGTGGCATCTGTCTCTGCAAGGATCTGATAGCAGTTATACTCAAGCACTTCGCTCTCTGACCTAAAATTTTAGATGGAGAAGAAATATTAAATTTTCTAGCATATATATCAGCCTTATCTAACCTGGAGCTCATCAGATATGTAGAACTATATCTCTCATCATCCCCAGGTAGCACATCAATTATTGGGAATGATGGGACTTTTAGATCTATATAGATGAGATGAACTTGGTTGAGGAAAGTTGGCACAGATACTGTATATATATTACATGTTTACCATGGATAAAATCTGCCTTAGGAATATTTATTGCATTAGAAGACTGAATAGCTTTTCTACTATGAAAGCAGCTATGCAAATTTAGGGGGTGTTCGAGCTTTTCTCTGTTTTTCCCTGGGAGAAAACTCTCCGGGGCATCCCATCTCCTTTCCTGCCAGTCAATGCAATATAGACATCAGGGTGTTCCTTGGTGGCTACATTTTTAAGATAAAGGTCAGAACTGGGCGGCTACAAGTATGGTTGACAGCTGATCCGAAAACTATACATAGGCACTGGCTAGGCTATTGGTAGGAGTCTTCTTAGGAGTGGTCCAGGTTATCTGAGTTTGGAGAAGTTATTCTTTTGGAGTACAAGAGTTACTCAGCTGGCACTCTTGGAGTTATAGTCTAAAACAATAACTTTTCAAAGCTCTGCCATTTTTCCTTTCAGACCAGCTGATGCAGATATTTCTGTTTTAGCCTTTAAAAAAAGCTGTTCTGAACCCAAGATATGATTCCATACTATGCCAATCCAAAAAAACTACTGAGTGGCACCTTCTCAGGCTGTCCCAAACTGCTCAAGCCACTCAAGATGCTGGGGTGCATTCCTGTACCCCTTTCTGGTTCCATAACAAAACGTTATGTAGATATGATAATTCATTTTTTTTCTGGGAGATGGCATCCTTAGCCACTGTTATGATATCAGATCCCTGAAAGCAGAGATAAACAGCTATAGGTACATCAAACTCTTACCTAATTTTCAGCAAGGGTTCTACAGCCAAGACTTCTCCTAGAAGGACATTCAAGAATTCTTCTGGATCTGTACAACAGAGTAGCTGTTAGGACAGCCAAATGGTTCAAGCAATCAGCTTTCCGTGTCATAAGGCTGCACCATTTTCATTGTGGACAGACACTTACCTTTCTCTTCTGTAACAAAGCTTTCGCATCGCAGCATTCTCCTCAAGTTCATCACGTTCTCAGCTCCCACATAGCCGTGCCTGGCAAGGAGCAAAACTTTGATGAGTTTATGCTGCTTTCACCTGCTTAGCGTCCAAAGACTGGGGAAGTTACTTTGAGGCAATTACAGCTCCCAGACATGTCCATGTTGGCTGTGGGAAGTTAGGAGCTGTAGTAACTGCGCCAAGCTCTGTCAGTGGCTTGGCCTTATACACTGTTTGATAATTTATAGATAACTACAGCTAGAAATGCAACCATTTTGGATGTAACCAAGGAGACTACTGGGCAAAAATATCCCTTAGGGAGCTGCAGGGGCAGGTTGCTATCATGATGGAAACTGATGCTACCTCACGACTAGTTCTCTCTTTATCCAAGTCCTGTCCTGTGCTCAGTTTGTACAGAAAAAAAGCCCAGGTATTAGTATAACTGTGTGCTCTAGCTTAATGCAAAACCCACTGTCTGGAAATGAAATTGGCCTTGTAAAAAGTAGATCCATTGCAATTTCCTATTCTCTTTTATTTATTTACTCACTACATGTATATCTTGCCTATCTTTCATTGAGCTCAAGGAAATGTTCATTTTCAGAACTGCAACTCCTATAACCAGCATAAAGTACTCAGTGTGTGATTCTGGCAATCATTGCCCCCCCCCAATGTATCCTGTCTCCGCACCATCTCAAGATAACTCAAGAAGGTTCATGGATGAACTGGGTCTCCTTGTGCCTAGCCGAACCCTTGGTGTACTATGGCCGGGCAAGAGCAAAATCCAAATGCGTTAGTAGATCTCTCTGGGGTATTTGCAGTACATTGGTACCCTGCACTTTCTTCAGTTCAGCAATATAGGTTAAAAGGAGAGTAGAAAGTGTCACTTATTTTTGCTATTGTTAAAAATTTGGGAGTCAGAGATTTGTGCGACCCTATAGCAAATCAAAAGAGTTTGATCAGTAGATCTTCTCTCTGCCTGCCACTGACTGTTGCAGGAGAAAACTTATATTTCAAAAGCTGGAAAAGTTGAGGGAGGAGAGAGCAGGCAGCTCCCAGAAATCTCTAGTCACCATGTCTACCTCTGGACATTATAGCACAAAAATGTGATATTTCCAAACTCTGAAAGGAGAGTTGTTTTATTTTCGCCTTCTTTTCTCACAATGAAAAATTTCTTCATTAGCAGGTGATACATGTCACTGGCAGAAGAAGCAATAAATAACAATCTGATACGGAAAACATAATAGCCAAACTTGACTACCACTGGTTGTTGTTGTTTAGTTGTTTAGTCGTGTCTGACTCTTTGTGACACCATGGAGCAGAGCACGCCAGGCCCTCCTGTCTTCCACTGCCTCCCGGAGTTGGGTCAGATTCATTCTGGTAGCTTCAATGACACTGTCCAACCATCTCATCCTCTGTCGTCCCCTTCTCCTCCTGCCTTCACAACTGGTTAGGTGGTTTTAAAAAAATCATCTAATGGAACTCACTGCCTCAAAGGCTGCACAATCTGTTGCCTCAGGATTTGCTGTGCCCTTGTGTCTTTTACATCAGCAGAATAGAGGATGCCATCCAGGGCAGAGGAGAAACTGAACAAACTGCAAAGGAGTAAATACACATTGATCATGTCAGCTGGAATATGAAGGAGACATACACACTATTAAGCACAAAATGACAATAACAACTACATAGACCTGGCTAACAACTAGACCAACCATAGATGGTGCAGGCCCTGAGATAACAGCATTCTCCAAATGACTGTGTTCTATTTTAGCTTTGTCTAGTTGTCTGCTTTCCGGGAGGTATATACATTGGGTAGCATTGCTTGGGCCCAGGACACAATGGCTGAAATCCTCTTTCTTGGTGTAATAAGTCACACCAAAGGACACCCATTTAATCAGTGGGGATTTGATAAGTCAACTTCTACATAAGTTCCATTGGTTCAAATAAGCCTACTCTCTACTTGTGACTTACTGTGCTAAAGAGTATGCCCATTTAAATCAATGGTATTATAAAGGGGTTGGCTCGCCCAATCTTACTCGCTTACTCTAGTGAGATGCACCAGGCTAAACAGCAGGATTTCAACCACTGTTGAAGGGGCAACCTCAGACTCAGGTTCTATCTAGAGTTAACGCCGAACACACCTGAAGAGGGTTGTGTCAAGGTAGCAGGAGTTGCAGTGTCCCTGGATGCCTTTCATGGCACCTTCCATCTTCTGCAGAACCTCCTGATTCCATGCTGCCTCAGCATTGTCTTCTGCCAAGTACTGGCTTAGACAACTGCCCTCTAGAAAAAAAAATAGTTGGATCAATATGTGAGACAATGGGCCCTGTTATTCATCATTATGATAATGAAAAAATTAAATCAAAGCTCCCCAGACTTGCGTCCCCAATCACTATTGGACTTCAGCTCCCTTAAGAAGTGTGGGGAGACCCAGTTTCAATTCCCCCAGCCGCTGGGGTGACTTTTTGCTGGTCACTATAAGGCAGAATGGCCCTCTATATGTTTCTAGCCTCTAGCTTCCACCAGCCTTAGCTTATAGGATCAACACAGAGGAATTATGGAAGATGTAACCTTTCCTGGAAGCTCTTTTAGAGTGGAAGAGCAAGGCATAAATGTAAATAAACAGATAAAAGGGTTTTAAAAATATAAGAATTTTACAAACTAAAAGCAATTCTACCTTACATTATAGGATTAAAGGTGTTTCACAGACATGGAATGGTTGAAGAAGTAAAGAATGCTGGACTTCCAAACTTTTTTAAAAGGGTCTCACCTTTCCAAGATGGGCAGGTGTAGTGGATAGAATGCCTGACTTGGATCCAGGAGTTCTGGATTCAAATCTCCACTTACATATGGAAATTCCTTCTAGAGGAGCAACGGTAAATCACATTTTGAAAATCTCACAAATATTGTAAGCCCTATTAGGACTGCCGTAATTAGGAAGCCACTTGATGGTACATAATTGCAATCAGTTTTACAGGAATATTTATTCTCTATAGTGCCTTGCTTGGGCTGAGAAGGAATAAATAAACACTTTTAATTAACAAAGTAGCAAACAGTCATCTAGCTGGAGTCTTTATGGGCTCTTACCAATGTCTTGACATCTGAGGGAACTGGTAATGCTGGAGCTAACGGTGACGATCTTGCTTGCATCAACCTTCAGCCTTGAATAGTTGTTACCAAAGGAAACAATTCCAGAATTCTGGGTCAGTTTGGGAAGCAGAGAAGAAGGATTACTGTAGAAGAATTCTCTAAAAGCAGACTCTGTACCTTCTTCCTTACAAAAAAGGTGTTTCTTTAATGTACCATTGATATATATTTTAGGGAAATCTTCCATCTGCTATATTTAGCATAACTTTTTAGAATGTTTATCACAGGAAGAAAAGTGCAAGGGGCATGATGGTGCATAGAAAAAGTGCATGCAGTTTTACACACAGGGAAGCAAGCAATGCTTTGCGTATCTGAAAGCATATGCAGTAGATTTACTCCTGAGCAGACAAGCATAGAGTTGAGCTATGCTTAGTTAGAAAATGTCGACATTGGTAAAGACTGAAAGCCACTCAGCCAGCTTTGTTGTTGTCCAGTACCCTTAGCCTTGCCAGCTGCTGGAATGTGGCTCGGAGGTGATTACCAAACTGGAATTCAGTCACTGGCTGAATCAAAACATTTTCCAGCTCCTACCACACCCTGAACTAGAGGGTTAAGGAATAGACAGATTGAGCCATAGAAAGGAATAGGAAGTTCCAAGGCTTTGCTCTGTAGTAACTGATTAACACTGCTTTCTTATAACCAATTACCTACGAGGAAGCTCAACTAAATTTGATGGGAATTCTGAGTAAACACACATAGCATTGTAGTGCAAGAACAACATCAAGACCAATCCTGACATGTAAGCCTCTTGCTGCCTTACCAACAACTCCACCTCGATCAGGACCATCTTCAGTTCTCCAAAGCCTGGCTTCCTGTGTCGTTCCCAGAAGCTTTTCACAATACCAGCTGTCACCGCTCTGCCATATCTGATCCGTACCACATCATGGATTTGCAGACAGCAAATGGAAGCAAAGAGTTGCTCATTGCAAAACAGGCCATGTCTTTTTTGTGGGCTCTCAACCGTGAGCAAGAGACCAGCTTGGTGCCGGCTGAGAGGTTTGATATGACTGTTCATCAGTATTATGACGGGCCTGGATTTCAGGTCCACAATGCGACCCATGGCATGCTTGCCTTCCAGAAAGCAACCTATAGATCCCACAGGGATCTTCTTTCTGCCTGCATGGATCTCTCGAGTGACAATGAAAGCCTCTTTCTTCTCTAGAGCTAATTCCATGACTGGAAATGCAATCTGTAAACATGATAAAACAAGAAAGTGCAAGAATTCTTGTAAAGACCAACCTACAGCCACTAATAATTGATACATGATTAATAGCACAGTGAACAATGGGATTAATTAATTAATTAATTAACTTACTAATTCAGTTATTAATTAATATTATTTATATACTGCCTTTCTACCCATAGGGGACCCAAACCAGCTCACAACAATTAAAACATACAATAATACATTAAAATATTATACAAAGCTATTATTAAAAAACAAAAATTGATCCACATTGAGAACAATTTTTGAAAAAAAAATTCATTGTAAAGGTAGGATTAGGTAAGGGGCAGCTGGGATAGGGGTACCCTTGGAGGGGGTGGATTTGAATGGATACATTACAGATCAATATTTTTCATAGTAATTCTATACATTCTCTTCTAGTAATACTTCCACATATCAGAAAGAAATATAAACAGTAAGCGAGAGAGAGAAATCAAATTCAGACGGATATAGTGTTATTCTACTTATTGATTATGTAGATGATAGTCTTTATCCATTCTCATACATTTTCCTTTTATTTCTTATTTCCCAAGGGATATGTTTCAATGTCTTCAGATTCCTTCCTTCTCTTACATATTGTTTATCTTGCCTTGCTTTCAGAATTTTGTCTCTATGTGTGGTTTTAGTGAATCTAATTTGTACCTCTCTTGGGAGATTATTTTTTAAAATAAATACTGAGGATGTTCTTTTGGCCGCATCTATATTCCACTTAATTTCATCCTTCTCACAATTCACCCAGTCTGATAGTAAATCAGTTGTAGCTTCTAAGACGTCTTCATTTTGAGTTTCTGGTACATTCTGTATTCTCAGAATATGTGATGCATTCTCCATCTGGATTTGAGTGTTTCATGTTGGTTTCGTCTAGTTTCAACTTTTCTTAAGTCCTTCTGAAGTTCTATTACTTTTTTCTCCATTTTCTTTGCTAATCTCACTGTCTTCTGTATTTCTTGATTTTGCTATGACATATCTTCTTTCATTTGCCCCAATTGTAAATTCTTGTCCTCTTGTTGTTTGGAGAGGCCAGACACTTTAATTTTCAGGGCTGAAATATCAGACTTAATTACATCAAACTTTCTATCAAAATGGCTTGTCTGTTGGCTGAGCATGGTGCTCATGAGCTTCTCAGAATATTCTTTCATTAATAAAGAAGACTGGGTTTCTTGCATCAATTTCAGTAGTGTAGATTCTGGTACCAGATTTCCTTTCCCTGCCTTAGGTTTTGCAGTTATTTTTGTATTTTCAAAAAAGACCCTTTATATGACAGTTCTCCAATATTCTCCACTGATATCTGCTCCCCCCCTTCTTATTTAAACTTTAATAATCTAGGACATTAGAAATATGGAAATGTGGAAGGGTATGAGAGCAACCAACAAAAAGAGATCAAGCAACCAACAAATAGGGATCACCCAATATACATTGCATCAAACAAAAAAAAAATCAATGTTCTTAATGAAGAGGGGAAACTTTCCTTGACCACCCCCAAATGGGGAGACTATATCCTGAATATAATAAGTATGGTAAATATTACTTCACTTCAAGGGAGCTATTTATGTCTAGATTTAACAAAGGAAAAAAAAGAGCCAAAAGTCAGCTAGTTCACAGTTCTAGGCACCTTTCCAGGCTTTGAGTAGAAAAAGATAAGGTGAGATAAAGCAGAAGAGAAGCTCCTTGTCTCTTCTAGCATCGCCATGGAGTTTCAGGAACAGCAGGAAAATTTAAATAATAAACCCCCAAAAACTACTTTTCCAACTCCTCCCCCAACCATGCTCAACAAAATGAATCAAATCAAGATGAAAGAAAAATAGAATCCCATCTATTCCCTTTTGTAATCCACCACAGGGGAGAGTCACCTCGTTTATGAGCAGCCTTCATTTTCTACTTTCGTCTCTGTACAGGACATACTGGTTTCTTCAGGAATAAATAAACTTCAGGTGGGTGTAGGCATAATCTAAATGATCAGAGTTATGAGACTGTTCAATAACATTCAATAATATCCTGGCGGGTCTCTAAGAGGAACGTTGCGGACAGATAGTTCAGCAATTCATCAGGCGAAAAGTCTCTTTTAATGAACTTCTGTGTTCCCTCCAGTCCTCTTCAGCTGCCCGCTTCTGAATTCTTTCAATGTTCAGTCTTGCAGCCTACTTCTCCCACCTACCTTCATATATCTGCAGTAGATTTCCAACTGTTCAGCTCATATGTAGTAATAAAAATAAATTTGCTTACAGTGGTGTCTGTAAATCTGGGATATAATTGCATATCCGTTCTCCAGCCTCCTGGACTGTGTCAATTTTTCAGACCGGCCAAAGAGAATGGCAACCTTCTGAGATAGGGAGGTAGCTCAGGGCTCCCCCCACCCCTTCTCAGATGGCGCTTCTCTTCTTCAGATATATTTTCCTCTCCTGAAAAATTTGATTAGGCTATCTCAAGCCTACAGAACTTCCATCAGTGGTTACAATTGAGAGAGAGCTCTCGATTTGCAGCCTCCATCCATCTCGGCCCCGCCTCCTCCCTGGAAATTAAGAAAAGAAAGAGAAAGAGTAGAACAGGAGAGAAGGGAGAGGAGTAAATGTTGAGTGCGGGAGATGATGAAGACGGAAGACTGGAGAAGGCTTGGGAGGTGCTGGAACCCGGGGGATATTCCAAGTAAGAGGAGTTCCTTGGAGACGCATCTATGCCCCTGTTGCCTGTACAGACAGGAATGACGATGAAGGAATGGTTGCCAGCCAAGCCACCAGGACCATGGAACTCTAGTTTTGGTAACCCCTTCATTTTAGAAGATTGGAAGCCCCTTCTCACCATGTTGGAGGAAGGTGAAAGAGACTATGTTCCAGTTCAAGACAATGTTTTATTTGTTAGGAACACTACGGTTTTCTTTGCTTCAGCCAACAAACTGTCTTAGCCCAAACTTGCCATGGATAAGTTCTATCTTATGTGTTCTTTTGTGACAGACAGTAAACTGATATTGCCCAATATGGCATGCCAGAAATCTCTGCCTCAGTACCCCCTTTCAGACATACTGTAACACAAACACAAATTATCATTGGATTTAAATGGCAGTTTTCTATTAAGAAAAGTATTTTGATTCACATTTTAACACCAAGTGATTTATATAAGTGTTGGTTAAGAAGGCTTCTTTCTTTTACTCAAATCTGGTTAAAATACACAATCAGAAGACTAGCCATCTATTTCCTGCCTTCACAGTTTTAAAAAACTATTATTCGTTAGACAGAAAACATTTTGGTACCTATCAGTTGCCTTCACTTCATTCTACAAAGAAACAACCTTGCTTACCTGGCCTGGGAAAGGATCCGATTTCTGGTCTCACAGTTATTGTTCACAGCCTGGCTTGCAGTTTTTATAAGAGCACCAAGGGTGTGCCTTCTATCTTGGATAGCAGGACAGCCTCCGGGGTGGATTTTGTAAACACAGAACAACATTAGCATGTTCCATACTTCTGTTCACACCCCTGAGAATCAGTCCATGCTTCTTTAAATCTTAACTACAACTACTTTCAGTGTGTAAAGTGTTGAAATGTGTGCCCCTTTGCACCATCTTCCCCTACACCACCTGTAAAGGAGCAAAAAGGATTTTCCAATCACTTCAATCCCAGTTTCACTGCAGCAAAAAGTGATCACATCACTAGTACAGGATAAAGCTAGAGCCACCATAGCTCGGAAGCGGAAAGCTATCCAGAAAAGGAATTTCAGGTAAATAGCACAGTGAAAATGTGGAATTTCTGTTAAAAAAATAAAACTCATGCTGAGGACATTGGGAAAGGAATTGAAAGTCAGGCTGTCAATATGAAAATAACATTGATGTAGAATCATGGGTGGAATATTGTTTACACAGTTCTGGCCATTGCCCTAAAATAGGTTGTCATAGAGTTGAAGTGATGGTGAGAGGAAGCGGAAGCAGCCAAATTAACCAAAGGGCAGGACCAAGTCCCCTGTGAGGAATGCTTGAAATGCCTGGGACCTTTTACTTCAGGGAAAACGAGGGAGACAAGTAAAAGATGACTTGACCGAAGGGCACAGTGTGGTGAAAGTGGGTAGGATGGCTTCTCCCTCCTCACATAATACTAAGGTCACCTATGGAAACTGGGAAATTCTGAATAGATTTTTTAAAAAGTTCTTCACAAAGCATGTTGTCAGTCTTTCAGAAGATGTGCTCGTGGGATGGCTGCCAGATTTGACAGCTTTAAAAGGAGATTGTATGAATTAATTGAGTGCGAGTATACCAACGGCAACTATTCATGATGGCTCTATACATTATCTCCGGTATCAAAGACAGTCTGCCTCTTAATACTAATTGCTTGGGAACATGAACTGGAGCACTACTGCATTCCTCTCCAGAGATGGGAAAAGTTAATTTTTTTTGCCGATACTCTCGGAACATCTGAGCCCTTAAGACTAATAGTGATTTTAATCCATAAAGTAACTTCCCCATGTTCAAAGAAAAAGCAATGTAAAGTAGGAGAGCATTCTATTTATTTATTTTCTAAGTGCCTGATCTTTTCATATATTTCTTGCTCTGAGTCACCTAATCCTTTTTTCAAAGGCATGCCATAAGAATAAAAGAAAGACACTGCAAAATCTTTCCCATGGAAACCATACAGTTTCGCCGAAAATAAGACAGGGTCTTATATTAATTTTTGCTCCAAAAATGCATTAGGGCTTATTTTCAGGGGATGTTTTATTTTACAGTCATGTCATCTTCTGGTTTCTGCACAATGTTGCAGAATGGTGGAGGGCAGGGTTTCACTTAACTAGGGCTTATTTTGGGGGTAGAGCTTATATTACAAGCATCCTGAAAAATCATACTAGGGCTTATTTTCAGGTTAGGTCTTATTTTCGGGGAAACAGGGTAATATTTGTGAGACAGAGTTATGATTAATAGTCATCTTCTAGGCTAGTTCTACATAGATATGACCTCACTGAATTGGTACTTATGTAACACTACAAAGAACAACACATAATACCGCTTTAGGTAATTATTGTTTGCAGTAGTGCTCATTCTGCCTGATTCACCATGCATGTTATGTTCTATTGGGTGGGGTATCTGACAACACGTAATTCCATCGGTAGCAGAAAACCAGGTCATCCGAAGCAGAAGCATTTTGGGCATGCTGGACTTGCTCATACATGTGTGCTTGTGAGTATACACAGTTGTAAGAATGATTAACAGCAGTATATAAGCATATAAGTAAGTATATAAGCTTGTGTCTTCTTTAGTTGTTCTGGTATGACATACATTATCTATTGAATATAAAAATATATAAAATATTTGTATGACACTTTCCCTCCAATTAATTCAAGGTAGTATACATAGTTTTTCTCCTCCCTCCTTTGTGTTCACAGCCTCCCCATGAGATAAGGCAGACAGAGAAACAGTTGCATGGCTCAGTGAACCTGGATCTGTGATGTTCACCAACACTGGAAGTAAAATTAAACTTTCAGCTCAGTTGGCTTCTTTGTGTAATGGCGAGATGGTGCACCATCTTGCTTGTTGCCTCAGGTGGCCAGATGTCTTGGGTCAGCCCTGTTCCTCTACCTGTACTATTGCACATGTAATGGTGATTCAGCTGGGGGCTTCTGAGAGTAATAAAAAAAACCATAAAACTTTTAAAATTGTAGAACAATTTAATAAATCATTTTACACCTCCAATTGATACTTTTTGGGACTGTTTTAAACATTCTGCGGGCTCTGCAGTTGCTCCTCAAAATGCCAACTGTGTGACTGAGGACGAACTTGCACATGAGAATCCTTGAATACCGTCCTTACATGGGCCAATCAGCTCATATGTGAAGCAAGTGTACTAGAACACTTAGTTGTAAGAACACAGGAAGTAGATCAGCCCAACTTGGAACAATTTGTATGAGGTTTGGCTTGAAGCAGAATGGCCAGCTTAAGTTCTGACATGAGCAAAGACTTTCAAAGTGCTTTGGATTGATGCAGAAACCTTTAAAACTAACAGGAAAAAGCCATAGAAAAGCTGAAAGCCCATTGCTTAGTGTAGTGTCACAACTAGAATCAGTGGCAATTTGGTGAGCCAATGTCTCCATAAGTTCTATTGATTCAATGCACATGCCCAGTACTTAGAAAAACCTTCCCCCACTAGCTCCCTTATTAACTCCCCCATTAGCTCTCCTTTACTACAGTTTTCCAACTGTAATATTAGGTAGCTCTCTAAGGACTTTAGATAGTAGCAGGACAAAAGAAGTATCAATGGACATGACTGAACACTCATATATGCTTTTCAAAATTGTATTCTGTTTTTCAAAAATGGCAAATTGCAAATATACACTTAGTACTCAAACCCCTGAAGCTAGCTGTCTGACATTTAGGAGGTTCATGTCCTGCTTTTGGTTTTATAATATGTCCAAATTCTCATATGTTAGAGAAAAAAGCCATTTTGATTTTCCAGTGCTAGTTAAGGGGGCAATTCACACTAATCTGAATTTCTGAACTGGTCCAAATCCAGGGACTAAAGCAAACTGGGGGGGGGGGGGAGGGGGGCTCCACATCTCTCCAGACTGCATCCAGATCTAGTCTACAGCACCGAACTGGCCTCTGAAAGAAATCAAGAGATAGCTGGGCAGCTGTAATAGGAAGCTGTTTTATATAGAGAGAGCTAGCCCTAGATTGTCAACCGTGACTGGCGGCTGCTCCTCACAGTTTCAGGAAGGATTCTTTTCTGGCCCTAGCTGGAGATCCCTGGCATTCCCAGCTTCCCACCCAAATACTAATCAGGTCTGGCCTTGCTTAGTTTCTGATGAGGGTGGGCATGTTCTGGATGGCACACAGGTCACTGAGCATACAGAGGGATTCCAGCAGTTGTACTCCTGAAAAACAAATTTTCCAGGCTTTCCTTCAAGAGACGACAAAGCTGGCATGGACGCTTTTTGTATTTCCCCACTACTCCCATCTGCCTGGCTCTTCCAAGGTCTCCTTCACGGACCCTGCCGTACGGTGTTCGTCTTCTAGAGGTGTTACGTGCGCATCCAACTTACTGCAATCCCAAAAGAGTTTCCAAACTAGGCGAGCCATTTAAGGGGTGGTTTTACTAGGGTCATATACCTCCCCCCGCCCCCGCCCTGCCAGTTACCATGGCTGCGAAGGTATTTGATCCCTGATCTCTTGAGCTAGTGCAACACTCTCCGCTTCAGCGCACTAGTCCCCACAGTTCTATATAATAGATGAAAGTCTGGCTCCGGTAATAATAAGAGGCTTTGCAATGCCTGCAGTGTCTTCCCCCCCCCCCCCGCCGCCCAGCCCAAAATAAACTAGTTTTTCTGGAGTCGCTCTGCAGAGACTCGGGCGGGAGACAGCGAGAGACGGCACACATTCTGGTACAGTCCGACCCAGGGAAGACATCAGGCTACCCCTCTCTATGGCTTTATATGGACCGAGGGGGGCGGTCTATATCCTAGCCCCGCCCCTCGGCCCGTCCCTTCCTCTCCTCCTCAGCCACCTGCTCTGCTCCACCATTGCCGCCGCCGCGGCTTTCTTCAGTCACTTCCGGAGCAGGATCCTAAGGTGCGCCCGGCTCTCTCGCCCGCCCGCGGAGAGACGCTTGAGCAGGGATGGCGGCCACGGCGGCGGTCACCGCCACAGCCTCGGCCGCTGCCGAGAAGGAGGCGAGCCAGCAGAGCAGCCTGGGCGCTTACTCGCCTGTGGACTACATGAGCATCACCAGCTTCCCCCGCTTGCCCGAAGAAGAGGCGGCGGCGGCGGCGGCGGCAGCGGCGGGGGGCAGCGCTAGTGCCGGCGCCGCCGAGAGTTGCCTGCGCTCCAGGAAAGAAGAAGATGCGTTTCTGGGCGAGCAGGACACCGGTGAGCGCGGACGCCATCCCTCCCGCCTGCCCGCCTGCCTGGTCCCTGCACCTGCCACCCGATCCTCCAGCCAGCCATGTCTCCATGCCCCCGTGGTTTCCAGCCTTCTCCCCTCCGCCCGGCCCCCCGAGCATCTGGCCTTCCACCGCCCCGCATCTCTCCTCCTTCGGTGCCTGGCTTGAGCAGGATGTTCTCCTCCTGCGTCATCTGGCACCGACCCAGCCCCCTTTTCCGTGGTGGTGCAGCCATCCCTGCAGCCCTCGCCGCCGTGCAGCCGCCCGCCCGGCCCCCGCCCCCCTGCCTCTCCCCCCCCCCGCCTCCCGGTGCCGATTCTTGTCAGTGTCCCGGACAGGCTGCCTCCATCCGTACCATCCTTCCCCTCCCTTGCAGCCATTTTTGACGGTTTGCCCCCCTCCCTTCTCCATCTGCCCCTGCCAAGGGGGGGGTGTTAGCATTGTGCAACCGTCCCTTCATCATCTGCGTATCATTTTGGTGCCACCACTTTGCACCCACATTTCTGTCATTTCCCTCCCCTTTCTTCTCAGGTCTCCAGCTTCCATCATTCTTAGCCCTTGTCCCATCTCATTCTTTCTACCGTTTTCCAGTCCTCTTGTGTTACTTTGGCTGACTTTGGATAGCTCGGTGGGTTTAGGTATCTGACTGGGGAGCCATAGGTTGGGAGGCCAAAAGTGCTACTCTTCAAAGCTCTGGCCTTCTCCCTTTCAGGCCGGCTGGTAGAAATAGTTCCCTTTTAGTCATTTTAAAAGTAGTTCCTAACTCAGTGCTGGTTGTGGAGCCATAAGTTGGGAGTTGGATTCCCTGCTTTGTTTCCCTGGAGAAGAGCCAGCCTGTGTAGCCTTGGGCAAGCTGCACAACCTCAAAGCACCCCCAGAAGAAAGGAATAGTAAACCACTTCTCTGTGTTCTCTACCTATAAAACCCTGAAAAGTGTCACCATAAGTTGGAATCAACTTGAAGTCACATCAATCATCATCATCATCATCATCATCATCATCATCATCATCATCATCATCATCATCATCATCATTATTATTATTATTATTATTATTATTATTATTATTATTATTATTATTATTATTATTATTATTATTAATGTTACTTTCCCTCTGTTGCAGTGGTTCTTAGCTTTTGGTCCTCCAGATATTTCACACCTCAACTCCCAGAACCCCTTTCCCTTGGCTGTACTGCCTGGGCTTTTTGGGAGTTGAAGTCCAACGGTTGTGAACTGCTTCTCTACTAGGTCAATAAAATGAGATTTTCTTTTTGCCCTGTACCTCCCAAGGTTACAGCCTGGCCTACAGACAGTTCTTATGATTTTTTTGTGGCCCTTCTGATAGTTCCTATTGTTTCACGTGAACAATGTTCATTGCCCAGTTGGTCTACCAAAAATGCTTTCTTATTTTAAATTAGCGTGTCCACATCCCAATTAATTTGCTAACTTTCTCTGCTCCTTTGAAAATGCTTACCGTAATGTTGCTTTTCCAGCCAAGTTGTCTCCTATTATTAATCTTCAGAAAACTATTAACACTATTTGTGTTTAGTTTCCCCCATCTAGCAAAGAATGTAAAGAGTTTGGCCCTATGCAGTTGTGTACTCTAAGCATGTTAGCGGCAAGGGGCGTGCACAGCTCCAATGCACATTGGCCCTGCCTTCTGATCTTGGCCAGGAAGGTGGCAAAGGGTGGGTAGGTTTCACTTTAATTGAATGAACTTAGAATTTGCCGTCCTCCATCCTGACCTTTATAAACAGTCAGGAATCTTGGCATATGAAGGTCAGGGTGGAGGTGGGCAGTGGGGAGAATGCCTGTGCCAGGGATGAGTGAGCTGTGGCCCTTACCCTTATCAAATGCAAGTCTTAGACTGATCCCAAAGGTCTTTGCATGTAATCAGGCCTCTGTACAACTAATTTTTCCCTTCCCCAACTGCCTGCTAGATTGAAGAGAATTATAGGGAAAAGAGAGAGAGACAGAGAAAGGTGACTTTTTTTGCTTTGGCCTCAATCCATCACTTGCTTCAGCATCACCCATAGGAAATATATACCTGTGAATGCCATATACTGGGGATAAATGATAGAAGAAAACAGGGAAGAGCCATACTTGATGCTCTGAACCATTTTTATAAATAGTTTTATCAATGCTGTGGCAAGTTCTGCTTTGCAGTTTGTTGTGCCCTTTCTTAATGAAGTTTTTAGCCGTGTTCTTCTGTGTCGGGGGGGGGGGGGAACACAAGCCCTGTACCCTACATTCTCTGTTGAGCTCCTCTTCCAATTTATTACATCTAGCACAAAAATCTAAAAAGAGTTTAAATGCATACCTCTAAATATGCTTAAAAGCCTTTCCAGAATCAGGACCTGTACTTTGTCAAGGGCTCTAGTCACAAAGAGGCTTCTCTGTGAATTGCTTAAAATTCTCTTCAGTCAGGTATGGAACTGGCTCTTGTGGAGATAAGAGATTCTGAAGTGTATTTGCTTCTCAAAACTCACAGATTTCACATGGAACAAAATCCTTGAGCCTTAATTTAAAATTAATGGAAGAAGATAGGGAGCATGTTTTTTCTGCCCCTTCCTCCTTTGTTACTGTGGGAAAATACGAAGTGTTGCTTAGAATATTCAGAATGTTGAATCTGACGAACGAGGAGGAGCTTTACTTCTGTTTCATTGTCCTATCCCAGTTTTATTTGCACCATTTCTGCATTGTTATTTTTCATATTTTTCATTTTCATTTGGTTAAATCTTCCCAATTTCTGTGAAACAATGTTTGTATTTTTTTTCACCCTTGGTGTTATCATGCTGATTCTCTGAAGTATGAAAATGTAAATAAATCTTCTGGTTTGCTAACTCAATTGCCTGTATGTCAATACATTTACCTGTGTCTCTTTTCACATACCTGCACATCGGTTATTTTTAGTAATGAAATATTCATTATTTGGAGTTTTTTAAATTGCTTATTAATGTATTAAGAGTCTGACTGGAATCCCAAGGTTGTGCTTTTATCAACCTCACTATCTCATATGGCATTTACAGGTGAAATTCTCACTGCCTAATTAGTATAAAAATAAAACTGCTGCCAATTTTCAGTATTATTAATAATAACAGTGATATATCTGACCAAATATATGGACATTAGTAAAATGATGTGTTTTGAAACCCACTTTTAAATACATTGATTATTCATTATAATAATAATTATGGAACTGCGTAGCTGTGTTTGTTTAAGTGTTTCTTCCGAAGCAGGGGACGCCCCTATCACACATTGATTCACATTGATTGCGAAGGCAAGTACATGACAGATTGTGTCACCAAGCAGATGAAGGACAGCCCTCTAGAGGAGAAAAAACTGCATGATTGCTCTTATATCGAGGAGTCTTTTTTAGTTGGATTTTGGTGCTTGTATTGATGAGTAGTTTATGTGTTCAAAGCATTTTACCATATCTTTAACTAACTAGCTCCTGGATAATCAAAGTTGTATTATCTGCAGATTCTCATGATGTTTCTCTCCTGGAACCCAGTCATCATTTTCACTTTCCCTAACACATTTTAAAAATTATTCATCCATTCATGCATTTGATTTCTGTACCGCCCATCTGGCTACAAGGCCACTCAGGGTGGTTATATATGGTAGGACACCCCTATCTGCGATATCAGTATCCACTGATTGACTTATCTGTTGCTTGAAAATATGAAATAACACCCACCAGAAATATGTAGTTCCAGGGTGTATTTACCAGAATGACCACTAGAGCAAGCCAAAAACCATACAATATACAGTGGTGCCTCGACTTACAAATGTCCTGACATACGACCATTTCGAGTTACAAAATGGTCGTATGTCAGGAGCTTTGAGTTAGAACCAAAAAAGGGCAGGGAATTCAAATTGCTAACCATTGGTAGGCGAAGAGACTGCTTCTTTGTAGCTCTTTTGCCCCAACGGTTAGACTGAGTGTGATTGGGGGAGATTTCGGACTGCCTGGTAAGGTAAGGTGCTGCTTTCTGCTTTTTAAAAAGTGTTCTGGGTGGGTTTTGCAGCGTGGTTTTGGGCTGGGTGGTAGGATTATGTTTCTATGCTGTGATGGGTCTTGCAGGGTTTGTTTGCTTTTTGTGTTTTTCCCCATTTCTGATGGGTCTTGCACAGTTTGTTTGCTTTCTGCTTTGCTTTTTTGCATTTTTGATGGGTCTTGCATGGTTTGCTTGCTTTCTGCTTTGCTTTTTTTGCATTTTTGAAAGGTCTTGCATGGGTTGCTTGCTTTCTGCTCGGTTTTTTTTTTTTTTTTTTTTTGCATTTCCGAAGGGTCTTGCACGGTTTACTTGCTTTCTGCTTTGCTTTTTTTGCATTTCTGATGGGTCTTGCACTTTTTGCTTGCATTTTGCTTTGCTTTTTTTTTTTGCATTTCTGAAGGGTCTTGCACCATTTGTTTGCTTTTCTTCCCCCCCCCCCCCTTCGGCCAGAACAGTTCAATCGCGTTTCCGATGGGTTTTGCAGTGTTTTGTTTTGTTTTGTGGTGATTTTTTTCTTCAGCTGGAATGGATTACATTGCATTTCAATGCATTCCTATGAGAAATGGTGCTTCGACTTACGAGCATTTCGAATTACGACTAGAGTTCCGGAACCAAGTAAGTTCATAAGTCAAGGCACCACTGTATAACATTCAGTACTTTTGCATTTTTCTGCATCCTGGTGGGGGGCATGGAACTGTGGATACTGTGATCCTACTGTACTGTATTTCTTGTGTCTTGATGCATGTGAAAGCTACTGTTAATTCTATGTGAAGGCTGGCCATCTTGTTTTCCTGCACTGTATTGTATTCCTTTCACATATGGCAGCTGTAACTGTTCATGAGTCTGTGTCCCATGGTTGGTATATATGTCAGAAAGATAAATGCAGATGTAAACATACAGTATTTGAATGCTGTGTTGAAATTGATTGGCAATGCAGGAGAGCAGATTTCCACTGATTCAACTGTGAATAAATATATTCCAGTCAAAGCTCGTTTGAAACATCCACCCACCATCCTTTTTTAAAAATCATCAAGTTGCATCCCTAGGGATTGGCGTTTGTATATATTAGCCTCTCCCACTTGAATGGAAATGTCTTTTTTAGTTGAGACAACAGGAACAGCATGAAATGAATGTGGCACCTGTCCCTCCTTTCTCGGCTTACTTAGTTTTGGGAAAGCCTTGATGATTTATTGTATGGCACTTAACGTTTTCAACAGTTTGATTAATGAGTATATGCAT
Source organism: Pogona vitticeps (assembly GCF_051106095.1). Lineage (NCBI taxonomy): Eukaryota > Metazoa > Chordata > Lepidosauria > Squamata > Agamidae > Pogona > Pogona vitticeps. The sequence continues at coordinate 32,192,663 of NC_135786.1, forward strand.
GCCATTCTGAAGAATATAAGAAAGAAGAATCAACCACAAGGAAATTGACAATCCTCCCTCTACCCCCTACACACCGGTCGTACTGGAGAACAGTCCCATTCATTTGTGAAAATGGCAAGGACTTCTAGCCATGTCAGTTCAGTTACAGAGTTCAGACAATGAAGGGAGTGACGGATGGTAATACAGAAAATGAGGCAGTGTACTGACAGACTCTTGTCAAGACAGTCATAATAGGATTGCATCTGTATATAATAATAAGACAGTGTCTGCAAGGATATAGCTAAGCAGACAATTCAAAATGTGTAACTTGTGAATTGTGGTGATGTGGATTAGCAAACCCCCAAAATATTTCTTGAAGCAGTTTCCAGCACAGATCTGTTTTCAGCTCAGGACAAAAATCATAACAATTGGCATCTAACTGGTAAGAGATGGGCATGAGAGTTTGTCAGATACCTGTAAGACATTACTTGCTTGGGAAAGCTGGCATCTGGTAGCAACCAAAGTGACAGTTGACACATCGACTGGATGAGGGTAATAAACTGAAACTTAATCCAGGCAAGACAGAGGTGTTCTTGGTTGGTCAAAAGGCAGATCAGGTAATAAGGACTCAGCCTGTATTGGATGGGTTTGCTCTTTCTCTAAAAAAATATAGATGTACAGTTCAAGTGTACTCCTAGATTCGTCTTTGAGACTAGATGCCCAGGTTTGGGTGGTGGCCAAAAGGGCCTTTGCACAGTTAAAATTGGTATACCAGCTGTGTCTGTTCCTGGATGTTCTGACCTGCCCACAGTGACACATGTCTTAGTTTCGTCCCTGCTAGATGAGTGTAACATCCTCTATGGGGGGGCTTCTTTTGGAAAGTAACTTCAGGGAGTCAAAAATGCAGCAGTTAGATTGTTAACTGGGCCTGGTTACAGGGATCACATAAAACCCCCATTACAGCAGCTCTATTGGCTGCTGATCCAGTTCTGGACACAACTGGAAATGATGGTTTTAACTGGAGATGGGCGTGAATCAGAAAAATTGTGGTTCATGATGGCTCATGTTTTATGGCTAACCACAAACTACCCAGAAAACAAACCAGTTTATGGTTCACTGTGGTTCAGGCCCACCTCTGCCCCCCCCCCAGCCACCATCACCTGGAATACTTGCCAATGCTGCTGTTATCGCTGCTGCCACCATTGCCTTGGCTTCTTCAGGTGGTCTGGAGAGGTAATGGTGGTGGTGGAGAAGCCAGGTTGCAGACTCTGTGCATGTGCATGCTGACCATCTGGTTGCCAGGAAAGCCTGGTGCGCAGCAACAAACTAGTGGGAGGGCACATGTGCAGAGACAGCTGCCCAGCTCCTGGCAGGGAAGCCAGGCTGCTGCCTCTGAGCATACACTCGCAATCCGGCTGATTGCCCTGATCAACTGGGCTGCAGGTGCATGCTCAGAGGCAGCGGCCCGGCTACCTGCCAGGACCACTGCCTCTGAGGATTGCGCCCTGGGTGGTGGCAATGGTGATGGCAGCAGGGAAGCTGAGGCTATGAGGGAGGGCAGCAAGAAGGGGGCGGGACAGGCAATTTTGGTTTGTTGAAGTAAATGAAATCAATCAATAAGAGGAAACAATGTAATCTAACCGAATGTAAACTTCCAAAAATGACTCAGAAGGTACTTTATCAAACTAACAATATGAATATCAACCAGGTTTCAATCGGGACAAAATTCATTCATTGGAACAAACAAATCCACAAGGAATCTGAAAGGTCTTTCAGAGAAGTGCTCAGTTGACATTGCTCATTTCACTTATGTCCTTTGTAGTGTAGTATTTCTTTGGTAATAACTGTCACGGCTGACCAGGATGTTCACATAAATCCTTGGTTTCAGATCCTTTGTCAAAGCTTAGGACCAAACTGTTCGCAATAAAGACTCTAAAATATAAAAATACAAACTCGTTTCTAATGAACCTTACACAATAACACTTAAGGAAACCTTCTTGTCACATACTTACAATTCCAGTCAAAATGGACTTCCCAGGAGAGAAAGCTTTCGCCTATAATCAGTCCATACCCACTCTGAAATACATTCAAAACAGCTACAGTACTTACAACCATTGAGCTATTTTGAGTCAGGCATTTAAAGTGATTGCACATATATAATATAAAGAAATACAGACATAGCTCATCACTTCATGAACCAAAATCATAAAACACTTGTAATTAATATTAGCATTCAAACCATTTGACACAAGAGATTTTAGCCTGAATATCCATGTCATTTCCTGTTGCAGGATATCTTTGGATATTGCTTCTTCACCTGTCTTTTTGCTGTCAAAGAACACAAAATTTGAAGCTATCTTCTTTATGACGCATTTCTACAAAATGACTTACTAATGATGTGTCCATCACTCAGTTTCTAATCCATGAATGATGTTCTTGCATCCTGATTTTACCTGACCTTGTTGTGCTCCACACATATGTTTTTGAACAATCACAGATTGTCAAATAAATTGGATGTTGAACACATTGAGAATGACCTAGACAAAATCAACCCCCAGGATAGTCAACTGTGATCCCTCAATAGATTGACAGCAGACAGTACACTTCTTACATTTGAAATGTTCTGTTGGTAAGGTACTTCTCTGAGTCCTGGCGCTAATTGAGATGTCAATATGAATTAAAATGTCCTTTAAATTCTTCGTTCCCTGAAAACCTAATTTAAGCACTTCCTTGCAATTTGAAATATCCCTCAACAGGTCCCAGTTTCTAAGAACAATTCTCCTTAATTGACTAGCCAGGGGAGTGTAGTTAAAAAAATACAGACAAACTTATCCTGGGTGTCTAAAGAACATTTTGATGGTCCTATCCAAGAGTTCTGTTTTAGAAAGCAGTGGAATCACTGGCTCTAGTGCAACCAAATGTTCAACAAATTTGTATTGCTGGATATTTTTGTTGATTTCTTTCTAGGGCTATTTGAATTCACAATTTTGAATCTCAGCATATGCCCTGGAAAACGTAAAATGAAAAGAACTGGGTGCAAAAAAAGGAGTTGACAACAGCCTTATTTAGGCATGCAATAGATGGGTTAACCTGAACCCATGAGCAGAGGAGGCAAGTTGGCTCCTTCCCCTTCATCGGACCTCTCTTGTATGGGGAGAGCTAAATCTGACGAGTTCAGCCATTTCTATCCCTGGGGACTCTCCAAACACTTAAAAAAAAAAGCAGCATGAAAGATCATGGCTCTGACAATGGTGTTGTGGTATTGGATGCATAAGTATCACAATGACAGTTTGGATGGCCACCTTCCATATGAAGAGTCTAGACATAAGGGAGGCTGAATCAGGGTATATCAACAATTGCACATTAGAGATGGGCATGAACCAGACAAATGGTGATTCATTTTGATTCATGATTCATTAAGGTCAACAAATTACAAATTTATAAATTTAAACATTTTTCCTGATGAATTGCTTTAAACCCCCATAAGATGCCCCCCCCCAGCACATAGAGACACCAAATTTGCAGGGAAGCATCTTCTGATTCTCCTCTACAGGCCCTGCAAGTTTGGTGAAGCTGGGTTTTGGATGTCCAAGTTACACATCCACAAGGAGATCCCCCCAGGAAAGTTCCTCCCAGACACCAAAGGTAAAGGTTTCCCTTGACAATTTGTCCAGTCGTGTCTGACTCTAGGGGGCAATGCTCATCTCCATTTCCAACCCATAGAGCTAGCATTTTGTCCAAAGACAATCTTCCGTGGTAACGTGGCCAGCACGACTAGGCATGGAACGCCGTTACCTTTCCACCATGATGGTACCTATTTATATACTCTTTTGCATTTTGCATGCTTTCGAACCACTAGGTTGGCAGGAGCTGGGACAAGCAACAGGGGCTCATTCTGTCGCGTGGATTCGATCTTATGACTGCAGGTGGTCTGACCTTGCAGCACAGAGGCGTCTGCAGTTTAACCTGCAGCGCCACCACGTCCCCTTCCCAGACACCTAGAGACACCAAAATCACAGAGAAGCTTCCACTGACTCTCCTCTACAATCTCCAAATTTGGTGAAGATTAGATTTCAGATCTCCAAGTTATGCTCCCGCGAAGTGGGTTCCCCCAGGAAAGTGCCCCATAGCAGCTAGCTTGGGGAAACCAAATCTTCACCAAACTTAATGGGACTGTAGATTGAAGACTCAGAGGAAACGTCCCTACAAATTTTGGTGTCTCTAGGTGTCTTGGGAGCCAAACGAATCAGCAAATCAAAAATCACTAAAAATTCATTGATTCATATACATTGGGGGCATTGATTTGTATGAATACAAATACAAGTGATTTTTTGAACAAATTTGATGATTCTTTTTAAAATTCGTGCCTGTATCTAGAGCACATGTTTTGTAAAGCTAATGGCTTTTAATTTCCCATTTGAAGGTAAGCCACCCACAAGTACTTTGCAATCCAACAGACATATCTTGCAACAATATACAATTACTTGCAAAATGCATGTCTTTTCCAGCCACTGTGACAATGGTAGGTAAGAACAGCAGGAAGAAGGGAGCCTGGGAGATTTGGCGGATGATGTCATAGTCACTACTGCTCAGCAGGCCAATGACGGAGCATCTTCCCATACTAGCTAGAGTGCTGTGGGGATGTAGTTCCACAAGCACGGTATCCCACATTCATAAACTGGATTTAAAATATATATATAATTGAATTCTTATACAGTACATGCACTTTTCAAATGTGGGCGTCCATAGTCATGTATTCATGCGTGACTTCCAGAGTGTCAATTGTGCTAACTCACCTCAACTGTTGTGGGAATACATATGAGACAAAGTCCGCAGAAAATATCTGCTACAATGGATTCCTTCAAACTGGTTGTTTAAAGTTTTGTTGGGAACCTTGCTTCTCTTAACTGGAAGGCAGCAGCTGCAGGATTTCTCCTGCATATTTTCAGCATTTTGTTTATACAGTATTTGACAGTGAAGTTAGGGATGACAATAGTGGAGCTTAAAGCATTACTTTTAAAAAATAATTAGTTACATCACAAGTAACTATAAGGACAGCAACACATTGCATAAAGATTTGATTACCATAATGTTATCTGGATCACACAGATCACCAGAATATTGAGCCATGTGTTACCAAAAAAAAAAAAAGCTCACACATAAACAAAAATAAGGGAGAGAAATTTAACTAATATTGGTATCCTTTATTTTTCATGCGAAAGACAGACAAGTTATGAGCGGTCTCCCAGTGCGTTATATTTGGTTTTTGGAAAGTTGTTTATTAAAAGACATTAAAAGACTTTCTCAATTCTAGGAAAAATCAAAAGTATATAGTAGTTTTTGTTTTTCTTAACAAATCTAAATACTAGAAGTTGCTGGCCTGTGGTAGAAAACCTGCCTTTGTTCTATCTACTTCATCACCATTTCAACAATCAAAGTAGAACCCAGCTGCATTTGAACTACATATTCCTTGTCTCCCATTCACTCAGACTGCACCTCCTTTAAAATAATTAAAAACGTCATTTATGGTATGAGTGACATTCTGCTTCCTTTTTGCATGATATAATGTTGTCTGTTTGTTAGTAGCAAAAGTAGTTCATTATATGCAACTAGTTACTTGTAATGTGATACTTTTAAGCTCTTGATAACCATGAGCAATTTGTGCACCAGTGAGGTGGGAAACTCCAGGGTGTCAAGTAGTCTGCTTCCCGATTGAAGGCACCCTTAAGACTGTTGAGAGTTAATGGGATGTCCATGTAACATGATCCGTAATAATAGCACCTGAACCAGGAAAGCCTCCTGAAAAGCCCAGTCCAAGGGAGAAAAGTATCAAGCTCATTTGAAGGGACAGAGGCGTACAGGTGACTGTCTCATTGTGTGTGGTTTGGAGAAATGTTTAAAGACTGGGTTTGTGTCTGTTTGGCCTCTCTCCTGCTCTCTCTTTTACAAACACATCTGTGACTTTTCTCTTTTCTGAATGAAGATCCAGATTCCTTCTTAAAGTCTGCTCGCCTTCAGCGGCTGCCTTCGTCTTCATCCGAAATGGGCAGCCAGGATATATCGCCCCTTCGGGAGACCAGCAAGGACCCATTCGCTGGGGACTGCAGCTGTCGCCAGGACGGTTTGACTGTGATCATCACCGCCTGCTTAACATTTGCTACAGGAGTCACAGTGGCCTTAATTATGCAGATCTACTTTGGAGATCCCCAGGTAAGAAGAGGCTGATTGCTTTGTTTTTCTCTCTGTGACCGATTGTACCAAAATAAGGAAGATCCTCCTTCCATGTGGGATGACCGCTTCTAGTTTTGCATGCAGCAAGAAATAATGCGCTCGGCAAACAATGACGGGACTGAAAACAGAGTGTTGGAATTTCCATATTTATGCTACCGGGCCAGTTCTAAAATCAAATGAGGTTTCCATAATGGGTTACTTGCAATAGTTACTATAGTTACCACCAGTGTTGAGTGCTGTACATTTACCCTGAAAACAGAGAGTCTGGATGGACTATATTATGGGAAGGTAAGTTTCTCATAAATAATTCACTGCCACCATATTCCTCACTAACATGTACAGTTTGTCTTGCATCTGTATAAGTGCAGCCTGGGACAGACATGCATATGCCTTTTTGAACACATTTTCCCTCATATACTGTAGACTTTCTTTTCCTCCTTGAATTAAGCCTGCTTGTGCACATTTTTCAAAGACGTGTGCAGTTAGTCATGCCTGTTTTCTAACTGCACACATGGTTTTGCAGAAGCTTTTGATGCTCTGAAACACGTTGCAAACCACATAAATGCTACTTTTTGAAGGCAAAGTTTGCTTCATCCCACTGCCAGTTTCAGGAGCTGCAAAATGGCAACAGGAACTCAGTTAATTTTTTTCCCATCCCTTTCCCCCTACCCACTTCTAAATTATGCTCTTGCATAAATCCTGACAGATAACTTAGGTTGAGATTGGCCCAACAATATCTGTTGGACTTCACAGCTGAACAAGGATCTGCAGTAACATAGTTATACCAGGTCTGAATAGCCTGCCATGCCCATTGACATAATGGCAGCTATGACTGACAGCAGTTGTCCAGAGTGTCACATACAAATCTTCTAAAACACCTGCTAGATTCTATACAACAGTTATTGTGCAAGACCCATGCTACCGATACATCTGAAGATGCCCTAAAATGTTCCATCATTGAATCATGAATTGTAGATAGCTAGGTAAAGTCAAGGGTTGGGAATGTTGGTCCCTTTTGAATGTCCTTGAGAGTCACACATGAAGATGCCCTAAAAATGTTCCATCATGGAACCATGAATTGTTGTTAGCTAGTATGGAAATGTTGGCCCCTTCTGAGTGTCCTTGAGAGTCAAAAGCTACAGTAGATGATACATTTATCACATTATTACAAAAGGTGTTCCTTCAAGTGGTGAAAGATGTCTGTATGTCATAGCATGTGATTCCCCTAACACAACTCCCATGGCTTTGATATGCACCTCTGCGGAAGTCCCTTTGTAGAAAGAAAAATGGGTTAATTGTATGGAATACACACTGCTGTACATATCTACTATGACCCTAAGCTATTATCTCAAAATGTGGTGTCCTGCAGATATTCCATCAAGGTGCAGTAGTGACTGATGCTGCCCGTTGCACAGCTCTGGGGATCGAGGTACTGAACAAGCAAGGCTCCTCAGTGGATGCAGCTATCACCTCAGCTTTATGCTCAGGAATTATCAATCCTCACACAGCTGGCATTGGCGGGTAGGTGCCCACTATGATTGAGTTCATTTATCATTTGCCTTCTTTATTATATCACACTGGCAAGCCTGCAAACAAGAATACTGTACTAACTAGAGTACAACAGTTCAGTTTTCATTTGGTGTTGAATTCCTCTACAATTTGGTAGTGAAATTGTTTTTTGCAAATATTCCTCAGGGAACTCAGTCTTGTAATGTTCACATGAAACACAGTCCCTCCTCCCTACACACACAAGCTCGCTGTGATGTTAGGCTATAGTCTTGTTGAGGCTTGCTACCTGGAGATCAAATGCAAAGGATTTGCTTTGTATAATTTATTACTGTAATTTAAATAGAAATTCAGTACATTTCACCATTTTAGGGAAGACTGGTCAGGTGAGCTGTATGCCTGCTTAATTTGCGGTATAGGTATTGAGTGTTGACTGTGGGTAATTTTAGACCTCATGCGTTTCCTTCTTGGGGTTTTGTACCTTTAAATTGAACTCAGATCAGAGAGCCTATCAAACAGGGCACCTTCAAACAGATCTCCCTTTTCCATAGAAGTGTGTCTTGTGGCTGCCTTTCAAATGAATGACCATCCTTTGTAACTATTGACTCTGCCTCTAATTAGAGCACACTGGGTGTGCCCTAAGGCAAGGTGGGCAGCATCTAACATTCTGATCAATCTATCACCATGTCCTCTGGGAAAGGACATATTTAGCTACAGAACTCTCACAAGTATGCATGGTGACTTTATTATAATAGTGCGGCCATAGGCCAAATTTAAATGTCGAATTTCCCCCATCTGTGGCCCCCACAGGTGTTAAAAAACAGGGCTATGGAAGGAATGTGATGCAGCCTCATCCCAAAGACAAGAATATGTCTTCCTGAAACACAATTCATTTCACTCACCCTCAGCATTTCTTTGAACGGGTAGTGTTGTGTATGCTGGATTCAAACCCCATTTTCATGGCCATCATAACCTCTCATCCTGGCCCATTGCCCAGGGCTGTTGCCTCCCATTAGCCACTGCAAGGTTTGTTTTGAATAGAAGTTATGCAATAGAGAATTCAAACTTCAGATGGCTGAAAAGACCCAGAAAGATTGAGGGCATGTTACATAAGCAATGTTACCTGATCATGGCCCATCAAATGGGATTTGAAAACTTTTGTTGAAACTGGAAATTCTGGTTTGGTATCCAAGTTGCTTAAACCAAAAATCATGCTCAGGATTAGGGGAGTTGGGGTGAACAGAAATCAAAAACACCACCAAGGTAAGACCAGTTACCTAATCAGTGCAAACTGATTTAATAAAACATAAGTGCTGTGCTTTAATGGGGATTAAAGTATCCGATGAACATCAGTGGTTTAAGTGAAAAAGCAGATGTTCTATGACTCTTTGTTGTTAAGGACCTGTATGGAACAAAGGCAGCATTTAAAACATGAAAGATTAACTCCTCCCTGGTCTAATTTGGAGCAGGGTGTGTCCCTTGATGTTAACCCCCATTCTCATGCAAATAGCAAGCCTAGCTAGACTAAATGGTACAGGCAGACAGGACATTTCAGTAGACATTGATTGTCTATAGAGTTGCACACTTTGTTTTATTTTAATTTTTTCCAGCTACCAAGAGAAAGCCACTACAGTATTAGCTTCCTAAGGCAGCCACTGGAAAGGGATTTATTGGTATCCCACCCAGTGCATTAATAACCCTTCATTCTTTGCTTCACTTTAGGGTCACCCCAGAAACACACAAATATCTCAGTCTATTTCATTTTTACACATGTTTCAGAAAATATCCTTAAGAGAAAGTCTTCCATTTATTTATTTATTTATTTATTTATTTATTTATTTATTTATTTATTTATTTATTTATTTATTTATTTATTTAATATCCCACCTATCTGGTTGGATTAGGACCACTCTAGGCGGCTAACAACATAAAATAGTACTGCCCACTCTACCCAAAGGTCTCTGGGCGGGTTACAACAATTACATAAAATTCAATTAAAATGCAATAAAAGATAAAATGATTAAAATACAATTAAAATGCACTTACATAATTCCAGATAGTCCCCAGGTAATAAAGGGGATTTTCACATTTTAAGTCTTGCATCAAGACTCCTTTCCATGTAAAGTCAGAGATAAATTCTTTCGGGGACTCCTGTTGAGACATAGCCAATTGCATGATTGATACACACAAAGAATCATAATTTACTCAAGGTGACACATAGCAAATCAACGAAGCATTTTGATCATAGGGTGTAGTGGAGGTGAACAGGCATAGCTTTGTTTTGTGCAATGCTTATATAGCTAGAGGCAACATCAAACATGAATTGCTAGAGGAAGCGGATACATTTTCTTGAGCACAGGTCAATAGCAATGCCATCTGTTTCTCTGATAATCTCAAAGTCTTTAAGGAGAAAATTGCTGTTTCCCACCATCAAGCATGTAGGAAAGAAGAAGGCTGAGAGAGAACACTCTCCCAGCAAAGCCAGAAGAATATTTGCAACTTCCTGTTCCAGATGGGTGGTTGCTACATGAAATCAGACCAGCCTGCTGCATGCATTGTTTCTCACTTGTGGTGGAGATGATGTGGTCTTCTCACCTAGTCCTGAGCATATGGAAAGGATGCTACATAAGAGCTTTGCCTGGGAGATCAGCTCAGATGATATCCCTCCATCCAGTTTTGGATGCTCCTCCTCCTTCTCTCTCTCTCTCTCTGATAGTCGCTCTGGGTTTTTAACTAGCCATTTTGCCATGCAGGGCTTCACTCCTTGAAAGTGAAGTTGGTATTTACTGCATTTGGCCATGTGAGACTGAGGAAAGTAGGAAGAAGATGGGAGAAAAGGAAGATATGCCCATCTGAAAATGCAGCAGCCATGTTATATCCATGGTGAGCCTACCTGTGTGTTTCCTTCTGCCAGGAAGGAGCAGCTGGTTTGTGCTCCCATGCTTGGGATAAATGGGTTTGTGCTCTTTTAGCAGCAAATTTTCACACCCTTTACATTTCAGCATCATGGATTTATTTATTTATTTATTTATTTATTTATTTATTTATTTATTTATTTATTTATTTATTTATTTATTTGATTTATATCTTAGTTGCTCTTAGTTGTTCTGCCTTATAATTACAATTCATAAGGCTGCTTCTCAGCAGGAAAAACAGTGCTGCTCATTTCTATGTGTGTAGGAAAATGAGAAAAGAAAAACAAAGTGAGAATAAGATACCAATGACACAAAGATACAGTTAAGAGAAAAGGAGGATAGGCTTAAGATAATTTGCTGCTTGAGGCACCTGTTTCTATTTGTGGTAGTAAAAAATACAGTAACAACAAATTAAATAAGTAACCATTTGCTGATTTCTCCTCAAATGTATGGTTTTGGGCAGCTGCTAATTTACACTGTAGGGCTGCTCCTTAGGGGAAAAACAGTACTGCTGATTTCTGCATGTAAGTGGTGTGTTATTACCTGTAGTGAATTGATGTGAGCTGGGCAGTAATGTGCAAAATTGTTCCCTCTAATTCTTTTTGATCTTCCTTTAGATTCTTTTTGAAGGCACAGAAATCACATGGTCACACATGAGCTTCACAGCTAACCAAATACAAAAAGTCCAAAATGCCATGTTAGAGGAAAACCTGGCTTGTTATCTTCTCCTTGATATCTAGTGTTCTGTGTGCACTGATTTTTTTAAAAAACAAGAAGTATTAATCATGACATCTTATTTTCTGCCTGAACAGTACAGTCCAAATGTAGGTTTATCCCTCTTTTGCCAGAAGGATTATGTCACATCCTGTTTTCAAGAATATAGTTTTATTAATTCAAGTGGGAGTGAGGAGGGGAGGTAAATATAAGTTTTCAAGACAACTGTTGTTTTCAGTAAAAGCTGGAAGTATGGCTGGAAATCATCAGATGAAGTAATAGTCTAGAGTTTGACCAACCTCAGGTGCACCTTTAATCCTTTGATGGCTCTATTTCATTCAGTGAATTTTTCGGGAACATCACATTACCGTGCCCTTCACCGAGAGCAGCTTTTGGACTAAGCAGGGGAAAATCTCTCCACATACAACTCACATGCACTTGTAACTGTCCCTTGTTCTTCCACCACTTTTTCCATTTTTTAAAATCCACAGAAAATCTATTAAAGAGAAGAAGGCAGGAGAGTGGCAGCGTGTCTTCTGATCAGTAATATGAGGATCCTTACCTTTTGATATCTTCTTTGAATATTATGAACACAAATGGAAGATTCCTGCCATGAAACCCACCTAGAGAAACAAGGATAAGGCCCAAATTGGTGCATAGCATACCGCTGGGAGAGCCTTTAGGATGTTAAAGCAAAAGGGATAGGGTTTTTTGTTTGTTTGTTAATTTTTAAATCTGAGATTAGCCTAAGAACCAACCAACTCAAAATCTGGCAGGCTACTGAGCCTCATGTCTGTTTCACTTTCGTGTGGCTGTCTTGTTGCAGTGGAGGCGTAATGCTGGTTCACGACATCAGGAAGAATGAGAGTCGGGTGATTGATTTCCGAGAGACCGCCCCCTTCAGCATCCAAGAAGAGGGTCTTAGGAAAGCTTGGGAAACAAAGGTGTGAAAGGGCCTTTATCTTTTGGGGGGCAAAGTAGTGAGTGGGTGGTGAATTTATTTATATGTAGTGCATGCGTATACTTGGATTTATAAATGTGCCTTAGTAGCTGGCTTTAAGATAATACACCATTACATCAATCTAAAATTATTAAAGTGTGACTTTCCAAAAATCTCCACTCCTGTTGTTGGGAGAGAAATGGGGTGGGGCTCTATCTTAGTGGTTCTCAGATTTAAACCCTATTTAAAGAGTTACATCTTTTCTACACATTCACGTTTCCCCATTCTATAGTGGAAGAAAACAGGAATAGGTAAAGGATGGTCTTCCAGATGTTAAGACTTCAACTCACAGCACTCCTCATTTATTTATTTAACATATTTTTACCCTACCTTTCTCCTTAAAAGGACCCACCTTTGGTTGTGCTGGCTAGAACTAATGGGAGTTGAAATCTCATAATATCTGGAGCAGTGCATCTTGCCCATCCTGATCTGAAACTTAGATTCTCCTGAAGTAGTATGATTGGCACCCTTGCGGTACCTTTTACTTTTTCTGTATGCTCTTCTTTTTGTATAGCCGGGGCTTCTGGTTGGTGTTCCAGGCATGATCAAAGGACTTCATGAAGCACACCAGTCTTATGGGAGGTCAGATTATTTCCCATGCTTATGTGCTCCATTGTTCAGTTTCAAATGGAAGACTGATGTTTGCATGTTATGACAACATTCTACACAATTCTGCTATTCCATCTAGGAAAGATTAATTATACAGTTAGACCCAGTAAGATCTACTATACACATACTGTATTATGCTTATGGTATATCTATAAATAGTTTTATATGTATGTGCAAAAGTACAGCCATATGGATATGCATTAATGGAAAGTGCGGGTTTACTGCCAAGCAATATGTGAAATGACCGAAGAATTCCTCTAATAAAAGACCTAGCTTTCGCCAGATTATGCTCTATTGAAGTAACAATTCTCTTTAAATTTCTTGAATGATGGGTTGACTGTTGTGCATCTCAACCAGTACAGCAGAAGGTAACAACTAAATCACTTTGATTTCTACTTAAAATGGGTCTTTGCTCAGGAACAGTTTCATCATAGTTTGTTGTTATATGGCTGGTGATGAATGCCATGTATCTGTATTTGGCAGATTGCCCTGGAGACAGTTGCTGAGCTTTGCTGCTGATGTAGCTCAGGATGGATTCAATGTCACACATGATTTAGGTGAGTGTAGTCATTAATCAAGAAGTGCAAAGCAAGGTTGCATGTACCAGTTGTATACCATTACTGATGTTGATAAAGTAACCGTTTCTCAGACGGCAACTATACTGCAATGTATCCTGTGGGTCCTGCTGGAGCTGGCATGACTAAATTTGATGTACTGTATTTTTGTCGACTATACAATTTATAGCTAATTATGAGTAAGCTCAGTCTTTTCTCATGGGCATATGTTATTTTTTATTTGGCCAGCAACAATTCTGCTTTTACTGCCTTTGCTTGCTTGCTTGTTTGTGGTATATGCAATCAGCTATATCAGTCCAAAGGTGGAAATGGCAGGCGAGTCTATAGTGTAGACCAGTGGTTCTTAACCTTTGTTACTCGGATGCTTTTGAACTGCAACTCCCAGAAACCCCAGTCAGGACAGCTGGTGGTGAAGGCTTCTGGGAGTTGCAGTCCAAAACTCCTGAGTAACCCAAGGTTAAGAACCAGTGGTGTAGACTCAACCACACACACAATGAGAAAACTGTCATTGAGACTGTTAAGGGCATCAGCAATCAATGATACTCCATTTTATTAGTTATTTTGCTTTAATCAGTGATTTTGCAGGACTAGAATGGTTAGGTCAACCTTCTTTCTTTCAATGTATTCACGAAGGCTTTCACGGCCGGGATCTAATGGTTGTTGTGGGTTTTTCGGGCTTCTTGGCCGTGTTCTGAAAGTGGTTCTTCCTAATGTTAGGAAGAACCACTTTCAGAACACGGCCAAGAAGCCCGAAAAACCCACAACAACCTTCTTTCTTTCCTTTCCCTGTTTCGATGCCAACATTTCCTACTGTGAAGCATGCCTAGGGAGAATCAGTGATGGGAACAAAAATTAATGAGATATTGACCTATTAATTCTAAGGAGAACTGGTTGGTGAAACAGCCTCTCAACTTTGTTTTTTCAAATTATCCCAGTTGATAGGTTCCCAGATGAGATCCTTCTATTCTATTCTATTCTATTCTATTCTATTCTATTCTATTCTATTCTATTCTATTCTATTCTATTCTATTCATTCATTCATTCATTCATTCATTCATTCATTCATTCATTTATTTATTTATTTATTTATTTATTTAATATCCCGCCTATCTGGTTGTATTAGGACCACTCTAGGCGGCTAACAACATAAAATAGTACACTCTGTGTGTGTGTGTATGTGTGTGTGTGTGTGTGTGAGAGAGAGAGAGAGAGAGAGAGAGAGTGTGATTGCCGGCCTACAACTTGTAAAAATATGAACATTTTTTAAAACTTAAATTGTTGATACTCTTTCTGTTGTTTCTGAAGGCTGGCTTTCTTATATTCTTGCTATGTGGGGTTAAAAATATAGAACTTTTTTTGGTAGAAAACTGTATTATATTTCCACATACTGATAGAGTTTGAAAAGTCACTTTTGAGACAAACAAATGTGACGATGTGGAGAAGCCACCCAGAAGTTAATCTATTAACTGAGGCCCAGAACATCATCTTATCTTCTGTAGATGACAAGGAGAAGGGGAACTTATAAAAGAGAGGAAATCAGTTATGATTTCAGCATGCCATTATATTACTTCATCTTAAAAGTAACTTTTCACGGGGATTTGATTAGCACACAGATTGTTCACTACACAAATTAGATGAAAGGTTAGGGCACTGGGATTGGTTCTTTGGACAAATTCCACAAAGTAGAGAAGCCTAAACTGTTTCTCCTCAACCATTATCTTAGTTTTAAAAAGAAAGTGAAATCCACTGCTTGACAATTAACACTTAGGGCTAAACTATGTGATACAGATAGGCCATCATTAACAGAAGGAATTCTTTACATGCAGATTTTGTGTGACTGTCACAGTAGAAGATTTTCTTACTCACACGGTTGATAAATTAGCTTGCTTTTTTTAGTAATTGTTCTTCAGAGCATAAGCACATTCTTCCTTTACAGATATAAAGGTTTGCCTGACCAGATCTCATCTATGTCATCTGTAACATACTGTTTGGTTTTAGGAAAATAATTTACACTGGTGTCACACATTTGCTATATGCATTTGAATTCTTTCTTTCACCCATGAGGGCATATAAATATTTATTTTTGCATTGAACTTGCTCTTCAAGGTCCAACTCGTCATTTACAATTTTATCTTCAGAATACAAAATTATTCCCCAAAACATCCACCACAGCTAAGTAGGAAAACATAATTCAGTAGGTCACTTATCAATAATTCCAGACAAAAAGAACTGCATCATCCTGATTCCTGAATGCTAGCAAATTAGTGGATAGATATGGAGGTTGTTTTTTTTCTAAGATTAGGCACCACCATTGAGAAGGCTCTGGCCTCCAAGGCACCTGAAGCAAGGCCTCTCCTGATTTCCTTAATGAGCATGTGTAAAATCTACAGACGGTAAGTGATAAGCATTGGGCATTCCTCCTAGATTTCTAAACCACAGACCTCAGACATGTTACTGCTTTGAGACTGCACTTTTCAGAGTCCCCCTACCAGTCTAAGTACTAGTCATCTTGGCTGATGGGTGCTGGGAGCTGTGATCTTTAAAAATTACCTTTTCAAGGTGTGCTCAGTTGCTGTGAACATTACTTGTAAACATTAGTGTCCGCTCACCTGTTACCTCTTCTATTGTATGCAGCAATGGCTATCAAAGAAGTAAAGGAACAGTATAACCACTCAGATAAATTCAGAGAGACCTTCCTTCCAGATGGCCAGCCGCTGCTGCCTGGCATGTTTATGAGAAGACCAGATCTAGCCAGTCTTTTACACTTGCTTGGATCAGGAGGGGTCTCAGCCTTCTATAATGGCAATGTGACACAAGAAATTATTTCAGAGGTAAGTCAAGTCCATTCTTTTCTTGCTCTCTATGTTTAATGCCAACTGCATATGTAGGCCATGCTAATGTTTGTAGTGTATAGTGCAAAAATATATTGGGAAGGCTTGTTCATGAGCTTCAGTTATACACTGTGGTGGCTGACGCCC
This sequence comes from Pogona vitticeps, assembly GCF_051106095.1. NCBI lineage: Eukaryota > Metazoa > Chordata > Lepidosauria > Squamata > Agamidae > Pogona > Pogona vitticeps. Next base: position 32,209,170 of record NC_135786.1, read on the forward strand.
ACTGGGATTAATGAAAAAGAAGGTACAGTAGCCCCTTATAGGTAAAGGCAGGAATGTTAGGCAAAGGCAGAGTCCAAGGGGGCACACATTGCAACTACTGTATTATGCAGATACAATCTCACCTTGCCCATTCATTAATTCTAAAACTTAGCTGAGGGTGCAGTTATACTACGAAAATAAATTGACAGATGAATCAGGATACTTTACATCGGTTTAAAGTCACATCATAGTCATGTTTTGGGGCCAATGTGTGAATTCTCTTGGGAAAACTTTAAATCTGTTTCTAAAGTGTTTCGTGTATCAGTTGGGAGACCTCATGGACTTTTAGAATTATTGCATTTTAGACTTTGTCCTGCACCCACCCTCATGCTGGTTGCTGAAGTGTTATTTTTAATTTTAAAAAAATAATATTACAATCTGATATAATGCTAGTTTAGTATGAGAGATAGGGAACAAAGTTAAAACAGATCAGACAGCAAGCTGTCCCTATGGCCTGACACACATGCATGGAGATAGACACAGAAAGAAGGAGAGGGAGCAACAGAATTGGGGAAGGCAAAGCAAAGCGTGCTGCTTATATACAGGCATACCTCGGTTTATGAATTGAATGCGTTCTCCGGGACATTACATAATGCGAAAAATTCGTAAACCGAAACAAGGTTTGCCATAGGAACGGGGGCGACGCTATAAACCCCCAGGCACAATACATCCTTGGGAAACTTGCTTCATACTGCAAAAGAAGATCATTAACCAAGGCATTATTTTCAATGGATTTCCATTCGTAAACCGGAATTAACTGAGACGTTAATTTAAACTCAGGTACTACTGTACCACCCCCTAGTACTTAAAGCTCAGTTTACAATTTAATTATACAGGCTACACATTGCCCCCCCCCCCGCCAGCTGGTTACCAGTGAGTAGCAAAGAAAAACTGCCAGAGCAATTGTCAAGATCAGCAGCTTTTAGGTTTAGAAAGGAGGGAGCGCTTTCCCCCTACCCAGCCTTTCTCACTTTAGTGGCTCTCTTTTAAAATCAGACTGCAAGATTTCCCTGCAGCCCAAAATCTGTGATCCTTGCATCCATTAGTTGACAAGCCCCACAGACACAATTTATTCTGACAGAAGTGTTCACATATGCCAAAATGACTCAAAATAAATTGATTTCACAAGCAATTTAATATAAATGCCCATCCCTTAACTGATTAAAATACCTCACTTTCCAACCATAAAGCTTGCTTTCTGACAAAAAAATCCGTATTTCCTTGTGCATTATGTAGTTGGAGTTTTAAAAATCAATTTGAAACATGCTAAACCTGATTCAAAAATAGTTTTTTCCTCACTTGTAACTGAGACCTAAGGAGCAGAAAAACACACCTTAGCCTGCAGTTAGGAATGCTCCTCTTGTTGCTGCAATCTACTGCAGTTTTCTGGAAAGGCAGAAAATATCTGCCATAGGTAGACTTCAACACACAGGTTGGCTAAGAAAGAGTTTCTTGAGCATAGATGTTTTTAAAACCATTGAGCTCTAAGAAAAGAGTGTAACCTTGTGACCTCTGCAATTTGGGGAGTTCTGCATGAAAACTCTGTAAAAAAAAGCCGCCGTTGTTCTCTTTGACTAACATATAACATTGGAAACCTACTGCATACAGATATGTTCCTGTGTTGCTCTTCTTAGGTCCTTAAATTTGGAGGTACCTTATCTGAAGAAGACTTCAGTAATTACACCGTCTTGGTGGAAAATCCAGTCCATACAGTATATCAAGGTAAAAAGGTGTATCTTGAGTGTTGTTTACAAGTTGGACAATTTAACATTTTATGCTAACACATCAATGTTAAATAAAAAATAATTGTGTGTTTCTGACGAAGTACATTGTAATCCAAGAAAGAAAGCACTGAAATAAATTTGTCAGTCCTAAAGATGCCACATACTTTTATTATTGGGTTTGGATTTTGTTTTGCTGAAACAGGCAAAAAAAACCCACTTGTCAGCTTTAGTTGTTTTTCTGAATATTTGTGGATTAGTTAATTTAAACATAAAATAATTTAAATTGTGTCCTCCCCCCAAATAACCCAATTATTTTATTTCCAAATAAAGCTGAAGACAGTATATAAAGCTCTCCTCTTCCTCAGATCCTCATATCAATCCTATGAGATAGTGTTAGACTCAAAATGCACTCAAGGCCATCCTGTGAGTTTCAGGGCTAAATGGGAATTTGATTCTATCTTTCTTGGCTACCTCCAGAACATTAGCAACTGTACCACACTAGCTGTTTCTCTTTTTTTTCTGTATTCCCAGGTCATCTTGTTCTCAGTCCATCACCTCCTCATGCAGGTCCTGCACTGCTCACAGCTCTGAACATCCTTGAGGGTTTTAACATCACCAGCCATGTAGCCAGAGAAAATATACTCCACTGGATAACAGAGGTAAGACTTACTTACTAAAATACAGTGGTGCCTCGCTTAGCGATATTAATTCGTTCCGAATTTCATCGCTAAGCAAAACACGGTTTCCCATTGAAATGCATTGAAAACCAGATAATCCGTTCCAATAGGAAAGAATTGCCGTCCTTAAGCGAAAATCGCCATAGGAAACATCACTAAGCGAAACGCGGTTCCCCAATTGAAATGCATTGAAACCTATTCAGTGCATCTCAATGGGGGAAAAAATACAACAACAAATTAAAAAAGAGTCAGAACAAAGTCAAATTTGGTTAACAAAGGATTTATTAAGTGCACTTTATGATTTCAAATATTTTAAACAGTAAACCTTAACTTTATAAATAAGAGAAAAACATTTAAAAAACAGCAAACATGAGGCTGTTTAAACCATCGTTAAGCGAAACAGGGGACCCAAAATTTAATCGCTATGCGAAACATGGTCCCAACCATCGCTAAGCAAAAATCGCCCATAGGGACCATCGCTAAACGAAGCGCAAGAACGCTCTGAAAAAGTTGTTGCTAAGCGATTTGTCGCTAAACGGAGCACCCGTTAAGCGAGGCACTACTGTATCCCCTTTTGAGTAACAATGTAGTACAAATCTTTTGCCTTTCCTGATTCTTATTACAGAGAATTTGGGAGGATGACACTAAGGGCTAATTCATCCAGACATGTAAGTCTTATTATATAATGACAATATTTCCTCCACCATGGATGTTTTGATCTTGCTGGTTGGAATTACCACTGGAGTTTTTACTAATGCCACAGAAGCCCATTGCTGTACTCAGGAGTTTCTATTTATTTTGTTGAGACTGACAACTAAATACTTCCAATATGATTGAATGAAGTGTTAAAAACAGTGATGTAAGTAATTCCATCAGCCCTAGCTAGTGTAGCCAACTCCCAATAAGTCCCCAACAAGCAAGTCTATGGTCAGGGATAATGAGAACTGTAGTACATCAATATCTGGGAGAGCACAACTTGCCCTTGTTTAATATGGCCATTGCTGTGTTAAGCATTGGCAGATATATCAGATTCAAGAGCCAGAGTGGTATAATGGTTAAAACGTTGGACTAGAACTTGGACCACTTGGTTTCAAATTCCTGCTTTGCCATGAAATTCACTTCACAGATAACTTTGGGCTAGTTACAACTTTGGACCAGTTACACACTCACAGCTTGATCTATCTTGCAAGATCGTCATGAGTTAAAGTACAGGCTTTTGAGTCTCTTTGGCCAGTGTCACTCTTAGCAACACTGGCAAAAGTAAAATGTTCAGGTTATAAAGGACTGGTTGGAATCCTACTGGTAATTGCAGGAGGTTTGCGTAACTTTCCATGGGTAATAGGCTAATTGCAAAGGTGACAGAGAAGTTGGGTGTTTGGCCAGGCACCTGAATATGTAGCTGAAATGAGCCCTGGCATCTTGGCAGTGAACTGCAATTCTACAGAAGTACCAACAGTTTTCTGGCCACTATGAATAAAGTGTATTTGGATTAGCTACACTTTGAATGAAGACATAAATCTTATTACTGTATATCTTTTTCTTATCAAATTGGAAAATATTTAGAAAAGAAAATACAAACAAATGCTTCTCTCTCTTATAATCTCTCTCTTTCCTCCTTTTGGAAGATATGGAAGTCAGCTGACATATTTTAGTTGAAGGCACTTCTTTTAGAATATCTCTTTGTGAACAAAGGTCCACAGTTTCATTTTCTGAAAGGCTTTAAGAAATCCACTTCTGCCTGCTGCCTATTGCCAACAAAATTCTAGTATCTAACATATTACTCCGGGAGGCAGTGGAAGACAAGAGGGCCTGGTGTGCTCTGGTCCGTGGGGTCTCGAAGAGTCGGACATGACTTAATGACTAAACAACAAAAAAACATATTACTGAAAATTTGGGCAGTATGAAGAATGGGGAAAAATCCTGCCACAGATATTTCTAATCAGATTTCATGGTCTTCCCATAACCTGTTTGGAGGACATCAGATGATTTGACGACATGTGGATTTTTTATGGTGTACATAATATAGAGCTCTGAAATATTTTTCTTTGGGCTATAACTCCTATACCCATAGTCACATTTTGAGGTGAATACCTGAATAAGGCTGAAGAATAAAGGAGAACTGGAAAGCTTGCACACTATTGTGGACTGATAATTGGTCCTAATAAAGTCCTATTGCTTGCCTGGGAGTCTGGGATTTCCTCTTACAAATAGAAGTAAGTTCCTCGTGCTGTTCTTTGCATTGAAAAATAGGTTTCAAAAGTTAATTCATATTCATTTCTTTTCCTATATTGTTTTCAATTCAGACACTGAAAGTCGTGTTGGCACTAGCTAGCAGCCTGGGGGACCCCTTCTATGATGCATCAATTTCTCACAGTGTGGAAGACATGATGAGGTAACCCTTAACTTATGAATGAGCACTCAATTTCACATTGGTATATGTTTTATCATTTGGTTTAGGGATGGCTAATTTCTGAGTTTCCATAGGCTGCTTTTTCCTCCAGAATATGGTCCAAGACTGAAACAATGAGGCCAGCCTCTGAAACAGCCTTCCTAGGAAATCTTGGAAAAGTTACTTTTCGGACTGCAGCTCCTTGAATCTGCAGTGACCATATTGGCTGCAGGATTCTGGGAATTGTAGACCCAAAATCAACTTTTCCAAGCAAAGTTTCTCAGATACAGAAAATAGACAGCATGGAGCCATTGACTGGGTGATGGGTTCGAGGTGTTGCACATCCTCAGAAAAACATTGGATGCTTCTGTTCCTGGGCCCAGCCGGCCAGCCAGCTGTGCCTTCTTTTAGGGAGTGGTAAACCACTTCTGTCTCATAAGAAGAGAAGACTCCCTGGAAAAGACCCTGATGTTGGGAAAGTGTGAGGGCAAGAGGAGAAGGGGACGACAGAGGATAAGATGGTTGGACAGCGTCATCGAAGCTACCAACATGAATTTGACCCAACTCCGGGAGGCAGTGAAAGACAGGAGGGCCTGGCATGCTCTGGTCCATGGGGTCACGAAGAGCCAGACACGACTTAACGACTAAACAACAACAACAAAACCATTTCTAAGTATTCATTACATGGAGAACTAATTTGATGTCACCTTATTTATGCCATAACCACTCCCCTCAGCCTGGTTTTCTTAAAAACAAACAAAAAGAACTCAGCAACTTCCCAGCATTCTGTGTCCATTGAGCATGCTGGATTGTTTTTCAAGGACAGGTTGTGCACATTACCCATTTAAAAAAAACTTCCACAGATTTTGCAGGGTCCACCTATTAGGTGGGATTTTGCATACATTTCAAAGTGCTTTCCATGTTGTAATTTTGAAAAGAGATTTATGCCCTTCTAGACATTTTCTTTTGTCGTTTGGATTTCGTCAATTTCAATAAGCTGTGGTACATTTTAGGTGTGATTGATTTTTGTTCATATTTTATATATAAAGTTTGTTTGCCTTTAACAGCATACTTCCCAGGGCATCTTATACAGTATTAAAATGAGATGAATAAATATAAGATGACATTACAAATAACACTTAAATAAAACTGTAGCAAATAGTTTTAAATGCACAGTGCTGCGAACGCTTAAAAAAACACACCTCAGTCAACATTCAGGAAAAATAGCAGGACAAACTACTTTATTAGCTTGTTGATTCATTTTTGGCATGGATTTTAACAACGTACTGCTTCTGTGCTTTTTTATTTTTTTCTCAGGCTGTTTTTTAAAATACAGTAATCATGTTTTTTTTTCCTCTTTCTTGTCAATACAGCAAGTCCAAGGCAAACGCCTTGCGTCAACAAATAGATTCCCAGGGTTTCCCTTCTGACCTTCACATTCCACATTTCTCCATGGAAAGTGGACCTTCTGCTAGCCAGGTTCTTGTCATGGGACCAGATGACTATATTGTTGCTGTTGTAAGGTAAACAAACAAACAAAAATCCTAGGACTGTATATTGTATTTGTCTGAATGCCAAAACACTAACTAAAGACTCATCCAGATGAGCTGTTGTTTTGGATTAATGTGGGTTGGAATTGTGCTCACTGGATTTACTCACATCAAACTTACATACACGCAATATAATCCAGATAAGGATTTTCTGCACCATAACACATTACTTCCCTTCCTCCCCTTTCCTTCTCTTCCCACCCCCATCTCCCTCCTTTCTCATGCCCTTCCCATTCTCCACCCTGTCTCCATCCTTTGTTTCCCTCTCTTGTTGTTGCCTGATTTGGTGTTGAAAGTTTGTGAAAGCAGATATTAGTTTCTTCATAACATGGAGAAAAGTCTACAGAGCTAAAATAAGAACTTGGAGCCATTAGCTCTTTTTTATTGGTAAAATAGCATGTTGCTTTGATCCTGTCAGACATGAAACAGAGGATAAGAGCTAGATCTGCTGAGGAGAAAACCCCAACTCCACTCCTCCCATTTAACTCTGTCAACCAGAGTTAGCTGAGGAGGTAATTCCATAAGAACCAGGCTTATTCCAGAGGAAGGAACAGACAAGAATAACAGAGCTAGAAAAACCTCAAGCTGCCAACAAACAAACAAACCCAGTTCCCAAGCAATGCAAAATAACTGAAATGGAAGGGAAGTAGGAGAGATTGATTCCAAACACTAGTAACGTCCGGTGGACCTGTTAAACTAATCCATATCAATGGGCAGCTGAACTTCCTCTTAAACATAAGAGAATAGGATGTATAGATTAGAAGAATCAATGTATTTTTGGAGAGGAATGGGATGAAAAGTGGTACAAATTGATAATTATGGGTCACCTAGTCCCGAGGGTGAAGGTGGCGCAGGTGGGAAATGTTTAATGTACATCGCGTGCAGTCACTACTGAGTTTGTATTTTAGTTTTATTTCTGTTATTTGTAACTTTCCTTTTTATTAATAATAATAAAAAAGGATGTGTAGCTAAGCTCTGTATGAAGGCTATCTGTGCATTTTTTGTGACCATGGGGCAGAGCAAAGGATCCAGGATCCCTTGTGTGAAAACTTGAATTTTATGAGGTGAAACATTTTTTTAAAAAAAAGATGTGACACAAAATCAAAAGTTTCAGTATCATACAAGAATACATTGACCTGACACCTGAAGAAGGTGAAGTACAGTTTTACCCTTTGTGAAACCCAAGGCTTCTCCTGCATGCTTCAATCCCTGAGATGCTGTGGAGCACCTCTAAATGACATCATTGTGCTGCATGGACCCTTGCAGCAATTCTCCATGACATTTGCCTTCACTTCAGCTGAAATGAAGGATTTGTGTCAGTGTATACAATTTGGGCCTCACATTCTCAAATTTTCACACACACACACCCTTTTAACGTAGCTGTTACAACTTCTTACACTGCTAAGGGCTGAGCTGGATCTACATGGGTAATTGCATGTATTCTTGTGTTGGTTTTGACAGGTCAGACCAGAAGTTAATTTAGGATGTCAGAGTCTGTATTTGTCCTCTCTCTTCCCTTTCTTTCCTCTCTTGGTATCCCTGTCAAAGTTCAGAAAAGCGATCTCCAGCTTCTCTTTTGTGTATGTGTGTTCTTTGGGCCACAGGTAGACAAATAATTCTGCCAGAAGTCATGTGTGCTTTCAAATGGACACAGAATGAGTTAGACTGAGGAACAGTGCAGAGCCCTAGAAAGTTAAAAAACAGAATAGAACTTTGCATTAAAGTTTCCTTTAGGCCTCTGGCTAGAATCCAAAACAGAATCCAAAATTCACAACTTGGAAAGACTTTTACTAGGATCAACTATAAAGTAACAAAATAGGCATAGTTTCAAGTATGTCAAAACTTTTCACCCATTTAGATGACTTTTTAAAAGGAAAATGAAGAAAAGGCATAGAAATTAAAACAAAACGGCTAGGTGTTTCAAACCATGGCATTTGAACTCAGTTCCAAGTAAAATCTTGGTAAATCAAAATGCCACACAGGTATGATCTCTATCAAAGCCCATGAGGAAGAAGCTGCTTGGGTCTCATCTCTTTTTATGTATTCTGATTAGTGAGTCCCTTGTTGGGAGAAATGCGGCATATAAAACAACTACTACTACTACTACTACTACTACTACTACTACTACTACTACTACTACCAACAACAACAGCAACAACAGCAACAACAGCAACAACAGCAGCAACAACAACAACAACAACAACAACAACAACAACAACAACAACAACAACAACAACAACAATAATAATAATAATAATAATAATAATAATAATAATAATAATAATAATAATAATAATAATAATAATAATAATAATAATAATAATAATAATAATAATAATAATGCAAAGCACTTTAAAGAGCTGGGTGAGGTGTTGTTAAGATTCTGTAAAATCTATAGCAGCCCTTTAAAGTCTTTTCCTTGTTTCCTCTTCAGTTCCTTGAACCGGCCATTTGGAAGTGGAATAATGACTTCTTCAGGAATCCTTCTGAACAGTCAGATGCTAGATTTTTCTTGGACAAATGAAACAGAGGACCATTTCTCTCCCAGCTTGGTAATAAATTATGCACTCAATGTGACACAAATAATGCAAGGAGACATTACTGTATATAGGTGTGATGCAAGCTATTAATGAAGTCTAAGTATACTCAAAATAATAAGGCGTAGGAGGCTCTAATTTCCTATGGTTGTCCATAGTTTTACACCATTCATATTTGAAGAACAAAAACACACCCTCACCAATGTCAATTGGCTGTCTTGGTCTTTTTCAGTCTTGGTCATTTTCAGGACAAATCCAATTAGATCAGTGAGACATGTTCTAACAGAAATTCCATTGATTTCATTGGCTTCACTGCAACCAACCCCAGCTCTGAAATGCCATCCATGATTTCTGATTAGAGAATAACCCAGACTGACTTCTCCAAGTACTATTATCTATGAAAGTGCTGCCTCCTTTGGAGAGAAGAGTTTTACAGTGCCTCAGAACCAACATGCCTGAAAATTGTTGGATTCAGTGGCTAACGTCCAGTTGTGCTTCTGCACAAAAGGTAGAACTATTAGAGACAAACTGCCACAAGGTAAAAACTGTTCAGGAATGTGGGTGGTATAGTCTCCCAGAGGACTGTACCCTTCAGAATGCACATAAAGGTGGGTTTTGACTGGGGAGACTTCTATTAAATCCTTCATGTACATCTCAAATGGAAAACTAAATGTCCGCTCTCAGCTGTCTTCTGAGAAGAGCAGTTAACTGGGAAACTAGACTAAAAAGGTAAAGGTAAAGGTTCCCCTTGACAATTTTTGTCCAGTCATGTTTGACTCTAGGGGGCGGTGCTCATCCCTGTTTCCAAGCCATAGAGCCAGCGTTTTGTCTGAAGACAATCTTCTGTGGTCACATGGCCAGTGCGACTTAGACACGGAACGCTGTTACCTTCCCACCGAGGTGGTCCCTATTTATCTACTTGCATTTGCATGCTTTTGAACTGCTAGGTTGGCGGGAGCTAGGACAAGCGATGGGCACTCACTCCGCTGCGTGGATTCGATCTTATGACTGCTGGTCTTCTGATCCTGCAGCACAGGCTTCTGCGGTTTAACCCGCAGCGCCACCACATCCCTAGGAAACTAGACTAATCAAGACTAATCACTGACTCTCCTAACCAGCAGAACAGTAAAAGAAAATGCCTCACTCCATCCAGATGCAATTAACGATATTGCCAGTTACTGAGTAAATTATATAATGACAGTGGCTGTCCACATAACATACTCTGTCTAGCACAGCCAAGGCTGGACCTCAATGTCTCATAAAAGTAGCTAAGAGTTCAGCCTCCCTCGTTCATCATGCACTTCTGCAAATGTGATGGCCGTCTTGTAACTACTTTATCAGACATGGATTATCCATCTGTGATGTTTTGGCTTGCTTGTAGTAACACTATTCAGTTCTGAACAGTGTTTCTCCTATTCTCCCATTCCCCTGCACACCAGCTTACTACAATTAAAAATATAATAACAGAATGCCAATTAATGAAATGTCTTCAGGAAAAAAAGTGTATGTGTTTTGGGGGTGTTTAAGTAATCATAGGACTTAGATTATTTGATACTATAATTGGTGGGACACAACATACTAAGAAACAATTGGCACTACTCAGTGCACAAAAATTGTTCCGCACAGGTCAATCTGAGCCTGTAGCCTGAAAAAACCCTTCAGTCTAGAATGAAATAATTTTGCAGTGGCTGCAGTAAATATGTTGTAAAGGGTTTCAAAGTCCCATCAATCTACTCCCATCAATGATGGGCATAGTGGGGAAGGAATTTGTGATTGTTTGTGTCCCCAGCTTCTCCATGGCAGAGGGGTATCAAAGAGTTCTTTGGAGTAATAACATATGGAATCCTTGCACAACAAAGGTTCAAGCAGCATGGCATTATTTCACGGTGCTTTGCAATACAGACTACTTCCAAAGCAAAACAGGTACCCCTCCAATTTCTCTGTAGGTTTGGCCCACCAACTGGGTCTCTCAGAGTGGCTGTCTTCACCCTCCTCAACAGAGTTGCCAATGTCCAGGTGGCACAAAGGCTGGCAGCAGGTCCTCTGGCTCATCTGGCCAAGGGATCTTTGGGCTCCCTTACATGATAAGCATCTTGCAATTGTTGGAGCTGCCACACTTGGCATTACCTCCAAAGCTAGCAATTCTGGATAGGAGTCAGATGATCTCCTACTTCTCTGAGAGGTGTGGACTGGCTCAGTTGAGGTCTCTGGGTGAAGCAGTACTGGGAAAAATTTGCCTAGATGCAATAGGCTTCACCAAGGGGCTGCCAGTAAGATCTCAACCAGTCTATAGCTTCAACCCACTCCTCTTCTTCACCTTATATGTTGACCCCTTCCATATGGGACTCCTTCCTTGTTGTCTACAGATCTCCACTCTTTTTAATCCTCAGGTCTCTTTTTTACCTTCTCATCTGATCCCTCCTTGGTGGGCTAGAAGCAGTGGTTGTCTCTCATCTCCTTTGTGTGGCTGATCTCCCTGCATACTTGCAGATATGGTGCTGCCTGGGGTAGCAGAAGGGCTGATCCTTTTAGATGATGAGCTGGGCTCATCTTCTTCTCCCGAGGCTACCTCACTGCAATAGTGGAGCCACCAGAATCCTTCCATAAACTGGGGGGGGGGGGCGGGGAATGGGAGTCAGCCTAGATCAAGATGCCTTCTTGACCATGTCACAGTGCTCTAACACATCTAGAAGACACCAGATGAAGGAACATCCTTCAGGTCAACATAATTTGAATCTGACATTACAACATACAATAGAAACAGTACAAGAGGGCAGAAATCTGCAATTGGAAAGAAAGTCCCTGTTGATATATTTAATAGTATTTGGGAATTTCCTCTTTTTGCAGAGGAACTTTATACAGCCTGGGAAAAGACCTTTGTCTTTCTTATTGCCTACTGTTGTCCGGCCATCGGAAGGGATGTGTGGGACTTACCTCTGCCTGGGAGCCAACGGGGGAGACAAAGCCTTGAGCAGCATTACACAGGTCAGTTCTGAGCACTGGAAAATGTTTTTACGTTAGATAGTGACGTTTCTTACTAGGGAGAAGGGGAAGTCATCACATGCAGCTCCGTCATTGCCTTACAGTGAAAGAACCTCCTTCAAGTGGCACTATGAGCATGGGACAGAAGAAGCCAGAACTGGTGTCTAAAAGGTGCAATAAGACATTTCAAAATGTTTTTTTTTTTCTTGCTGGAAAAGAGACACTATTTGGAAAAGAGACTGACTGCCTTGGGTCAGCACTGCAAGACTTTGTGAATGAGGTCTCAAAGGATTAGATGCTGATGATCATTTGAAATTAGGGAGAGAAGCCTAGAAATTGATGACTAAGAACTGGGCCTTCTCGGTGGTGGCTGCCACATTATGGAATGCCCTGCCAGCAAAGGGGCACCAGGCCCCTTCCCTCCTAGCATTTAGAAAACCAATTAAAATATATATTTTCAGGAAAAGCTTTTCAAGATGTCCTCCCCTTATTATTTTGTTATATTTCAATTTTGTTTTCTGACTGCTGCCATCACTGGGGGATATTTTGGTTCCCCCCCCCAGTACTTTGATGAGAGGTTTGCCTGGTTGGTGGGGGGTGGATTATCTTTACTCTCTTTTTTTAATATATGTAAGCTACCCAGAATAGTGGCATGCCATTTGATGGGTGGGATAAAATGAAATAAAAACAAAACATCTGTCCCTTAGATGCTTTAAAATTCAACACTCACTAGTTACCCAACATGGCCATTGGTAACACCTAATGGCTGAAGTCCAGAATATTTGCAAAGTCAAATGCTCCTAACCTCTGCCCCACATAGAGAACTAGGTTTTGTGGACATGGACTCTAGCGAAGCTTTCACCCTAAAATGCTAGTCCATGTTTTTCTATGAAAAGCATTCAGCCATGTCATCTCCACCTCCTCTCTGTGTCCTGAAATAGCAACTGTTGTATGTCTCTTCTCTACTCTGCACATGGCTTGAAGGACCTTACACTTTCACTTTCCTATCTTCTGGGGCCTCTTTTAAGCCCACAGCATGCCCCACTACTTCTCGCTCTAGAAGCTTTTCGGGATATTAACTCCAACCATAATGATTTTCTCTTTCCTCGAGGAAGCTGCTACCATTCTTCTTTATCTAGTTTATTAATTTATTTATTTGTTCGATTTATATCCCGCCCATCTGGTATATTCTACCACTCTGGGCGGCTTACAGAATATCAAAACAATTAAAACCATAAAAACATTAGCATACAACAATAACAAATAGTGCAGGAATAAATAAATAATAAATAGCAAAGCAAAAGAAATCAGTAGTTGACAGGAGGGAAGGCCTGGATCTACATCCATGTTTTCAGCTGACATTTGAAAGTACGCAGCATAGCGAATCTCCAGAGGAAGGTTGTTCCAAAGGCGAGGAGTCACCGCCGAGAAGGCCCGGCCTCTGGGCCTCCTTCGGTGTCAGGCTCCTCAGCCTCACCTCCTGACTCATGCGGGTGATCTGAGTAGATCTTGGTGGGAGCAGGCGCTCTGCCAAGTATCGAGGTCCTAAATCGTTTAGGGCATTATAGGTAAGCATTAGAACTTTGAATTCAATGCAGAAACGGATGGGCAGCCAGTGCAGCATGGCCAGAACAGGAGAAATATGTTGGTGTTTTCTCACTCCAGTAAGGAGTCTGGCCGCTGCATTCTGCACCACTTGAAGTTTACGCATCAGCCTCAAAGGCAGCCCCACGTAGAGCGCATTACAGTGGTCTAATCTTGAGATTACGAGTGCATGTACAGTGGTGCCTCGTATAATGAGCGCCCCATTTAATGACGAATCCGCATAGCGATGGGGATTTTGCGATCGCAAAAGCGATCGCATTGCGATATTTCCTAAGGGGAAAAATCCCCCCCCCGCATAGTGAAGAATCCGGATAGCGACATTAATCCTAGAACGGATTAACGTCGCTATGCGGGGCACCACTGTATCAAGGTAGTGAGCGCCCCCATGTCAAGGTAAGGTCGCAGCCGGGCAATCCGCCAAAGGTGGAAAGCCAGGGTCACCCCCCCCCCCAAATGTGAGAGAGCCACCCAGGCCACCAACCCCAAGGGCGTCTACCCTCAGAACTTCTGTCTTGTCCGGGTTCAGCCTCAGCCCATTTTCCTGCATCCACTGCAGTACGGCCCCCAGGCAGCACTGGAGGGACAGGACGGCATCACCTGCAGTTGGTGAAAAGGAGATGTAGAGCTGGGTGTCATCAGCATACTGATGACACGAGGCTCCACACCCCATGATGACCCCACCTACCGGTCTCATATAGATGTTAAACAGCACTGGGGAGATAATCGACCCCTGTGGGACACCACAATTGAGATTCCACGGGGCTGAGAGATTCTCCCCAAGCTGTACTCTCTGGGGTCAGTCTTCCAGGAAGGAACAGAGCCAGGCTAACGCCAAGCCACCAATTCCCAACTTGGAGAGCCTCCCCAGGAGGATACCGTGGTCGATGGTATCAAAGGCTGCCGAGATGTTGAGGAGAACCGACAGGGACACTTTGCCCCTGTCAGCCTCCCTCAACAGGTCATTGTACAGGGCAACCAATGCCGTCTCTGTACTGTGGTGCGGCCTGAAGCCCGACTGGAATGGATCCAGGGCATCTGTCTTATCCAAGTGGGCCTGAAGCTGATCAGCGACCACCCTCTCGACCACTTTGCTCATGAAAGGAACATTGGCGATGGGCCTTTAATTGCTAATCTCGTCCGCTGCCATATTAAGTTTCTTTCTAATGGGCCTAATAAGTGTCTTCTTTAGGGCAGATGGAAACCTGCCCTCAAGGAAAGACCCATTTATTGTTGCTGTGGCCCATTCAGTTGTTTTCGACCTGGCTGCTTTGATTAGCCAGGCCGGGCAAGGGTCAAGGGAGGAGGTGGTGGCTCGACACCTTGACTGCATATTGCATACACCCTGCTTGACACTTTGAACATCAGAACAAGAGTCAAGATCCCGTTAATACAATTTATCAACACTATTAATGTCTGGTTTGTTCTTTTTTGACAGGTTTTAGTTAACGTTTTAACGTTTAACAAGAATCTGAGTGACAGTCTTTCACTAGGTAGGCTTCATCCTGAGCTTCAGTCTAATATCCTCGAAGTTGATGGTAAGTATGGCCTTAAGTTACTACACCTCTGTAGTTTCAAAAACCCATACAAAATGGGTGAATTTTTTACTCCTATGATATCTAATGTTATGCTGTCATTGCTGTTAGTTAAACACAGTCTGTTCAAATTTATAATGCAGGTTTAGGAAAATCGGATAATCGTTTTGTATCAGATTATACTTGGAGGAAGTTAAAGCAAACGTTGCACGGCCATACGAAAAGAAGAAACCAAAACCCCATGTTATGGTGTTAGAATTATTTGTCTACCTCTCCATCAGTCCTTTAACATTGTGTGTTAGTCTAACAGGAGGATAGGAAATGTAAACATGATGTAGTAACTGTTCTGCACATGAACTCTTTGAATATGGGGAGTAGGGCTGGAGTTTATAGTAATGTTTTGCTGAAGGCCATCCCTACCATTAGGCAGAGTGAGATAGTTGTCTCAAGTGGCTGATGCAGGGGGATACAAAGCAATAATGAGGTGTTAAGTACATTCCTTAGACTAGTTTCTTATCCATAGGTGTAGAGGAGGAGGGTGTTACATCACCACTAATGAATTCCAATTCAACTGCCAATCCTCTTGGCTTTCGTATAGAGGGCTAGGGAGAACAGGATCCCCTGTTCTGAACATTAGGTCTTGGGCCAGTCAAAAAGGGAGAGAGAGAAGGATATTTTTAATCAGGTAACTTTTTCTAAAATTTCCGATCAGGTGAGTTTCTTGAAGAAGATATCGACTATTTTACAAGCAGGGGCCAACAGGTGAACAAAGTTGAAGTCCTTTCTGTGGTTCATGGAGCTAGAAGAACCAACAACTTCATAATTGGTGTGAAGGACCCAAGAAGTATGGATGCAGCAGGAGCCACAATATTATAGCAACTCCCAGATGGGTTGGTTCATGAAAAGCTTTTTTCCTTGCAATACATTGTGCATGTTCTGAAACAATCCCTTTATCATTCATTCCCTGTAATGTGGAAGAAACAGTATTTGTTGTGGGTTTCTGCATTGCTAAATAGACCCCTCTCCACTTCTGTTCTAAAACAATGCAGCAACGAAGGCTGATGAAGGCACAATACAGCACTTCAATATTTTTCTTTGTGATTATGATGTTGCGTTATAAGAAACTCAGGCATTATTGTGTTAGGAGACCAGGGACAATTTAATTGTGACAAAATCCTGTCTAGGGTTGGTGCCACTCATTTGATGCACAATGGTGAGATGGTTGTAAATTAAATATAGTAGGACATTAAAGAAGTAAGCCACTGTTTAGATATGAATGTAACATTCTGAGAGTTGTAGCAGCTGATTCATCACTTGTAAATACACATAATCTGTTTCTGAGGCAAGTTCTTTTAAAAGAACTGTTCCAGAATTAAGGATTTGAATGAAGGAGATACATTTGTGAAGAGTGCCTATTGGTTAGTATTTGTGATATCATTCATTCCATTCCTTCTGATCTTTGGAATACTTTTGCAGTTTAAATTATCTTTTGTTGTCCTTTTTTTCCTTTTAAAGCCAGGAAAAACACACAGAAGTACATGTAGGATTGTTTTTGTCTAAAGGCAGACAACCTTCCTAACTTGATCTTCCTTATTATGGAAAGAGTAAGCTTAGCAGCTGATCCATTATTGACCTCCTATTATGTATATTTCTCATGCATGATTCAGCTTCAGAATGAGCTGAGTTCACACACTGCTTTGAATGTTCTTTAAGTCATATTTCAGTTTTCACCAACTAAGACAGCTGTGGGAGTTTCAGTCCAACATCAGTTGGAGAGCTGCATTTTGTCCACCCCTGGAGTAAGAAAACAGTTTAGCCCTCAAGCCAGTTTGTCAACACAGGCAGTCCTTACCTCAATGTATTGAACACTGGACACAACATCTTTCTGTTTTTGACATATTTCTGATATTTTAGTAACCCACTACCTCTTTTACTACTTCCTGAGAAGATGAATAGAAAATAGGGGAAAGGCTTTAAAGCATTCTCAAATATTCCCTGTGGGTGACATAATTTGTACTAGCTCACTTGTTCTAATGCTATCAACTCCTATTTGCATATTAATATAGATTGGTATAATTCTTTTTTGTCTATGCTCCAAAGAGAGAGGGTACCTCACTTTGCTCCTATCAATGGTATCAACATAATAGTTTCTTATCAAAATTTCAACCAATTGTGAGTGCCACTTCAAGTGTTGTAGTTGTAGAAGGGGTAGCCACATTAGGCTGTGCAAGCATTATAGCTAATAGCAAAATAAAAATAACAAGTCAAAAACATGGTGGCACCTTAAAAACTAACTTTTATATTTTTCAATGTGAGCTTTCATGGACAAGTCCACTTCATCAGACATATGAGAAAGCTAGTCTTTAGGGTGCCATCAAGTTTTTTTTTACTTTTAATTTTTATTCTGCTTTTACCTATAATTCTAATGTTGTGACAGACTAAACTATGTAGTCCAACTCTGGACATGAATTATAAATCCTGCTGTATGTATATCGAAGAGAAATTGATCTTCAGTTCTTATCTATTGGTCTCCAGATTTGGCCTACCAGTGAAATAATACTGCAATTTATCATGCAGAAAGAACTCAGACAGATCCCATGTCATCTTGCACTCAGTAATTTAACTGCAGCTTTGCTATTTTGGTTTTCCATAGTGCTGCAGGTCCACTTAAGCTTAGTGTTTTATTTGTTCAGCAGTGCCTATCAAAGGCCAACATAAAAAAAATCTTACTTAAATCATCTAACGTTGTAATTTTCATGCCATTGATTCTAAAAAACAATTACCAGTACAGTGGGGTCTCTACTTAAGAACGTCCCTACTTAAGAACAATCCAACTTAAGAACAGCTCCATTTGCTAAATTTTGCTTCTACTTGAGAACAGAAATCCAAGATAAGAACAGGAAAAAAAACCTTTCCTGCTCTTTTTTTAACCTTAGGTCATCTTAGGTTAAAAAAATTCTCCCCCTAGTGGTAGAGTACGTATTAACCAGCTTTGCATTAGTTCCTATGGGAACTAATGCTTCAATGTACGAATGCACCTCTACATAACAAAAAAACAGCCAGAACGGATTAATTGGTTTTCAGTCCATTCCTATGGGAAATTTTGCTTCAACTTAAGAACGTTTCAACCTAAGAACACCATTCCAAAACAGATTAAGTTCTGAAGTAGAGGTTCCACTGTAGTTTCTATGGACTGAAAAGAGCAGATACGGATTAAATGGTTTTCAATGCATTCCTATGGAAAATGCAGATTCAACATAAGAACTTTTCAGCTTGAGAACCACCTTCCAATACGGATTAAGTTCTTAAGTAGAGACCCCACTGTATATGGGGGGAAAAGACACCCAAAGTGGAAGACTGAAGCATATCCACATTCCTGTTGACTGCCTCTTGAACCCATTTCTGGAGCTAGGTTAAACAGGCAGCTTATAACACCAGGTTAAGACTTTGCATATGTTGTTTACTTACTCAATTGGCATTTCTAAATGTATGCTAAAGGAAAACCTTAAGAACGTTTTGCAGTGCCATAGCTGATCTCTTGTCAATATCTCACTTGCCTTCATTAATCTTAAATGGTGCTCGTGCAAAATGCTGACCAGCTCAGTTCTCGCAAAGCTAATCTGAATTGGCAACAACAGTTCTCACAACGTGCTGAAAAAGAAATGCACTTTCATCTCACTCAAATGAAGATGAATCCAGGAGAAAAACAAACTATGAGAAAAGGGGGGGAAAGCAGAATTGAGATCTTGTAGGTTGTACATCACACTGAAAGCTTGCTATACAAAGAGGTAACGTTGTACATCTTTTTGGAAGGGATGATGCTGATGCAATGGGGCTACATTGATTTGAGTTTGTAATTAATTAAGGTTTTGTACAAATCAGAATTGCTTCCTGATTGTTCTTGTTTGGGTTGATTTGTGCAATGAGAAAACATTTGCCATTCGTTAGCACTTAGAGGCAAATACTGGGACCGGCATGTGCGATTATTTCAAACTGTTTCTCAATGGTCCATACATCAGTGAAGAGTTATCCATTCCAGGATGGTTTTGAGATATGCAAATATTTTTCAGTTTTCTGTGTAGATGGTGATGAGTACCTCTGAGTACCTCTTCTTCTATGGAAATCTACACTCAGCAAAAGCAGGGAGCAGGATGATAATGTGTGCAGAAAAATTTGGCTGGATGCATGCAGAGGGAGCTTTGCCTGTACCTGACAGGAGGCCCTGCCCCCTACTGTTCTGTGGTGGAGCTGACGCAGAGCCTCTTGTACAGCAGCTTCCAGTTGATAATACAAAAGGTTAGGAAAGTGAATTGCAACTGTGACAGGCTCCTCCCTCTCCACATGTTCACCAGATGTGTGAAGAATTACTTTCAAAACAAAAGGAACCCCATGTAATTCTACACCATCTGAATCAGACAAGCAGTGAGCAGTTGAATATCTTTTATTTCCACAAAATATTGTTTCATATTATTGAAATATTAGAAAAACATATTCCCCTATATTGGTTTCACATCAAATCTATGCCTATTTTTTGTTGTTGATTTCCTCCATAAAAGTGTTACTGAACTAATGACTATTGCACATGGCTTGTTATGTGTACAGTATCTGTTAACTAATGTATTGGTGTTCTGGATCTTATATTGCTGTGAAGTAGACAGCACTGAAAACTGTCTTATTCATGTGTCACATTTACATGCCTCAAAGAATTCTTAATATGATGAATGGGCCCTTACAGCAAAGGTGGGGAACCTATGGCTTATACTACAGTTCTTCACTATTGGCCA
Source organism: Pogona vitticeps (assembly GCF_051106095.1). Classification (NCBI taxonomy): domain Eukaryota; kingdom Metazoa; phylum Chordata; class Lepidosauria; order Squamata; family Agamidae; genus Pogona; species Pogona vitticeps. Next base: position 32,228,989 of record NC_135786.1, read on the forward strand.
TGGTGACTCAAAACATTCTGTCAAAAACTTCTGGAAGGGCAAACATTGTCCAGCACTGTCTTAGAGGGGAGGGAATGTCACTGAACCTAACATACTGCAGGCATCATCATCATTCATGGCTATACCCTTCAGTGTTACATCACTGGCTTCAATAATGTTTACAATCATTCACAGTCTAAGGGCTTGTTCACATACTATACAGCAAGTAGCTATTGGCTTACACAAGATTTTTGAATGTTTATATGACACCTCTAGCATCAACCAATCTACGCGTCCTGTGTGTGCTGACTGTCTGGGTTTACACAAAAACCAGTTCTTTCTATCATTTTCTAGCTACCTTGAGCGAGAAAGATAATTCTAGGCTGAGGGCTGGATGACTACTTAGAATGATTCAATGTGAGATTGTTGAAACAGGGTGAGACTTGTAGGTAAACTATACTCTATGGCAAATGTGTACCAGACAGCTAAATTTTATCTTTTACTTTGAAGTAAGTGTACAAGGGTTTAATTTGTGCACAGTGGTACGGAGGGAAGTTTAACCTCTATTCCAACTTGTCCTCCTGCTAAATTTGTATTCTCTCATTCCACCTACAGAAGTGGGGAGGGGGGGGGAAGGAATCTCATTACCATGAGATGAGGCGTTTTGCCACCGTACGTTAGCCTCTCTGTATGCCAGGGTGTGGAGGTGGTATGGTTTGCATCAAGTTGCAAGTAGAATTTAAAAGATTTTAAAAAAACAAGTTGAATGTAGAATTAAAACATAAAAAGGGCAAAAAGTATAGGTAAGCAATGTGAAGGAAATACAGTACAAGGGAGTCAGTTTGGATAAAAAGAATGGGTATCATAAGAAATATCCATTTTTTTCATATATTGGCAAACATTTAAAAAAAGAAGCTTCTCTTTGGTTGTTGTGGGTTTTTCGGGCTCTTTGGCCGTGTTCTGCAGGTTGTTCTTCCTAACGTTTTGTGAGTCTCTGTGGCCGGCATCTTCAGAGGACAGGACTGACCAGAGCACAGAGTGCTGTCCTCTGAAGATGCCGGCCACAGAGACTGGCGAAACGTGAGGAAGAACAACCTTCAGAACACGGCCAAAGAGCCTGAAAAGCCCACAACAATCATCAGATCCCCACCGTGAAAGCCTTCATGAATACAAGCTTCTCTTTAATTATTCTATCTAATTAGGATAGATGCATTTTTCTTTTTTCTTTCTTTTTTTGTTAAATGAAATAAAGAGCTTTCTTTTTGCAACATGAATAAGGACTTTTTTTTAGCATAGTCTGGCCCTTTGTTTTGGCATTTCTTGAATTTCTTACAAACTTATAATAGCTTCATAAATTATCATATGTAAGCAGTCAAGTCACACAGCATGTCGTACAAAAGCTCCTAGGTTCAGTCTGTAGCATCTACAGGTACTCTTGTAAGAGACACTTGTTTGAAATGTGGAAGAGTTGGTACTGGTAACTGCAGACAATCCTGAGTGACATGGGCCAATGGTCTAACTAGTGAGGCAGCTTTTTAACCCAATTAGAATACACTGCCAATTTCACTTGAATTAGAAGGAAAAAAAACACATTCATCAGCTGGAAGTTAATTTAAACATGTCTGGCACCAGTCTTTTATTATTGGCTAAGTAAAGGAAAATGATGGGAGATTTAGGACAGAGAGAAGCATTTCTTCACATTATAGTTCATAAAAGTATGGAATTCACTACTGTCAGATGTGATAAGGGCTGCCAACTTGGATGGTTTAAGAACAAAATGAGACATGTTGATGGAGAATAAGGCTATTTATGGCTACCAATCATGATGGCTACAAATCATCTCCAGTGTCAGAAGCAGTATGCTGGGGAACATGAGGAAAATGGTCCTATCACTTTCATAGTCTATTTGTGGGCTACCCACTGATATCTGGTAAGATGTCATGATAAGAGAATGGTGATCGAGACAAGCTTTGGGTCTAATCCAGTGTAGCTGTTCTTACATTCTTAAACAGAGTAGCTGAAAAGTAGAAGTTCTCATGCTGAGGAAGGTATAGCAGTTGTAACATGAAAATGTACATTGTGTGGCTTATGAGAGTATGGACATCTCTAGCAATGAACTATACACATGTTCAGGTTTTCAAGGATGCAGTTCCACAACTGTAAAGATCATCTGAAGAACAAAGCTGTTCTGTGATGAGCGGTTTATAAAGTATTTGACCTTATGGCTCAGTCAAGGTTACGTAATAGTTTTTAGTCACTGCTGAACACCCAAAAGAAGCATAGTCTGCTCACAGTGCTGATTTAGAGAGTCAGGCTTTGGGGAACTGAAAGCACAATTTCAGTATTTATACTTCTTGCAGCTCACCTAGTTTAGAAGCCTACAAGCTTCACAACAGGGCAGATGGGAAGTCAGACACACAGACATATAGGCAAGTCCATGTAGTGTGCATAATTGCCTTCTGATGACCACTGAAGGATTTATGTCGGCTATGGTTTTGTAACTATGTGTGCCTGGGTGTGGAGGTGGTGGGCTTTGCACCAAGTTGCAAGTAGAATTTAAAAGCTTAACAAAAAAGCTGAATGTAAAATGAAAATATTAAAAAGGCAGAAAATGCAGGGAGGCAATGAGAAGGAAAAACAAGAGGAAGAGTTGAGATAAGAGGAATACTGAAATGTGCATCATAAGAAATACAGTATCTATTTTTTTAACATATTGACAAACATTTAAAAAGAAGCTTCTCTACGTATTTTACATAGTTAGGATAGATTCATTTTTCATTTTTTTGCTAAATGAAATAAAGAGCTTTCTTTTTGAAACACGAATAAGGACTGTTTAAAGCATATTCTGGCCCTTTGTTTTGGCATTTCTTGAATTTCTACAAACTTATAATTGGTAAAGCCACCATCAAATTTGCCAAATTCTAGTAGCAAGAGAGTGGTCTTTCTTTACTCTTAGAGTGTTGCACAATTTAAAATTATCGAAGTACCATATATGGAATACAATTTAGGTAAAATTTTAAAAATTACAATGTTGAAATAATTACACTATTTTTAACTAGAACCTGGCTACTTCAGTAGCATTATCTTGGCCATTTGCTAATCTTTTGTACACATGATGGTGCATAAATTGCATGCACACAAGTGCTGCTTTAATCAAATTTCTCCACGGTCACAGAAAATTTGTCCTGTATCCAAGTATCCTCATTTTCCTTCCTTGATCTTCATACTTCATTTCAAAGTCTATTTAGTGACTTCCTTCTAGAATCTTGTCATGGTGGAAGACACACTTCAACATTCATCCGTTTGGCAACGTGTTTTATTTTTGTTCTCCATAGGTTTAGCTTAGCTTATTCTTTTTGAATAGTAATAAACCAGAAAAAGTGCTGATGGCAATAAAAGAATGAGTTTTGCTGCCTCTGTATCACCTTGGGAGATACTGGAAAAACAATTTCATTTTTATGTGTAAACAAGGCACACCTGGACATGCACCTTTTTTTAAAGACGGATTGCATTTCCAGCAGCAGGATTTACCTTAAAAATGCATAGATTCCACATGTCTCTCTTACCTCTAAAGTGATGATCTTGCTGCCACTGGCATTGGTAGAAGACACTAACCTTGGAATGTTCTGGAGGAACCAATGAGATGATCACAGTCCCTTGAGGTTACATAGGGGAAATACGTGGCATCCTCCCACAACACTTTGTGTGCTTTTGGTTACATGAAATTGCATGAACAGTACTTTCCTTTGTATACTGCACTGATAAATACATGCCACTGAGTAGAAGGTGCCCCCTAGTAGGTATGTTGAGGATTAAGTCCAAATAAGGACGGCAGGAACCCATAGTCTAAATGAGCCTAGAGTTAAGAAGATGTGTGAGGATTGTCTATTGCCTGTTCCATTCATGCTTATGGATGGAACAGGAATTATTTTTATGACTGTAAATACAGAATCAGAAATTATAATTATTTTAGTTAGTAATTTGGAAAGGTATGGACTAGGATTCAGTAGGGTTCAAATCCTTGCTCAGCCATGGAACCTCAGCAGGGGTGTGGAACTGGTAAAGCCACTCCTTAAATATCTCACTTAACCTTGAAAGCTGTGTTAGGGTCACTATAAATTGGTTCTGACTTGACAACACATAACAACATCAATACATGTAGTATACAATAGTGACAATTTTTCTGTTGGGAACTAATTTGCAAATTTGTACAGTCCTTCTGCCACAGTCTCTCCTTCCACAGGGATTTCCACAGGTCACTAAAGAACTAGCTCTGCTAATTCTAGATCTGTTGTGTAATTCCTCATTCCTTAAATTTGTGTTTTACTACCTTCTCAGCAAATTGTTTTGTGGAGTGTCAGGCTCAGAAACACAGGGACTGAAAAGAGCAAACAAAATCTCAATGGACAACGTGGTATACTATCTGAATACTGATCAAAATGTCTGGAGCACCACATAGAGCTTATTCAGCTGCTGAGACTCCTTTGTCCTGTTGGAAGATAACATGCAAGAAGAGTTTCTGGTTTTTCCCCCAACATGATATAAACATTGAGAACAGAGTTAATGAATACAAATGTAAAATTTAATGTTTAAAGCATACAATAATTTTCCTTAAACTAAATAACACAAAATGCATTGTAATCACAACTGTGAGTTTGATTGTACAGAGAAAATTGTATTCATGCATTTTCCCACCGATAACCAAAACACTGAAATAAAAACAAATTTCTTTTTGTATTATATGTTCATCAAGTATCTCCTTCATAGGTAAAAGGTAAAGGTTCCCCTTGACAATTTTTGTCCAGTCGTGTCCGACTCTAGGGGGTGGCGCTCATCCCGCTCTTCAAGCCATAGAGCCAGCGTTTGTCCGAAGACAATCTTTCCATGGTCACATGGCCAGTGTGATTTAGACACGGAATGCTGTTTACCTTCCCACCGAGATGGTACCTATTTATCTACTCGCATTTGCATGCTTTTGAACCGCTAGGTTGGCGGGAGCTGGGACAAGCAACGGGCACTCACTCCGTCGCGTGGATTCGATCTTACGACTGCTTGGTCTTCTGACCCTGCAGCACAGGCTTCTGCGGTTTAGCCCACAGCGCCACCTCCTTCATACTTTTACATTATTAACCCTCTAGTTCTAAAACAAATTACATGTGACTATGCAGCCAAAATTATGACATAATGTTTGCCTAAAATTAAGTTTCATAGTGTTCTATGGGATACACTCCCAGATTCATAGGACTGTAATATAAATATTCTACCACTGTCTCTATGTAATTAATGTTAACACTCTGGTGAGCCTTGCCAGCCCTAACCAGGTGGGCAGACACTCCCTCCTCCATTCCTTGATCCATGAATAATGACACTGGTCCATGAACCAAAATAGACTTTGTTATAACTGGGTTGGGGTTAACAACACAATGGTCTTTGACCTGTCTCAGTAGTTTTCTGCACTGCCTGGGAACAAGTTCTCTGGTTCCGTTCAGGATTCTGAATACAATAACATGTTGCTGTTACCCCTAGCAAAGTTCCAAAAAACCCTTTTGAGTTCTGTCCTGTGCATCCTGGTTTGATGGAACCAATGATGGAAGGGGGACGCCCTGCTGGGCTGGTGGGGCTCACGCCCATCCATCTACACTGTCCCCTCATTAAGGCCTCTGTCATACCAACTGAGCCCTGAAACGTTGGGATCACCTGGCTAAGAGAGGGCTGTCTCCTCATTAAGGACAAGTGTTGCACTCTCAAAATTTTGGAGGACATAGACCAGTACAGTGGCAATCCCAATTTTTCTTTTGCTGCAACAACAGCAAAAGAAATGGTGGTGAAAATGTCTGCCACCCTTATACCCCACTCAATTATATTCTAAAATTTTGCTCACTCGCTCAACTGTACTGTGTCCCATGCTGTTGTCACAGTTCCCAACCACCACAGACTATCTGCTGTTCCAGTCTGCCTACTAGTGCTACCCAGGGTATTTGCCTAATCCCCAATGCAATCTGTCCTCTGCTTCCCCAATGCTTCTGGAATTTCCTGCTGGCATTCCCACTGTTGAATTCCAAATCCGAACTCCTAATCTGAATTTTGGTGCTACTGCACATACTTAATACTTTGCTTTCAAGTGGCAGAAGTACTAGGGAACTACTTAAGGTGGCAGAGTAGTATGAGGTTATATTTTATACAAAAAACAGTTACTAGGGTTCTTTTACTATTGGTCAATGAATCATTCTAAGGACATGGAATAGAATTAAGAACAGAATGGATGGGACCAGATGTGTTTTTCCCTGTTTGGGCCTTTCCCCACTAACATATGCAAAGTAGAGCTTAATTAAATGTCTGTCATTTCAAGAGTAAACCTGGTGAAACAGCTTTCCTGCCTACAAGTACAGATCAGTTATATGCACAGTATTTAAAGTTTAAGTACTCACTTATCTCCAATTACTCATTGGAAATGCTAGATGAAGAAGCTGGTGACCACATGGAGAAAGTTGCTGGGTTGCATCTGTTCTGGAGGCTAGAAATTCTCTGTCCTTGTTTTAGTGCAGAGATGTCAACTGTCTGTAGATAAGACTCTTAAGTGGCTTTGTGGATTTTCCAATAGTTTTACTGATTCAGTGGTAATCTGAGAGTACTTATGAATTCTTTATTCAACACAGAATAAATGTGGCAGAATGATAACTGCTATATCAAGGGATATAGTTATTTTGGCTTAGACTACACAAACATGCAAGGATTTAATAATCCATCTGAACAGACTAGCAGAATACAACAATAATGTATTTATGTATGTTCATCGTCGTTTAGTCATTTAGTTGTGTCCGACTCTTCGTGACCCCACGGACCAGAGCACACCAGGCCCTCCTATCTTCCACTGCCTCCCGGAGTAGTGTCAAATTCATGTTGGTTGCTTTGATGACACTGTCCAACCATCTCATCCTCTGTCGTTCCCTTCTCCTCTTGCCTTCACACTTTCCTAACATCAAGGTCTTTTCCAAGGAGTCTTCTCTTCTCATGAAGTATTGGAGCCTCAGCTTCAGGATCTGATTAATGTATGTTAATATTAGTTAAAACCTTCTGATGGTAAAGCTATTTAACAGTGGAATGGACTGTCTTGAAAAGTGAGAGATTGTCCATTGGATGTTTTTAAACAGAGGTGGGCTGCCCATCTGTCAGGGGTCTTAGCTGCAGATCCCTGCTTTTATTTATTTATTTTATTTATTTATTTAATTTATATGCTGCCCACACTACCCAAAGGTCTCTGGGTGGCTTACAGCATTTAAAATACAATAAAGATATGTAACAATTAAAATACAATTAATATATATATAAAATTGCCATCGGACCCACAGCTAATAATATTTTGCAGGGGTTGGACCATTAGACAATCCTTGGGGTCTGTTCCAACACTATCTGTAATATTGTGCAACCTATATCCTCCAAACCACTCAAGAGACCAGACATGGCATGATCCCTTATACTGTATTATTGCTACAATACTGCATGAAGTAGGTTAGATTGCACAGTAGCTACCTGCTTAAATGCAAGGGTTAGGTGATACCTTTATTGACCCACTTTAAAAAAATTAGGTATTACTTAATTCTTGCATTTGTGTAATCCTGAACTACACATCCTTTTCCTAGTTCTGTACTTACTTAAAGTCACTCATAGAACATATTTGGTGTGCAAATATTTGAACCCAGTCCTCTATGACTACTTCTCTAGGTGTCTGATTCTGTAAGGCAACAGGGTCATGCTGCTGTCCACAAAACAAGCAAACACTGAACAACAGCTTTGAATTGAATAAAGCTTTATCATGAGTTATGCAAGTATGGAAACTAGGAAGTTATGTGACATTTCCAAGATTATATTATAGTGGTATGCAGAAATAAAGTGGGTTTCAGAGGACAAGCGTTAACAGGACCAGATCAGCCCAGATCCATTTAATTCTGTATCCCATGTTAAATGGTAGTCTAAGCAGAGGTTGACTTAATTGGGGGGAAATGATACATGGAAATTCATGCTTCCTTACAGTATGTTATATATACTGTATAAGGTTGGGAGCCATCAACCCAATGCCATGTCTCTGACACAGCAACAACATAGAGGTTTAGAGAGATACTGATCCTGTGCAAATTTACTTGGAAGAGAATCACAGGAAGTTCCTAGGGTTCTGCATCAAGTTAATTGAAAGTTATGGCAAATTTGGTCAGATCCCCAGGGTATGTGAAATATTTATCAGGGGGTTGTATCAGTGAATTTCCATATCCAAAGTGGGATTTGAAACCAAGTCTCTTGGATTCCAGGCTGACACTCTATCCACTACATTCTCTGTCTTTGTGGGATTACTCTCAGAGAAATGAATGGATATGCTGTCTTTGTTCAAACTCAGTTCCTCTCCCTCAGGAGTGTGCAACTGGACTTCCTGGTTGCTGCTCTTTTACAGCTATTATAATAGCATGCACAGGCAGCGGTAAAGGTTGATGGGACATTGCAGTCAAAGAAAATCTGAGGTAGATTAGTCCATTTTTTGTGTTGCCTCTCCCTGTCAACCGTAGACCTCAGAACTTCAGCTCTAACTGTATCAGTTCTGTTATTCTTATTTTGCGAAGTGCCTTATCCACGGATGGCACTTACAATATAGTATAACAATATTATAACAATGTCTTATCAGACTGCATCCACAGAGAAACTTCACAAAAAGGGCTTTATTTTTTAGGTGGGTATAGACACAAATCAAATCCCCACTGGGATTTATCATGTGAATCAGTGGTGTGAGGTCCTGGAAGGTACTTCGTAGGTGTGACTCTGGAAACCTGGACGATTTGAAGAGATCATCATACGTCCTCAAGATAGTTTAAGACTTATGATGACCCCTTTCAGGCAGAGAATATCCAAAACCATTCCCTTCTTTTGGGGGCGTCCTGTGAGTGTGACTCTTCTCTTCAGGAGGCACAACGGGGAAATCGGATTCCCATTCTTTGGATCAGCAACCAGATGGTACTTAAACCTCAGAACTATCCAAGAGGGACTCTCTCGGAATAAAATCTCGCCTCAGTCCTTTATACGAATTTATGTGGAAAAGGAATAGATGGCCCTAGCTTGCGTGCGTGGGAGAGGAGAAAGCTCTTTTGAGAGGTGAGAAGGAAACCAAGCTTCTTCGCAAAGAGAGATAATTTTAACCCATCTCTTCAAGAACAAAACAAGACGTCCCTTCCCTTCTTCCCTTCCGCCCCTCCGGGTCTCCCTCCCTGAGGGAAAACCGAAGGCGCGGGAGAGGGAGAGAGAGAGAGAGAGAAGAAGAAGGAATAGGAAAGCACCGCGAGACCGCGCGCCGCGGCCGAGGCCGCCGTTTCCAAACCGGAGGCGCGTCCCCGGCAAAAGGCGACGCGCGCAGCCGAGCTGTCACGTGACCCCTCCCCCGGAGGTGGAGCCGCGGCCGGGCTTGAGGGTCAGTGTCCTGGAGTTGCGGACCTGCCCTGTCCTCCTCCTCCTCCTCCTTCTACCCGCCCGCCCCATCCTCAACCCCACTCCGTCTCTCCCTTTCCCGCTCGGGCGCCCGGTGGAAGGGCGCGGGGGTTGGGGGGGGCGGCCGGTGCTTTCTGGGCGGCCGGGAGCAGGCGCCTTGAGCGGGAGCAGCAGCGCCACCAGGTGAGCGCGCCCGCGCCGCTCGGGTTTGTGTGTGTGTGCGTGTGTATCTCTCTCTCTCTCTCTCTGTGTGTGTGTCTGTGTGTAGATACGAGGCGGGGCCCGGCCCGGCGGGTGGGTTTCCCTGGTTGGGGTGGGAAGCTGAGTGGGGCGCTTGCCACCCCGGCAGCATGCGGGAGAACTGGGCCCGGCTCTGGGAGGGGCCGGCGTGACAGCCGTTGAAAGAGACGGGTGGCGGCGGCGGCGACGACTCCCCGGGCCTTGTCAGAGCCGCCCGGGACAAGAGGAAGAAGGGTGGTCGGGCGCATGGGCCTTGCTGTGGCTGCGCCGACGAAGGATGGGGCAGTGCCTTGGGAATCCCAGCCGGAGAACCCTGCCCAGGGTTGGGGCCCTAAGGCTGAGAGGGGTTGTTTTGGCGCCCTGGGAGGCCTGGCAAATGGGGAGGGTGTCGGGAAGTGCAAGGTCTTTGGGACGAGGAAGACCGTGTTTCCTTTAAAAGGAGCGGGTAGGCTTACTCTAGGCTGAGGGGTGGGGGTGTCCTCACATTTGAGCCTGGCTGTGGACTCTTTCGCCCCCCCCCTTCTGCTGGACACCTTTTATTCTGAGAGGACGGGTCTAGGATGGAAGACAGAAGGTCTCTAGGACAAAACAGAATGGCTGACCCTTTCCCACAATGCCTAATAGCTTGGCCAGTGTTGTTGTGTATAAAGCATTGCTCAGGTTGACCCAGGAAAGAGTGGTTTTGCCAGAATTGATTTGACTTGTACTTTGGGGGCATGGTAGTAGACATGGAGTGGACATGTGGGAAGAAGCTGAGGTTGGCACTGAAGCCCCAAAAGGCTAGCTAGCTTCCCAATGTTGGGGGGCTTAACCCACCACCACCACCGGTAATTCTTTTGTTTCTGAATCCCATGTCAAAGAATCTGCCATCTACATTTAGATGAAGTCCATCCCTTCTCAGTTTTCTTCAAATGGTATGCATGGTCAGGCCTAATGCTTGTTTTCAAGCTGTGGAGAGCACCCCTGAGTAATTTATAGTGTCAGACTTCTTTCCTCTAAATAATTCACCTGTACATATGGGATTTGTAGATAGACAAAGACAGATGTGATATTAGTGTTGTTTTGCTTGTTGATACTAAGGAATATTTATAAAGCCACTGTGTTCTTGGCTTGATATGTAGGCAAATTTATTCAAGTAGGTGCTTGTGTCACATATAGTTGCTCTGTTGATTTGAATCTTGCACATATCAGCTTTAGTGCCCCGCTTGATTATTGCTTACACTTGATGCTCTAGGAAGAGGCCTGTATCCTAAGAAGTCTCTTAACATCTGCCAGAGTAGAAAGCAGTTAGTATACTGGCAAATATTGGTGGTAACATTAATTTTTAAGATTGTTCTCATCAATTAATTATCCTAGAGGAACACTAGGAACTTCTATTGTTCCATGGCTGCACTGTTGTCAACATTAGGGAAAATATAACCCTGAGAGTTAGTTGAGAAAAGATGTTGTTTGCTGCTTCATAAAATTCAACAAACAGCATATTTTAATTCCTTGTCTAACATGTCTGTTTGAAGTCACAAAATTAGCAGCACTGCATATTGTAGATATACATTCAGGATATAGGGAAGTCACTATTGCCCTTTTGACTTATTAAGTTAATGTGACTATTTTCTGAAATGTCATTGAAATAACATAGTTTTAAAACTTCAGATTCAATCCCATGGAATATCTGTAAATACTTTTCAGAGAAGTAATTGTGTTGGTCTATATCAACATGTATTAGAAAAATGAAAATGAAAATCTTGTGGTACCTTTAAGACTGCTACATTTATTTGGGTGTAAATGTTGTTACATTGGGTTCTTAAGGCACATTAACCTATTTTTTTAAAAAAGCTACCACAGGATTTTTTGTTTGTTATTTATAAATATGTTTGAATAGTGCAACTTGCAAATGACCTGGTGGTCAGTATTTGAGGGTTAGGATATTCCTTAGGAGGGTCTGAGGTTTAACTGATGATGCATCTATTATAACTTCATTAAATGTTTAATGAGCAAAGGGAATTCTGGTTTTGAATTTTGTTTGGAGAAGAGTTTGATGTATTCTGTTTCCTTTAAAGAAATGACATTAGATGGTCAAACAAACTCTTTGAATTAGCTGGAGCGTAAAGACTGGTTTAGTGTGAGAATTCGAGATCAGCAAAAAGTAGGTTCTCAAAGGTATAACAACTCTGTTGTTTGCTATGGTTTGTGTTCATAATTATCTAGGGTTGTGGGCAAATAGGCTGTTGACCATGTTCAGTTAGTGTGAATGTATGAAGTTCTTAGATTTTCATGAAATTACACAAAAGTGAAGAAGAGACTGAACTGTTTGTGTAGGTGTCAGGGAATTTAACCATCTTGTTCTTTAATAACCAGGTATGTTTTAATATGAGTAGTATAAATGGTATTTGTAACTCTATATTATGTCCCTGAAGGAATTTCTCTCTTCCCAGAGTGAGTTGTTTAGCTATATGCAAGAAGACTAAATCTTGGCCAAGTCATCACTTGTGTGTTAACGTTGGTTAAAAAAACAAAGGGCAGAATCTTTTTGAGGAAATCCAAAGTATAATGCCCCACCAGTAGGTACTATTCCATGTGATTTCTGGATTGCAGTTGTGAGAAGCAGAGTTCACAATGTTGAAAGCGATAGGATTTTCATGTGTTCAAGGAGTAATTAATATTTCTTTGCACAATCTCAGAAAAAGAACAGCCATGTCCACAGGGAATTTTTGTGTGTGCAATAAAAAGAAACATTCTGCCCATAATGGAAGATTTGTTCATGGTAATTAATGGAGAAATATAACTTGTTTTTATTGTAATAATCTAACATTTTGCTTTTTTTAAAAAAAAAAATTGAGAAATTAATGTCACACTTCTATGAAAAGTCAGAATGTCACTTAATCTAAAACTGATGGCTAATTGTGGAATCTTCTTTAAGCTTTTCTATGTTACAGTGTATCACAGAAGTGAGTACACCTCCTCACATTTCATAAATATTTTAGTATATGTTTTCATGTGACAACACTGAAGAAATGACACTTGGCTACAATGTAAAGCAGTGAGTATACATCTTGTATAACAGTGTAAATGTGCTTTCCCCTCAAAATAACGCAACACACTGCCATTAATGTCTAAATCGCTTGCATAACATCTACCAGCTCTGTGATTTTTTTATTGGAGGAGTGGTAGAGGACTCCAGTGGCAATCTGTGAGGCTCTGTGCCCAAGAGGGTTCAGGCAGTGCTAGAAAATAATGGTGGCCACACAAAATATTGACCCTTTGTGCCCTATGTGGACATTGTCACTTAGGGGTGTATTCACTTTTGGTGCCAGCGGTTTAGACATTAATGGCTGTGTGTTGCATTGTAGACAAGTGTCATTTCTTCAGTGTTACCACATGAAAACATATATTAAAGTATTTATGAAACATGAGGGGGTGTACTCACTTCTGTGATACACTATATGTATAGATTTCAATAAAAGAGGGAAGGTATGTGTGGTAGGATTTCTTGCATTATTTGATAAGTTTTTGTTGAATTTATATCTGCCTTCTCAGTGGTAGAAATCAAGGCAATGGGATAATAACCAGGCCCAAGGCTGTTTAGGTTTTATTGTGTACCTGTAGACAATATTCTGTATGGAAAATACTCTTGAAGAACGTTTGTGTGTGAAGTAGAACCTATTCAAAACCTGCCTTAGTTTTTTTTACAGAGAAAAACAGGGTAAAATATTTTAAATAAGTGAAATAAATACATATTTGATTTTATTGTACAAAGAGACAGAAACTAGGAACATAAGAGGAAGTGCAAGAATATGTCATTGGCTATATGAGAACAGGATTAGATTTGATAAAAATGATGCAGTGAAATAGGTATTGGTTTCTTACAGAGTAGATAAATGAAGACTGAAAATTAAAATAGGCTTCGGTATTGTTATGTTTATTCACATTAACTTTATATTACTTTCTATACTTTTTCACTAAAGTTTACTTAGTGGAAATGATAAAAAGGATAACCAAGTCATGTGAATTCGTTGAATGATCGTGTATAAAATGATATGAATAGAGCATTGAGTTTAATGTTACAATTTAGATACAGTGTTAACATAGCACAGAGTCTAATTTTAAACTCTAAATGCTCCTGGAGATTTGGTTTGAAAATTGGTATTCTTTCATGAAGAACAGGGAATAGTAAGTAACATGGAGAAAAATACTGATGTTGCTAACAGTGTTAATGGAACATACCCATGTAGTAATCCACCTGGAAAGGAAGGCAACATTGACATCCTGGATGTCAGTGAACTAAAATGGATGGGAATGGGTGAATTCAATTCACACAACTATCATATCTACTATTGTGGGCAAGAATCCCATAGAAGAAATGGAATAGCCCTCACAGTCAGCAAAAGAGTGGGAAAAGCTGTACTGGGATACAATCTCAAAAATGATAGAATGATTTAAATACAAATCCATGGTAGACCTTTCAACATCACCGTAATCCAAGTTTATGCACTAACCACCGATGCTGAAGAGGCTGAAATTGACCAATTCTATGAAGTTTTACAACACTTTCTAGAACTGACAACAAAGAAAGATGTTCTTCTCATTATAGGGGAGTGGAATGCTAAAGTAGGGAGTCAAGGGATAAAAGGAACAACAGGTAAATTTGGCTTTGGAGTTCAAAACGAAGCAGGGCTAAGGCTAATAGAGTTTTGTCAAGAGAACAAACTGGTCATCACAAACACTCTATTCCAACAACACAAGAGGCGACTCTACACATGGGCATCACCAGATGGGCAATACCGAAATCAGATTGATTATATTCTCTGTAGCCAAAGATGGAGAAGCTCTATACAGTCAGCAAAAACAAGATCTAGAGCTGATTGTGGCTCTGATCATCAGATACTTATAACAAAAGTCAAGCTAAAACTGAAGAAAGTAGGAAAACCACTGGGCTAGTCAGATATAATCTAAACCAAATCCCTTATGAATACACAGTGGAAGAGAAGAACAGATTTAAGGAACTAGATTTGGTAGACAGATGCCTGAAGAACTATGGATGGAGGCTCGTAACGTTGTACAGGAGGCAGCAACAAAAACCATCCCAAAGAAAAGGAAATGCAAGAAAGCAAAGTGGCTGTCCAACGAGGCCTTACGAATAGCAGAGGAAGAGAAGGGAAACCAAATGCAAGGGAGATAGGGAAAGTTACAGAAAATTGAATGCTGACTTCCAAAGAATAGCAAGGAGAGACAAGGGGGCCTTCTTAAATGAACATTGCAAAGATATAGAGGACAATAATAGGGAAAATCCAGAGATGTGTAAAAGAAAATTGGAGATATTAAAGGAATATTTTCTGCAAAGATGGACATGATAAAGGACAAAAATGGGAGGGACCTCACAGAAGCAGAAGACATCAAGAAGAGGTGGCAAGAATACACAGAGGAATTGTACCAGAAAGATCTGGATGTCCCGGACAACCCATATAGTGTGGTTGCTGACCTTGAGCCAGACATCCTGGAGAGTGAAGTCAAGTGGGTCTTAGAAAACATGGCTGACAACAAGGCCAGTGGAGGTGATGGCATTCCAGTGCAACTATTTAAAATCTTAAAAGATGATGCTGTTAAGGTGCTACACTCACTAGGCCAGCAAGTCTGGAAAACTCAGCAGTCTACATCCCAATCCCAAGAAGGGCAGTGCCAAAGAATGCTCCAACTACCATACTATTGCACTCATTTCACATGCTAGCAAGGTTATGCTCTAAATCCTCCAAGGTAGGCTTCAGCAGTATGTGGACCAAGAACTCCCAGAAGTACAAGCTGGATTTCGAAGGAGCAGAGGAACTAGAGACCATATTGCTAACATGCATTGGATTATGGAGAAAGCCATAGTGTTTCAGAAAAAAACATCTACTTCTACTTCATTGACTCTGCAAAAGCCTTTGACTGTGTGGACCACAGCAAACTATGGCAAGTTCTTAAAGAAATGGGACTGCCTGACCACCTTGTCTATCTCCTGAGAAATCTATATGTGGGACAGGAAGCAACAGTTAGAACTGGATATGAAACAACTGATTGGAAAAAAATTGGGAAAGGAGTATGACAAGGGCTGTATATTTTCCCCCGGCGTATTGAACTTATATGCAGAATACATCAAGCAAAAGGCTGGACTGGTGGAATCTCAAGCCGGAATTAAGATTGCCGGAAGAAATATCAACAACCTTCGATATGCAAATGATACCACTCTGATGGCAGAAAGTGAGGAGGAACTAAAGAACCTTGTAATGAGGGTGAAAGAGGAGAGTGCAAAAAACAGTCTGAAGCTCAACATAAAAAAACTAAGATCATGTCCATGGGCCCCATCACCTCCTGGCAAATGGAAGGGGAAGACATGGAGGCAGTGACAGATTTTATTCTCTTGGGCTCCATGATCACTGCAGATGGTGACAGCAACCACGAAATTAAAAGACACCTGCTTCTTGGGAGGAAAGCAATGAGAAACCTCGACAGCATCTTAAAAAGCAGAGACGTCACCTTGCCAACAAAGGTCCGAATAGTCAAAGCTATGGTTTTTCCAATAGCGATATATGGAAGTGAGAGCTGGACCATAAAGGCTGACCGCCGAAGAACTGACGCTTTTGAATTGTGCTGCTGGAGGAGACTCTTGAGAGTCCCCTGGACTGCAAGGAGAACAAACCTATCCATTTTGAAGGAAATCAACCCTGAGTGCTCACTGGAAGGACTGATCCTGAAGCTGAGGCTCCAATACTTTGGCCATCTCACAAGAAACGAAGACTCCCTGGTAAAGACCCTGATGTTGGGAAAATGTGAGGGCAAGAGAAGAAGGGGACGACAGAGGACGAGATGGATGGACAGTGTCATTGAAACTACCAACATGAATTTGACCCAACTCTGGGAAGCAGTGAAGACAGGAGGGCCTGGCGTGCTCTAGTCCATGGGGTTATGAAGAGTCGGACACAACTTAACGACAAAACAATAACAACAAATGATAGAACTTTTCAAAGGACATTAATTCATAGGCTAGTTATAATTTGGAAATGATTTGTTGGGACGTAATAACACTTGCACTCCATGAGAGGTAGCCTTCACTAGTGGTAGACTTCTTCCTGCTGCTGAGATTTTTGTGAACAAAAGTAAGCCTCCATAGGATTGTAGAACCCTGCATGAGAGAAAGAACTGAATATAGCTTGCTCCCTTCAGCAACACTGATCCTCTTGAGAGCTCACTGGAAAAATCTACTTTTGCCTATGCTAGCTCTGGGGTTGTTGTCTAATGTTTGAGGTAAGAAAACTGGTATAACTCAGTGGGTTTGAGGGCCTAGCTGCATTTGAATCCCTGCAGTGCCTCCTGGATTAGGACCAGCCAAGATCATGAAAAGTATATGTCACTACGGGCACATAGCACAGTTTAGAGCACAGCCAGGAGTGACTGGTAAACCACTTCTGAGTACTGTAGACCAGTGCTCCTCAACCTTGTGCCTCCAGATGTTCTTGGACTACAACTCCCAGAAGCCTTCACCACCACTCTGCTGGCCAGGATTTCTGGGAGTCGAAGTCCAAGAATATCTGGAGGCCCAAGGTTGGGGACCACTGCTGTAGACCTAGTAAACCCTGGGAGCTTACCATAAATCGGAAGTAACTTGGCAATGCATCATAATCATTATTGTTATTTTTAATGTCTGAAGAGCTCTGTTGATCATCTTTTTTCTGATTTGTTGCACTTTTTTGTAATTCTTGTTCAATTTATGAGCCCCTCCATGTTGCATTTCTCCATCTTCTATTGTGAAACAACAAATGTTCCTTCTTGCTTCAATGTCTAAAGGGTTCATCCTTTTCTTACCATTATGCATATTATTTTCATTCTCCAATTATCCTGTCTCTTATTAATTCAGTTTGTTCCTAGTATGGGTCCTCTTCTCCCTTGTCTTTGTATTTTACTCTGTAACAAAAATATGCTCTGAATTCCCACCACATACTAATCACTCACGGTGGCTTTCCCTGTCTATAGAAACAAGGTATTTGCCAGTGCTGCCTTTTGTTACATCAACTTCAAGGTTATAGTCCTTAGATACAACATTGTTCATCTTTTTTCTAATAATTAGCTCTCCCTCCTCCAATTCTCTGCATACATAGTTGTTATTGGTGCATATTGTTTCCTTCTTCCAAATGCCACTGTCATTTTTCTGCATTTTGTTTGTGGGAAGTATTTACTGCTACCTAACTGGCTCCTTAAATCCTTCCTCTAGTATTTTTTTCTACAAAATCTTTCTTGTGAACCCATAGCCTTGTCTAATGTGTTTTTATCTGCTGGGTTTGCAGGTCAGTGAGAAGTGTTTCATAAGAACAAAAGGCCTAAATAAAACATGATTCTGTTTGTATTAAAAAGGAAAGGGAGATTCACATTGGTTTGTTTTTCATTCTTGATTGCAACTTGTATCCTGTATGAAGAGCTCTCTAACCTTTAGCAATGCTGCTGTGTTATGGCTGCGATTGCTGCATGGTATTTTTACCATAACTGGGTGAATGACAAGGCAAATGTAAGAGCACACTCCAGGTTGACTTGTAGGTAGTACAAGCTAGTTATGGAGTAAGGCATACAGGATATGAAGAATTTATTTTACATTCTTACTGTATCATGGCCAGATTCCCAGTCCTATCAGACCTTATAGAGGGAAGAACCATAATCAGTGACAGAGTATGTGCTTTTCATATAAAATATCCCAGGTTCAATCCCTGGCATCTCTCTATAGGACTTGGAAATATTGTTTAAGCCCTGAGCTAGTGCCAGTCAGTTTAGAGGTACTGAATTAGATGGACGAAGAGTCTAACCTTGGTGAAGGCACTTCTGTATGTGCTTAATCAAGCCATCAGTACATTGCTGAGGAGCTGCAGTTCATAAATATGAAGCACATAGTTTTGGACAAATTCTTAAGAAAAACTGTTAATAACCAATTCTGTCTCAATTAAAACAAATTCTTGTTTGATACTTTTCATTATTACTGTAGCTAGCTATTTCTGTTTTAGGAAACAGTACACATTTTGTAATTGGATGAAACAGAGTGAGAATTTAAAATAATTTTCTTTATGAATTTACTATGCGATGCTATTTGACATGAATGTATTCAAATAAGTCTATAGTTTTAGAAAGTATCTGTGTAACAAGAGAAAGTTAATGTATTTATTTTTATTATTATTTATTTATTTAATTTATATCCCTCCTATCTAGTCAGCTCAGAATGAGTTACATTGACGTTTGGCCATTATTTTATGACACATTCGTGTCCCTGACCTTTCATTTTCCAAATCCAAATGTATCCTCTTAGATGTATACACGTCTCTCTTATTGCCTCTTATGCTACTGCTTGCACCTGGGGTTTCTAGACTGGACTCTTGCTCCCCTCTTTTCCTAATGCTCCCAAAGGCTTCCCCAGGTCGTGAAGAAATCCCTAGGGATCCTCAAAACCTGCAAGAGGGAGATGGGAAACGTTAAATTAATTTAAAGTTTAGCATCACCTGCTGATGACATCTTCAGCATTTATGATGTGCACTATTCCTTTGAGAAGTATGCTGGGGTGAGTTCGAAGGAGGGAAGTGCGTACCTTTGTTACAAGTGTATTGGAAAAAAATAAGCTGATTCTACCGTAAACATTGTAGAAGTGATCTAAGACTGGAATCAGTTGTGAGATGAGTTTCTTCAAGCCATTTCCTGACAGGAAATACAAACTTTAATTCGTTCTATAACATACACGTTGTATAAGGTTGATGACATCATCAGCTATGGTGATTATTTTTGAAATAAAAAAAATTCTGACCCACCCATCTCCAAAAATCCTGAGGCTCTTGTGGGATCCCTTTTGTTATGGGGAAGGGGAGTCTTTAATTTCCAAAAAGTGCTATTGACAGTAAAATCATCCCTTTGGTGGTGATTCTTAGACATTAAAGATTGCTCCCACAATTTCCCCTCACTGAAAAGGATCCTGTGGAAGTCTCAGGGCCTTGAAGAGGGGGGAGGGAGATTGGAAATGTTTTGTTGTTAAAATATTGCTGTGGCTAATGATGTCAGCAACATTATATTGAGTAACATCTGGCAACAGGATTTCAGCCACAGTATATAAATTAAAATAGATGGTACTAATTTACTTATAGTGGCAATAATGTTCTGTATAAAATAGATTGCAGAATAGATTAAATCTACTGTACTGTAATTTTAACAACATTGCTACTTCCTAGGTAAACCATAATATTGTACCCTCAAATATGTTTAGTCTATCTGATTGTTAGTGTAGCTTTGCAGATGGATACGTACTTTCAAAAAGTTTGCCAGTTTGGGTTGTCAGTGGGCTACACATTTTATAATTGTCCTGGCTGTGGGCTGAAGATACACATAGCAATCTTACTAAAACTAAATAGATACATGCTTGAAGGTGATTGCCCAGGAAACTTGTATTTATTGCTATGAATTCCTCATGGCATGATACCTATACGCTACTTCTAACATTGGGGCAGCATGCCTGTGTTGCCAGTTGCTATATGACAACATCAGAAGATGATTGTTGTCTCTGCTTGTGATTTTTCAGTAGACATCTAATTGGTAGCTTTGAAATCAGTATATAAGCCTTTGATCTGATCCAGGCAAGAAGTATAGTTTATCTTTTCTTTTTTGGGAGGGAGATGAGGTAAAAAATGTAGTAGTAAAGGTAAGTAAAATTGAAATAAAGAAATAGAAATAAAAATGAGAATTACTTATTTATGATTGCATGCCAAATTCTTAACCTTTACCATTTTTCATGCCTTTCCATTGCACGAGGCTTTGGAAAAAAGAGTATACGAACTTCTTCCCTGTGTCTTTCTGGGTATTATTTCTGTTAAAGCATAAGCCCTTGTAGTATTCAAAATATTCACTGTAGTATTGTGCTGTAAGAAGAGGGATTTTGATAGTTATTATCCCATAACTGTACACAGGAGGATACTGTTGCTATATTCTAGTATGTAAGATGTTAACGGAGAAGTAAAAGTTTCATAGTCAATATCAGATATCATACATAATGGATTTGTACAGAAAATCATAGGTCTTTCCCTTCCTTATGTCCTTGATGCCTTTTAATTCTGAGATTAAATTTACAATACAGTAAACAGAACTTTTCAACAACAAAATCATAAATGCCAAAAACAACTGAATTTTAATGATAAAAAGAGAAATTTATTTGGTGTACATTCCTGTGCACTGTGTGTTCCTATACGTTAGCATAATGGATGCCATTTGTATGATATCTTGGTCTTGAGTACATTTATCTATAGAACATTGACAAAGTACAGTAGAATTAAGATACAGCTGTGTTCTTACCATGATACCAACAAGCTGCCAGGTTACCAGAAGGGGCTCTTTACTTTGGGAAGTGTCTGGGGAGCAAGACAGCATTGTTACTAAACCCTAGAAGATACTGTCTGCAGGTTTTTAAAAACCTGCTTGCTTTTTTTCTTATAAAAGGAATTAGGAGCCTTCCTATGAGTAAAAAGCAGACTAGTTTTAAAATGCAGATAAGAAATACAGGAGGTTTGTGATGGCAAAACAGTCCTTTGCAGCTCTTTCACTTGTGCACAGGTGTGTGTGTGGAATTCTACTCACACAACCTGGAATTTCTGGCCACCACTGGAGATTAGATGACTATTACAAATAGTCCTTAGTATGTAAAAGCCTTTTAGAATCCAGATTGTTTTGTAGTATTCCGAATGCTACAATTTGTCCCCCCCCCCCCCTTGCACTGGAAAAGGGTGCAGATTTCTGGAATGCCAGGCAATATATAGTTTGGACTGAAATTGATCTATAATTTGTTGTAGAATTTAAGTGAAGTGCATATTGTGATTTTCTGTAATATTCTATCTCTTGGAATTTCAGATAGGTTTTTGCATTAGAGGAAATACTTTAACTCCTTGCTGCACTGTATTAAGTAGTTTACACATGTGCTAATAGTCTGTATTGGCAGTCAAGAGAACACACCAAAGCTAAGCTACCTATTCCTCATGCATCAGTGTAGAGTCAGCATGGTTCTGAAGCATACACAGAGTGCTTTTTTTCATTAAATGTCGCAATTTGCACCCTTCCAGATGGTCTGCCAGCCAGGCTTTTGAGTTCCCTCGAATTCTCACAAAGACAAAAACACTTTCTGTCTACTCCCTTCACACAGTTGAAATAATTTTCCAATTAGCACAGTACCAGGGAACAAGCTGAGTTGGCCTTGAAGGCCTCATTCGCAGGAGATAAACTGCAGATGTTACTCCATACTGGACAGACACTGCCCTCCACACTCCCAGCCAGCCTTTTCCAGGCTCTGGCAGAGAAGTCTGAATTTTCCAGATGGATTCCA
Organism: Pogona vitticeps; assembly: GCF_051106095.1. Taxonomy (NCBI): domain Eukaryota; kingdom Metazoa; phylum Chordata; class Lepidosauria; order Squamata; family Agamidae; genus Pogona; species Pogona vitticeps. The sequence goes on from NC_135786.1 coordinate 32,251,031, forward strand.
TGCTTTGTGTTTCCCCACTTTTTCAGTTTCTTCACAGAGAGCCTTCTATATAGATAGCTATATGTACCTTGAATGTTCTAGTTGAATTAGAAATTAAGAACAAGATTTAAAAAACGCCAGATTTTCAGATAATCATGTACTAATTAAAAGTAAAACTCAAACTTTCCCAGAAAAAAATTCAATTAGCCTTTTAAAAAAGGTTGTTTAGTAGACATATTAGTGGCCAAAATCCTGTTTAATGTCAATGTAACATAGTTGATGTAAATCTTGTTAGTGAATTACCACAGGTTAAGTCAGCATAGGCATTTATTGTTGTGTGTTATGTCATGTGACCAAGATGGATTTTTAAATTTTAAAAATTTAGTTTTTGATTATTTAAATTAAAAATGATTTTTAAATTTAAACCATGATTTAAATCAATTTGACATTTAAAAACATTGATTTTTATCCACCCTGTCTGTGATTTATTACACAACAGTAAATGCCTATGTTAACTTCCAAAATAATGTCAGTTCACAAATTAGATTTATGCCAGTTATATTAAGTGTAACTGACAGGATTTTGACCAATGAGTTCCAGCTTCAGATATTTTAACTAAAAGCAAGGATAGCTGTTCTGGCAGAAAACAAATTTCAAAATCTACCAAATGGTCATAAAAAATGCAAAAGCAGTCAGTACTTAATGCAGTGTGACAAGTTGTCTCTGGATTTGGGTTGGAATATGATTTTTATTGTCAGAAAATGATTGTGATTAGTTCAAGGTGGAAAAGGTTCCAGAATCTTCTCTCCTAGTCTTCTCCTACCAACTTTGCTGTTATTGTTATTAGAAAAAGAATAGCATGGAACATTATGGCCAGTTTCTAAAGAAATTCACAAAGTATTTATTTATTTATTTAAAATATTTTTACCCTTCGTTTCTCCTTGAAAAGGACCAAGGCAGCTTACAACAATGAAAGACAATATTTAAACTTGAAAACAATGATCATACAATAGTGGTTAACATAATTAAAAGACAGTATTTAAAAGTGGTTGTTCACTAGATAGGCGGGTCATAAATGCAATAAATAAATAAATAAACTACAAACAATGAACAAGGAGGCATCTTGCAACATTACAAGGTAATATGAAGGCAAAGATCAATAAGTATCCAAAAAAGAGGTTACTCTGAGAAATGGAAAACACAAAAAAGTTACATCACTCATTGTTGCAATGACAGAACAGTGGGAATTAGTCATTCCTACAAGTGCAATATGAATAACACTGTCAGAGGTGTTCAGTTTATCCCAGTGTGCATTTTCTTAGATGAGAAGACCCTGCCCATTTCTGTCTTTTTTTCACCCTAAACTTCACATTTTCTATCAAAAGAATCTTAGCTATATTTTGAGGATCCAGGATATAGCTGGGGGTTGGTATTATGTAATCTTGAACTGGTACATGTTTTTTAAAAACATTTCTAAAAATTTGCTGCTTGATTAACACCCTGTATAAAATTGTACTGTGTATATTGACTTTCTCTATTGATTTATATATTGACTTACCAGGAACTCATAAAAGTATCTTGTTAAACTAGGTGCTGCTTTGCTGTATAGCAGAGAAGAAAACTGGATCCATTTGCAGATTGTTCTCAGCTTGAAGAATTCACAGGATCAGACTCACAGTCTGCTGTAGCAGAGTCGCAACCTGAATGCTGTTATGGCTCAGACTTTTTAAGTCAGCTTAAAACATGCAACGTCTGATACAGGATCACCTGGTAGGCTGTTTTTCTTATTTACCAACATCTGTGTGATTGAATAAAATATTACCCTCTTTGCATTTACTTAATATTCCCTGCTATGGCCTTTCCAGACACTTGCCCTCTCCAGAAAGTACTCACTTTAGGTAAACGTGAAGGTTCCCCTTGACATTTAGTCCATTTGTGTCCGATTCTAGGACGCGGTGCTCATCCCCGTCTCCAAGGCATAGAGCCAGCGTTTGTCCATAGACAGTTTCTGTGGTCACGTGGCAAGCGCGACTAGACATGGAACACCATTACCTTCCCACCATGGTGATACCTATTTATCTACTCTTATTTACATGCTTTCGAACTGCTAGGTTGGCAGGAGCTGGGACAAGCGACAGGAGCTCACTCCGTCACATGAATTCGATCTTACGACTCACTTTAGTACAGTATTATTAAAAGCACAGCTTCGGAAGAAAAAAAAACATGTTGTAGCAGGGAGGCCATGGATAACAAGTAGAGATGGGAGATTTGTATTCATATAAAAAAACAAAGCCCTCCAGCACAGTTGGTTGCCCTGATTATCTCCCACCTCCAGATTCCACCGGACCACTTACCGCGCACCCTGGTTTTTTTGTGGCCAGCATCATTGTCGCTGTGCCAATCACAGCAGTAGCTCGACTGCTGTAGCCCTGCCTCCCTGCTTTTCCAGCCACTTTGGTAAGGGGACAGAAGTATGAATCTCTCTGCTCAGCCACAGAGTGGCTGGGCCAACAGGGAGGCAGGGCTGCAGCAGCTGAGCTACTGCCACGATTGGTGTGTGACAATGACTCCAGCCGTGCACATTGCGTGGTAACTGGTCCAGCGGGGTTTGGGGGTGGGAGATAATCAGGGCGGCCACCTGTGCCAAGGGATAATCAGGGTGCCCACTTGTGCCATCTCTAATAACAAGCAATAGATGCTTCTGCTTAAGACTGCTTCCATAGGAAACAATGCTTACTATATTGAAAATGCCTCTTCTCAGCAATTGTATTAAGCAGCCTCAGCACTAGGAGGCTGTGATTTTCAGCAAAATGGAAGTCCTCTGTGATATATTAAAGAGAGGCAGGTGATCTCAGCTGAGCTGAGGGCAAAATTCCAATTTGGCCAACAGCCCTGATGGTCACATCTCCCCCAACACTTTCTTGAAGAAAGAAGAAAATGTCAAAGCAGGACTGTAAGAATGCAAAAACCATGGCTCTGAAGGTCTCCATAACTTTAATACTGTAAATGAGGACTTTATATCTTGGTTCAGTTTCAAACCAAATGGAGACTGTAGCCAAGAAATCAGAAGAAGACTGAGACTTGTGAGGGCAGCTATGAAGTAACTAGAGAGGACTATCAAGTTAAAAATGTGTCACTAGAGACCCAAGCGAAGATCATCCACACTATTTGTATTCCTGATTATTTATTTATTTATTGGACTTATATACCACCCCATAGCGCTACAAGCACTCTCCGGGTGGTTTACAATTTAATTATACAGGCTACACATTGCCCCCCCAGCAAGCTGGGTACTCATTTTACCGACCTCGGAAGGATGGAAGGCTGAGTCAACCTTGAGCCGGCTACCTGGGATTTGAACCCCAGGTCGTGAGCACAGTTTTAGCTGCAGTACAGCGTTTTAACCACTGCGCCACGAGGCTCGTGTGCAGGTGTGAAAGCTGGACAGGAAAAAATATTTGCTTGAAATGTGGTGCTGGAGGAGAGCTTTATGGATCTCCTGAACTGCTGGAAAGACAAACAAGTGGATCCTACAGCAAATCAAGTCTAAATTTTTTCTGGAAGAAAAAAAAATGATAAAATTGAGCTTGTAGTATTTTGAATACATGATGAGAAGACAGGAAAGATAATAATGTTTGCAAAAGTTGAAGGCAGCAGGAAGAGAAGAAGACCAAATATATAAGATGGATTTATTCCATAAAAGAAGTCACAGGCTTGAGTTTACAAGAGCTAAGAAGGGCTATTGAAAATAAGACATTTAGGTGATCTCTCATTCATAATAGGGTCAGCATAAGCCGGAGGCGACTTGATGGCACATAATGAAAATGACAAGAATAACATTTAAACTGTTCAGTCCTCTGGAAAAGAAACATAGGGAGAACAAGGATCTTAAAGTTACCTCTCAACGTTTAGCACTTGAATAGCAGAGTGAAAAAATCACATGGTCACATCCTTTCCACTGTAATGAGATAGATGGGTTGTAACTTTATTTAAATTATAACAGTTCTAAATGTACATCTTTATATATTCTTTAAAATATGTTATGCAGAGCTGTTGAAGACAGGACATTTTGGACCTTGCTCCTCCTTAGGGCTGCCGTAAGTCAGACACAACCTTATGGCATGTTGCAGCAACATCTATCCTAAACTTAGAAGGGTGTTGCTTTAAGTTCAGTAATAGTGCATGTAACTGCATTGTTAAAGTTGTTGCCATAATACAGTACATTTAGGTATGTTTACATGATACTGGGGTGTTTAGACACATCTAACTGTATGCTGGATTCTATGTCCTTCAAGTAATGTATAAAATTACTACTGTGTGTTCTGCTTCTCTCTGCTTCTATCTACTTGAACATTTTCTGCTTCCCTACAGATCCATGTGCATATTAATTGCTCTACTCACTGTATAAAATGACGAACAACTTGATAACATGCTTACTAGCTGCTGCGACACAAACAGAGGTATGGAGTACAATAGATAATTGAAGTGGTGTTCAGTTTCATGAAGAGGAGGCAGACTGTTTCTACATTGCCTCACTCCCATCTGACAGTTCTTTATTTACAAGTGTATTTGTTTCATACTGGTGTTGGAAAGGTGGGCAAGCTCTTGTACTAAGAACCATCTTGCTAGGCCTTCCTAAAGCTGTTGGTCTGGAGCTCATGCACCTTGGGAAGACTTGTTTTGGAGTGTGGGAGTGGCAGCACAAATGGCTATTGTTTCTGCATCACAGGTGTTAGTCACCATTTTGTTTCTCAGTGCCAGACTGATGGATCAAAGTTTTTCCTTGTGTGCTAATGCTATAAGAGCCTATGCCTGTTATCTGTCTTGACTGCACTGCACATCCTTATTTTTGCGTTTTAAAAATTTGTCCTATCATTTTATTAATGACATGTAAAATGAAATACATTAGAACGGATTTGTAATAGTGCTGAACTAAAAGCATTTGGTTCTTAACTTCTAGCTCAGAATTTTTTGTGGGGACTGATATTAAGCCCTAACACTATGGAGAAGTATTAAAATTATTGGATAGCTATGAGAAACAACAACAGGTCCCCCCCCTCTTAGATTACCCTTGGAGTGAGAAGTGCTGTGTCAAAAAAAAATCGTGGAGGGAGGGGAAGGGAACCTCATTACACTTATATTCTCCCTTTTCTGCAGGGAGCTCAAGGCAGTATATATATTTCCTTACGTTCCTTATCTTCAACTTTGCCTGTATAACTCTTTGAGGTTGGTTGGACAAAAATAGTCACCCAGAAATGATAACCAATAAAGTTCCCTTAAAAGCACCCTGCAACCACTATATAGCCAAAACCTAATGTAGGACACCTAGGGGAGTATTTATAGCTGTGGGGAGACTTCTCTTGCTGCCAGTTGTGACAATGACAAATATTAAACTTTCTAAAAGGAAAAAAGAAAAAGTAGTAGTCTAAAGTTTTTTGAATAATTCTCTTTCTACAAAATGTAATTTCCTTAATTTCTGGTTTATGTGCTACCTGGAGTAGCATCAACTTGGCAAAATTTATCTCCTAAAAACTGACCACTGTAAATGGATGGTGAATGGGATTTCAATCCTAGTTTGTATGTAACACATAAGAGAGAACTGAGATGTAAATGTGCTGAAAACAAAATATAAGCCATACTAACATGAGCCTGTCATTTTTAAAAATATGTCTGTTTGTACATATGTTAAACAATATATTTTTAAATTTGCTTTCTTTTGTAGGTTCTTCTTAATACCTGATTATTTCCTGCCGCAGCAAATTACGTAGCCATGGTTTGGGGTGATACACATAAGTTAAGAGATAACTACACTTTATTGTGTTCTTCGACCATGGAAGAACTGGGGATGGATATTGACTCTGGACTGGAGGAAGATGATGCGAAACATGACAGTTCTTTTGAAGATTCTACAATCTTTGTAGCTTTTAAAGGGAATATAGATGATGAAGACTTCAAACAGAAATTAGGCATCATCTTGAACAATGTTCCTGACCTTCTGAACATGGGTATTTCACACTTGCAGCCTTTAACTAAAGATGAATTGAGTGGGTTTTTTTAAAATGGGCTTTGCACACATAAAACTTCAGTGACTTTTAAAGTGATTCCAGAGAACACTAGAATAGTATCATGGTCTGCTAGAGTTTCTTTTGGCATAAGAAATGGATTGCTGTCTTGGAGGGCAGAAGTTCTTGAATTATTTTACTTTGTGGCTGTTTTATGTTCTTTCAATATTTCTGTTACTCTGTTGAACTGGTCTGAGGAAGGAGCTACTGTCACTGCTTTTAGAAGCAACAAAACAGTAATATTAGTACTTTTTTCTTTTTGAAAAAAATTCTTGAAGCATGTAATGCTACCTTATTTTGTCATTGATCTGTTCTCTTATGCGTTTGAAAAAGAACACATTCTGAGAGTGGGGTTACCCTAAAGAGACTGAAGTGTCTTGGAAAGAGATTTTGGGCACATCAAGATACTTTTGAATAGTTTTTACCTAGGTACTTTGTTCTGCATTAGCTGTTCAAAGAGGAGAAATAAGTGGATTCTACAAAGAATGATAACTGTTGATGTCTAGAATACAGAATATTCTTTTGAAATGATACCTAAGTATTATTATTACCTTCAGAAATGTGTGAACTGTTTTGTAACTAATTGACTGAATTCATGTTGTGCAGTTACATAAATGGCAAAATGTTTCAGTGTGCATTGTCATCAATCAAGAAATCTCTGTGGGCATTATCTGTTGCATACTGAGCTGGACGACTCTGCATGCAACAAATAATACATACGGAAATTTCTTGATTGATGGCAGTTTGCTTCCAAAAATTATGCTGCTTGCATAAATGCCCGGCTGGATTCCAACTACTGTATTACTTGCCCCGCAACATTCTGGCTACTTTCTTCATTATTGTGATTCTCGACTTTAGAAATCATATTGTTCAAATTTATGATAGGCTAAAACAAAACAAGTGCTTCTGGTGAGGTATCTCCCAGCCCTTGAAGGTAGGTGAGGGAAGGAATCTCCTCAAAATATTTTACTCCAGTTCTGCTGACAAATGTCTTTATAAAGCTTCAGTTATAAAAATCATAGAAATAAGTGGAAGTTTTATAGTAGTTCATCAGGGAATTTTGATGATTGGTTTGCCTTACATGAAGGAAGGAGAGCTTATTATGACAGTAATATATAAACAGGACGTGGCTAGTTTCTTCAATTATGCGTATTATTTTCCTTATAACATTATTGTTCTTATATTTCAACTTCCTGTTTATATCCTTATATTCCAACTGTTTTGGGCCTCTAATCTTTTAAAATGTACTACTTAAGATGGTGCAAGTTGTTGTATCTGACCTGCAAGCTTCTTGCTGAAGCAACTAGACAATTCTTGTATAAAGATTTAATTTGGAATTAATTTCAGTAGTGTACAGTATATTTTGTGGTCCAACCCACAGTATATTGATTTGTTCCTGAAAGACTATGTTAACAGTTGATTTGCAGAGAAAAATACAATTTTTTGTTGAAAGTAATAAATAAAAATGAGAAAAAATTGCCATCTCTTACCTTACCAAAATAACCATATGTACAAGCATTAGAGAGTGAAAAATGCACACTTTGTAGTAATTTGTTCTTTTCTCCTTCTTTAAGAATCTGAGAAGTTAGTACTGAGGAAGGTAGAGCCTTGGAACAGCGTACGCGTTACTTTCAATATTCCTCGTGAAGCAGCTGAGCGTCTGCGAATGCTCGCGCAGAACAACAACCAACAACTGAGAGATTTGGGAATTCTTTCAGTTCAGATTGAAGGTAGATGGAACTGCTTTTGTGGCTCAGCCTGAACTACATAGTATGTTTAAGAAATACAGTACTAACAAAGTAAACTTATTTGTATCTCCAGTTACATGATTAAAACAGTAAAAGAGCAAGAATTACAGATTTCAGTAGAATCCTAATATTCCGGTTTAAGTTATGAATTACATGTTACACTTAAACATGCTCGTTCCCCTTTTTTAGCTGTATTATTTTAGCTTAGTTGTACAATTTCCTTCTAGTGTAGCCATCAAACAGTGAACTTCCTTTCTCCTCCTCTATGTCATCTGTGTGCGCAAGAGTGAATAGGAATACTCATGTAAGAGCAAGAGTTCATATGATAAGTGATACTGGACAATCTTAGGGGTGCAGGGTTTGTTATAAAAATGCTGATTTCAGTGGCAACAGTACTGTTTATCCTAAGCTTTTATTTTTTAGCTCACTAACGTTCTTATCAATGTCTGTGTTGCAGATCCAGATTATTTTTACATAAATTTGCCCCATTGTTAGTTCTGTAGCTCCATCCTTCACAATATGAAGTTACTGTATTTGCCAGCATAAAAGGCAACTGGGGATATTAGACGAGCCCCCCAACATTTCTACTCAAAATATAGAGTGAATGGTTCTGCCGCGGCGCCGGCTGCCCGGGGCTCTGCCCGGGCCCGCCCTGGAAGTTCATGGCCGGCGACGAGGAGGGCGAGAAGGAAAGGGAAGCGAGCGGGTGGGTGGGCGGCGGCAGAGGAGGAGGGGAAGGAGAAGCAGCTCTCCAGTGGCGAGCGGGCGAGCTGGCTCAGCTGCGAGGAGGGCAAGAAGGAAAGGGAAGTGGGTGGCGGAGGAGGAGGGGAAGGAGAAACAGCTCTCTGGTGGTGAGCGGGCGAGCTGGCTCAGCGGCGCGGCGCATTGGGCTCTGGCCACTCAGGCATGGCCGACTCTGCTTCCCTCCCTCCGTCCGGACCGACCACCTGCCCGCCCGCCTGCCTCCCTCTTTGGCCGGCGCAGCCCCGCGTCACTCGGCGGCGGCGGCGGCAGCAGCTCCTTCCTGGCCCAAATGAAGTGCACCCAGTGTACAAGACGACACCCCCCCCCACTTGGAGGCATGTTTTTCGGGCCAAAAAAGTCATCTTGTATGCCAGCAAATACGTTATGTATGACACCCTAACTATTAGAGCAGTACAACAATGGAACCAATTTGAAAGGTGGTGAGTGCTCCCATACTGGAGGCATTCAAGAGAAAATTAGATAACATCTGTCAGATACACTTTGATTTGGATTCTTGCATTGAGCAAGGGGTTGGACTTGATGCCCTTATAGGCTCCTTCCAACTCCATTATTCTATGATTCTATGTTTGAAATACAGTTTCTGTTTTCTACTGATTCATGGAAACTTCTACTCCTGGACTGCCCCTTTCAGTGCTGTAAGTGGAGAAATGGTGTATCAAAGGAATATGCAAATAGGCATTGAAACAGACAAGTGTTTGGAAGCAATCTCCATGTGCTTATTAAAATATCTGCATCATTTGCTCGATTTTAGCAGAGGGGTTAAATAAACAAAAGGGACGTGGTGGACCTGCGGGTTAAACCGCAGAAGCCTCTGTGCTGCAAGGTTGGAAAACCAGCAGTTGTAAGATCAAATCCACGCGACGGAGTGAGCTCCCATTGCTTGTCCCAGCTCCTGCCAACCTAGCAGTTCAAAAGCATGCAAATGCAAGTACATAAATAGGTACCACCATGGTGGGAAGGTAATAGTGTTCTGTGTCTAGGCGCTCTGGCCACGTGACCACGGAAACTGTCTACGGACAAACGCTGGCTCTATGGGTTGGAAATGGGGTTGAGCGCCGCCCCCTAGAGTCAGACACGATTGGACAGTCGTCAAGGGGAACCTTTACCTAAATAAATAATCTTGAGATCTCAAATGACTTCTTAAGTCAAATACTGTGCAAGAGCTAACAATATAATATTTTCATAATTCCTTCTTTCCAGTTCATACTGTTGAACTAACTTGACGGAGCCAGTTTTGACATTTGCTTTAAAAAGTACAGTACTGTAGCTTCTTGCCTTGTCATTTCAAACCATATTTTTTGTTAAACTTTAAATATTACTTGCTTTCAGGTGAAGGTGCCATCAATTTGTCATTAGCACAGAACAGAGGCCAAGATGTACGAATTAATGGACAAGGCAGCTCAGTACGAATGGAGACAGGATTTCCCATGTCAGGAAGCCAAGGCAAGTTCATTTGTTCGTTCTTAGAGAACTTATATTTGTGAAATGTGTAGTCGTCTTCCTACAATGTGAAAAGTCTATCTCTTGACACAATGGCAAAGTATACCTTTAAGCTCCATGTTTCTTGTGATACATTTGGCTTTTGAGAGGTGGTGAGGCATTTTTGAAGGGAGTTTTGTGCTTAGGTGAAGAAAGTGAAAGAGAATGTGTAGCTGCATTCCAAATAAAAAATAAGAGAACAGTTTAAAAAAGGCACAGTCTATTGAGATAGTGATCATTTTTGATGGAATCATAGCCAACAGATCCAATAATTAAAATATATAACATTGAAATGAATGTTGAAATTGAAATAATTTATATACATGTCAAGAGAGTTCATCCTGTTATTATGAGCTGTCAAGTGACTGCTGAATAATGGTGAGACTAATAGGTCTACAAAGTTTATGAATTTTTCAAAAAGTACTTTACCTTTGCCATTCACCAGTGAACGTATGTGGTTTGAACTGGGATTTGTGCCCTTTGACAGAGAGAGGTAGGGGCTTAGACTTTTTCTACACAAAGTTGCAAAGGAACAACAGCTACTGTTACCACTCTAAGGGAATCAGCTTCACTCAAGGAAACTATCGAAACCAATCTTGTAGATTTTAATAGAGTTTCTGAGAATTTCCAGCTTTATTCTGTGCTGAGAGAACATGCTTCAGCAATAGCTTCAGTCAGTTTTGGAAACATGACTAATTGGGTGTTTTCATTTCCATATATTGCTGTTAACAAGTATGTATATCTGAAGACACAAGCAAGAGTTTGAGAACAAGAGATTTTTCTCATGGTACCTACTAGACTGAGTATTTTAGAGAGTAGAAAGGTTAAGCTAAATAATGTGTATAGAAGCCTATGGAATTTCATAAAAATAAGGCCTGGTCCAAGAACTTCTAAAAATATGTGAATAGATTGGCTGAAATCCTGTTGCATAGCTGTGTGGTGTAACTGAGCATTATGCCTGTGATAGCTACACTAGCATCAAGGCAGAAGTGCTATCCATGAAGTACTTCTGCTGATGCATTAGGCAACTGATTGAACAATCAGATTGCAAAACCCAGCAACCTTACCGCTGCATAATTTTATGTTACCTTGCAGTGCACTGGATTCTGGTCATTGTTTCATAATATAGACGTAGAATTGTAATTCCTATTCCATAGTGGGACTTCATCATTATAACACATTTTAAGTCAAAAGTATTGGCATAAAGGGCATTTTTAAAAGAGAAAACTATTTTAACAATAAAATGGTTTTCAAAAAGACTGATTTTAAATACAAAATTTTTACTTTTATTTATTAAAATTTATTTGTATCCATTCTGATCCTTACAATGAACATATAAATAAGAGAGAAGATGAGAAATCATTAACTCTCATACAGTATATGTTGTCTGAAGGAGACTAGAATTTCAGGAAACTGAAATTTAATCCAGACAAGACAAAGGTGTTCTTGATCATTCAAAAAGCAGATACAGTGGTACCTCGCTAGATTACGACCCCGCTAAACGACAAATCTGTATAACGATGACTTTTTGCGATCGCTATAGCGATTCGCAAAACAGTCATTCCAGTGGGCGATTTTCACTTGAAGACGATTTGGTCCGTGCTTCACGGACTGTTTATTCGCAAGATGATGATTTCTACAGCTGATTGGCGGCTTTGCAAAATGGCTGCCCTGTGTTTTACAGACCCATGCTTCACAGGACAGCCATTTTTACAGCTGATTGGCGCTTTGCAAAATGGCTGCCCTATGGGCGATCTTTGTAAAATGACGAGGTATTTTCCCTATTGGAACACATTAAATGGGTTTCAATGCATTCCAATGGGGAAACGCTTTTTGCATGACGATGATTTCACTAAACAGCTATTTCTATGGGATGGATTATCATCGTCATGTGGGGCACCACTGTATAGGTATACTTTTTTCTGTATAGGATGGGGGTTACACTCACTCTGAAAAATCAGGGCCAGAACCAGGGTTTGCTCCCGGGTTTAGAATCTTTCATCAGTGGCTATGAACACATTTGCACACTTAGTGTTCCAGATGTGCCCATTCCTTTATATGGCTACATTGACACATTCCCCAGCCAATGTGATTCTTGCAATGCACTCTGTGTTGGGCTCCTGTTCGGAAATTTCAGCTGGTTCAAAATGATATGGCCAGACAGCTGATTGGTCTGAGTTAACATGGAGCATATAACTTCACTGGCTGCTGGTTTGCTTCTGGGCCCAATTCAATGTGCTGGTCATGACTTATAAAGCCTTGTATAGCATTTATAGATTGACCCGAGCTTTCTGAAGAATTGTATTGCCCAATACAAGACTTTCTAGCTTTTTAGATGTTCTGGGGAGGCCTGTGTCTTAGTCTCACTAGCCTCACAGTTTTGTTTAGCAAAGTCACTAGAGAGGTCCTTTTTCAGTGGCTGCTTCCAGACTGTGGAACATTCTTCCCTGGGATGCCAATTTGACCTTGTCACCCTTGTCCTTCTGTTGGCAGGTAAAGTCTTTTCAATTGATATGGAACAGTAAGTGCTGTTATGGGACTAGTAAATGTCGTCATGGGATGCTGTGTTCCCCTAGCGAACTGATGTGTTCTTTGTGTTCTCGAAGGTTTTCATGGCCGCGATCTGATGGTGGTTGTAGGTTTTTTGGGCTGTTTGGCCATGTTCTGGAGGTTTTTCTTCCTAACGTTTTGCCGGTCTCTGTGGTCGGCATCTCCAGAGGACAAGAGTTAGACCTCTGTGTTCTGTTCTGATGTGTTCTTTGTTTGTGTGCCTTCAAGGAAACAGATATGCTTTTCCCTTGAAGGGTGGAATAGCTAATACCCTGGAAGACAAAAATAAAATTCAAAATGATCTGGATAGGCTTGAACACTGGGCTGAAAACAACAGAATGAAATTTAACAGGGATAAGTGCAAAGTACTGCATCTAGGAAAAAGAAACCAAACACACAGTTACAAGATGGGTGATACCTGGCTCAGCAATACTGCAAGTGAAAAGGATCTTGGAGTTGTTGTAGATCACAAGCTGATATGAGCAAACAGTGTGATGTGGTTACAAAAAAAGCAAATGCTGTTTTAGGTTGCATTAAGAGAAATATAATCCCCAAATCCCGAGAGGTACTAGTTTCCCTCTATTTGGCACTGGTTAGGCCTTACCTTGACTATTGTGTCTAGTTCTGGACACCTCACTTCAAGAAGGATGCTGACAAATTGGAACAAGTTCAGAGGAGGGCAACAAGGATGATCAGGGGACTGGAAACAAGGCTTGTGAGGAAAGACTGAAAGAACTGGGTATGTTAACCTCAAGAAAAGAAGACTGAGGGGAGATATGATAGCACTTTTCAAATACTTGAAAGGCTGTCATACAAAGGAGGGGCAGGAACTGTTCTCAGTCATTCCAGAGTGCAAGACATGTAATGATGGGCTCAAGCTACAGGAAGCCAGATTTCAGTTGAATATCAGGAAAAGCTTCCTGTTAGAACAGTATTGCAGAGGAACCAATCATCTTGAGACATAGTGAGTGCTCCAACTTTGGGGTCATTCAGGAAAAATTTAGACAACCACCTGGCAGATACCCTTTACAGTGGTGCCCCGCTTGACGATGACCCCACCTGATGACAAAATCGCTTGACGATGAGTTTTTTGCGATCACAAAACAATGGTTCCTATGTTTTTTTTCCACTTTACATTGATTAGGTCCCTGCTTCGCGAACCGTTTGTTCGCAAAACAATGTTTTTTTCCGGCTCCACAAAATGGCTGTTTTCCGGACCCCTGCTTCGGAAGGGGTTTTAAACAATTTTAAACAGCTGATCGGCGGTTCTCTATGAGTGATCTTTGTTAGACGATGAGATATTTCCCCATTGGAACGCATTAACCGGTTTTCAATGCATTCCAATGGGTTTTTTTTCGCTTGATGACGATTTCGCTTAACAGCGATTTTCCTGGAACGGATTATCGTCATCAAATGGGGCACCACTGTAATTTGTATTCCTGCATTGAGTGGGGGGTGGACTTGAGGGCCTTATGGGCCCATTCCAACTTCATTATTCTATGTTTCTATTATCTTAATGGAAGAATTTCATATTTATATCTGCAGTATGTTCCTGGCTATGTGATCAAGTGCAGACAACATGTCATTTTTCTGTTAAGTCCATGTAGGAGTGCCGTTTTTTGTTGGTTCTAATTAGATCAAACACGCAGATTAGCATTTCTAAATTTCAGTACAGGGCTTAAACATTTTTCATTTTATACAGTGCCATTTTTGATATTCCAATATGATAGCCTGCATCTTTAGACAATGAAAACTATAATTGCATTTCTAGGGTTAATACGAATAAACAATCCTGCAAGTGTTATGATGCAACAAAGTGGGAATGTATCATCATCAATGATGACAAGTGCCCCTAACACAGAACTGCAGCCCAGAACACCTCGTCCAGCTTCCCAGTCAGGTAGTAAATTAATTCTGATTCTAATTAAAATGAAGTCTAATGTCATTATTTTCTATTTTGATAAATCTGTTTGGAGAATGTCTATTTATGTAACTTCCCTGGCTCATCCTTATTAATCTGTACATATGGACTTGTGTTACTTTCCCCTATACATTGCAGTCCTGCCAAATTGTTTTAGATTCTCACCAAAAGAGCTTTGGAATGGTACCAGGGGACAGCTATAGTAAAAAACAGGCAGCCAAAAATCTCCCATTTCACAATCAGAATAACACTCTGCATTCAACCTGCATTCCAAAGCTGTTTCTATCACTTGATTCTCCAAATGTGTTTGATTCTGATTCTAACTAAAATGAAGTCTAATATCATTATTTTCTATTTCGATAAATCTGTTTCAAGAATGTCTGTTTATTTATTTATGAAACTTTCCCCTGGCTTGTCCTTACTAATCTGAAGCCTCGTGGTGCAGTGGCTAAACTGCTGTACTGCAGCCAAAACTGTGCTCATGACCTGGGGTTCAATCTCAGGTAGCTGGCTCATGGTTGATTCAGCCTTCTATCCTTCTGAGGTCGGTAAAATGAGTACCCAGCTTGCTGGGGGGGGGGGGCAATGTGTAGCCTGCATAATTAACTTGTGAACTGCCCAGAGAGTGCTTGAAGCGCTAAGGGGCGGTATATAAGCAGTACGCTTTGCTTTTTACTTTTACATATGGGCCAGATCATCTCTTGCCAGCAGTTCCAGGGATGATGTGAGTCATAGTCTAACATACCTGGAACACACCTGGTATGTTGGAAAGGCTAGTCTAATGTATTGGAAGATTTGCTTGCATTTTTAGCATAATATGTTTCCAGGTTTTGGAATATGGTAGCATTCCAACAGATATATTATTCATTGACCATTTCTGCCAGCATCCTGGTTAAATTTTGAGAACAGTGTTTGAACTACAGATTTTCTATACTTACACATTTTGTTTTCATAGATGCCGTAGATCCACTCTTGTCAGGTCTAACTATCCAACAGCAGACTCATCCATCTGGATCAGTAGTGCCTCAGCTCCATTCAGTACAGTCAGTTTCGGTTAATAGGCAAATAAACCCAGCCAACTTCCAACAGATGCAGCCACAGCAGCACCAGCAATCACGCCCTCCTCAACAGCACCAGCAGCCACAACAGAGTGCTCGCCCTTCATTTACAGGTGCAACTCAGGTTCCAGTTCCTCCTGGTTGGAACCAGGTGCCTTCTGGAACAGTTCAGCCTCCTCCATCCCAGGGTACAATGGGCACATTGACAGTTAACCAAAGTTGGAAAAAGACTCCTTTGCCTGGACAAATGCAACAACAACTCCAAGCCAGACCATCTTTAGCAACAGTACAAACACCTTCTCATCCGCCACCCCCATACCCTTTTGGAAGCCAACAAGCTTCTCAGGCACACACAAACTTTCCTCAGATGAATAATTCAGGCCAGTTCACTGCTCCACAGATGAAGAATCTTCAGGGAGGGCCCTCACGGGTCCCTACGCCACTACAACAGCCCCACCTGACCAACAAGTCGCCTGCCTCCTCTCCCTCCTCCTTTCAGCAGGCATCTCCTGCATCGTCCCCAACAGTTAACCAAGCACAGCAGCAAATGGGACCAAGGCCCACCCAAAATAATACTCTGCCACAGGGGTTTCAACAACCTGTAAATTCCCCTGGCCGTAACCCTATGGTCCAGCAAGGAAATGTACCTCCTAACTTCATGGTGATGCAACAGCAAAACCAAGCTCCACAGGGTTTGCATCCTGGACTAGGAGGTATGTAATCCAGTTTATGAATAAATATTTAGAGATTGTTCATATCATGTAAGCCATTGACCTGCCTTGAGACAAAATACCATGAATAGCTTAATGTGCCATTATCCCGACTGTTACGAATATTTTGTAGGCAGGTTATGCTTCCTTTTTAGCCTCTTCTTTCGTGGAGTACTTCCCAGATGGTTTCATCACTCCCTGGGTTCCTTCTGAATTTATTCATATTGTGATGTATTTGGTCAGTGACCAGGATCCTATTGGTGTTCACCTGATGTTTGTGAACTTGTGAACCTGTGGCTAATTGACAATGTTCCAGGGCATATATTGGTCACATGTTTGATCACATACTTGTTGTACAACCAATATGTGTTCTGGCACCTTTTCAGTTAGCTACAGCAAGTTATTCAAAACTTAGATTAGTTTTCTGGCCAGTATAAGTAAAAATGTGTTTAATGAACACAATTATTCTCTAACTAGGAATACCCAAGCGTCTCCCACCTGGCTTTTCTGCTGGACAGGCAAATCAGAACTTCATGCAAGGTCAGGTGCCTTCTACAGCACCAGGAACATCTGCAAATGGTGGAACACCCCAATTGCAAACAAGTCAAGGTGTGCAACACACAGGTCAGTTAGTTGTATGTTCTTGGATTACTTACCTCTTTGCTAATTTATAGCTGTTTCCTGTAACTGAAGATATACTGCAGCTGGTCCTCTTAACTTCAGAGCAAGTGCAACAGAGAGCAGTGCTTTGGAGAAAAAGAAAGAAAATGAGTTAGAATTTTTATTAAGCCAACAGAAAGGACACAGAAATAACCAAGTTTTCAAGGCCCCAAGGACCCTTCTTCAGGTAGTGATATAACAAATAAGTAGGGGAAATGGCCTGGGGAAATGACTTCATGTTAAAATAATTAAAGCTAAGTTGTCTGCATGTATTCTGACATACTACGGAAGGAAGACTTTGCAGACACAAATAGAGCTCATTGGGTATTGGAGTTCACTGCAAATTATCCCTAGGGTTCCAGGGAACAAGAAAGGTAATAAATATAATCTGTATGTAAAATACTTTCCCTTAGAAACAGATTTTGAACTAATACTTATCTTTTAGAAATAAATTTTAAATAATGTCTCTGTTAAAGAATATTTCATGTTTTTCAAGTATTCATGTCCCTCTTACATTTTTATTCACTTTTTTAATCTTTTAATTCTCTGTGTTCTGATCATATATAGTTGACAGGAATGGTGTCAAGAAATATGTATCAGGCATGGTTGTGGTTGGTAATACAGCTCCTTGTCTGGCACACATGCTTTCAGGCTCTGCTGTTCCATGCACTGGAATTTTGGCAGTGTTGTGAATGTTGATGTTTTTCTGAACTAGCATATACATGTATATAAGTTAATTCCAATTGATTTTTCCAGTTTTTTTTTTTAACATTTGCTGTATGATTTTTGAAGGTGGTCAAGGGAATGGTCTTCCCCAGAACCAAATGCAAGTTCAGCATGGCCCATCAAATATGATGCAGACGAATTTAATGGGACTTCATGGAAGTATGAACAATCAGCAGACAAGCACCAGTGGAGTTCCTCAGGTTAATTTGGGCAACATGCAGGGACAGACTCCACAAGGACCACAGTCTCAATTAATGGGGATGCACCAGCAGATAGTATCCTCTCAAGGACAGATGGTGAATATTCAATCTCAGGGATCTCTAAATCCTCAAAATCAGATGATACTGTCCCGAGCTCAGCTCATGCCACAGGGCCAGATGATGGTAGCACCCCAAAACCAAAATCTTGGTCCCACACAACAAAGGATGACTCCACCCAAACAGATGATTCCCCAGCAAGGCCAACAGATGATGGCTGCTCATAATCAGATGGTGGGACCCCAAGGCCAGGTGTTGATGCAGCAGAATTCAATGATGGAGCAGATGATGACCAATCAGATACAAGGAAATAAACCACCATTCAGTGCACAAAGCCAGTCCAATGTTATGACGGGGCCAGCTCAGATCATGAGAGGACCAACTCCAAATATGCAAGGAAACATGGTGCAGTTCACAGGGCAGATGATGACCCAACAGGGCCCTGTGAATGGCAGTTCTTCTCAGGTTATGGGGATTCAAGGACAAGTTCTGAGACCCACAGGACCGAGCCCTCACATGTCTCAGCAGCTGGGTGAAACTACCACTACAACAAATAGTGATGTGAACTTGACACAAATGCTACCTGATGTTTCCATGCAGCAAGGAAACATGGTACCTCCACATTTGCAAGGTATGCAAGGAAACAGTAGTACATCAGGGAACCATTTTGCTGGACATGGGATGCCTTTCAATGCCTCTTTCAGTGCAGCTCAAAATGGGAACCAGATTTCTTGTGGACAAAACCCAGGTTTTCCTGTGAACAAAGATGTCACATTAACCAGCCCCTTGTTGGTAAACTTACTACAAAGTGATATATCTGCTGGACATTTTGGTGTCAACAACAAACAGAACAGTCAAACCGCTAATAAACCCAAGAAGAAAAAGCCTCCAAGGAAGAAGAAAAATAATCAGCAAGTAGAACAAATTAAGTAGGTTTCATATTTTTGTTTCCTACACAATTGAACAAAGCTTATTTATATTTGTTAGTAATTACTATAAGCAAAAAATTCTGAATCATAAAGTAGTGTCATTTTTGTAGTAGACACCATCCAGAAATAAAGAGAAAAGATTAAAGAAGTAACTTCAACAACTCATCATGTTTTTCTGTTAGTTAATATGTTCGAACCTCAAATTCTGTTGCTTTCTCAATTAATATATTTTTCATAGGACTATTTAGTAATGATATACAAGCAGCAACAGAGAGGTACTGTGAGGAAAGGCTGCAGATCAAATAATGGGCAGCAATTGTGCAGGCCACTCCTTGGAATATGAATGTAGTGTGTAAATTGATTAGATTAGTTTGGCTGTGGGTGAATTAGTGTTTTTGTATGGGATTCTTGACTTTGGACATTGCCTCTCAAATGCAGGCAACATTGTGTGAACAAATCCACCTAATGCTCCTTCCAAATGATGCTCCCTTTGTCATGTTGTATTGACATATGCTCAATTTCCTTTTGTTTACCAAGACTTACACATCATTTTTGCAAGACAAGAGTATATACGTTTGGGTAAGACATAACAAATTATTCCCTGCCTACATGACTTGAAAAAAATTGCTGGGCTAGTTCAAACCACTTAAAAGAACCACTACCCATGTCAAGAGAGTAAGGCTTAGAAATATTTAGTTATGTTTACTGCAGCAACAGTCATGGGATGTATGACTAATTTATCTGATAGGTTAGAACTGTATAAAAACAAAATGCCTAAGTCTAATATGGATAATAAAATTTGATTTTCACATTTGATTTTACATGCTTCACCCCCGATGTAAGTTCAGCTAGATAAGCTCTATTAATGTCCAAATTAGATATATTTGTGTATAAAATCAATTTCTATAGTAGCATGTTCAGTTTGCACAATAGTTTGATTTGCATATTAGTTAACTTAGTACGACATTAGTATGTGGCTCAAGACTGCTGCACCTACCTTTGGACAATAGAATCAGTTTGTGAACTAGAGTTCAAGAAATTACCTGATTCCCACATTTCTTTTTCTCCTAGCAGGAAGGTTTAAAGTTGGCTATATTACAAGAATCAACACAAAGGATGCTACTGTTTCCAGAGGGTTATTGCTTGGCTTTCTTAGACACTTTGAGAAACACTTAGATAAAATGCGTAACTAAATCTGTGAGAGAAAAATACAGTGGTGCCCCGTATAGCGAGGTTAATCCGTTCCGGATTAACCTTCGCTATATGAAATCTTCGCTAAGCGGGAAGTAAAAAGCCATTGGAACGCATTAAACTTCATTTAATGCGTTCCAAATCGGCCCTAAACTTCCCACTTAGAGAAGTTTCCTGGCCCCGGGCAGCCATTTTCGCGCCCTCCCCTCGCTTGCCGAGGGCGCGAAAACGCTGCGGGGGGCCATTTCGGGTCATTTTGAAGCCGCAAAACAGCTGTTTTGCGGCTTCAAAACGGACCCGAAATGGCCCCGCGTGGCGTTTTCGCGCCCTCGGCAAGCGAGGGGAGGGCGCGAAAACGCCGCGCGGGGCCATTTCGGGTCGTCCGCGGCTGTTTTGAAGCCGCAAAACAGCTGTTTTGCGGCTTCAAAACGGACCCGAAATGGCCCCGCGCGGCGTTTTCGCGCCCTCCCCTCGCTTGCCGAGGGCGCGAAAACACAGCGCGGGGCCATTTCGGGTCCTCCGGCGCCCATTTTGGAGCCGCCGATCAGCTGATCGGCGGCTCCAAAATGGCTGCCGCCGCCCCAATCGTCGCAAAGCGAGGCGCGGCGATTGGGTGCTCCGTATAGCGATCCCGAAAAAGGGGATCGCTATACGGATTCGTCGTTATACGGTGCGCTCGCTAAGCGAGGTACCACTGTATATATCTATCATTGATTCAGAATATGTAATTAAATAAAGCATGTGGAGATGGGATATATAGTAGAAGAATGTAGTTTGTTACAGTATAGGAAAATTTGCTAGTGATTTTTTTTATTTGAAAGAAAAGCATAAATGGTTGTATGATGGTCACATGGCTTTTTATTGGAGGTTGGATCTTTAGAAGTACCATATCAGTCTTTTAACAGTAGTTAAAACAAGTGAAACAACTTGCAACACAATCCTACACATGTCTGCTTAGATGTTATGGTCCATCCAGAGCTTGGAATCATTTAATGATGGTGGTGGTGATGATGATGATGATGATGATGATGATGATGATGATGATGATGATGATGACGACAATGACTAATACTCCAGAATCTCCATGCTGGCTGGAGATATTGGAAATTATAGTCTAAAAGGTAACATTTCCAAGCTCTGGTCCCATCAAATTCAGTAAGCCTTACAGGCAAAAGCATAGATAATGTTTTACTCTTAGCTTATTGTAATACACAGAAAAAATAAGTATGTAGAGTACTCAAAGCAAGGCTTTTCAGTTGACACTATTCCCTTTAAAGTCTCCTCTTCAAGTTTCTTTCGAAAATACCTTCATATTAGTGATTTATAGTGTTCAGAGGGATTTGTTACTGCACTCTTATAACTAATCCCACAAGAGTTACTAGCCTGCTAAAAAGCAAGTCACCTGCAGTTCAGTTCTAGCTGCAAAGAAAGAAGTCACTTTCTTCCTTAGCCAACTTAGAAATATAAGGCACCAGAGTCTTACCAGGTATTTAAAAAGGTTCTTGTGCTTTCTGGTCTGGAAAGAGAGGAATGGAGAAATTTGCCCCTTTTTTGCTAGCTTCTTCATTCATTTGCATTGAATGTATTGCTGACAGTTTGCCAGGTGTGCAAGTATGTATCAATGTCATAGTGCAACTGGGGCTAAGGATGGGAAAATAATGCCTTTACAGGAGCATATTCATAACAATATACCATTAGGAAACCAGTATCCTTACGGTTCTCTGACACAGTAAAGGGAAAACCATGAAGAAATGTATCAGTAATACCTTATGTCTTAATGGCTTCTGTCATGTAGAAAAATTAGAAGGTAAGCTTAACTATAGAGAATTTTCTAGCCCAATGGTCACACTTCAGCGGTGGAGGGGCCATGCTTTGTTTTCTCAAGTACTGCACCAAATGAAAAATACTGGTCATATTTCTTATTTGATAGGTGGTATGCTAAATTAACAACTAAGCAGTTGAGTGCCAAGAGACTTGTGTTTGCACTGCCTTTATTTCCATTCAGTTCATCCAGTTTACTTGATCCAGAAATGCAACCGAGTTTGGGTAGCAATACACAGACAGGTAGTCTTCACACTGTTCTTCGCACAACTTGCTTGCAGTGGAATATAGCTAAGAATTGATTGGTCAGATTGTAAGTTCTGAGACAAAGGGAAAATTCAATTAACTCAATATTTTGTTGTAAACAATTATGGTAGAGGTTAAGAATGGCAATTAATGGAGGAATAACAAAGTTACAGTAGTTTCTCCTTCTGGTTTGTTTGTTTGTTTGTGAAAGTATTGTCTTGACCAAGACAATAACTGAATATTATGAGTGATCTGACTTTGCTTTCAGGGTTTTTTCCCCACTGGAATTTCTGTACTGAGAGTGTTAGAACTTATCACATCATTTGCAATGCCTCATTAAGTATGTTTGCTGGAACTTTTTGGATTGCTTTGCTTTTATTGGAGCATGAATGTGTCAATAGAAAAGTCAGTTTGACAAAATTAGAACAATTATAAAAATTAAATGTTGCTTTTAATCGGAATGTGAAAAGGGTTGGAGAGCCTTTTTCTATATGCTTAAGGGCAACATACAAATTCTCTGTCATCAAAAGGGTAGCATGATGGCTGCCAGTGGTAGAAAAATCTAGTTACATATCACCACAGTTTGTGCTTCATGAAGACCTGAATTATTTGTATTTTGTCCCCATTGAAATCAGTGTGAAAAGTTAGTAATGATTAATAAGTCACATGAGACTTTACTGAGCTTAACTTGGAATGAAGCTAAGCCTAATGTAGATTAACAAATAAATATGTTCACACTGAAGTAGTATGGAATTTAACCAGAAAAATAAAGCAAGAATATTCCTAGATGCTGTATTACCACACATTTACAGGTACGTCCCACTAACAATTATACAGTTGACTCTTCTGTTGGGAGATGCTTAGCATCAGTTCTACAGCTGTGTTCCTCTTCTAGGGAATATGGTTGAGAGGGAGACAATAAAAACTTTGAGATAAATCCAAATAAAAACCACAACAAAGAAGGAAGAGGTCATAAAATTAAATAAAGTTCAACTTAAATACTTTGTTCTAGCTTAAGCTTATACCATTTGCACTAAACTTTGGCATTTCTTGGTAATTATTTTTGTCATGGTAGAAACAAGATTATGAAAGTATAGTAGAAAAGTGATTGAGTTATTGATTTAAAACAGAATTAAAACATTTCAAAATACTACTCCAGTTTCTTCTCCCTTAAAAAAAAAGATTCAGGAATCATTGACCTAAATCTGTTAGTCCCATCTAAAGTAGACCCATTGACTCACTGCTGATTTACCAAGTTCCCGTTGATTCAGTCAGTCAGCTCTAGTCTACAGCTTGCATGTACATGGTGGAGATATTACCAGAATAGCTGTGCTCCATTAGATCTGAGGGAGGTTGTGATTTCTGCTAGGAGAAATGTGATACGGATATGTATAGATGAAAATAAAATGAAGGTCTCTTGAATAAACCTGTTAAGTGAAGAGTCACTTCTCCTTGCCCCAGTCACATACACACACACTTTCATTCAGATTAGAATAGAAGGAGGAGAAAGTTTGAATGTCACTTTGGAAGATGTTTATGGACTAAATGAGGGAATCTCACGACAGATAAGTACAATTGTAGCACGGTGACTGATTTACAGTCTGTGCAGTAATTGATTGTGCTATCAAATACTAAAATAACTAGTATTGTTCACACCATATTCTGTACCTTTAGCCTATTTTTCATTCTGCTTTGGAGCTCTTCAATACAAAGGTTAGCACATCCCATGATACATATTACTAGTATCATCTGACACTTTGAATGCAATTTTCTAAGTTAGTGTTCTTTCTAAGTTTGGAAAAGCAAAACTTCAAATATGTGATCTCCTATACCAGAATGGGCAATTTAAAAAAAAAAAAATTCAATCCACAGCCATTTTTGTAAGCATCCAGGATCCCTGGGCACTCCTAGAAATATCTTTTAATTACATTTTTAATTTAATTAATTATTTTTAATTATGTTTTTGGTCACTAGAGAATGAAGGGGTGCTTTTCCAGTTTAATACATATTTGTAGTTAAACCAGTTTCCCCACGTTAATTGGTCCCTTTACTTCAGCTCCCTTGAGTTTACAGTTCAATCTGAAAAACTGGGATTGTCCACCTCATCCTAGAACCTTTATTTCCAGCCCTGGCCCTTTGTCATCATCATAGAGCCAGTAGACCTTCTGTCTCCTTTGCTGAATAAGCAGCAAAGGTCATTATGAATTAAAAATGAAAAAGAATTCAGATCCTGGCAGAACACGTACTTAAGTAAAACAGTGAACAGTGATGGCAGAACTGATGATAGATTCCTTTTTTTAAAAAGGGGGTTAAAAATGCTTAAGTAATGAATGAACTGAAAGTATTTATCTATGCTTTCCAAATGGATCATCACTAAAATTGCAGAAATACAAAAATTCAGTGACAAGAACCAGCTTGGTAAAGGCATACAGTTATAACAGTGAACAAGTAAGAAAATGCAATTAAGTAAGAAATTATAATTAAGCAATAAAGTCTTCACATGATGAGCACAGAAGCTATAACTGTTTGGTATAACATGAAACAGCAAAGGATTGTGGCTCAGTTTCAGAGATCACCTGTCTTAAGTCATATGAAATAGAAGTGACCATTCTTCAAGCAAAATATTTGTGATTAGTATTTTGTGTAAGAAATTCAGGAAAAAATGATTATTTGTCTTTATTACAATTAGTGTGGTAGCTTAAGCTCTACTTGGTGGATTTCAGTAGTTTTCACAAGCAAGAGTTTAACTTCTATCAGATACAAGATGAAGAAATTCTTTATCTCATGTAACTTTTAGACTAATGTGATGCAATAATGAGTGTGCCTTGACTGTCAGACTGCTTATTATCTCTGCACATGTGGTTAGTAAAACCATAGTTTCAAAGTTAAGAGTCCAGGAGACATGGAAAGGAAGCCACTCCTTGCTTTGTGTCAGTGCAACAGCTGTGTTTCTAGGTATGTTAGTCAGCTGTAGTCTTCTGGAATCTTCTCTTCTAAACTGCTTCTATTCACCACAATTTCCAGTTTGAACCATCAGCTGATTATTTAAACTGCAAGAAGTTAACATCCAATAAATTCCTGTAAAACTTATGCAGCAGTCACAGTTCAAGGGCTTGTTAGTGTTTATCTTCCTTGCTTTGTGTCAGTTAAACAGCAGTGTTGTGTCCAGTGGTGAAGACAGGTAGATCTATACTGTGGGGTTAATAATCTTATGAGGAGAGGGGGCTATCTGAATGGGAATATGCATTATTGTACTTACTTCAAAATGTGGTGAGCTAGCTGTGTTGTTTATGCTGGTGGGCAAAGCCATGGACATTCACAGAGTTTTGCCTTAGTAGCACCACTTATTATGGCTTAGTTACTTCTTAGTCTGTCTTTTTAGTGAAGAAAGCAATAAGACCGGAAGGTAGATTCATGGACCGTTGTTGCTGCGATGTGCTATCAAGTTGCTTCTGACTTATAATCAGAAGTACTGTAATAGTGTTGCCAAGGCATGTGAAATGTTCATTGTCTTCCCTCCACTGAATTTCCATGGCTGACTAGGGAATTGAACCCAGTCTTCCTGGGTCCATTTCAAAGCTTGAGAAATTACATCTCCAATGTGAAATGAAGCTGTAATGTAGTATCCTCATCGATAGACATATGACTCCTCATATGTGGCTTCCTTGGGTGTCTTCTGCCTTCTCTTATGCCTGTAATAAATTCTAAATCAGAAATAGAAAAGGTAGGGAAAACATACAATATAAAACAACCTTTTCAAAATTAAAAAACACCCAAAACTATATAATGTTTATTAGTATGTGACAGTGATATGAGAATCCAACATCTTTGACCACATTCAATGATTTCTTATCAGAGTTTGCTGGGAGACAGGGCTCAGTAGCTGCAAGTGAACTGACTTTTTAAAAATGTAAGTTTTGATTAAAATAAACAGGAAAATTGGTAAGTGGTAGGGCACTTTGTGTATATTTTCCTAGGTCAAAAATTGTCAGTTATTATCTTTGTTTAGATTTTAACGTCTATCAGGAATGAAAGGTCTCTTCACCAGATCCTATCATTTCAGAAGCTGTATAACCTATACTCAGTGAGGCACACATTGTTTCTTCATACCATGGTTTTTGTTACTTAATAGCAACAGCAAATCTCCTTGAAAGCTGATAATAAAATTAATTTGCCTTTAAAGTGTTACACATCTAATAGTACCAGTTTCATAAGTTCTGAATGCCCATCAGAGAAAAGAGGTATTATTCCATATACAGTATATTTTCCATATATGCAGTGATAATTCCACTATTTTGCATCTCTTATTTTAATTTATATTTTTATGTTATTACATTTCTACCCCACCCATCTAGACCAAAGGTCTATTATTCTAAAAGTTGTGGGATAGCAAGACTAGAAAGGACACAGGCCAGAAAGTAGAAAATTGTTTATTTAATAGACAGTTCTAGCTTAGCTGGAGCATCGGATCACAGAATCATTGAGTTGTAGAGGCTTTATAAGGCCATCGAATCCAACCTTCTGCTCAATGCAGGAATCCAAATAAAAGCAGACCTGACCAACAGTTGTCCAATTTTCTCTTGAATGCCTCCTGCACTCACCACCTTCTGAAGTAATTCCATTATCATACAGCTCTAACGATTATGACGTTTTCCCCCTAATATTCAGCTTAAATCCAGTTTCCTGTAGCTTGAGCCCATTGTTATATGTCCTGTGCTAAACATACCCAGTTCTATCAATCTTTCCTCATAGGGCTTGGCTTCCAGCCCCCGGATCTTCCTTGTTGCCCTCTCCTAAACTTGTACCAGCTTGTTGGCATCCTCCTTGAAGTGTGGTCTCCAGAACTGAACACAGTACTCAAGATGAGTCCTAACCCATGCAGAATAGAGGCAGGCTAGTGCTTCATGGGATTTTCTGACTCAATACACACTCTGATATGGAGGAATCTGAAGTTCACCTTCAGCTTTGTTTTTTGTTTGTTTGTTTGTTTTTGAGTAACCAAGTTTTTCTTGCTGCTTATCCACTGTATGAGGAAATGCTTTTGAAGATTTGGCAACTGTCACTAACTTTCATTTGGTAGAAAGTCTTTCCTCCTGGCCCAGGAGATAGATTTTTATGAATGTGGAAACCAAGGGACTATGACTGCATTCAGTTGGAAGAAGCTGAGCCCCTTTGATCTTGGTGGGACTCACTTCTGAGTTAGGATGTGTGTAGGATTGTGCCATGTGCTATATACATTATAATTCATTTATTCCACAACCACAGTAGAGGCTTGAGGGTTAATTGGTGCCTTCTACAAAAAGGCAAATAACAATTTTAATGAATTTCTGAAGACGTAGCTGTGTTAATCTGTCTCAGCATACTGGCAAGAGAAAAAACAGCAACCAAAATATTGTAGCCCTTTACAGGCTAAAATTTTATCTCAGTACGAGCTTTTATGGATCTTCAGACACTACAGTGCTAATATATGAGTGTGTTTTATACATATCCCCACAACCAGGTGAGACTGCAGATACTGTAATAGACATAGTGATGGTGGTTCTTTAGAACAGGAATGAACCATGGGCACTTTGTTACTTGTATCTTCACCTGGTCATGTACAATATTTGTCCTTTAGTGTCTGAGAGAGTGGATTCTGAGCCACAAAAGCTGACAATGAAACACCATTAATAAAGTGCTACAATTTATTCTTTTTCCCTTTCCTTTTGGTGCTACAGTATTTTGTGAACTGCTTTTCTTTCTTTGCTTTACATTTTTACCAATCAATTTAAAGAAGGTTTTTGAGATGTATGGCTGAAAAACAATTTTCTTTATGTTGCGTAAATTTATTTAAGGAACATTATAAGCACTTGGGTTGCTAGTACCATCTCTGGCTAAGAATGGTTGTGTTTTGCACATAAACAGCCATTTATAATATTGAAAAATAGTATTAAGACTGTATGGCTTGTAATATAATTTACTATGTTAAATATATTTTATTATTTTAAAAAGAACACACTGTATTAATAATGCATATTTCTGTGTTCAGTACTTCAGAAGCACGCCCAGCAGGCCTGGAAGAGGCAGATCAGCCAACAGTGCCAGGAGAGCAAAGTATAAATTTGGATAACACAGGACATAAGCTCTCAGACTTCACAAACAGGCCACAAGGTATTTTTATGATGAAAGTATATGGACTATATATAGCAGTATTATTTACATTCTGCATTCTGTTCTTTTTTCTCCACTGAAGTATAAATATTGCACATGAGTTCTGCCAATTTACAGGTATTTCTTCTAAAGCTGACACGTAAAAAAGAACAAGTCTTGTTGCATCTGTTTATAACAATTCTTGCAGCTCTGTAGTACTTAATTTGCAATTTCTAAGAACAGTTCTGTTCTTCCAATCAGACTTAATAGCCTCTCTTTGTAACATCCTATTCAAATAGTAGCTTCCATGTAATCTACAAGGCAGCATCCTATTCCCCCACTGCATTGTTTCTTCCACCCTTGCCACCTACTGACACTCAAAGACATATTGTTTCTAATCTTTAAGATACAAGTTATAGGTTATGGCTACTAGCTGTTGGTAGTGCTGATCTACAGATTTCTTATTTCTGTTTTTGGGTTAGATATTAATATATCAATCTGCAGGCAATCTATATCTGCGAATTTGTCTGATCTCTTAAAGCCATCTACATCCATGGCTGTGTGTCAAAAGTTAGGTTAAAATTTAATTTAGCTATAAATTAATGTATAACTAAATTTTGTAAATTAATTCTGCCAGTTTAGAGTTTCTCTTGGATGTTCTCAACCTGCTGGTAATCAGTTTCTATGGCTGATTCAAACTTCTTGTACTTTAAGAAAAAGACAAATATTTTATTCACACTACATACAGTCTTCAGAATGTGGGATTTAATAATTTGTTCCATGCTAAAAAGAAGCAGATGTTTTAGTCTGTCTTTATAGGAAAGAAGCTTATAACCAGCCACTGTTTGGACAGTGTCTTCCAGCCCTGCAATATCATTTTAAAGATAAGTCTGCCAGAAATCTATGTAATATAGCCAGTGTAGCTATATTATAAATCAGCATATAGGCATATAGTAATTGGCATCATGTATTCAGTATTTTTTAAAAAAATCTAGCATGAAATTTGCCTCCTTCATCCCTGCCACTTAATAAATTGATGTTTTGTGGAGCTGTTTATTCTGACCCTTATGTCTCTTTTCCTAGTTAGTCATTACAGATTTGATTCCCATTAGCAAAGATACAATGCTAAAGGGAAATGTGGAGGTGGGAGTCTTCCTCAATATGCCTCATTTTATCACTGAACCCTATTTGTTGACCACTTACTAAATAGTGTAGATTTTTGATCACTCAGAACTGCTGGTATAATCTGTGAATTTGTTTATTTCATTGGCTTCTTACTCCACATAGCCTCAACAGCATCAGGCAAAATATAAATCTGGGACAGGGGAATCCACATGGAGAATTATTCATTTACACCTAGTGCACTGCTTCCTGTTCTTCATCAGCTATTCTTTCTTCTAGTTTACATTAGGCAGAGGTGAGATCCAGTAACCCTATAACATTTGGGGTGTCCTTCTACAATTACTGTTTTTAAAAACTGTGTATCATCCTCTAGTGAGACACCCAATTTTACTGAGACTTTTTTAAAAAATTGTTTTTATGCCTGTAGGCTACCCAGCTCAGCCAGTGGAACAAAGATCTCTGCAGCAAATGCCACCTCAGCTTTTGCAACATGGACAGCAGCAACAGCAGCAGCAGCAGCAACCACCACCACCACCACCACCACCCATACCTCAGCAGACACAGTCCCAACAGCAGCAGCAACAACAGATGATGATGATGCTTATGATGCAACAGGACCCTAAATCAGTGAGGCTCCCTATTCCCCAAGGTGTTCATCAGCCTAGGGGCCCTCTGAATGTAGAGACACAAAGAATGCCAATGCAGCAGGGGAGTAACATGTCAGTCATGGTTAGCCTACAAGGTCCTGGTGCTGTGCCCCCATCTCCTGACAAGCAAAGAATTCCTATGCCAAACAATCCAACTTTGCTGAACAATGCTCGAAAGATGGTTTATACAGATAGTGCACAGAATCTTACCAGCTCTCCTTTAGGAGAGGTTCCATCATTGCCCTCTGTTTCAGAAGGAAATGGGCCTGAAACCGCTCCAGTATCAGGGCTTCAAAATAACATAGCATCCCATTTAATTGTTTCACAAAATCAGCTTTTGATGACAGGGCCAAAACCTGGACCTTCTCCACTCTCAGCTCCCCAAGGTGCAAGCCCTCAGCAGCAAGCTAATTCTCTTCCTGGCCCACACCCTCACCATTTTCAAAATGTTACCCCCACGTCCCAGACATCAAGACCCAAAACACCCAACAGGGCAAGTCCAAGGCCATACTATCCTCAGACACCCAATAATCGTCCACCAAGCACAGAGCCGTCAGAAATAAGTTTATCTCCAGAGAGGCTGAATGCTTCTATTGCAGGTCTTTTTCCTCCTCAAATAAATATTCCTTTGCCTCCTAGGCCTAGTCTTAATAGAGGATTTGATCAGCAGGGTCTTAATCCAACCACTTTGAAGGCCATTGGACAAGCACCCTCAAATCTCACAATGAATAGTCAGTCAAATTTTGTCTCTCCACAAACACACAAACTTGACCCTATCACTGTTAATTCAGGAAAGCAAACAAATACTGGTGGAGCAAAGCGAGCTAGTCCCAGTAACAGTAGAAGGTCCAGTCCTGGTTCTAGTAGGAAAACCACACCAAGCCCTGGGAGGCAAAACTCAAAAGCAGCTAAATTGTCTTTGACATCCCAACAAAATCCAGCCCTTATGCAGAATATGGATTTGCAGAGAAGTATGATGGTTGGTCCACCTTCTTTGCAAACATCTATGCCAGGAAATTTCCAAAACAATGGCATGTTAACTGCTCAGAACACCACAATCCCCATATCTGTTATGACTGGCATCCCTGAGGATAACAAAGAAAGCTTCACTGTTCCTCAAGAAAGTACATGCCAGAATGTGCAGGTCATCCAGGTAAACAAAGATCAACACAACATGGAACTAAAAGGTGTTCCAAGCCAAGAAATTAAAATACTGGTCCATGAAGACCAACAGAAAAGAGAGCCCCCTGCTACAGAATCCAGCAAGCTTCCTAGTCTGGAAGAAAGCAAAACTATTCTCTCTCCAGCAATGCGGGAGGCACCAACATCCTTAAGTCAGCTTCTTGACAATTCTGGCGCTCCTAATGTTACCATCAAACCACCTGGCCTTCCTGGCCTTGAAGTGCCTCCAACAGTGACTTGTGCAAGTGAATTTAAAAAGGTTTCTTCCATTCCTCCTCAACAGGATCCTCTTTCAAGTAAAGATCCCACTTGTTCTCTAACTTTACCTCCACATACTGAAGCTTGTTCTGCTCAAGTACAACAAGACTTGGGAGACATAAACCCAAGTGTTTCTCAGAATATGTCTCCAGTAATTCAAAGGCCTGTTAGCACTGCTTCTATTTCTACATCACTCCCTCCCAATCAGATAACAGTGTTTGTAACTTCCAATCCAATTACATCATCCTCTAACACACCGGCATCACTGCCTTCTCATTTACAGTCTACGTTAATGCCTACAGTTGTCACAATGCCTAATGTGGGGAATAAAGTTATGACATCTGAAGGGCAGACAGCAGTTCAATCTAATACTCGGCCTCAGTTCATTACTCCAGTTTTTATTAATTCATCTTCAATAATTCAGGTTATGAAAGGGTCACAGCCAAGTACAATGCCTACAACCCCAATGACTTCCAATTCTAATTTAATACCACAGTCTGTTGCAGTTGTTGGCCCTTTGCATTTACCCCAGAATATAAAGTTCTCATCAGGGCCAGTGCCTCCTAGCTCATCATCTAATACTATCTCAAGTATGGCAACAAGCCGATCATTGGTTATTAATTCACTGCCAACTTCTGTTCCACTTTCTTCATCATCATCAACAGTACCATCAAGCACTTCTTTGCATCCACCCAACCAACAAGTCAAAGATTTTAATCCAGAGGAGGTGAGTTCACAAGGTTGTACATCTGTGGACCCATGTGCTGAAGCAACCTCGCAATCTGGAGTGGTGGTTTCTCCGACTCATCCACATAGTCCTGGATCTTCTGTCAACAGACGAAGCCCAGTTTCCTCTGCTAAGGGAAAGGGAAAATTGGACAGAATTGGCCATTTTTTGCTGACAAAAGCATGTAAGAAAGTAACCGATTCCTTTGAGAAAGGGGAGGAACAATATGCTATGGAAGAAGAAGTGGGGGGTCAGGGACAAGATGTTTCACTTTCTAACAGTCTGGAAGTGGAACAGTTACCTGTAGAACTGGAAGACAACATTGTGCCATCTCCAGAACCCACTCTTTTGAAACAAAGCACTTCTGGGACTGGCCTTTTAAATACAAGTAGTACTGCTACTGTTTCTGCCTCTGTATCTCTAAGCTTACCAGACAGCACTCCTTCCACTAATGTACTGTCAGTAGTAACCACTCCAGTAATCTGTGACATTGTATCTCCAATTCCAAGTACTAATGGTAACCCAGGGAATTTCTCGGTGGAGCAGGTTGGAACTGGACTAGAGGATGAGAAGACAGAAGCCCATCATGAATTACCACAGAATATGGGTATGTGCTCTTGGAATATTCAAAGTGTTAAATCTTCCCTAGTACCAAAAAATTGAAATGCATTTGAAGTATTTGTGATGCTCTCCCTCTAGGACCATGAATTTGAGATGGGTTTGTGTATTTCACAACCTGAAATCGCTCCCTTGGAAGGTTTGGGCAAGTCTGGCTGGGAGTGGGAGCCTAATATTTAAAAAACAAACAAACCTCTTTTTCAGATTGACTGAAATAACAATGATCGGAATCCTGTTGCGTATGTATACCAGCATAAGTATAGCAGTGCAAATCATAGCAGCAAATTGCTTCTGTTACGCAGTCATAGTTCATGTGCCAATGACCAAAAATACAAGTGGCAGCATCTTTGCTAACAGCAGTTCACTGCTGTGATTTGTGGTGTGGCACTTAATATAATTGACAGGATTCTGGCCAGTGTTCTAAAATAGTGCTTTCAAGAGATTTCTGCCACATTGCTACAAGATTCAAAGCTTGATCCAAGATTCGAAGATACAAATGTTGATTGTGATCACAGTACAATAACATTTGATTGAATTACTAAAGAAGAACCACTGTTAGATTGTGGTTGGGAAAAAGTACCTCTAGAACACTGCTGAAAGCAGTACAGTTCTACTTTTTTATTTCAGGGAGCAATGTGAGAATCTATGTGAGAGTGGCCTTGGCTGCCAGATGGGTGGTATAAAAATCAAGTCAGTCAATCAATCAGTCAATTTACCAAAATTTTTGCTGCTTCAGCCTCTGCCTTCAATTATTTTCTCTGATGGAACAACTACATTGACAAATAATGTGGGAGATGCTCCACAATTGGCATAGTCACATTTGCATTATTTCCTTTGGCTATATAATGTACACATTTCTTTGGTCACCTAGCTGTTCTACTGATAGGGCAGCAAGACTTTAAAAGAAAAAAAAATGAACAAGAGCAGACCCAAGCACCAGGTTAAGGGAGGAGAGGATTCAAATGGCAGCCAGTTTCCCCTTTGCCCTGCCTTTCTTGCTCCTGCTCTAGCTGGGTGTGATGGCCATGCTCTCTTATTAATACTCATTTAGTTTATTTCATTAGAACTCAAAAAGTTACTAAATGGCTTCAGTTTTAGGTTCAAACTATGGCTATTTAGTTAGTTGTAAATGTATTTATTTTGTTGCATTTGTATCCTAGCTTGCCTTCAATATGGTGTAAGTACTGTACAGTAGTTATTTACCTCCACCCACCTGCATTTATCCTTACAGCAGTCTTGTAAGATATTGGGCTGAGAGATGGTAACTGGAATAACATCACCTAGTGAGCGTCATAGGTGATGTGAACTTAGGTCTCTGTGTGCCTGGTCTGACATACTAATGCTTACACCACCTTTGTTCTATCTCCCTTATCAAATAACTGTCAGAGTGAGTGACATAATGATAAACTTGTATATGTATATTGTTTTGCAAAGCAGTGTAATTTTGCTGTTTAGTCGTTAAGTCGTGTCCAACTCTTCATGACCCCATGGACCAGAGCATGCCAGGCCCTCCTGTCTTAAACTGCCTCCTGGAGTTTGGTCAAATTCATGTTGGTAGTTTCAGTGACATCATCCATCCATCTCGTCCGCTGTCGTCCCCTTCTCCTCCTGCCTTCACGCTTTCCCAACATCAGGGTCTTTTCCAGGGAGTCTTCTCTTCTCATGAAATGGCCAAAGTATTGGAGCGTCACCTTCAGGATCTGTCCTTCCAGTGAGCACTCAGGATTGATTTCCTTCAGAATGGATAGGTTTGTTCTCCTTGCAGTCCAGGAAACTCAAGAGTCTCCTCCAGCACCACAATTCAAAAGCATCAATTCTTCGGCGGTCAGCCTTGTTTATGGTC
This sequence comes from Pogona vitticeps, assembly GCF_051106095.1. NCBI lineage: Eukaryota > Metazoa > Chordata > Lepidosauria > Squamata > Agamidae > Pogona > Pogona vitticeps. The sequence goes on from NC_135786.1 coordinate 32,285,659, forward strand.
CAGCTTTCACTTCCATACAACTGGAAAAACCATAGCTTTGACTATGTGGACCTTTGTCGGCAAGGTGATGTTTCTGCTTTTTAAGATGCTGTCTAGGTTTGCCATTGCTTTCCTCCAAAGAAGCAGGTGTCTTTTAATTTCGGGGCTGCTGTCACCATCTGCAGTGATCATGGAGCCCAAGAACGTGAGATCTGTCACTGCCTCCATATCTTCCCCTTCTATTTGCCAGGAGGTGATGGGACCAGTGGCCATGATCTTAGTTTTCTTGATGTTGAGCTTCAGGCCATTTTTGGCGCTCTCCTTTCACCCTCATTGCAAGGTTCTTTAATTCCTCCTCACTTTCTGTCATCATAGTGGTATCATCTGCATATCTGAGGTTGTGGATATTTCTTCCGGCAATTTTAATTCCGGCTTGGGATTCCTCCAGCCTTTCGTATGATGTATTCTGCATATAAGTAAAATAAGCAGGGGGACAATATGCAACCTTGTCATACTCCTTTCCAACTTTGTTCCAATCAGTTGTTCCATATCCAGTTCTCACTCTTGCTTCCTGTCCCACATATAGATTTCTCAGGAGGTAGATAAGGTGGTCAGGCACTCCCATTTCTTTAAGAACTTGCCATAATTTGCCACAGTCAAAGGCTTTTGCATAGTCAATGAAGCAGATGTTTTTCTGGAACTCTCTGGCTTTCTCTATAATCCAGCACATGTTAGCAATTTGGTCTCTAGTTCCTCTGCTCCTTCAAAATCCAGCTTGTACTTCTGGGAGTTCTTGGTCCACATACTGCTGAAACCTACCTTGTAGGATTTTGAGCATAATCTTGCTAGCGTGTGAAATGAGTGCAGTTGTATGGTAGTTGGAGCATTTTTTTTGCACTGCCCGTCCTTGGGGTTGGGATGTAAACTGATATTTTCCAATTCTCTGGCCACTGCTGAGTTTTCCATACTTGCTGGCATAGTGAGTGTAGCCCCTTAACAGCCTCATCTTTTAAGATTTTAAATAGTTCCGCTGGAATGCCATAATCTTCACTGGCCTTGTTGTTAGCCATGCTTTCTAAGGCCCACTTGACTTCACTCTCTGGGATGTCTGGCTCTAGATCAGCACCCACACTGTCTGGGTTGTCGGGGACATCCAGATGTTTCTGGTATAATTCCTCTGTGTATTCTTGCCACCTCTTCTTGATGTCTTCTGCTTCTGTTAGCTCCCTATGATTTTTGTCCTTTATCATGTCCATCTTTGCACAAAATGTTCTTTTAAAATCTCCAGTTTCCTTGAACAGATCTCTGATTTTTCCCTTTCTTTTATTTTCCTCTGTATCTTCGCACTGTTCATTTAAGAAAGAACCTCTTGTCTCTCCTTGCTATTCTTTGGAAGTCAGCATTCAGTTTTCTGTAACTTTCCCTATGTCCCTTGCATTTTCTTTCCCTTCTCTTCTCTGCTATTTGGAAAGCCTTGTTGGACAGCCACTTTGCTTTCTTTCATTTCCTTTTCTTTGGGATGGTTTTTGTTGCTGCCTCCTGGACAATGTTACGAGCCTCCATCCATAGTTCTTTAGGTACTCTGTCCACCAAATCGAGTTCCTTAAATCTGTTCTTCTCTTCCACTGTGTACTCATAAGGGATTTGGTTTAGATTATACATGAATAGCCCAGTGATTTTTCCTACTTTCTTCAGTTTAAGCTTGAGTTTTGCTATAAGAAGCTGATGATCAGAGCCACAATCAGCTCCATGTCTTGTTTTTGCTGACTGTATAGAGATTCTCCATCTTTGGCTGCAGAGAACATAATCAGTCTGATTTTGCCATTGCCCATCTGGTGATATCCATGTGTAGAGTCGCCTCTACAGTGTAATACTGTTTACCAAGCAGTACCTGATGTTGAATTAACTATAATGATTATTACTTTTGATAAATGTTTCAAAGTTGTTGTTGTTATTATTATACCTGTTTATCAGAAAGAGAAAATATTGATTGGGAGTATAGTTGTGCTGTTGTTGCTTTTGTTGTAACACGTCATCTTCCTTACATTCTCCATCTAGAATTCATACTAAGAGCACATGCTTCTTGTTAAGTTTTGCTGCCTTTCATAGTACAGTGGTGCCTCGCAAGACGATGTTAATTCGTTCCGTGAAAAACATCGTCTTGTGAAAACATCATTCTGTGAAACGCGGTTCCCCATTGGAATGCATTGAAATCTATTTAATGCGTTCCAATGGGGAAAAATCGTCATCTTGCAAAAATCGTCCATAGAAAACATCGTCTTGAGAAGCGCCATGGCAATCACAAAAACCAATCATCTTGCAGATTAATCGTCCCGCGAGGCAATCATCTTGCAAGGCACCACTGTATAGGCTAAAATCTGTTGCTTAGTATAGTGAGTTGCACCAGAATAGGTCCATTAAGGCAAATTTGCTGCTTATATACTGCTTCAAGAACTCTCTGGGTGATTTATGCAGGCTACACATTGTCTCTAATGGGCCTACTCTACTTGGAATTTACTTTAGTATAGTAAGCTGTAACTAGAATATGCCCATTTGATCCAGTGAAACTTAATGGAGGATTTGACTCACCAAATTCCCACTGATTCAATAGGCTGGTTCTAATGCAGTTTACAATGCTGAGAAACAGAATTTCAACCACCACATAACAATTCTAATGGTTCAAAATGCAATTAATACTTACAAATGCTCATCCATATATATATATATACAGTATAATATATATACAGCACACTGTATGTGTATATATGTATTTATGTGTAGGTGTACACACACGCACGCACGCACGCACGCACGCGCGCGCACACACACACACACACACACACACACACACACACACACACACACACACACACACACACACACACACACACACACACACACACACACCATACATGCATCCCTCTATAACTGGCTAAGAAGATCTAATATAGTTTCCTGTCCTTTAAAGGCTATTCTCCAGTCTATGACACAGGTTGAGGCTGTTAGTGAGGCACCACTCAAATTAGTTTTCTGTTCAGCACAGGATTTTCCATATTTGGACATGTTTTCCTTGTGGCCTAACAGAACAATGTATTTTGCCTGACATTTGCTGATAAAATGGCTTGGTAGTGTTTATTACTCTTAACTGATCTTAGAGCTAAATGTATGTTTTTGCTTGAAAGATAACAAAATGCATTGTTAATTTCTAATCCCTTTTCATGTAGCATCTTCAAGTCAGACTCCTGTTGGAACACCAGAACAAACTGTTCAAAGAACAGGTAGAGTTTTCCTTATTATAAGTACACACAAAAATTTCATTTCACTGTGTTATCTTATTTTTCAAAGCTATATATTTTATTTGTTTATTTGTTTATTTGTTTATTTGTTTATTTGTTTGTTTGTTTGTTTATTTATTTATTTATTTATTTATTTATTTATTTATTTATTTATTAGCTTATAGATCACTGGACTTAGCAAGATCATTACTTGGGGTGGTTTACTTAACATAAAATAACCCATACAACTATGTGCCTTATTTTCACCAATAGCACTCACAGGACATTTCTGATAAGAGTCCCCTGGCATTGTCTGCTAAGCTTCTGTTCAAAGATACTCTTTCTTCCACATTCAGCTAAATGTCAGTCTGTGATTGTGTAAAATGCAAATACTTTTAAAAGATTGAAATTAAAATGAAATGCAACTGTTGTCAGAAGATAAGAAGAAAAGTGACTTACTTGATCATAATTCACATTAAAGGCAGAACAGACATGAAGCATATTAAAATTAACTAATTTTTAAAATTAGGATGCATATTATTGGATTTTTTAAATATAAGGTCCTAGAAAAACAGTTGGTCTGGATTGGAATAAGGATCACTTATCACTGAAACAGCCATCAGTTCTCTACCACCCTATATTGTAAATACTGTATAGTTAAACAAATGGATGAAGTGAATGGGTGAAGAGCAGAGAGGATCTCAGTGATTTCTTAGATTTCTCAGTGATGGATTAGAGGAAGTAATTTTTTTTCTTTCTTCCAGAATTGGAAGGAAATTCTGCAATTACCACTGGCCTTGTGTAAGTAATTTCTTGTAGAATAACAGTAAATAATAAATCTTTTGGTGTGGATATGACATAACTTTGAAATGATAATCATTTGAGCTTTTTTTCCCCCCCTTGTCGGTCATGTCTGCTTCCCACTCCCCACAGTAATCTGACAAAGTAAGAACAGAGCACTCTTAAGTGATGGCTCCTACAGAGACTTACATGTGACTCTCTCTTTTCATCTCAGAGTTATTCTAGTTCAGGTTAGGGTTCATATAAAGGAAAGATTGTGATACATTTGTATGAGAGCTCCATGTATAATATCCATAATCATACCTCTTCAACATAGTAAACCACATCATTTCCTTCATCTAAATATCTGGAACTGAGGGCTGGATACGGGGGGTGCTGATAAGTATTGAGCCTTTCCCAGAAAAAATTGAGCTAGGAAGCTATAAATTGCAGGGTGCATTGGCCACTTTGTCTGTATTCAATGGCGCAAAAATCAACTACCTATGCTTTTAATATCTTTTATGTTCAGGTCCAAAGTGAACGTGGCAGCACCTCCAGAAAAGTTCAATTGGAAGAGCATAGGACCATAATCAAGTTCCTGTTTCTCCAAAGGAAAGGTGCAAAGCAGATTCATGATGAAATGTCACAAACTATGGATGACAGTGCCCTTCATATGCAACAGTTAAACATTGGGTTGTCAATTTTGAAACTGGCCATTTCAGTGTTGAAAGTAAGAAACCCAGTGCAAGGCCTTTTTCTGTCTCTGTGCCTGCAAATGTGAAAGCCATCCATGACATGTTCATGGAGGACCGTCGAATATCAGCCAAAAGTATTGCTATAGATCTGAGAATATCACGTGAGAGAGTTGGTGTCATTATCCACAATGACTTGGAAAAGAGAAAGCTGGCAGCAAAGTGGATCCTCAAACTTGACAGCCGAACAAAAGAGGAAACGTGTGGAGTCATTGGTGGCTGTTTTGGAACATTTTACAAGAAATGAGTCAGATTTCCTGGGCAAACTGGTAACTGGTGATGAGACAGGGATCTACTGTTATGATCCTGAGATGAAGGAACAGTCTAAGAAATGGAAGCACAGTGGTTCCCTCAGGCCAAAGAAGTTCCGAGTGCAAAGGTTGATGCAGAAGCAAATGGCAACAGTTTTTTGGGATAAGTAGTGAGTTCTGCTGGTGGACTACCTCCAACAGGGTTCAACCATCAATGCAAAATATTACTGTGCTTTATTGATGAAGTTGAGGCAAAACATCAAAGAAAAATGTTGAGGAAAGCTCTCCAAAGGTATCATCCTGTTGCATGACTACACCTCGTCAGACACAGCAGGTGAAACAATGGCAAAACTGATGTACTTAGGCTTTCAAGTGATGCCCCATCCACCGTATCCTCCCAACCTGGCTCCTTCTGACTGTTACCTGTTCCCCAAACTAAAAAAACACCTAAAGGGATAATGATTTGGGAGTGTTCTGAAGGCAACTAATGCTGCAAATCAGTGGTTACTTACACCAGCAGTCGGAAGAATTTTATTTGCAGGGACTTAAGAAGCTGCAGGGCAGATGTCGCAAGTGCATTGACTTCCTGGGGAAATATGTAGAATAGTGTGGCAGTTATAGCTTCCTAGCTCATTTTTTCTGGGAAAGGCTCAATACTTACCAGCACCCCCTCCTATTCACTCTCTTTGCATCATTTGTATTTCACTGCCTTTTAATATACAGTATGTGTTCTCAGAAGACCAAATGTTTGTCTTGCTTGGCCTTTTTTGGGCACAGGGATGTTTTGTTTCAAAATAATAGTGCTTGACAACCCTTCAATGTAAAGAGAATTAAATATTCTGGACACCAAACTGAGGACTCTATCCCAGATGCCAAGCATCCACCTCACCCCCTTGGAAAAGATTCCATGTCCCATTGAATTGATTCCATGTCTGTAGGAATAGGAATTCTGTCTTTGATAACCGTTATGCATATAATCTGCTAAATGTAGAAAGTTGAACTTTTTGGCACTTCTCTATTAGTATCATTCTTTCTTTTCTTGTGACATGAATTGTGTATTGTCTCACATTTTATTAGTAATGAGCCAAAAGAGAGTTGTGAAAAATCTAAAACTCCAAGCAGAAGAAATTCAAGAACAGAGGAGTCTGCAGTAGTGCAGGAAACCATAGAGAACGGTCAGCGCAAGAGGTCTTCTAGACCAGCATCAGCATCCAGCATGGCAAAAGGTAAAATGTAGTCTTTGAAGCAAAGAAGCTGTTTCTGTATACAAGTTGAACCCAGTTATGTTGTGAGATTGAATTTAACATGCTGTCAAGCCACAGAAATAGGAATTAGAAAACTGAATCACTTTTGTCTTTATTTTACCTTTCTTTTCTAAAATGCTTCATTCACTACTTTTTAACAAAGAAAATAACTTCAGACATTGTGTAAAAATCTTTAATGGATGTCTGTTTAAAGGATCGAAGGCACTTCCCTGTATGAAGGGTAACACTTGCCTTCTCATCTGCAAAATGGGCTTGCAGAATCAACTCATTCAGCTTCATTTCTCAGACTTGCTACTATCACCAGCATGCATAAAATATATAATACTGCATCACACCCAAGAAACAGAACCACGGGTTCTACAGAGCAGGAGGTCACTAGCTGGTGGTCGATTTGCTTGTATTTTTCTTCATCTGAATTGAGTGAATTGATACTTACTCTTTTATGTAGGGAAAAGTAAGATGTGACACTTAATAATTATGCAAAATTCTACGTTGTAACCTGTTTGGAACTTTCAAGAAAACACTACCATACATACATTCTCCTTCTGTAGTTATGCTGTCCACCATAATAACAAACATCTTGCTTTTAACAAAAATGTTATATGTACATAAATTGTTTAAGAGTGATAATGCAGCTAAATCACTCAAGCTAAGGATGATTTAGCTGTACTGTTCTGTTCAAGAAAGGATCATGCTATCCTGTTCACACTTGCCTGGGAGTAAGCCTGACAGTGCTGGCTATTTTTGAGTAAACATATATGGGCTTACATTGTTAATTATTTAGAATTTATCCACTGTGCAAATTTCTACTGATTTTCCCCCTTACAGTATAGATGTGTAAGAAAATCAGTTCTGTGTGTAAATCTATATTTAATATGTAAGAAAACTTTCTGAAAATTTAGTAGACTATTGAGATAAAGTCTGGAATAGGCAATATGTTAATGACTAATATATTGTGACTCCTATTTATTTACTACTTGAATGGCTCACAAATAATTTTTCAAAACTGCTTTTTTCTCCACAGAAACAAATTCCAGTGCTATGCAGTCAAAAAGAAGAAAATCCAAATAAATTGTGGAGTCAGTATGCAAGGCTTGTAAATGTGTGAATTTTACCAGTAACAACTCAGAGCTGTGATTTCTTGATGTATATAAAAACAAAGCTCAACACAACAAAAACAATTCTGTACAGTAATTCATTTTGTTATTACCCTATTTCCAGTTAATACAAAGGTTTTTTTTTTTTTGCTAAAGACCTAATGATGGGGAAGTCTGATTTTGTATAGGGTGCACTTAGCACACTAGATTTAGCATGTTGTAAAAAATCTGAGGAGATAACTGTAAATTTATTTCTACATTTTCACTTTTCATAGGACAAACTAGAGTACAGGGTTGTCATTTTTTAGTGATTAAATAATGTATTGTGCTGTTGGTCAAGTACTGTATGTGAATAGCAGTTATATACAGCCTGTTCTTGGAAATGTAAATAGTTTTATTATATAGTAGGTTTGATGTATTTGTTGTAGAAAAGGACCAGTGAAATGAAATGGGAGGATTTGTGAAATCTGGATTACCTAGTGCTCTAAATAAATGTCATTGACCTGTAGTTTGTATTGTATTATCATTTGGTATCAGTGTCTTTGTACACAGAAAGTAATTTACTGGGGATTCAGAAACAATGCCATGTGAGAGCTAGCATGAAAGAGGTTTATTATTTTCCAGGTGCCTAGCTGTGTTTTCTGACATCTGAGCGTTCAGCCTGGAGATGGTGCATCATTTTGAAGAGACACTTGTCCAGCAGGCCGAGGCAAAGAGGCAGTCCAGAAACCAGTAATATCAGGGAGTTGGACAGGGGACAGATTGTATTTGTCTTCAGTGTGGAAGGGATTGTCACTCTTGAATTGGCATTCCGAGCCACACTAAACACTGTTCAAAGTCTTCCATTCAGAGCACGTTACCATAGTCTCTCGAGACTGAAGGATGCCTAATCTAAGCTGTGTTTTCCAAATAGTTATGGATAATCTGTCACTTGAAGAGAGAAATTTGTAAGTATTGATTATGTGCAATCCTACTATGAACTTTTTGCCTCCTTTAATTTGCAAATGAGACTACTCTGTTTTGGCTATGGTGTTCAAGCTATACACATATTCTTCCTTTGTAAGTCTTATTTCTCTGAAAACATGTCTCTTGCATATTATCCTAATTTCAGCTCCGACAGTTTATATAGTTTGGCTCCCATACAGAAAAGCACTGCTGTTTCCAATAAGTCATTTTTTTTCAATACTTTGAGAATTTAGACAAAGTCTTGAGTGTTCTAACTAACAGTAGCTCAGATCTCTTTGAATCTTTTGCCACACAGCAGCTACATTTCAACTTCCATTTCTATCCAGGGACACTGAGGTGTCTTGCACGAATTATGCCACTACAGGCAAGTCATTTGTCCAGTAAATGGAGGCTGAGGACAATGTGGCTATGTAGTGCAGAAGTCAGCTTCTGAGTCATACAATCTTTTCAGATGAATTGGGAGTCTGGCAGGTCCCAAACTTCTTGTCTTGTGAGAACCTTAGAGCAATTCTTTTGAGAATGGGCTCTGAGGACCTCTGAGGTATTTCAGGCCTGGTGAGTTATGAAGAATCATATGCCTCATTTCTGTTGCATCAGGAAAACAGCTGACCTTGTTTTCCAAAAGGTACCAGTGCTCTGGGGAATTGGGCTTTGCTACTTCCCAAATGCAGCAGTTGCCACCCCATGAAAGCAACCATGGGACATGCTTCATTGGGTAGGGAATCCATTGAGCTGGAGGGCTTCCTTTTTTCTTATAAGAGTGCCAGTCCTGGGACTTGACTAAGTAAATGTTCAAGCAAAGATTTAAGAATGTGTATCCATCCATTATTTAATAAGCTGTATTCTGCTTCTTTGGCCACACTTTAAGTATCTGTTTGGTGTACATGAAAACCATACACCAACTAACCTGTATGATCAGCTTCCTCTTACTCAGTTTGTGAAGGTGAGCAACCCGTTTACCAAAACTACTGAACAAGAAGACTTGTCTTGTGGTATTTTGACATCAGAGAAGAGCTCATATCCAAGTGCTTCCATGCTATATTAGTTTGTAAAGACACCTGATTTCTCACCCAGATGTTTTAACAGTTTACTGTGAACACTGATACAGGTTTTCACAAATCCAGCATTTTGAACTGTGGTTGCCTTCTCAGTTAGGTGATCCATTAGTGGACTCAGTCTGAATTTCTGAGTAGACAAGAATAAGATTCTGCTGGACAGAGCTTACATCACTGTAATATCCCATGAAAGTGTTATTTATTTCTTTTAAGAACCCCATTAAATTGCATATTTAAATATATGTATATTTTTATTTTTTCCCCGTTGTATTAGTTTTTCTCCCCCAAATGACAGCATCACAGTGTAACAACCAAAAACCATGTTACATACACACAGGCACGCTACAAAACACTTCTCAGGCAGTTGTGTCTTTTTCTTTGTGAATATGTTGCAGTTTGCCTAAGCATTACCTATGAGCAAGGGATTGGCAGATAACACACAAGAACACATTTTATTTAAACTAGGTTTACCTTTTACAATATAAGTAAAAGGAAAAAGGATTGGTGGGTGGAGAGATTTTTGATCATTGTTGTAAAGCATGCAAGAGATCAATGCAAGATAATTTGTGCTCTAAAATTATATATTCCATTTAATCAGAAAAAAACAGAGAAAGAATTGTTAAGGATGTATCTGCCTTGAACTTTTTTGGGTTTGTGCTGTCTTCGTATGCATATTCTAAAGAGAAAAAAATATTATTATTGAATGTGGTATTGTTACAAAAGAAAGGAAAAGCAGAACATGTTGTAACTATAACAGAAGATGGATACCATTTAAATATGGTTTTAAATAGGTTTTAAGGCAACCTTTCCAAATCAAAACACACCATTTTGGCAAAATGCTGGTGATAAATGCTGGTGATAAGCATGACATTCTTATACTTTCTTAAGTACAATTTGGGATTGTAGTTAGGATTCTTCCAAATGTGTGAGGGAAATTGGTGACCAAACCAATGCTTCTTTTGGTTTTATTCCATTAGGTTTCCATATGTACATTGTCATAATGTCGTTTTGTGATATTGTACGGAGGTAGCTTTGATTGTCATAATGTCGTTTTGTGATATTGTACGGAGGTAGCTTTGATCTGTAGTGTACATGTTGGTATACTGAATAAACTGAGGGTACAATCAGGACAGACAGTTTTTGAACATGTAGATTCACGTGCCTTCAGTAACTGTACAGAGGTGATATTCATATTGTCATGTAAATTTATGCCTGTTAAAATCCCCTCATTTCTACTGAAACTACAGAAGACCAAATCATCATCATCATAATTATCATCATCATCTTAGTACTGTAGAGTTGGAAGGGACCCTATGAATTATCGAGTCTAGCCCCTATCAAGGAAGCACAGTGGGGAATCAGACTCCCAGACTTTAGCTCTGCAACCACATGCCTAAACCACTGAACTATGTTGAAAAGTTGAGTATCCATTCTGTTTGGTTTTCTCTGTTTGAGTCTTACTGTGAAAATAATGGGGAACAGGCAGCAGAACAAAAGCGACTTGTAAGTGGCCCTTGTTCACATGCATACAATATGACAAGTATTGTTCAAAGCAAGCCTTCATTATGTGTTTTAAATTTCTAGCCTGAAATGTTAAAATCACTGCAAATGCATTTGTTGAATTTCATCTCGTCAGGTTTTGCTTTTCATTTTGTGCACATTTTCCTGACTGCTATTGGTATGCCAAAATATTGAAAGGAGGTGGGCAAGGAATATGAAAGCCTTGCAAGTCAATAAAAGCATGAAGAAGTGTTATGTGTTCAGATGTAATATGAGCAAAACAACTGGTTATTCTATAGATACTGTGCTACTCAAAGGCTATTTGTTTTAAGTTACAATATAATAGAAGAAAGTGACACGATGGCTGCCGCACAAACGTGTTCTCATTGTGTAGAAAAAAATAAGTGTGGGAAGTATGAAAATATGAGTGTCCATTTGGGCTACAAAATGAATGTGCTGGAAACATCAAAAAAGAAATGTTAATAACAAATAATCTTCAAGTGCATTTTAACAGCAAATACTCTTTCAGCTTTATCTTCCCAACATTTCTCTGGCAATATAAAATTAAGCCTTCAGTCACCTTTTTGTCCTTTCCCCAAGGTCTTGTACCCAGTTTGTACATTGTTCCCTAGGCAACAAACAGAATTTTCTCAGCTTACAGTAATGAATGGCAAAGGATAATTATTATTGGGATGGGTCTATACTCATGAAAGTACTGAGTTGTAAAGTGCCATTTTGATTTCATTTATGCATACACTGCTATTACCAACTGTATTGCAGCCAATGTTTCCTCTTATTTTTAGCCCCGCTGGGTGGGGCTCCACCCCTTGCATGCCCAACTCACCCCACCTGCATGGGGTTCCACTGCAATGGAACCAAAGGGGCTGGAAATGCTATGGATGCACATAGGAGGAGGAACGCTGTGCGGAGAGGGGTGTAGTGCTGCACACCAGCACAGCTTATTGGGAACCTTGATGGTAGCACAAACATTTTGTCTGAAGAAGTGGATTTGTCCATGAAAGCTCACATTAAAATAGAGCAGTTAATCTGTAAGGTGCCACAATGTTCTTCAATGTGTTCTCTATGAATCCACACCAGTGGATTAAACAGCGCCTGCGCTGGTCCTCTCGGAATCTTCCAGAGCTATAGGGGAAAAGTAACAAAGTTTAGGTTGCCCTGTACAGCGCATGCTGTGCCCGCCAAAGCCCCAGTTCCATTTTTCCGCCCGCGGAGTTGGAACCTCTTGTTCAGAGCTCTTCGAAATTGTTTATCTGCCTTCTCTTTCGGACTTGGACTTGGTTTTTTCATCTATCTGAACTCTGTTGCCCTGATCACGGACCGTCTGACTACTCTCTTGCCTCTGGCGATTCTGCAGATACCTCAATTGCCCTTAATTGCTCTTTACTACGGCTTATTTACCTCCTGCTGAGGCGCCACGCGCCTCCCGGACTGCTTCAATTACAGCCTATTTACCTTTTTCCCCCCACGCTATTTGGCCTATGTCACTGAAAAGAGGGCCATTTAGGCGCTGCTCTTCGTGTTCAAGGAAACTGCCCTTCTCAGACGGTCATTTTCTTTGTGTTTTTTGTCTGGGAGAGACTCATTCAATCAGCCATTGTAAACATTGCAAAGAGTTTATGAAGGCCACTTTGAAGGCTCACCAGCAGCGTTAAAAGTACTTTCTGTGGAGCCAAACTTTGTCGGCTTCACAGCCTTCAGACGTGGAGTATGCTCAATCTACATCCTCAGTCCGCTCTGAGGTTAGACTTGTTTCCTCACCTCCTCCTCAGCCTGCTAAGGAGAAGCCTAAGAAAAAGGCTACGTCTAAGAAACCTCAACCGGCTTCTTCTGCTCCTTTGACTTTGTTGGAACCGAAACAGAAAAAGGCACCAGCAAAGCCCAAGGCTAAGGCAAAGGAACTAACTTTGGTTGTTCCTCCCATTTCTGCTTCTTTGCCTTCTCCTATATTGGAAGACTCCTCTCGAGACCGAGACTCAACGTCGGAATTGGGCACCTCTCTTCCACCTCGACAAGAACCTCCTGTCGACACCGAGAGGTCGCCTACTGCTAGCCAACTCACTCAAGTTATTGCTGGTTTAGCAAATGCCCCTTCAAGCCCAGTTTTGACAGGACGGGCTTCTCGATCCCCTTCTTCAGCATCGGGATCGCTCCCTTCGAAGTCTCCTCCTCCACCTCGAGGGAGACCTGAGAAGCCTACTGAGGTTCCTTCCCCTTGACGTCCTCCATTGGATTGAGACAATTTGTTTGTTTGTTTGTTTGTTTGATTGATTGATTGATTGATTGATTTATATCCTGCCCATCTGGTCTGGTCGACCACTCTGGGCGGCTTCCAATAAAAGAATATATAATAAACCATAAAGATTTTATAAACAAACTGTGACACATGCAGTAATAAAACAAAAAATAAATGAAAGGAAAAAGAAGGAATGAAGTATTGACAGGAGGGAAGGCCTGAACGCACAACTATGTTTTTATTTGGCTTTTAAATGTGCCCAGTGTAGGGGCCGCACAAATTGCTGGAGGAAGGTTATTCCAGAGGCGAGGAGCCACTGCCGAGAAGGCCTGATTTCGTGTCCTTTCCTTCCGGGCCTCCCTCGGCGTTAGGCTCCTCAGCCTCACCTCCTGGCTCGTGCGGGTGATCCGAGTAGAGCTAGGTGGGAGCAGGCGTTCCGCCAAGTATCGAGGTCCTAAACCATTTAAGGCCTTATATGTAAGCATTAACACTTTGAAGTCAGTGCGGAAATGGATGGGCAGCCAGTGCAGCATGGCCAGAGTAGGAGAAATATGTTGGTATTTTCTCACTCCAGTAAGGAGTCTGGCCGCTGCATTCTGCACCACCTGAAGTTTCCGCATCAGCTTCAAAGGAAGCCCCACGTAGAATGTGTTACAGTGATCTAGAGATTATGAGTGCATGTACTAAGGTGGTGAGCGCCCCCGTGTTGAGGTAAGGTCGCAGCCGGGCAATCCGCCAAAGGTGAAAAAAGGCGGTGCGAACTACCGATGCCACCTGGGTTTCCATGGTGAGTGTTGGGTCCAGGTGTACCCCCAGGCTGCGGACCCCACTCTTCGCGGCCAGGGCCGCCCCCCCAAACATGAGGGAGCCACCGAAGCCACCATCCACAGGGCCGCCCACCCTCAGAACTTCCGTCTTGTCCGGGTTCAGCCTCAGCCTGTTTTCCCGCATCCATTGCAGTACGGCCTCCAGGCAGCGCTGGAGGGACAGGACGGCATCACCTGCAGTTGGTGAAAAGGAGATGTAGAGCTGGGTGTCATCAGGATATTGATGACACAATGCTCCACACCCCCTGAGGACCCCACCCAGCGGCCTCATATAAATATTAAACAACATTGGGGAGTTAGTCGACCCCTGTGGAACCCCACAATTGAGGCTCCACGGGGCCGAAATACTCTCCCCAAGCTGCACTCTCGGGGCGGTCCCCCAAGAAGGAACAGAACCAGGAAAGAGCCAGGCCACCATTGCCCAACTCAGAGAGCCTCCCCAGGAGGATACCGTGGTCGACAGTATTGAAGGCCGCCGAGATGTTGAGGAGGACCAACATACATTTTACCCTTGTCAGCCTCCCTCAACAGGTCATCGTACAGGGCGACCAATGCCGTCTCTGTACCGTGGCGCGGCCTGAAGCCCGACTGAAATGGATCCAGGGCATATGTTTAGTCCAAATGTGCCTGAAGCTGATCAGCCACCACCCTCTCAACCACTTTGCTCATGAAAGAAACATTGGCGACGGGCCTATAATTTCATCCGCCGCCAAACTAGGTTTCTTTCTTATGGGCCTAATGAGTGTCTCCTTGAGGGCAGAAGGAAACCTGCCCTCAAGGAAAGACCCATTTATTATTGCAGTGGCCCATTCTGTTGTTATCGGCCTGGCTGCTTTGATTAGCCAGGCCAGGCAAGAGTCCAAGGAGGAGGTGGTGGCTCGGCAGCGATCAAGCACCCTGGCCACAGAATCAGGCGTGACAGGCTGAAAGGTGTCGAAAGTTACCGGGCAAGACGGAGCGCTGGACATCCCTGCTTGACTCACTGCTCGAGAATGATGAACCTCCATCCAAAAAGCCTCGACATCGACACAAGCATAGGCACGAATATGACTCCGATGCCAAAAAACATAAGAAACATCGATGTCGAAGGGACACTTTGGTCTCTGACTCCGACTATGGTGTGCAGTGCAGGAGATCACGCCATCGACACCATAGGAGGGATTACTCCACGGAGTCTTCCTCGACGTCGAGGGATCGCAGGAGATGAAGGAAAAGGGCTCGTTATGCCTACTCCTACTCCTCCTCTTCTCTCTCCCCACCACGCCGTGGTCGACATCAAGGACTACTCGACGTCGAACCCCATAAGCCTTCGACATCGACTGCTACAGACAAACCTGCACCAGCTAATACTGGTTCTTCTCAAGGCACTAGACCAATCCTGCCTCCTCCAAAGCAAACGGGTGTTGTACCTAATAGAGGACGACCTAATATCCTTTCTCACTCTGATGAGGAACAGCCAACCCTTGAATGCTCTTCTGCACGTGAAGGAGACGTCTGAGGCATCTTTGGACACTCCCTTGCCAGGGGAGCCTCTGGGCTCTGATGCTGGGGATATACACCCCTCCTCTCCATCTGAAGATTTCTCTTCTTATACTCAGATGGTGTCACGTATGGCCAAAATTTTGAAACTTGAAACCGAACAGTTACCTCCACGGGAAGATGACATGATCTTTGGGGATATCAACTCAGAGAGATCGCACCCATTCAGTCTTTACTATATTGGAACTGTTGGACTTAATCAAAGAATACTGGGAGCACCCAGCTAATTCGACATCTATGTCAAGAAGGACGGAGAATATGTACCGCATACATGGGTCTGACACCTCCTTCCTCTTAAAACATCCTGCACCAAACTCTTTAGTAGTTGAGTCTAGTGCTTCCAAGACTTCAGCTAAAGGCACCCCACTCCTTCTAATAAGGAAGGAAGAAAACTGGAAGTATTGGCTCATCGAATGTACTCTATGACCACATTCATCTTAAGAGCGGTCAACTACCTGGTAGCAATGGGAGCGTATCAGAAACAACTTTGGACCAGAATCCTACCTGCATTACAGGTGGCTCCAGATGACATCAAACAACTCTGTCTTAACACACACGCTGAGGCTTTAACTGTATCCAAGCATTTACACTTGGCATCCCATCATATAGCAGATGCTACTGCTAAAAACCTAGTTTCTCTTATAACTCTCAGAAGGCATGCATGATTACGTTCTGCCAACATTATGGAAGACATCAAGACTAGGGTAGAGAACCTACATTTCGATGCCTCTGGACTGTTCAACCAGAAAACTGACGAAAATCTTGAAAACCTGCATAAGAGTAAAAAGACAGCAAAGTCTTACTCTATCCAACAACAACCTAGAATAAGTAAATTTCAGTGGCACTCTTAAGTATTCGCATCAACCTTACCAGCGGCCATCTGCCAACACTTGCTGCTCTTTTGGCACTCAGGCTCACCAACGTTCTTCCCAACCTCCTTCATCTGCTACTATCTTCAAACCTCAATCCAGTCAAAAACAACAGTCATATAAGACACCTGGCAAGAAGTCAAGGCAATATCTTTGACTTACCCAGAATCACTTCAATCACTGGCCACTCCACCCGCCTGTCTCCTTACCTTCACAACTGGACCACCATAACACAAGACTCTTGGGTCTTGAGCATTATAAACTCAGGTTACCGTCTGGAGTTTACAGAATTGCCTCCTCTAGGACAGGTCAAGCCTACATCGTTCGATCCTGTCCTAGAAGAAGAGATTCTTACCCTTCTCGAGAAGCAAGCCATCCAGAAGGTGCCAAGTCGAGACATCCTAAATGGGTTTTACTCCCGGTACTTCACGGTACCCAAGAAGGACGGTGGTCTGAGACCAATTCTATACCTGAGGGACTTGAACACCTACCTCAAACCACGGCGGTTCAGAATGGTCACATTGGACTCAATCATCCACCTATTGACAAAAGGAGACTGGTTCGTGGTTGTGGATCTAAAAGATGCATACTTCCACGTTACCATTCATCAAACTCACAGAAAGTACCTGCGTCTGTTTTTTCAAGGACACCATTTACCAATATGTGGCTCTTCCATTCGGTCTCTCAACAGCTCCGAGGACCTTCACAAAGTGCATGGCACCTGTGGCAGCTCACCTTCGTCTACAAGGGATACAAGTCTATCCGTACATAGACAACTGGTTGATTGTCTCCAGGTCAAGGATACAAGCACTGAAAGACACATAGTATGTTATTCACACCTTGGAAGCGTTGGGCCTCTCCATAAACTACGAGAAGTCCAATCTATAACCTGCTCAGGTGATGGATTACATTGGAGCAAGACTGGACTCGGTCCATGCTCGTATGTTCCTGCCACCAAAACGTATACACAAGTTGAGGAAGGCAATAAGGAAGTTCAGACCTCATGCGAGGGTATCAGCAAAACTCGCCCAACATCTTCTAGGCCTGATGGCGTCAACAACATCTACCCTATCTCATGCTCGCCTCAAGTTGCACTCTCTTCAGTCTTGGATGCTCACTCTCTTCAACCCTCATCAAGACAGTCAGCACAAGTGACTAACAGTCACTCCAGAACTTGCTGTACGGCTACAGTGGTGGACATTCCTCCCACATCTCCTGGTCGGACATCCATTCCGTCCTCTGCAGCTTACACAACAGGTCACAACATACGCCAGTCCCCTAGGATGGGAAGCACACTGCGAAGGTCACCAAATTCACGCATTGTGGTCCCCTCAGGAAGCGTTGCTCCACATCAACCACGGAGCTTCTGGCTATCATAAAAGTGCTCAGGGCCTTTCTCCCTCTGGTACAAGGCAGGGCAATACAGTTGGTGACAGACAACACCACGACCATGTTGTACGTGAACAAGCAAGGAGGAACAAGGTCAAAATCACTCCTGTTTCTGGCAGTCCACCTATGGGGGCGGTGTTATCAGCAGCACATCTTTCCGGTGGCCATTCATGTCTCCACAACAGAAAACCAGGTGGCAGACGAGTTGAGTCATCACTCGTTTCAAACTCATGAGTGGGAGTTGGACCCAGTCATGTTCCACACACTGTGCCGCAGATGGGGGACACCCTCTATAGACATGTTTGCCACTTTGAACAACAGGAAGTGTCACAAGTATGTGTCACGTGCGGGAAGAAGCGAGGGGTCTCTGGGGGATGCCTTCATGATCCCTTGGAACAAGGGCCTCCTGTACCTTTTTCTGCCAATACCCATCATACAAAGAGCCTTAATCAGGACGCTCCAGATTGAAGCAGAAGTAATTTTGATTGCTCCCTGGTGGCCACGACAACCATGGTTCTCCATGCTTCTACAGTCAGCGATGGACAAAATGAAGCTGCCCCTCATTCCACATCTGATCACCCAGGACTCAGGGAATGTCCTTCATCCAGACCTGGAGTCCCTCCACTTGACAGCATGGAGGATATCCCATCGATAAAGGAAGTCATTGACAAGGCTAGAAAACCAGCAACTAGCCGTCTTTACAAACACAAATGGGAAAGCTTTCTCAAGTTCACTAAGGAACGTGGTTTACAGTCTTCTCTGGTAGCATTATCTACACTGCTACTTTACCTCCAGCATCTCTTTGATTTAGGACTTTCAAAATCTACTCTCAAAGTATATACATCAGCCATTGTAGCCTTTCAACCCCAGGGCTCTCAATCATCCAGGTGGTTTTCCCATCCTACATTGAAGGCCTTTTTCAAGGGTCTTTCAAATATGAGACCTCCTGTGAAGAGATCTTTGCCACAGTGGTCACTACAGCTTGTGCTTCATTCCCTTACCCGTCCTCCCTTCGAGCCTTTGGCTAATTGTGACCTGAGACTCTTATCATTCAAGACTTGTTTCTGGTGGCCATCACTTCGGCACATAGAGCTAGTGAGTTGACCGTCTGAGAAGGGCAGTTTCCTTCCTCCCTAAAGTGATTTCAGAATTTCATGTTAATCAACCCTTGTTGTTGCCTACACTGTTTCCAAATCCAGTTTCTGATGTTGAGCGCATGCTCCACTGTTTGGATGTTTGACGTGCACTGTCTTTTTACGTTTCAAGAACCAAGGACTTTAGAAAAGTTCAAAGACTTTTCATATGCTTCTACGGTCAGCGTAAAGGTTCTGCTGCCTCATCATCTACTCTGTCCAGATGGTTGGTTTCCACCATTTCTTTGGCCTATGAATTGCAGAACAAGCCTCTCCCTGAGGGTCTTCGAGCTCATTCCACTAGAGCTGTTGCCACATCCACGGCCCTGCTGCGAGGAGTTGACATCCCTGACATATGCAGAGCAGCTACCTAGTCCAATGTGTCTACTTTCATCACACATTATAGACTGGACCTACGGGCCAAGAATGAGACTAAGTTTGGGAGAGCAGTGCTGACATCAATCCTGCAGTGACAGCCCACCTTCCTGTAAGTTAGCTTGCTAGTCACCCACTGGTGTGGATTCATAGAGTCCACATTGAAGAAGGACAGGTTACTTACCCGTAAACATGGTTCTTCAAGTGGATCTCTACGAATATGCACATCCCGCCCAGCCTCCCCACTTGTCCGTCACTGTTGAGTGAGGTCCAATTCTCTTTATGTGGTGGGCACCTGGAACTGGGGCTTTGGCGGGTGGAGCATGCGCTGTACAGGGCAACCTAAACTTTGTTACTTTTTCCCTATAGCTCTGGAAGATTCCGAGAAGACCAGCGCAGGCGCTGTTTAACTCACTGGTGTGCATTCATAGAGATCCACTTGAAGAACCATGTTTACAGGTAAGTAATCTGTCCTTTTTGTCTTCTTTATTATTTATTTTTGTTTTGTTTTTGCCTGACATGTTTTTTTTGTAACTTGGTATGTATAGATGCATATCTGCCTCTCTCATGGTTGCATGCAACACTCTCAACTGCTTAGATTGTTACCAAACTAAGAAATCTTACTGGGTTCAAATCCTTCTTGTATTAGGAACTGTCTTATTGCTGCAACAATTTGTGAGTCTTGTATGGTAGTTTAGATAATATAACTCATTGTGATCCTTATAATTATATGGACTGCTCTTGGAGTTGGAATAGACAAATGTTTTTAAAAAACCCACTGAAGAGACCAAAGGACTCTTGTTAAAACTGTTCAGGAAATTACAAAATATTTAATCCCTCTGAGCGTATTTTGGTGGGATTTTCCTTGCAAAAGTTGTATTAAAATAAGTGCAGTTTGTGCCGGACTGAAAAATCATACATGTTACAAGCTAATTCTGAACAACTGGAAAGCTAAGTATTTAGTGATGTTATTGTGCTAGCATAAAACCTGTTTCACTAGTTATCCTAGTGTTTCTACATGTTGAGAACCAATGCAAGGCTATTGTCCAATAGTTTTGCCTAAGTGGAGTTGTGTGACTTCTTGCAGAGCTACTTACACAATCTGTGCACAACAGTGTAATTTGGAGCAACTGAACCAGCAGGGATCTTCACTACGGTTATGTTGGAGTTATGTCATTGTAATTGCTTTGGTGGTCCTGAAGCCCTCATATTTATATTGTGAGACATGCCTCAAGCAACTATGTGAGTACATTGCAGTCAGGAATTGTGATAGCAATAGTAATAATTACATGCTGTCAAGTTGATTCTGACACAGCAACCCTTTCCAGGGTTTCAAGGTACAGAGCATCCAGAACTGGCTTACTGTTCTCTTCTGGAGGCACTCTCAGATTATGCAGCTTGCCCAGGGCTACATGGGCCGTCTCTTCTCCTAGAAGGTACAATGGAAAATTGAACTCCTAATCTCCACCTCCTTAGCCAGGTACTCAATTCACTGAGAATCATCAGCCGCCTGCGATAATATCACCCTGTCACAAAGTATGTTGTGTGCAGTACAAAGATGTTCTGCTTGCTAATGTGATACCATCTGGTATGTTTTTTTAAGTATTTATTTAAGGAGAGGGTAGGGAATACAAAAAGTAAGGGGAAATAGGGAAGAGGGAAAAAGGGTTAGGGGGATAGGAGAACACAGAGTATACCATCATCCAGTCAATTCATATTACAATAAGAAATCAACTTTTTGCTTTTTCACAGTTTGATTACCCTCCTGCTTTCATCTTATCATTTAATTTTAGTTTAATTCTATGTTACTCCAACACTATCTGGTAACTGCAGCCATTTATACAATACATCCCATCATTCAGTTTCCTTTTGAATTGAACAATCTTTTAGCCCATGTGACAGAATATCCTTTTTTTGTCCCTCCCCATATTTTCACAATAAGATTCTCTTGTTTCAGTATCTCTGCTTTCTTGAGATTTTTCATATAATGCTTTTTAATTTTGGAAGCTGCATAGGTCACTGGATAACTCTCTATCCCATCTATGTTACCTGGTGTCGTGCCCAATAAAGACGGTTCTAAAGTTTGTGCAGCTTCATTTAAGTTTTGTTTGGCATCTAATGTCCCCTCTTTCATCACTTTCATCAGATCTTCTATTTTGCTGAGACCTTCACTCACTTGCTGAAACCCTGTTATTATTGTCCTTTGCATAGTAATCTGCCATTCCTTTTCTATTTCTTGTACCACTGTTCCAAAACTTTGGGATTGAACAGACCAAGTCTCCATTTGTTGTCTTAAATTTTGGAGGCCATCTCAGGCTTTCCAATGAATGGGGTTTGTATAGATAATACTATGCCCTTAACCACAATGGTCGCCCCTTATATATCCTTCAACAGTTTCCACAATTTTATCAACAATCCAGACCCCTAATCATAAACCTCCCCTTAGATCTCCCTCCAATCTTTATCCAAATACAGTGGTGCCTCGCTTAGCGATTGCTTCGTTTAACGATGTATTCGCTTTGCAATGGGTTTCTTTGAGGAAATTTCCCCATCGTTTAACGATGTTCTCTATGGGGGAATTTCACTTAATGATGTCTGCTTTCGCTCATTTTTAAGTGTCTTAAAATGTTTGGAACATGTTTTAAATGCTTGGATTCGGTAGTGCACCTTCTGAAACATGTGCAAACTTAATTTGGTTTTGTTCTGAGTCTTCGTTAATTTTTGATGATTTTTTGTTTTCTCCATTTAAATCCATTGAACGGACAGTTCAATGGATTTAAATGGGGAAAACAAAAAATCACCAAAAATTAACGAAGACTCAGAACAAACAAAACCAAACTAAGTGTGCATAGGTTTCACAAGGTGGACTACTGAATCCAAGCATTTAAAACATGTTCCAAACATTTTAAGACACTTAAAAATGAGCAAAAACAGACATCGGAAAGCCATTCAAAAGCACTGAAGCCGGCTTCAGTGCTTTTGAATGGCTTTCCCTTGGGGGAAACATTGTTTCACTTAGCGATGTTTCCTATGGGGATTTTCGCTTAAGGACAACAATCCGTTCCCATTGGAACGGATTAACCGGTTTTCAATGCATTCCTATGGGAAATGGTGTTTCGCTTAACGATGTTTTCCCATACCGATGGGTTTTTTGGAACCAATTAACATCGTTAAGCGAGGCACCACTGTACTATAATATAAAAATCACCTTTTAACCCAGCAAATTCAAGATCAAATAGAACAGTGGCACAATTATTTCTTCTTCTCCCGAGTTTAGCAGGCTTCTGTTATCAGTCTCGCATGCAGTCCGACAAACAAAACAACAATTACAGAATCTCAAACTGTCCAGTCGTTGTCCTTGAAGCCTGTCTTATGGTCTTTCCATTAACCCCTTGATGCTCCTCAGTCCACATCAGCTCCTTCTTTCTTCTCCAGAAAACAACCAGATTCTGTTATTAACAGTTCACAGAGTCCAGGAAAAGGCAAAGAGAAATTTGTCCCAGCCAAACTGCATTCACAAAACTCACGTCTCTTAAATCCTGTCGGATGGTATTACCGTTTG
Organism: Pogona vitticeps; assembly: GCF_051106095.1. Lineage (NCBI taxonomy): Eukaryota > Metazoa > Chordata > Lepidosauria > Squamata > Agamidae > Pogona > Pogona vitticeps. The sequence continues at coordinate 32,308,527 of NC_135786.1, forward strand.
GGATTCTTTCCAGAAACACAAGATTTATTTTTCCGTCTCTCTCTCTCGGCTTTGAAATCAGTCTGCTGTATTAAGAGTTAGTTTCGCTTTTAAGGCAGACTGATAAGATAGGTTCGCCACTGATTTTCTTTTTTCACCCAAATATTTTCATTCTTATTTTCAGCTTAATGGGGCTGTTTCATAAATCAAAGGCTTCAGCTTACTTAGTTATATATTTTAAGCTTATATTGGTTGTTTTCCTCTCCCCCGGTAAAGGGTTATTCATGGCTCCGTGCCAAATATGGCGCCCGCTCCGATCCGTGCTGGGTGATTTCTTCAGAGGGAAGAAGTCTGGCTTTGCCTCCCATTCTTCTCCCCCTGCTGCTCACCATCTGCTTCAGAGAGACTTCTTGTAGACTCTTCTTCGATCCCCATTTCAAAAAGGGGATCCCGCACCAGACGGTTCTAGTTTTTCCAGAGAGAGCTCTTCTCTGGAGCTACTGGCAGCACCGCAACAAAGCCCCGCCTGACCATCTGGGATGTTGAAGGATTACCTTGCAAATTTAGTATTTAAAATTTTGTCATTTGGAATCTGCCTTATTTTATGCTCTGTGTAAAACCTTTTCTGAATTTGTTTTGCAGAGGAAAGAAAAATTTATATCCTGCAGGAAAAAGGTGCAAAATTATTTCCAGAAATAGGGATATGATTGATTTAAAGAAGAACATTGGTCCAAAATGCAGGCCTAGTTAATTGAGAGTAGAAAGGATGGTTTTTTAAAATACTTTCTTCAGTAATGAAGGACAAAATACAGTGTTTATGTTTTAGGGAGAAGAACTGTGAAAAAATTAAGTGTCATGCTATTAGCAAAAAGCGCTAGAGTCTAGACTAATTCTAGCAAACTATTTCCATGCCTATATCTTGTATTACTTGGTTTATGCTTCATATTTTCAAATTTTCTTCTTGGGCAATGGGTGAGCTAAAATGACAAAAAGCACAGTCCTGCTGTTGAAGGTCCTCTACAATGGATCGATCTTATGTTTTCAGCAATCAAAATAATGGTTTCTAACCACCTGCCCTTTTATCTCCTACAAATGAGTACTAAAAATAGGTATGGGCTTATTGCCAAAATACCATCATCTTTAACTTTCTCTAGGAGTTCGGGGAAGAAGAGCAAAATGGGGAAATGGGGACACTGTACATTTCCTCATATATAGACATGGGAATGAATAAAAAAAGGGATTGCAATATTTGTCAGAGATGCTGATTCATTAAATATTCATCTTTGTGGGTTCCAGAAACCACCATGAATACAAAGGGATGAATATTTCTCCATTTTTATTTGTCCCCCATACGAAGAGAGAAAAGGCTAGCCTTCCCTCTCTTCCTATGGCTTTCCCATTCTGCCTACCGGCCCACCAATCAACTGATTGGTGAACCGATAGGCAGCTACCCACCCCACAGCCTATCCCTGCCGCCTTCCTCTCCTAACCTTAGCCACTGCTGTACCCCACCCCCACCCCGCTGACACCCCCCACTATAATCGCTGTTGCTGCTGCCGTCTCCAGCAAGCCTCCAAAGCCATGGTCTGCAGAACTGAAACTAGCTGGCCTTTGCAAAGACGGCAGCTCATTTAGTGTAGGGAAGCTGTGGCTGCCATCTTCGCAAAGGGCAGCCTGGATTCCCTTAGCCTGCCTTAAGGGAGTCCAAGCTGCCCTTTGCAAAAGATGGCAGCTGCAGCTTCCCTACTCTAAATGAAGCCACAGCCACCATCTTTGCAAAGGGCGGCCAGTGTCCCTTTCTACAGGCTATGGCTGTGGAGACCCGCTGGAAACGGCAGTGATGGTGGCAGTGATTACAGTAGGGGACATTGGGGGGGCGGCAGGGGATGTCAGGATTTTTTAGTTACCCACACGAATTGATGAATAAATGTGTACTTTGTCGGTTCATGGGGGAAGCTTTGTGAGTCGTCAACTTTTGATGAAGCAGGACAACTCGCCATTTAGCATCAAGCAGAGAGGACTTTTTTAAAAAAAGGCTACACAGCAAATACAATTTCTTATTTGTAGCTGAATGCAACTTACACTTTCCCCAAAACCATTTTTGAAATAAGATGAGCAAGGGAGACAAGTGTCTACCATCTTCTGTTACTGATTTTCCAATGCAAGAGGGAGTTAATTGCAAGTTACAGTATATGTTGTAGAACATAGTCTGTACATGGATTGATAATGAGGTCCAACAGTGTTTTTTGTTTGATTGGTTTTTGGTGCCCATTGTGAACTCATAGGTTGCCCTAGAATATGTCCCGGAATCTTTGGAAAACCTCAGGGGCTCTTCAGCAGATAGGTCAATGTAGAAAGACACTGGATTATTATCATATAGTTTGTATCACCCGTGGCATGTTTGAAATGAAAACCTACACCATGTATTAAATATAATGATCCTATGGAGAATGGAATCTAGCAACACATGAGTGAAAATCCACTCACATAATAATTCTTCCCCCCCCCCCCACTCCTTTTTTCAGCTTCTGCCCCTGGCTGTGATTTCTGTCAAACTCTTCTTTCAGGGAGAGGAGTTAGCTGGATATTATCTTGAGTATCATCCTGCTAAAAATGACAATCTGCTAGATCAATAACCTCAGTTCTACCATTAGTGTGGAGTGGCCTCTTAAACTAGGCCTTTGGTCTTAATAACATTTATATTCAGGTTACGTTCCATGCTCCACTGAATATAAAGAGAAGGTATGTTTGAGATGCTATGGAGACTGATATTTTGCTGTAATGTTTAAGGTGGCCCTGACAATCCAGTCCTCAGCATCTGTGCTCATAAACAAAGATTGTTCCATGGAGTTTATATCATAGTAATCTATGTTTAATGTTGTGATGTCCATTTTCTCTACACAGCCCAGGCAGATAGAGTCTATAGAAGCTAAAATATGTTAACATTAAAGTCACTTAAGAATGACAGTAAATGTCTTTCACATTCCATGTTTGCCAGTGAGTGGTTTCCTTCATTTTGGATTTTATTTCTTGTTAACACATTTGATTAAATCAGGACTGAACAAGTCAAACGAATGTTGAGATACCCATTCCATATTGTATATATTGCAGACATCTCAGAATATGCTCCATCATTGAGGGTCTACCTCAGTCTGACTGAAATCAATGGTGAGCAAGAGTTTGGCTCGGCTCTGTTTTAGCTAAAACACAGGGCTTTGTCTGCTTGCTTTGTCAGCACGCATCAAACATCTGGGGAATTTGACAAAAATATCACTAAAACATATTTATAATATAAATTGGTATTTACAAGAGAACATGTCTAAAGAAGGACATGAACATTAACACCTTTGTTATCCACACATTTGGAGTGGCAGTACCACAGCCCAGTCATGCTGCTTCAGAGTAGTTACATCTCATAGATTGGATTTAGTTATGTGATAGCCAGTGATAATCAAGTCCCTTTTCCTCAACCAAAATAAGTCCTTTTTCCTCAACCAAAAAGCAGCAAGTAGTTTATTTATTTATTTATTTATTTAATTTATATCCCGCCTATCTAGTCGTGGTGGACTACTCTAGGCGGCCAAGATGTTGCAGAGCATGATGCTCCAATTATGCTAGCATACATTTTAAAAGAATGCAATTAAAGTAGTCCTATCAAGCTCATAAACTTTTTTAGAACATGCAGATTAATATCAACAAGTGCACACATAACAAAAAAAATTCCCACACACCGTGCTCTTTCCAAATCAAAATGTTCTAAACATCTTTAGTAACAACATATACTGTTTTGTCCCTGAGACTGTGCTGTAAATTTTGCTATACAAACACAAAAGAAGACAGAAGAACTCAGTCTATTCTATTAAGGATGCCATTACAACACTCTCCCAGGCATTTACTGCATAACTAACCACAATGTTAAACTCTAGTTTTTTTAAAGCTTATATCCTCTGTTGTAACATATTTACAAATATGCATACACCCAATGTACAAAGAAGTTACTAGTTTTCAGCACCTTTTATTTAACATTGGAAACATTGATATAGTTGATGTTTTGGAATGCTGTTGTAGGTTGGAACTTAACACAGGATCACTAGAATGGAAATGTTAAATCACTTTCCTGAATTGCTAATTTTAGCAAAATGATGTGGGAATTTTACAGATGTTGCATATACCATTGTTTGTTAGATGTGCAATGCATTATTACTTGAAGAGGAGGTGATTATCATTATTTTACAAATGCAACATTGATGCATGGGAATTAACTCCAGCTTATCCGAGAAACATTACATTGAATTTCTGAATTCAGCTCTTGTATAGTCACTAAATAGACCAGTTCTCCCTTCTCAGGCCTTGCACGCACTGTTCCAGAGGTGCAAATAGTGAGAACAGAAGTTGCAATTGGAGGGAGAAATAATGGAATGATACCCTGATCCTGCCATGATTAGAACAGAGTCTTCCTATGGTTTCTTTTCTTATTTGATCATCAGAATTATAATATTTGATAAACTAATCCATAATGTAATATGCTTGAATATCACGTTCAAAATTCAGTTTTCAAACTTGTTTGGTCAGATTCTCTGTGTATCTGGATCAGCTGCGTAAGAATTTCCACATGCAAAATCGTGAGCACCAGCTCTTCCAATGAACCAGTCTTGATCTTTTCTTTCCCCTAGGGGATGGTGAAAGGCATTCAACGTGAAATCAAAGAGGCGAAAGGACACAAACACTTCACAGTTGTAGACAGTATTGATCTCCTGTTTTAATCAGTTGCAAATGAAATCAAATGAACCCAACACATTCCGTGACTACCATCATACTGGTACATATGACTCAACTTTACTCCTGCCAATTTAATCACTTTCCCAGTAAGTCACAGGAGAAGATGCAATATATAAGTACTATTGCTCTAGGACCAGTTCCTGACCAAATAAACTGGTGTGTGCAATCAAGATCAAATCCATTGTCATTGCTAATCACATACTTTCCTGCATCTCATAGGTCAGCCGCATGGCTTTTTAGGGAAGTATTGGCATTTGCACATATGATCAAATTTGAGCACTAGTCTGGTGTTATTTTTCCAGAAACAAAACAGGATTCTGGAATGCCCTTCTTGGCTGCACTTCCTGGAGGTATCATAGAGCTGGTGCAAAATAGGAAATTAAGGATGTAAGCAACCAAATTTTTAGGTTCTGACCCTTTATTATTACGATGACCTGCCCACATGCTCTGCACCAACCCCTGGTGCCCCTTCAGCAGCTGTTTAAGGCACAAAGGCTGATCCTATATGGGGATTTTTGCAGGAAGAAGGATCGGGGATAATACCAGCTACGTTCTAATAAGCAAAACCAACAATTTGGGAACGATTTCCAAAAAATAGGCAAGAGTGCAAAAAGAAGTGGGAGAATGGTAGCAGATGGGAAGAAAGACAATGGGGCCTCTCTATTTACCAAGTTTACCAACAAGTTGATCTAAACAAATAACCTGTGGATTCTTCACAGTATAGAAAAGTTGCTTTTTTTTTTTGACTACAACTTTCAGAATCCCTCTATAAGCAGGTCACTTAAAGGATTCTGGGAATTGGAACCCCCAAAAGTAACTTTTTCCAGCTTCTGAGTCTTTACATGGTTTTGGATGAATTTCTCAAATCCGGGAAAGCTGTGTTTAGGGTTTGCCATCTTCATTTCTCTTAAAGTTACTTAAGAGCAAGCATTCAGCAGGAACAACTTTCCATGTTTTCATGGCTAGCAAAGTTAAACCTGTTTGATTTCTGCCTATTGCGCTGTTCTGCAAGGCATGGAACCTGTATCAGAGGCAAAAAGATTGCAACTCAGCAAACCCTGTACATAAGTACCAAGATGAGTGAGTTTATGTTTCTAGTACAGATGGAAATGTTCTGTTCAGCTGTGCCATGAAACAAGCCAAGAGGATTGGAAATACAAACTAGGATCCACAGAAGTAACTTGTTCCTGTACCCAAAAAAAGGCCTTTAGACTTGTTTCATTAATAATTCAGAAAAAAGTAACAATGATGAAAAGCTGTGTGGTCCTCATACAATGCAAATGCAGGGGAAGGTAATACCTTTATTAAATCACTTTTTTAAAAGTCAAACAATCAGTGCAAGCTTTTGTGGGTCAAATCTGCTTCTTCAGGCCATGCACCAATATCTTTGTAGACAGTGCAGAAAATTATAAATGAATGTCCCAAAAATTCATGGCAGAAGTCTACCAATTGCTCAGAGCTGGCTACTGCCGGCCTCTGGGGAGTGTGGTTTAATGCTTCACCCCAGTAACATGGTTGGAATTTCCCCCATACATAAAACAATGTTTTTAAATCACAAGTTTTCAACCACATGTTACCAGGGATGAAGCATTAAACCATATCTCTCAGAGGCTGGCTGTAGTCAGCTTTGAGCTCACCTTAAGATGTGGCGGATTTCTGCCATGAATTTTGGGACATTTATAATTTTTCTGCACTGTCCACAAGATATTGGTGCATGGCCTAGAGAAGTTGATTAGGCCCAGAAAAATTCACACTGATGGTCTAATAAAGGCATCACCTTCTGTATTCATGAATAGTGATTCTGCTCTTTCAAATGCTGTACTGCAAACTACAGTTGAAAATGAGGACGTTCACATAATTCGACAGTTCCAGAAAAGTAGTTCTGGAAGATCTTCGTGCCTGAATATTGAGACTTTGTGAGGGGGGTGGGGGAGAGAAGCTTGCATCTCTAAAGAACAGTTACAAAGCAAAACCAGCTATTTGCAAACAGTGGGAGGAGTGAAAAGCTTTTTCTGTGTCAATCAGATGTGCTGAACACTTCAGGATTTCCTTTTGTTTATGACATGCTCTCCATAACATACAACTATTTGGCACTGGTAATTTAAAAAAAAATAGCTGTGACACTATATGAAGGTTAGTCATTCACAATCTCAAGGCACATCCACAGGTTCTTACATCATCCAAGGTATCCTTATACATTTATGTGGAAAAAGCGCTGCTTTTTAAAAAATCAGTTTAAAGTGAGAACGTCAGGAAGTTAACTGTGTGAATGATTGTTAACAGATGAGAGAACAGAAATAGACATATCTGTCATGAACCTATTTGTAACTTTATTCAGAAGGTGGAGCTCCTGCACTAAGACTAGTTAAGAAGTAATATCAGCTAATATACAAACTGGCTTTTTCAGGCTTGGTTAATAAATATCACTAAGATAAGAGTGTTCTTGTGTGCTGAAAAGTGCTCCCCTCTAATTTTAGTGATTTTGTGTCTAAGTTTCAAGAAGGGATTTACAGTTGTTGTCTAAAATGTATTATGTGTGTGGTTTTTATTTTATTTTTTAAATCACAACTCCAAATATATACCAAGTGGTTGCACCCAGATTTTGTACAAGAATTCCCATGAAGACAAAGAGGATAAAAATGAAATTCTACAGGAGCTAGTGCATTTGAACCACACCGGACAAGTATTCAAGAAGCAATATGCTTTGGGACTATAAACATGAAGAGTCTGCTCAGGTTAACTGGAAATGGCAAGTACAATGAAGAAGCCAAGAGTGTGAACAGGAAACATTTGCTCTGCCATTCCAGTTTTCTTACAGATGTTTCATCTGGTATTACTCTTAATTGGACAACTCTTGCCCAACAAAAGGTGCCATGAAATCATATTTCTCCAGAAATTATATCAGTCTGAAGTGTCATCCTCCATGCTTCAGACAAAAATTCTCTGTCTCAGATCCTAAGGATTTGATCTATAAGGGACTCCTGAATTCAGAAATATTTATTGAAAATACAAGTATTATTGCAGGGAGTATTTTGTAGCTTCCCAGTATCCCTAGAGGCTCCCAGCCTCCCTCCCACTCTGTAATGTTTTGCTCCAAAAATTTCCCTTGTGCCCCTCTAGGGGTTGTGAGAGGCAATTTTGCCATGTTTTGAGGAAACTTCAGCACCCCTAGGGATTCCTAACCCTCCCCAAAAGATGTTTCTAATATTTATATGCAGTATTATATAGAGAGGGCATAAGGGTTTTTTCAGTTAAAAGCCCAATTTTAAAGCCTCATTTATTTTTCAGTTAAAAAACCCATTGTAGCTACCTACAGAATAGTATAAAACCACTGCTTTATAACAACTTTTAAAAATAAAATATTTTAAAAGCACAGACAGAGTTCTGACTCCTGTCCTCTGAAGATGCCGGCCACAGAGACTGGTGAAATGTTAGGAAGAAAAACCTTAAGAACACAGCCAAACAGCCCGGAAAACCCACAACAACCATCGGATCCCGGCCGTGAAAGCCTTCGAGAACACATAAAATATTACATTTAACTTAAATTTGCAAATTTTGTTCTCTGACTATACCCTTCCCCTTTAGCCCCCACCCTTTAGGGTGTGTGAGCCACTGATGAATCTCAAAAATGCTCCTCAGACCTGCTGAGATTACCCACCTCTGCTCTAGAGTCCAGACCTTCCAATCTTTGGCTTACATCATCTGTTCAGCAATATCAAATTTCTTCCCAGTATGCAATCCTATACACATGTTCACTTTAATGGCGCTTATTCTCTAGGGCACCTTTCCTAACCAACATGGGGCCCTCCAGAGGTTCTAGACCACAAAAAAACAATCATTCCCAGTCAACTCTAGTAACGTTGGCTGGGGTGGACGGGAGTTGTGGTCCTTCAGTTCTGGAGGGACCTGTCCTCGAGAAGGCTGCTCCAGTAAGTGTGAGTAGGATTGGTGCCTTAATTTTATTCTACATCCTCTAGCCTTTTCTTCACCACTCTGCTTCTTTCACTATCATATCAGCTTAATTGAACACCCTCCATGCTTTTTTCAACATACTAGGTTACCTCTAAAATAATGAAGCAAGCCCCTTTCTCTGCTGAGATTATTAATGTTAGCAGATATAAGACAACATGAATGGATCTAAACCATTCTGTTGACAGTGGAATTTAAGGACTGATAAACTGTGTTTTACCATGTAACATATCATTGGAACATGTTCTGGCCAAAGTTAAGGAATTTGTTTTCCATTAAAATCCAGAGGAGAAACTGGATTGTTTGTTTATTTCCTGTAAAAAGTTGCCATTGTCATGTTTGCTTGAGCCCTTAGCACTCATCCCTCATAATTTTTTCTAAGGATTAGGGACTGCTGGTTATTCAATTTCTGTTCAGTAGTTCCTCTTCTTCTTCTTCTTTAACCAGATTTCAGTCAAATTCAAATGTGGAAGACTGCATAACTGAAAGACATGCTCACACAAAAGCACACTTTCAATTGTCTGTTTTGAGTTATTCTACTTTCTGTATGTTACTTATAGTCGTATCCTTCTCTTAGGAGACAGAGGAGGTTCTTGTGATTAGCAAAATGGTAAATCACATGGATAACATGAGAGCTTGGGGATTTAATTCTGGTTTTATATTTTTAAAATGTTTATGCTTACATGTGTGGCCACGGCCTTCTAAAAAGTATTGTATTTTCATATTGTCTTCTGCACACACAGGTTTAAACACTGGAGTCTGAATGTAACTGGTAATTCAAACTAGAGCAAACTTGTTGGATAAATTAGATTTCCCTCAGGGCTGACTCACCATTAAGCAAATAATTTAATATGTCCAATTATAACTGGGCCTACCAATTGGATTTAGGCCTTATTAGAAGTATGGCGGCATGAATGACACTGTGAGGAAACTCATGATGACAGCCATGCAAGCAGTCAGATGGAGAAAGAATTCATTGTTTTTTTTAAAGAATAATATATTTTTAAGCCTTATGTGACTAAGAAGTGCAATAAAGCAATCCTGACTTTTCATTGACAGTGAATCTTTGCAGCTCCCATGTTTAACCACAGCTGCTAATTCCAGCTTCTCAGAACAGACTTTCAAAGATTGTGCCATTCATCACATGGCACTGCTGAACAGAAACTTCAGATACAATCCATCCTCTACTGAAGCTGATACCAAAATCCTCCATAGATTTCAATGGAGTTGTCCCAGATCTCCAAAACAAATATATGCCAAAATATCACATGGCTAGCCACTGTATGAACTCATCAAGAGAAAACAGAAATACACAGTTTGTTTATTTTTAAGGGAAGCAGGTCTGTCAATATACATTTATTTGTTGGACCTATTTATTGTTTAGTGTTCCAGCTTGCACTGAACCTGGTCTCTCCATTTGTGACATCACAGTCTGTTTCCACTGTGAAGAGTGTGATGTCATAATGAAAGGCACTGATGTCACAGGCTTCCTAGTGCAACAAGAAGGGACAAAAGGAAACGACAGGGTGACTTATCCCTTCTATAACTAAGGTGTAAAAAAATGAAATGTGCTATATTCACTGGAAGCACCAAATTACTCTTCACACTGATGATCGCTATTGCAGCCAGTGTGTAAATTCATGCTACCTAAGAAACAAGGAAAATACCCAACCATAGAGAAATTGTCCTGTGTGGTAACCAAGATACATACATGTTTCTCCACCACCACTTTTTAAAAAAAGGAACACACATTGGAGTTTCAAAGAAGACTTGCAGCGTTGCTACTTAGTGTAAATGGAACATGTTGGGTTTCTTTTACTTTTAGATCCAAATCAAGATCAGAACTCATGGAAGTGGAGAGGAGAGTGGGCGAGATTAAACCCAAATGGGAAAGAACATTACAAATCAGAAAATGTATTTGTTGCTGAACATGGGAGTAGGATAAAGCCCAAGAAAAGCCTACCAAAAAACTACCATTGAATATCACCAGTTTAGGCGAATATAGCTGGTTCTCTCATGGGGGAAAGGGGGATGGATTTATTTCAGAAAATGGACGGAGATGACTCTCTTGGCTGAAGATAAGCCGTGTCAGGAACCGGTGAAGGTGAAAGTTAAAAGGATAATGCCCCACAGTGTAGACTTCTGAAGTAGCTTAGTAGTTGTATTGACGCTGGCATGGTTGGTAGACAAAGCTGCCTTGGCATTTGGCCCGTCGTGGGCGGCACTCTCGGGTGCGGTTCTGCCGCTGCATGACTTTCTTACTGAACTTGTGCTTCTCTGCCAGCTGCTTTGCTCTCTGAATCCGACGCACCTGGTTGACCTTCTCCAAGATGGCGGTCTTGGTAGCAATTGAGGTGGAGTGGTGTGGGGCATGACGTTGCAAATGGCGTTCAGGTACTTCACTACAGAAAGGAAGACACAAAAGTACATTATTGTCATGATGATTATAGTCCTTTTGATAGGAGAAGGTCAATTACTGGAAAAGTTACTGGTTTTGGAGCACAACTACCAGAATCTCTCCCCAACAGTCTATGGCCAGAGTGTCAGGGAGAAAGAGAACTCTTTCTTTGGTCCCTAAAAGTAGCTTCTTTTTCTAAGCTGTCAATTAGACCTATTTGAGCAGAACAAATCTCTCTCTCTAGATGACTTGGCTATCATGGCAATGTTAAGAATTATTTATAGGACAAAGGTCAGACAGAGTCTGTCAACCAATACAAATATTTTACATGCCAGTGACAAATGGCACTTTGTCATTTGATGCTTTGTGTGTGCAAATACTGAACAGGACACTGGCCAGAGAGAATAAGTGCTTCCCTGCTTTCTTTAGCATAATTCTACTCTCTCTCTCTCACTTACTCACTCCACCTAATCTTAGCCACCATAGGCAGTGGTAAGATATTAAAAACAGTTTAAAAGCATCTGGAGGACCATTTTGCCACCCTCAAATTTTAGAACTAAAAATTTGTGTCAGCTTGGACTATTCCACTCTGATACAGTAACTACAATTATTGGGGGCCAGACACAAAGACAGGCAAATGGACTGTACCATTTTACAATGTATCTTTTCTATAGCATTTGCTTTTAAATTAATCAGGATGAGCAAGGGCAAGATAAATATATAACCAGAACTGATCACAGTGGCTGTGGAGTTATTTGAGTAGTAGTTCGGAAGAGTAGCTTTGAGCATAACAGTGTGTCTTGCTGCTTCCTTTCGCTTCTTGTTGACTCCCAACAGGCTAACAAAGTGAAGAGAGCTGGGATAATTTGATTGTAAAGAGCTTGCCTTTTCTCCAGGGCTGACAAGGCTATGGGTCTGTGTGGAGAAACAACGTCTAGGAGCACAACACAGAGAAGGATGGGGCTGCTCTTTTATGGGGCAATTTTTAATTTTACTCCAAAGATGAAAAGAAAATATATTGAGATGTGTGGTCGCTCTAAACAATCTTTCAGGATAACAGCACCATTAATAACAGCACTATTAGCACAACTAATAAACTTAGAGAATGTTAATTACATATCACTATGGCCATGGCATTTATGTAATCAACACTCTCAAACTTCATTACTTGTTATATTTTGATAATGCTGTTGTCACGTTGAGATTTCATTTTCTGTGCCTCTGTTCCACTTCACTGGGTCCTTACTCCCCGAAATGTAGCTAGGCCTGCATATAAAATTGTGGCTAAATACTTCACTCCATATATCCAAGGAAGAAAATCTGTAAAACTCACACTGAAATACATATGTTAGAATTGAAGGTGTTGTGATACATTTGTTCGTATATTTGGCATGTGCTTGTTTTATATGTTTACACATAGAGATGGGGGGAAAGTATTCAGCGATTCTGAGAGAGCGGAAGAGAGAGAGAGGCTTTCCCTCAGACACTGTTTTATCCTCACCCCATTTGTTCATTTCACTGCACAGCTAAGAGGCAGAAAACCGCACCTGCCCTCCAAATTAGAAATGTTCCTAACACTTCTAGCTGGGGGAGGACTGAGCCTAAAGTAGGGCAGAATCCCATTTAGCCTAGTAGTTCAACCTCCATTGCAATACAATCAAAATACACACCATCTGTCCAATTTGTTTTATCTATCTATGGAACTGTTGTGTGGGTGTATGTGCATGAGTTATTTGAAAGAACTTGTTTAATTTTTTCCCTTTTCCTTCCTTCCTTCCTTCCTTCCTTCCTTCCTTCCACCCACCCACCCACCCACCCACCCATCCATCCATCCATCCATCCATCCATCCATCCATCCTAGTCTTTTCCTTTTGCACAGAAGCAAAAAAAAATTTCAAAAGCTCTGAAGTCTTAAATACCACTCCAAAGAAAAACAGAGGAAAAACAACAGAGTATAAATCTACTCTCAAAACATACAACGGTATACGAAAAAATTATTAAGATCTATGCAATACCATATAGGCCCACCAACCATCAAAAAGCATTAAAGAGCCGAAAAATCAGAAAAGAGAAAAACCACAATCAATTCCATGCCACACATCCAGCACAACAAAGATCTCCAAGTGTGGGCAGCACAAAAAAGGCAAGGAGGCACACTTCATGATGTACCAAAGGGGTTGGACTTGATGGCCATATAAACCCATTCCAACTTCATGATTGTATGATTGGTGATTGTATGACTGCCTGACATGTAGAGACAGCCATTCACCAAAGCAACAAACACAAAACTAAGAACAACAAAAGAGGAATGCCTAAGGCTGTGCCCAACTAACTACTACTACACCACCAGCAGCACAGCCCACCAGTAGTCACAAAGGCCATCTCCTTGCGCCCTCTAAAGAAGCGAACAAAACAGTCATAAAAATTTTCACCAGATTATACACATTTAGTAGGAAAAAGAATACCATTCTTTAACAAAGTGACAATTTTCAAAGAAATCAGAGAAAGCACGCACACACACACACAGAGTGAGTGAGAGAATAGCAAAAAATTTGAAAAAGTCACACAAGAAAACAATAGCACACTCACTCGCAGAGCCTCCTCTCTCAAACACCAAGAAAAGGACGCAAGCAAATAAAGCTGTATGAAAAAAAAGAAAAAAAAGTCTTCCCATAACCTAAAAGTATTAGAATATGGGGAAACTGGATTTCTTCTCTTCTCTAGTGCCACAGGCAGAAGCAGGGAGGTCAGGCAGGCAGCAGCAAAAAGAATCTAAGGAAATGAGGGAGAAAGTGTCTCTTCAAAAAAATAAGAGCAAAACAGGGACAAAGAAAGGAGAGAAAGGCAGGCAGAGGCAGTAATCCAAAATGGAAGGCTCCAGGAGCTCAGAAAACAGTAATTCCACCAACAAAAAATAACTGAAGCAAAAAGAGCATTCCTCGCTGGTTTCCAGACTCTTCTACAGATTCAAAATTCCTATCTCCCCCCCCCCCATGTTCTGATTGGACACTGACAGCTCTTGCCCCAATGCCATTGGATGAAAAAACCTCAGGGAAAGAGAGAAAGAAAGGTTACATAAAAGAGACGAACATGAAAGAACATTTAAAAACATGAAAAGTTCATGTGCTCCTCTTTTGTAAACATGAATCATTTGTGTTTAAGTAGTTCTCTTGTGGGTGAAATAACTTGAATTACATGAAAGTTAGCCTCTTTTGTGTCTTTTATTGAAACACAAAAAGCCCATCCCTAGCAAGCGTGTATGTGAGAGAAAGAGAATCAGCTACTGTACTGCCCTGTACTTACCTTTCATGGATGACATGCTCCTCCGGGCCCTCCCTTTCCACAATGATGGTGCTGCTGGTGACATACACAGACATACTGGGATGTTCAATCAAGAGGTCCTCCATGGGGTTGCTCTCCATACTGACAGGGTCAGGACCTTCTGCAGTAAAACAGGGGGGAGGGGTAACAAACCAACTCTCGTCCATCAAGCAGGGGTCAGGCTGAGAGGGCATGGACCTGCTGACACAGTCACTGAGGGAGTGGGGCAAAGACGTGGTAGGTGGAGGGGACCCACGGCGGCAACGAGAAGCACAAACAGAATCCTTCTCACCTACCCGCCGCTCTTTGCTGGAGGTTGAAGCGTAACTATCTAATGAGAGATGACACAAGAGTCACCACCCACACAAAATGGGAGCAGCCAAAACAATAGTAGTAGTAGCAGCAGCAGCAACATGAGAAACAACAATAACAGAAAGGAAATGCAACACGAACCAAAAAGAAAGATCCGAATTCAAAGCCATGCAAGGGATGCGGAAGGCAATGCAGGGCATGGAGGGCAGGGTTAATAGGAACAAGAAGAAATAGTGCACACGTACAAAATACAATGGATGAGAAGGAAGGGGAGGGAGAAGAGAAAGGGGGGATTATTAGTATGAACAACACCCCAAAGGCCTTTTTTTTGCAATTCATCTCAAAACCTTCCCCGAGGAGTCAGGGCTGGCCTAAGATGATCTGCCACCCCAAACAGCTGCAGCCCACAATCTGAGCCTCAGCATCACTTGCAACTGTAGCTGTGCCCCATCTGAGTGGTTTCTCAGCTTTCCTTGCCATATTCAGGGCTCCTGGTGCAGGGTTTGCTCTTCTCAGATCATCTTTGGTGCCCTTAAAAGGGAACTGGGTTACTTGAGCAAATAATCTGCTTGGGTTGTTTGTGCAGAACAGTCTAGCCTTACAAAAGTGTGCGCCACCAATGCCAAATAGAGAGAGAGGAGGAGGAGGAGGAGGAGGAGGAGGAAGAAAACCTCACAAGCAAAGCAAGATACTTCTCCCAAGGTGGGTTATCGAAGCATCAGAGGGACATAAAGCTTAGAACATCTGTAGATAAAAAGCTGCTTTGGAGCAGAAATTGACATGACAGATAATCCACTGCTGAGTGCCACAAAGAATTTTTTTCACCTCAGGTAAAGTGACACAAGTCTGCCTGAATCACATCTCTCTAACACTAAGGTGCTTTCTGCTCCAACCATGGATACTATGACAGTTGTTTCTGCCCTCACTCTTCTGAGAAAGTGAAAAAGCTCCCATTGGACATGAATATGTGTTCATTTATTTATATGTATTCTATACAATTAACAAGAGATTACAAGAGAGCTTTCAAAAGGGAAGGGAAAAAATTATTTAGAGGAGGAAATGAGAGGACAAAGAGATACAAAGAAAAGTTTTAAAAGGCACAGACAGGTTTAAAATGGCACAGGTGACATCCCTAGTAGAGATTTCATTGATTACTTTGCCAACAATCCCAATAAGAATGAGACTGTGTGGTTTGGTGATTCCCAGATTCAGGGGTTGGGTAGGAGACCCGTTCTTGAGACACCTGATGGAGCAGGTGTGTCATTGGGGGTATTCTGAGATTAATCTTTGTCATTGGAGGTTCATGTGAGCTCAGTGGCTCTGAGTACTTGGAATCAGCTTCGACTGATGCACCAGCCATGACCATTCCTGTGTAGGGATAACCTAGCCACAGTAGTCCTGGTAATTTCCCAGTTCAAATACTGCAGTGTATTCTATGTGGGACTGCCCTTGAAGATGACATGGATGCTGCAGCAGGTGCAGTATGTAGCAGCTAGACTGCTAACAGCAACTTCCTACAGAAATGTATGTATTGACTGCTTATCTGAAGTTTTTAATTTTAAAAGTTTAAAAAGTTTTTTAAAAAACATTTCTACTGGAAAAACTGATTAAAAACAAAGCAGGACAATTGGTGTTTGCGTGTTTCCCCCTTGGTTTTTTTCTGGCGCGCGCGCGCAGACACACACACACGCACACGCACACGCACATGCACGCACACACACACACACACACACACACACACACACACACAATGTATATGTATTTGGAATCAGTTAAAATAAAGACATGAGATATATGAGCATATTAGCCTCTCCATGCCACTGTGTCATTCTCCACTTGTGGAGGCTCTCTACATGATCTAGCACTTTGAAAAACCAGGGTTCCAGATCACATGTAGACTCTCCACAGAAAGATGAGGCTCTCCTTTTCAGTCTGCTACTCTCTGCAGAAAACATGATACAAGATTTTCCAATAGGCATCCTTCAGTCTCAAGAGACTATGGTAACGTGCTCTGTATGGAGGACTTGGAACAACATCTAGTGTGGCTGAGAAGGCCAATTTGAGAGTAACGATCCCTTCCACACTGAAGACAAATACAATCTGTCCCCTGTCTAGCTCCCTGATTTTGCTGCTTTCAGGACTGCCTCTTCGCCTCGGCCTGCTGGACACGGGTCTCTTCAAATTGGGAGAGGCCATGATGCACTGCCCCAGGCTGAACGCTCAGATGTCAAGGTTTCCCATCTGTTGAGGTCCATTCCTAAGGCCTTCAGATCCCGCTGGCAGATATCCTTATATCACAGCTGTGGTCTCCCTCTAGGGCAATTTCCCTGCACTAATTCTCCATGCAGGAGATCTTTTCGAATCTGACTGTCAGCCTTTCTCACAACATGCCCAAGCCAATGTAGACGTTGCTGTTTCAGTAACGTGTACATGCTAAAAATTCCAGCTTGTTCTAGGACTACTCTGTTTGGAACTTTGTCCTGCCAAGTGATGCCAAAAAGGCGTCAGAGACAACCCATATGGAAGGTGTTCTGCTTCCTCTCCTGTCATCCACAAAGGGTCCAGGACTCACTGCAGTACAGGAGTATGCTCAGGACACAGGCTCTATAGACCTGGAGCTTGGTATATGCCATCAGATTTTTAAAAGGCCAATATTTACTCAGAATTTACACCAGAACGGAATTAGATTCTCCATGGTCACTGGATACTGCAGTATTCTTAGCTGTGGAGAGGTGCTACTCAACTTAGTCATACATTGAGAAACAAAATATTGCCACATGGCACATCTATGACTGGATCTATTGACACTGGAAGCAGGGGGTACCTTTAAAGAAACAATAGAGAACTCCAGTTTTTGTCTAAGTTGTGGTGTTATGGGGCAAGGGAAGGTGTTTAACCTTGCTTCTTTGCTTCAGCTTTGTCATTGGAACTCCCCAATATTAAAAGCTACTTCAAGGGTTAATTATTGAGTTCCAATTGGCAGCCTCAGACACAGAAGTGAACTTGGCATAGGAAATGCTCTGATGCTAAACTCATGCCCTCAAGAGTCCATTTCAAAACAGCACAAGCCTCCCAGGGAGATCAAAAGGCATGGGCAGAGGTGGGGGAAGGCATGGGTCTAATTGAATTCAGTGGTGCATTGTCTGGTCAGTTGGAAAAATAACCATAATGAACAGCCCTGAACTTTTGCCCTGTTGTAGACAAGCCATCAGCTGCCCTCACCTCTGACAAGGTTCAAACTGTAAAACACAATTAGCTTTAACAAAAGATCTTCAGCCAGCTGAAATGCAATTTTCAGCTCTTAATTAGAAATGTGAACAATCTTATCATTTAGATGGTAAAAACCATTTAAATTGCTAGTATGAAGTACCCTACAAAGAAAGGGCAAGATGGAGCCAATCTCTGCTTCCCTTTCCCACTTCTCTGAACTTCATGGCTTTGCCAAACCATTTTCACTCCCCGATACCCTGGTGAGCCACATTCATACCCATGACCTCCCCCATGTTGTTTTTCAAGTTTTTAAAAAAGCTATTTTGAATTTTAAAAACCTGGAGAAGATGAGGAGAAAGAGTAGCATATAATTGGCCAATTATGTTTTCTGCAGGCTACTGTATGTGTGAGTGGGAGCTTTCATGCTGAAATCCATTTCCAAAGAAGTAGCATGAGGGTCCAGAAGAGTCTAGTAGGCAGAGCCATAACTAGATGTTTTTGCATCTGAAGCTTTGTTGGCTGGCTGGTTAGTGAGTGGGTATCCACACTGACATATAGATATGGCATGTAGATTGCTGCAGACACAGTTTACATTTTTTTAGAAAACAGACTGTGTCTGCACATGTTTGTACCTAGATCAAGCCATTCTTCCCCTTTAAGAGCCATCATGCAACCTTCTGGCTTAGCAGTAGGGCATGCATTCTTTTTGGTGTGCTTGTTGTTTAGTCTGTTTAGCTGGGAAATGGTAGCTTCCAGCAGCTTCAGGTTCCAACTGCCATTATGGCTGCAGATTCCAAGCAATAGCGAGAGATCAAATGGGGAGAGAGCAAGGAGAGGGAAACAGGGAGGGGTGAAGGGAGAAAATGGAATGGCACCAACAGAGGGAGAGAGGAGTGACATTTTAAAAAATCACTTCCCCTGACCCTCCACAGACAATTAGGGGAAATGCTAAATTGATTGAGCTACAAGGGGTTGTTTGCTGTTCGGATGGGAGGAGTATGCCAAATGGCACGTTCCCCCTCCCCTTGTCCTCAATGGACCCTTTGTATTCAGATCCACTCCACACCCTAAACAGACAATCTATAGAGGCCCTGAAGTAAGCAGAGGTTGGGAGTCCAATTCCCCACTGTGCCTCCTAGGGGAACAGCCAGCCTGTGTAGCCCTGGGCAAGCTGCAGAGTCTCAGGCTGCCCCCAGAAGAAAGGAATAGTACTCTAAACCTAAATACTCTCTACCGAGAAAACCCTGGAAACCACAAATCAGGATTGACGTGATGGCATGTAATGATACAGAGGATGCTAGCTGGTTAAACCTAAGTCATTCAAACTGGAATACACAGGGTGAGGATAGAGGAATGGAGAGGAACAAGTGGACATGAGTGCATAATTTCCTATCAGTTCTGTCCTACGTTTGCCTGTTTTGTGCTTCCTTCTGCCTTGGGGGGGTGAGGGGAACTGGCTGGAGAGTATGTGTTCAGGATGAATAAGTTCACAGCCATGCAGCAGCAACTGTTTGGGCCATGGGTCAAAGTCCTTGCTCCTCCCTGCTAGTTACAGCTCTGCTGGTAGCCTGCACTGTGAGGTCCATGGGACACGTTTTGCGCATCCCTGCTCTCTAACCTGTCAAAAACAACATTAAGTGTGGAAGTCTTGTTATCACATCATCCTTCTATATCCAAGCAAGAAGAATACAGTATGCCAGTTACACATCTTGCAGGTGATGTCATTACTCCCTCTCTGGGGAGAAAAAGCCTTACACTTCTGAGTGGTTTATTACTGAGCTGCCTATTACTGTTATAGTTCTGAATTTCAGTAGATGTCTTGGTTAGGTTTATGGAATTCCAGTACAAGGAACTGGGCAGCAATAATTAGATCTATGACTGAGAAGAGGAGCACAGGATCTTTTTTAAAAAATAAACAACTTTGCCTCTTGCAGATTGTTGTCAGGGTTTATCACAGGAAGGCTATTGTGATCAAAATATCAGTCAGCAAGCTTGAAGCTGCTAAAGTCTTCTATGTACTGTACTGTATTCTTAATGTACAAAGGAAGACAGAGAAAACTAGAGAGGATTTTTTAGTTGTTGAAGTTTTTTTTAAGAAATGCTGTGATTTGGACTAATGCTTTCTTTCAATGACCATTACCACCATCATTATTATAAACAGCTTAGATTCAAATATTTCAAAGCAGTGTATAACTGGACAATATAAAATACACATGCAAATAAAGGCCAATGAAATTAGCATTAAACATAGTTATGTGGTCTATGAAATAGAGGGTATGATTGGACTGTACAGAGAAGGCTTACATAAATGGATATATTTTCAGTGTGAGCCTAAAACTAAAAGTAGATTTGTGTCCATCAGTCTCACTGCTACAGGTCACCCTTCATGCCTCCTTGTGTCCCTCAGAACAATATAAACAACATGAGCTAACTAAGATAATAAAATGCATGGCATTTATGAAGACAGAGGAAATGAAATCAGTGCAGTGAATTGCTCACTCTGGCCTTGTGTTGAGGCTCAAACTTCATCCTGTTCTTTAAAGTATGGCCCACTTCTATTTTTAAAAGGTGCTGGAGTTCAGTTGAGGTTAGAAACTGTATCCTTACACTTTGTCAGCTTCACCATTTTTATACTTATTCTGGACACCTCTGGGAAGTTATTTTTTAAGACCATAAAACCAGAATCCTCTGCGCAGCATGCTGGCTGGGGATTTTGGGAACTGTAGTTAAAAAAAGCGCGCGCACACAACATTTCCAGCACTGACCTCCTGTGCACCACATCTAACTTTTCAAGTCATGAATTCCCTCTCTGCAAGAAGCACTCTTGTGTTTCATATCCCATGACAAATGAGCATACCAGATGGATTTCTCACAGCGGCCGATCAGCCCACTCTGTCTATCCTTTTGCAACATGTTTCATCACTCAGTTAAGGGGGAGGGGAAGCTGAGTTTGAAACTGGTGTTGAGTGCTGCAGTATCTGTTAACAACCCTGTTGCCAGAGAAGTGTTTTTTCCAAATCGCTTTTGTTTTCCATTGGTGTGCAAGCAAATGTCTTGGGTGAGCCTTGTTTTGATCATTGCAGTTTGGGCTGCAGTTGCTGAAAGATTGCTATGCCAGCAAAAACAATGTTTGGGCTTCCGTCTGATCGCTATAGCATTCTCAAATAGGAACTTGGCTCAAAGAAGTTGTTTTTGGATTACCATAATCCCCCAGCCAGGGTGACCATGCTGGCTGGGGCATTCTGGAGCTTGTCCAGTGACTTATTCAGGCTCTGTGCTACAGCAGCCTCTTTTGAACCAAGCACTGTCCATATATGTTGGACCCCTCCATCTATCATACCAAGGCAAGAGAAGGCTGTTGCAGACTTCTTCAAATAGTCTATATGAGCCTTTCCGAAGCACATGTCCTCCAGACATGTTGATCATGGCTGATCTAGATCAGGGTTATTGAGGGGATGACCATGATGATTGAAGTCATAGTCCTGCTGGTAACTGGGTTACCAAATTGAGGAAGGCTGCTGTAGAGCAGCAACAAAAAAGTATACTTGGAGGGGACTGAAAAACAGAGCTTGCTTTTGAGCTGATAGGTAGCTATGCTCACAGCTCAGTGCCAGGATTTCTAAAAATATCTACAATGCAAATACAGTCATGGTGGTGATAGTTAGACATTTTTTAAAGGAGGCTACCAAGGCACGGGAATGCCAGGACGAACAGGAAAGGGAAGATCTGTGCTACACCTAGACAGATGATTGCTTTACGTTGCTTCTATGCTCATTTTGCAAGCAAAAGAAGGCCTAGACTGGAATTACAGCCTTAATTTAGGCGATAGGATCCTTTTTCATGTTTGAAAACTTGATTAAAATGACACTTCTGTATATTTATTTATACAATCTCCCCAAAGATACACAGTAAAGCTTTGCTCTGTAGTACCTCGTGTGTATTCAGATTGTATGGCATCCAGGTAGACTATGTTTGTAAATAGATAAAACTAAAACAAACGCTGTATACCTGCAGCTGCTGTAATACAGGCCTTGCCTACTTCTTCATCCATTTTTTAAAAGAAAGAAAAATCATTGGTACAAAGTTGTCTGCTCTTTGCAAGAAAATTATTTTGTAGAGAAGCTTGTCATTCTGAAGCAAGACATTATCTTTTAAAATGCTATGAAATTAGCTTACAGCACAATGCTGGCCCATCCATTGGACAGACAGGATATTTGTTCAGAACAATCTACTATCACCTCATCCCCTGGCCAGAGTTGTTGTCGCCAAAAGGTGCAGAACAGGTGGGGCGGGGGGAGAGAGAAGTGGGAATAATAGTAAAGATGACTGATTATAAGAGAAATTTATCCTAGGGGAGAAGAGACATTAGTTACTTGCAATTAGTTCCTTTTCTCCAGTAACAAACATACAGTATAACTCACAATTACAACTATGGATAATTAATAACTGAAATGTCTTTTGTGATGCAACTGTAGCTTTTAGTTACTTGTACAAGTTGCAGGGTTGTAGTTTCACTAAATGGTGGAAATGAAATATCACATGCTTCTGCCACATTTTATATTCTGCGGTAGATGTTGAGGCAAAGTGGACAGAAGAAGAGGGCAGCTTCTAGCTTAAAGATTAAAAAATAAACTAAAAGTAACATACTTTTGAGAAACGTGCATGTGAGCAGTTGTCTTTTGAATACTGCAATTATAACAGTAAGGTTGGAGTTTGGGAGACACTGGAATTAACAAGTGTAGCTAATTATTTTTAGAGGAACTTTCTAAATTCAGGGTTTCTCATCCTTGTCACAAGGACATGCCTGGAGAGGCAGAAATAGGCTGATGTTTGTAATTCACAGCCAAGTCTTAGTTCTCTCTGCTTCCATTTTAGGTATATGGAAAGGACCGGACACTCAGCATGAGGAGGAATGGCATTTTAAGTTGGGAAAGAGAAGTTCAGAACAGCCAGCTCGGGAGGAAGTTTTTGTTTGTTGCATAAAATAAGCCCAAGGGAAAAGGAGTGGGACAGATACTGGCTTTTTTCCCTTTGTGTGCGGCTCTTTCATGCAACCAAGACAAGGATAGTTGGGAAGGAAAGACAAGCAACTGAACTTCAGGGCTACTAGAGCAGAGAAAAGCAAGTCATGTCACACCTCACAGATTCCTAAAGCTACCTCAGAGGTTCACAAAATTTTTGTAATACACCTTCTTTCTTATTTTTAAAGACGCTCTCTGCTTTTTCTTGTTCCCAGGATTTCCTAGTTGCTAAAAGTGGGATAAAACCTAAAACCCTATCAAACAAGGTATCACATTCTAATACCTACAGATCTTCTCCCCCTACTTATTCTTTCCCTTGAGATCGTGCAGACGCCACAATTTCAACTAACAGAAGCTGTGCCCAAGTAGACTTTTTAAACTGGCATCCTGTCTGTGGAAAGAGAAACTGAAGGGGGCCATTTCACTAGGTTTCTCCAGGGGAAGGAGGAAGTACTCCAACAATTTCTCAGAGATGGAACTCACCATTAGTAGTAGTTGTAGCACAGCTTTGTTCATTTCCTCTGGAGGTTTTTTTGTTTTCTTGCACGGCAACTGCAAGTGGCAATAACAATAACTGTGTTGACAGCCCAACTACCATTTTATTTCCTCCACAATGCACACTACTGTATTCTAAACCATTGTATTGTTGGGATTCAGAAGCACCCCTCAAAAAACAGTGAATACTTTTTAAAGAAATAATTCTGCAGAGTTGCCTTCTGTTTCTTGGGAGGTAAGAAACAAAAATCAGAATGTTTTCCAGAACAATGTTAATTGAGTAATTATTTTGATTCTTCAAGGTCCAGTACCTCCCCTGAGTTTTTCCAAAATTCTGTACTGTGGAAGAATAATTATAGATACATCTTGTCTAATAATATAACTTAACCCCCCTAAACCCTGCAGCCAATTTTAGGGACAGCAGCATGGCATCCAGTTGTAGGGAAAGGGTGAAGCCAATATTGTGCCTTCGTTTGCCCTTCAATTGCTCAAATATTTTATTTTTCACATGAAAGAGGCTTCAATTTTCCTGCCTTGCTTTCAAGGTTCTTCAGAATTTCTTTTGGTTATATTTTTGAGCTCGCTTCTCATAACATTGCAGGTTGCTACAAATGCCATGCTCTTTGTATTAATAATAATCATGTACCTTCAAGTCAAGTCTGAATTATAGCAACACATTTTCAGGGTTTTCCAGGCAGAGAATATTCAGAAGTGGTTTACCGTTCCCTTCTTCTGAGGGTGTCTTGGGACTGTGCAGCTTGCTCAAGGCCACACAGGCTGTATCTGCTTGCAAAAGGTACAGTGGGGAATTGAGCTCCCAACCTCTGACTCTGGAGCCAGATACCTAAACTACTGAGCTATACAGCCAACATACTCTTTGTATTACACATCTCATTGTCCCTCTGCAGCTTCCCTGATATATCCACATACTTTGCAGCCATGAAGTAAGTTGGTTAAGCAGAAGAACTCTGCCCTTACCCATGAAAATTTCTCCCAAAGTTCTCCCCTTATGAATTTCTTTCCTTTCAAATTTATGAATAATGGCCTCATGAGATAAATTTTCTCTGCAGCCCTTATAATTTCAAAATCAAGTCAGTTTTTCCCTTCCTGTCCCCCCTTCCAGTCCAACTTCTCTTTTGTAACATTTTGCCTCAAAAAGACATAAGGTAATTTGAAAAGCTTGCACATTTTTTCTGCTCATTAGGTTAATCTAAACATATATTACACTAATATGGGTTTAAAGGCAATTGTTAATCCCAACGAGAATACCCCCCCCCCCGAATGAGTGGGATTTACTAATGTAACACCGATGATTCAATGGGTCTACTCTACTCGCCACTAACAGTTGGATTTAGCTCAGAAATTTTGAAACACCATAGAAGTTTATTGAAGAGATCTTTCAACTCCCACAAAGAAAGGTATTGTGTTGTGTTTTGTTGTTTTGATTTTGGACTACTGTTCCCAGAACTCCCTGGTGGGTGAAAAGATATTAACCAGATACTTCTAAAAATATACTTTAAAATGCAAAAATGATTGGCTTCCCGCAACATTCCTGCAAATGACTTCTCCACCAAATGATTTAGTAGTAACACATCAATTTTTCTTGCCATAACCATCAAAAAGAACGTTACAGGTCATTACATTATTTCATAAAACCTAATATGAGCTCAAAAGCAACACTGTATTACCTGTAATGTGGTACAGTTAAACTCCAGAAGCTCCAAAAAATTAGAAAGACGCACTAGAGGGCACAGATTTGTATTTTTGGACTATAGTTTCCATAAGCACTGCAGTCCAAAAAGAGGAATCTGCACAACTCTAAGAAGTACTCGTTCCTCAGACATAACCATTTATCATGACAAATGTATCAGGAGCTTGTCCTCAGGGGAGATTTTCCAGTTTCTGCTTTATAATTGCGGTTGACTACAATTCCACAGTTTTCCATTTTGGGAATGAGGGCGTTCTTTAGAATCTAACAATTTCCTCCGACGTTTCTCACCTGGTATATCAATAATGAGCCAACCATCTTCTTCTTCCTCTCTAGAGACAAAAGGCTTGGGTTCCACAAGGTCCCCAGGTGCACTGCTTTCACTGAAGAAGAGGCTTGTGAAGCGCTGGAACATGGCTGGAGAACTCTTTCTGAGGTGGACTTAGGGAGAAGGATGGCAATGTATTTGTAAACGTCTGTTTCTGTCTGAGGAGCTGGAAGATGCTGATGGAGAGCACAAGTTGGGATTAGCAGATGGACAATTCCTTCTGAAAGGCAGGAGCTGTTTGTTCCTTAGCAAAATCCGAGTTGAGTTACATATAGTGCAATCATAAGGTTTTTCACTTGGCTTCAGTGCAAAGGCCTGCAAAGAAAGAAAAAATTCATTCAGGGCCTCTGGAAGGCAAAAGCTTTTGGAATCACGAGGAACTCAGATGGCCTGGAGAAAGGAGGGGAAGGAAATCTTTGCATGGATCATAATCTCAATTAGCCTTGGTCATTTTACTTGACATTGCCTTCTACATGTTAGAATACTGACAAAATTTTCTTCTGCATTTCTTTCAACTGTACTCTTAGGTTTGATTTAAAACTGATCAAAGGAGGAGGAAGGGGGGGGCTTGGGATCTCATGCTTACCTTTACTTATGAGATGGACAAAGTTATGTTTGTACATGTCCTACCTTAAACTACACAACTATTTCTCTGACATCCTGCAGCATTCCGGGTTTCCCACACTTCAGCTGAAGCTCAGGGGAAGGTCATATAATGCCTCCACCACAGAGATTTTTAAGATCAGAAAGTATAGGCAGCCAGAAAACTGCAGAACAGTGATGAGCTGAGCAGTAGGAAAACAAAGAAAAGGGAGCTCTCTTTGCCACCTCACAATGCTAAGCTCAGCTTGCAAACAAACAAACAAACAAACAAACAAGACATTCTAAAGAAATGAATGAAGCAGAAAAATGGAATCTTCCTTTACGGGGAAGGAAAAAATGGGGAATTTACAGGACAGATTTTGACACAAAATATATCATAGCTTTTCTTTAGAGCTTGACACAACACTGCCTTCCCTCACACCTGCCACAGGCATACAGAAGAGCAGCAACATAATACACATGTGCATCATCCTTATCTTAAAACTGCACAGCTGGAACGGACTTTATGGATCATTGAGTCTAGCCCCTGTCAAGGAGGCACAGTGGGGAATCGAACTCCCAACCAGATATCTAAACCACTGAACTAATGCAAGATGTATCTAGAATTATTCATCGGAGACCTGAGGATGGTGTTTGTGTACTCTGAATAACGATAACCAGAAGTTAGTCACATTTTCTCAAAATAATTTTTTTCTGCATTTTTTAAAAATGCACCTCCACCTTACATTCCTGGAAATAAAAGACAAGTTTGTGGATTCCCCCACCCCATATATTCTCTGCCATGTTTTTGGGTGGTGACTGCTCTTCCCTTGCACATGCTGCCACTATCTTCTAGATTCCTGCTAAGGATCAGGCAATGTGCAGGATGCAAAATAATGGGCGGAATACTGACTCAGTTGCCAGTCACAGTGACAGCATGGAACCAGAAGAGTATGCAGCATCTTTTATGCCTAGTTTAGGTTTATCTCAGTTTTACTGGATAAGAATCTTCAAATACTGAGTTGAGCTCTCTCTGCTTCCAGGATGCCCCATGTGAGGAACTTTCCTACATCTCCTGTTTCCTTTCACTAATATTAACCTACTTCCTCCCACAAACATGCAAATAAGCCCTGCATACATTCTCTTCTCATTCACACTACATGTGTTGACCACCAGTTTGTGATATTGATGGATGGGAATTATATAAATAAGACTAAACTGTCATAGCATGAGTTCTTTTTCTGTTTCTATTTGCCCCACAGTCTGTGGGGCTGCAGTCTCAGACAAATGGCAATGTTCCTTCTGATGCCTTTCTCAAACCACATTAGCAGGAAAGACATCAATGGTGATCTATAAACACCCACCCATGATCTTTGCTTCCCAACGGTCTCTAACTACCTCAAAAGACTGTTGTTTCTCCTTTGTTGGCCCTAAGGGCTTAGGACTGCATCCAGAAAACTTGCATGTTACCATGATCCTGTGAAGCCTTTGGCACAACCCTCCTAGTTTTCATGCCCTACTGTAATTCAATTAACTTATTAGTTTCATCCTTTCTTTGCTTACTCCCTCTTCCTTTGTGAGTCTAGAGAACATGGTAGCTGCTTTCCCAATGCGTTTATCCAGCTTGACATCTAGGGAGAGAGTGTCAGAGATTGTTGAGCCAAGGTACACAAAGTCATGAACAACCTCCAATTTTTGCATGTAGATGGTAATAGAGGGAGGTGAATCCACGCCATGGCCCATGACTTGTGTTTTCTTCAGGCTGATTGTTAGTCCAAAGTCTTGGCAGGCCTTGCTAAAACGATTCATGAGTTGTTGGAGGTCCTCAGCAGAGTGGCCAACAACGGCTGCATCATCAGCAAAGAGGAAGTCCTGCATGCATTTCACTTTGACTTTGATCTTTGCTTTCAATCTAGAGAGATTAAAGAGCTTTCCATCTGATCTAGTCCAGAGATAGACGCAGTTCCAAAGGCATGCTTCAGCATGACAGCAAAAAAGGTCCCAAACAGGGTTGGTGTGAGGACACAGCCCTGTTTCACTCTGCTTCGGATGTCAAAGGCATCTAATGTTGAGCCATCAAGAACTACAGTGTCCTTCATTTCCTCATGAAAGGACCTGATGATGTTAAGGAGTCGAGATGGACATCTAATCTTGGGAAGTACTTTAAAAAGGCCATCCCTGCTAACCAAATCCCTGCTAACCAAGTCCCTGCCTTTGTGAGATCTATGAAGGCCACAAAGAGTGGCTGTCGTTGTTCCCTACATTTCTCCTGCAGTAGTAATAGCAGTAATAGACCTTGTAGTAAGAAGTGGCACTCCTTATGGCAAAATACTAGGAAGAGATTCCTAAAGAGTCCTCAGGCGATGACCATCTATCCTTTCCCTGAATTCTGAAGAAACAAATTCTACAGCTACTCTACATTCGCCCCCCCACCACACAAGCTCCACTACTATAAACTTCTCCCAAGGAATCAGCTTGCAGTTTTCTACCTGTAATTTAAATCCATGGCTTCTTCTATCCATCTCATTCCCCCTTTCCCTTTATTACTGTTACTTTGAGTCCAGAGGTGTTTACAGCGCGTTGATACTGAGCTGTTCTCTCAGCAACCCTATGTGTGAGATTGTGACTGGCTTGAAGTCACCTCGTGAGTCGAAAACCTGGAAATATTCAATCAAAAGTTGCAAGTCCTTATTTCAGAGTAGAATGGTCTTGAACACTATGCTTCAGTGACTCTGAATTTGTCATAAACAAGTATTTGAAAGCTAGTTATATATTCAACCAGAACCAACAGAGGACACCATAAAGAAACAGTTTTGATGTTAGGTTCTAGAAAGTGATGGATCATAAATATTCCTACTAGTTTTTCAGATAATTTTCTTAATAGTGATATCATTGGAACAGTACTAGAGGGCAGAAGCCAAGGACCTTCCAGCCACTGCAGATTTACAATATTATGAAGTAAGTGAACTAAACCATGTCAAAATCTCAAGAAAAAAGGCTGAGGTAGTAGTGAGTTAAGATCAGAGTCTATGCCTACCAAACTTTGAGCATCTAGAGAGCAGACTCAGCAGGTGCATGCATCACCTGATCAAAGTCTTCCCCACTTTGATGAGATGCATTTTATTTCTACTGAAATTCCAGTAATTTCTCCCCAACATTTGTCTAGAAATCAGAACATGCAAGTATTATGCAGAACTGTATCTCCTATTGTCCTCTCTAATGAGGAAGGTTTATTGGCCATTGTCTTTACATGGTTTATTTTCTATCTTTATAGTTGGGGAGGAGGGATTTGTACCAAGGTCTTCTCAATGTGACCTGCAATCCTATGCACGTCTAGTCACACATAAATCCACCAAATTCATTGATGCTGACACCTGAATAAACAGCCAGGGTACAGCACTTTAATCAACACACTCCGTAATCTCTTCTAGCATTGCAGTGGGCTTTTTTATTTTTACCTTCCTGACTACAGCTCCTAGAATCCCCTAGCCAACATGGCCAAACTCTGAATTCAGGTCTTCCTTTTCATATCAACCATTCATTCAGTCCCTGATCTGGTACTAGCTGTGGGTCTACACACAACCATCCTCCAACTCCAGCTTCCTGCAAACAACAATGTAGCTCCAGAGTTTCTGTTTCAGCCAGCTGTATGATACAAGGACACTGAATGCATCACAGAAGGGATCCGAGGTTTGAGAGCCCAGAAAAAAAAGCATAATGGTAACTGCAGCTGGCGTGTAATTTTCTACCTAGAAGTCTTTAATTCATCCTAGCAGTTTTTGCCCATAGCATAATACTTGCCCCACAACGTATTGCATAGATGCCTTGTTTCCTGCACTCTCTCCATCACTTCTGCTGACTACAGAAGACCTATTCTCCACATCCTGCTGGTTCTGTCCAACTGGATTTGTACAGGGATATGATTTGGTTCAGGGGCAGATGGTGCCTTCTTCTTTTTCCATGAAAACAGCCCTTGTCCTATCAAAAGCCTTTAGTTTAATGCCTTTGGGGACCCACACATAACAATGATGGATGGCAGCCAGTACCTAAGGAGAGAGTTGTAATGGAAGTCATTATGATGCCAGCAACACATATACGACATGGCACCAATGGATGAATCCTGAAGGTGTAGGAGAAGTTTGGTAGGTTAGGTTAAATCATAAGGCTGTGGGACAAATAAGATGTGGTTTACTTATCGTTTGCCTGGGACAATTTATATATCTTCCTATATTTTCCATATATAAACATGACTCCCACTAATTTTAATGGGATCCAAAAGGCACTCT
Source organism: Pogona vitticeps (assembly GCF_051106095.1). Classification (NCBI taxonomy): domain Eukaryota; kingdom Metazoa; phylum Chordata; class Lepidosauria; order Squamata; family Agamidae; genus Pogona; species Pogona vitticeps. The sequence goes on from NC_135786.1 coordinate 32,338,915, forward strand.
TACTAGAGATTGTCCTGTTGCATTCCACCTTGAATTCATACATTCATACATGTGTGAAAGAGCACTGTTTGTTTGCAAAAGCTGTTTCCTGTGTAACCAGTGTTTCAGTTCTTGCATATTTATGTATGTAGTCTGGACTCCCGGAGTGTCCCAGCTTAAAATAGAACCCATTTCCCAGCACATACCAGGTTTAAAGTTGTCATATTAATCACAAGCTTTAAAAGGTTGTATTTACAGGGCCAGTTCTGCTGTCAGGCAGAATGAGGCAGCCATTTCAGGCAACTGTCTTGAGGTGTCAAGGAAGGGGCAGGACATTTTTGTTTATTTCATACATTGCTGTATTTTTACTGTGAAGGAGTAGTGATTGTGAGACTGGCCTTGAATATAATGCTCTTTGACTGGAGATTGTTGGGGCATTTGTTGCTCTGCCACAGGCAGAAAAAGGGTTTTAAGCCAGCTTTATTGATGGAAAAGAGATGGTGCCATTTGTCCTGGCAGACACTGCAAAGGAGTTGCTGCATACACAGAAAAATAGGGCCAGTCCTGCCATTAGGTGAGTGAGGGCACTGCCTTAGGAAGCAGATTTTAAATTGCATATTCAAAATAGCAGTTGATTGAGTTTGTTAGTTATCTGGTTTATTCTTGCTGTGTTTTGTACAGCAAAGGAAGTGGGGAAATGGTTGTGAGCTTGTTCTGCTTTAGCTCCCATAGTAGCATGACAGGCGTTCTGTGCTACGCAATTGATTTATCTGATTGAGGGCAGCAGACACCATTTCTTGCTCCACCTTAGGCATCAATATGTCTTGGAATTACCTCAATGGATGGACAAGATCAATTTATCATGGTCAGAATTTGTATTTCTTAACAGAATATATTTAAGAGGAAAAGTACTACCTCACATGGAGAACATAACCAGAAAACGTATGCATAAGTGGATTGTGTTCCCCTGTTGCCTGTAATATCTCTGAAGACTCTTGAAAGAGAAGGAGACTGTTCTCAGAATTAAGAGTATACAGAACTGTTTTCAAGTCTGGGAAATTACCCGCATGTACTGGTGGGCGGGCGGGTGGGCATGCTATTAGGGTAAATGGTTGATTTGGATACGAACTCTCTCAGGGGCAGTACCCAAATATTCCTAGCTCAGGATCCCTTTAAAGCCTTCTCAGCTCCAGCCTTTAGCAGTGTCCCTCACAAACAAGCTCAGCTGTACTCATCCTAAGAACAACAATGGATTTTTCAGCCCTTCAACCAATCAACAAATCCCTCCTGAAATGCAGTAACATTAGTGAAATTGAAAAGAAGATTGTGGTGGCGGCAGCAATAGTAGGCAGGCAGTGGAGTGGGTGGAAGGACTGCAATTTACATTGCACAGCACTGAGCAACAGCTGAGAACAGGAAATGTGAGCAATGCAGATGGCAGCAAAACCAAGAGGGAAAAGGAACAATTGTCTGTCCAGATAACTGAGGGAAGACATTGTGGGCATGGGGTGGTGGTGGTGCATGTTCACTTATGACAAGGCATCCTTTATATCTTACTCTCCCAGCAGTAAGAGAGAAAGGGACCATTTTTTTCCCTGAAAAGAAAAGGGACACATCTTAATCTGTTTATATGGAACATTATCCTGCTCAAAGACCGATGAAAAATAACTTCATATAAACAAGATTCTGCTCCAGATTCCAGATCACAGGCACAACTTTGCAGGGTATCAAATGTTCTGTGGGACAAGCTTAGCAGAAGTGTACAGGATTTCACCATGCAACACACAGCAAGAGAGACCAGAGATTTCACCAGACACCTTTTCACAACATCCTCCCAAATGACTGTAAAGGGGCTTGAAGAAAATCCGGGAAAGGGAGACATAATGTTTACAAAATTATTTACTTGTAGTTGAATAACCAAGGGTTTCCATCTAACTAGAATCATAGAATCACAGAACTGTAGAGCTAGAAGGGGCCTGATGGGCCTCTGAGTTCAACCCTTTCCAAAGCATAAAATCCACAACTGAATTACCCCTGACAAGTTGCCATCCAGGCTCTTTTAAAAAAAAATCTCCAGTGAAGGAGAGTCCACCACCCACCAAGGCAGTCCACTCAAAATACCCTGACAATAGTGGTGTCACAGCTCCCAGAGTTGAGGTGATGGGACACTCTGATCATCAAAGATTATGAAGTCCTCCCTCACCCCTTCAGACTTCCCAGGGTCCCCTCGTCATAGCTGCAGTCCTCACAGGAACTGGCAGAGACAAGAAGGACTAGTTATCCAGAAGCACTGCATACATCTTTGTGTGCTATCTTTGTTTAATACAACATATCTGGGATGGCTTGGACTTAAATAAATAATTGAGATGCACTAGCTGTACTAAAGACCAAGAAGAGGTCCTGGAGGAGATTTTTTAAAATGTTGGAAGTGGTTTGTTGATAGAGATCAACCATGCTGCCTACATTTTTTTTATTCTTCTTGGGGGTTTAACTATTTACTTTGACAAATGCCTGCACTTTTAAGCCTGATCGCTCCATCAACATCACTACTGGTGTCTATAAACAGATAAAACTTTGCTATGTGTCATCCAGTCACTTCTAAAAATGTATGACTGTACCCATATCTACACCAGAGGAACAGTTCAGACTGGCAGTAGTACTAGGTATGCAACAGCTTCTTATCTGAATTACAGGTGTGCCATTTAAAAATAGGGGAAAACATACCGTAATTGCAACATAAAGGTTTGCACTTCATGTGATGTTACACATGTGAAATAATTATTGCTAGCACAGTTTCACATGAACATTGTGTGAATATAGTTATATCTTTACTGTAATCAACTTAAAAGGAAGAGAAAAATAAGGAATAGAAGTTAAACAGATGAAAGCTGCAATTCTGTACACAGTGCCCCAAAGATAGTACCCATTGAGTTGGCTCTAGATTAACCATTCCAGACATGAAAAGAACCCTCCTGATCACAGAAGGCAAAGCAAAAATGGCATGAAAAGCTGGCAATCTCTGTTGCCAGTTTCCTTGTAGCCTCTTGTGTCACCTTTCCTGCTGTTTCAGGAACTCCCCAGCCCTCAGCTTTATGGGTCAACAGCATCCCATTCCCTGGGATTTCAAGGCCAAAACCTGAGACCAAGATGGTGGGAGTTTGTGATGTCAGAGAGGAAGGTAATATTATCACAGGGGGCAAGCAAGGTTTGGGAGTGGGCTAGCTGCTGCTGGCAACAGTGGAATGGGGATAAGCAGACCCAGAAACCAGATAAAGCCAGGTTAACAGGATAATGAGGCAATCAAGAGCAATTTCAGGCAGGACTTTTCCCCGCTAGATCTATCTAGACATTCCTGGTGGTCTCCCATCCAAATATTCATCAGGCCTGACCTTCCTCAGCCACGGAAATGAAATGAAAGTAGTGCATCTAAGGTGGCATCTCTACTGCTTTGAAATCACTGAATTAAAAGTGGGATGGAAATATTATTTATTTATTTATTTATTTATTTATTTATTTATTTATTTATTTATTTATTTATACATACATACATACATACATACATACATACATACATACATACATACATACATACATACATACATACATACATACATACATACATACATACATACATACATACCCCGCCCATCTGGTCTTGCGACCACTCTAGGTGGCTTCCAGATACATAAATAAAAACATACAAATATACACAAAAATTATACACAAAAAATGAATAAATAACTTCGAGAGGGAAAGCAAATTTCAAAAGGGAGGTATGAGCTGGTCTGATTTGCAGAAATGCACAAAAAGAAGAAGAAGAAGAAGAAGAAGAAGAAGAAGAAGAAGAAGAAGAAGAAGAAGAAGAAGAAAGAAAGAAAGAAAGAAAGAAAGAAAGAAAGAAAGAAAGAAAGAAAGAAAGAAAGAAAGAAAGAAAGAAAGAAAGAAAGAAAGAAAGAAAGAAAGAAAATTGCATTAAAAAAAAGTTAATGTAGAAACCCAGAATAGCCTGATCAGGATTGAGGAAGTTCAGTGATAATCAAACACTGCATTGCCAGATATGGTTAAGGGATTATTGCAGGAAAGGGCCAAAAAAGTGGGAAAGGTGGGGAATAAAAGTGAGCACTCTGAAATGGCTCATAGCTGGCTGGCATATTGAATGGGATTACTCCAAATGGTGACTTTTTGGGAGGGGCAGATCCTACTTTATTATTGAATGTAGTGAATAAAGAAGCCAAGATCTGCAGCCACAACCATTGTCCCTTTCTAGTTTTTACTCGGCCAAGATTAGATTACCCTTGGGTTAGCGAGCCTTACTTGAGGACAACATAGTGGGAAGCCACAAATGCTCTGAAGACATTTCACGGGGAATAGAAATGTGGGCTATGAGACCGACGAAGCTCACACTCACCCACCCACCCACAAGTAAGCACTGGGGGTGGAAATGCTCTGTGTCTTCATATGACCCAGTTCTGAGGCAATCTGTCCCAGCAGGATGCAGGAAATAGGGAATAACTGTATGCATCCCCCCTCTCCCCTATTGTGTCTAAAGAAGAAAGTGACAGGGCTCAGGCTGTATAACGGTAAGCCTAGCAGGCACCATCTGCTCACAGTGAGAGGGGATTACAGTTTCAGGGGGACAAAGTCTCCTCTTCCCCCTTCATTCAAAATCAAGAAAGAGGATGTTGGTGCCACCAAGCTCTGCTTTGGGAGATTCAGTTCCTGCATGTAAACTTCTCCACCCCTTGATTTTTCATTATCTCCTCTTCTTGCCCTTGGCCAGTCACTCCCAAATTCTGCACAGTAGGAAATTAATTACATCACCATGAGGCTCCTGAGTGTCTCCATTAGTCATTAACACTGATGTCCTGTCCTGCCTGGTTGTCCACCTCTACAGTCTCTTTAGAATCGTAACATTTCAGAATCGCAAAGGAGTTTGGAGGTTACCATTCCCATCCCCACCTCAGTGCAGAATCTGCAAGGTCACGTGCAACTGGAGCAACCCTAACAGATGGCTCTGTGACCTCCGATTAAATGCTTCCAGATAAGTACTTCCAAGACAGTCTGTTAAGGGCGGATTGTAAAACACTTCTAACTTTTGGGTAGTTTCTCCCAACATTTAGTCTAAACCTGCTTTTCTTCTTCTTTTCCTTTTACATCCTTAGTTCCTAATACTAGTTGTGCTATCTCCCTTCGTCTGCTTGCAGGAAGAGAAAAGAAAAAGGGGCAAGGCACTGAAAACAATACAATACAAACAGAAATGGGATTTTTGAAAATGTCAGTGTGTATTTATTAAAAATTGTCCAGTGAATTTCAGAATATAGTTAGAGGGAAAGAATACTGTTTCCCAGAATGAACTGTGAGGTTTTTGTTAAACATCCAGAAGCACTTTGAGAACCATGTCTCGTCTCTTCTCACACTACCTTCTACAGGAGATAGAATCTATAGGTGCCTCTCTTGTACTTTATATACACATGTGTTTGGGTCCTTCCATGTTGTTTGTGCATCTGCATTACAATCCAATTAGGGAGTCCGGTCATTCCAACAACTCCTGGTAGGATGCCAGGGTTGGTCATCCTTGTATCTACCCCCGGGAAAAGAGTCCTCTTTGATCTGGCATCATGTTAGATGACACGCCTCATCAGCTCCAAGTTGTCCACTTATGACAGCTATTGGGGATGATGGGTGTGGTACTCCAACACATATCGTCTACAAACTTTTCAACTTCGTCAACACACAAAAGAAAAAGCACACACACTTGCACTGTGTAAGCTGCTGGGCATTTTCTGATCTGAGAAAAATTCAGGTGTGTTTGAAAGTTAGCAGTAGCGGTAGGTTTGTGGTTAGGATTAAATGTACTAATCTTATACTTTTTGCAGCAACTAAGAATTACAATCTCCTCCCTGAACTGAGCCAATTTACTGTTAACTAGTTTATATAATCTCTGTTCCTCAGCACTATGGTTTGCTTGAGAATGAAGGACACAAGACATATTTTGTTTCTGATACATTATATTAGTTGAAAGAAAAAACTACTCTAATAGAAAATACAGATGATTTGTTTGGATGGTTTTTGCCACAGCCAGTTTTTATCTGCAAAAAAACACTGTACATGGCAATTAGTTGAAATTTAGGAAAACCGTCACAAAATGCCTGCATGATATGCCTAGTTCTCTCTATATTCTGCATCAAAATGCATCAGTCATGCATAATTCTAGGTATATAAAATTAGCCAGTACATCCAAAGGGACAATAATGATTTTGAACAATGCACTATTAAATCCCTGCAGGATCTGCTGAGTCCTGTTTCTTCATTTTAAAAAAGTGTTTTATGCAAGCTAGCTTACTTTGCTTCTAGAAGGCCATAAACACAGCCGGATTTAAACATTTAGGAAAGAAACTTACTAAAAGGCTTCCAGATGTGTTAGGAGGTGGGAATAGATGTGGGAGAAAGTACTCTTATTCACTTAAACAACCGCTCTAAGGTTGTATTTATGTGCATATTGGCCATAGCTCAGAAATATTAATTTTTGGACAATAGCCTCCAGAATGCCTCAGCTAGCATGGCTTACACCGACTTGCATTCTCCAGCTAAATGGGTTGAGCTACAGCCCGCCCAATCCCCATGCTATCTGAGGATGACTGGAATTGACTCAATGGAACTCCTCTCGTGAGATTTACTAGGCTAAGTGACAGGATTTTGACCAGTGTTCAACCTCAAAAGATTGCCCTTCCTTTTACCACACAAGATCCTCTAGAAAAGGAGAGTGCAACATGTAGATGTGATTTGACTGCAACTCCCAAGAGTCCTTGCCAGCACATCCAGCACAGGGGGGTGTTGGAAAAAAGGGTCTACAGTAACAACATCTAACATTATAGAGGGGGCCGTTTGCTCATCCCTTCTCTAGAAGATCCACTGGGAAACAGGTATCAGTCTTCTAGTTGTCTCATGAGAATAGACAAGCTGGCTTCATGATATCAGACCATACCTTATTTTGAAGGAACCAACGTTTTTGAATGCTCGTCATTTGGCAGATAAAAACTAAACCAGAACTGAAATGTGTTATTCTGCATTCTCCTAAGCAATTTGTTCTATGAATCACAGGCTCTCCCGAATAATCCTCTTAGGTAACACCAGCAGGGGGGAAAAACCCCAAGAAGGAACATTTGAAAAACAGCAGCTAGTGATGCACATGAACACAACACTATAAGAAGGGAGGAGTGGGTAGCTCTTTTTTTGTAATTAACTGGGACGAGGCTTCTAGAATTGAACAGAGCTATTATAATAGCAGCAAACTACCTATTCAGAATGAGAAAATTTCTTCTCCAGATAAACCCTTCCAACCACTTCAGAACAGAATGGGCATTGAAACCACACTATGGAAAACTTTCCAAAACAAATCTAAGAATATCTACACCGCCACACCAAACAAAGGCAGTATGTCCTTATGCTATGGTGCTTGAGAATTGCTGTCCTCTTATCACCTCCTACTCAAATACCATGATTGTGCATGAAGAAGTAGCCTGATCCCTCACTTTGCCATCTGTACTCAGCTGTGTTTGGGATCTAAATATGTCGCACCTAGCCACACATTGCCCAACCTTCCTCCTAAACCTTAAAGCACACAAAGGCCCAAATCCTCATTTCTTAATGAGACAGGGAAAAGAACTCCCTAATTCTTCAAAGACAGTAACACAGCTGCTTCTGATACACAACTACAAAATCAGTAGTCTTCTGGCACTTTGAATGCAAACATGTTTGTCAGTCTTTAAGGTGCCTCAAGATTATCTGTTATTTTTGCTGAAACAGACCTAAGATGGCTAAGATTCCTCTGGGAATACAGTACTTGCAAATCAAACTGAATCAAACCACAACCCTTTCCCCTTTGTAAACACCCATGTTCTTAAGACAACCAGCTAGCAAGGCCAATGGTCGGCAATAAAAAGATTTAAGAGAATCTAGGGTATACCAGGCTGTCATATCTGTTCAGCAAAGGAAAAGAGAGAAATGTAGACCTTTCATGTGCTCTTCTTTCTTTCCTTCCTTCTTTTTTTCTTTGTATCAGAGGAATTGCAGCATTGCTGATTAAATTCTCATTATATTCAGTGCAGCAACTGGGCAATGTCAAGGTTAAGAACAAAAAAGGAAGAGAAGAAAATACAAAATATGGGGTTTGGTGCAGTTTCAGTTTCTTCAAAAACATTTTGAAAAAGTAGCTTTCTTCTTATGTTTAACAAGATATGTCTGGTTGTGGATGTGCAGGCAATAACCCAGTGAAATCTCAGAAACCAGACAGCCTGCTAATTAAGGTTTTCAGTGAATAGGGTCAATTGGGGTGACAGGCAGTGTAGTGTAGCAGATGGAGTGTTAGACTAGGACTCAGGAGAACTGTGTTCAAATGTCAGTTTAGCCATAGAAACTCACTGAAGTGAGGCACTCCTGAAATCATTCCCTAAATGTCTCCCATACTCCAGAAACCTCATGATGGCTGACGTAAGTTGGAACTGACTTAACAATACTGTATGTAACAGGGTGGGGCAAGGCTTCCATCTCCTTACCTATTTCCTTCTCATGACTAGTAGTGGAAAAATAAATAAAGGAAAATCAGATGCTGTACATAATAAATCTAGAAAAGGAACATCACATAGGCAGTCTGAATAACACATACATTCATATATTTTATAGAATATGACAAGCTGTTCTTGTCACAGAATTCCGCATTAAATAAATGAATATATAAAAACAAGTACAAAAGAGAGAAGACATCAATTGCTTTGCCTATTAGATAGGTGAAACATTTAGATAAACATGATGTTAGATGTGAGGAAGCCATGTCAGATAAGGCTGGGAGACCATGACCTGACATTCGGATGGGGTGGGCTGGGGTAATGAATCTGATCCAGAGCTGCCAAATTCCAAAGGGCCTCTAGCTGCATGTTTGTGCATTTGGCTACCTCGCCTTTAAAAACAAAACTTGAAAGACTTTGTGTTCCAGTTACAGCCATGCATCAACATTTTAAAAACACAATGTTCGGAATGAACCTGAAATCTGAACTATCTGTAACATAGATAAGTAAATGGATGAAAGGTGAGGAACATCAATCTCAGTCGCTGGCATGGACCCGATTTGTCCACGACATCTTTTTGCTCAGCAATATAAAGATAAAAACAGAGCACAGAAGGTTTATTTCTGAGACCTACAAATTCCAGAATTCCAGGCCAGCACAGTATGAATATACTGGCTGGTGGATTCTCAGAATTGTAGTTAAAAAAAAAAAGGCAGTGTTTTCCAGATAAAAATACACCATTGCTCCACACAGGCCTCTGTGGCCAGCAAATTATTCAAAGCCTACACGGAGCTCCAAGCCCGCTCTGGTCCATGGAAGCCTTCTTATGCCAGGTCAAGAGAGGACAACTTCCATATGCGTGGGTGGGGAGGAGTGGGGGGGGGAAAGGATTGGAAAGGGTTGGCCTTGGTGACGTCTCAATGTCATATGCAAATTTTGCGAACGTCAACCCAGGCTTCCAATCCCAGGCAGCCAATGGGAAAACAGAACCACCTTTAATCTTAATCCTTGGGTGAAGGAACAAATAACAAAAGAGGCAAAGACAAGGGAAATGATTAGGAAGAGCAGAGCAGGAGTCAAACGGACGAACCATCCGAAGCGCTGTTTTTCCACCAGGAAGCCTAAAGAAAAGTGGCAAATTGTGTTTTTCACTTTTAAATAGCCTGCTCTTTGTTCCTTTTTACCTGCTGGAAAGAGAAGACAAGCGCCCACAGCCGGGTAATGTAGGCTGTAGTTTACGAAAGCTTATTATGGCACACCACCAGACCTCTACTAAAGTCTCTTTTATGGAGGGTTTTAAGGGTCTTACCGACCCATCTTGGCAGGGATAAAGAATTTCCATAGAAGGGTGAACGTGGCAGATTTTCCTCCCCCCCCCCCGACGCCGCATCCCGATCCAGAAATACATGCACCAAAACAAAAACACATTTATACCCAAAGAAAAGTGGTTCAGTCGATGCTTGTCGTTCTGTCCCTTGCAGAGATTCATTCAACCCCAGAGAGAGAGAGAGATCCCGACCTTAACCAAACGAAACAAAAGGAGGGCATAGTGACCATCAAAGCAGCGCCAAAAAACAGCTAGCCAAGCCTGCAATTTTAAATCGACCGATGACACATCCACACGAAGCGGTAGCTGGTAGACTGAAGGGGGGCAACGGACGTCTTCCCTTCCTAGCTAGTTTCTGTCTTGCTCCCAGGGAAACAGCTGAGCGAAAAAAACAGCCGCCAGGCCCGCCGAGCGCTCTCTGATCTGCAGTTAATTATGAGGAACATTTTCCATTCGCCATCGCCTCTTATGACCTCAATGAAACAGGCTCCACACAAACAAGGCAATGTTTTGCTTTCTTCTTTGCCTCCTCCTTTTCCCTCTTCCCGTTCCGTCTTCTCTCTCTCCTGCCCCCCCCGCCGAGTTTTATTAATATCTGCATCGTTTTGTTGTTGTTATTGCCGCTACTGGTCCCCGAAGGCAGTCAAGACAATAGAGTCTTCTTTCATAAAAGTAAGAAAGGGAGTCAGTTACAAGCGAGTCAGATATTCATTCTTTCTTTTTCACAGCCTTCCGTTTAATAACGAAGCCCTTCACAAATAAATAAAATGCATCTATGCAGTTGTTTAGAGGATACGTTTTTCTCCCTGGAGCACTATACTGTCAGAAGCCATATATATGTGGAAGTCAAACGGGGTGATTTTCTCTTATATGAAAGAAACATAAGCTTTTCCTCACTAAGGTTCAGAGCGCTCGAGTATCTATCTCTCCCTAGAGTCCAAGATCGTCTTGCTTCTAAATTCGAAACAAAGATCTTTCCTTCCTGATGTTTATGTGATCTACCGCAGGATAATTTCTTAATTCTTTTTCTGCCAACCACAGGACGAAATTACAGTACATCGCGTCCATAACAACATATTCATAAAGCTATGGTGGTGCACCGAGCCGTACAGAGACTACTAAATATAAGACGGAATACAAAATGACACACCAGAAGGAAATCGATTTGAAATGAATGCCACGTGCCATTAGGGGGAAAAAAGGAGCTTAAAACCAAAAGAATCGGCTCTTAAAACATCAGTGGCAAGATCGATGTCTCTCACACGGAGTGTTCTCTTCCACCAGTAAGAGAAGATTCCCAAGTTTGAAAATAAACTCGCTTGCAGGGGTTAGCGGGGGAGAAAAGAAGAGGTAGCACTTACCTTGCCTTTAATGTCATCAAATGTTTTGTAAACACACACACACGCACGTACACAAAAAAACCCACAAAAAATAAGCACCAGCTTTAGGCAGTCTGTGAGGTAGTTTTAATTGAAGTGAACCAAAATCAATAATAGATTTTTAAAAAAAGACCCTTCTCCCCTCAAAAAAAAAAAGATGCAGGGAGAGGTGATGGTGATGTAAATGGTGTCTCTGGTCTTCTTAGAAGATATGCACCATTGCAAACTGCACGCAGCTGCCCTCCCGTCCGGATGCCCTCCCTCCCCTGGCTGTAGTCTCAGTATTATTATTTTTCTGTTATTGCTGAATCCCCACTTGATCTCGGCTGAGAAATTAGAACGTTCAAACAGCTGATTGTGACGTCACAAAGGGACCCGCCCACCGCCGGCGTCGGGGCCGCTCCGAACAGCCAATGACAAAAGGCCAACGGCAGAAAGGCGGAGCTTTTCGAGCCGAGGTGGGGGGAGTTTTTTGCGCTCCACGTGAGCGCCCAGACCGGTGGAAAGGGGAGGGGGTTGGCGACGGGGCCGTGGAGGTAAGTTGGAGTACGGAGTGCGACAGTCTGGTGAGCGAGATCCGGAGATTTGGTCGTGGGAAGCGAGGGAAAGGAGAGAAAACGGAACGCTCCCCTGGAAAGGCTGAAGGGCCGAGCCGTGAAGATTGCCTCTTCAGCCCTCACGGCATAGGTGACTCCTCGAAAATGTTGGGGGGGGACCCCTTTCTCTCGATCCGTGCTCCCCCTCCGGCAAGTCCTGGAGTGAGTACGGGACTTTGTGTTACGTTTAAAAATAGAAGGTGTAGCTGCAAGAACTGCGATGTTTAGGTTGTGGAATGTAAATGTGCATCATGAAAAAATTTAAGACTCTCAGGGACCTTAAAGGTTAGCAAGGTTTATTTCCAAAGAAGTAGTCGTGTTATGTCTGTCTCAGCACGTTGGCAGAACTCAAGGGGAAAAAGGGGGGGGGGAATATTGTGGTAATCTAAAGGCTAACATTTATTTCAGTCTGAGCTTCCCTGGATCAAAATCCACTTCTTCAAACACAGAAAACCCAAGTACTGTATATGGCCTCTATACACTGTGATGTGGCTACAAAAAAAAGGCAAATTCTATTTTGGGCTGCATTAACAGAAGTATAGTTTCCAAATCCCGAGAGGTGCTAGTCCCTTTCTATTCAGCACTGGTTAGGCCTCACCTTGAGTATTGTGTCCAGTTCTGGACACCACACTTCAAGAAGGATGCTAACAAATTGGAACAAGTTCAGAGGAGGGCGACAAGGATGATCAGGGGGCTGGAAACCAAGGCTTATGAGGAAAGGCTGAAAGAATTGGGCATGTTTAGCCTTGAGAAAAGAAGACTGAGGGGTGATATGATAGCACTTTTCAAATACTGTATTTGAAAGGCTGTTGTACAGAGGCGCAAGATCTGTTCTCAGTCATCCCAGAGTGCAGGACATGCAACAGTGGGCTATTACAGGAAGCCAGATTTCGACTGAACATCAGGAAAACTCTTCTGTTAAAGTTGTAAAACCGTGGAACCAATCACCTGGAGAGGTGGTGAGTGCTCCAACACTGGAAGCATTCAAAAGAAACTTAGAGTACCATGTGGCAGATTTCGTTTGATTTGTATTCCTGCACTGAGCCTGAGGTTGGACTAGCTGGCCTTATTAGGATCCTTCCAACTTCATTATTCTATCAATCTATATTAATATGTGTTAATAGAGGATATGGCCAGGTGAAGATCCAGGAAACAAATAAGTGACAGTGGTTTCTTAACAGGAATAGAGCGATCAAATTATCAGTTGCCTGACCGAATAGGTTTTATTTGGCTTTTGTGGACTGTAGCCTGGGAAAATGTGTGTTAAATCAAAATACTGTTCATTTCTCATGAAAGTGCCCTAAGGTTTTTTGTTGCTTTTTGCTGCAACAGACTGACATGGCTCCCTGCCCCTTCCCCAGGCAACATTTCACTGAAGGTCACAAATAGCTTGCTATTCTGTTATGCCCAGCAGTAGAATTCTTAAAGAAGGTTGGCTAACTTGTTTGATTGCTTTGAGTTACATACTGCCTCATAGTGTATTTGTAGCACTCTCTGGGCAATGTACAACATAATTAGGCAAGGAACACTTGCTCCCCATGAGCTGGGTACTCATTTAAATAACCTCAGAAGGATAGACAGCTGAGTCAACCTTGACTGGGCTATTTGAACCCCTCGAGACCACACTAAGGTCATGAGTCTTGGCTGCAGTACTGTAGTTTAACTACTGCACCAGAGGGTTTGCTTTGTTGATAGATAGTCACTGCCCTTCTTTGGCATATATATAGGCAGGCAAAATGTGGCTCTCTTGTTGGACTGCAACTCTTATCAGCCCTAGCCAACATAGCTACTGGTGAACAGTGCTGGGAGTTGCAGTCCAATTACTACTTTGTCTTATTCTATTCTAAGCATTAATTTATTTCTTACATATAATCATTCTTCTTAGAGATGTAATAAATACATAGAAATGTTTTTCATCAAGAATTTCAGTGTCAGACTCCTGCATAACTCTTTCCATTTCCTGTGTGACTTCTTGGCACTGCAACAAGAGTGAGACATGAAGACTCTCACCCACACCCATACATTGCCACTTAACTCCCTTTTCCCCCTGATCAGAAGATATAGTTCTGTACAAAATAAAGCAATCCATCTGCAAACTCCTCAGGATAGTTGAAAAGGATAGGGGGCAGTCTTCAAAAAATAGGGATTCCTGTTGAAAAACAGTTTCAGTAATGCTCTGCTCTTGATGATTTATTTCTTCAAAGTGTTTTGAGAGCAACGTTCACTTCACTTTCTAAAACTGCAAGTGCTTCATCACAGGTGTCTTCTTCAAAGACAGCTGTCATCCTTGTATCTCTTCTGTGCAGTTCTTCAGTAGATTGTTGCCACCTTCTCTTTATTTTATTCTGGTCAAGTGTGTTCCCATGTTGATCTTTCAGCATCATTGTATATCCCATGCATTTTATCCATATTTTAAAACAAGTAAAAACTTTGTAGTGTGTCAAAGACTAACCAATTTATTAGCCTGAGGAAATTGATTTCATCCATGAAAGCTTGCTATTTGTTTAATATTTTAGTAGTGCATTAAGAGTGATCACTCTTTCTTGCATTTGTGTAATTGTGGGGACCACATAACCTATTCCATGTTCTTTCTGATGAATTTATTGTGGCATATGGCAATAAAATGGTTTCCAGTTGAAAATAAAACTTTTAGCCTTTGAATTGCCACAAGAGTCTTCATTATTATTTTTGCACAGTATAATAAGAGAGTCACCCCATTAGATACTGTTATCCCAATATTCGTTGTCACTCCCCTTTCCAGTGGAAGTGTTCTTCCTATCATAGAAATAGTAAACTTATTTTCAGCTGAAAACAGCTGAGGAATCAGGAAATGATGGAAGAGATAAATCAACCCTCAGCTTTCCTGGCTAAAAAGATACTGGTGGAAAAAGTAATAAAAAGTCGTTTTGTTTTGACACAGTGAGAGACCATGAGGCAAGGAAGTGACTTGGAACTGTTTAACACAACTGTGGTTGCAGGAATTCACTTTGGTGTCTCCGTTTCCATGGTACAGATAAAGGAAGCTAAACTTAGTGACTCAACTGTGGCTGTACATTTGCAGATTCTTTTACAGGCCCAACTGCTAGGGCTAGAAAAGTGGCTTTAGCATAAAATGTCAGGAACTAGATGCACATGTTATAACTAGAGTTAGCTTATTTCTGGATTGCAGGTTAGCTAGAGTGTCCAGTAGAAGTGATGTTTCCAAGTTCTGGATATCAGTGAGTAAGGATGAGTATTGATCCCATTTAATCTCCAATTCCTCTTATGTTTCAGGGTCATGTGAAAGAGAGTGAGTTTATCTACAAAAACATATTTGTATTAGAGAATCGTTTAAAGTAGGGGCAGAGTTCAGATGTTGGCTTACAACAATGCTCGTTAGTTCTGTCCAACATAACCAACAATGAAGAATTACGAATGAAGAATTATGTATGAGAACTGTGATCCCCCCCCAAAAAAAATCTTACTGAGTTTTTCTGAATACAGTCATGTACGTCATACGGGAGCATTTAATTAGTCTGTTTGTATTTATGTTGTTACATAAGGTTACATCGTTGTCCTTTGCTCCTTCACAACAATTGTGGGATCTTAGGTTAAAAACAAGGTAAGCATTGCTTCTTTAAACCTCAGAAGGTAAGCAAACCTTCTGAGGTTTAAAGAGCTTCCTTCCCCCTCCTTTTCCAGCCTTTAGTTGGCAACCCAGACAATTTCCACTCTTGGTACAACTAAAGAGATGGAGAGTTGAGTCCTCAGTAGACACATTCTGTTATGGCTCTGTGTGCTCTGCACCATGGCAGACTCAGTACAGTCGACCCTCTACTTACAGAATTAATCTGTATTGGAATGGTGGCTGCAGGTCAAAAAGTCTGTAGGTCAAGTCTCCATTGACCTACAATGCATTGAAAACCGATTAATCCGTAACCGGCCGTTTTTGTTCTGTTTTTGTTCCATTTTGGTTTTTTTCTGGTCTGTAAGTCGATTCTCCGGCTGCAAGTCGAACCTAAATTTTGCAGCCAGAGAAGTCCGTAACTCGAAAAGTCTGTAAGTTGAGGGTCCACTGTAAATGCGATTGCATTGTGCTTGCTTTGTATGCTCCTGAGCCTTGCCTTTCCAAAAGATGGGATGAAGAATGGGAAAGGCATAAGCAATATGGGAAGCAGTGGAAGCTAGAGCATGGTTTGGCCAATTTCATCCCTCCAAATACTGTTGTACTATAATTCCAAGCATTCCTCATCATTGGCTGTACTTGATGGGAAGTACAGTCCAACGTCTGGAGGACCACATGTTGCTCATCCACACCCTCAATTGCTTCTGCTTCTCAGATTCCTCTTCAAACTAACTCACAGGGCTCAATTCCACTGACAGTAAAACCTGCTGCTGTATTTAAAAAAAAACTTACAATTTAGCATACACATGAGATGCATGCATACCTCAAACACTGTAAAATAGTGAATTTTTCCGGTCCTCTGCCAAAGATCCATTTATTCTGGGGTAAATGTGGGGTTGATTTCACATATCTTAACTCATCATCTGCCTTTAAAAAAACCTTGCTGTCTGATACAGCACTATACTGGGAATATAGCAAGAAGTAAAAAAGTAAAAGAAAAGCCAGCATGTTTGTACGCCCGCTCACTCCCTCCACTTGCTTACCCCTGCCCACCTGATCACCCCTTCACACACCCGGATGCCCCTTCACCTGCCCAGTTGCCCCCTTTCACTTGCTTGGTCCCTTGCCTACCTGGTTACCTCCCTTGTTTCACCCCCCACCTGTCTGATCGCCCCTTCGCCTGCCCAGTCGCTCCCCAGCTTGTTCACTTGCCGATATACCTGATTTCTCAGCCTCTTGCCTCCTCCCTCGCTTGCCTGATTACCCTGCCTATCTTCCAGCACCTGTCTGTGAACGTCCCTACCTTCACCCCTTTCTCCCCCCACCAGGTGATCAAATTGATCAGAGATGCAGATGGCAGCGGCGGTAAGTGGTGACCGCAGGGAGCCCTGAGATGGCTGATGAGGATGCACACACCAGCATAATTATGTTTTAGGTTAAAATCCACATAACTTTACCCTGAATAATTAAAAACAATTCCACCTGCTGGTTTGTTCCAGCAGTGGGAACATGGCCTTATTTGATCACTTCATCAGTCCCTGAGGTCCTTCTAAGCCTGGAGGGCAGACATTTCTGTGCTGTTCTCAAGACAATCCAAAGGATGGTTCCCTGTGAGCTGAGACTGGCAGCCCAGTCGTTACTGCAGTGTTAGACAGCACCCTAGGATGTACCTCTCTGATTGTATTCTTCTACTCCATTAAAAATCTGGTCACCTCAAGTCATAGCTTTGGTTTGCTTGTGTGGTTATGTTTTCCATCGCATTTCTCAACTGCCGTAAGTGCTGGAGGTAACTGCTCTTTTAAAAAAATGAAGGCTGAAATGTCAAGTTTTCTTACAAAACAAAATCCAGATTTTAAAGAAAGGAGAGAGGGAGATTAGGGGTCTAGAACAGTTTAGGCAAATGTCTTAATACAAAGGATTTGACTGTAGGGTTTATGAGATGGAAGGGGGGGCCTTCAAATTCTGTCTCAACCCTGGAAGCTCACATGTAGAGGTGAGGGCTTGATGCTAGTGGAACCACTCCTTAAATATTTCACAATGAAAGCCCTGTTAGAGTCTCCACAAGTTATTTCCAACCTGATTTTGGAGACACAGGACTGTGGAAGCTGCTGCATCTTCTTTTTCATTCTGAAGTGTTCCCAGACAGACAGCTCACAGCCCTTACAATCCAAAGCATTGTGCAATACTTTATCTTTCTTGTGTTGGTGGAATTTGCTTTGTAAGCAAAAAGTGGAAAGAGTAATGTGGAAAACATAGGAGAGTTAAGAGTGGAAGATGCCAGTCCTCCGATCACATCCCAGGAATAATGCAGAATGGTTGCACAATAAAAGTTTCCTTTAGGAGAAGCACTATACTGGCAAGGAGATCTTTCAGTGTCTTTAGGAAGTGCTGAAAGAATACAGCAGCAATTTTACCATGATCTCCTGCATGTTCTAAAATGATGATTCGGGCAAGGTGGGTTTTTGTGTGCGAAAGTCTGGAACTGATCCATGAGGTTCATATTCCTTCCCCCGCCTCCCATCTTTAACACTGGACCAAGTGCAGTGATGCACTTTGATAGTTTGCCTGACTAGGCCCAAAAGGAAGAAAAATTGCTGGCTTTCTTTTCTGCTATATAGTCAGAAGGATACAGTAGAGTTCCTGAGTCTCAGTTCTACTATACTGAATTATCGTCATATTGATGATGTTTGAGGCCTGGTATATCAAAGCCAATCTTTGCCTGCACTTCATGATATACATTGTTGCACCATATTTCAGCAGCCTTTCTAATAATGACTTGTCACATTCTGCAACAGTTATTGGGACCATGAGTGTCTCTGTTGTGTTGTGTAATGTGGACTATGGAAAGGTTGAGGGTCTGAAGCTAGCTGGAAGTTGGGGTCAAGTATTTGTGAATGCTGTCTTGTGTGCAATTATATCCCACCTCCAAAAAGCAAACCTATATGTATCCTGGGAAGCTGCCTGCTGCATTCCCTCTTCTAATTCTTGTGTTATGACCAAATTGTATTAGATGGTTCCTTATCGCAGTTTGTTAGATTACACAGCAGTTTTGATGTCATCTGAATAATGATGGCTCCATTCTATAGAATCTTGAGATCTGTCATTTGATGAAGAACTTAGAACCAAGGAATACTAGTGCTTTCTCTTGAACTAAAGATAAGAATACTAAGTACATCAACAAGAGTGAACTGAACTTCATTATTAAACTGCTATAACCAAGTAGGGTAACTACGTACACAGAACTCCCTTTCTTCATTTTTTTTTATTACAAGAACCCTGCAGGGTAGATTAAGCTGAAAGACTGTGATTGACACAAGTCATCTCTGAGTTTCATGACCAAGTGGGGACTTGATGTCAGGTCTCCAAGTCCTAGTCTAACATAACTCACTGCATGGTTCTCTACACTGTCTGGTCTGTAACTTGTGGGAGCAGATTAAAGACATAATAGTTGGTGAATAGAGATGGGCATGAAGTACTTGTGCCACTTTGTCTTAAGTTGTTCTTAGACAAGGAGGTGGATCAGGGATTCCTTCAGTACTGTCTTTGAATGGCCAGTTCCTGGAGGAGGCCTAGAAGGAAATTCTGAGCTCCTGCCTGGACTGGGAGATTGTGTACTGGTAAAGGACGGAGCAGCATGCACCAGCTGGTGAGTGGAGGTACCTGTGAGGGGGGTGGGGGAATGGAACAGACAACTTAGGACAAAGGGGCACAAAGTACTTTATGCCCATCTTTAATGGTGAGTATTCACCCCCTACAGCTCACCATTGTCTAATTATAGATTCTCTCTTTTTTTAGTTGATATGAATGTAGATTTAGTGGGTTCAGTAAAATATCATGACATTTAGAAAAACATTTGTGTTTACTGAATTGAATGTTCATCTTCACATGGAGACATACTTATTAAAAAACATATAACATTTCACACAAACAAGGAACGTGAACATTTTTGTGTTGGCCAATGGTTGCATCATCTGAAGAGTCAATAGTTCTGTTGTCTTAAAACATGTGACGGGCTCTTGAATCACTTGATTGTAGACGTGCAGGCAGCTTAAATGTGGTTACCCTATCATTATAAAACAGATTGTAAGTGAATGTCAGTCAAAATATTAGTTTTATTGCATTTATTTTCTACACCCCCTCCCATTCAAATATGTCACCACTCAAGAAAGTTATTTTTAAAGCATACCTGTATTACTCATATGTTTTGCCTTTACCATTTTATAGTTTTACTTCCTGGAGATAGTTGAAAGGAACTGAGACTGTGATGTTATAGAACAATAAAGAACTGGATTTAAGAGATTAAGATCTGATCTTATTTATGCAATAAATAGCAAAAAAAGTAGGGTTGTTCCTTCAGGGCTGCTACATCTTCTCTTGGCACATTATCTTGTTCAAAGTTAATCAATATGGGGCTTTTGTCCCTAACATTAACATGATAATCTTTGAGCTGACCCTTAGTTTTGTTTAATATTTTCAACCAGGAAATGAAAAACATTAATTTTCTCCCTTAGATATGTATGCTTGTCACAAGCATACATATCTAAGGGATATGTAAGGGATATGTAACTTGCAACCAGCTTTTTAGAAGATGGAGCTTTAACCTGGTCAAACATGTTTGGATTTTACTACAGTTGTTGCTATGCACAGTCAAATTTATTCTAACATATGGCAACCCTATGAATTAATAATACCTTAATGATCTTCTCATTAACAGCCCTGTCGAGGTCTTACAAACTAAAGTCTGTGTGGGTTCCTTTATTGAGGCAATCCTTTTTATATTATATCTTCATGTTTTTCTGATAGCTTCCCCTTTTCTTTGGATTATTGTCTTCTCCACTGAGAAGTGTGATAACTTCAGTTTGGTCATTTGTAGCTTCTTGTGAGAGTTCAGACTTGATTTGGTTCAGAACCCAACCATTTGTCTAATTTCAGCCTGTGGTATCTGTAAAGCTTTTTTTCCAGCACCACATTTCAAATGATGCCTCAGCATAAATATTCAAATAGTACTTAAAATATTGTTATTGAAATAATGTAAACACTAATAGTTTCTTCAAGAAAGTTAAGAACCTACCTGTGGTTTTCCCAGTCTTCTCACCATTTGGCAAAACCCTTTAGCCATGGTGGTAAATTCCTCAATCTTCTGTTCCATGTCCTCCATTGCCGATATTGATTGTGAAGATCTGCCCACATATGCCTCCATGACCTCCACCTCCATTGCCAGATCATTGTTTTCAACTGGAACAGTTTCAAGGGACTTTGTTATTGTGCTTCCTTAGGTGTGGTCAGGAATCTGCCTGTCTCATGAACAACTGGTTTCATCTTCCTATTTCTTACCTTACATTTCGACTCTCCCGCTCACTCTTTTGAGGGCCCTTTAAATGGGTGCCTGTTCAGGACATAGCATTTTCTATATATTTTAACAATGATAATTGTACTCCGGTGACTGAGAGCTTTAAGTCGTCCCATTGCTATGCTTTAATCTAGCTGAGTAATGCTTTCATGGTCATGTGAAAGAGGCATAAGAAGATCCTTCATCTTAGATATATGTTATTTTGCAGCTGAAGTCACTTCATTTATTCCTTTTTTTATTTGCTGGAGCTTGAAGTTCTGGTGTTTACTGGGCATCTGTACAACCATGGATTATCTTATTTGATCCTTGAAATATGTGATAAAACATAATGGTCTGACACTTCTCCACAGTGCAAAGCTATTTGTCATATTCATTGATAGACCTGGCTGCTTTTAATTGAAAATTGGGAGTGTATTGACAATCCTAGGCAAAAGTAAAGTTTGCTACATGTTGAAGTCCATAACATCCTAAGAAATAATTAATAGAAAATGTTGGTGTACGGTCTTGTCTGCTGCATTGTTGTAGATAGATTCTTACCGTGATTTCAGAATGAACTGAGCTCACTCAGATGTCCTTCACAGAGGCTGTATTGGAGCGATGTAACGTATTTTTCTGTGTATAAGATGCCTAAACGAATAAGACCCTCCCTTTTCTAACCCAGAATTTCTTTCTTCACAAGAAAGTGGAGGGGGGAGGCAGGGATCAAAGCGCTTTGATCCCTCCTTACTTCTGTGTATAAGACAACCCTAAATTTTTAATCTAAATATTTTAGAGAAAAGTATCATCTTATACATGGACAAATACGGTAGTTAGCAAAAGCACCTGATGCAACTTTTCAAGACCTTTCTGACTCTGTAGGCAATAAATTAAAGAACTTCGTTTTGCACATGTTGCTTCTTCGCTGACAGACAACAGGAAGAGGTGGAGATTTGTATCATCCTTTTACCTGGGGCACTTCTAGGGTGTATGTTGCTTCATGTTTTTTTTTTCTTTCTTCATACGGCATAAATCTTCTGTGTAATGATTATAAATATTTTCTGCCCAGAAAAGAAAACTGTAAAATAGGAGGAGCATGGATAGTTGTAATTGCCACATCACTGGCCTACTTTGTGAGCTTTATTTGGGCTTTTGTGAAATGTGTCAATAATCCAAGCTTGCTGATGTTTGATCTCAGTGAGGATTTCTTCTAAATAATGATTCTTGCTTTCTTGTAAGAATGTGTGGAATTCCAGTGTACATCTGATCTTTATGTAATATGAACGTCCATTCTACCCACAATAAAAAACACTAAACTGTACTTTATTTTTTGTTTTTGGAAGGATGGGTCCACCACATTGTGCTTCTGGAGAGGCTGTCTTCTCTATGTCTGAGAGCAAGTTTCTGTCAGGAAATCTAGCAATATTATCTCAATAATATCACATGTTCCCTGTAAGGAACTCATGATGGAATACATAGAGAACCCCTATTTTATTCTTATAGCAACCTTGGGAAGTATATGAAGCTAAGAGAAAATGATGGGCTTAAGATTGCTCAGGAAGTTTCAGTGAGTCTTGTGGTACCTTAAAGACAGTTTTTATTTGGTACATGCTTTGGGGAACGTCCTTCATCATTGTATGGAGTGTAGTTTCAGTTGGCAAAAATGTATACACAAGTTGGGTGGAAGAAGGTGAGGGGAATTGAAACACAGAAGATGCCAGTGTAACAGTGGTTATTTAACAATACCTGAAAAGAGGACAACATTCATTGTAACATAGATAAGCAGATGAACGTGTGTGATGATGAAAAAAAATCATTGTCCAATCAAAAAGAGAAGTGTAACCTTTCCACAGGGCCAGAGGAAACAGAAATGTAAACATTGGGGAGACTATTGCGGGGCAACAAACAGAACCTGGGTGGAAAGACAGGTAAATCTGCATAGTTGACACTAGTTAACACATGTAATGAGACCAGACGTCTCTCTCTCTATTCAGGCTACAGGAGATAGATTTAAACCTTACGATGAGTTCTTCTTCAGCTACGTCTCTTTGGAATTGCTTTTTAAGAGCATTTGTTAAAGCATGGCAACCTTGAGGTTCAGGGACAGAATGTTCCATGAGACTGAAATATTCTGTCAATGGTCTTTTAATATTGCCAGTTTTTAATGTCACATCTGTGTTCCTTTTGCATAGAGACTATCTACTTTTCTCCCATGGAAAATGAAGTATGGCATTTTTACATTGGAGGATAAATGAGTGGAAAAATCCCTGATGTGGAGGATCCTCTACTAACGTAGGGAACATAATTAGAACCTTAGTTGTGCCTTGAGAGTAGACGTGGGGACAGAGGTGGCATACAAGTCCGGGTCTGCCATAGGTGCTGACTTCTGGGTCTGTATCTTGTTGTAAGGTCTGTTGCTGCTGCTGCTGAGTACTGTATTTTTCCGTGTATAAGATGCCCTCATGTATAAGACACCCCCTTTCTAACCCAGAATTTCTTTCTCCACAAGAAAGTGGAGGGGGAAAGCAGGAATCATCTAAGCGCTTTGATTCCTGCTTTCCCCATCCGTGTTTTTGTGAAGAAAGTGGAGGGGTAAAACACTTTCCTCACAAGAAAGTGGAGGTGAAAAGCAGGAATCAAAGCACTTTGATGATTCCTGCTTTCCCCCTCCACTTTCTACCAAGGAAAGTGGAGGGGGAAAGCAGGGATCAAAGCGCTTTGATCTCTCCCCCTCCTTATTTCTGTGTATAAGATGATTCTAATTTTTTAATCTAAATGTTTTAGAGAAAAGTATCTTATACATGGAAAAATGCAATAACCTTTCCAGACTGGACAGTTGTCTGTAAGCAAATATAGATCTGCTAATCTGAAGCATGTGAGAAGAAAGTGTTGTTATGTAGATCATAAAAGATTTTGAGTGGTCTCAGTTATGAACTGTTGGTCACAGCGAGTTGTGTTCTATTGTGATCTTCTCCACGTTTGTGCAGTAGAAGGCCTTGCCTGGGTAACCAGCTGGTCATAGCGATCTGTTACCCCCTTACTTCCTTGTTACGTACTACAATGTGAGAAATGCCCAATTTAAATTCTCACATGAAGAATCTCTATCCTGGAGGCCTGTATCAATCTGTAGACCTAGTATTGTGCAGTCCATCTTGAAAAGATTATATAGCAGCAGCAATATTTTCTACTCATCTTTTAAGAGCCAGATCAGAATGTGGTGTTATGTTATTGTAGTGATTCCCAAAGCTTGGAAGTAATATGTTACTTGTAACAAATTACTTTGAAAATTACTTTTCACAGTCATGGGATTATTTTAAGAACTGCAATAACTTAACCAACTTATAACTTTTTCAATGGAATGAGAAACTCTCTCTCTCTCTCTCTTTCTCTGTGCTATTTTTTCCTTCTCTCAACAGCAGTGGAGAGGAAAAAGGGTCTTCGTTTGCTATATCTCATGACCTCTCCTTATGGAGGAGGGGAAGGAGGCATTGTAAAGTGAGGAAGAAGAAAAAGAGGAAAACCAGAGAGGCCAACTCAAGCCGAAGAAGAAAAGGAGGAAGAGAAACTGCTGGAGAGACTTGAAGAGAGGTTTGGGGGACAGGACCCTTTTAAAAAGTCTGAGTTGCTTTCCATATTAATTGCCAGAAAAGGATGAGCTTCACAGAACAAGGAAGGCAACATGAGGAGCAGAAATAATTAAATAGGCTGATTTCTTTTGGATTTTGGATGGGGAGCAATGAAAGCAGCAGAAAGGGGAGGAAGTGGAAATATATACATGCACCCACTTTTGTGAGAGAGGAGGCAATGTAGAAATCACCAAAATGTGAAAACAGAAATACAAAACAATGAAGGGGTTAATCATTATTTACATAGGTGCCATTTTCACTTACAGAGCTAGCTTAGGATATTTTGCTGCCTGAGGCAAAGAACAAGATGGCACCTCTTCTATTCCACTTAAAAGCAGCTGACCAGGTGGATCTTCTTTCTGTACTTAATGATGGGACTGCATCCTCCATGCCTGCTGATACCAGCAGGCTAACTTAGGTCTGGCTGCTTGGAATACATAGTTCTGCCCTCTGGATTGAGAGGGCAGTGGAATGGTTAGGAGCTAATGCTGATACCACCTTCACTCTACCATACCTCTACTGCCTGGATCAGTTGCCTCCATCTAATGATATAGCCAGCCCTGTCCATTATATTCTCAATACTGTACCAGGAGATCTGGGATCTCTGTAAATCACAGGTAATTGACCAGATAGGTGGGGTATAAATACAATAAATAAATAAAAATAAATAAAATAATTCCCGCCCATGGAGCCATTATGTCATCTGATTCATTCTTCCACTGTCCAAAATATGCAGCAGATGGTAATCCACAGAAATGGAACAGACAAATGTAACAACATCACCTCCTCGAAGAGTAGGGACTACGATAGGAAGCTGAACGAGGATGGGTGTGGTTCTTGTTGTAGATGTAAACATGCCAGGGATAGGAAGGGAGGAGAGAATCCCATTGTGTTAAGTATTCTCTGCCTGCTTGCAGTAGATTATGGGATAGACTCCGCTTCCTCTTATCTGTGTAGAATTCTGGTTGTGACAGTGGAGGAGCCCAGATGGCTGAGTCTGATTAATCAGAGCTTTAGCTTATAATTTGCAATCAAACCAAGGTAGTTGATTTGAATGCTTTTTACTGCAGTAATTTTTTTTGGGGTTGGCTTTTCCAATCTTTTGCTCCTCATCAGGGGTCCCTGCATTGCACACTGTGTTTTTCCGGACTTAAATAAATAACAAAATGAGCAACATGACGATGTGATATGAGAAGACAGAGAGAAATTGTTTCCAGGGTATAAGTCTGATTTGTCAGGCATAAAAACAGTTTAAATCAGATCTTTGATATGATTTCAGCTGTAATGGTGCGTTATTTGTAATGAACAAATCATGAAACAAATCATGCTAATTTGGAAACTACATGAAGTGTAGCTCCTGCTGTGATAATCAGATCCTTTCAATTGTTTAGGAATTCTTAATTCTAATCTTTGGCCTTCTCGTTATTTGTTCTTTATCTCTTAAAACTTGGGGTCATGGAACAATTGGCAGAATCAGTTCAACTTTCTAAATATTTCCTAACTGGAAATTTTCTAAAATGGACAGTTTTTTTTTTAACTACACCAAGTTGAAATTCTCTGCCTACTCTGTTTCTAGATCTTTGCAATCAAAACTTTCCTCCCCCAAGCCAGGCAGTTTTTTTTAAAAAAATGGTTAAAACAAAATCTCACATTTCTTCAGTTATTGAAGCCAGTAGTTTTACTGAGCCACCATTGGCCTTCCATTGAAATCTCTACTTGGGAATAAGCTAAACATTGGTTTAAGTAGAACTTTCTTTCAAATTAGCATTTTTTGAGGATTGCAGCGTATGTCTTGCTTATGCAGTTTGAAAATGTATACTTCTTGACCACTGGCTGCTCCAAAAGGTAGTTCCTCACTAGCCCGCGAGTCTATCATTTCATAGATCCAGTATGTCTGTGTGTGTGTGTCATAAAGTCCATTTAAACTTATGGTGACTTTTTCCAGGATTTTCTAGACTCAGAATATACAGATGTGGCTTACCCTTCTCTTCTTCCGGGGGGGCCCTGGGACTCTGCAGCTTTCCTAAGGCCGCACAGACTGGCTCTGTGCATAGGAGGCACAGTGGGGAATCAAACTCCTAACCTCTGGCTCCGCAGCCATGTACCTAAACCACTGAGCTATCCAGCCATCAGATCCAGTGTAGCCATGCAGAAATTCCCTTTTACATGCCACACCCTTTAGTTTATATAAATCAGCTGTAGGATGGAGCTCTCAGTCTTCTCAGGCAGCACTAAACAAGAAAAAGCAGTCATCTCTTTTAACTTGTTGATATCCTTAGGTCAACTGCAGGCTAGGCATACATGCTTGTCCTATGATACTGTGATGGGGGAGGGAGCAAGGTGGAGGTTGGAAATTGGAATAGTGGTCTTGGAAATCAAGCTAGCTATATATACAGCAATCTGAGTTGTCTTGAACTATGCTGAAGGTGGCTAAAGGGACACTAAAGTCCTTTTCTAATCCCCCAAGATTCCTAGCTTTGGTGTAGATCTCCTCTTGAGTGTTATATATCTCACACATACCAGCAGTGTATACATTAGAGTTAATATCCGAAATGTGGTGAATATTGACATTGCCATGCGAATATCAAGTGGTGCAGAATGCAGCGGCCAGACTCCTTACCGGAGTGAGAAAACACCAACATATTTCTCCTGTTCTGGTCATGCTGCACTGGCTGCCCATCCGTTTCCGCATTGAATTCAAAGTTCTAATGCTTACCTATAAGTCCCTAAACGGTTTAGGACCTCGATACTTGGCGGAGCGCCTGCTCCCACCAAGATCTACTCGGATTACCCGCACGAGTCAGGATGTGAGGCTGAGGAGCCTGACGCCGAAGGAGGCCCGGAGGGAAAAGACTCGAAGCCGGGCCTTCTCGGCGGTGGCTCCTTGCCTTTGGAACAACCTTCCTCCGGAGATTCGCGAGGCTGGGTACTTTCAAATGCCAGCTGAAAACATGGATGTACATCCAGGCCTTCCCTCCTGTCAACTACTGATTTCTTTTGCTTTGCTATTTATTATTTATTTATTCCTGCACTATTTGTTATTGTTGTATGCTAATGTTTTTATGTTTTTTAAATTGTTTTGATATTCTGTAAGCCGCCCAGAGTGGTAGAATATACCAGATGGGCGGGATATAAATTGAACAAATAAATAAAATAAATAAAGAATTCTAGACAAATTTTGTGAATGTCTGACTACTGTAGCAAAATACCAGTGAATGCTGATAGTCTCTAACTACATCTGTCAACATTTGCTTCTGTTATGTCCTCAAAAAGGGGGAGGGAGGGATGGATGGATGGATGGATGGATGGATGGATGGATGGATGGATGGATGGATGGATGGATGGATGGATGGATGGATGGATAGATAGATAGATAGATAGATAGATAGATAGATAGATAGATAGATAGATAGATAGATAGATAGATAGATAGATAGATAGATAGATAGATAGATATTCTCAAAACGGAACTCAGATTATCACCATTTGTGTTTGGTTGTGACTCCAAATGTAACAGTGTTTCTTCTTTCTGTTTGCAGGGGCAGATTAACACTGTAGGACTAAAATTAGCCTAGGAAGGTTTCTAGTCATTCCATGGACTTTCCCAACCTCCTATAAAAATCCCACAGGATATAAAATATATTTATAAAAGATTGAAAAGCCGTATGTGTGCACATGCGTGCGCATAAACATACACAGCTTTTCAATCTTTTATAAAGTTTCAAAAGCTAGATAATCATAAAGTACAGAGTTAGAAGGGACCCTATGGATCACTGATTCCAGCCTGTTTCAAGGAGGCACAGTGGGGAATAAACTCCTGTCCTCTGGCTCCACAACCACATACAGTGGTACCTTGCAAGACGATGCCCCTGCAAAATGACAAATCCGCATGACGACGAGGTTTTGCGACTGCCATTGCGCTTTGCAAAACATGTTTTCTATGGGGGAATTTCACTATATGATGTTTCAGTCTGTGCTTCTGAAGACGCTTTTTTTTCCCGAGACCGATGCTTAGCAAGAGGACGATTCTAACAGCTGATTGGTGGCTTCGCAAAATGGCTTCCCTAGAGTGTTTTCGGCACCAGTGCTTCGGAAGACAGCGATTTAAAATGGCTTCCCTATGGGCGATCTTCACACAACGATGACTATTTTCCCCATTGGAACGCATTAAACGGCTTTCAATGCATTCCAGCGGGGAAACGCTTTTCGCAAGACAATGATTTAGCTAAACAGTGATTTCAATGGAACGCATTATCATCATCTTGTGGGGCACCACTGTACTGTAATCCCTGAGCTGTCTAGCAGTTCTTTTAACATGAATGAGTGCCCTCCAAAACATTCTGTTCTTAACAGCGCTGTGCAGGTCCTACAAACTCAATGCCATGGCTTTCTTTATTGAGTCAATCATCTATTGTGCAGTCTTCCTCTTTCTCTGTTGCCTTCAACTTTTCCCCAGTATTACTTAGCCTTGGTCTGTGAGCCTTGTCTTCTCATGATGGCCTCGATTTAGTAGAAACCATTGTGGGGAGAATAGATTGAGAGTCAGCATCCTAGGGCTCCAATTTAGTTTCAGCTTGACAACAACCAACAAAAACATATGTTTCCATCTTGTTCTTTGCACAGATGATTCTGTGGGACTGGAAATCAAGCAAGCAGTTTGCTGGCAAATCAGACATTTGCAAGAATTGCTGAGAGAGTGAAGGATATGAGTCTATAACCATTATCTGTATGGGTCTACATACATATTTCAAGGATACTTCCTTTCTACAAAGACTCCACGGTTGGCTCCTGCCTTACTGCCACAATCTGGCTTTCAAAACAAAAACCTCTCGTTCTATTCCTACCTGTCTGAAAGTTCATCCCAGGCAGCTATTCATTCTCGCTGACTATATCTGTGAAGGTCACAGATACATTTTCTGAAACTATAAATAGTTAACCTGTAAACATGGCACTCAGGCTGACTAAATTAGGGTAAGCTGTGAGACCTAACAGTGCTTGGCAGGCAGTCCTCATCCCTTTTCCTGATAGGATCAGACTGTTTGTCCATTTAGCTCAGTACAGCATGCTCTGTTTGGAAGCAGCAATCCAAGGTCTCCTCCAGTAACGAATCTTGCCCATCATCTTTGACCTGATCCTTCTAACTAGGGATATCAACGTTTGAAATTGGGCCCTTCTGCTTGCACCATTCCACTGAGCTACAGTCCCCCTCATAATCCTCTTCTGTGTTAGTCTGTTATTGAGAGAGGAGGGGGCTGTTTCTGTGGTCCCCAGCCCTCCCACTGCCCATCTTTTTTTCCTTGCAAGAAAGGTGAATGGCAGATGCTGGAAGTTTTCAGGAGTGGTGGTTCACCTTTGAAACATGTCACACTCCCCTCCTGTACCATTTACTACTCCAAGATGTCTGTTTCTGAAAAGTGGACATGGGCTTTTAAGCCATTTTTGGCTGTGCTTTTTGCCATTTCTGGCTGTGGAAAGACTCTGGGGCAGAATGTAGTCCCTGAACTCACTACAGCTGCCCATCTTGATCTGTTGGTTTTATCGGGCAGGGGTTTGTTTGTTTGTTTAAAAATATCTTTACTCAACCTTTCTCTTGAAAAAGGATCCAAGGCAGCTTACATTATTAAAAGACAGTATTTAATGCTAATTGCATTGAGTGTACAAATGCTAAAAAGGATGAAATTAATACTATACTAAAAAACATAAGCCCTTTTGACCAGGTGCTTTTGGAGAGGAAGCATATTGTCAGCTAGTGAGTTACAATCTCTTGAGCCCTTCTCCAGCCCCTACTCACTACTACATCATACTCATTCTCTGAAGACTTTGTAAAAGTGTGCGTTCATGATTATAATACCCCCATGAATTGTTCTTTCCTTAAAATTTCCTTCCTGCTTCTCCACTTACCTAGTCTAGCAGTAGTAACTACGACAGCATGGAAGTCTCTTGGGAAGCCTACCTCCTTGAGGTCTCAGACAAAGCTCTAGCAGCATTCTGTGGGCCAGGGCCCCTGGAAAATGTTGGTTTTGCTGCATACCTGACCTTTTTATATACATATCAGTTGCCCTGGAAACTTCATATCTCAAGGAGGGTAGCCTAGACAGCATATACCTGTATCCCCCCCACCCCTTCTATGTAATGTGGAGGTGCATCTCTGCACACCTGTCTTTGCAGAACAGAAGATGGAGGAGAGGGGAATGGAAGTCAACAAAGGAGCAGTCGGAAGCAAAGAGCTGTCTTCAGAACTCTGAGGCATGAAAAATAAAAAGAAGAAAAAAGACTTTGTTAGTTGCAGCTACAGTAGTATCTGGGAAGCAGAACCAAATAGGGTTTATTCCTAACTGACACCAACTGTTAAAGGAGAAGTACCGTATGCAAGATTGCTTCACTCCTCCAGCCCAGTCATTATTTTCCACCATGTAACTGTACATTCCCACATGCTCTGCACTCAGGCAATATAAAGTCTAAATATTTTGAGGCTTGAAAATGTTGCTTGTTGGGGTTCCCCAGAGTAGACAGTAGTTAGTCTGGCTGAGACTCTGAGCTGACATCCATAATAATGTTTTTCAAAGGAGTAGCCATGCTACTTAGATATTTCAGCTTGCATAAGGAAAACAAAAGTATTGTGGTACCTTGGAAGTGAAAAAATTATTTCCATATGAGGTTTCACTTCTGAGGCAGTGGAGTTAGAATCATCAGAAGCTCACAATTAATTCACCCATTAGTTGCTCACTATGTAGAAAATCTTGAAAAGGATAGCCATAACTCAGAATTGACTTGATGGATTCTTCTTCTTCACAAAGTTTCCATAATACTTTTTTTTGGGGGGGTGCGTGTGTGAGTGAGTTTAACACCTAACTCTTCGGTTACCAAATTTTTACCAAGTAAATTTACGTGCTTCTCTACTTACAAATTTATAGCAAAGTATTTGGGGGGAAATGCCTCATTTTGAGTATGCTTGCCACTTATTAGATGTTTTCCATAGGAACTGCAGGGCAAAAATATGGTGCTTTCACAAGTAGAGGAGGAGCCTGTTTGATTCTTTGCCCCCCCCAACCATGGTCACCTGTCTCTAGATTTCACTGTCATCATGGCCTATTAATCTGTGGAAGAGAACTGCCCCTCAGAATTCTTTGTAGCCTGCAGTTGCTTAAGGGATTGCTTTCAGCTGAGTGAAGGGGTGCTGCTTCACAAAGCTGTGCTCCATGTGTGTGAGCTTCACCTGCTGTCTCATGAAAGCATCTCCAATCAAGATGTACACACAGAAGGATTGAGTATCCCTCCAACTTGTGCTTGCTGAGTGTGTATCATTTAACTCAGCTGTTTGTCTCTCTGATATTTTGGTATGTCCATGAGCCATGCCTTGGAAAATTAATCTAATGATCCTGAAGAAAAGAGGAGGTGGAGGTGGGTAAATTTAGCGACTGTCGTGAGTTATTTTGGGTCCTGGAGGGGGGAAAAGGAGAAAAAGAAAAGTCAAGGTGAAAGGGATTTTGAAGAGTTAGCAATACTGTTGCTGGCAGAAACTCTATACTCTCACTGTGCTTTGCTTTATGCAGTTTCAGAGCAGACTTAAATACAGCTTTAAGCCTCTGCATCCCATGGGTTATAGTGGAGAGGCTACAACTTTATAGAGACTCCATATGACTTTCAGGCCATGACACACTTGGGAGCCATTGCATGGGAGAGTGGAGAATCCCAGAGTCCTGAATAACAGCCAGTTGTTTTAAAGCAGTAGACGCCTGAGAGAGCAGCCATGTGCCACATGCAATATTAAGATGCAAATGCTACACCATATTAAATTCCAGGTAACCAGATTTCAGCGATGACCTTAGAACCCAGAGCTGACCTGATTGTTTTTCCACATATTTATGTCTTGATGTTATAACTGGATGTGGAAGAAAAGAGACCGGAGAACAAAATGCAACAATCACAGTAGACCTAGCATAATGGTCTTGCTTACAGATGCCTGATGCAGAATAGCAGATAAGATTCTTATCCATGCAGGTTAAGGCGCATAGCACCTGACACAACTACAAGATTCCTCATGCACCTCTTCTCATCTCAATCGGTATAAAGTACAATGATGGTAAATTAACTAAATAATAGTTTACTACCCTTTTATGACTCAGAATGTGCTGCCTGAGGACATAGCTCCCTCATTCTGTGTAATGGTAGAGCAGATCCTGGCCTAGCTCCTTATTACACAGCAAACGGCCTCTCCTGAATCAAGCAGTCTTCTTGAACAGGCAGAATGACTCCTGGGATTTCTTTGTCCATCAAGATAAGATGGGAGATCTCGCATTTCACTCCATTTTGCTTTCACATTAGTGGGTTACTCGTCTGACCTCTAGATGCTCCTTTCTCTACAAGCTGGATTTTCCAGACCCCAGCCTTGCCTGGCACTTGAGGTGGGCACAAGCTACATACAGCCATCTCTGATTAGAGGATTATTTTATTCGTACCCTCCCCAGAGGTATAAAAATGATTATTGCTCATTTTTTAAAAAGTATCTGATCTTGTGATTGTCATAGGTGGTTCTTTGTCTTTGCAAGTACAATTGAGATACAGTAATTCTTTTAAATCTGTCGAGTGCTGATTTCTCAGAGACCAGATTGTTTTGTTAGTTTTAATTCTACCAGTCTCTTATCTCCCTTGTTCCTTAGATCTCTGCTGCTATTGTTAATAAAGCTTTTTAATATGGAACCTGTGGTTTTATTGTATATTTCTTCACTACATAAGAATCCCCTTGCATGCCAGGTTGCACTCTCATGCTTTGTGGTGGTCAATGGTAAAGGATTATAGATGTTCTAGTGAAAAATCAGCTGCAGTGCCATCTGTGGCTCACCACTGGCCAATGGGGTAGCATCCTAGTGGGATGTAAGTTGGTGAGATGATTTTTTTTAAAGTTCTCGAGTACAACAGATAGTTACTCAACTAGTTACCCATGCTACTTAAGAACATCAAGGAATGGAGATTACACTTGGGGAAACTCCTGATGTCAAAACAAATTATTAGTACTATATTCCACTAAGGAGTAGTGACAATTTCTTATTATTAGCAGAGGTCAAATGAAGGTTGTCTTCTACTGTGTTAAGCAGTTGGACCTTCTGACCAGGTATTGCCAGCAATATGACAACAATCCTCAGTGGCTGACGGGCGTTTTCAGATCTGACTACATCTTTATCCTTTTTTGAACAGATAGATGCTAGAGTCCTTGAACCTGGCCTTTTCTTCATTCAATAATAAACTTTCTCCCAAGCTGTAGCCTTATTCCCAGGGAACACAGACCCTTGAGAAATGATTGCCATTCCTTTGGAGGAACACTAACAGTTTTGCTAGGGCACTTCACTTTACATGTAGCGTCAATGGGCAATACACAGCCCTGCATATGTGACTGGGCTGCCGGTCCCATGACTTCTCATCATTGGCTATATTGGCTTGGACTGAAGGGAGTTGCGATTATCTGAATTGCATTACTAATGTTTCCTACTACCCTAAGGATGTTTTATGAAAGCCTGAAAAAACAGGAGGCAGCTACAAAACTTGAGAAAGACTAATCCATTTGTATGGAATGCTGCAGCTGGGGGTTGTAATCACAGATTTGATCATGACCACCGGGTCTCAACCTGTTCCCTGCCTGATGACCTTGGCATTAAGTCTACAATGTGTGCCACTGTAGTTTAGAATCAATGTTTTGTTTTTCCTTTATAAGTAGAGATGAGGAAAATTTTTAAAAATTGTGATTCGTTTTGATCTGTTATTCATCAAAGTTAACGGATCAACGAATATGAATATACAAATATTCTTTGATGAATTGATTGATCGATCCGTCAATTTGTCTGCACTTTAAACAGCTATAACACTGGCCCCACCTAGAGACACCATATTTGCAGAGAAGCGTCCTCAGACACTTTTCTACAACTCCTGAAAGTTTGGTGAACATTGGATCACAGACCCCCAAGTTATATAATCACAAAGAGGATCCCCACAGGAAAGCTCCCCCAGGTACCTAGAGACTCTAGAATCAAAACGGAGCTTCCTGTGTCTTTCCCCAACACACCTGCCAACTTTGGTGAAGATTGGATGTTGAACATCCAAATCCCCCAGGAGAGTTTACCACACGGCACAGAAGCCCATTCTGACTACCGGCCACTGATCATCTGATCAGAAGCTGATAGGCAGCCACCCTACACACACTGCCAGCCACCCCAACAGCCTACCCCACACCCCCTTCCTTTCCCTACCTTAGCCCCCATCCCACTCCCACCAACACCCTCTTATCTGAATAGCTGCTGCTGAGGTCTCCATCAGGCCTTCACAGCCATGGCATGTAAAAAGGGAGACTGGCTGCCCTTTACAAAGATGGTAGGGAAGCTGCAGCTGCCATCTTTGCAAAGGGCAGCCTGGATTCCCTTAAGGCAGGCTAGGACCAGAAGACCTCGGCAGCAGTGATTAAAGTAAGAGAGTGTTGGTGGGAGTGGGGTGAGATGGGGTGGCGTGGAGCCTAAGGTAGGGAAAGGAAGGGGGTGGGGGAGTAGGCTGTGGTATTGGGTGACTGTGTGGGGTGGTGGCTGCCTTTCTGCCACCGATCAGCTGATCCGCGGCCGGTAGGCAGAATGGTGTGGTCTTTTTTGTGTGTGTGTGTGTTTTTTTAATATGAAGGACGAAAAAAAACAGGTAAATATTTGTCCCTTCATATTCGTGGGGGGTCTCTGGAACCCACAAATATGGATTGACAGATATTTAACGAATTGGCTATATTCATCGGAAAAAGCAGTCCATTTTTATATTCATCCCCAACTCTATTTATAAGTATTCTGCACTTTGAAATTAACCGGAAAGCTATTTTAAGGAGGAAGCTTGTTTGTATCTATTTCTTGAATGCTCTTATCTCCTGTTTCCTGGCATCATAAAAAAAAAAAAAAAACTACTCCAGGGCGCAAGCTAAGGATGTAAGCTTTTGTTTATGCCAGGAGAGAGTACCTTTGCTGGGTTGATTTGCTGCACAGATCACAAGAAAGGAAGAAAGAAGGAACCAAAACCCATGCAAGTGGCTAGACGCCCACCTCCAAGTTTGAAAAATGAAGGGGTGCCGGCGATGTTAAACTGCTGGCAGGACCTGTAGCCTATTTAAAAGAGGATTCACCTCTCTTGAAGACTGACAAGAGCTACAATCCTCCTCTTCTCCCACCAGAAATAAATGGTCCCGGGAGGGCTACAAAAGCAGCCTTGGAGGGTACACTTCCCCCAACCCATGATAGCATTGGTGGAAACCCCGGGCCCAATACTGCAAGCCCAAACATGTGCAAAGCAAGCCCAGATAGGTTGAATGGAACTTACCCACTGACAAGTGAATGTAGAGTTTCAGCCTTACCAGCTGTATAACACCTTTTGGTTAACATTGCTAGGAGCTATCTGTCTGGAAACACTCTTGGATAAATAAAATTCCCTATGGAATGTGGGAAACATGTTGAAAGGTTTTATGCTGGAACGGCAAAACCCTCATGGATTTATGTCCTCCTTTTCTGTGAAGTAATTATGCCTGTGTCTTTAATGGACATCTAGCAATTTTTGGTAGGGTAAATGTGCCCCTTTACATATTTATAATGTGCTAGTTTAGCCCAGCGGGTTAAGAGTGTGTGGGTTGAGCATTCACACTCCCCTGAGCTTCCCTAGCAGACAGGTCAGGTGACATTACAGGCCCTGCCACTTGTATGGCCTTGGGCATGCTATTTAGTCCTGGAGTGGCACCAGAAGGAGGAACTGGTAAACCTCCTGGGAGTATTTTAAACTTAGAGAACCTTGGGAGGATCTCCATGTTGCTGTTGACAAGACAGCACATTAAGCATTTGAAAGCGGTTTGACTACGAGGTTCAGTGATGGAGAGCAAAACACTCTTGTCAAAATAACATTTAAAAGTACAACTGATTTGCATGTGCCTGAAGAAGATACTGTCAATTTCTGGCAATGCTGGGTGACTGCATTATAATAGCTTCACATCAAAGGATTCATAATAAGCTTCTGCACTTTCCAGAAAGAGTCGTTTCACATGTTGGAGAATGAAAGGCTTTGCTTGTGGGATTTTCCATTTCTTCTTCAGGCCTGGAGGGCAAAACCAAGCCCAAGAACAGGTGCTGGTGTGCTTCTGATAAGAAGCCAGAGAGTGATAGAGCACTTGTTTTCTGTGCACAATGTTGTATGTTTAGTTCCTTTTGTCTCTAGCAAAACTGAAAACCTGATGCTAGCTAGTGCTGAACAATAGTGGGGAATATGGAGCCCTCTAGATTTCATTAGACTATAGTACTCATCAGCGCTCGCTAGAGTAGTCAATGATGAGGGATGCTGGGAGACACAATTCGATAGTACTTCAGTGAACCTTGTTCCCACTCCCAGTTCAGAGCTAGATGGACTGACAGTATTAGGACATTCCCTCCATATCTGC
This sequence comes from Pogona vitticeps, assembly GCF_051106095.1. Lineage (NCBI taxonomy): Eukaryota > Metazoa > Chordata > Lepidosauria > Squamata > Agamidae > Pogona > Pogona vitticeps. The sequence continues at coordinate 32,375,755 of NC_135786.1, forward strand.
CAGGCAGACGTTCTTCTTACCATCACCTCCATGATATTACATCTATAGAAAGTTGGTTGTGGAAATGATACTATTGCAAGGGACTACTTGATCAACATTCTGAGAGTGGGCTATTTCCAAATATCTTTGAAACTAGATAATTCTCCCAAGGACATTAACCTGCAGCTCTTACATGTGATTTTGTGTACCTTGGCTCAACGATCTCTGACACTCTCTCCCTAGATGTCGAGCTGGATAAACACACTGGCAAAGTAGCTACCATGTTCTATAGACTCACAGAGAGAGTATGGCTTAATAAGATGCTAACGGCATATACCAAGATCCAGGTCTATAGAGCCTGTGTCCTGAGTATGCTCCTATACTGCAGTAAGTGTCTCCAGTTGTTCAGGGAATACTCTGGATCATTCTGGTATTTATTTTTACTGCAGATTTGAATAGATCATCCCCATAATTATGTCCATAATTAGGGAGAGTATTTGTTTTTGGATGCACTAGGTTGTTCCTGTACCACTGGTCCATGCTCATCTGCAATGGCTTCATGAGGTCTTACTCCCAACCCAGATTGTTGTTCCCATTTGTCTATCTCCTCTGCCCTTTCCCCACTTATTTCACTCTCTCTTCCCTTCTTGTTTTCCCCTCCCATTGTTCTGAAACTTCCATGTTTCTTTTCAAACTTTCTATTTTTTTTAAAAAAAAGTATTCACCTTAGCACTATGGCACTGAAAAAAGCAAGAATAGTTAATATCTTCCCTACCCTCTCCACATCTAGATCACTCTTTCTCCTCCCTTCTCTCCTTGTTTTATTGCTCACCCTTCTTAAGCCTTCAGATCTCCACCTGACACAAAAGTGATAATATTTTTTTAAGTATAGCAGAAGAAAGTTGATGTTCCAGGACAACTAACCAGGAGAAGCAATAGGACCTAGGTGGTAGAGACTGACCAGAAGAAAGAGAGATGCTTTGATTCTGTTGACACTAGTTTCAACTTTATGTCATGTGGACACTGGGGTGCAGTAGTGGTATCATGGGTGCAAAGAAAGTTGAAGAAATACACCAAGTGGATGGCCTTGAAGATCCTGGGTTCAAAGTTCAGACAGAATTCTTCAAAAGTGAACTTAAGGTCCTCTAAGGCCCTACTTCTGGCCACATAATAGGAGAAGAAGATTGGCAGAAACCTGCATGCTCACTATTTTCCTTTGGGTGGCATCATTCAAGCCTTCCAAACATCACTATGGTCCAGTTTCCAACCTCTGGAAAAAAAATTCAACAAGGAAGTAAGTCAATAAATAAGTGAATGGTGAGTCAGGGGATTATGGCTCTGGAAGCCTCTGAAAGAGGCATAGTTCTCTAAAACAAAACATGTGCCCCATAGTCCATGTATGTGTTTTTATAGGAAATGGCCACTGGACATTCCAGAATTTAGCAAAGTTGCCCTTTTCATAAAAAAACAAAAACAGAAGCTCAAGGATAGGTCTTGAATTAAATGTTCTTACTATGCCTCTAAGAGGGTCTTCAAGGTATGTAAAATAGTAAGGAGTGGATTTGCCAGTGCTAGTCCCTGGGAAGTTTTCATGCCCCACCAATGAGTTTCCTTAGTCAATCACTCTATCCGCTATTTCACCCTGGCTCTCAAAAGGCTAATCTCGGCCATTGGCATTGATGGGTAACTGCCTAGGTCCATGTCCCAGCAAACGCACTACTGTATTGCCAACTCCAGGACCCTCCTCTTTCCCCTGCTTGTTCACTGCCTGATTACAACTACCTGGGGTTTTTTAAGACAGTAAGCAAAGACAAAAGTAAAGAAGAGGTGCAATCATTCCCACTCCCCTCACATGCTTCCTTCTGAGTGCTTCTGAAAAGCATCTTGTTCAAGGCCTCTCCAAAATGTGGATTCAGTGCCAAGAAAAAGCATATGTTTATTGTGCGCATTTGTGCCTTTTAAAGTGCACCATCCTCAGAAACACATATATCTACAACTAAATGCCTACTTATAACCAAGCATGGCATGGTTATTTGAGCCAGTGTAACTATAGAGCTATAGAACAACTTGGCTATCTGAAAAATGCTCTAAATATAGACAATAGAATTAGACTCTGTGATATAACACTTCAGGGCTCTCCTTTCTTTCCTCACTCCAGGTGACTGAATGTCACTTGCAAACAGACCTCAGCTATCTTTCATTCTTTATGTGCAAGCACAGTTATAAAAAGGTTAGCTCAGCAGTTCAGCAAAAGGCTAATTCATATTTTTATCTTCAAAGGAACCTCAGGGACATTGTAAATGATAAGTTATGAATGCAAATGAGATACAGTAGGAGCTGATTCATATATATATATATGCTGTATATATTGAAGCCTACTGCTCACATAGTGACCTTCACTAGTAAGAGCTAGGTCAAGTCTCATTGTCCAGGTACTTCAGTACTGTATTCTCTGGAGGTAAAAACTGAATCCAATATAATGGTTAAAATGGACTGCACTCCATAAGACAGATTGTCTCATTATTTCAGATTTTTCTTCTCGGTTTGAAGTGAGTCCTCAGGTCACCTAATATGAGCCAGTCTCTGTAGAACAATGTGTAAGTCTCTTGGTACATTCTAAATAATTCAAGTCTCCATTTAAAGAGGTCTTCGGGTTACTGCCTGACATGGTTTTGTTTATCCAGTGAGAAAAATAAGCTATTAAAATGGTGCAATTCTACTCTTCCTTTGGAAATGAGGCTGGAAAAAATTGCGTTTTCTCAAGGACAAATCCTGTGGTAGCTTTAACTCACTGGAACCACCATTTACGTTCCCAAAAATTTGGAGTGCTAGAATTCAGAAACAAAGTCTGTAATTAGTTGTTTTATTTTTTTTTTCAGATTAGACTCCAGTTTAACAGTGCTTTAACTGAAAACCAGTAGCTTCCATCAACATAAAAAAGGACACACAGACATTTCAGAAGGAATGACTCTCACGCCATTCTCACATTACAGGAAAGAAAATGTACATGTTTTATTTATAAATAAGCAGAGGAGAAAGGTCTCTGTCTCCTTCAGACAAGGGTCCCTTTCTGCTTGCTGCTGAGCTGAGCTTTCTCCTTTGTCCTCCTGAGCCCCAGAATGCATCCTGTATGGCTTTGTATCTTCGCTCTCCTCATTCATGTCCTTCACAGGGTTGCCCTCAGTTTTGTTTATTACTCTTTGGCTCAAGGAAGGTGCTTCTGTTGAATACATGTGCAACCCAGTCATTTGTTTTAGTAACAAAACTGAGCTTCTAGTACTTTTGCAGAAAAACTGGCTTACTGTTTTCCTCAAACTATCCTCCATTTCAACTGTCTTAATCGACGTGGAAGTCCTCACACCTTCTGCTGTTGACAAATAATAGGATTTTTTCCTCCAACCTGCTGCCCTCTGTATGTGTAGGTTTATGACCCTGCTCATCTTCAGAACTTTTTACTATGGTAAGTGTTGGCTGGAAATGATGTCAGTTATCATTCAACACAGCTGGAGACCTCCTGGTTGCCATGGACTGTAATTGGTAGTCACAATCCATTTCTACTGTACTTTAAATAAGTTCTGCCAGTAGATCTCACTCTCTTCATGCCCACCCCTGAGTTACTTGAAGTACTCACCCAGAGAACTGCCAAATATTTTCACAACATGGATCCTATGTGTGCAAAAACTCCATGGCAAGCAGAAACCAGTTTTTCCCAAAGTAACTGCTGTCTTCAATCTGCATTGAGTTTGCAGCAGCTTCGATCACTGCATGTGAGGCAAGTCCTACTACAATTTTAAAAGGGCACAAATGTGTTTTAAAACTGCAGTAAGATTTCTGTCAATGGGCAGCCAATTCTGGGACATTTCCTGGCTAATAACACTGCCAGGACTGGGGCAGCAGAGTCCTCACCTGCTTGTTATGTGGCAAAACTGAAATAACTGGGGTCCACACACACACACCATATCCCAGGCTAGAGCAGAGATTTTGGCCAGCCAGTGCTGAGAGGCTTCCCAGCTACCTTGGCGCTGGGCAGCTGGCAGATCAAGTGGGGCAAGCTTCTGCCCCAACCCTGGCACTGTCAGTAGCTGGGCTGCTCCACATGTCGTGCTTCAATGCATTTGCAGTGGCTTTGTGCCTGTTTGCAAATGACCCACAGTAAAATTGAGCCTCGTGGCGCAGTGGTTAAAACACTGTACTGCAAGCTAAAACTGTGCTCACAACCTGGGGTTCAAATCCCAGGTAGCCAGCTCAAGGTTGACTCAGCCTTCCATCCTTCCGAGGTCGGTAAAATGAGTACCCAGCTTGCTGGGGGGGCAATGTGTAGCCTGTATAATTAAAAATTGTAAACCACGCGGAGAGTGCTTGTAGTGCTATGGGGCGGTATATAAGTCCAATAAATAAATAAATAAATAAATAAATAAATAAATAAATAAATAAATAAATAAATAAATAAAAGGACTCCTTTTCCTAAGGCCTTCAGACAAGCGTGATGGAAACTGCAGCGGCATTGAACTGGTGACCATCAAACATGAGGCAACAAATACCATAAATTAATTATTGTCTTCAAAATAACTTCGTTTTTAGAAGCTCAACAGCAACATACAAAATACAGAACCTTAGAACTACTGACAACTTATTTCATTGTTACAATGGTTACTTTTAAGCTCCTCTTTATTCACAACAAATGTTAGGCTCTAAAGGATGATTAATCTCCTGGATGGCTCTCTCTCTCTTGCACACGCACACACACATATCTGTTGGTAAAAATCAGTGTTAACCTGGTGGTCATCCTATTTGCCTGTAAATCTGACATTTATTTTCTTCATTTATGAAAGTGTTGATTGTAGTGTTAACAAGGCCTTTCAAGCTGCAATGCAATAAAACCCACTGAAATCACTAAAATAAGACTGAGGAAAATACTAAATAGTTGCACATTATATTTTGATAGAAACCATTTGGAGCTTTCCATGGAACCACTTGTTGCGGTATTATGACTTGAACAAGTGTTTCCTCATTAAATGTGGAGGTGGTGGAAGTTACCTCTCATTTCAACCATTTCCACTTGGCTTCTTCCTTTCTATCTCTCCCCATATCCCACCCTCACAACCTATCTTACTGTCTTCCCTTCACCGACAGTGTCATTTTTCTGTTAGCAGCTGCTTGATGAAAAGAATTCAACAGGTGCATCCTTTTCTTTCATGTATATAGAGTGTTGGATTTCTGCCCACCACATTACAGGTTCAGGGACTAAACCAGGAACAAAAAGACACTGGCTTAACAGCTGTTTTCAGTGCAACTCACTAATTATTTCTCCTGCTACTGTGTGGTGCATTTGCATAGCACCTCATTTTTATCCACATGTATCTTTAGAAGTAAACTTAAGACATGGCTATTTAGGCAGGCTTTCCCTCCTGCCGTATCTTAATATTTACATTTTTTTACATCTTGGATTCTTGCATGTTTATTGGTGCTATTGTTTTTTAAATTTTGTAATGCCGCCCAAAGTAGACCATTGGTCTAGATGGGCGGGGCATAAATTGAATAAATAAATAAATAAACCATAGAGCCAAGCTAACACAAAAGCTTGCCAACAAAATATGCCAATAAGAGAGAAAGCAGTTTCTCTTCCCCCACCCCCAAGGTTTTTCCACAGCCATCATCAAATATATAGCTGAACTATGTGGTCTTCCTCAGAGTGTCGTCTAGCATCTCTGTCAAGGAACCTTAGTCACGTTTCTCAAGGATTTTTTTTCTCTCTGACCCTTCTCACTTCAGGATCATATTTAAGGTTCAAGCAAAACAATATAGGGAGCTACTTTATGCTAGTAGCACAATATGATTGTCTAGCCTGGAGAGGTCAATTCTAGGAGCCTTTGGGTTATGCCTGCCCATCCCTTGATTTTGGAAGGCCACACCCATGCCTGTAACCTCACCACCAATTTGTTCTGCCCCCTTTTTTGAACTTAAAAAAAGCCCCTCTCTGCCCTCTAGTAGTCAATTTAAAAAGGAAAATTTGGGGGGCAGGAGGAATAGTTTAGGCTGCAGAGAAAGAGGTTGGAAGTTTGACTCCCCACTGTGCTAGGGGCTGGACTTGATGATCCACCAGGTCCCTTGCAGCTCTGCAGTTCTAACTTCTAAAATTTGGGAAACAGGCTATATCCTGACTGGCCCTTTAAAAGATGGGCTGCAGAAGCCATTTCCATGTCTGAGACAGGGTTTGATTTGATCTCTCTAATCAAACCTGACTATTCCAAAACTATGCAAACTACCATATTTTTCTGTTTTTATAAGACAACCCAATGTATAAGACAAGGCCCCCCCTTTTAACGCCAAATTAGAAAATTTGATCCCTGCTTTTCCCTTTCTTTTGCTAAGCTTAGCAAAAGGATCAAAGGGCTCGTCCTGCTGCCTTCTGTGTATTAAATGATCCTCATTTTTTTTCTCTAATTATTTTAGGGGAAAGTGTCATTTTATACATGGAAAAAATACGATAGCTCACTTCCAGCTGCTAATATAGCGGCATTCTGCGGGCAATTTTATGTTTCCCTAAATTCTGTGGGACTTTCCCCCAAGCAAATGTGCTTGCAAGAAAAAATAAATCAAGGAAGAAGGGTGCTGGGTGTTCCCTTTGCACTTTACAGAATCACCCCACAATCATGCTCTAGAGGGCATAAGTGGCCTTTTTGAGCCACTGTTAAAAAATTAATTTTGACTACATGGGAGTACTGGGGCCCTGACGATGGTGAGGGCTTCACGTTGCTCACTTCCGGTCGGGCCCCATATTGTTTATGGTGACCGGCAACAATTTTTCAGAATTCCAGGCAGAAGTCTATCACATCATCCATGACCTGGTGCGTTTTGCTAGAGATGCTCTGGGATGAAACTGGGCTTTCTGGCAAACAAATGATATAGTTTAACCCTGAATTTTGATTCCTCTCATACAGCCAACATCTACTTACTCTGCAACAGAACTGAAGTGCCAGGAAATGCAACTCTTGGTTCTTCGACTGTGGCACAAGCAGCAGTGGAAAGCTAAATAAGCACTGATATGACCCTGTAGTATACACTTGTATTTAAGATTATCCTAACTGAAACAACAGCAAAAAAACAAACAAACCCCAAACCTGAAACAGTGACCTCTGCTCCGTTTCCAGAAGTGCCCTTTGATTTATGGCAGTGTTGTATCCTCGCAATGTTGCAAAGTGGTGGAAACATTCATCTTAGAAGAGGTGACAACAGCTTTGAAACTGCACCCACATTTGCCTACAGTGCAATCCAAATGCAATAATCAAGCCTTGACTTTCCACCCAGTTGCTATTTCAGGAAACACAGTTTTGGGTGTGCCTAAATTACAAGTAAAATGATTAACTGCAAGAGACAGATGTTAGCTTCTGCTTGTGAAATTTTCAATAGCCTTAAAAAGGTATCTCTCACCTTTGTCTTTGGATTTTATACAAGGATGGCCTGGACTTTTCTGTCTCTTTTTTTTCTAAGTTATGTTCATTCCTCCATTAACACAACACCCATCAGGTTTGCTTCATTAGGCTGCAACGATTTTATAGTCATCAATGCCAAATCCTTTACTAAGGCTGGGCATTGTGTAACCCTCTAGGTACAATGCCCATTAGCCCTACTCAACACAGCAAAAAGCTGAAGCTTGCACCCTACAAATCTTTGTGGAACTGCACATTGCAACCCAGTGTTGACCCTACAGGCTGTTCAGTGCCTGTACAATGGGCATTACTCCCTGGATCACATACCACAACCACAACCACATCTGTGTCAGCATTACCAGGAGTAAGATGATTAGATCTGTGGATGCACTTATGCAAAACTATGGTGGTAACCAAGTGCTAAGTTAAACAGTCACAAAAAGTTGGTCTTGATTTTGCTTCAGTGAAAGAATCCACTAAAATACTAAACCTTCTCTCTTGGTTCTTGTGTACAGGAGTGGATGCCAACCCAAGTGTTTGTTAAATCTGATCACAGTGAATACCATTATTAATGGAGCTGAACTGGGTTGTTGTTGGTGGTTGTTTTTTAAAGAAGAATACCTGCCTCCTTGCAGCTCTTGTTTGTCCTTTGATGAGTGTATCTGAATTTTATTTCTAGCATTTTAAAAAAGCAAAAAAAAAATGTCTTGCTTATATATTGCCCCATAGCACTTAAAGTACTCTCTGGGTGGCTTACAATTTAATTATGCAGGCGACACATTGCCCAGCCCCAGCAGCGAACTGGGTACTCAATTTACTGATCTCAGAAGGACGGGAGGCTGAGTCAACCTTGAGCTGGCTACCTGAATCCATTGGGATTGAACACAGTTTGTGATCAGACTTTTGACTGCAATACTGCAGTTTAACAGCTGCACCAGAAGTGGTGAAACTGCAAGCCCATCTAGTGGTTAAGCACTGGTTCAGATTTTACAAACGTATTTTTCTGGATTTGCACATACTGTTACTGTCTTCTTACTTACTTCTTACTTCACACAAGACAACAGTCTTTTTCAAGGACTTTCTTTCGAAAACTCTTCAGAGCCCAATGTAAGTGTACCTACAGGTTCAAATTTAGAGCAATCTGATGCTACTTTAGTCACCGTGGCCCTTTTCTATGTAATCCAAATGTATTACAATATGAGCTTTCCTCCCATGTGGCCCACTTCATTTGCTGCATGAAGTGTTGTGCAGAACTTCAGGTACATGCGCAGTACATTTAGTTGGAGGTAGGGTGGTGACGGGGGATGTCAACAGGAAATGAAATGCAAATGTGTACGTTGCCACCATAAATTTGGGGCAGCTTGGTTTCTTATGTAATCTTGTTCACCCTACTAAGAAATGCATAACCCGTCATTTCTGAAAGGTTTAGCAAGCATCACATTCACAATACCAATGAAATATAGAAAGCAATTTACCATGTGGTGCAAACTACTGAAATAAATTACAGTTGTCTAGCAATAGGGCTTTGGTCTGCACCAGTGACTACCTCTGAAACTTCTCTTAAGCACATCTTATGCAAACTTAATTTGTTTGCATCCAGCAAAACATCATTACACAAACCTTAGCTTATGTAGTTGTGTCAAAGATACACCTCATTCTTCATTGTCAGCATTGGAAAGCCTGATAATTTTGTGAGCCACAACTTAGGAATGTGACAGGGGCTGTTAGGTGGTGCCAGCTGCAGAACAGGTATACTCATTGTTACTATAAGACCTGACAGAGTTGCCCGGTGTGGCTGAAGTTTTGCATAAATGAACAAAGGTGAGCCAGGTAGCTGACAAATAGATAACAAGCACATGAAGTTAAGAAGGTGAGTCAGGCAAAGCTTGGAAAAAGGCTTGGGCAACAAATTCTCGAAGCCACCAGCCAGCTTTGCTGCTGGAATCCAAAAATCTAATCTTTATAGTCTTTGGGGAAAAGCAAGCTCTTGTTCATACAAAAAATGAGTGGGAAACACACTGTACCAAGACCTAGAAGATCACCTTGAGCCCGTTACCCAAGCTTTCTGATGCTTGGCCTTAAATAATTTGAACTGACTTTTCTTCTGCTGGTGGCATGGCTATTGCTGTAGAATTCTTGTCTGCCTAACCACAAGGATGATATTGGAAGCCCCCAGGCCTTGTAGAAGGAGCCAGCTGCAGCCCTACCCACACGAACCATTCGCCAGTTTGTATAAAGTTGATGTTGGTGTGATAAGAAACTAAAGTTTAGGTTCCCGAGATATGGGGCTCCGTTTATTACTCTGGCAGCTGGGAAACTGGTGTCCTGCAATAGTTCTCACTGTTAAGTTGCTGTAAGAATCTACCCATTGACATTTTAAGATAATTTATTACAATGACATCTCCCAAAATGGATATGGCTAATAGGTTGAAGCTGAATCCAATTACAGTGGTGCCTCGCTTAGCGATTGCTCCGTTGAGCGATGAAATCGCTTTGCGATGGACTTTTGGCCATCACTGGAGCGAACGCTTAGCAATGTCCTCTATGGCTAAAATTCGCTTTGCGATGATCACGGGGAAGCGATCATGGCAAAGCGAACTTTTTAAAACAGCTGATCGGTGGTTCCAAAATGGCCGCCACAAAAAATGGCCACCGCTGTTTTGCCTCGCTGTAGAGGCACCCAAAATGGCCGCCGCTATGGAGGAATATCGCTTTAAGGTAAGTTTTTAGCCCATAGGAACGTATTAAACGCATTTTAATGTGTTCCTATGGGCTTTTTAAAATCGCTTAGTGATTAAATCGTTTAGCAATGTTTATTCCTGCACGGATTAACGTCGCTAAACGAGGCACCACTTTGTAAGATTGAGACCTCCTTCTGGTTGGTCCTCTGGACAGGTTAGGGGCCTGTCTGCCCATTTTGGATGGTGTAACTCTCCCACTTGGGGATCAAGTGTTCATAATCTCGGTGTGTTCCTGGAGCCAGTGCTTTCATGGGAATCCCAGATTTTCACCATGACCAAGTCAGCCTTCAACCTGCTGAGGCCGATTGCCCAGTTGCATTCCTACCTGGATGAGAGGGGGCCCTGGAGACATTGATGCATGCCCTGGTGAGCTCAAAGATTGACTATTGTCACACTCTCTGTGTGAGGCTTCCTTTGAAACTGACCTGCAGAACACAGTTGCCAGGCTGGTGTTGAAGGTGAATAAGTTCTATCACACTTCCCTAGTCCTGACTCACCTGCACTGGCTGCTTGTGTTGATCTGGGCTAGGTTCAAGCCCTCCATAGTTTGGGACATTGCTACTTGTCAGAGTGTCTCTTCCTAAGAACACAAGCCTGCATCATTTGATCCTCTCAGGCCATGGTTTCACAGGTTGCCACACCAAGAGTGGCCAGGAAGACATCGACTAGAAACCAGGCTGTCTTGGTTGTGGCTCCATCCCTATGAAATGGGCTCCCAGTAGAACTGCACCTGGCCTCCTCCCTCACAGCCTTCAAGAGGAAGCTCAACACAGGACTGTTTACTGAAATCTTTAAGGCCATCCCTTCCTAAAGGTTATTATGGTTTTGTTATTTCAGCGTTGCCCATTCTGTCATCATTCAGTGTTTGTTTTTGTTGTTGCTCTATGGTCTGATGTATGGATAATATTTTGACAATTTGCTTACTTGGAGGTGATTCATCATTTTTATAATATTTTAAAATTAATTACTTTGGATGTAAACCAGAGTGCTGCTTAGCACTAATCAGGAGGCATAATATACAAGTTTATGAAATAAGTAAATAGAGGGCCCAACACGGCTCACAACAACTATAATTATACAACCGCCACAAATTTTAAAGTTTCATAAAAACTATATTAAAAACCATTACAATTTATCAATATTGAAACCACAATTTAAAAACAATTTTTAAAAAATCTCTAAATTGGATAACTATAGCATTCTTGAGACTACCCCAACTTATTATTTTAAAGTTTGCCTGAAAAGGAAGTTCTTTCACTGATGATGGAAGGACAAGAGAGAGGCAGCCAACTGAACTTCATAGGGCAGCACATTCCATGTCTTCACCAAACAAGCTTGGGGAGATGGTGGAACTGAGAGAAGAGGCTCCCCAGAGGATCTTAAAAGCTGAGAAGGTTTCTATGGGGTGATATGATCCTTTAGAGTATAAACACAGTCCTTCAGACTCATAAATTCATGTTTCAGTGTTCCTTATTGTTATGTCATGCAGCTCTAAGCCCACCATCTGGTCTCACCGTCTTCCTTTAGCTACCTCCACAAATTCATACCATCTTCCAACTCACTTCCCAGTTCTCAAAGCTGACAGGCTGGCAAGGGGCCATCACCAGTTTCTAATCTATTGCGCCAGATTGTGGCATGTCGCATAATCTCAGGAAATCTGCCAGAGGTTTTGTAAGGGATCTGGCCTGCCATGGACACCTCCATCTAATATTTAATGCAGTTAATTATAGAAACTCTGGGCATTAAAGAGACCTGCCCAGTGTTACAAAGCTGCAGAATAAGAAAATGAAACCCAGTAGTTTTGCCTGATCTCTGCCTGCATTTTGTATTTTCAGTCACGTGGGTGCATTTTGAAAGAAAATGAAGTTTACAGTTGAGAGGAAATAAAAATCCTCTACATATTGAACCTCACAGAAGCAGTGTTTTCTTCGGCCTCTCCATCTGCTTTAAAAATAAAAACATTATATATTATTTTGCCCTGTTCTCACGCTAGCTTCAGTCCATCAACAGTAGGGTGAAAAACTTTGTCCATGTAATGGGTGGAAATGTAGTTATTTGGGGCATGGGGTGAGAAACTAACCAAAATTCAAGGATTGTATACAATTGCACAAGGACCAGTCTCACAGCCCTTCGTCCCACTTCCAGAAGGTTCTTCTCCATGTGCCTGAGTTCATGCCCCTGCCTGAAAAGAAAGGCCTTTCCCTGATTACAGAAAGACAACAGGGAGACAACCTAGCTTTGTGGGACAGTGCATGACGATATGAACACGATTGCACAGGATTACATCATTCCCATACGCGGTCTTGTACAATTAGTTAATATGAAATTACAGAAAGCCAGACTCTGATTGTGAGGTCAGGCACAGACCAATTGGGTGGAGGGCAGCTTGCATAAGAGGAAAACCTGCTGGGTGACTGCCCTGACATGCTATGTCTTTTGCCAACTGGATGTTGGCCAAAGGTGCTGGATGAGCAATGGGTTTTGCACAGTGGGAGAAAGTTCAGGTAGCCATTAAAGGAAAAGAAAGGGACAAGGGATAAAATGTTGCAGTGTGGAGTGCTGTGGCCTGCCATTCTTCAGCATACTCCCGATTCGTCTGCCACCTTCCCTGTTTGTTCATCTCCCTCCCTCACAGTTAGCCTTCCATTCCTACTGACCATGATCAGCCTCAATGGGGTTTTTGAGGGGAGGTGGGGTTTAGGTCTTTTCCTCTAAATATTGTTTGTGCTTCTACAAACCTCTCTGTTCCCCCAAGTACCCTCCCATGTCCTTTGGTCCATGAATAGTGTGCTTTTGGACAAATAAGTGACATAGCTTGAAGGAATGAATAAAATATTCTGCCAGCAGAGCTGGGGGGGAAATGCAGTATTACTAAATCATACATATTATCTTGGGAGACAAGATCACTTACCGCCAAAAATATAATAGCAAGCAGTCACCAATTATATAGAGAGCTAGTGTGGAGGTGAGAAGAGAGTATGGCTTAATAAGAAGTTGACGACATACACCAAGCTCCAGGTCTATAGAGCCTGTGTCCTGAGCACACTCCTGTACTGCAGTGAAGCTGAACACATTCCATATGCATTGTCTCCAACACATTTTTGGCATCACCTGGCAGGACAAAGTTTCAAATAGTGTAGTACTGGAACGAGCTGGAATTGTTAGCATGTATAAATTACTGAAACAGCAATGTCTACATTGGCTCAGGCATCTTGTGAGAATGGTTGATGGTCAGACTCCAAAAGATCTCCTGTAGGGAGAATTAGTGCAGGGAAAGCACCCCAGAGGGAGACCACAGCTGCGATACAAGGATATCTGCAAGCGGGATCTGAAGGCCTTGGGAATGGAGCTCAACAGATGGGAAACCTTGACATCTGAGTGTTCAGCTTGGAGGCAGGTGGCGCAGCATGGCCTCTCCCAATTTGAAGAGACCCTTGTCCAGCAGGCTCAGGCAAAAAGGCAGTCCCGAAACCAGAAAAATCAGGCAGCTGGACAGAGGACAGATTGTATTTGTCTTCAGTGTGGAAGGGATTGTCACTCTCAAATTGGCCTTCTCATCCACAATAGACGGTGTTCAGAGCACATAACTATAGGCTTTTGAGACTGAAGGATGTATACATTCACGGAGGTGAGTCAATGTCTGTGAAATTAAAAGGGGGGAAAATGCAAAATATTTGTGTTGCTTTAAAAACTAACAGGTTCATTTCAGTTTGAGCTTTTGTGGATCAAAATCCACTGAGTTCAGTAATACAATTCGAAGGTAGCCAGAATTATATGAGCATAAACAAGACTCTATCTAGCATTATTTCTCCTCGCCTTACATTGTACCACTTCTAGCATTTTGCCTGATCTAATGTCACCAGAGGAACACTGGGAGAAAACTGCATGACGGGATTGTTACCAATTGTAGACTGGGCTTTAAGAACCCAAATGTGCATAATTTTACTAAGAAATTTTTAATGGAAAATAAATAAGTTGCAGATATTATGTGGCCCTGGACTTTTCAAATAAAAAGAATTGTTTGCTACTAACCATGTCAATAAGATTGCAAAAGGATTACATCAGTCCCCTATATAGTCATGTACAATTAGCTAACACGAAATGACATAAAGCTGGCCCTTGAAGATTACCAAAGTAAACAATTGAGCCAACATGAACTATTATTAAACTGGGAGTAAGTATTTAAAATCATCTCATGACAAAATGTCAAATATTTTCTTTTGTCTGAATCATACTTTAGCACTTTGAGGAAAATGCTGCCTGGCTGTCCATTTACTCTTGTCATAGTAATAAACATGGATGGATCTTTTACATACATAGTGAGGCATATGATATAGTTTGCTAGGAAAATGTAAATTGGAAGATCTTGAACTGGAATCCATGGAATTTTTCCAGAGGACTCCTCAACCTCTGGGGCCTCAGGGGCAGTACTGGCAAGGCTCATATCTTCATACCTTTTTCCCGGATTTCCCACAAGCACCCATCTGGCCAGTGTTGGTTGAAGGATGCTTGATGAGGTGAGCTTCTGGTCTGATACAGAAACCACTTCTAATGTTTTTCTTCTGCTTCTTGTTTCCAAGGCTGGATTCTTTGTTCAAGCAGAAACTAAAGTCAAATAGCTCTTTTCCACCCATCTCCCAATCTGAGGCTCCTGATGTTCAACCTTGATGGTTTTCAGGATTTACTGGTAGCATTCCAGGAGCAAATCCTTAATTGTCTTTTTATAGCCATAGCACTCCAAAATTGATGTCAGTCAACGCTCAAAGCATTTCGCCATGAGGAAGAAAAATAGCATGTCTGCTCCAGTAATAATGAGTTTGTAGCCATTCTCCTCAGCAGCACTGCCAACAATTGATGAGTGAATTTCCTTAAGGCCAGGTGTGATTGAATGTCAAGATCAAGAACAGACTTTCCAGGATTTTGGTTACACTCCTCCCCATCCTTTTCGTAATTTAGGACACTGTGGCCAGAATGCTCCTGATGTTTGTATAAACTGCTCCAGCTACTTGTAGGTAATTAATGAGGTGCAGTTCATGCCTTGGTCATGTACCTGATGCTGTATCCAACTGCATAATTGAGATACACCCCAGCAAGTAGCTGCTACATGGTATGTAGCAGTCACTTTGCAAGCACCTTGAAAACAATGCAAAAATAAATAGAAGCCATTATGGATTTCTCAAGAACAAATTCTGTCAGACTAATCATCTCATTTTTTTTAATAACACAACCTCCCTGGTAGACAGCAGGAATACTACAGATGTAATATATCTTGATTTAAGCAAACCTTCTGACAAAGTGTCCCATTATATTCTGATTAACAAGCTAACTAGTTGTAGGCTAGAAAGAACAACTGTCAGGTAGATACACAGTTACAGAATCATACTCAGAGAGGGCTCATCAATGGCTCTGCCTCAAACTGAGAGAAGGTAACAAGTAGGGAACCACAAGGCTCAGTCCTTAGCTTAGTGCTTTTCAACATTTTTATTAGTGACTTGGATGAGGGAATGCAGGGAATACTTAACAGATATGCATATGACACAGAATTGGGTGGGATAGCTAATATTCTGGAAGACAGGAATAAAATTCAAAAAAGATCCTGATAGGTTTGAGCACCGGCTGAAAACAACAGAACAAAATCTAACAGAGATAACTGCAACGTTCTGCACCTAGGAAAAAACACAAATTCACAGTTAGGGGTTATTTGGCTCAGTAATACTATGAGTGAAAAGGATCTTGGAATTGCTTTAGATTACAAACTAAATATGAGCCAGCAGTGCGATGTGACTGCAAAGAAGACAAATGCTATTTTAGAATGCACTAATAGAAATATAGTCTCCAAATCCTGCAAGGTACTAATCCCCCCTCTATTCAGCACTGGTTAGGCCTCATCTAGAGTACTGTGTTCATTTCTGGACACAGCATTCCAACCCTAGAGGCATTCAAGAGAAAATTGGACACCCATCTGTCAGATCTGCCTCAGGCTTACCAGCTTAGACCTTTCTCCTGGGTAGATCACATTTAAGTGTTTGTAATTTTTTGTAAGGTAGTTAGAACTCCCAGAATGGAGAATTAGAGTATTTGTAAAGCAGAAAATCCAAAAATCCCGTCCCTGAAACAGATGCAAGACCCATTTGTCCCACGGAGAGGTGCCAGGTTGAAAAGATCAGAGCAAAAGCACAACTAGCGTTTCGAGGATCTCTGGTACTAACTGGAAACAACTGGTCACCAGGAAGAGGTTCACATGGAGCTACACATTCTGTGTGTGTTGCCAGCAGACCTTTTGTCAGAGACAGTGTAGAAATTCACCTCTAGCTTGCTTTTCTGTGCTACCTGTTCAGCCTTGATGAATGGACTGCTAACTGCTTTGCCTTTATTTGCTCCCTGTTGTGAAGGTGACTGATCTCTTTAGACTGAACTAACAGTTTGATATACAGATAGTACAGATTTCCTGCAATACAAATCAGGAGTGGTTTAAGACTACACAGCTCCAGCATTTGCTGCCTGGCACAGCACATATACTATATAGACAAGGGCAATTTCTCATCAATTCCACCTACTTTAAAATTAGGTGCTTCAAATATATTTCAAAAACAAAGTGAAATTCTGTCTGAGTAGAAGATAATCAGAGTAGCCTGGGGAAATTCAAAATGGCTGTCATTGTTTTAATTAATTTCTGCTTCCTCTCCCAGTTACTAGGATTGCTTTTAGAGCCGGGGTCCCCAACCCCCAGTACGTGGCCCAGTGCTGGTCCGTGGGCTTCCTTGAACTGGGCCGTGGACACGGACCTCTGCCCCTGGCACGCATGCACAATGGGAGTGTCACGCTTGTGGGTGGATGTGTTGCACTTGTGGAGGGGTATGTCACACTCGCAGGATGGGCATGTTGCACTCGTGGGTGGGCATGTCACGCTTGTGGGGATGTGCATGACAGCGATATGCTCACCCTGCAAGCGAGACACACCCCTCCACAAGCACGACATGCCCACCCCACAAGTGTGACACACACCCAGGCAAGCACAACACGCCTGCCCATGAGCATGACACGCCTACCCGCACACTGAGCCTGCACTCCGCAACCAGTCCGCTGTCAAAAAACGGTCGGGGACCGCTGTTTTAGAGTAGATATTCCTGAATATTTACATACAAGTCCACAGAGTTATCAAGTGAGCTAACTCTCAAAGGGTGCTGTGTCAAATAGCCCATCAAAGAAAGAAAGAAAGGATAGCAACTTCAGCATGCTGGTTAAAAATACAAAGTCACAACATGCAATTTCATGTAATCTTATTTTTAAAGCTGTGTTAACTAGAGACTTCTTTAAAGTTTGGATTTCTTTTGCTTTTTATAAGAATATATTGCAACACATGCGCATAAGCAAAAACAGACGCATCTATGTTCTAAAGCAGACTTGAAATTTTAAAAATGGTCTGATGCCATTTCTTGGGGGAGAGAGGAAAAACCCCGAGAGATAGTGATCAGCTGACATCTTTGCTGGAGCGAACCATCCCACCCCCAGAGTGGTTCTATACATACCTTTCTTAAACCCCTGTCAGGGCCTTGTACTTTCCTGGTGCAGGTAGCATTGCTTTGGTTGGATCAGTTCCAACACACGTGACCACTGGAACAAATCCAAAGCAAGACTTCCAGTTTTAATTTGCCAGTATCATAAATTGGCTTAATAAATGGGCCACTATGGGATATTAGCAGATTAATCACTTCCTCTGCAGAGGGGCAGGAGAAATGATTTTTTAAAAGACCGTGCAATAAACCATCACTGATCTTTTCTTGATCGCCTCTTAAAGGCCTGGTTGAGAAACTGCCTGCAATTGAATCCTTGGCAGTGACTTTGGCTGCAAATAGTTTCTTGACTGGCCCTTTAAGAGATGGGCTGTAGGAGTACTGTAATTTCCATGTGAGAGGGAAGGATTGATTTGATCTCTCTAATCAAACCTGATTATTCCAAAGCAGGTCACACTAGCTCACTCCCAGACGCTAATGTAGCTGCACTCTGAGGGCAATTTTATGCCTCCCTAAATTCAGTGGGACCTCCCCCCAAGCCAATGTGCTAGCCAGAAAAAAAAATCCATTGATTAAAAAAAAGTTAGGGAAGGGCCATTTCATTAAACCATTCCTCCTGAAATTTCAACTAGATTGATTTAATGATGTTTTGGTCAAAATAAACTTTGTTGTTATTTTCTGTCCTTCTTTGAATCATTTTGCTTACACCAATACAATCTATTATACCACAAGGAAGGAAAGATGGAGCAATGAAGTGCTGCCCTCTAATCACTGGAAATACTAATCTTCTTTATACACACAGTTTTCTGTGTTGCCACCTGACATTGCCCACATACTTTCAATTATATCTTCCTGGTAAAAGGGATTAGGAACTTGTTTGCACACACAGGCATTCAGAAAATTGTAGCGCATTTAGTTCCCTGCCCTACGTCTGATTCTTCTCTGAATACACATTGTTCCAGTTACATTAGGCCCCAGACTTCATGTTGGCATAGCCTATGAATTATAAATAAAATTGTGTATGTATCAAGTTTGCGGGCTGGATAGCTCAGTGAATTAGGTATCTGGCTATGGAGCCAGAGGCTGTGAACTCAATTCTCCTCTGTGCATCCCAAAAGAGCCCGCCTGTGTGGCCTTGGGCAAGCTGCACAGTCTCTGGGCAGGTACACGAGAAAGACAAGGAGCACCCAGAGAAGATCCGTACGAGCAGTGTTGGTGACAGGGAAGTGTGCGACAAAAGCTGTGTGACATGGAACAGTGCAACCAAAGATGTTTCTCTTTTTTCTCCCAGGTGAAAATTGAGAAAAATCTGCCACTCTCCAGATGGTCAGCATATTGCTAGGAACCATATACATTGCTTATTTCCTGGGTCAGCCTAAGAGCCCCTATCACAGGATATTTTTCATCCATAGAGATCTTATCTGTGGGACAGTTAAAAGGATACATTGTCACGTGTGGGTTAAGAAGAACTTGGTTATCTTTCTTGTGAGGCATTGAGAGTTTAAGCCAGTCAGAAGTCAGTATTTTAATTGCCTTTTTAATAGGCTACTGGCAAAATAAACTTTTGCCCCCCTTCCCTGGAAGCCAGGCTGGCCCCATGTTTGCTGACCTTCCGCAATCAGGCAAAGACATTTCTCTTCAAGTAAGCCTTCTCTCAGTGACTGGCTACCCGAGTGGGGGTTTTAAATGGATGGTTGTGCTTTACAGCTTTGAATGTGGTTTGGGTGTTGCTTTTGTTGACTGTCTTTTAATGGTGGTATCTGATCCTTTTTAGTATTTGTATACTTACTGTTTCCAGCTTTTAATAGTGTTAAAAGCTTGGGTCCTTCTCAAGGAGGAAAGTGGGGTAAAAATCAATCAATCAATCAATCAATCAATCAATCAATCAATCAATCAATCAATCAATCAATCAATCAATCAATCAATCAATCAATCAATCAATCAATCAATCAATCAGGCAGTAATTCATTTGGGGATATGGGAATTGTGAACTCAACCTTCCTTAGCTCAGCTCAGAGAATGGTTCTGTGGTTATTTAAAATATTTGAGGGGAATATATTAGAACATCTGCCTTATTCTACTCATGACAGTCCAGTTCCTGAGATAATGTATTCCCTAACATGAGTCAAGGAGGCAGGTTCTGGCTCCCCATGGTTAAATACAGTGCAAATCAAGAGATCCTGTGCTGACTCAAAGCCATCAGCAACAATAAAACCCATATAGTTTAGCTTTCTGTCCTCTTTTAAATATTGGATTATGTCTTTATCCCTGTGCCAACTTAATCATGTTCAGAAAGGGACAAAGTAGTTTGGTTTATTTGACCATCATCTGATGGGAAATGCAGGAGATCATTGGAGATACATTATTTAATTTTATTTATTTATTTAACATATTTTTACCCTGCCATTCTCCTTAGAAAATGGCCCAAGGCGGCTTACAAAATTTAAAGACAATGTTTAAGAACAAAACAATGAATATACAGTACAAAGATGATGTACATCATTAAAAAGCTAAAAACACTAAGTGTAGAAATATTAAAATAAACAACAAAATAACTCTCTTAGAAATGAGAAACTTAGGCAATGCTAAAGACACAGTCAAAGCAGTGAGGTATAACAATCCATCTAAAAGGATCCCCACTCAGGCAGCCAGTCATTGAGGGAAAGCTTGCCTGAATGGAAAGATCTTCACTCGCTTGTGGAAGGACAACAAAATGGGGCCAAACTAGCCTTCTGTGGGAGGGAGTTCCAAAGTCTTGGATACATGGGTGAGTGGAAGAGAAATTCATCTCCAGATCATGTCACACTCACAAGCAAATGTAAGGGCATAAAACAGACATAATAGCCAGTCAGTGAATACATTCAGTATATTAGACAAATTCACAGGGTATATTACATAAACTATCCAATGTGGTATAGTGGATAAAGTGATGGGCTAGGATTCAGGAGGCCTGGGTTTCAATTCCTGCCTAGCCACGGAAACTCACCAGGGGAGTAGAACTGGTAAAAGTAAAGGTTCCCCTTGACATTTAGTTCAGTCATGTCCGACTCTACGGCGTGGTGCTCATTCCTGTTTCCAAGCCATAGAACCAGCGTTTTCTCCAAAGACAGTTTCTGTGATCACATGGCCAGCGCAACTAGACACAGAACGCTGTTACCTTCCCACCGAGGTGGTACCTATTTATCTACTTGCATTTTTACATGCTTTCAAACTGCTAGGTTGGCAGGAGCTGGGACAAGCGACGGGCGCTCACTCCATCGCATGGATTCGATCTTACGACTGCTGGTCTTCCAACCTTGCAGCACAGATGCTTCTGCGGCTTAACCCGCAGTGCCACCACATCCCTGTACTGGTAAAACCACTCCTTAAATATCTCACTTACCTTGAAAGCTCTATTAGGGTCACTATAAACTAGTTCTGACTTGATGGCACAGAGCAACAAAACTGACATCTGCTAACACCCCAGGCATGGCATCTACTGGGATGCAATTCTATAGCCTACCCTTTCTATTCCTGTGTAGGGGTTGCTTCATAGCAGTGGGGAGGAATAGCCCTGTAAGCCTGTTCCTCATGCAATCCCCCATGACTTCAAACTGAGTGTCAATCTGAATTATCGTTGTCATTCAGTCGTTCAGTTGTGTCTGACTCTTTGTGACCCCATGGACCAGAGCATGCCAAGCCATTCTATCCTACACTGCCTCCCGGAGTTGTGTCAAATTCATGTTGCTTGCTTCGATGACACTGTCCAACCATCTCATTCTCTCTCATCCCCTTCTTCTCTTACCTTCACACTTTCCTAACATCAGGGTCTTTCCAAGGAGTCTTCTCATCTCATGAGATGGCCAAAGTATTGGCGCCTCAGCTTCAGGATCTGTCCTTCCAGTGAGCACTCAGGGTTCATTTCCTTTAGAATTGATAGGTTTGTTCTCCGTGCAGTCCAGGGGACTCTCAAGAGCCTCCTCCAGCACCACAGTTCAAAAGCATCAATTCTTCGGCGGTCAGCTTTCTTTATGGTCCAGCGCTCACTTCCATACATCACTACAGGAAAAAACATAGCTTTGACTATTCGGACTTTTGTTGGCAAGGTGATATCTCTGCTTTTTAAGATGCTGTCAAGGTTTGTCATCGCTTTCCTCACAAGAAGCAGGCGTCTTTTAATTTCATGACTGCTGTCTCCATCAGCAGTGATCGTGGAGCCCAAGAAAGTAAAATCTGTCACTGTCTCCATATCTTCTCCTTGTTTCCCAGGAGGTGATGGGACCAGTGGCCATGATCTTTGTTTTTTGTTTTTTTGATGTTGAGCTTCAGACCATTTTTTGCACTCTCCTCTTTCACCCTCATTACAAGGTTCCTTACTGTAAGTCCTTCTCACTTTCTGAATTATGTTGTTGTTTAGTCGTTTAGTAGTGTCCGACTCTTCGTGACCCCATGGACCAGAGCACGCCAGGCCCTCCTGTCTTCCACTACCTCTCAGAGTTGGGTTAAATTCATGTTGATCGTTTTGATGACACTGTCCAACCATCTCATCCTCTGTCCTTCCCTTCTGAATTACAGTATAGCATACAGTACTTTTAAAGAGATGCTCCTTCAACTCAGGTTTGACATCAGTGCTTTCAATGATCACTAGATGGTGCTATTGTGCAAACAATTTAAGACTTTGGCTGCATGTTGAAGACTCATATGAACACATTAATGCTTTTAAAGTAGCCTCTACTCTCCACTTCACTTGGATTTTGTTTCACTTTAATTCCATCGCAAATACATGCGATTCAAGCATAGGAGAATGAGCTGTAGACAAGTGTTCTGGAAATGAGAACAGGTCATTTTGAGAACAGCAGATTGCAAACTGGATGAAGGGCAAAAGCGTTAGTAGGAAAGGTTGTTCTGGGCTTTTGTCCCCCCCCTCCCCAATTTGAACAAATCATCTTGGTATTTGCAGCCACACATGGAGATTTTCTGATGAAAATGGACCAGCAGAAAAATCCCCATAAGGAAATACCATCAAGCCTGAACAATCTCTGGAGGCAATAGTGTTGATGCTGAAGCTGTCCTACTTTGGAGGCATCACGAGAAGATAGGATTCTCTGGAAAAGACAATAATATTGAGAAAGGTGGAAGGTGGTAGGAACAAAGGAAGACCGAATATGAGATGAATTGACTCACTAAAGGAGGCTTGAGTTTCCAAGGGTTGAGCAGGGCTGTTGGGGACAGGATAACTTGGAGATCACTCATTCATAGGGTCACCATAACTCAGAAGTGACTTGATGGCACATAAAACAACAAGATACTGTTTTCCCATAAGATTTGGGATAGATGGGGGACAAGTCTTGCTTGCTCATGACACTTCTTGCTGAGTCAGCCAGTCTATTAGAGCTACAACACTGACCTGCATTTAAGTGAATCTCTGCATTAGCACATTCTTTTAAAAAGGGGGAGGGAGGAGGGGATTCCTTATTCCCTAAAAAATAATTATTTGGTTAACAAAGAGGCCATCTATGCTGAGTATTTCCCTGTACCCATCAAAGTGGTATCACATCCTAGTGTCCACACAGTGCAGGGCTGAAATCAGAGTTAAGGCTGGGCTGGAGAAAGTTGGTTTGGGTTAAATAGAGTTGCTAGAGATCCACTATGCCATTTAGTGGGATCCTTGCATCCAAATGGCACGTGGACTTACAGTATTTGGTCTGCAGCTGCTTGCTGTCTTAAGAAGAGAACCACTTTGCATTGGCCAATTAAATACTTCCTTGGCTGTGTGGAAGGACTGAGGAAGTGAAAACATTTTTTTGAAGTGTGTATCAGAGCAGCTAATATGTGCTGCATCATGTACAAGTGTAGGAAGGGGAAGTATAAGAAAATAAAAAGAGCCTTCTGAATCAGACCAAAAGCCCATGTAATCTACATTTCTCTTGCTATAGGAGATGGAAGCTCACAAACAGAACATGAATAGTGTCCTGCCCCCTAATACTTCCCAGGAACTGGTATTCAAATACATATCACCTCTGCTCTTGCAAGTAAAGCACAAACATTAGTAGCAGCCATTAGAAGCAGGCTAACTGCGGACAGCTTCAGTCCCCATGGATTTGTTTAATCCACTTTTAAAGCCCTCCACGTTGGTGGTCATTGCTTCATCTTGTCAGAGCAAATCCCATTGTTTACCTATTCATTTTGTGAATAAGCTTTTCTTTTTGTCTCTTCTGGCTCTCCCAACGTTTTGCTTCATTAGAAGATTTTGGATGATTGTGGCATAAAGAGAGGAGGCATTTTCTCTGTGTCTGCTCTTTTCACCCACATTTGTGCTGTGACCCCTTTTCTTGCATTTTTTTTCCTATGTAAAAAAATTCCAAATGTAACTTTTCTTCAGATAATCAGGCACTTAACTTTTTATGATTTCAAGGACGTTTTAAAAGAAGGGTAAAAATACAGTCTTGAATACCCAGTGTGGTGTAATCGGTAGAGTAAAGGATGAAGAGATGCCATGGAAACTCACTTTGTGCTTGTGTTTGTGTATACACATCTGTGTGTGGAAGTGGTAAAACTACTCCTTATATATCTCACTTACCTTGAACCCCCTATTAGGGTTACTCTAAGTCAATTCTGTCTTATCGGCACAAAACAATAAGAAAAATACAGACTTACTTGCAAAATATAATACAAGTATAATACTATGCGGTGGTGGCGGTGGGGAACAAATATATTTCCATTATTCTTCTGGTTATCTTGATTTTCCCACAATGGTATTTCAAAGTCATAGCTGTCAGAATGTACCGTGACCAAACCCAAATATTTACCCTTCCTGAATAAAGCTCTGAACATGCATACCTTCTTTTTTTCCTGTGCTTACCTACTTTTGGTATTTATTCAATGCTGAAAGATGCAAGAAAGTTCAAATGCTAAGATTTTCCTTTTGCGTTCTCTTAACATACCACTTTATTCTACTTGTGAGCACTGAGCTCCAAAGTATCTTTTGTTAATGATACAAAGCTAAGTATGAAATAATAAAACACTTTTATTTTAGTCTCGGACAACAAACTTGGTGCATAATTGGCTCCCTTCAACCCCAATTTCATACACACATGGCAAAAAGGGACAAACCAACAGTGAGTATATCTGCAATATGGATGCAGCTTCAATTCTATCTAGATGGATAGAAACTCATCAAGGTCAATGTAGCTTATTCCTGGCTAAGTTTTAGTTTTATTGTACCTCCTCTTTCATGATCTCTGCACACTATGTTGGGTATTCTGTTTCTTCTTCATATCTTACCCCAAACTGGAATTTGAAAGAAACCTTTACAGGATATGATTCTGCTGCTTAAAAAGGAGCTTTGTGCCATCAGCCTAATCCCTAGGTCATCCTTTCACAATCCAGACCACAATGTGTTACATTCAGAAGGCACTCCAGGATGTGTCTACAAAGCAAACAATACAAAGGATGTGAAAATGAAATGGCATTTTGCTAGTATTCAATCTGTAACCAACTACTTCCAAAGGTATAAGTGGGGTACAGGCTTTTGTAAAGCTAATCTTAAAAAAGAAAATCAAAACAATTTAATATCTTCAACTTTTTGATCAGGCCTCAAACTCTAACATGAGATAAATTCTTTCTTTTCTTTCATGCAAACAGCTTGGGATATTATGAAAGGAGGATGTGTTCCATCAAGAATGTATGTGTCGTTTCAAATACCAGTTGGACATTGATGGGAAACCTTCTGTCCTCCAGCCTACATCTTGGCAACCTCCTACCATTGACCATGCTGGCTGCAGCATCTGGGAGCTGAAGTCTAAAACGTCTGGCCAAATTCAGTTCTCCACCCCTGAATTGCAGGAAGTCAGATAGCAGGGAGAGGTATCTAACTTAACTGAATTAAAATGCAGCCTTGGGAGGTTATGG
Source organism: Pogona vitticeps (assembly GCF_051106095.1). NCBI lineage: Eukaryota > Metazoa > Chordata > Lepidosauria > Squamata > Agamidae > Pogona > Pogona vitticeps. The sequence continues at coordinate 32,401,309 of NC_135786.1, forward strand.
TACACCTTCAGGCAAAGGTTACAGACAGAGGCAAATCTGATTTAGTGAAAGGACATTGTGTTCAAAAGAGGAAAACTCTCTTATGTATGTTCCTAGCAAGGCATTCAATATATTTGTTTTAAAAAAAGACACATAAAGACCTACGGTTCGTGGCACCTTTGGGAACACAGTCATTGTAATTTGTTTAAACATATCACTTTGCCTCCTGGATTCAGTTGAGGGCAAACCAGTTTTATGTGTTTGTGGCTAAAGCCATCTGTGCACAGCACTGATTGAGTAGAACCAGTGATATCACAAAACCACCTCCTCCTTTCTAGGTATCCTATGCTTTGAAAATAAAAAGTTGGACATTTTGCCAGAAGTGAAGGGGCAAAGAGGAAGTTCAGTTTAATAAAAACTGTGCTAGAATTTGCTCTCTCGGCACAAAAGGGTCCAATCAGACCAGCATTGGTCCTGCAGTTTGGTTCAGGTTGGAGATGGACTGGTTTGCTCTTTTTCCTGGAAACCTCATGACATACATGCTCTTGTGAATTAGTTTGCCCTGAGCAATACCTACCCACAACCTCCGGGGTCCCTGTCAAGGGCTACTCTTTTTAATGGATAAGATTGCTCCATTTTGATTTTGGTTTGGTGTGTAGATCAAATCAAGGTATCTGTCTGGCTGTCCCTTTGCTAAAGCTACTTAACAGCATTCACAAATGGAAAGTTTCCTTGGCACTCACCTGTGGAGGGGAAGGGAAAGGAAGTTTTGCATTTCTTTTCAACTGTTCCTAATGCATCAGTATTGTGCCAGTAAGCAACAATGAAAACAATTACAAAACATCCTTTCCTTTTCTCTCTTCAGGTGAGTATCAAGGAAGCTTTCCATTTCTGAACATTGTTCAGTGACTTAGGCAAAGCATGCAGGAGGAGACAGGAAGGTTTTTGTTTTGTTTTGTTTTTTCTTTCCTTTTAAAGATAATAAAGATTGGTCTAGAAAGATGATGCTAAACAGAATTGCCTGAAGAGTGGCATGGTCAATCCCTACATATGGAGGCAAGGACTGCCCCCAAATGACACAACTGAGCTGTTTAGTCACACCCTGAGTCACTTACCCCCTTAGGGAAAATTCTGCCATGATACCTACTTTTAAAATACATTTCTATCCATCGGTTCTCAAACTTTGATTCAAATAATTCCTTAGTTAGGGAAGCCTGGTGGTCACATTTCTCTCCAATACAAACCATCCTCACCATGCCATAGTGATGTTGTGCTGCAAATAAATCCAGTCTGGTATATAACAGTCCTCTGACTACCCATTCAGGAGCAAATCCCATTAAGTTCCTGAATTGATGTGGGATTTCAGTCTAGATGCCCCATCTCTTTGTGGAACTTCTGCAAACTTGTTAGATATTCCATCACCCTCTCCTTTCTTTGCCTACAGGGGAACTGGAATGAAACTTTTGTAGGAGGAGACCATGCTAGACATCAGATCGCTGGAAATCAATAGTTTATGAAAATCCATCTATTCACATACTGAGCAAGAATAGAAGGTAGCACAAAGCATCTGCAAGTTTACAAAATATTAGAAGTTTAGAACCCAGCCTGCTTCCAAAACAGCCAAACAAAGCAGTTTTTTTCTCAAGCTGTTGACTACAAAAGGAATTCAGTGCTAACAACCGCATCATAAATGGACTGCGTGTGTATTTTCATTATGGTGATACATTAAAGATTATTATATGATACAGTCATATTATTGTGATGATGTTTAATCTACGCAAACAAACTTCACTGAATATATTCAGAACAGAGTTGGTTATCAAGATAGCCTCACGTGATAAAAAGAGCAGCTTTTAAACCAATAAAATAGGAACAGAACTCATAACAAAATACCACATGGAATGATCCTGTGTAAACACACACCAAAGAAAGGTCTGCTAACAAAACAAGTATCCATTACTTAGTCATCATCCTAATATTGCATCGTGACCATGTTTTACAACTTCTATTCCACATCACTTTGCTGCAAGTAGTTTCTTAATATAGACACACTGCCCCTTTCAATCCAGTTTAACCATCCTTGGAACATGCAATTTGGGCAGATAGAATGCTGTTCTTCTATACTCATTTATGCTAGAGGTAAAAATGAGTAAGCCAGTGGCTCTCCAACTTTGGCCTGATGAAAGAGTATTCTCACCACTTTTTTTTAATGACTGACAATATTTGACTGTCTTAATTTCTTATAATGAACATACAGTAGTCTGAAATCAGAAAAGGTTCAACCCGGAAGAAGAGGTGCTATCTTACATATACTGTATGGCACAAATGATCCAATCTGGAGATGCCCATTTTCAAGAAAAAACATCTACATGTTTTCCTTCCTTCCTTCCTGTTTTTATTTTCTTTTTGAAGCACCATACCTATTTACAGTTTGAGGGAAAGTCTTATGGTGTATTCTGAAGTACCTAACCATAGTTGTGATTTTGTAACTAGCAATGAGTAGAATGAGTGTAGTGTCAGAATAGGATGCAGGAGACCTGGATTCAAATCCCCACTCCCTCAGAGAAATTCATTAAGAGGGTAGATTGGTAAAACCACTCTTTAAATATCCTATATTCCTTGAAAACAGATTCTTGAACTGCTGAGTTCTCCATAAGTCAGATGCAACTTGATGGCTCAGAACAACTGCTACTACCAATAACTACATCCATTACTCAAAGTCTGCAGTTTGTGATATAGTGTTATATGAATCTATATAGGAATCTTACAAGTTGTGCAGAAAATAACTTATCATCATCTTAGAACTGCAGAGCTGGAACACACTCTATGCATGATCAAGTGCAGCTCCTGTCAAGGAAGCAGAGCGAGGAATCAAACTCCCAACCTCTGGCTCCACAGTCAGATACATAAACCACTGAATTATCCAGTAGTTCTCCTCTCAGTTCTTGTCACATCTAGAGATTTGTGAATTTTGTCTTTCTTATGTGTATATATGTAAACCAGAATCTATTTCTCTGACCTTTCAGTGGGGACTTAGTATTGCAGACATACATCAGCTCTTTATTCAAAGCGTTTACATCTAGTCTAGTGGTTCCCAACCTTGGGTATCCCATGTGTTCTTGGACTGCAATTCCCAGTAGCTTTCAACACCAGCTATGCCAGCTGGGGGTTCTGGGAGTTGCAGTCCAAGAACACCTGGGCTATTCAAGTTTGGGAACGACTGGTTTAGTCTATACAGGGATCATTTGTTGACAGCACAGTATGTTTTCAGATTCTTCTTTGTCGCACATCTCTTTAAAACCCTGCTGCATGTGCTTTATGCTGTTCAACAGGCTGCAGACTAGTATATACAAGGAAAAGTCCTGCACTTGGAAAGAAGTATGCATTTTAGAAAGAGAGACTACTCCACAAAGGTAGAACAATGAAACAGGAGGATGGCTTTGGATGGAAGTGAAAATCCAAATGTCCAGCTACACATCCATTTTGTTCCAGTGTATGACCACAGCAGCCACTCTGAGACAAATGGAAGAAATCCGTGATGCCATCAAATTCTGTCTGGGCAAAACATCTGTTTCAAGTCTGCCACGTAGGCAGGGGCAGAACTGTGAACCTCCAGGGAGCAGCTGGGAGGCAGTGTGGCTGCTGTCAGCACTGGCTTGGTGAACAGTTCCCGGAGCCCCTGACGGAACTTGGGGTCCCAAACACTATAAATGGCCACATTCCAACAGCTATTAGAAGTGAGGATCCAGAAAGCATAAAAGGAAAACTGGCACCACTGGTGGCCAGCCACTGAGCCCACCACAAATACAGCAATGGGTATGAAGGAGACTGAGAACGCAAAGGTCAGGATGCCGATGGTCTTGGCAGCAGTGATGTCTGAGAAGGAGAGTCGGGAACTACTCAGCTGCTCCTCCCCTAGTTGCGTCCGCATCTTGCAGTATCGATGGAGGGTAGCAAAAGTGACTGCATTGATGGCAAAGGTACCGCTTAAAAGGGAGAAATCAAAGACTGGATACAGCAGCATGACGTTCCAGCGGGGTTCAGGTAGCTTGTCTGGAGGAAAAGAGTAGCTACACATCTTGTTGCAGGGACTGTACTGGAGAGTGATGTCAGGGGCAGAGAGCAGAGGGATCACTGCTAAGGAGAAACTCAAGGCCCAGGAGGCCAGGATGAGCCACAGAGTCCTGCGTTTGGTGATGACTCGTTTCCTCTGCAGGGGCTGAAGCACTGCAACGCTCCTTTCCAACGAGAGCAGAAATATGGTGCTAATTGAGACAAAAGTACAGCCTGCAAAGATGGGGCCAGTGAGGAGGCAGGCAAGCTGGTCAGATGGACCCGTCTCTTGCTGCTTTGTGCCGAAGAATAACCCGTTCGCCTCCCTGTAAACTGAATAAGGCACGATGATGAGCCCCACGGCCAAGTCAGCCAGGGCCAAAGAAGCCTTCAGGTAGCCTTGGGATGTTCTGAATGGCTTGAGGCAGAGAAAAACGAGGAGGCTCAGCAGATTCCCGAGGGTGATGGCAATGACCAGGACAACCATGAGCGCTAGCTTGCTGACCTCGCCGACAAATCCCGGGCTCCAGGCTGTCGAATTGGGGTTTCCGCTGCTGCCGTTTCCACACATTGACTGGTTTCGCTTCTCTCTGCGAGGTTTCAGACGGGACTTCACATCCTCCTTGCTCCATGGCCCTTATTTGAAAAAGTAATTCCAAGGAAGAATAGAGGGAACACCTGACGCGGCATTTCAAGTTTGCAAGCTGTGGCCAACAAAGGCTCAGGGGTCTCCGACAGATAGCCTTTGAAGGTATGAAGTAGCTGAATAAAATCCGAATAGGAATGGGGCAGCAATGGCAAACTGCCTGCCCAACACAGCCTGTCTTGTTCTCCCTTCCTCACAAAACTTACACACACACAAAGGAACAGAAGCAGATTAGGGTGCAGCTCCTACAAATTCATGCACATTCATTCAGATACACCTGTAAAACCGATGATTTTACATCCTTTTGCTCAGAACACCTTCATTTTGACTGAGACATTTGTGGATGTATCACCATAAAGTCAGACTAATCCTGAGATTTGGGAGAACCCTGCTTCTCTCTCTTCCTCTGTTTCACCTGGGCAAATTTTTACAGATTACTCCGGAATGAGCCACGATTCCCTGTGACAGCCGATGGAGGTCAGGTCTCTCTGCACTGAGAAACCGGCCAAGCAAAGGACGCGCCTGAGCTGGAGGGTTCCGCAAAAGACTCCCGGGTTGGAGGCGCCTTTTGTGCAGATTACAGGAGTTCCATCCATTCAAGCCGGCGCCACATTTGAGGTTTTTCGTCCCGGGGATCATTTGGATAACATTCCGAAACTGCTTGGGTCTTCTCCGAGGAAGGCCAGCGTCCCGCTTGCCGCAAAGACCCCGCTAAATAAAAACCCAGCGGCGATGGCGAGCCATCCACCTGCGCGCTCGACTCGGTCCCCAAAGCTTTGGGGCGCTCCACGCGCGGCTCCAGGCGCGGGCAACTCGTCTCGCTGCCCCCCCCCCGAAGATTTGGACTTCCCTCGCAACTGGTCCAGCTGCCTTCATCCGAACCGGGTGGGATCCTGCGAGGTGCCGCGCGCTTTGCCAATTGCTCCTTGAATCAGACGCGCCTCCGGTCCCAGTTAACCCTTTCCGGTAGCTAGATAGAAAGCCACTTTCCGGAGACCCGAAGTTCGATCCCGCCAAAGGCTCTCCGCCGCGGGGGGGGGGGGGCTCCTGGGCTTGCGCAAAGTTCTCTAACCTGGCTCCATCTGGTTAGAAAAGAAGGCTCCGCGAGGTGGTTCTTGTGCAGACCGCCCGAAGAGAGCGTGTAGGCGCCGCGGAGAAGGAGAAGGGGGAAGAGGAGGGCGAGGTGGACGCTCCGGCCGTCTCCAGAGCGGGTCTGTTTGGCAGAAGAGAAACCACTGGAGGGTCAGATCGCGGGCATCGTCTTCTCAACAAGTACGGATCGCTTGGCCACCTCTTCCAGGTATATTGCTAAACCCCCTTAGGGGAAAGCAGGAAAACTCCCTTTTACAGAGTCAGAGCACCGGCCCCTCTTTAATAATAATAATAATATATCCTCAAGTCAATTTTGACTGATGGCCTCCCTTTTCAGGATTTTCCAGCACTTTACATAACAGCACTGATGTTACCTGTCTGTCATGGGTTTGGAGGGAAAGTTCCATCCTATGGGGAGTGGAAGGCGGGACATCAGGAGGAGGGGCTGTACTGTATAAATATGTGATGCCTGTGTGGTGAAGGTAGATGCTGAGACAGACTGTGAGACACTGGGTTGGGACGAAGCAGCAGCTGGGGAAGAAGAAGCTGTTGTGGGAGTCTGGGTGTCTGACAGGGTACTACTGTGTGTCAGAGTACCAGCCTGAAAGGTTCAGGGGTCTGTTGGTTAGCCAGAACTGATGGGTTCAGGGTCTGTGCTTTAAGTTAAAGGTTCTAGGTGAACCAAACTGTATGCTTGTGTGTGTGAGAATAAGCCACGTTACTTTATTTTATTCACCTGATTGTTTTATTTACCCTGTTTGTATTTAAAATAAACCTTATTCTTTTATTGTTTAAAAATCCATCCCTGGTCTGTGTGACTTATTATAGGGAATGGTTGGTGGCAGCTTAGTAACTGTGTGATAGATCCCAGTAGGTCTGGGTTTGTCACATTGATTGGTGTCCAGCGTGTGGGATACGACTGGTCCAGTTGTCCAGTGGTCCAGCAAAGCCTTGGCAGGTGTGCCCAGAGCAAGGGGGGTCTAGTCAGGGACAGTCTGAGGCGCGTAGGTAATCTTCTAGGTGTACCTCACGGGGAGGTGCGCTAGTAGAAGAACGTGCCAACTGGGGAGACTTAGATTAAGGTGCTCTGAGGCAGCCTAGTTTTGGCGGGAAAACGCTGAGGCAAAACTGCGTAGCAACAGTGAGCTAGCTTGCCAGCTGAGAGGCCCAGCAGAGGGGGGTAGGCTCTGACTCGATACTGTTGCAAATTTAGTGCTGAAGAACAGCAGCAATCTCTGGGAGAGCTGGTTCTGGGGCAGGAGGGAAAAAAGTGGTCGTTTTATTTTGAGGCTTGACTTTTAAAGCAGCCTGTTCTGAGGGGGGGTATGCCCTTGACTCGAAGCCAAGTAGCAGAAATGAGTGAAGTGAAAGACCCCCAGATTGACCAAGGTTCTGAGGATGAATTTGGCTCAGTGCAGGGTGACAGCACAGGAGAACAGAACCCAGAGCTCAGAAAATTGCTCATAGCCCAACAGCATGAATTGAGGATGAGGCAATTGGAAAAAGAAGAAAGATTAGAGAGAGAGAGAATGGAAATGGAGAGGGAATTGCAGAGGGAGAAAATGGCGTTTGAATTAAAAAAACTGGAACTGATGAACCAGAACAATAATAATAATAGGGATTCTGAGGGAGGCCAATTGTCTAAGGCTGACCTGAAGAAATTCCCTGTGTACCACAAGGGAGATTGTCCTGAGGTGTTCTTTTCCTTAGTGGAAAGAGCGTTTGTGGACTTCTCAGTGAGGGAAACTGAGAAGATGACCATCATGCGGTCTTTAATCAGTGGTAGCCTGGCTGAGGTTTATGCCGAGATGCCTGAGGAATTGATGAAAGATTTTGCAGAGTTTAAAAAACTGGTGTTTGCCAGACATGGGATAAATGCAGAGCAGCTGAGACAAAGATTCAGGTCCCTCACCAAGAAACCAGAACAGACTTTTACCCAAGTGGGGGCCCAATTGGTGAGGCTGCTTGAGAAATGGCTATCGCAGGAGGGAATAGAGACCTATGAGCAGCTTAAAGACTTGATAGCCCTGGAACAGTTCTATTCAGTCCTGCAGGGGGAATTGAAATTCCAGGTGAGGGAAAGGAAACCGAAATCTGTGGCAGCAGCCGCAGAAATCGCAGATTTTATCTCCCAAATAAGAAAGCCCTTGGGTGAGGGGAAATCTGTAGGTAAACCCAAAGAAACCTACAGCAAGTACTCTCAGGGACCAGGGAAAAGCCAGCAAGGGGGAGGGGCCCATGGTGAAGGGAAGCCCTCAGACATGAAACCAAGACCTCAGATTTTGGAGGGAAAACCAAAACAAGATGAGAGAGAATCAAAATATACCAGAAAATGCTATTTCTGTCAGGGAAAGGGTCATCTAATCTCAGAGTGTGAGAAATTAAAGCAGCTAAAAGGAATGGTGCCTCAGAATTCTAGTGGGACCAAGCCAAAAGCTGTGTTCTGTGTCCAGAAAGAGCAAAGCTCATTGTCACAGAGGGAGCCTGTTGCCATGACTACTCAGTCTGGAACAGCTACCTCTGCTGATCAGGCTGAGGAAAATGGTCCTCTTGGGGAGGTAAAGCGCTGCTTGCTGGTAAAAACAGATTCTCAGTTGTTTGAGACAGCAGGGGTGGACGTAGGAATACTTGACCGTCAGTATAGGGGACTGCGGGACACTTGTTCCCAGGTAACCCTATGCCATCCAGATATCATCCCTAGGGAGTTTATAATCCCAAATGAGAGCATAAAGGTAGCAGGGATTGAGGGGCAGGTAATCTCTCTGCCAATAGCAGAGGTACCTGTCAACTTTCAAGGCTGGAGGGGAGATTGGCGGATAGCGATTTCATCGACTCTGCCAGCAGCCGTGCTCGTGGGAAATGACCTGGCTGAACATGTGAAACGGGTGCTAGTGATTACACGTTCACAAGCCACCACAGGGACAGTTCAGGGGGGTAATGATGAGCCAGAGACTGAAGCAGAGGGGAGTTCAGAAGCTGTGGTGGAAACCTTAACCACAGACAGCAGATTTGGACAGGAGCAAAAGGCAGACGCCACTCTCCAAAAGTGTTTTGAACAGGTGACTGACGCCCAGCTAACACCTGAAACCCCAGTGAGATTTCTGGAGAAAAAGGGGATTTTATATAGAGAAACCCTGAGGAATATCTCAAAAGGGGGAGATGGGATCAGAAGTCAGCTGGTGGTACCTGAAAAGTATCGCCCCATGATCTTAAAAAGGGGTCACTCTGACATGGTTGCTGCACACTTAGGGGTGAAAGGGCCCCTTGATTTGATCAAACAAAATTGGGAGCAGATCACCCAGGATGACCCACAAGACGTTGTGACTTACATAGACACCTTGATGAATGACCTAAGGAGGAATCTAGAGCTGGCAGCAGAAAACCTGCAAGCTCAGAAGGTCAAACAGAAAACATGGTATGACCGCAAAGCTAGAGAGAGGCACTTTGACCCAGGGGAGGAAGTGCTTTGGCTTAGGCCCTGCAGAGAGAATAAGCTGCAGCTCAAATGGGCAGGACCATATAGGGTCATTTCCAAGATGTCAGACCTGAACTACCTAATAGAGCAGGAGGAGAACCAAGCAAGGAGGGTGGTTCATGTAAATGCCCTAAAACCCTACTACAGAGGGGAACAGAGGGTTCTATTTGCTATAAAAGCAGCTGAGAGTGAGGAAGCTGAATTACCCTTCTGGGAGGGTAGAGGGGAAGTAAAATACAACCCAGAGGAGGTAAAGATCAGTCCTGCACTCACCCAAGACCAGCAGCAAGAACTAAAAATGCTGCTTAGTAAATATCAACAGGTGTTTTACAACAAGCCGGGGATAGTGAAGGGAGTGATGCATCGGATCCACACAGGGGATGCACCCCCGCAGGCAGTATCCCCATACCGAGTAACGGGACCCTATAGGGACCAGGTGCGGAAGGAGCTGGACGAGATGCTGAGGGAGAACATAATCGTCCCCTCTTCTAGTCCTTGGTCCTCTCCGATAGTCCTTGTGGACAAGCCTGATGGGAGCATTAGGTTTTGTGTTGATTACAGGAAATTAAACCGTGTAACCACTCCTGATGCCTACCCAATGCCCAGGCTAGACAACCTGATTGAAACCATAGGGGGTTGTCGGTTCATCTCATCATTGGACCTGGTAAAGGGATATTGGCAATTAAGAATTGATCCCAGGGATCAAGAAAAGACTGCCTTTTGCAGCCCTTTTGGTCTCTATGAGTTTCGAGTCCTGAGCTTTGGTCTCAGAAATGCACCAGCCACATTCCAAAGACTGATGGACCAGACCTTGGCAGGGCTCAGTGACTTTACAGTGGCCTACATTGACGACATAGGGATCTTCAGTAATACCTGGGAAGATCACCTGATACACCTGGAGTTAGTGCTGCAGAGGTTAAGTGCAGCAGGGCTAACAGTAAAGGCCAGCAAGTGTCAGCTGGGTAGCCCAGAAATAAAATACTTGGGTCACATGGTAGGGGGAGGAATGATAAAACCCCTGGAGGCCAAAATAGAAGCTGTTCGTGATTGGCCTAGACCCAACACCAAGAAAAAGGTCAAATCATTTCTTGGGTTGGTGGGCTACTACAGAAAGTTCATCCCGAGGTTTAGCGAGATTGCGGCTCCGCTGACCGATCTGACGAGAAAGAAGGCTGATGACCGCATCCCGTGGACCAGCGACTGTGAGGCGGCGTTCCAGAGGTTGAAGGAGGCGTTAATCAACTATCCTGTGTTGCGGGCTCCAGACTTCGACCGGGAGTTCATCATCTACACCGATGCGTCTAACAGCGGGGTAGGAGCAGTTCTGTGCCAGGAGGATGAGAATGGTGACCAGCATCCAGTGTCCTACCTGAGTAGGAAACTTCAAAAAGGTGAGAGACATTTGGCAACCGTGGAGAAGGAGTGTTTGGCCATAGTCTACGCGATCCAGAAGGCCAAGCCTTACATCTGGGGAAGACATTTTGTTCTGTGTACTGACCATTCACCATTGCAATGGTTAAAGACAATGAAAACCCACAATAGCAAACTTATGAGGTGGGCTTTAAACCTACAGGACTATGACTTTGAAGTGAAGGTGGTCAGAGGGTCAGTGAACTGTGTTGCTGACGCCTTATCAAGAAGACCTGAAGAATGAAGACGGCGAAAGAACATGGACTATGTGTATATAATGTTGACAAAAAGTAAAATGTACCTGGTTTTGAATTTGGTTTGTATGAATAAAGGTAAATTAATGTAAGGTATATGGTAAATGTTTAAATGCCTATTTGAAATGTTTAACTTAGAATGTAAGTAAGTATAATATGGTAGGTATAATTGGTGTTGTGTGTTTTATACAGGTTGTTTTTTGGGAAAAAGCACCTTAGCTTTCCCCCTACAAAACAACTTATAAAGAGGGGAGGTGTTACATAACAGCACTGATGTTACCTGTCTGTCATGGGTTTGGAGGGAAAGTTCCATCCTATGGGGAGTGGAAGGCGGGACATCAGGAGGAGGGGCTGTACTGTATAAATATGTGATGCCTGTGTGGTGAAGGTAGATGCTGAGACAGACTGTGAGACACTGGGTTGGGACGAAGCAGCAGCTGGGGAAGAAGAAGCTGTTGTGGGAGTCTGGGTGTCTGACAGGGTACTACTGTGTGTCAGAGTACCAGCCTGAAAGGTTCAGGGGTCTGTTGGTTAGCCAGAACTGATGGGTTCAGGGTCTGTGCTTTAAGTTAAAGGTTCTAGGTGAACCAAACTGTATGCTTGTGTGTGTGAGAATAAGCCACGTTACTTTATTTTATTCACCTGATTGTTTTATTTACCCTGTTTGTATTTAAAATAAACCTTATTCTTTTATTGTTTAAAAATCCATCCCTGGTCTGTGTGACTTATTATAGGGAATGGTTGGTGGCAGCTTAGTAACTGTGTGATAGATCCCAGTAGGTCTGGGTTTGTCACAGTGGTTTGTCATTCCCCTCTTCTGGATGAACCCTGGGAATTGAGCAGTTTTTGCTCAAGGCCACACAGGCTGGCTCTACTTGCAGGAGGCACAGTCGGGAACTGAATTCTCAACCATACCTAAACTACTATTGAGCTATGCATCCAGCCCATCTTTAGCTCACTGCTTTCTGAACTTGGCAAAGTTGCTTTCCGGACCATCTCCTAGTTTCCCAGTAACCATGGCTTCAACAAGCCAGATATTCACAGAATGACAGCAGATCGTGAACATTTTTACAGAAAACTCTTGGTTGTTTATCACATCTCTCTACCAACAGAAGCTGCTTCATGTCTTTCAACAGTAGCATACCCATCGCCCATGTGAGATATACAGTCTGCCAGAAGCAGCTTTTATCAAGGGTATCCTTCATAACTCTTAGCACCAGAAGCATTTTAACTGTAGTGTATATTCTTGCGGATGTTTTGTGGGGAATTCCTGTTGTGTAACTTTGTGCCAGCATAACCTGGATCAGACAAAGGCAACATAGGTCACACTAATTAAAAGCTTCCTATCCCCATGTTTTATGTTCTGAGGCTATCTAGGGAAGCCTCTGACAGTCTTGAGATGATGGGGGGGGGGGGGCAGCCTTTAAAAGTCAGAAATTGCCCCTGAATCACTGGTTGGGACCACTGCGAGCAATTTGGTGGTGATTTTTTTTTTAACTATTAAAGGTTTCCCCTCCCTCTCCTGATGATCCCAAAGCCTTCCCCAGGCCAAAAGGGCACCCTAGCGAAACTCAGAACCTAAAACAGGGAATAAGAAGTTTTACTTTGTTATACATTAAATTTTTCTGGCACCTGCTACAAATTATAACAATGCAAGTTTAGCCAAGAGGATTTTGTCCTTTGGCTCTCAACAGAAATATGGCCTTCAGCAATTTGATAAAATCATCACCTGTCTAGCATTTATTAACTACCTTCAACTATGTTTTGAATTGGAATTGGAATTTAAACTGTAACCTACCAGTGTCAAATAGTATTAAATTAGCCTGCTCTGCATTATTTCAATATAATTCCATTTCTCTATTATGGAAGTGGAACATCAGAACAAGTCCTTTTCGGGTGGCAGTCTTCTGGCTCTAAAATCCCCCCAAAGATGGAGTAATTCCTTCCAATAAATAACTTTAAACTGGTTTTTATAATATTAAATCAAAGCCTTTACTCCCTCTTAATTGCATTGTACTATACTGTTTTGTAAGCCAATTTGAGTGAACCTGTTAGAGCTGAGAAGTGGATAAAATGGTTTGTACAACACCTCTTTCCTAGACTTGGGTTCCCTTGGGAAGATAGCTCAATGGGCACTTATGCATTTTAGAATATTTGTGTTTGCTGGCAAACCAGGAAGCTGATTAAGGTTGGCAATTGGGAACAAGTTTAGAGGAGGGCTACAAGAATAATCAGGGGGTGGAAACCAAGCCCTATGAGGAAAGACTGAAAGAATTAGGAATGTTAGCCTTGAGAAAAGAAGACGGAGGGAGTGATATGATAACACTTTTAAAATACTTGAAAGGCTGTCATACAGAGGATGGGCAGGATCTGTTCTCAATCATCCCAGAGTGCAGAACACACAACAATGGGCTCAAGTTACAGGAAGCCAGATTTCAGTTGAGTATCAGGAAAACCTCCTGTTAGAGCAGTGGAACCAATTACTTCGAGAAGTGGTGAGTGTTCCAACACTGGAGACATTCAAGAGAAACTTAAGACAACCATCTGGCAGATATCCTTTGATTTGTATTGCTGCTTTGAATAGGGAGTTGGACTTGATGGCCTCATAAGCCCCTTCCAGCTTCACTATTCTATGATTCAATGATAAGTGGATATAAATATTCACATTTGGAGATCATGGATGTCTTGGGATGACTTGCAGACAGATTCACCCATCAATCACAGTGACAGATCCTTTCTCCCCCTTATCACAACAATACACCCACCACAAAAACATGCTGATCACCATAATCACCCAATCTCCTGAAAAGGACAAAAGCTGATCCCACAGCTATAAATACTCAACTATCCAACAAACTGCAACAGAGCACAGAGTTCTGACTCCTGTCCTCTGAAGATCAGTTACCAGCTTTGTGGCTGAGTCCTCATTCTCAATCCAGCGTTATCACAGTTGTAGGTTAACCACTCTGTGATGCTGACTGTGCTGCAGAGAGAGATATTGTATCCTAACATTATCCACTATGACTGAGTTTAACATGTGTGTATGTTTTAGTTCAAAGTGCTGGTTTAGTTCAAAGTGCTGGTTTTAACCAATAAAATCCTAAACAGCTTGGGTCCAAGCTATCTCAAAGACCATATCTCCCTCTATGAGCCTGTCCAGGTGGTAAGTTCAGAAACGGAGGCCTTTCTCTCTGTCCACCACCCTGAGAGGTGCATTCAGTGGGGACATGGGAGAGGGCCTTTTCTGCTGCTGCTCCCTCCCATGGGAGACCAAGTTGGTCCCATCTTTGCTAAACTTTCTCTTCAGATGGGCTTTTCCTTAGGGACACACTGTCTAGGAAAGGTTTTAAAAGGAGATAGTTTGCATTTTGTTGCTTCTAATTGTGTTTTAGTACTGCTTTGCCTAACATAATTCACTGTTTTTAGCTTTAATATTGTCTTTTAATGATGTAGTCTATCTTGGGTCCTTTCTTAGGAAAACTGTGTGTTAAAATATTTTAAATAAATAAATACATACACAAACCTCTGGATGATCTCATGTGGAGTTCTCCCCATCCCTAGCACAATTTCATGATATTTCTCACTGTGATGCCAGGGATTGAACCTTTAATTGCTTGCACGCAACCATATGGGTTTTAACAGTAAACTAAGTGCTTCTTCCTGAGCATGGCCTTGAGTGTGGATTGTTTTCCAGCATTTAATATTTGCTTACTATGAGGCTACCTAGGTACAGTGCAAACACTGAGCTGTAAGCCAATGAATGAAATCCGCACTTCATATAACTTCATTGAGGCAAACAAGGTTGTGTTGATTTATGGACATGTGAATGTTTTCTTGCAATTAGTGGCAAGCCAATGCTCTTGTATAGCTGATGTTTGTGCCTTCATTTAATTAATTAATTTACATTTTTGAAAAAAGGGACCTCTGTAATTGTAAATATGTTTGCTGATCAGAAAATATTCAAAACTCCTATTCCCAGCAACAACTTAATTGGAATTATAGGGTGGTGTCAGAAGTTTCTACAATCAGAGGAAGTGAGAAAGGGAAACTTCCCCCCCCCCTTTCTATTTTTGTGGTTAAATAAAAGCTTTTCTGCAGTTGTGGAGACAAACACTTTGCTGCCACAGAAAATTCACTGCAATGATTATTGTGTTTCAAAACCACCCAAAGGCGCACACGTACACACACACACACTCACAATTTCGATACCTGGTTAGGGAGCCAGAAGTTGGAAGTTCAATTCCTCACGGTGCCTTCTGTGAGCAGAACTAGCCTGTCTGGTTTTGGGCAAGCTGCACAGTCCCAGGGCACCCCCAGAAGAAGGGAATGGCAAACTACTTGAAAACTTTGAAAAAGTTGCCAAAAGTCAGAATTGACTTGAAGGCACAAGATTATTATTATTAATAAAAATATTATTCCCTTAAAAATAAAATGATGACTCAGACCTTGGACAGCTGATATATATACACAGTCTGATCCCTGCTTAGTTCCTAGGACTGACTTCAACAAAGCACAACCAAGCTAACAGTTTTATTCCTTTGATTTGGGCAGAGGAAAAGAATGAAGAAATAAATAGCTATTTTTAGATATTATGGGGATGACTTCAGGAATTACCAACAAACTTTCACAATGTTTAAAAGCTCTCACATTTGTACAATGCAGTAAAAACATACTCCACATATAGCATTTCTCAGTAAACTGTTTATCTTATACATTTTTAGCAGATCTAAAAACTACACAGAAGAAGTTATAAAAATTACTTTTGATGTTTAAAAAGCCAGGAACACTGGCAGCAGAGAAAAAACTTAAAGTGAAGCTTTGCAGAAGCAGTTACTTCTTTTTAAATTAAAGCTATAATTCTAAAATTATACATATCCACTGGAAAAACACCGAGGCAAAAAGTTCAAGGAATTGTAGAAATATGAGGAATGTATAGGCTCTAGAGCTGCCATCCCAGTCCGTGAGGATTTAGAACCGAACCCTGAGACAGTGGGTGATCCATGCAATGTCAAAGAAGCAGGGTGGCAAGGGTTTGGAGGGGGAGTTCATCCCCCCCCCGCCTTCTTCCACTGCAGCAAGGACTTATACGCATAAGGTTCATAAACTGCAATGCTTGCGCTTCATTTCTTGCCTTGCTCGACATGGCACGACGGGCCTAAGACGAGCATGCCAAAAAGACAAGTATGGGGAGAGAGCCAGTAGGTGTAAGTTCTTTAGCCTAGTGTATTTCCTGTAGAAACATAAACACAAATGCCTTTACACTGAGCCAGTGAGTGCTGGTGCCATGTGACCAGTGCTCAGACTCTCTCTGCTCTGCCACTGCTATTCACCCTGAGGTTTGTTCTCCCTTCTAAAATCCCAGAGAAGCACAGCTCTGAGATCTGGTAACCGAAACATGTAAAAATACAGGGATAGCTTTACCATGAGACAGGAAACCCAAGAGGAGATTTTTCTTTTCTCAATAACATCTTAGTATTATATCCTCCAGGAACAGCGAAAGGATATTTCCAGAATTGCAAATTGCACCCATCAGAAGCTTCTATGAAGCACAATCTGCCATATAAACATAATTTCTTACTCAGCCATTTTTAGCCTTACAAGACTTGTTCTAGATACAAGAAATGACCGACCAGTGACTGAAATCTTATGCGCTCTTTAATATAAGTCCTGCCAGTCACAGAACTCAAGAGCATAGTGCTTACAAATCAACAGTCACCAATCTTGCATCATCTGTGCATATCTCAGGAACACAGTCACCTCGAAAAGACACTACGCCTTGACCATATTCTTCTCTCAGTCCCACATTCATCTGTTACCTCAGGAAATCTGCAGAGATTCATTTGTGCAGTATTATAAATTCAGATCTGCTTGAGTGAATGCAGAAGGACCCAATTTATCCTTTCAGATCTTTGACTGATTCATAGCAGAACCCAATACACTGACTAATAGTGCAGTCCTACACGATTCTGTTCAGAAGTATGCTCCAAATGAAGACAGGCTTATTTCTGAGTAAGCTTGCATAGCACTGTGATGTGAACAAGGACTTCTGTATTCCACTGAATGCTTGTCAGAGGCTTCTTCAGGTAATAGATGACAGACTGAACTGCACATAAATGTTATAATAGCCTCATCTGTAGAGCCTGAGACGCTTAGGACATTGCACAACTTGTAATGCCTGTTTCACCTTCAAAATTCAAATATATAGTTGTATCCCAGCCGTAGATAGAACAGGAATTTGTGAGAATCTCAAAGAAACAAGAAGTCAGCTCCAGGTCTGATTACAAATGGAAGTTCATTGAGTAACTAACAGCCATGTAGGCCTACCCAGTATGGCAGAAGGGATGACAATGTGACCTACAGATCAGTGAAAGAAGTCCAAGCAACCAGGGGGCAAATCAAGTAGCTTTTGTACATTTATTTTGCTGCTTACATGTACAGGCTGTAGCTGGGCAATATGCCATTTCTATGTTTCAGCAGTACTGTATTGACATATGAAAATACTCCCCCCCATCCCCATGTCCTGCCATGATAAGCTATGGCATGTGTATAAGAAACAAACTTCTTAGTGATGTTTGATAAACACATCCGTTGTCTCAAGTCCACTTTCTTGCCCAAGCAAGATAACTTGACCATCCATTGGTCCATTCTCACACCAGAACACTGAAGCAACTTTACACAGCCAAGGAAAATGGAAAACAGAAATTTCTTATATTTCCATCTAGACAGCAGGCCCAACATTAGTGTAATTCTATATGCTGAATTTTTGGGGCCATACCCCTAAATGAGTGTGCAAAGAAATATAGCCTTAAAATGTTTGTTGTAATAATGATGATCACCCCTCTAAATGCATTTGGAACCATATCTTTTACAAAGGGAGTGGGCTATAGCCATGAGGTGTAGCCTATGTACCTTTATCTCACCTGCACATATTGCTGATATGTCATAGAAATCAAAGTGAGTAATCTCTGTATTTCCTTTAACATTTTGTCCACCTGGGATCCTTATACTGTAGAATAACTTTTATGTTATTCCCCCTCCTCCCCTTTGATCTGCTCAGGTGAGATTGAACATGGATATTTTCTGCCCCATCCGTGATTCCGATCAGGTCACAAAATTTGAGAATCTGCCAGCTAATGACAAGATTATTAACTAATCTTCTAATAAAATTTCAGTTGTAGTTTTAGATCAGTAAACTGCACTGGAGTAGTCTATTTGAATCAACTACTTTGGAGAAATATCCTCATTTCTACTATCCAAAATATTTTTTCTAATATTAAAAACTATTTGATTATTCCAACGTGCAAAGTCCTGTCTACCGTACTGGTAATTTCCTCCACAAGCATTATTTCAAATTATGTCTTCTCGATATAGGCATACAGAATAAGCATTAACTGTATTCACATTCATGGAATTATTATCTATTTTTCATTTTTAAACAAATGTTGAAATTAAAATTTTAATTGTATTGTGCTTTGGAACACTTCTACATACAGTACTCTACAAATATTAAACTACTAGAAGAAACTGGGCTTCATGGAATCAGGAAATTAAAAACGACCTATAAATAGGAGGCTACAGTATGCCATCTATAGTCATACCAGAGGTACTGCACTAAGACCTTCGCTGTAACTTGTTATTCTTTTTGCATTAACTGAAAAACCTTATTTTATTTTGCAAAATGCTTATTAAAACAGATTGTTACAAGGTCGCTTCTTCTGGCTTACTGCGCAATTCTATTTATATCTGTTCAAAAGTAAGCCCGACTGAAATAATAAAAGTTTGTCCCCAGATAACTGGGTGTACGATTGTAAATTTTTTATATGAGATACTATTGCAAAAGTTTATGAACGGAACTGGAAGGAATCAAACTAGCTCAGCAAATGTCATACTACAACAAACTGAATTTGGATTTTAAACAAGACAGTACTATGTTCCTATCGTTGAATAAGAAGGGCATAAAATAAAGAAGCATCCCGGTTTTCAGAAAGGTTACGGTCTAAAAGCAATATGAATAATAGCGGATATCATAAGGTGGTATTGTTAACATAAGGTCCTATTGCCCGCCTCAAAAAGAATTCGAAGAAGAGCATCACCCCGCAAAAGCAACCTGCATTACTTTGTCCCACTGCCTTCTCCGTCGTCCTAAGGAAGTAAAGGCTGTTGAGACGCACGGGATTCTGGGAGTTGAAGTATTCTCCTAATCCACACGCTAGACAGCCATTCATCTGCGAACTACTGCTGGTGTTAGGCCGGTGTCCTGCTACTAAGATGGCGGCTCCCCTGGTGTTGGTGCTTCTAGTGGCCGTGACAGTTCGGGCCGTGTTATACCGCTCCAGTCTGGCCGCGCTCATCTCTGAGAGAGTGGAGGTGGCCTCTCCTTTAAATGCCTGGAAGCGAGGTGAGATCTGCAGGCGAGAAGTAAGGCTAGATGGTTATAAGATGCCGGAAAAGCATGTACAGCGGCCGGGCTCTTAAGGAGTCACCCGGCGCCCGGGTCCTCATTGGGACCTGTAGCGGTAGTATAGGATTTTCCTGCCCTCTCCCTTTGAAACATGCCTGTGTGCTAAACAGTCATGGGGCATGAAGAATGGTTGAAAAATATAATTGTGAAAGGAAAATTTATTTAACGTTTCAGGATTATCAGGTGTTTCCCTGTCTGGACTCTTGGGCCATCAATGGCTGTATCATTTACACAAAGTGACTGAACTTTTTGGCAGGGGGTGGGTGGGATGAGTTTATAGTCCTGGAGGCAAAGTAAGGACACCACATTTCAGATATCTAAAAATCTGTCAAGCAGAGGAAGGCAAATGCCTGTTCTTGTTGCCCCACAGAGCAGAGTTAAATCTAAGAACTGTAAAGTACAAATGGTAGATTTCTCTTGAATATTATTAGGCCCAACTGATTACCAGTAAGAGCATTGGGACCACTAAGCAAAATACTTTTCATTCTTTCACCCAATAATGAGCAACATCAAGAGCATTTGGGGTAGCTAACATCCCATTCTTCCATAATACACGTGTGAGGTGCATAGATTTCCTTCACATAGGTGTTCTTTGCTGTTGCAAAGGACTGTGCAAAAAAAAAAAAAAAAAAAAAAACCACACACACACACAAAACGATTTTTAATGGTTCATTTTAGTTCTGCTAAATCCAGTTCATAGCCTTCCAACTGGGGAAGGTTCCATCTGTTTCAAGAGGAGATAGTTCTTCTTTTCCATACTATATTACTAGGTATTCCCTGCCGTTTCGTCAGGATTAATAGATGTTCTAAAAAAAGCCTGTCCTTAATTTAATTTGGGAGGCACATTATGATAGCAAAAATAAAATGGATGCACATTTGATGTAGATATTTTGAGTCTTTCACTATTAGCTACTGCCTCTCTGTGTATGTTGCTGCAATACCTGCTGGTAATTGATTGTATCAATAGGGGTTGCCTTCAGGCATCCAGTAATGATTCTACATAGAGGTGGGCACGAACAACAAAAATTCAAACAATTATTCATTTGGATGTCTGTTTCCAATACTGTATTAAGCCTTGGAGGCAGCTGTTTCCTTCTGGTGTGGCCAATCAGGATAATATTTCACTGGCTCAATGAACAGGTAATTGGTCTTTGGGACTGGAGACATGTTCGATAGGATTCCATCCAGTGTTGTACTGAACATCTGTCAATTGTGTTTTTTTTAAAGATTTTTTTACTATGGAATAATATTGTTGACGGTTAGTCCATCACCATGAGTTGGCACATTATAGACCAAAGCTGTATATTTGGAAATGAGGTAAAGACTGATTTCACACACTGTTGGGCTGTATGCACTCTAGTAAATATCAAGTCCAGTGAGCAAGGCTATAATATAATTCTAAGCAAAACTTAAGTTGAAATCTAGAGTTACCATGCTCTAGTAATGTCATTTTAATTTTTATTCTTTTAAAAAATATATAGTCTTGTTGTGACTTTCCAAATTTCTGTTTTTCAGTGGTGGAGGGGCTTGCCTTGCTTGACTTGGGCGTTTCTCCATATTCAGGAGATATTTTTCATGAAGTAAGTATATAGTGTTTCACTTCTTCCTCTTCTAAGATATCTTCAAATATGTTTCTTTTTCCTTGAAGAAAACTTGTTAATCCCCCACTCCCATCAGAGTGATTGGTGTGGACATAACTGGCTGTGATAATGGTCTATTTGGCAACTACATGCATGTAAGGCCAGAGCATGCTGTAAACTCACCCTTGAACGTAAAACCTATGGATCTTGTTATTTGCCTTCCATCTTCTGATAGAGAGTACATCTGTTCAGTTGAGTGAATTGTATTTGAAGTAATGGTACATATTTGTGCCCAGCTCTTAAAAAACAATGTAATGTCTTTACACAGAACTATGGTGTAGATTTTGTGTCTATTTCCTTCTAACACAATTTTTTAAAGATCTTGACTGTGAGTTCCCCTGCCTAATTGTATTTCTTCTGTTATCTTTTCCCTTCTTAGACTCCATTAACAATATACCTTTTTCATTTTCTGATTGATTATGCTGAGCTAGTATTTATGGTAAGTACACTATAATTTTCATCCATAGTCTAATTTGCCCCTTTCAGGTGTCTTCCATTGTATTCCTTAACACTTTGACTACAGTTTTTTAAACTGGGAAATAATGGAATTTTTAGGCACATAAGAACTGCTATGTAGTGTCTTTGCAACTGTTGCTCTTAAAACAAAATAATGTTGTTCATTGGACTGTCAGGTATCACATGGTGTTTGTTTGCCAAGGGAAAAAGGAGAAGGGGCATCCATTCTAAATGGAACACAAAAGGTTAGACATCCCAGTTACAGTTCATTTCCAGCCTTTCCTTAGTGACAGTGAATAATACTGGATTTAAATTGATTGTGCATTAGATTATTGTATGAATTTACAATAGTGTGACTAATTTTCATTCATTTCTTGGTCCACATTAGTCAATACTTTTCCTGATCTGCCATCAGCCTTCTGAGCTGTGGAAATAACCCAAGATGCACACCTTAGAGGGAACCTTGGTTGTAGTACAAAGTGATATTTGTCATCTTGGCACACAAATACTCCTTCTATCCAGTATTAGCATGTTCTGTACTTAGAAGGATCTATCAGTGGTGAACTTTTTTCTTTCCATAGACAAAGTATCATGTTACAATTGCAGCTATCATGATTGTAAATGAGCTTGACATTAATATTTTTAGTTCCTTTGAAACCAAGAGCTGGCTGGGCAGCTCAGTGTCTTAGATTTCTGGCTGTGGTGCCAGGAATTGGGAGTTTGATTCTCCACTGTGTCTCCTGAGATAAGAGCCAGCCTGTTTAGACATGGGCAAAAGTGTGCAGGCCCAAAAAGTCCCAAGAAGAAGAAATCACTTCTGAGTATTCTATTGTGGGGTCCTGGCAAACCCCCTCCCTCCCTAGCCCCTTCAGTCAAGGTGCCTTACTCTGCTTCAGTTTTCAAGTCAACATTTTTATTTAATGAAAACGTAGCAATGGGTAACTCAGCTTTAACGGCTTTTTCCTCCAAGATGTCCACTCTTGGAGTAGAATGTCCTCTACCAAGGGTTGTCATAAATCAGAATTTATGTATCATGATTTAAATCAACTTGATTTAAGTCAAAGCCACCCTGCTTGAACATGCACACCTTCTGTAGCCCAAACACATTCTGTTTTTTAGGCCTTCTCAAGAGAGTTTGATGGGCCAGTGATAATTCACATATTTAGAAGTTCCAGCTATAAAAATGTATTTCAGGATGTTTTAATTCTTAATGCTTCTAAATAAAACTGTCAGAAGCTATCTCAGAGGTTGATGTTAATTTGGAAAACAGCTTCTGTATTTTTTATATTTTCATTGATGATATGTAGTTCTTGGTCTTTTCTTCAGATAACAGATGTGTTGACTGCTATAGCTCTCTATTTGGCTATTCAAGATTACAACAAAGTTCTGGTAAGTAAATTTTTTATTTGTTTTATTTATTTGTTTTATTTACTATATTTGTATGTTTTATTTATAGGCTGTCTTTCTTCTGATAAGGGAGAAATGATAGTGCTGTTATGTGTTCAGTTTTTGCTCATACTACATAATATTGCTGTAGCAATATTGTACAGCTTGATATTGCTGTGGTATTTTTGTAGAATAATATTGCAGTGGAGCTATGGAACAGATGCTCCTCATGATTGCTGGGGCATTGCCCTGAGTGTACTTGAAATCATTAGGATTTGGTAATAGTCTTGCAACAGATGCTACAATTAGCATGCCAACTCACCCTAGGCCGGAACTCCTAGACTTACAGGACACCGCTTAGAGATTAGGAAAGCAAGGCCAAACCTTAAATTCTCTGCATTTAGAATCTTAGGCTTAACCTTTAACAAAATACATTTTGGTGCTGGATTTAGTACCAAAGGTTCCCCTTGCTTATATACACACGTCCCTCCAAACCCTCCCCGAAGAAATATTTTAATTTATAAAGTACAAAAAAAGCAAGAACAAATCATATGCAAAATCAAGCTGGATATTTATACATTAGATAAAAATAAGGAAATTATTGTACATTAAGAGTAATACCTCATAACTGCAGAATCTTAGCACCCAGCAAAGTAACAGGAACAAAGCATAAGCAGAAGGATGTAAGTGCCAGAAAGCAAATATGAGGGCAAGAAGTTCATAGTCAAAACACGAGGCCAAAAATAAAGGTATAAGACTTCCTTTATTACTCAGTTATATAGCAACTCTGTTGAGGGCACTCAAACAATAGCATTTGTAAATGGCAGATGAAAACATATATGTTGGACCTCAGCACTACTTATTGACCATGATGCTCTGTAGTAAAGCTTCAGTTGTGTTCACCATGTTCCTGATTCTGCAGAAGAATGTGACTGCATTCAGCTGAATGTTGTTTACGCCTCATTGCAGACTTTCCCCCTCAACATGGGGAGGGCTGGAATAGAGTCCATGTGTATGTCACCATCTGCCCTCTATACATTTTATCCCAGAATGCCTAAAACATGCTATTCCAAATGTTCATATGTTAAGTAACAAAGAGTGAAGTGATCTTTTTGTAGAAAGAGGCTAGTCTAGTCATTAGTATGCGTTGATTAATCTTTTCTTTTTCCTTTTGAATACAGTTGTATAAAATATGAGACTAGAGAGCCTCTATAGAAAGGAGGAAATAGGAACTATTATTTCTTGGATAGGAGGAAAAATCTCTGCAGTGGAAGGTTCTGATAGCCAATAGGGTATATGCTAATTATGTTGATGGATAATTTTTTATCAATAGGAAGAGGTTGAAATGGTGAAGATGTAAATGTTCATCCTATAAATCTCAGGATAAATGGTGTTTGACCTTATTAACGTGTAATTGAAAAGGAAACCTCTGCTGATGGCATGCTTGCAATACAATCTGTTCTGAATCCCTGCTATGAAAGGCCAATATTGGCTTATTAAGAGGATGACAGTCTTTTATTTACTGTATTTGCATCCATATCTTCTGAAGTGCTTTTAAATACATTTGCTGCAAATCTAGAAAAGCCTGCCATCTTCTGCAGATGTACATAACACATGAGATGAGTCTGCATATGCAGAGTATTACAAGTTAAGTACTGTAATACATTTATAAATCTGGGCGATGGTGCAAAGAGATTGTTTTCTGCACAAGATGCAAGAGTAGCAAGAGTTGCTGAATACTTGCTGGATCTGTATTGATCTGTGTCATTTTTCTCTTGTATCCAGTTTAAAAAGCAAAAACTCCTAATAGAATTGGATAAATATGCACCTGATTCAGCTGAGCTTATCCTGACTCCCATGTCCATGTACTATATTCCTCTCAAGGTAGCACTGTTGTAAGTATTGTCTTTAGTGGATGGCAGTCTTTTAATATGAAGAATATTTATCATAGCTGTTTATATTGGCTTAGAACCAGAGAGGTATAAGTGGAGTTCTGCACATCAGGGCTGTTTTGTCTCTTCCAGCATTTTGCATCGTCGCATCTGCCTTCTCTCAAAATGCTGCTTAACGATGAGAGACTCTTCCAGAACAGTGTAGAATGTGGCTACCAGTGTGAATTAGTAGGAAATGGGGACATCTCACTTCACAACCACCTGCCACTCATGCAAGTGGGTCCCTGGGGATCATGCCCTTTCCTCCTTTGGTACTTTCCAACTGACAAATGGAACAATCCTACCATTTATTGGGCAGCATATCCATGCTAGAATTTTCAGTGCATTTTGTTTACCACTCCTAGGACCCTTTTTTTCCTCTTCTTCTTTTTAAAATGAATTCCTACACATTAGAACTAGACACTTTATAAAGTGATTTAAAAGTTGTTGGATTTTTTCCTAATCATCTGGATCTGTCAGATTTCAATCAGGATTTATCTGAATTTGATGCATACCCATGGTACAGGCTGTCAAGAGAATAAAAGAAACTTTTATGCACTGACATATGCATAAGCATAGTTCACCACACTTACCAGTTGTAAGCCTAGTTCAGTGGTTCTTAACCTTGGGTTACTCAGGTGTTTTTGAACTGCAACTCCCAGAAACCCCAGTCAGCACAGCTGGTGGTGAAGGCTTCTGGGTGTTGCAGTCCAAAAACACCTGGGTAACCCAAGGTTAAGAACCACTGGCCTTGTTCACTTTTCTTCCTCCCTCCCTAATTCTGTCTGCTGTTAGACTCATTTCCAATATGAAATGCTGTGTCTCCTTTACATCACCATCCCTCTGAATGGAATTACACTTTTAATATACTCTTTCTGCTTTATTTCTGTTTCTTTTTTAGACTTTTAATTATCTTGTGCTATGCTGCGAAAAAAGAAGTGCCTTTGCAAGGGGAGCACTTAAGTTGGCAGGTTCCCAGAGCTGCCATTTCAGCTCAGAGTCTTAGATGATAACGCAGGCACACTCCTGACATAATAAGAGATGGCGGAATTGAGAATGCCTAGCATTCTTCATTCCTTAGCTTCTGAGGAGGATTTCTTTTATACAGGATCATTAATGTATATGGTGTTTTATGGAGGAACATGAGCACCCTGCCCTTAGCCTCTGCCACAAGTAAAGTGCAATACAATTTTCATGGAGAGAAGGGAAAGGAAGTAAGGATTATGAGCAAAAAACAATTACATGTACCTATCGTCTGATTCCGCTCCAATTAGAACTAATATACAGTGGTGCTTCACGGAACGATGAATCCTCAAGACTATTGGTTTTTGCGATCGCTGTGGTGCTTCGCAAGACAATGTTTTCTATGGATGATTTTTGCAAGACGATTTTTCCCCATTGGAACGCATTGAGTAGATTTCAATGCATTCCAATGGGGAACAACGTTTTGCAAGACTATGTTTTCTATGGACGATTTTGGCAAGATGACTATTTTCCCATTGGAATGCATTAATTAGATTTCAATGCATTCCAATGGGGAACCGCGTTTCGCAAGATGATGTTTTCACAAGATGACTTTTTCACAGAACAAATTAACATCATCTTGCGAGGCACCACTGTACTACGATGCCAAAAACTTCATTAAAAAGGTGGGTTTGAAGGGAGAGCTGAAGGAAGCGTTTGAGAGAGGAAGTTGGCACCATATAGGTATTTTGGGATTTTGACTTTAAATGTTTCTTTTTTTTTCTCCCAGCTATCTCTTAAATCCATACTCTGTGATGTCTTGTGTTGCAAAATCGACTTGTGCCATCAATAATACTATAATCTCATTCTTCATTTTGGCAACAATAAAAGGTAATCCACTTGGGAATATATGTATACCTCTCTTATTTGCTTTTGATAACACTTGAAGGATGTAAAAAGTCAAACGTATGCATGCTTAGAGCTGCATATGGATTCTGTTGGCAGCATCAGAAGGAGAGTCTACTACTGCAGTCCCCATGCACCCTTAAAGCCTGTTCCAGAGGGCTTGAAACGTCTCAGACGCAGGCGTTTCGGTGGCATAGCAGGCTATAATGGGGAAAGGATGTGGCCAACTGGATCGGATGGTTTTAGATTGTAAAACAGTGGACTCTGCTCTGTTTTTCAGGTGTTCCCTTTAAATACTAAGTTATATAACAATGGAAGATGTTGAAGGGTTAATAATGCTTTTCTTCCCCCTGCTCCCTGTACATTTTCATTGTGGTTGTATTGAAATACAGCTACAACAGAATTAAAATGTGTGATCTGTAGAGAACATGAGCATGAAAACAATAGTCCATGATTTAGCAAAGTTACTTGGTTGACTACTGTAGTTGAGGTTCTGGTTTCAGAATATTGGATGAATCTGAAGGCGGTGCTATTTTAAACATTCAAAGTGCTGGCCTAAATCCTATATCATACTAGCAGCCATCTCCTACTGCAACAGGTCTCTCCCTAGCGGCTAAACAGCTGATCCATCCTTCTAGATTAGATTTTAAGTGTGCATGAGGGAACGGCATCCTGTTTCCACTGAAAAAAGTGGTTCTATTGGTGCAACTGTTCTGTTGAACCCTGGGTACTGCCTATCAGCAGGAATATTTGGTGTGTGTTAATATATAGAACAGGGACGTGGTGGCGCTGCGGGCTAAACCGCAGAAGCCTGTGCTGCAGGGTCAGAAGACCAAGCAGTCGTAAGATCGAATCCACGCGACGGAGTGAGCGCCCGTCGCTTGTCCCAGCTCCCGCCAACCTAGCGGTTCGAAAGCATGCAGATGCAAGTAGATAAATAGGGACCACCTTGGTGGGAAGGTAACAGCGTTCCGTGTCTAAGTCGCGCTGGCCATGTGACCACGGAAGATTGTCTTTGGACAAAACACTGGCTCTATGGCTTAGAAACGGGGATGAGCACCGCCCCCCAGAGTCGAACATGACTGGACAAAAATTGTCAAGGGGAACCTTTACCTTTACCTAGGAAGCTGGGCTTAGGACGAAGGCCAGGTCTGTTTGCATGGATGCCTTGCTGAGTTTTTTTTTTCCTGGGCTTTCTTTTGTCTCCTGAGCACATGGCCTGAGGGTGGGGCCTAGGGGTGGGACTTCCTGATTTAAAAGAGCGTGTCCCAGGACCGCGCGCCGAAATTCTCAAATTTTATATCTGGTCTTAATATGGTAAATAAGAAAGGCAATGAGATTTGCATAAGCTGGGGTGTCAGGAAAGTTTTAAGGATCAGATCATACTTTTGCACTATTAAAGAGCAGGCCGGGTAGGTGGGGCTCGTCAGCCATGGAAGGCAGCCCATCTAGGAGAAGGAAAACTCCAATTTCAAACCTCCACTGCCTTGTGGCTATATCCACTCATGGAAAAGGCTTCAGGAGTTAACCTCGAGGCAAAATCCGGAGCTGGAGTCCCGAAGGCAGCATGTGTCGTTCTGCCAACTCCTGCGACATTGCTGGAACCAGTTGTATTGGCTCTTGCCTTTCCATTGGACCATTTCAGCAATGTGGAGAGGGGGGATCTGCTGCTTGGGTAACAGCCTATCCTCCATATTACCTTACCCGGGCTTCATGCTCTGGAGAGGACACTCCTCAATTCAGAGCATGTTACCATAGTCTCTCGAGACTGAAGGATGCCTATGCAATGGGATATATGAACAGCTCCTCTTCAGTAGTAATTCCACTACTGAACATTAATGAGATGGCACAAAAAACAGTTAAATTATATTGATGTTCATTATTTTTTAGTAGGGAGGGTCACAATACTTTTGGTTTCACCGTTTATATTAATAAAAATATTATTGAAAATATAACATTTTTGCTCAGAAATTACCTGCTGTTGCTGTGTAAATCTTGATTTTAGTTGTAATCTGTTTAAAAGTTAACACTCAGCCTTGGACATACTTAAGACTTCAGTCCTATCCACAGAACAAGTTCATTTGCTGCCAATTAAAACCTAGTGTACTGGACCAGTGAGGAAAAATAGTGCAGAAGATGTCTTGGAAGTTTGAGTATCTTTGTATGTTAGCAAAATACCATGATGACTTTATACTTTTTCAGAGTGCTGTGTTCATTGGTCAGTACTGTGGACACAAGGTACCAAGTTGTAAAGTACGGGTTTGAACAAAATGTAATGTCTCTTTTCAAAGCCTGTGGCTGGGTCTATTCTTAATTTGTATGTGTAAGAAGTACTGTATTAAGTAAATTTTAAATACCCGGAGATTATATATTCTGTGTTGGTCAAATGCTTCTATTTTTATAATCTGTTTGCAAATGGCTTCTGAGTATTACTGTCACATTGATTTTGTTTTCCTGTCTTTCAGGCAGTACCTTTCTAAGTGCTGTATTTCTGGCCTTAGCAACATACCAGTCCCTATACCCTCTTACTTTGTTTGCACCAGCTCTTTTGTATTTATTGCAGGTAAGTGGTCTATATTTTAAATACAGTTCCTATCAACTATGAGTGACAAGAAAGCTTAGCAAACATGGATTGGCAGTTCCTTGAGAGGTCTGATCTGGCCATGGTGACACATGCCTTAGTTACATCTCGGCTGGATTACTGTAATGCGCTCTGTGTGAGGCTGCCTTTGGAAAGTGTTCGGAAACTCCAGTGGATCCAAAATCCCAAAGCCAGATTGTTAACTGAGGTTGGTTACAGGGAACATATAATCCCCCTGGTATAGCAGCTCTGCTGGCTGCTGATCCATTTCTGGGCACAATTCAAAGTGATGGGTTTTTTTAATGATAAAGGCCTTTTTAATATTTTATACTCCCCATTGTTAGCTTTATACACTGTCTTCTAAAGCTGTAAGCCATCTTGGATCCTTTTAAAGAGAAAAGTGGTGTAAAAACATTTTAAATGCATACTGTATATACTTGAGTATAAGCCTAGTTTTTCAGCACTTTTTTTTCTGAAAAAGCACCCCTTGGCTTATGCTTGAGTCAGTGTAAAATTATATGTTCTCCCCTGCAGTGCGGGTGTTCTCTGGACTCCCCCACTCATCTAAGGGTGCCTGCAGCCTCTGTGGTTGGTCTGATGACCCAGGTTAAGTACAACTGCATTT
Source organism: Pogona vitticeps (assembly GCF_051106095.1). NCBI lineage: Eukaryota > Metazoa > Chordata > Lepidosauria > Squamata > Agamidae > Pogona > Pogona vitticeps. Next base: position 32,431,167 of record NC_135786.1, read on the forward strand.
CCATTTCCAGGACACTCCCATCCTCCTCCTTTTGCATATTCTATGTACCCACCTTCCTCCTCCCACCTTCCTCCTCCATCCTCCGTCTCCCTCCATCTTATTACGCAGCAGTAGAGCAGTAGATAAGAGCAGCATCTGGTATGAGTCCTCCCTCCGCAGGCAGTGAAGTGTGTCTTGCAGCTCAGAAGGGCAGCATCTTCAAAAACATCCAACCTACTGATGCCTCAATGTAATTTTATTGGTATCTGTTTTTATTTTTGAAATTTACCAGTAGCTGCTGTATTTTCCACCCTCGGCTTAAACGCGAGTCAATACGTTTTCCCAGTTTTTTGTGGTAAAATTCAGTGCCTCGGCTTATATTCGGGTCGGCTTATACTCAAGTATATACGGTACATATATTTTTTCCTCAGAAACAGTCTCTCTTCACACTTCTGCCATGTGCCACGAAACTTGTGGATAGGAAAAACTTATACAAACAGAAGAGTCTGGCAAATCAGCTTTTTTATTTAGCAAATTTTAACCTAAACAATTGAGATTACTTCAGTATTCTTGCCATCCAGATAAGGTTGGAATGAAATGGAGAATATGGTTTGAGGAGTGAAGCAGAGCTTAAGAGAAGATACAGGTATCCTGTGTTCTCTTTACAATTGCGATGCTTTATGAATTGCTCATGATTTTCACTGGACATGGGATATTCATATTTGTATCCCTAGGGACATGAATAAAATATCGGCACCACAGACTGAACCTTCTCCCCAGAAATCTCCGGTCCACTTACTGTTCTCCATGCTTCATGTGCCCATTGTAATTCACATAGTGACAATTGCGGAAGTAGCCCAGCTGGCACTTCCCCAGCTCTCCACACAGGCCGCCATTCTGGCGAAGAGGCAGGATGATGAGTCTCTCCATTCTACAGCTGAGTTGGATGGATGGAGAGGCGGGGAAGCGCCAGCCAGGCTACTTCTGTGATTGGCACAGTGTGAGTGACAACGGCTGCGCATGTCACACAGAGAATGGTAAGTGGACCAGTGAGTTCTAGGGGGGAGGGTTCAATTTTTGCTGGGACCTGTGATGCTGATATTTGTATTTGTATCCCTCAGAATACAAATACGAATATCCCATGTCTAATTTTCACCATCTGTCTGAGTACACGATAGGCTAAGATGGACAAGATTCTCTATTAATTTTATAATTAACAGAGCTCCAGTGAGTTAGTGAGAGACATTATACTACATTGCACACACACTATACTACTTTCAGACTCTGGAACTCCCTCCCATGGGATACCAGGCTTGGCCCCATTTTTGCTGTCCTTCTGCTAGCCGATGAAGACCTTTCTGTTCAGGCAGGCTTTGTTTTAAAAGACTGATTGACAAAGGGGATTTTTAAAGGGATTATTTTATTCTGTGTTTTTTTTTAAAAAATGAACTTTTAATATTGCTCTTATTATGAATTTTAATATGAAATCAATTTAATGCTTTTTTTAGTATTTTAGTTGTTTATCGTTAGCTTTGTTTCTTTTAGTACTGTAAGCTGCCTTTGATCCTTTAGGAGAAACACGACATGTAAATATTTTAAATAAATAAATGCTGCAGTCCCGGGGCCAGTTAACAGGTTGCAAAATTTGCTGTTGTGCAGGTCCTAGAATTAGAAAATAAGCACTTTCCTTTTGTGGACAATATCACAGAGGAAATTGTGAAACAATAGATTGCCTGTGCTGATACAGCTTGAGTGAAGGGAGCTGTGATGATAGCTTTTTCACCTGAATCATTTAAGCTCAGAGAAAGAATGTAGCTTGGCAGAAAGTCTATTTTGCTTTTTTCTTCATAGAAAAAGGCAAATGGTAATTGAGAGCATCTGGTTTCTCCTTTTCTAAATGTTGATCTCAGTCCATCAGGAAGTTAAATGCTGATGGAGCCTTTAATTATTCATGCATCACATAACCCTGTAAAGCGGAGTAAATTAGTTTCTTGGAGGCCAGAAGGTGTTTCTCCAAGTTTCAGAGATTAATATTATGAACAGGGCAGCAATTTGTTAATCCTGTAAAAAAATTGCCATGTTCTATTGTTACTCTGCCAGGTCTGTTTTTTGAGAATTTAATACTGAATCTCTTGCTAAAATATATTTACCATTCGTCTAGATGGGCGGGGTATAAATCTAATAAAATAAATAAAACAAATTTATTATAAATTTACACAAACCATGTAGTAGAAAATTATTTTTGAGGCTTCTTGATTTTGGTGGACAAAATGAAGAAAGAGGAAGAACTCATATGCTATGTTGAGTTCTTTGGAGGATGGATGAAAAAACGAGGAGGCTGAATAGGGATTCTCCTTGTGCAGCTGATGAGTGGTTGGCTGCATGAGGAGGCAGGGAAGGGCCATTTGGGCTCCTGCCTGGATTGGAGGGCTGCTGGAGGAAAAGGACCCTGGCTGCGCATGACATCTGATGAGTGGCCTGGCTGGTTAGGGGTTGGGTCGGAAATTGGCCGGTACAGCACCTGTGGTGCTGTGCTTACAGCTTGGTATGAAGCTGTATGAACTGCTTCTTGCCCATCTCTAATCACAGGTACTTTTGATGGTGTCACTAATCTGAGCAGAGGAATGTCCCTCCTTTGGTTGATTGAAGGCAGAATGAACACTGAAAGAGCAAATCACTGATTTCCTTTGTTAGATCTATTTGGCCCATTAATATCAGGGCAAGTTTCATCCATATGGATTTCAACATGTTTGTATTTACTCAGGTGTTAATGGAAACAAATTAGTGATGCTAAAAAAGAGTTAAACATTGATGAGTATATTGCCTCATCACATTGATGTCTGGTCTCTTCACTGGATATTGGAACACATTCTCCAAGGAGTTTTTTATTGTCATGTGAAAACTTCCAGGATTTGATTGCCAGGGTTTTCTGGCCAGTCTCTGGCTTCTGCTATTCAAATGTAAATATCTGTTGCATTTTTTTTTGTCCTTTATACTTATTTTTTTTTTATCCCAGTGGTTTCTGTTGCCTGTTTTCAGATGTTCCATATAATAATAATTGCATGCTGTCAAGTTAATTCTGACTTACGGTGACTATTTCCAGGGGTTTCTAGGTGGAGAATACACAGAAGTGGTTTACCGTTCCCTGTGCAGTTTGCCCAAGTCTATACAGGCTGGCTGTTCCTTTAGGAGACTCAGTGGGGAATTAAACTCCAAACTTCTGGCTTTGCAGCCAGGTAGTGAAACCACTGAGGGATGTGGTGGTGCTGCAGGTTAAACCGCAGAAGCCTCTGTGCTGCAAGGTTGGAAGACCAGCAGTCATAAGATTGAATCCACGCAATGGAGTGAGCTCCCATTGCTTGTCCCAGCTCCTGCCAACCTAGCAGTTCAAAAGCATGTAAAAATGTGAGTACAGTGGTGCCTCGCATAACGACGAATCCGCATAGCAATGTGGATTTTGCGATCGCAAAAGCAATCGCATTGCGATGTTTTTAATGGGTAAACATCGCATTACGATGATCGGTAAGTGTTTCACTTACCGATTTTCGCATTGCGATGTTTCCCCAACAGCTGATTGGCGGTTCCAAAATGGCCACCGGAAGAAAAAATGGCCGCCGCAGAGTTTTCGCGCGATTTCCTCGCTTACCGAGTCGGCGAAAATGGCGGCCGTATGGAGGATTTCCACATAGTGGTGAGTTTATCCCCCATAGGAACGCATTGAAGGGGTTTCAAAGCGTTCCTATGGGGCTTTTTGCCCCGGATAGCGACGATTTATCCGGAACGGATTATCGTCGCTATGCGGGGCACCACTGTAGATACATAGGTACCACCACGGTGGGAAGGTAACGGCGTTCTATGTCTAGTCTCGCTGGCCACGTGACAACGGAAACTGTCTTTGGACAAACGCTGGCTCTGTGGCTTGGAAACGGGGATGAGCACCGTGCCCTAGAGTTGGACACGACTGGACTAAATGTCAAGGGGAACATTTACCTTTACCTATTGAAACCATTGAGCTATGTAGCCAACTCAAATACTCCATACAGAATGGTACTTTTATCAAAATTAAAATTCCCAGTAAAGATTTCATTTTTCTTGAAAATACACGAACTGACTGGATTTGAGATAGCAGTCCTGAGCATTACTCCCCGGTCACTGATTTGCTGAGTTGTGAGCATTGATAGAATCAAGCTCTGCTTGTAGAATATTTTTGGAATGTCAGTGTTGTTTTTAAAAATTGTAATCATGGCTTGGCAGTAGTTAAAACTGCTTATGAAATCTATGCAAAGCTCCTACATTTAGGTTTGGGGAGCTGCTACTTTATCTGTTTCTCTCCAGCTGTGCTTTTTGGCTTTTATTAAGCACACCATCTATATGATTAGCACAGTGTTTGTTCTGTGAAATGATATGAACTATTTTTGAGCTAATAACTGGAATTTCAAGAATATTAAGAGCTTTCTGCCGTCTAACTGCAGAGGCTTACCATAATTTACTTGGAGAAGTTTCTTTTGACTTTAAACTGCATGATTTTCTAAATGAATCTTGCTCAATTATTAAATTCAAATTACTAAAATGTTTTTGTATTAACAGAGATCAAATTCATTGTGATGAATTTGGTTTTGTGGATAGTGTATCACATGTATTAATGTTTAGTAAACTCTTACTAAAAAGGTGAGACTTGAGCACATTTGCATAGTTTTACATCTGTGTACTAGCACTTCTGTTTATTTCTCTGTGTCCATCTCATGTAAATCCATTAGTTTATTTATTCTTTAGCTTGGCAAATCAGCCATTCTCTTCCTTACTCTAACCTGGTGCTGAGCTTAGGTCACAGACACCTCAGGAATAGAATCCTACTGAAGCACAAAGAGAAAGTGAAACTTGCTGCTACCAGTAGACACTGGGACACAACAACGCATATATTGGGTAAAATTCAGTAGTTAGTTGCAACTAGAGTAGGCCTGCTGAATCAGTGGAACTTATACTGTACTGTTATTAATTCACTAAATGTCCACTAATTCGACTTATTCTTGTTGTGTTTTACTGCTGGATTTTAGCCATGGATTGGCTCTCTTGTCTGTATGTGAATAAACCATTTAGCGGGGTTTTTAAAATGCACCAGCTGTTAATGCCCAAGAGTTGCTGTTAAGTTCTGGCCTTTTTCCATTCACTGATTGCCCTGATTGACTCATCTTTTGATTTTGTTCGTGCCCACAGCTTGTCCTGTTCCTAGGTTCTTGTCATGGCACATTCACGCTCTTTTCTTCTTCTGTGAAATCTGCTACCAGCAACCCTGTACAATTTTTCAGTGTCAAATGCTTTATGCCTGTAGCTTGCTTGCTTATATATCTGTCTGTCTGTCTGTCTGTCTGTCTGTCTGTCTGTCTGTCTGTCTGTCTGTCTGTCTGTCTGTATGTATGTATGTATGTATGTATGTATGTATGTATGTATTTACCATCTTTCTCCTAAACAATCCAAGGTGATGTATTCTTGAACAATTCAAAGCGACTTAGAGTATTAAAATAAAAAAAGCTAAAAGCTAAATGAGAAATTATTACAATATTGAAAAATACATTAAATGGATATCATACTAACACTCAAAATAAGAGCAATATTAAAAAAAACATGTGCAACATTGGTCAACCGGTCATTTAAGGGAAAACATGCTTGAAGACATAGGTTTTTGTCTGCTTGTGGAAGGGCGGCAAAGATGAGGCAAGTCTGGCCTCCTGTGGGAGGGAGTTCCAGAGTCTGGGAACAGTGATAAGAGAAGGCTTTCTCCCATGTCTCCACCAAACATGCCTGTGAAGGTGGTGGGACTGAGAGAAAGGCCTCTCTTGATTATCTTAATACTCAGGTAAGGGAGATACAGTATTTTAGATAATTTGGAGCCAAGACATTGGGACTTTATAGGTTAAAACCAGCACTTTGAATTTAGCTTGGAAATGGATTGGCAGCCAGTAGAGCTACTGTAACAGGGGGGTTATGTGAACCCCGTAATCAGCCCCACTTAACAATATGGCTGCATCATTTTGGACCCTCTGGAGTTATTGAACACCTTCCAAAGGCAGCCCCATGTAGAGCACATTACAGTAATCCAACCGAGATTTAACTAAAGCATGTGTCACCATTACCAGATCAGACCTCTCAAGGAATGGGCACAGCTGGCACACTAGATTTAATGCAAAGGCATTTCTGGCCACCACTGAAACCTGGGCAGTGTGTCTCATGATTAAGTTCAGGTTTTGGACTCTCACACTTAGATCTGCCTGTAGACCTTTGACTGAAAATTGTCCAAGACCTGCTGTTGCCATAACTCTTAATCATTTTCATTTTTAGTAGCATTTGCTGAGTTTTTGTTGTTTGTCTTCCTCTAAGATGTTTAGATATTTGATAAAATGCTTTCATTAAATTTGAAGTTGAAATGTGCAACATTTTCAGACACTCTGGCTAGAAAATTACAGGGCCACTAGTCAAACTTATAAGTAAATACTTGATTTTTACTTCAGATACATTATGTAGTCATTCCTGTAAGTTAGGTCAGCATTGTTACTCATGTATTGCATATAAGAGACTGAGGATCAAAGAGAACAGCTCTTTCAAGTCAGAAGTGAGATCTGAACTAGCAGCTTTCTGATTCATAGTTCTGTCTCTCTCTCAGCAGTTGTGCCACAGCTTTTCAGTATGTTTCTGAGTGTTATTTTCCTGGTTCAATTAATATTGCATTCTTTTCTGCTCTTAGCAATATTGGAAATAACGTTCTTAGATCATAAAACTGAAGATTTTTGATTTTTGTTTGCCAATGCAAATGGCATATTATTGTCTTTGAAATGTTATGTTTTCCCTCCAGCGTCAGTTCATACCAGTGAAAATAAAAAACAAAGACTTCTGGTTTTATACTGTGCAATACGCTGGGCTATATTCGGGGAGTCTGATCGTGATCATTTGTCTCTCATTCTTCCTTCTCAACTCGTGGGACTTCATCCCATCTGTTTATGGCTTCATGTAAGTAGAACTTCAGTCCACTGCATACACCTGCTTTGAAAATCCTTGTCCCAATTATTTGATTATGAGACAAAAGTGAAGAGCAATGAAAATATCAATTCAGGTCCTTTGTTATAAACTGATACCTGGCTGTGTTCAGTGTCTTCTTAATTACAAGTGATTCACTGCTGTAGTTTCCTGAATGAATAGTTTGGATGATGTTTAAAGTATCTAGAATCTAGGTAAGTAGAAGCTTAAATAGTTTTGTGTGCTAATTATCTGCAGCTGTATTAACATTTTAAATCAGTTTTATTCTATGATATTTAGATATGAAGTAGTGCCTTTTGTATAATTGAGGTATTGTGGATTGAGTACTAAAGTAATATATTGCACATGAAAGACATGAAACCACCTTGGTAGCTTTTCAAATGAAAAGATAGATTTGCCACAGGATTCAGTTGGGTTCCCGCTTCAGGTAGTTAGTTGGAATTAGAGTGGACCATTTGTCTTTCTGAGCAAGCTTAAAGATTTGTACCAGATTTTAAAAGAAACAGGTCCATGCTCCTTCCATCTTTTGGAATGTTGCTGCTACCTGCAATACATAACTTTAAGATACACTTAAAATTCAAATCCTTGTACCTGCTCTTTGAACCTTAGTTTTATATTTGTCATTTTGTATAAATACCATTTCTAATTTTTGGTGCAATTATGTTCAGGATCCTTTCACCTACTTCTAAAAATATTTTGAATGTATGGTATGCTGCAAGAAGCCCCATAGTTTCCAAGTGTTAGAAATGCAAAATGTAAAGGTGGAACTAATTAAATGAAATGCAGCTGCAAGCAAGTTAGAATACCTTGATAAAATCCATTTAACCTTTAAGTATTTGTATAACATAATTTTTACGCTGTGTTCTGTAACAATTGTTTGTGACTCTTATGTTACAGTACACTTGGTGCGCATACACATAATTCATATACTAATTCAATAACTGTGATATTGTTCTATCAATTCCAGCCTCTCCGTTCCAGACTTGACACCCAATGTTGGCCTCTTCTGGTATTTCTTCGCTGAACTGTTTGAGCACTTCAGCCTCTTTTTTGTGTGCGTCTTTCAGATCAACGTTTTTTTCTACACCATTCCCTTGTCAATTAAACTGAAGTAAGCATTCTCTTTCTTAATTTTTCTCTACTTCTTGGAATCAGGTTCTGCTGGCAGTGAGCATTAGTTCAGTTTGTTTGTTTGTTTGTTTGTTTGTTTGTTTGTTTGTTTATTTATTTATTTATTTATTTATTTATTTATTTATTTATTTATTTATTTATTTATTTATTTATTTATTTATTTAATTTCTATGCCGCCCAATCTACCCAGAGGTCTCTGGGCGGCTCACAACAATTAAAGTTCAATACAGTAAAAGATAAAATGATTAAAATACAATTAAAATACAATTAAAATACAATCCAGTTTTGATCAATTTGCTGGAACTTTTGGTTATCACAGTGGAAAAGAGAAGAGTGAATGACAGTACTGTATGTAACAGGCAAAGAAAAAGAATAAAATGATTTAGTACAGAACAATAAAATAACTTTGTTAAGGCTAGCAAATCAATAAAATAAAAATCATTATTAAATTGAACACTACAGGTTCATGTTCTGAGTTTAAAACTTCATTATGCCACTTCCCAGTCTTTATTTTTATAGGTACGTGCTCTGCCATAGCAAAAGTTTAAACTGTGGAAGAGTTAAAGATAATAGTTGAAAACAATACAACCTTCGTAAACATGGCTTTTTACATTTGTCATACAAAATTGGGAGATACTTTGTTTAGTATCATTAAAAAAACAGCAGCTCTTCTTCCTGTCTGCAGTGTAATTTTTACAGTCCTTCTAACTTTAAAATTGTAACACTTTAAGCAAACCTATGACTGGATGGCTGTCACAACGGTGTCAGGTTGTACTGCCAAAGTGTTTCTTCCGTGGCACAGTAAGTTTGGATTGAGTACAAAGGCCAACTCCATGTGAAGAACCATGATTTCTACACAGTTTTAATATACTTCACTTGGAGTTTGGAGAGATGGATCACAGGATAATCAAATAAGAATAGAAAGAACAGCAGAGCTGTATATTCTATATGTTTTCCTGGTGCTTCCAGTTAACGGATTGTAGTGGTTTTCATTGAGCTGAGGCATTGGATAGTTTATTAGATACTTTTCAATAGGAAGGTGTGAGTTCTCTGCACCAGAGCAGACACTTGAGTCATTAGCCTCTGATGCTTTCATGAATTGTAGATTCTCTCTAATACAGTTGTGCCTCACTTAGCGATGTTAATCCGTTCCGGAAAAAACATCGCTAAGTAATTTCATCGCTAAGCGATATGAAAAAGCCCATAGGAACATATTAAAACGTGTTTAATATGTTCCTATGGGCTAAAAACTTACCTTAAAGCGAAATTCCTCCATAGCGGCGGCCATTTTGGGTGCCTCTCAAGCGAGGCAAAACAGCAGCAGCCATTTTGTTTTTGCGGTGGCCATTTTGGAACCGCCGATCAGCTGTTTTAAAAAGTCCACTTTGCCATGATCGCTTCCCTGTGATCATCGCAAAGCGAATTTTAGCCATGGGGCTATCGCTAAGCGATCACTCCAGCGAAGGCCAAAAGTCCATTACAAAGCAATTTCATCGCTCAATGGAGCGATCGCTAAGCGAGGCACCACTGTACTTCAACATTTGTGAATTTCTTGAATGCATCAATAAATCAAAGTAACTTTAAGGAAGCTATCATTTCATGTAGGTGATAGAAGACATGTCAGTGTTCCTGAGTTTTATTTATAGTTTTCACTTCTCAGGATCATTCAGGGCATTTGATTAGTGCTGTTTGTGTATTGCATTCTTTCTCTCCTCCCTTTTTCTTTTCTTCTTCCTGTCTCTAAAAGGAAATGCTATAATGAAGGGTTAGTTACTTATTGTATGTAATGCTTTGTACTTTAAGGATGTCAGTACAAGGACAACCGGCTAGCTAAGACTAGCTAAGAGAGAGGCTTCAAGTTAAATATGAAAAGCAGAAGTTGGTGGCATACTGTAAGAGAGAAAACAGCTTCACATGGAAAAGCAGTTTAGACACTCTGTAGAATCTTCTTCCTTGGTAGTTCAAGGCAAGGCTACATAATTCCAGGCAGCAGCACTTTGGCTATAGAGTGTCCACCTTGGTGATAGGAACTGAACAATGTTTTGAACAACTCTTCTCACTTTAATGCCTCACTCCCTCACTCCCTGAAGAATGACTTGCTTTTGGTCTCATCCTGCAAGGCCTAGCAGGTTTTTCTTCATTACATGTAAGCCTGGATGCTTCCGTCCTTTTTTCCTTCTCCCCTACTGAGCTATGAAATTAAAGTATTAGGAGAGCCTTTCCTTCTCCCCTACTGAGCTATGAAATTAAAGTATTAGGAGAGCCATTTTGTCTGTCATCCTAGCTGGAGCCTGGCTGCAGTCTGTCCATTCTGTTTGCTTGAAAAGCTAAGAATAGTATGGCAGGGATTCATAATGTCCTCTCCTGTGACTGCAGTGCACTGACAACACTGTAGTATCTTTCAGCTCAAAGATAGTATTTGAGGTCTCTTTCATTCCATGTTGGCAGCTCCCAAAGACTGTGACAGCTTGCACTTGCCAAGATATTTCACTCATTTAATTCTGACTCTGACCTCTCTCCCACTCTTCATTTATGACTATAAGATATGCTATCAGCCCAGCCTCATGTAAAACTGTGTAGAAAGCTGATATGGGTGCTATTCAGTTACCAAGCATCTTTGCTATGTCACATGTCAGGCAGGTTTCATCCTGTTTTCTCCAAAAGGATACCCATAAACCTAAGCAATGAAGCTCAGAACAAAACGTTGGACACATTACTGTCCTTCAAACAAGTGTAGCAACCAGCTCATAGCTTCTGCATTGTAACTACGTCTACACTGTAGATCTGCATCAAGGTGTTATAATATTTTCAGTTCCTTTTCTAATGACCACAAAAATGGAATTTGTTTTTCCTCCAGCGGGCCACACACTTCCCATTTTTGTTAACCTGTACACCAAGACTCGGAGATGAGTTTCTAGCTTGGTTACAGCCAACTCCGATTGTATCAGTAGACACTGGAGTCTTGACCTATCTACCAAAGCTCTGGGATCAGTTTGGAATCTTTTGCTTGCAAGGCTGAATTGAGGTAGACACAAGTTCCTTGGCAGAAGAGTGGAACCGAAATGTAATAAGTGCACTGTGATTAGCTGAAAAGACCACAGAAGAGTGCAGTATTGTAAGCCGCCTTGAGTCCTCTTAAGGGGAAAGGTAGGGGTAAAAATATTTTAAATAAATAAATATTATTATATCAGCTGGTGGTAAAGTGTCATTGTTTCAGGTTTCAGATCAGAAAGAAAATGGGTGTGTGTTTTTGCCCTTTTTTCTAGTGCACAGTCTTTAGATATGGAGAAGAGAACTGAAGACTGTGTCCCCAGTGTGGAGAAAGGAATGGCAGAGTAGTAACTTACTCAGAGTTGCTTACTGAGTTTCATAGTCCAGGTGCATGGGTATCTTTGTACAGTATATGAAGTGGGATGTAACCTGACCTTTTGTTTCTCTTTGATTGCTACGGTGTTACAAGTATGGCTGCACTTGTATCTGTAGAAAGACACTATAATATTGGCAGTTGTGTTTTTAGTTCCTTCTTTAATGGCCCCAACGTGGAATTTGGCCTTTTTCCAGCTGCCACACACTTACTTGAGTTGTCGTTTTTGTTGACCTGTCTGCCAGAGCTGCAGGATCAGTTTCTTGCTCGGTCACTGCCAACCAGCCCTATTGGTAGACATGTGATAGTAATTTTTTGTACAGTTTGCAATCCCATTACATCTAAGTTGCATTTGCTAATTTGATTCCCACTCTTAAGTTTGGCACGCTCCTTCTGGATATCTGCTTTTTCACTTTCTTGTTTTAGCTGCCCTAAATAACTCGGTACAGTATCACCAATACATTTTAATCACCTTTCTGCTTATTCCAAATAATTTAAGAAAAAATTGAAAAGCAGCAGTCCCAATAAATCACCTTGAAGGAGGCAGTAATAATTAACTAGGTCCTTAGAGTACCTTACATCTTTATTCTTAATTTCAATTCTTTAGCCAGATTGATGATGGTGGTGGTGATGATAATAATAAAGGTAAAGATAAAGAAACATTGTACCTTTTTGCATCTGAGGAAGTAGTCTTTACTTAAGCATCTGTATATTTTAGAAAACAGTTTTAGAAATTAAATTAAAAAATACACGTATTTTTCCGTATATAAAATGACATTTTTTCCTAAAATAATTAGGGGAAAATTTGAGGGTCATTTTATACACAGAAGGACGCAAAGGAGTACTTGTGCGCGCTCGGCACCTCTTGCTGCTGCCGCCGCTGCCCATTGCCTCCTCCAGTACGAGTGTGGGGCTCACCTCCAGCTCACGTCGCTGCCTTGTCCCATCTGGTGGCAGAGGCAGCAGCAGGAGGCGGGGGTGGAGGCAAAGGAGCACTCGTGCGCACTTGGGCACCTCTTGCTGATGCCCATTGACTGCTGCCATCGCATCACTTCCTCTAGTGCTCCCTTTTGGCAGGGGAAAAGGTGGTGATGTGAGCTGGAGGTGAGCCCCAGCATTCGCAATGGAGGAGGTGATCGGGCAGGCAGCAGGAGACAAAGATGGAGGAGAAGTTGCCCATTAACTGCTCCTCCACCTCTGGAAAGGGTCAAAATTAGGGAATTGTCTTATACATTGGGGGGTCGTATACACGGAAAAATACAGTAACTCGTGTAATCGATGTTTGCTCCCTATCTTTTTGCATACTTCAGATTTCTTTAAGTATTCATACTCCTTATTTTTCATTCATATCACAATAAACGTATAGCCTTAAGAGTCCATAATAACTCTTCATTGCTTTATCTACAATTATGCTTCTGGAAAGTCTCCCCCACCTGCTCTGCTAGCTGTAAGAAAATATATTTAACACACATAGAAGCCAGTGTTTCATGCATTCAGAGATATGGTAATCTAAGTTGCCTCAAGTATTTAGCTCTTTGTTGATGAAATATAGACATAGACTGTACATGTATTATAAAGTTTTTGATGTGAGTCACCTATATTTTGGTGTGCCAACCAAAGGATACATGCACTTCCACCACCTGTGCTGGTTGTCTATAGTATGGGTGTAGCATGCTAGCTACTGTCCTTCCTTGTGATATTTGAGCTTGTGCTTCCTAAGTAAAGGCAATGTGTCAGACTGGAGGGCAGGCATCAAATAAGGATGTGATAGCTGATGAGACTGTGCTACTTCTGAATACTAGGAAGAAGATGAAATGTAGTATTTAAAATGGTCTTACCTGAAAGAAAACAAAACAAAACACAATATGCTGCCCATGGTAAAAGAACAAATTATGTAACAGGCTAAACTCCATCCTGATGTAGTGGCTTTCCACAAGCAAAGAATTCTGCTGTGAAGAATGAAGGTGGCCACAATGGGAATAGCATCTAGACAGCTGTATTCAGTGGCTGAAACTCTGTTGCTTAGCATAGTAAGTCATAACTAGAGCAGGCCCATTTGAATCAACAGAACTTACAGAGGTGTTGACCCATCAAATCCCCAGTGGTTCAGTGGACTATTCTAGTGTGACTTAACTATGCTAAGCAATAGAAATTCAGCCTATATAGGTCCATCTAGCATGGCTCTTAAGTTTTTAATATTCACGCATAGAGTATGTAACATTGTGTCATGTGATACAATTCTTGACTAAAGGTTTTAGTTTTGATCTTAGAGGTTTTGATTATTTTGATGTAGCCTGTGAACTTTCAGTCTTACAGTTTTTCAAAAGGTATGCAAATTAAAAGAACAGCAGTCTGTGTCATTATCGCAATATCCAGTTAATTCAGTATTTTGTTTCTTTCTATTCTAGGGAACACCCCATGTTCTTCATGTTTGTTCAACTTGCTATCATTTCCATCTTCAAATCCTATCCGACTGTAGGTGATATTGCTCTTTACATGGCCTTCCTTCCACTCTGGAACCACCTTTCTCAATGTAAGTTCCTCATGATGGTTCTTTTCTCCCTGCCAGTCACAATCTAGTCATCTACAATCTCACTAGGCATCCTTCATTCTCAAGGGACTGTGGTAACGTGCTCTGAATAGAGGTCTTGGAACAGCATCTAGTGTGGCTGAGAAGGCCAATTTGAGAGTGACAATCCCTTCCACGCTGAAGACAAATACAATCTGTCCCCTGTCCAGCTCCCGGATTTTGCTGGTTTTGGGACTGCCTCTTTGCCTCAGCCTGCTGGACAAGGGCCTCTTCAAATTGGGAGATGCCATGCTGCACCGCCTGCCTCCAGGCTGAACGCTCAGATGTCAACGTTTTCCATCTTTTGAGGTCTATTTCAGATCCCTCTTGCAGATATCCTTGTATCACCGCTATGCTCTCCCTGTGGGGCGATTTCCCTGCACTAATTCTCCATACAGGAGATCTTTGGAATCCAACCATCAGCCATTCTCATGACATGCCCGAGGAAACGTAGACGTCGCTGTTTCAGTAATGTATACATGCTAACAATTCTACAATCCAGAACTTCATAATTCCCTGGTAAAAGATTCTAGGCAGTTTGCTGAGTTTCATTTTGTTGCAATCGCCCCTCCCTCTTTCTCTCCTTTAAGTATTCCTTCCTTGATAGATGTTTTTTGAGAGTCCAGAATTGTGTAGGGATACTACAGGAAATTCTTGCCATGAAAATGAAACCAGAAAGAGTGAAGACTGCATAGCAAGAACCTGGATTACTGGTAAAAATATTGGGAACCCAGCCATTTTATGTCACTGATAGCTAATTCCTTCTCATTTCTTAACATGTCTAAATGAAGCAGGTACAGCAACCATCAACCATAACATTTTCAACTGGTCATATTCTCAACTAAGGCAAATTTTAAAGTGCCATTAGCTTATTCATTAGTGTTCTCTGGTCTTTCTTCAAAAGTGTGCTTTTAGGGCTGCCCTTCATGCTAGAATTTCCAGAGGGCAATTTAGTGTTTATGCGGTTTTCCTATACAGTGGTGCCTCGCTTAGCGAGCGCACCATATAACGACGAATCCGTATAGCGATCCCCTTTTTCGGGATCGCTATACGGAGCACCCAATCGCCGCACCTCGCATTGCGATGATTGGGGAGCCCGGCCGCCATTTTGGAGCCGCGTTCGGCGGCTCCAAAATGGGCGCCAGATGACCCGAAATGGCCCCGCGCTGTGTTTTCGCGCCCTCGGCAAGCGAGGGGAGGGCGCGAAAACGCGGCACGGGGCCATTTCGGGTCCGTTTTGAAGCCGCAAAACAGCTGTTTTGCGGCTTCAAAACGGCCGCGGATGACCCGAAATGGCCCCGCGCCGCGTTTTCGCGCCCTCCCCTCGCTTGCCGAGGGCGCGAAAACGCCGCGCGGGGCCATTTCGGGTTGCCCGCAGCCGTTTTGAAGCCGCAAAACAGCTGTTTTGCGGCTTCAAAACGGCCGCAGGCAACCCGAAATGGCCCCGCGCGGCATTTTCGCGCCCTCCCCTCGCTTGCCAAGGGCGCGAAAACGCTGCGCGGGGCCATTTCGGGTCCGTTTTGAAGCCGCAAAACAGCTGTTTTGCAGCTTCAAAACGACCCGAAATGGCCCTGCGCGGCGTTTTCGCGCCCTTGGCAAGCGAGGGGAGGGCGCGAAAATGGCTGCCCGGGGCCAGGAAACTTCTCTAAATGGGAAGTTTAGGGCCGATTTGGAACGCATTAAATGAAGTTTAATGCGTTCCAATGGCTTTTTACTTCCCGCTTAGCGAAGATTTCATATAGCGAAGGTTAATCCGGAACGGATTAACCTCGCTATACGGGGCACCACTGTATTAGTTTCCCCTAACATGATTCCTTAGTTTCTTAACTGGATGACATTGGCATATTTTGTGGTAAGTGACATTAAAATCAACGAAACTTAAATTAGTCATGATTAACATGCTCTTGATGTCGGTGGGCCTTCTTAAGCATGAGTGAGTCTGAATCCAACCCATGAGCTGTTTTTTGTCGGAATCAACTTGGGAATCCTTTTTGTTAAAAGGCAATGCAGTACATAAATACTGGATATAAATAAGGGGATAAAAATGACTCACCAAGAAAAAATAGTTTTTATTTCAGAAGATGTGCACGGATGTGACTAGTATGCCTAAAAAGGAAAGAGAATACTAGTACAAAATGTTTCATTATTGTGAACAGGAAAATTTGAGTCCAAAATTAGCCTGTTTCCACCCTTGTCAACCAGTGATATTACTTGTACTTTTGTATTTTGTACCTGCTGAAATCCAGGAAGAAGCAGCTATGAAAATGGGAAATCATCAGTGAATAAAACTGGAAAAGTTTCATTCCCCACAGGAATTGCAGTTTATTATTGGTTCTAACGCAGGGGATTTCCATAGCAGCTGCCTCTGGAACCACCCTCTAAATTAGTATCTGTCACTGTATTGCAGTTAATATGGTACTAAGCCAAGGATTCATTAGGATATCAGTTAACCCATTTTAATGTGGCCTCTGCTTTTTGTTGCAGTCCTACACAATGTCTTCATCATTTCCTGTATGCTCATTGTCTGCTCCCTGCTCTTCCCGGTTTTATGGCATCTCTGGATTTATGCAGGAAGTGCAAACTCCAATTTTTATTATGCCATCACACTGACATTCAACGTAGGACAGGTTAGTAAAATCGTTTGACAGGGTGAGTGTTCAGTAACTCTCTCAAGTTCTTTGTAACCTAACTGGTGATCTCTTTGTGGTCTATGATGTTGGGCAAACTCAAACATGCCAAATTTGGTGCTAAATACAGAATTCACTGTCCTTTAGGATCATAGCTTTCTTTTATATCTGTGGAAAAAAAGGCTGGGAAGTGTGATTTGCAGAAAGAGGGTGAGGTGTCTCTCCAGATTGCTGGACCTTGTGCGGTTGTAGTGCACTGAGATTGTTTTTGCGAGACTCAGCCTAACGAAAAGCAGAACATTTTGTGTCTGGAAAGGAGGGAGCAACTGCTGGTTTGTGGACACTGGGGAGGCTGGTGTCTCTCTGGAATATTCTACAAGCTGGGTTGGGGCCATTTAAGAAAACGGATAAGGAATACTGTAAAAAGAGACTGAGATTGGGTGACAGTTCACTAGAGGATTTAAAACTCTCCCTAGAGCTGATGAGAACCTTTCTGATCAGGCATTTAAAATATCTTACTTTACTTTTTATCTTCTATTGTTTTTGATTGTTTTCTGCTAGAATAAAGTTTGGTATTTTTAAATCCTCTTTAATTTGGATTAAGGGTCTATTGGATCTATTGACAATTAATGTGTCGTCAATTTGGATTGAATTCATTTCTGAATAATGGTATTCACTAGACAGGAGTATAAGAAACTGGGAATTTCTCCCATACACAACTTTACATTGGGACAAAGAAGTAAGAGGCAAGAAAAAATTACTAATTTTTTCCCCCTTAGAGAGGGTGGCATTACTAATAACAAGGACAATAATGGTGATAACAATGATGATAGAACTAGATCTTTCCACATTCCCAATTTAGACTGGTCAATTGATTATAAAGGTGGGATATACGGAATAGGCCAGGGAAACTCAGAAAGTGATTTCACAACGGAGCTGGCTGCTGCAGAGAATAATTTGGCCCGGGACAAGATATTAGCAAGTGGGGGTAGAAAGGATTTGGATGACTTCATAATAGTCCAGATACAGGAATTAGAACAAGGGTATTTTCAGCCAGACATAGAGTCTCCCTCAAAAGTAACTGAGCAGAAAGACAAGATAGATAATAGTACACCTTTTCAATGAGTAAGGGATATTTTAGATGCGATGAAGGTAATAAAATTATTTCTCTGGGAATCCCATGAATTGTTAACAACCCTAATTGAGTTAGGCAAGCAGCCTAAAAACAACAATGAACAAACTAACTTAGGCATTGAAACTCCCCAAACCGCATCTCAGAGCGAAAAGTCCTTAGAAAGAAGGCAAAGAACACATCAAAGAACATCAGCCAAAACAGGATGAGTAAACAATGTACAGAAGGGAAAAGATTAAACCTGAAGGGAACTAAAAATAGAGAAATGAAAATGAAAAAGAGCAAAAATATAAAGAAAAAGAAACAATTAGTTCGTAAGATAATTATTTATAATAATTTATTTAAATTGGTAGAGGTTAAACCTAGAAAGAAGGAAAAGGCATCCAGACCTCATAAAAAGGATAAAAGAAGGAAAAGCCATAAGGTCCCTACAGCTACACACTCCATGCCCTTGTTAAGTCCTGAGGATAGAATGATAGAAAGGATTAAGCCAGCTTTTGGTACTGAGCTGCCTAAAGAAGATCTCATCAATCTGGAGGCAGATCTCAGGGGGCAAACAATAGAAGAGCAATATGGCAATAGTGATCCCATAGGAAATGAACAGGATAAGAATTATTTTATACACAAGATTAAGTCAGATTTTAACTGGTGAGAAGATGACGTAGAAACTAATCTTCTCCCACCTTTTGGGAATTTACCAATAGGTGACCAAGCTTTTATGATAAACCAACTGGAATGTTTGGTGGCTACATTGAAGGATTTGCAGCTGGCCCTCCCTGATAAGACAGGAGCAGAGAGCTGTCCCCCTTCTACTCACAGGTCTCCAGAAAATATACTGGAGGAGATTAAAAAACACACTCCTCTGAAGCCAACTATAGTAATAACCAAAGGTGGCTTAAATTTCAACTTGATTGTTCCCTCTGATGACCCCACTCTTAACAAGATAATTGAGGAGAGGGTTCCATTTTCTGCTGTGTCTAAGAGAAAAAGGGCATTGAAGGATATACAAGAACCCATACTAACTTTGAATCAGATGAAAGGGAATGCTCAGGAGACAGGAAGTGTCATTGCAGAGGCGCAATGATGGGTACTAGACCAGCATACATATAAAATTGCCCTCATGTCATGGAATATAAATGGATGGATCGGACACTCCCAGGACCCTGAATCAAGAGAGTATCTTTCCTCTATGGACATTGTATTGATACAAGAAACTTGGGTCCAGGAAAAGATGTCAATCAATGGTTTTCACTCACACTCCATCAGTGCAACCTTTGGGGTAGGTTGTGGAAGATGCAAGGGAGGTTTAGGAGTGTTGACTGCCACATCCCTGTGTGTAAACACAAGGCTGCGGCCATCCTTCAAACAACATGTGTAGCCTGTATAATTAAAATTGTAAACCGCCCGGAGAGTGCTTGTAGCACTATGGGGCGGTATATAAGTCCAAAAAACAAAAAAAAACACACACACACACACACAATGGCCATCCTTTCCCATTTCGAACATTAGGATTTGCTGATAATAAATGTATTTATTTAAATGTATTTACCCCATCAAAAGAAAAAATCACAGACTCTGGCAATATGGACAGAATTTGAAGCCTATGTAGCAGAGCTGCTTCATTCTTATCCCAACACATACGTGATTCTGGGAGGGGACTTCAATGCTCGTATGGGCCCTAACGAACAAGCCCTATACTCTCAACATAAAGCATGCCCTCCTACATCTGGCCTAAATGGATTTCCATTTAATTGACAATCTAAAGATAGGAAAGCAAATTATGCCGGGCTCTTCCTACATCAAATGACTACCAGGCTTAACCTGCACGTTCTAAATGGTGCATATGGGAATGATTACCCAGCTGAATTCACCTACCTGGCAGGAACTAGAATCAGCCAAATAGACAATTTAATCATCTCATCAAATTTAATTCCATTACTGGAAGTAGCCACAAAATTCCAAAGTGATCATCCCTCTGTCTCACTAATTATGAAAGCCCCTTTTTCTTATCTAAGAAGCGAAAATCAATACCCATCCATGATACTTCCTGAGGGGGGAATACACTGTCGGGCTAAATGGACCCCAAAGATGGAGCTGGATCTACTGACTTTACTTCCATCTGACAACATGTAAAGCATTAGGACATCTATAATGCACACCAGCAACCCGGTGGAAATTTATGAGGAGCTGATCTGTGACTGAAACAGTCTGTTACTGGCAAAGCAAAAGTGACTCAGCAATGGCACCATCCAACTTCAAAGCCATGGTTTGATAAGGAATGCATACTAACTAAGAAAGTCTTACAGAGCACCTACCAATTTAGAATTTTGGGCTCCGGTTCTAGCATCGTTATTCACGTATGTTGATACCACTGGCCAAATTCCAGAAAACTGGGGTTTTGCTCTCATAGTCCCCATATTTAAGAAGGGAAAGAGAGATGATCCTGCAAACTACAGGCCTATTAGTCTCCTCAGCACAATCTGTAAATTATATACCAGGCACTTATATGGGAAATTTAAAGATTGGCTGGACCAAGATAAGATACTTGCAGAAGAACAGGCAGGCTTTAGGGAAGGTCAATCTACCATTGATCAATGCTTGATATTACAATATCTTATTGAAAAATATACCTAAAAAGACCCCCTGGGCCTTTGCCCATGTGGAATGGAGCAGATAGAAACAACTGAACATGTCTTGTGGTGTACATATAAGGACGTACGTGAACTTGTTTCCCCTTTGACGGGCCGATTTCCTGGCTGTACAGAGTGACAATGTATACATGTGCTGCTGTCTGAAATTTAGCTTTACTAGTTGTAGATTTTTAGGTTCTACACATATAGTCCTGCTTAGGCCAATGATCTTATTAGAGCAACATTCTTCCTAATACCCTTTCTTACATTCTGTTATTTTTATTTTAACCATGGCTTATTGTAACACCTAAACAATTTTGGCTTGTTTGGAACCCATTATTAGCCAAAGTTTCTTTGTTCAGGTGTTACAATAAGTAATTTATTTATTATACATTAAATGACTTGATTTATTTATTATACATTAAATGGTGCACCACGTATATGAGGGTGCATTTACACTTGTTGTGTAACAGTATCAGTATGTAGAGTTTTGTTTTAACAGTAAGTTTTGAAGCGAGACCCATGTAGTTACTGTTACAGCATCATAGAAGTAACCATTTGCTGTCAGTTATCAAAAAGTAAATAACATAACTTTGCTTCCTTACCCTTTTTTTAAAAAATCAGATTATTGCAAGTTGCTTGTCTGTCATACAAAAGATAATGAATGAGCTCACATACCCAATTTTAACTATACAGGTAATATTTTTAAAACGTATCATTTGCACAGCAAAATTAGTTATCTGGCATTATGATACATTTGTAATGTAACTTAGAATCTTGATTATTGAAAAGAAGAATTGATTGCAGATAATGGTTTGTTTGTTGCCGGTTCCTTCCAAGCGCTAATTATAGAACCACAGAAAAATAAAGTTGGAAGGGGCCTAGAAGCCCATCGAGTCCAGCTCCCACTCCTGAATGAGTGGAGCTGTAGCTATGCCTTTCGTAAATTCTGCAGTCACTTAGCACTGCTTGCTGCTTACCTTGTGCAAGTGGGTGGGTAGTTTCTAGATATTTCCTTCTCCTCTGATTTCTTGTTGCTTTTGAGTGGAAAACCTGTTGTATCACATTGTCTGCAGAAGAAGCTTTCTGGTTATTTAGAGTTCTTTATTGCTGCTTGTTTCCAAGACTGCATGAAAAGTGAAAGCTGGAGTTGAAGCAGAGCTTGCTGTTCCATGATCTTGTATTTGTTCTTAATGCAGTAGCTCTGCATTGAAGTCTAGAGAGGAAATGTACAGTTAGGACACATAATACTATATATAAAAGGAGGTGACCAACTCTTTCTATGTGAGCAGGATTGTCATTTTATGACAGTTTCTTAAATTCAGGAAGGTGTGACAGTCAGAATTACTTACAGACTAATACACCATGGTCAAAAGGCACAGGGGACAGGAGAGGGAAGAAGGAGGTATACAATGTCCAGCCAGACCACTTTACATTTCACAAGGTGGAACTGGCCTCTCTCTGGTGCAGTCTGTTCTGAAAGCACTAAACTCAATAGCATCTAGTTTCAACAAGACTAGTGCCAGCTGATAGTTCTGTGGCTTGTCTCCTACCTTCTCACTGTTGCAAGTCAGAATAATAATTGATTGAGAATTCTTTGAAACTGGGATTTTTCCACATTCAAACTTCTTTTCATTGCATCAGGTGTTTAAGAACAGGTACAGGTATAGAAAATGAACAGGAAAGAGAAGGGGGAAATCTAGAAGTACTAGTGGAAGGAGCAAGACAGTGACTTCAAAATGGGAAACTAAAGAAAAAGGATGAGAAGACAGTGAAGCATTATGGTACAGTTCGGTACATGTTTATTTAGAAGTAAATTCTAAATAAGTAAGCGCAACTCAGTTGAATGGGACATAATGCCTAAGTAAGTTAAGAACAGGGTTGCAGCTGTAGCTGCCTAAAATGAAGCGTTGTTCAAGTTGTATTGCTGAAATACAATAATAAGTAAAACCCTGCAGAAAATATCCACAAATATAACAGAAGTGGTTGTTAGAGGAACTTATATGAGTGAAATATAAAGTGCTACTGACTGAGAGAAAGTGTTTTAAGACCACTTCCTCTTCGGGAGGGGGTAGAGTGAAGTTATTGCAACCATTTAAGTTTTTTAAATTGTATTCTGTAAGGCATAAGGAACACAACTGCGTTGCATCTACAGTATCTACATTTATGTACAACATTAAAGCAATGTGTCTTTTTTTTGTTACTGGCTAGAATCCTGTTGGTACTTGTGTGAACTTTGTGTAACTTGCTGTGACTAATTGCAACTAGTTTTTAAGGTGCTGGGGTGTATCTCAGTTGTATAATTATGCTCATTGTCAGACATGCATGATCAGATATGCCCTGGTTCCTCCTTAGTTAGCTGCAATTAGCTACAGTAAGTTATGCAAAGTTAGGTGAATACCAGTAGGAGTTTGGACACAATTTTTGTGATTACCACTTTAGATTCCAGCGTATGGATGTTCTAGTAAATTCAGGCCAAATGACTTGTATTTCTGTGACTTGGTGGCAGTTGCCTTCAGTTGCCTTCACATTGACTCAGGGTGACACATGTGCCAGGTTTATCATATTACTTATGGAAAGAACTGGGTCAAGTGTAAAGCCCAAGGGCTTAAAGGCAACACACTGGAAACCATTAAAACATTTGCTGCTCTGATGGAGAACTATAAGGTGCCTATATTCTGCTTACAAATAAATATGGACATTTAGTGCCTGTTTTTCCCCCAGAGTGCTATTTTGTGCCAAGCCTTCAGGGTTACTTTGCTGGGTGTGCACAGTAGCTTCTTTTTGTTCAAAGTTAGTGAATAGGAGCTGGTGGAGAGATAATCACCATATAAGTTTAAGGTCCATGTTCACCCCTGCAGCCTAATAAAACAAAATCTACATTTTATCTTTGCCCCACTATTTTGCACATTTTGAATTATGACATAGTGATGTGTCGCTGAGTGTTAAAAAAGAAAATGAAGAGCGTTGATGATGCTTCTGAAGTTATTCACCACCTGAGAAACAAGTACCTCAGGAAGCATGTAGATGAACCAGATTGTGGAGTAGTCCCTTGGCTTCAAAACAAAGGCCTCTAAAAATGAAGGATAACTTGCAGCGGGAGAAGGAGAGTGTCAATTCTAGGTCTCAGGTCAAGCACCATGTCCATTCCTCTTTCCAGTCATTGTGGCCCCACCTGGGTCTCCCTACTCTGCTCCCACCTCCTATATTCTGTAGAGATTATGAAGGAGTTCACACTTTACTTCCATACTGTAACTTAATAGACTGAAAACCAGGAGTATGTAACACTGATCTTACAAAGGAATGATCCACGTTCAGTGAAGTCATATGGTAATATATGAGAGTTCTTGGCTCTTCTTTCAATAGAGATGAGCTGTGCTGCTTATGAGAAACAGGGACATCCTAAGAAGAGGGAGCTGTGTTTCAATAAGATTTACACTGACAAAGCAGCTCTGGGGAAGAGGTATTTTAAAGAATTTATGTTCATCCTTCCTCATTCTCACATCTCAGCTGTGATATGTATTGTCAAGCAAATTATTTGGCTCAGTGCTTGCTGGACTGCAGCTAGTCTTTCAAAAATTTGAACCATATAGCCCTCTTTTTTTCCTGCCCTGGCACCCATCATGGAGCCAGATCTGGCATCTCTTGTGTTATTCTTAGATCCTAAAGTAGAAATGTGACCATATGTGTACTACTGTATAAGGGAGCAATCTCTTTTGGCTGGGAAGTGTGGCCATTTTGTCTCTAAAGAACTGATATCATTCTTGCTTGTCTTTTTTCTTACAGATCATGCTCATCTCAAATTATTTCTACGCTTTCCTGCAGAGAGAGTACTACCTCACTCATGGACTTAACTTAATAAGAAAAGACAGGACAGACCCCATCCTGGTTCTCAAATAAAGCTGGCAACGTGATGTGACTTGGGGAAGAGACTCCTGTGAAAAATAAGCAACTCTTGGGTGGGTGGGTTGGACTTTTGAGAAGTTACATTTTTTGCTTATGGAAAAAGGGTTGCAATTGACAGAGAGTAGTCTAATGGATGCTGGTATGGAGAATGGTCAAGGAGCATGTGGACAGGTTGAGGAGCTGTGGTCCACAACCCCATTTGAAGCTTCCTACTACTACTTTAGTGTTGCTGTTAGCCAACTGATAACTCCTGGATGATTTATCAGAATGTGGTGATATGCATTTGGACTGAAACCACAATGGGCCCTGGCACCCAGAAAAAGACAAGACCATAGTTGATTATTATAACTTCTGCTTGAAATTGTCTCTTTCAGGAAAGGAATAGCTTCAATTAGCCTTTATTTGTTTCTCTTTGCCATGCTCTTTCCACTGCTTGAATCAGCAGCTCACTTGCCTGATGTAAAGTGATTCTTGGAGAACAGCAAGCTACTATTACACATTGGACCCTTTTTCTTTTTGCACTGATGTTAGAACTTGGAAAGCCTTGGATATGCTACTACAGTTTTCTGCTCTATGCGAATGGCTGATTTTCAGAGTGGAAATCACAACGGAGCCCACCCATGAAGGCATGGAGAGTTCCAGATTCTCAAATACATGGCAGAGGGTTGTTAGGATGGGATTAGCAGGTGAATTGAACTTACTCCCTTTTTCTTAAGGAAAGACACTGATCATAAACGTGGAGCTGGGTCATATGTGTATGGCTTAAAAAAAAAGAAATGAAGAGAAACAGAGGACCTCTTATGGGTAGACTCCCTAATGAATCCAGCTTTTAAGTACAAAGGAATATGTCTCTAGCCTTCAAACTGTCCTTTTATTTTGGAAGTATGGTACTACATGTC
Source organism: Pogona vitticeps (assembly GCF_051106095.1). Taxonomy (NCBI): domain Eukaryota; kingdom Metazoa; phylum Chordata; class Lepidosauria; order Squamata; family Agamidae; genus Pogona; species Pogona vitticeps. Next base: position 32,456,433 of record NC_135786.1, read on the forward strand.
CTCAGATCTCTAGGATTTGGTAACAAATGGCCACAAGCACAAAAGCTTTAAGTTCTCTCCAAGTGGAAACACCATTTTTCCATTGGATGTTTGGGCCTTTCAGTAGTTATACAGTACCAGTACAAACTCACAGTATTACTCTTTGGAAGAAGAACCAGTAAAAAGTTGGTATATTAGAAAATTGGCAGTGCAGAAAAATGGCTACCCCATCCCACCCACTTCCAGTGCTGTGTGTTCTGTTAGATCTCTTTCCTTCTGTAACCAAGATACAGATATTTTGGTTTGGTGATGGCTGCTATTTTTAATTCTTCTTATCCAGCACGTTTATAGCTGGCATCTTTTTCTCACTTACATTTTACCTGCAAGGTGGTTCTCCCAGAAGGTGCTCAAACTGGGACTAGCAAAGCATCTAGGAGAAGCTCGCCTATAATCCAGTTCACCATTTGATCTGTGAGCAGAACCAACAAGATTCGTACCCACTGAATTCCCAGTTGTGTGTTTTCTCCCATTTTTTTAAAGTGCAAAGCCATTCCGCCAGATTATAATCACTTACGTTATATTTCATACAAAGCAATCTTTTGCAAGGGAATTTTAAAAAATAAAGAAAAATCCCACTGTATTGAACTAAAAGTAATGATTTGTATAGCAGATATGTAAACTTTTGTGTTTTTTATCTAAAGAGGGCATCACATGCTGTTCCTTAAGGAATTATATAAAGAGGGCTATTCTTGAGAGGGAGTTGGAAAGACCAGGAGAGGTAAGCTCCCTTTCAGCAAAAAGTTACGAGGCTTCTGAGTAGAATAATTCTTGTGCTGGCACCTCATATTCATTCAATATCTGTTAGAGCTTGCCATTCCCAATATCTCACCTGTGAATGGGACGGTGAATTGAAGGAAGGTGTTTCAGTCTTCATCTGCCACTGGGTGGTACATACCTACTGTGGTATAGTGAATAGAGCGCTAGGCTAGGACTCAAGAGTCTTGGGTTCGAATTCCTGCTTTACCATGGAAATTCAGCAGGTGTGGAACTGGAACATCATTCCTTAAATAGGTCACTTAAATGCCCTGTTAGGATTGCTATTGGTTGGTTCCAGTTTGACAGCATATGGTGTACAAACAGAAGCTTTACATGTGGCCAGGAACTAGTGCAATGAATACACTCAGATCTCTCCACTTCTTCCATATGCAACCTCTGCACATATATTCAGTTGTATGAACTGTGGTTTCACAGTGGTGCCTGTTTTGTTTTGTGTGTATGTGTGGGTTTTTTTTTAAGAGTGTTTTATCATTATGAAGTCTGAAGACTGTATCATGAAATCAAGAGCATTTGAGCTGCACGAGGTTTGGTGTAAAGACTTCTGATGTAGGATGACCAAGTAATACAGTCGTAAAAAGACAGATATAGGTGCTTATGATCAGTGTGCTTCATAAATGCTTTTGCATCCCAGCAAAGGATTTTGTTTTCCTTTTGGTAGTTTATAGTAATTTTATGTTTTTGTTTTGTTTTATTGTTTTGCATTGTATTTAAGTTAAGGATTGAAATTGTATTCTTTTTGTTGATTTGGAGAAAACCTTTGATGTCAAGGTTCCCACTTCCATTAGCCATTTGCTAGGGACGGATGTTGCAATGTAGGACTGCCTTCCCTTGGCAGAACCTAATTTCCCATAGAAGAAGTGCTGTTGCTAGAATCACTGGGCTGAAACAGTAGAAGATAGTAGATAGCAGGAAAGGGGTGCTATATGTGAATGCTGAATGTGTTAATGGAGTGCTTTGGATCTGCCACTTGTGTGAATAAGTGAGGGGAAGAGAAGTGAGTTTTCTGTGCATTTAATTTTTGTTTGACTTGTGTCTGGCTTGGGTCACTTACGTTAATGCTTTTCGCTGCTGTATCCACTTTTTTATGGTCTTTGAGAAAAGTGGACTATGTTACAAGGATAGCATAAGCCCCTTCGGGTTTTTCTTGTCACGGTCTATAAATAAGCAACTAAATGAAAGGAATATGGCATAATAGTGTTATACTGTGGGTTTTCCTCTTGCCATCAGTAGCAGCCAGTGAGGTGGAACAAGGATGGAAAACTCACGGCATGACGCCATGTTATATATTAAGTATCTCTAGATATTAATGGTGAGGAGGACCAACAGAGAAAGAACTGCTGCTAATTTGGGCTGCGGTCCTATGTCTGCCATGGTGCATGGTTCCACCCAGCAGTAAAGGTGCAAAACTGAGCTGTTAAGATACTCTTTTAGTAAGGGATTGTCCAAGACGGCAATCCAGAGGAGCATAATGGATGGTATGTATCTGAGATAACCCAAAGCTAATAGAATGTATCTATAGAAAGAAGAGTTTCTTTTGGCTTGCAAAATGGCCATCTCATCCCAAGTCTGAACATGTGCCTGTAATGGAGGGAACTCGGTATCAAGGCAGCAGAGTTACTCTGATCTGGAAAATACAATTCATTTCCTTACAGACGGGGCCACTCTTTCACTTGTGTCGTTTCCTCTGCTTTTTGTTCTCTCCCCCTTGCCCCCGTCCCATATTGTACACACCACAAGAACCCCCCCCCCCCCAATTCTTGTAGGTGAATTATTCTGTTTATGACTAGGGTTGGGGAGCAGGATGGTCATGGAGAAAGAGTGTTAACTTCAGTGGTGTTTATACACATGTATATGTAGTTTACTGGAAACTGGCAGGTGGCTTGTGTGCCCATGTAGCAGTTAGATGCTAAGGATAGTCTAGGGCACTCAGAGTGGGATAAAACCCTTTAGCTGAGTGTAATTAATGTAACATAATCTTTCTCTGCCTTAGCTCAGCTGTGTCCTGATTCCAGCATTTTCCCCACCCCCATTTTCATCCTCTTAAATCCTAATCTGGGTTGGCATGCAGAAGGCCTGGAGTTGCAGCATCATGGCACTGAGTGGTTGCCATGGCATCAGCCATTTTATTTTCCATGTGACTGAAGGGCATTGGTGTGTAAGATAATAGAGGCATCTCTTGTCGCTATTCCTCCCCATGCTGATCGCCTAGCTGTGGCAGCCATTTGGGAATGTACACACCAATTGCTTAGTAGGCTGTGCTGTGAAAATGAAAGGACGGGGCTGCGTCTCAGCTATGAAGTGAGAAATGTTCTTGTTCAAGAAAAGGATGTCCTTCCTAGATTGTGGCCAGTTAAATCAGTTAAAAAAAACTATGTCTGCTATGGAAGCCTCATGCATTCAATAGGGTTGTAATATGTGTTCTAGGCTGAAATGCAGAGTTTGTATAGGTATCAGCTTGGTTCCTTTGCAAAATATGTATCTGTTAATACGTACCAGCCTTCTTGTGAAGGAATATAGAGAAAGAGTCCAATAAAATCTAGCATTTCTTACTACATGGTTTAAAAGCTAAGGCAGGATTATCTCTACAACAAAACTAACATACTATCCAAAAGAAATTTGGATCCAGAATGCTTACAACGTCTTTTCTTTTTTGTGATACGTGTGGTTTCTGTTACCTGAAATCCTTGGTGAGCTGAGTTTGAAGAGAAAAAGATACATGAATGGTACTAGAATGATTTATTTAAGAGGACACTGTTCTAATATGAAATAATTTTCTACAGATGTTAGGATCTACATAGCATAGAAGGTTGTCAGAATATAAAGCTACGAGTTGTGAATAGATCTGTGCCAGCAGCATCTGTGGCAAAGTGGCTTCTGCCAAACTCACCATAAAGCAGATGAGCAGAGCTGTTCTCACAGAAACAAAGGCATGGTTGAACCATAAAAGAGAGGAGTTGATGCACTGGAAGTTTCTCCAAAGAATAGCATCATTTCTCTGGCCAGTGGATTATTTGTTCTTAGGACGTCAATAATAATAATTTCACTACTTAAAACTGGTAGAAGCATTGCCTTCAGCTGTTCATTTGGTGCTGTGGATATTCCATGGGTCTGCCTAAGCAAAGAAGAAAACAACCCCCCTTGAATTTGGTATTTGGCACAAAATTTATCCGATAAATAGAAAAGGAATCTCAGTATTCAAATTTTTTAAAAAGCAAGTTTCTAGCCCTTATGCTTGCATAGAGAGGCGTTGACATGTGGGCAATGCCTTGTGGTCAGAAAAGCTCATGGGATTTCCTGATTGCTGGGACTCTGTCTTGCTTATTAGCCTCTTCCATTATAGGCAAAATCAGAATTACTCAGATAATCAGTAATTTTCACTGTTAATACAGGGCACAGGATAATACTTGAGTCATTTGTGCAAACATTTTTCTCTTGTTGAGCTGAATTAGACATACAGAGTTGTGATGTTAAAGGTAAATTATAATGATGCTGGAGAAGTCTGTGAAGTCCATGAATGCTTGTGTCACATATTACATTGCACTGCTTTCACGATCAGATTACTTATGGCAGCTTTCTTTGGCAGCAGAGCTGAACTTTACATTTATCACCATATCTGTTACTGTATTTCTCTCTTTGGAGAACACAAGGTCAGCCTTCTCCTTTGCCTTGCCGGGGTCTTGCTGACATCAGAATAACAAACACCATTGCTGTGTCTCTCCAGCCATCCTCGTTATCTTCATACAGTAGCAAGAAAATGTCTTTAATTACAAATCGTTATCAAGACTGCTTAACTGCATTGTGTGTGTTCCTTTGTGGGCATCCTGAAAGGAGAGAAGCCAATATGATCTTACCTATTCAGATGGTTTGAGAATGCAGTCCCATCCCCCATTCCCGACACCACGCCCATGGCAGCAGAGCAGCTGTGGATAGGATATGTAAGCTGCATAACTGATGGCTACTAAAATAGCTCCTGATCTGAATGTAAAAGCAAATATGGTGTGCAGAGGTTAAAAAGAAATTAATTCTTTGGATATCAAATGCCTCTTAGAAGTCAAACACCATTTCTTAGACATTGTTTTCTGCTCCTGTAACCTTTGTTTGGAAATCTGTAACAAGGTCTCTGCTATAAAGGCCAAATGGAAGAATACAGGGATTTCTGCTTCTGCAGCTGCTGTAGAACCAACTTTATTCAGCACAATAAAATGGTTCTCTTTTTTCCCCTCTGTCTATTGGCCATGTGTTTTCTACAGCAGTGGTCCCCAACGTTGGGCCTCCAGATGTTCATGGACTTCAACTCCCAGAAATCCTGGCCAACAGAGGTGGTGGTGAAGGCTTCTGGGAGTTGTAGTCAAAGAACATCTGGAGGCCCAAGGTTGGGGACCACTGTTCTACAGTGTTTTAATTCCTGGTCTGTTACATTACAATTGTTTTCAATTACAAGTCCTTGTTCTAGGAGGATAAAGATGCTGGGGGAGGGGAGGACTGTCATATGCTGCATCTAGATTGGCAATTCAGTTTGATAATAGGCCACAGTTATTGTTTCAACTTATGGTGACCCTAGGGTTTTCTAAGTATGGATACTTAGAAGTATTTAGCAGTTCTTTCTTCTTGCTCATGGCCAGAAATTTAACCCCATCAGCCACACACCTCAGCTGGCCCATCTCCTGGGAAGCACCGTGGGGGGTGGCACAAACACCTGGCCTTGACTCAGCAGACAGGCACTTTACTGAACATCAGTTCAACTCCTGCATACATACCCATTCTGCAAAAGTAGATCTCAACTTCTGCCTCCTGACCTTCCCTGCCTTCTCCCTGGTGTGGCCTTATCTAAACAACTAACACATTTGCTGCCAATATTATACGTGCGTGGAGATCGCATTTGCTTGTGTCTTGCTTGCATTCCCCATTTGCTTTTATCAGCTAATTGGCTGCCTTCGTTCGTTGGTTTTAGTCGTTTAGTCGTGTCTGACTCTTCGTGACCCCATGGACCAGAGCAAGCCAGGCCCTCCTATCTTCCACTGGGTCAGATTCATGTTGGTTGCTTCAGTGGCACTGTCCAACCATCGCATCCTCTGTCGTCCCCTTCTCTTGCCTTCACACTTTCCCAACATTAAGGTCTTTTCCAGGGAGTCCTAGGTCAGCTGTAATAAGCAAATTTCTGTCCAAGGGCAAAGGCAGTCAAAGGACTTAACCTGAAGGCTCAGTTCTGTGGATCTGAGTGGAATAGCAGCAACTTGGCATGGTTAGGGGTCAGGCTCACTGAGCTTGCTCTTCTGAGTGGAAATTACCGGTGCTAGTTATCTCTCTACCCACTCACCTCTGGCACCTTCCAGAGGTATTGGATTAAAATGCCTATCAACCTTGGTATTGGCCATGCTGCATTAAAAATCCAGAAGAGCTGGATGGTATTCAGCTGAGGAAAGCTGCATTAAGGGTCTTTTAAGGTTGATCTAAAATCATTTTCACATTAATAAAAAAATATTAGAAAGGCAAGCCAGCTGACTTTGAGAGAGCCCATGCTGAGGAAAAAACCTAGGTCAGAGGTGGGCAAATTGTGTTATGCGATGCATCTGGTTTTGGGTTGCAGCTGTAGCTAGCATCATCAAAAAGAGGCAGTGATGAAAACTGCCATCCAAAAAGATCAGATGATCATTCCCTGATTTTAAATATTTATTTTAAGTTCTTAATTGGCTCTTTCTGGGAAGAAATATCAACCACAGCCGCACACACTACCAACCACACCCTTTCCTCTGGAAAGTTAAGTGAGCCAGGCTGTGCATTTCCCCCCCTCCCCCAGTAAAACCAGCCAGTCTTTCTATGGGACAACTGAGGGTTCAGAAAACGTCCCTGTTTCAAACCAATATAGCCTTGGTTCTTTGGGGGGGGGGGGGGAGGACAGGAAGCAGGGGTAATCTAAACATTACCAGTTCCAAGCAAGTAGAGATTTTGCCTTAATCAGCAACGTATCCAGGCCTATTAAGGCCAGAAACTATTCCAAGGTATACTAAACAAGATTAGTTGTTTGTAGTAACCAACCCACTATTTAAAGCTAGGCTGATAAGACAGTTCATGAATACACATCATATACCCACACCTCTCTCTGACACACTTCTAACAGAACACTGCTCTAAATAATCAGTACTAAAGCAGGACAGGTAGAGTGCTGCACTAGGAGCATAAGAGTAAGCAATGGCTACTCCATCCTAAACAGCTAGGAGTATCCATATCATAATGTTGAATGCTATGGGGGACCAAGGGGTTACACACTGCTTTAAAAGCAGAGATTAAAAATCTGGAACCTGCGTCTAAGTAAACTTTATGATCTAGTTGAAAATGTGCCAGTTTATTAATCTGGGATCAATTCTTTTTCTAAGCCAACAGTAGGTGTGTAAAACCACACACAATTGTAGTAATGGCCCTATTGTTGAAGGCTAGCTGTGCTTTAGGTACACATACCACATCCTGTCTCCCTAAAGCTTTGCTAAGACGTAATCTCTTCATCTGGTTGGCAGGCAGAAATTGGGAGTTCTCTGGAAATTATGGGCTTTTGAGTCAATAATAAAACTGCCACTTGGTCCACCCAATCTTTTGGTTAGGGCGGTGCATATCACCAACAGAGCAATCTGCCTGTCAGTAACTGAGCAAGACCCCATCTCCCTCAAGTGGCTTGATCAGCGTTTATTTGTATAAATTATTTTAAAAGCACCGAATAAACGTTTGTAGCAAAAAATAAAAAAATAAAAATCAGCCCAAACTGATCAACTCGCATGAAAAGAACAGAAAACCACCACAATGACTATTTATAGGCACACCAGTCCATAACCAGTACACAGCTGGTCATTTGCTGCTGCTGCTGATTGCTATGATAATTTACATCACTTTCCTATCTTCTTTAGGCACCATAATTATGGAGGTAGCAAAACATGGCAGAGGGTTCACATCTTTCAAGAACACTGTTTGAACATCAGGAGACATACAGCAGATCAAGAGAAGAGATATACCACTCTAATAACAACACAACTTTAATTTACCTTTATTTATATAGATATTTATATAGATTTGACCGGGTGTTTGTTTTTTCTGTTCATACATACTTTTTTTGGTATCATAAATTTAAAAAAAAAGAAAGAAAAAAGTAGCAATATAAATCAGTACATTCCTTGAGTGAATGGTCTGTTTGCCACAAAGGGACTAAAATAGAAAAAAAAATTAATCCATGCATGCAAGAAAGCAAGAAAGGAAAACATTCTGGCTTTTAAAAAAATCATGACATAGAATAACACAGGGTATGGACGTAACATTGAAAATTAAGCTACTTTCACTCTAATCTCTATATTTTAAAGTGCAAAGAAGCTTAGGTTTGTTTGTTTTCGAATCTAGCTAATACAAGCAAATTATATTCCCCCATCGTGCTTAAAAAATAACAAAATAAATCTAAAAGATATATTTATACACAGTCCTGTAAAAGAGGCCTACATCTACTCTGTAGCACCAGGAATTGATATGCAAGTAGTTAAGATCAATGAAAAACACAAGGAGTAATGACAGTTGCTTAATTCGTTTATGTTTGCTTTTGTCTTCAAACTTTCTGCCCTGTTACAGAAGTTCAAGGACAAGCCCAGCCCTTGCCTTGGCAGGTGAGGACATTGTGACTTTCCTTTCCTTTCTCTGTCCGCCACATGTTCCATCTGTTTGGCATTGGGCTAAGCAAGATGACAAAAGACAACAAAGAAAAGGAGGGAGAGCGCAAAAAGAGAAATGGGAGAGGAACACACAAAGGGCAAAGGCAATGGCAAGGGAAAAAATGGAGACTCGTGCATCCCACACACACACCGAACTATCTTGGTCTGTTGCACTGCAGAGTTGGGAGCACAGCTTACTTTTGTGATGGCCCTGGGCCACAAGCTGCTCTCTGCACTTATTTGCCAAGGGGTGGGGGAGTGCTGGGGAGGCAGGGATGTTGCTGCAACAGTTTGGAATCAGTTCTTTAATGATGATGATGATGGTGGTGGTGATCCTTATGATACATGTTCAGTAGCCAAAGGTCTCCTGGGAGGCATAGACCATATAGAGGAAGCCATCTTCGTCTTTCTCTTGCTCATAGATCTCAGAGATGGGGGTGGAAACGCTCACCATGCTGTGCTGGTTCACCAGGAGGAAGAAGGCTTGGGTTGGATTCAGTTGCAGCCGGCGCCTGGTGGAAGCAAAGAAGGCATTTATCCCAGCAGAGTGGCAGCAGGGGGCTAGCTTATGGACATATGTCAATCTAGCCAGATAAAAGCAGCCACACATTGCATGGAGCAAGACTGAGTGGCACACAAGAACAGCACTTGGGAGTGCTGATGGATCTGGCCACGGCACAGACTGACGGGTATCATCCTCCCTGTCTATGCTCCCACTTCAGTTTTTCCTCAACTTAGTAAACTAAAGTTGCAGTCCTGAAATATCAGGAGGTTTCCTTTCTTGCTTTATGGAAATCTGTACCTGCAACTACCTCACTCTTCCTCTCCTTCCTAGGACGACTTCACCATCCTTATGTACAATAGAGAGTTCAACATGATCACAATTGGTCTTGTGGCGCAATAAAGACTATCACATTCTACCTGGCATAAACGTATGCATACTGCAGTCCACGTCATCAGATGCAGATATTTACACACACTTATTAGCAGGGGAGAGGGATGCAGGGAAATAGAAATGCAAAAGGTACAAACATTGATGATTATCTGAACAATGGCAATTAACCAAAAGTTGTTGGGACTGAAGTGACAAGGACATAATATGAGCAGATTCACGTGTATATGGGGCTGAAAGGCGTTAATCCAATCTGGTCTAAGTACAGGAGATGGAGTTTAACATCTAGATGAGCCATCCTTAAGGGAGATTGCCATTGAGATAGCCAGAAGGGACACAAAGCAGAAGCTGAGAGACAGTGAAATGGCCTAAACAGTAATGGCTGGTAATGCAAAGGGCTCTCTGCACAATGAGCTGAATAACAATCAGTGAGATAAAAAGTCTTTGTCCCTCTTCAAGCCAGTCTTAATGTAGAAACAACTACTCCTTAGCATTTTTATTCAACAATCTATTCTCAGCTCAGACAACTGGCTCCCTTCAGGCTGCATTCAGAAAACTGGCTTCTACAGTGTCATGCCATATTGGAGAGATATACAGTCTTGAGTTCCTGCTCACAAAGAGCTTGCGATCTGAAATACTAGGATTGGTGACAGCTGGTGCAAATGTGTCTTCTCAGTGTAAACGCAGGACAGATCTGTCTGTCTATTTTCCATAAAAGCATGGAGGATGCTGAGTTGTCTAATCTATAGGGCTACATAGTTGGGACTCTTTTTGCACTCTTCAAGATTTTGCTCACCATCACCACAATTAAGACAACCCCATTAATACACACGGTGCTTCACAAAGGACCATTACTGTAATTACTGCTCTTGTGATACAGTCAGCACAGGATTCATGTTTTATTGGTTTGTTTTTAAGTGCTACCTGGGGGGAGAGGTGACATCCTTCATGCCAAAACACTGCATAAGAACTCGGAGAGGAACTCATGGCAGATGCGCCATGTATTGTGCTAGCCTAGATCGCCATCTACCATCCTCTGTAGGTGACAGGGCACTGGGCCAATGTTTTTTCTTCTGTGCACTGTGGCTAAAGAAAGTCAGGAAAAGGCAAGAGTCCTGGCAAAGAAGAACCACACAGGATTGGACTCTTGAAAGAACTAACACCATATTTTTCCGTTTATAACACGCCCCCATTTATAAGACGCCGCCACCCCCCAATTTTCTAACCCCCAAATTAAGAAAAATTAGCTTTGAGGATTCAGCTTCTGAGCTCAGAATATTGGATATTTTGTCTCTGTTGAATCTTGAGCCTATAGGCTCCACCTCCAAGGAGGTGTATTCCAATTGGTTTGTTCAGGATCAGCTGACATCAGTTCCATAAGGCTCGTGATTGGAGGAAGCTAAGTCACTTGACTAGGAAACTACGCCTCCTGGCTGAAGCAAGACTGTTTAGAGAGGCAAGATACGTGTTCTCTCTTCAGCTATCTTAGCTTACTTCTGTATAAAAGACGCCCCTTAATTTTTAGGGTAATGATTTTAGGAAAAAGTAGCGTCTTACAGATGGAAAAATATACTGTAGTACTTAACGGAATGGAAGCCCATGTGTTTGGGGGTTTGTCTGTGTGTGCGCTCATAAAGGTCATAGATATTTTGAAGGATTTTACTTACCGGATTATTTTTACCAATTCACTCATGTTGACATGGTCAGGAACTAAGAATTTGGTCTTGTCCAACACAGGAAGCTGTTTCTCCCCCTTGTATCTTTCAATAATGACCTAATGAGAGAAAGAGAAAAATGGGGAGAGTCAGGTTCTTCCTTGTCAAACTTGATCAAAAGAGCCCCCATTAGGACAGCCTTTCTCATGGAAAACACGAAGTGCTAGCAGAATAAAAATCACTGTTAGTGGATTCAGACAAACCTAGATTCAAATTATCATGCCTTTGTCTGCTGCTCCAACCCAAACAATTTTCTCTTTATATATAGCAATAAAACTCAGGAATTGCACTAGGGCTAACATACACATTCATCCTGAAATCCTTCCTCAATCTAGTTTTCTCCTTAATTTTAGAAACACATTTTCAAAACTACATGAAATCAGCAAACTATTTGGCAGTTCAATATTCTATGCTGTCCTTCTTTTCAACTGCCCGAACCCTATATCCCCAATTCTGAAAGAACAGCAATAATCTTAAGTTATTTACGTGCTTGTTTCAGACCTTGTTTGTATACAAGGAAAACCATCTTTCAATAAGTTAAAAACAACGGTTTTATGAGACATTGAGAAAGGAAGAGACCTAGTGATATCATGGAGAGCCAGCCCATCAATGTTCTCAGTGGTTAACTTCATGGCAGCAAAAACAGCTGAATCCATATTATTAGTTCCAATGTTAATACTGCGTGAGAAGGTCTATTTACGTATATGAAATCCAGTATGCATGTTTTCTCAACTTGTTCACTATTTATATCATATTTACCTGTACAAAATCTCAGGAACCAAGAATTCAGAGCAACTATATCTCCTTTTAAGGTTCCCAGTGTGCTGCAGTGCAGCGGTCCCCAACTTTTGAGGCCACGGACCGATTGGGAGGAGCGAGCTCCATGGTCAACATGCCCCCTGCAGGCATGACACGCCCACTACATGAGCGTCACACACACACACACCCGCGTGAGCGTGCAAGGGGTGGAGATCCATATCCATGGCCCAGTTCCAGAAAACCCACGGACCGACACTGGGCCGCAGACCGGGTGTTAATGATCCCTGCTGTAGTGGAAAGAGTGATGGACTAGGACTTTGGAGAACAGGGTTTGTATCCCCACTTAGCCATGGAAACTGACTAGGGGAGTAGAACTGGTAAACCCACTCTTTAAATAACCTTTGAACTTTAGAGCTGGAAGGGACCTAAATATCTCACTTACTTTGAAAATCTTGTTAGGGACAATGCACAATGGATCTTACAAATCTGGGAGAACCTTCTTAGTTGACAAAAAACAACGTGATGAACACTTGCATGTCACTGAAGGATGTAACAGCTCTGGCACATGACAGCAGAGCCAAACCCATCAGCAGAGACTGACAGTAGAGCCAACAGACCATGAAACTGTTACTTAAAACAGGGTTGGGGACAATGAAACCTTGTTGGTATATTTGTACTACCTCCCCCATCATCCCTATCATTCCTCACCTTTGGTTATCCTGCCTAGGTCTGATGGGAGCTGCAGCCCAATAATGTCTAGTGGGGTTCCCCGTTCCTGACTTGGAAGGGAAGAACGTAGAACAGGGCCAAGAGCTGGAAACAATGGCACACCGGAAACAATGATTCAATGAACCAGGAAAAGTGCTTCATGCTATAGTGAGCATGGTAGAGCATTCCAAGAGTTGAGGTTAAAAAAAAATCACTTTTCCACACACTGATGGCATATATATGTACATCCTCTGATGTCACAAACTCAAAAGGACACCACTGTGAAATAAAGGTATCTTACATTCCTCACTCTCTGCTTAAAGGAAAGAAGATAAAACATTTCCTCAAATAAAGTAGCGCAGCAATCTGTTTCGAGCAATAGACAATGGTGGTCGAAGTATTGCATTGATCAGAATTCTATAGCTTTGTACCATTAATGGAAGCCACTTCAACTTAACTGATGAGGTTTCAGTCACATGGTGGTTTCATGCCTGGCCACACAACCAACACCTTGTCAATAAGCAAACAAGTCAGAGCAACTTTCACAAATGGTAAAAAAAAGCAACAGGATTCTGATCATATATGCAGCTATATTTGTTTGGGATTTTTCTCTCTCCTTACTCAAAAGTAACTGTAGCATCAGGACCATTGTTAATGTGATATTCTTTGAATCAAACTGTGGTCCAATTCTGGAGGGGAGTGAACCGGACCTGCAGTTTGCATATGGGCAAAAATATGTCCCCATTTGCTTTTGGTCACTGCCAGGGTAAGACATACTGTTCAGATTTTCAGCTACAGCAGCTAATAGTGACAGGTCGATTTCTTTCTGCGAATCTAACGGGCTTTTAACACTTCTCTGTAATTACTGCCCACACAGCATCCTACCAATGTACTGCCAATCAATATTGCTGAATGACCTCCCAGCTGCAGTGCTTTGAACATATTTTGTCTAGACACCAAACACAAAAGAAACTGAGAAAGGAGCAACGACCAATCTTCATAATCACTGTGCTTCTGGCTCGGGTGTATATCTTGTTCCACAGGTTTTGCGGTCATTGTATATGTCCCTAAAATCTACCTGTTACTAGAGAGAAGAGTTCAGAGACTAAGCCAAAGGATAAAAGCAAGAGCAAAGTGGGCTGCTTATATACCACCCCATAGTGTTTAAAGCACTCTCTGGGCAGTTTGCAATTTAATTTTTCAGACTACACATTCCCCCACCCCCAGCAAGTCAAGTATTCAGTTTATCAATCTGAAAAGGATGGGAGGTTGCGTCAACCTTGAGCCAGCTCACTGAGCCCAGGATTGAACTCAGATCATGAGCAGGGTCTTCACTGCAGTACTGCAGTTCGACCACTGCACCAGGAGGTTCTGTTTGAAGATTTGAGCCCAGGAGATCTGCGAAGTTAGTACATAGTCACATAATCAGGGTTCCCAAGTGTAGGGTATCTTTACGCATAAGTAGCTCCCTCTGTAAGGGATGTGGTGGCACTGCGGGTTAAACCGCAGAAACCTCTGTGCTGCAGGGTCAGAAGACCAGGAGTCGTAAAATTGAATCCACACTACAGAGTGAGCTCCCGTCGCTCTTCCCAGCTCCTGCCAACCTAGCAGTTTGAAAGCATGCAAATGCAAGTAGATAAATAGGTACCACATTGGTGGGAAGGTAACAGTGTTCCGTGTCTAGTCGCGCTGGCCACGTGATCATGGAAACTGTGTTTGGACAAAACGCTGACTCTATGGCTTGGAAACGGGGATGAGCACCGCACCCTAGAGTCAGACACGAATGGACTAAATGTCAAGGGGAACCTTTACCTTTACCTCCCTATGTATATGTAAAAATAATAATTACCATGTGGAAAGCTCGGATCCTAGCCAGAGAGAAGAATTTAAGTCCCCCTTTCCTCCTAATATACTAGCTTATATAGCTTTGCTTTTCTTCAAAGGTGAAAAAGCACTCAAAATATTCATAAAATCCTCCCTCTCCCTTTAATCTTTTTCTTTTCTTTTCTTTGTTCTTACTGTACACTGTATTGATCATAAAAGTCCAAAATGCTAACCCTGTGCTTAACCACTTACAAGCTGTGTTGAACATAAGCTGCTATTCAAATGAGTGTTTTCTTGGCAAATCATTCACAGGTCACTAAAAGTGTATATTTACCCTAGCAAACTTTATGAAAAGATATCACAGGAATCTTTTCTGCCCAGAAAGTGCAGAACACACAAAGTTCACTTAAAGAACAGACATGCATGCTGCAACTGCTGATAGCTCAGTGGTTTATGTATCTGGCTGTGGCGTCAGAGAATGGGAATTTGATTCCCTGCTGTGCCTTCCTTGAGAGGGCCTGGACTGGATGATCCACAGGGTCCCTTCCAGCCCTAAAGTTCTAAGATGACGATGATGATTCAAAAACACCAGGCACATTCAATCAAAATTATAAAAACAATGACTAGTGTTATAAAACAGATACAAGTATTAATAAGTATCTGTTAAATATTGGCACAGTACGTATGCTGTTCCTAATATTGCTGTTTTTTTGTAGCTCTGGTAGTGCTATTTCTGAGATCTGCAACTACTGTGTGAAATTTCTTTATATACAGTAGTTCCCAAAGCCACAATGACTATGGGGACCACTGAGTGCGATGTTTTGATTGCTGGGTCTCTGTACTTTGTAAAGTTTTTCCAGCTTTTTATTTTCAACTCTGGCATTACCTGGAATTGCAATGTCAATGATCCGGTACTTTCTTCATTCTATTACTACTACAGTATGTCTGGTGTGTTATGTTCAAGGTGTCTATCAATTTGAATCCAGAAATCCCACAAGATATTGACTTCGTCATTTTCTGACACATTCTCTACCTATGTTCCCATAGTTTTTTGGAAGCTGATAGGTAATTTTTTTTTGCATAATTACCACTGAATAAATGAAATGTGGACTGAAGTCCTGAGTCCGATTCTTTCACTCTACATTTCATCTTTTATTATCGAAGTCTTTTTGGAGGTCCTCTTGGAACAACCCAATACACAACCTATTTAGCAAACACAATGAGGAAAAACTTGTAGATGAAAAAGAAGTAAACATCAGAGGTTGTCATATTTACTTTGAACCAAAACACTGTCTAAAGACTGGGGTGTGACCTGCATGGCAAGACACATGTCCTCAACAGTACTCTTTGTAGCTGAAAACATCCTGAAAATACCTTGGTACTCTCTCATCTCAAAATAGATTTCTTCTAGAGCCAGTATGATGTAGTAGATAGAATGTCAGACTAGGACTCAGGAAACCTGGGTTCAAATGTCTGCTAAGCCATGGGAACTCACTTGGAGGTAATATTGGTGAAACCACTCTTTAGATGTCTCACATACCTCAGAAAGCCTAACAGGGTCACCATACGTTTGTGGCTTGATAGCAAAAAGTACATATGAACTCTTTCCCATGGGAGGCCAGGCTGGCCCCATCTTTGCTGTCCTTCCAAAAGCTGGTGAAGACCTTTCTCTTCAGGCAGGCTTTTCCTTAGCTGTCTAAGAGAGGTTTTAAAATGAGATGGTTTGTGTTTTTGTTGCTTTTAAATCTGTTTTAGTAATGCTTTTATCTATCATTTTTAATATAATGATTATTTCTAAAATATTTGAATAATTTACTGTTTTTAATCTTTTAATATTGTGTTTTTAATGATGTAAGCTGTCTTGGGTCCCTTTTGAAGGAGGGAAGTGGAATAAATATATTTAAAATAAACGAACAAATAAATATTTTTCATGTACTATAAATAATATTTCTAAGTAATATGTTTGGGAGCAGAGTACCAGTATCAGTGAGAGAGGCCAAAATAATTTGCAGCTGAACAGTAGAAAACTTACGGTGAATTTCTGGGTTCTGTATTTTTACAACCACACTCTCCGTTTGATATAGGCAAACATGCATTTCAAATGTTAGGGGCCACGGTGGAGTACAGATCTACACCTCTTTCCATGCTCATGTTTTATTTTACTACAAAATTAATTATTTTGATTTCTGTGCATACATATGTACAACTAAAGACATGCAGGCTGATGGCAGCATTTCTCCTGAGATTAGGCTGCCACATTTCCAGGTAGGGTTCTGGAAAGATGAACGTGGAGGGACCCAGCTATTTCCTTTTAAATAAACCGAAAGCTCTTCTGCGGAACAGCAGCTGTGTTTATGAGCAGCATAAAGTATGTAGCAAATGTAATGTTATTTTTAAGACACAGCAGACAGATTGGGATCCAAGAATGAGGTGGTAGGGATTTTAACTCCTTACCCTCTGCTGTGTTTCTGACCTGAGGTGGGATGGAATACATCTGCAATTTTTGCTGTTCAGAAAGGATCAGTTAAAACAAATATGGGTTGTGCACAAGTTGATTTGAGCCTAGCCAACTATTATTAATAATATTATTAATAATATTAATACTATTAATAATACTAATACTAATACTAATACTAATACTAATACTAATACTATTAATATTATTTATTTATTTATTTATTTATTTATTTATTTATTTGATTTGATTTGATTTGATTTGTCCCCCCCTATCTGGACCAATGGACCACTCTAGGCGGCTGAGGCTGACGATACAATACATTTGTTAGTCTTCAATGTACCGTAAGAATCTTCGTTTCAGCCACAAGAGGGTTTGTGTGGTCAAGCCAAACTTGATTTGTATGTTGATGCCTAGGAATGAACTACTGCTAGTCTTGACTGTGGAAGATGAGAAAGAACAATTATTCCTAAATGCTTTGACCGACTTCTTCAAACAAACAAACACTTCCTATAAAATGGGGACATCTACAAAAGGCTTTAATGCAGACTATTTGAAAGGGAGGTGTGAGAGTGGGAAAAAGTCTTGATCAGTTTGAATTACATGACTGATTTTTGTTTGCTTGTTTGTGCATTAGAAATAAAGATGCTAATGGAGCATTTGTAATAAGTGTCCTTGGCAGATTTCTAGATAGGACTCCCTTTTTGCTACCAATCAAATGAAAATAAGCAAGATGTTTTTATCTTATCCACATGCTATTTTCTTCTTGTACTGTACCTCTTGATGCATGTGTTGTATTTTGATTTCATAGTGATGCGTCTACTGATAAGTGGAAATGCAAATTCATATCTCCATCCTGAAATGTGCAAAGCAAAAGCCTTTAGCACATGTCAGTATACAAATCGAAAGTCTCTTATCCAGGTTTACCAGGAGGGACATTGCAAGACAGGTGACAAGACTGCTATTGTTATTCCTGCAAACAAGACAGTATCATGCAGGACTGTCGCACACTTTTGAAGGACAGATATTGCAGGGCTTTGAAATCTCCCTACATCTTATCACAGATGTGAGCCACTGAAAGACTTTCTGTACATGCTCAGACATACCCAAGTATCTCAGAGTGACCATGAGTCTTGAAAATTTACTTGATTTGTAAAGTGGCAGAATTCAGTCCCTTTTCTTAGTACAGAAATTGCTATTGTTGTTTTGAACACACAGTACGCACAAGCCAGCCACTAAGTCTTTAATTTAACTTTCCGTACCCAGGTAACAGCAAGATACAGAGGTTACTAACCTCCTGCCCAATAGCCATGCTGACTGGGGTTAATGGGAGTTGAAATCCAAAACATCTGGAGGACACCAGCCTGGAGAAGGCTACTTTTGCTCCCCTGAAACAAAATAGTTGAACTACCTCAGGGCTGGTGACAGCCATCACATATAGGCTGGTCCCTTGATCTTCCTGGCTCATTACAATAGAGGTTCTCAATCTTGGGCAACCCAGATGTTCTTGGACTGCAACTCCCAGAAGCCTTCAGCGCTACTGTGCTGGCTAGGCTTTCTGGGAGTTGCAGTCTAGGAATATCTGGTCTACTCAAGTTTTGGAATCACTATGCTGAATAGGTGAGCGAAGTGGTAAATGCCTCTCTTTAAGAGTAGGATCTCTGCATTCTTGATAGAGATACAGTACTTGTAACAACACTATCGAGGAAGCCCACCCTGAACCCCTACCATAACTAGGCAATTACAACCAGTGTCCAATACTGTATTCTTGGGCGAGGTGCTGGAGATCGTTGGATGACAATGACATCCAAACCGATTTCTATCTGGCTTCAGGCCTAGGTATGGGACAGAAACAGCTTTGATCGATGGATGACATACACTTTACTGGCTATTGCTGTATTTCCTGGAACAATTCAAAGTGCAGGCTGTGACCTATAAAGCCCTCTATGGCTTGGTTCCACACTATCTGAAACACAAGTTTGTCTGGGCTGCCTTCCGTGCCTGTTTTAGAGAAAGATGGCAATAAAAATAAAATGTTTCAGGTGGGACAGCCATAGAAGATTATAGAAGGAAATATTTCTCCCTGACTCGCCCTCTTAGCAAGCTGGTCACTAAAGCAGAGCTTGGCTCATTCTCGAAACAGTAGCTGTCCCTGTTCCATTCCAAAATAAGCAGCTGACAGCACAGATTATATACCAGAAAAACTCAGTGTGCCCATAAGAATATTGTTCATCCTACGCAGACCAATGATAACACAGGCAAAGGACTCTAGTGAGAGAGACTTTTAAGTGAAGACAGGTGAGAGAAAATATCTGTTGAGAGAAAAAATATATTGCCTCTGTGAACTAGGAATTAAGGAATATTAAAGAAAAATATCTTATATTTCCATGTTAAAAAAAAACATGAAGCAGCCTACAAGATCAATAAACATACTATTTAAAAAATAATAAGATGAAAGCTAGAAGTCTGTCTGATTCATCTTCTTCTTTAACACAGTGACACACCAGTTCCTTATGTAAAGGATGCTTGACAGCAATAATCCCCTACTGATTTTGCTCCTCAGCAGCAGCTGGTGTTCGGAGGAAGAAAGGAGGCAGCAGGACTAACAGTCATGGACAGCATTACTTTCCATGATTTTTGCTAATTCCCTTTTAGAGATTCCCACCAAAATTCTTGCTGCAACAGCAGGTTTGGCAAAAACTTAACAACTGCAGCAATTCTCAGATCACAAGAAATGTCAAAATGCCCCCCTGCACCATAAAGCCTTGCACACAAATGAGTAAGACTGTCTCCTTCTTCTCTGAAAGTGAAAGTTACTGGTGACAGGAAGCAGAAGGGTATATACCAGGTGCTGCATAAATTGGGGGGGGAGGCATCCATTGGCCATGTGTTAACCACCTCTCTCGCGTCTCTGTTCAAGAGTTTGGGGAGTGTATGATTATACTCCTTTATCCACCCACCCATACCCCCCAGATAAATACAACAGACATCTATAATATTTGCCGTAGGGAACATGAGTACGTATAATGTAAACACTACTGCATATGCTGAGTCAGTGAAGATGTATGAAAGCAGCAGAGAACCTCACTACACTGCTTATATTATTTAACAATTCCCATAGATTGTGACTCATACCTAAAGTTATAATCCATCAATTGGACTATAATTCATCAAATTCATTTACAATACCTTATTACCAAGGTGGAAGTTATAATCACATTATTGAGAAGGTGAGCAACTTTGTCGGTCTTAGGAAACATATATATGGTTGCCCAAAGTATGGCTCCTGAGTGACATCAGACCCTCAAATGGCCCACAATTAAAAACAAAACAGTAATTGCTGGTTCTTTAAAAAAGGAAAAAAAACTCTTTCATGAGCTTGCAGGGGGGATAAGGGGCAGTAAAAATGCCCTCAGTGGAGCTCCATGCACCCTGTTTTTCACTTGTTTAGAAGACAGTGTCCCAGAGAGCCTCTGCCATGTGAAGCTAATATCCTCCAGTTTAGGCTCTCCAAGTCTGTCCCTCAGCAGGCAGAGTACCAGACATTCTTTGGGCTTGCAATAATGTTTGTGTGCTGAGATATTTGTTTCCCAAGACACACCTATTTCTCTTTGGTATTCACATGACTACTTCCAGGTTAATACCATGGTTATGATAGCTAACCAGGTAACGATAACTAACCAGGGAGATACAACTGATAATATCCCAATTACAACTCTTTATGAAACTCTTTGGCTATGACCACCACCAAAAAAAAATTTCTCCAAAAATCAAAACAAAGAGCTGAACAGAATGTGATGAGCATAAAAAGAGAACTTCAAGCCACAGGTGACATAAGGGGCGTATCCTTAGTTTCCAAGTTAATAGGTGACTTTATTTGTAGTGCTTCTTATTGGTTGTGAACCACACAGGCTGGCAGGATACTTGCAAGGCTGGATGCTGACATGGGCCCAGTCAAATTAAAGGGCCCATCCAAAAACAAATGCTTTGATTTTTGTCTTTACTTGTCCCAAGGCACAGCCTGGTAAAGGGCACTGAATGCCATGAAGGAGCCAACCTGTCTCTGAGATCCATCCTTTAGTGCAGTGGTCCCCAGCCTTGGGCCTCCAGATGTTCTTGGACTACAACTCCCTGAAATCCTGGCCAGCAGAGGTAGTGGTGAAGGCTTCTGGGAGTTGTAGTCCAAGAACATCTGGAGGCCCAAGGTTGGGGACCACTGCCTTAGTGGACATACCCTCCCCCCACACTCAGGCATACTTATCCAGAGCAGAAAACACCTAAGCTAAGGTGAGAAGAATGCAAGAACTCAGAACAAAAGTGTCACACACATTTGTATTGTATGATTTAGGCAAGGAAACAATAGAACTACATTTACCTAGTGATAGTTGGATGTTATGCAGTAGTTAAACAAATATTTTTCTTAATTGTTTAAAAAATAACAATGATATCCCCATCTTCAACTATGCTGGCTGAAGTAAAGGAATTTGGGGAGGAGGGTAGTCAGGAATGTAAGGATTAAAAGCGCTATTCAATTTTGATACTCAGATCTTTGCAGTTAATGAATTTCCCAGTTGATGAGTTTTGGGGATCCTAGTAAAAACAGAAAGTAGATACAGCAAGCATGCATCCTGCCCACCCCCTGTTGCAGAGCAACTACACAATATCCTATGAAGTAGTATCCAATAGTTAAAAGAAGTGGATGAACAAACAGTCAAGGTAACAAAAGGGTAAGTAATGTTAGCAGGCCGGTCTATAAGGTCCTCAGTACAGCATACAGACCACAGAAAGTGTCCAATAAATACAAATGCAAAAATAGGCAATACCTTTACAGATCACCCAAAAAATCATAAAACAGTACATAAGCTTTTGTGGATCAAAAAAACCAGTTCATCAGGTTTCTACCAGTGTGAAGAACTTCAAGTCCAAAAGTTTATGGCAAGATGGTTTTTCCCAGGAAGGTTACTCTTAGATATAAAGTCCAAAGGTCCTTAGCAAGATGTCCAAACATCTATAAAAGGTAATTTAAAAATACACACAACGCTCTTTACTCACTGGGATTTTGTTTGGGTGCTGTTCTCGGATCTGCTGCACTTCTTTACAACGATCCGCTGTGAAAATGAAAAACAGTAGATTTAGGAATTTGAAATACTTTCCTTTCATTCTTCAGTCCTCTGGAAGTCCTAAGAAAGTGCTTTTTGATGATGCTGATTTTTTTCAAAAAAAATTTAACCAGAGACGTTTGCAATCGAAATCACACAAATAATGCCAAATGGGTATGAATGTAACAGAAATACTGTACTAATAAATGATAATATATAGTATTTATATAGCAGCACGTTTCTACAAGAGCTCTAAACACTTTAGATATAAGCTCTTCTCAGTTATTCATCATGTTCTCCCTCCATACAAGGAAGCAATGCATGGAGAGTCTGAATAAGTAGTTTTTAGAATAATCACCTACAGTAGGCTGATACGGCTTCTTTCAAATTATAGCCATCATAAATAGGTGCCCAACATCCATCACAGAGTGTTTCCAGCCTAAATACAGACTCTGTCCAGAAAGGAGTAGGCAGTCCTGTAACAATTTGTAGATGCTCTTGGCCTCTAACTCCCCTACTTCTCTTTTTTTAAAAGGAGGTCATCAGCTCCTTTGCCTATGGATACCCCTGTCCATACTTTTCTACTTCTCAAGATCTAGTTTTACCCTGAACTTTCGAACCTACAGCTCCCTATCATCTGATCCCTAGGTCATTTACATATGTATGTGACCCCACCTCCTCAAAAGGCGGAACTTCATTAAGTCCAGTTCAGATTAACAAAGCACAGAGTTGCTACAGGAGCCTTCACCAAACCACTTTTCTTTCAAGAAGTGTTAGACTACAACTAACATAAATCTCACAGCCAGCAGAGATGTATATGGGATTATGGGAGTTGTAGTCCAACAGATCTGGAGGTGAAGAGGTTGGGGAAACTGTGCATTAATAACAATAAGACAGAAACGTATACTGACCTACATGTATAGCGTGCCAGATTAGTGGCTCCACTACTAGTTGGGCGGGACAGAAATGTAAACAAACAAAAAATAAAACTAAACTGGCCATTATCCACGCTGGTAATGGTGAAGCCATAATAACCAACCATTTGCAATGCTAGTTCACCAATAAAGCATTCAAGAGAAAAGACAAAACTTTGAAACAAAGGGATGTGTTTGTTCAAGCAGTCTATCGCTCATAGTCTTAATACCGTTGACAACATTTTACATCACTTATCAATCAGTCAAAGCAGCTTACAGTCAATAAAATACAAAAACAAGAACTGGAAATCAGCAAGTAAACAGGATGACAGAACCGTTTTGCAACCTTCTGCTTTCCAGGCGTATGCCCAAGACATTTCAAGCAGACATCTAAAACTGCAAAGTGTGAAAGCAGCATATATTTGAAAACACATGAAATTACACAGTCATCCTTACCATGAATGGATGCCACTCTGCGTTCGCTTAGTATAGTAAACCTAATTTCTCTTTGTATACTACATGAAATAGCTGGGATTTGGAAATGTTTCCTTTTTGAAGTATGCCCTTCACCCATGGCACTGGTCATGTTGGCCAGGGGATTTTGGGATCTATACTGTAATGTCAAAAAACCCCATAACATTTCCAAGCTCTGGTAAGAGCCTCCAGATAGACCAGGAGCTGGGACCCTTAAGAACAGTTAAAACAGAGCATCACAAGGTTATATTTTTCAATGTTTTCCAGATTATTTCAGAGTGATACTAAAATGGCTACAGGTATTTATTTATCTCAAGAGATTTCAATGGTCTCAAGAGACCATCGTGCAATGGTCAAGCTGGAGATTGCACACCACTGCAGGTTGAGCACTATTCTCAATAAAATACTGGCTACACTTTTTTCTGGTGTGGTGGTTCAAATGTGAAGACTAGGACTTGAGAGACCTGGGTTCAAATTTTAGTATTTTTTGGGGGGGGTGTAATTTTATTTTATTAACTACAGTATTACCAAACAACTATACAACACAACAACAGAGGAAGGAAAACAACAGGATTAACAAAACACGAAACATATAAACAGGGGTGCATCAGCTTTCATACAGTATCTAAAAAGATCTTGACTTCATGACTTTGATGTGATAATCTCTAATACATTATCTGCTCATATCTGTTTATGGGCCCAGTCGTAAAACATTTTCCAACTTTCCTTAATATATATTCTTGAGTTCTCATGTAGTATCTCTGATAAGCTATCCATTTCAGCAATATCTAGTAAGTTTTTAAGTAAATCCTCTTTCTTCAGAGTTTCTTGCGTTTTCCACCTCTGGGCCCAGATCAGCCTTGCTGCTGTTAATATGTGCAACAACATATATTTGGTTTTTTTATCAACAATTTCTGGAATTATATTCAATAAAAATATTTCTGGTTTAAACATTATTTCTTGGTGGACCATAAAGAAAGCTGACTGGCGAAGAATTGATGCTTTTGAATTGTGGTGCTGGAGGAGGCTCTTGAGAGTCCCCTGGACTGCAAGGAGAACAAACCTATCCATTCTAAAGGAAATCAACCCTGAGTGCTCACTGGAAGGACAGGTCCTGAAGCTGAGGCTCCAATACTTTGGCCATCTCATGAGAAGAGAAGACTCCTTGGAAAAGACCTTGATGTTGGGAAAGTGTAAAGGCAAGAGGAGAAGGGGACCACAGAGGATGAAATGGTTGGACAGTGTCATCGAAGCAACCAACATGAATTTGACACAACTCTGGGAGACAGTGGAAGACAGGAGGGCCTGGCATGCTTTGGTCCATGGGGTCACGAAGAGTCGGACACGACTTAACGACTAAACAACAACAACAACCATATATATGCATGCCCTCCTAGTCTTAAATCATGTCCTTCTAATTTTTAAAGTCTTTGATCTTCCAGCATAATCCATTCCTTTATCCAACTCAATGCTGAAGCCTTATAGTATAATAAGCCATTTGGTAAACCCATTGAATGGGTTCAAATCTTTACTATTAGGAACTTGTGATGTTCTTTCAAATGAAGCGTGTTTCCCCCTTAATCCAACTGCTCCTTCATTCCAACAGCAGCTGATCAAGATGCTTTGCTGCCCAAGGAAAAAGACAAGAAGGTGACCCCTTCCTTGTATAGAAGTTAACTTGACTTTCGTTAAGACAACAATATCCTTTAAAGTAACAAAAATGGTAGGCTAATTCAGGGGACCAACACATGCAATGAGGATTAATGGGGAAGAATTTTATACAGACAGGAATACAACAGATGCTATTTTTGAATTTCAGTTTTTGGACAAGCACTTGCATGGAGAGAAGGATGGAAATGGTGGGGGAGGAAGAAAGGGGAAAAGAGAAAGAATGCAGTTGAGGAAGGTGTGTGAGCCTTTATGAGGAAAGAGTGTGACATCATCTCTCACCAGAGGGTGCTGTGCCAAGTCCAGCCTGCTTGGAAAAAACAAACAAAAAACAAAACCAGCCACTCCCTCTTTGCCAGGATGTTGGAAACCATGAGTACCCTTCCTGTACTAATACTAAGGATTACTAGTTTTCCTTCAGGCAACCTTATGTACGTTCAACTACCTAATGCTGTGTATAAACAATAACTTCATATGGATAGCTGTTCTTTAAGCTTGCACACAAATACTGATGTTATCACTGTACCTCTATGCCTATTGTGTGTCCTTTCCTGCTGTCTATGTAATGTGTGTGTTGTACTGCTCTTCCATATGTTTTTGGCATAATGAAATTTTATGCATGCATACACACATGCACACACTAGTGACTTAGATATCTGGCAGTGGAGTTCAAGTCTCCACCGGACCTCCTGTGAATGGAGCCAGCTTGTGTGGCCTTGGGCGAGCTGTACAGCCCCAGAGCACCCCAAGAAGGGAATGATAAACCACTTTTGAGTATTATCTACCTGGAAAACATAGGGAAAAAAGGTCACCATGAGTCAGAATTGTCTTGATGGCACATGATGATGATGATCATCAGTCACTAAAGTAATCACAAACATCAAGTTGGACACTGCTGGAAGACGGCTGCACTTGACTGATGATTAATTCCCGTAGGGTAAATGCAACCTTTGCCTCCACCCCGCCTCCCCATCAAACCAACACAGTCACACACCTGTTTCTTAATAGGTTAACCCTTGAAGGTGACAGGAAACAGATCAGAATTCTGTTTCCACAGGGGTTTCATTGTTAGTAGCAGATAGTACATTAACTTTGCTTTGTACCAGCTATCATTTACTTGCTCTCAGGTAAGAAGATGCTTCCCAGGAAGTAAGGCAGAGGCTTATTGCAATCAACACAGAAGGTCATTTTTTAACAGATAAGGACTTGTAAGTAGTGTCTTTATTTCCAAAGCATCAACTTAACTGAACATTTTTGCAAATGGAGAAATCTAAAAAGAAAAAAAAGGTGGGGGAGATCAAAGCATTCTGGAACACATTCTTGTGCATAAGCTACAAATATAAAAAGCTGGCAATCATCTGGCTCAAGATAATTTTTCTGCCAGCAAAGGCTATTGCTTCTGGATAGTCACTCCAGGTATTTCCGAATTAATGGATAGAGTAGAAGTAAGGAAATTTCTTTCTTTTACAAGGTTAGAATTTATTATGTCAAGAGATTTCTTGACTCTTTTTTTAAAAAGGCTGCAGAGAACAATTTACTACAAATATTTAAATGACAGGGAAGGTTTAGTTAGGGAACATATGAGCATCAGAGAGCTAAAAAGCATTAAAAGGTCAAGTTAATTTTAAATCTTTCTCCATAATCATGGCTAGAGGGTTTTGTTTGCTTGCAAATCATAAAACAAGGCTGATTTCACATTTCCAAATACCAAAACCAAGGAGAAGGGTTCTCCCCAGTCAGTGTGTGGATGTTAGCATCCTTCTTGAGCACTTCAAGGAGATCAGAAGTCCTCCTCTTCAAGTAGAGTGGGGTGTAGAAAGGGAGATCCAGGGTGACCTAAATCTACAGCAGTTGTTCCCAACCTTGGGTAACCCAGATATTGTTGGAATGTAATTCCCAGAAACCTTGGCCAGCACAGCTGCTGGTGAAGGTTCATGGGAATTGCAGTCCAAGAACATCTGGGTTTCCCTAGGTTGGGAACCACTGATCTAGAGAAGACAGCTTCCTTCAGTTCCATGAACTTTCACTTTACCACAGTTATGTCAGGTTTCCTTGAATAAAAAAGACAGGCTCCCAACTGTTATATTTCACATTTCATGCAATATAACTGGCCTGAAAAAAGCTGCCGGACAGGATCACACAGTCATAAGCCTGGAAGAAAGAGGTGAGGGGAGAATGGGATCTATATGTGCATCATTCCTCTTACAGATTAACTATGTGAGGAATCTAAGTCTGCTGTGTTTTAACTAGAGATCAGAACTTGGAGGAAAAATGAAGGGGGCTTTCCAATTCCCGCCAAAATTCTGTCCAAGATCCATATGACAATGGTAAGTTGGTCTTTGAGGTAAAACAATTCACAAAATGACCTATAGCCATATGGAGTAGCTACATTCCTGTGACGGACAGGTCAATAACCACTCCTGTCCATCACAATAGAACCTTGATATATCAACCAATGGTTGAACAGAAGAGGCAGAACTAAGGATATACAGTGGTGCCTCGCTTAGCGATCACTCCGCATAGCGAAGAAATCGCTTAGCGATGGGGTTTAAGTGATTGCAAAAGCGATCGCTTAGCGATGGTCCCTATGGGGAATATTCGCTTTGCGATGATCGTGGGGAAGCGATTATCGCAAAGCCCCCATTTTCAGCCAGCTGATCAGCGGTTGCAAAATGGCCACCGGAAAAACAAAATGGCCACCCGCTGTGTTGCCTCGCTTTAGAGGCACCGAAAATGGCTGCCCCTATGGAGGATTTTCGCTTAAGGTTAGTTTTTAAGCCCATAGGAACGCATTAATGGCGTTTTAATGCGTTTCTATGGGCTTTTTAAATCTGTTTAGCGATGAAATCGCTTAGCAACGTTTTTTCCTGCACGGATTAACGTCGCGAAGCGAGGCGTCACTGTATAAGAGGAATGGAAGACAGTTAAAGATCAGTTAGGGATGAATTAGGGATATGAGTTAGAGTTAGGGACTTCAGTTAAGGATATTAGAAGCAGTTTAGGCAGTTAGGACCAATCGTGTTAGAGAAGAATAGAGAGATAGAAAACAAGATAAGAAATGAATAAATACCTTGATTAACATGATTCTACCTAAGCAAATATGTTACCAAAGCAGTTGACTGAATGAATAAAATACGACCATCCATAATTTACTTTATATGATTTACTTATAAACACTTAAATAAACATTGTTTTATGGAATAACATTGATTTAATATTCATATTTGATATAGTGAGGAATAACTCCTCTGGTGGCAGGGGAAAGGGCTGAAAAGTAAATGTCATACCGAAAAGTGAACCTGGGTTGTGTGGAAGAACAAACAGGGGAACTGGGTGTGTGTGACAATTCCCATAAACAAAAGCAAGCATTAAGCACTGCTTTGATAATCCTCAGAACATGCCCCTTTGCATTTATGGCTTTCATTTTCCTCTGTGCACATGCAGCACTGAAATAAAAGTACCTCCAAACCTTAAGATCTAGTCAGCCACTGAGGCAGATCTGCAGATACAGCATTGCTGAAAAAACACCAAGTCCATTCAAACAAATAATTATCTGCCCACTGAGCACCAATCTTACAGACCTAATACCAGGTATTGGCTAGAATCCTACTCATTTTGGATGTGCAGAATTCTCCTACGTGAGCAATACAATTGTTATGTAAGTATAAGTCCCACTGAAAACAATGGGGGTGATCTCTGGGTTGTGCAATGGTCAATTTTATTTATTTATTTATTTATTTATTTGACTTATACCCCGCCCATCTGGTCTAAAAGACCACTCTAGGCGGCTTCCAATATAGTAAAAACAGTGAAATAATACAAAAAACACAAACAATTACATAAATCATATTGTAATAAACAGAATACAACAACAGAATAGAAAATACATAAAGAGAGAATAAACAGAAAAGTCAGATATTAACTGGAGGGAAGGCCTGAATGTATAGCCATGTTTTTAATTGACTTTTAAAAGTGTCCAAAGTGGGGGCCACGCAGATCTTAGGAGGGAGATTGTTCCAGAGGCGAGGAGCCACAACCGAGAAGGCCTGGTTTCGTGTCCTTTCTTTCCGGGCCTCCCTCGTCGTTAGGCTCCTCAGCCTCACCTCCTGGCTCATGCGGGTGATCCGAGTAGATCTAGGTGGAAGCAGGCATTCTGTCAAGTATCGAGGTCCTAAACCGTTTAGGGCCTTATATGTAAGCATTAACACTTTGAAGTCAATGCGGAAATGGATGGACAGCCAATGCAGCATGGCCAGAGTAGGAGAGATATGTTGGTATTTTCTCACTCCAGTGAGGAGTCTGGCCGCCGCATTCTGCACCACCTGAAGTTTCCGCATCAGCTTCAAAGGGAGCCCCACGTAGAGCGCGTTACAGTAGTCTAATCTAGAGATTACGAGCGCATGTACTAAGGCAGTGAGCGCCCCCGTGTCTAGGTAAGGTCGCAACTGGGCAATCCGCCAAAGGTGGAAAAAGGCAGAGCGGACTACTGATGCCACCTGCGTTTCCATGGTGAGCATCGGGTCCAGGTGTACTCCCAGGCTGCGGACCCCACTCTTCGCGGCCAGGGTCACCCCCTCAAACATGAGGGAGTTTCCCAAGCCACCATCCACAGGGCCACCCACCCTCAGAACCTCCGTCTTGTCCGGGTTCAGCCTCAGCCCATTCTCCTGCATCCATTGCAGTACGGCCCCCAGGCATGTAAATACTGGCTACACTTAAATAAATAAATAAATACTGGCTACACTTTTTCTGGTGTGGTGGTTCGAATGTGAAGACTAGGACTTGAGAGACCTGGGTTCAAATCTTTACTTGGCCTTGATGCTTACTGGGTGACTTTGGACTGGTCACACACTCTAAATGTAACCTAATTCACAGAGTTGTTTGTACCTGAGGATAAAATGTAGAAGGAGAGTCATGCATGCTCACTCCCACCCTAGTCATGCCTGCCTTGAGCTCACTGGAAGGAAGCTGGAACAGAAACGTAAATAAAAGTATAGATGCCAGTGCACTAAGCCAAATTGCCCTTAGGCCTTGATGATAGCAAGCTAGCCAGGTGCATCTCCAGGAAACAATCCCCTCCCTTGTGTTAATGAGCTGTAGACATCATACTGCAATTCAGGTCAGTCAAAATGTTTCACAACTTGTTCATTTCTCTTGAAGAATAAGATCAGCCCTTTGTTAGGCAAGTAAGTAGGCAGCATCAGCTTCAATTTAATCCCTAAAACAACAGAATCGATGCTCACCTGCCTGCCAAGAGAGAATGGTCTATTCCTTTTGAAGTAAGTAGGTAGGAAGGTATTTAATTTCTAAACCCCCCTTTAGACAGACTCATGGTGGCTTACATATGACTTTTCCAACAGAAGAAATAATAGAAGAACACACACCTTACGAAAGGGCAGGTTTGCATATAGGCTTTATGTCACTTGTGCTTCCCTTAAAGAGGCTGTAGGGCCAGGTAACAAGTCAAAACTACATGCTACACAAAACAGTGATCTGATATAGCTCACTAGATGCTTGCAATTTTATCACTTGTGCTTTCCAAGAAGAATCCCACCCTTTTAAAGGAAATGAAAAGGTTTTGTTTCATGATCACTTCCCATGGTATAACCAAATTCAGCCTCCAACCTGCTCAGATATTCAAAGCAAGAATACAAATTGAAATAACAATGACCACTGGCAAACACAGGTCTTTTTCCCCATCCCAGGAAATGCCAATCATGAAAATAGCAAGAGATTATTATATTGCATGTTCACAGTTCCAGAGAACATGGTGACCTGTGAATTGCCCAAGATAACAAGTGGCAAAGACATTTGGAAACCCTTGTTCTTGTTGATCATCTCTGAAAGCTGATTGCATAATCTCAAAGCCAAGAGGTTGTAAACAGAGGGACAGGAAGAGAGACGTTGTGTGTATATATAAATAGAATTAACGAGAAGCTCTGTACAGGCATTCAGACATACACAAGTGAGTGCCAATCCTTACACTCATCATATTCAGCATCTTAATTGCCTAGGTACACAAAGCTAAAAACATGTAGACCTTCCCGCTCTCAAGTGAATAGTATTCTCCAAAATTTGAAGGTCTGGAGAACATGTAGTGACCTCCATACATGGAGGGCATGATTCTAATCCACGATTTTTGCTCCTACCATTAGGAACAGTCGATACAAGTATATCAGGTAGCAAAGTGTTCTCTTGTTAGAAAACTGAGAACTGCATGATACATGGCCTCTCTGGCCACCATAACTAGCATAATGCTGAAGGTAGGGCTAGCTGTACTACTGAGAGGCAGCAGTAAGATGCTGGAAGGGAGAGGACCCTCAGAGACTCTGGTCTATCAATAATATAATGCTCTCATGTTGACTTCACCTCAGCAGTGTCAATGCTGTCCCAGTCAGTTCTTACATACTGAATGGGCCAGGGGTCCCATTTTGTTCTTGGCTTCAGCAGCAGGCCCCCTTCTAATGTTCTCTCCACACACACTTGTCTTTACATTCAATTTTAAATCAGCACAAGCTTATGAGCAACATGGTCATAATTAAGAAGGATCCATATTCAAGAGTTCTGGGAACATAAAGAATTCCTAATGGTTACTGAATTGTGGTTCCTGACCCATTTATGTCCCTGGGAAGTCCAAGAATCAGTTGCCTTCCGCTCCATTCTTACAGCCTCAGCAATCAATTCCAATGATTGGTAGCCTCCCAATTAGTTACTTCAAAGCTTGCCATAAGCTGCTTATAACTGTTGCTATAGACCTACACTTCCCAGGATCCAGATGATTCTGGGTTACACGTCCCATCATTCCTGGCCACTAGCTGTGTTGCCTGAGTCGGAGTTCAACAATTTTCAGAGGGAAACGTGTTACATTAGAGAGCCATAACAGTACCTTGCAACATATTTACCTTTACACTTAGATGTAGACTAGGGAATGCCTAAAAGGAGGGAGGGAAAGCAGAAGAAAAGGGTGTATTTAAAGCTTTTCACTGCACTGTCTTCCAGATTCTTCCAGATTCACTGTCTTCCACTGTATGTATGGTAGGGTAGGCCACCACACTGTATATTATGTTAGGCGAACCATAGCAGGGTGGTTTTGATTTAAATTAAAAAATAAAATATTTCATTATTTAAATTTAGAAAATTATTTTTAATTTAAATAATGATTTAAATCAATGTGATTTTAAAAAATATTTTATTCTTATCCACCTTGATCTATAGCTAGGAATGAGCAGCAAGGTAGTCACATTGGCACATGATACCAAGCTACACGGGACTGTGGGATCCAGACAGACTGTGAAAGGCTTCAACAAGAGCTCTGCAAACTGGCTAACAAAATGGCAATAAGAAATTTAAAGAGAAAGTGTTAAACTGATGTCCTCCTACAACAAACATTGAAAGACTCTGGACTGGAGATGATTAACTGGAAAAGATTATGCAGCACACCGCCTACCCAGACTAAAAGTCCCGACATAAGTGGTGTGGAAAGCAACAGTGAAAAATGCCAATTTGTGTGAGCCATTATTAGGAAATGGACTGAAAATTAAATGGACCAGATCATAATGCATTTATGTAAATTTGTGGTCCAACCCCATTTGTAATAATATGTGCAGCTGTAGTCACTGGAAAGGCTGCTTTGGGTCCCCTATGGGGAGAAAGGTGGCAAGTAAGTAAGTAAGTAAGTAAGTAAGTAAGTAAGTAAGTAAGTAAGTAAGTAAGTAAGTAAGTAAGTAAGTAAGTAAGTAAGTAAGTAAAAAGAGATGGTGGGATCATCACTAAGATTCATGAAATTGTTTATGGCAAAGGGGGAAAAAGTGACAATTCTCCCATTGCTTTGGACACTAGAATTAAGAGTTAATATGTTTAAACAAAAGCACTTGTTCACACAGCACATGCTAAGCTTACAAAATTTGCTGCCAGCCCTCTATATGGGAACCATGACTGCTACTCAGCAAACTTGCTAGGATTTACACTCAGAAAGTGTTTCAGGATTCCACACATGTCACTGCAGGCTCCTTCCTATAAAAAACAAGTTATTGGCCTGGATACAGCAGCCCTGTTCCAACCTGACTGCATGACAAGAATTATGGGATCAGATTCTGAAGACAGAATTCCAGAGGAAAAAAACATACCCATTCAAGCTTCTCAGAGGAAGTTAGGAGAAAAAGTTCAATCCATATTTGCAAAATTCCTGTTGCTTAGCATAGTGAATTGCACTAGAGTAGGCCCACTGAATCAATGTGGGTGAGTCAAGTCCTTTATAAATTCCATTGATTCAAATGGGCCTATTCTTCTTGTAGCTTACTATACTATACAAAGTTGCAGTTAGAGTAGACCCATCTGAATTAGTAGAAATTATGGAGGAGTTGACTCACCAAATCCACACTAATACAATGAGCCCACTAGTGTAATTTATTACACTAAGCAACATCACTGTGTTATGGTACTCTGAAATAGTACATTAAACCCATTTTCACTCTCTGTGAACAATAATCTCTATATGTTGCTTATCTGAAGATGAAAAAGTAATCTCTATTGTCTTCAGGGAACAAAGAAGTTATGAGACTGAAGTGTGAGGCAGCAAGATCCCAATTTACAGAGGCTATTAGCTACAATAGTTGTTGTGGGTTTTTCGGGCTGTTTGGCCATGTTCTGGAGGTTTTTCTTCCTAAAGTTTCACCAGTCTCTGTGAATTCCAGGAGCCAGAATTCTGTCTGTATTCTGGTGTAGTATGTCCCACAATTGTGCTACTGCAGACCTTCGCTGTGAACAAAGACCTTTGTTGTGCTGCTCATGTGCACACCCTTATCCCTACCATGGTACAAACTCTATCTTGATTCTGAGTATAATGTTTGAAAAAGGCCTGCAATACTGTGATATCAGAAAGACTACTGAGATGGACATGCAGTGCTTTGAGAACTCAGAGAGAGTGTCATATTAATACTAAAAAGTTGCTATCTTATTAAGATCATCTCATAGGATACCATGCTCTTGTGTGACATGGATAAGAACTGTAATTAAAATTATGCACAGCTATATGAATGTTGCTGCCTCAGCAACAAAATCAGCATGAATCAAGGGTAAGTGGCCCAGAAAAATAGCTGCAGCTATGAACGGCACGATGCTGGTCAGTTTTCCAAGTAGGCCGTATGTTTGCAACATAGGGACTCAATTTTCAAGGGCCAATTTAGACCTTACACAAGTGTTGTTGTTTTTGTTATGTGACGACAAGTCGTGACAACTTACGATGATCCAATGAATGAGCCTGTAGCTTCCTTTTAAGGAGTCAGTCCATCTTGTACCTGCACAGATATAATTACTTAAATATTTTATAATACACTTCATTTATTTAAATAGTACCAAAGGAAAGGTTTAATAAATCCCTGCCCCAAGTGTCATACCGTGTGAAAGTAAGCAGAGAAACTGTTTAAAAATGTAGCCAGAAGGAAATGGAGGGAAGAATAAAGAATAGGAATAAGATTTTTCTCTCCCCTCCCCCACACTTTTGCATTCTGATGGAGCCCATGGAAGGCCACGGGGATAGAAAACTGATGGAGACGTTATGCAAATATACATGCATGCTTTTGTCTGTTATGAGCCCATCAGCTCCATGTAACACCACCAGCCAAGGCTGCGTGAGTATGCAGGATATTTGTTGGGACAGCATCTGGATTCCTGTTTGACAAGCCTGATTAGCCATCTCTTTCTCTATAATTTTGTCTTTGGTTCATTTGTTTGTAATTGGTGTCCCATCACAGCAGACACAGAGGCAGATTTGCCTGGGTTCAGCAAGGTGGCTGCGTCAGGCACACTTAGCCCATTCCCTGGGAGCACATAATTAAATTACACCAAGCAACATTATTTTCTGGTTTTCATCTCAAGTTCATCTTGAGCTGGAAGGTCATTAAAGTTCATCTCTGTTTTTCATCTTAAACTTCCACCAAGGAACTGGTTCATATCCCAGTCTTATTTTCGGCTGCAGTAAAACTTTACAATTTGAATTAATTCTTATTTTTATTTGATTGATAGTGATCTACAGTAAGGATCCTGTTTAAGATCAGAAGATGGGATGTAACATTTGGATTTAGTAAACTAACAGGAAAAACTGAGGAAAATATAGCATGGGTCAAGTGCAAATGAATTCAGTTATACACAGTTGCAATGCAATCTTGCACCCGGCTATCCACAAGTAAGCTGCAGTGAATTCAAAAGCCTCCCCCCACGCCCCCCAAGTGCATTGTATGCATCAGATCCCATGTTAGACTTTTTCTGCAGCTAGGGGTAATGATTTTATTATGGGATTAAGCATGAACATGCTTAATCCCATAACATGTTTAAGTGGGCTCTGTATTTGATTAGTTTGGCCTAAATCAAATTGTTAGTTTCATCTACAATTCCCATAATCTCCTATCAATTCAACTAAAGTAGACCCACTGAATCAATTGCGGAAAATAGTTATGTATATTTTGGCGAGTCATTGGATCTACTTGGAACTACCACCTGGATTTAGGCCTCTATAATTAAAAATAAAATAAGTTTATTTATTTATTTATTTATTTATTTATTTATTTATTTATTTATTTGATTTGTATCCCACCCATCTGGTCTATGCGACCACTCTGAGCGGTAGACAAAGTTGTGAGATGAACAAAGCTATCTGTAATAATTTTGTACATAACAGCATCTGAAAAATTGAATGTTTTACTGCTTATCCCTTCCACATCTTCCTCCTTTTTTAAAAAGCTCAATTGTACATTCTTGAGTTTCTATCAAAAATTATTTTTCTTAGTTTATACCTCTGCACTTCTCTGGATGATATTGTAATTTGCAATGTATTAAAATGGAGGGGAGTCAATGCCATCATTATAGACTCATTGTAGAAGACAAAGACAAGTTAACAGGGCCAATATTTAAGGGCGGAAACAAAGAAAACCTAACAGGAATTAGAGACTACATCCAAAATCCTTCCATAAATGTCTCTCCCTCTAAAAAGGGTTGTGAAAAAGTAGCTCTAAACTGTGAGAGCACCAAAGTTTAAAAAGAAATAATAATCTTGTGCTGTCAAGTCAATTCTGACATATGGCAACCCTTTCCAGGGTTTTCTAGGTAGAGAATACTCAGAGGTGTTTTGCCATTCCCTTCTTCTGGGAACACTCTGAGATTGTGCAGCTGGTTCAAGGCTACATAGGCTGGCTCTTCCCCTTGGAGGCACAGTGGGGAACTGAACTCCCAACTTCTGGCTCCACAGCCAGATATTTAACTCACCGAGCAATCCATTGCAAAAACTGTGATATGTTTTGCAAAAATGGCAACAGAGTCTCTCTAGGAACTCTGCAATGACTGTCAACAAGCTCTAGGCTGTGATTCATGAAGAGACAGAACAGAGAGATAGCAGTGTTTTGTAAACATTTCTTCTCATGACTACCAAGAGTGCTGCTGCTGTTTTTCAGGTCCACCCACTGCTATATGCTCTGCGCAGGGCAGATGCCAAGAAAGCACCTGACCACTGCTTGGAAAAGCTGATCTATTGGACCACAGTTCCAAGAATTTCCCAGTTAGCATGTCTGGTGGCCAAGCTTACTGGAGGGGATCTGGGAACGACAGTTCCACGAAGTAACTTTTCTAACCTTCATAACTCACCGTAAGATACCCTCCTGAATACACTGTACTTGGTTTCTTACTCCTATTCTAAAGGGCAGTAAAGGGGGGGGGGGAAATCCTACCGGATTTTACTTTCTCTTGAAAGCAAGCAAGCAAGCAACAACACAGATGGCTAGCTACTTCCCTCCCCTTCCCAGAAAGTATTTAGCAAACCAGTCAGCTGAGAGAGCAAAGAGGGCATATGGAAAATAGGCTGAAAGGAACACGTAACAGTTGCAGCTGCCTTGCCTGACCTCGCCATCCCAGCCCTCTGCTCCTCCTAGG
The DNA here is from genome assembly GCF_051106095.1 of Pogona vitticeps. Taxonomy (NCBI): domain Eukaryota; kingdom Metazoa; phylum Chordata; class Lepidosauria; order Squamata; family Agamidae; genus Pogona; species Pogona vitticeps. The sequence goes on from NC_135786.1 coordinate 32,493,358, forward strand.
CTATTTTAATCCCGTTTGCTTTCCAACTGGTGGCTTGGGATGGTGGGGCAGGCTGTCTGGAAAAGAGGCGGCGCGCTCCCTCCTCCTCCTCCACCCCACCCCACCCGAAGCAGCTGTCCCTGAGAAGCTCACAGCAGGAACTTCTCTGGGGGAACATGAACTTTCAACCCTTGTGTGCTGTTTGTTTTGCTGTTTTTCTGGAGGAGGCCTGCAGCTTTAGAGGTGGGAGGTACACTCTGAAGCAGTGAGGGAGTCAAACAACCTATAGTCACAGAGGACACGTGCCATTTTTGTGTTTGTTGTTCATCTTTGATTCAGTTCCTGGGGCAAAGGGTGGGTGCGTAGGTGTTCTGGAATAACAACAAGCCTTTCCAGTTGTACTCAAGACTCTGGCATGTCGGAGAGACAACTCAGCTACAGACTTATCAACTCAACACATAACATAAGTGCAACACATCATTCTTTACTGCTACGTATATCATTTCCAAAGTACATTTTAACAAGAAATGCCTTCTTTCAAACCATTCTTGTTCCTCCCCACTATGAGCATGTGGGATGGGTGTCACAAAATTTGTTTCTTTCTGGTTTGGTCCTGTAGTTTCCACACTGAAATTTGGAGTGCTTCGGCTGGTGCAGCTTAGAGGAAACACTGCCTAGTCCTGTGCTAGAAAGTTACAGGCCAGATCTTAAAGAGGAAGGCTAAATTGTTTAAATAGAAACACAAGCAGACAAGTTCTTTTTTTTCTGTGCCAAACACTGCTATCAGAAAGCCACATACAGTGGTGCCTCGCATTACGACGTTAATTCGTTCCAGCGAAATTGCTGTAGAACGAAAACATCATAATGTGAAAATAAAAAGCCCTTTAAAACTGACTGAAACCCCTTCAATGTGTTCCAATGGGCTGGAAACTCACTGTCCAGCGAAGATCCTCCATAGGGCGGCCATTTTCGGTGGTTGTCCTGAGAGGAATCCGTTCCAGAAAACAGCGGGGAGCCATTTTATTTACCTCGTGGCCATTTTGAAACCGCCGAACAGCTGGAGGAAATTCATCGTTTTGCGAAGAATCGGTTCCCGAAACAGGGAACTGATCATCACAAAGCGAAAATTGCGATTGCAAAAAATCGTCCTAATGCGGTTTCGTCTTAATGCGGGGCAATCATAAAGTGAGACACCACTGTACCATAATTACAGGCCAGTGTGGACAGGCTCTATATGCCTTTTGAAGGTCTCCTATACGTTAAGTAAGACAGAAAATCAAGAGAAGAAGCTGTCCTCAACTGTGCAGTACTACAGTGGGACCATTTCTGCCTATTGTACACCTGTTTCAAACCACCAAGACATTGTTAGGAAGAGAATAGAAATCTGGCATTCTCAGGACCAGTCCCTTCTTCAGAGCAATAGGGATCTGCTGGAGAGAGGGCAAAGTGCAGCCCTCCAGATCTTCCTGAACGTGATCCATAACAAGTGGCCATCCCGGCCAGGGTTGATGTGAGTAGCAGCCCAATAACATCTCGAAGGCTGCAAGTTGACCACTCCTGACGTAGGGTCTCAAGTTAACAGCATCATTAAGATTTCAACGCAGGCCAAACCCTTGCATCACCCTGGATCCGAGCAGGTCAGGTCTGTGTCTTATGTTTGGGTAATACTTACGGTATTAGACAGTCAAACACTATCAAGGTAACAGTGTCATAAACCAATGACATAGTTAGCCATTATAGCCTTTAAAACCATCCTACAAGCTTGTTTAGAAGTTATGCACATATTAGAAAAAGGCCTGGAGAGGTTTTTTACAGAGGTTGTTAACGTAGCATCAGGCCCATGGTCACAGACGGACATGCTCCAGCTGTTCAGAACTGTGCCCTTGATGTGGCTGCCAGAATGGCCGGAATCAAGAAGTTCTGCCTGCTCATCCTACCCAAGCCAGAAAGTGTTTTTAGTATGAGGATGCTACCAAGGCAGAGCACTAAGATGCCGCAAAGGACCAGATGATCAGAGTTACTAGGCAGGATATTAATGGAGGGAAGCTATTTAGGGAAATGCAAATATGCATCCAGTGAATCCATCCAGGGCTTTTAAAGGTATCTAGTTATGCCTTGCATACTACACATGCTGCATAGTGGAAATGGTTTCAAGCATCAAGAACAAATATCTTCTATGACCATGGAAGACTAAGTGCAGCTCTCCAGATAATGTTGGACAAAAAAACACAAAACCCAGCATTACTCGCCATTGCCTATGCCAGCTAGTTATGGGAGCTGCAGTCCAATGACATCTGAATGGCTGCAGTTTGCCAACCCTTGAACTAAACGAATAATTCAAGCGTTCAAAACCGGAAAGCTGTCTCTGGCAGCTTTCCGGTGGGGGACACGATAAAGATAAGGATGTATAGTCAGATATTTGGGTCTTACTGATCATTGAATGGCCACCACCTAACTGGGTCTTGAACGAAAATCCACAGAAGACTGCTGGGATTAACGATGCTTTTCTCTCCTACTTTTGTTTGCACTAATTCTGGTTCTCTCTGTATCCTGCTTTTTTTTTATCACCTTCCTGTGTTTTTTGCAGGGCAGAAAAGGTGGCACATCATCTCCTAATGTAACTGAAGTTTGGAAACCAATTAATGCCTATCTTTTGAAGCTCCACTACTTAGCATGGAATAACTGGGGTACCAGAGTCACAGAAACCTTTTCCTTTGTTCCAAGAAGACCACACAACACATTTTGCTCAGCCTCATTCCATGGTATTACTTATTTCTGGGACAAACTACCATGCAACCTGGCAGTTTACAAAAGAATGCCCCCAAAAGTTAGGAATACTAGTTCAATACAATTTTAATACAGAAAGGAAAGTCCAATACAGTCAACTGAGGCCAAAAGAGATGCATCATGGGAGACAGCGATTACAGAAGCCATGTATGAAATGACATGTTCAGCATAACCTTAGTACCATACCATTCTCCATCTCAACGCCAGATAGTTGTGGTCCTGGCTCCAGCTCTACAGAACTTTCTGAAAGCCCAAATTTTATTTACCAGATCCTTATTCTCCCAAGAGGGAAGGGGTTCCAATTTTATCTGGAGCCAAAATGCTGCAACAGAGGAATGCTAGTCCTGCGGTACATACAGTGGGGTCTTGACTTGAGAACTTAATCCGTATTGGAAGGTGGTTCTCAAGTCAAAATGTTCTCAAGTCAAATCTGCATTTCCCATAGGAATGCATTGAAAACCATTTGATCCGTATCTGCTCTTTTCCGTCCATAGAAACTAATGGGAAGCTGCTATTCCGCCTTCGACCACTAGAGGTGGATATTTTGTTTCTTTTTTTCTTGGGTCAAGAAAGGTTCAGGGAAGGCAGGGAAAATACAGTCCAGGCAGTACCAGGCAGTCTGAAGACTCCCAATCCACTCTCTAAACGCTGGGAGGAGTGAGGAAGCAGACAGGCACCCTTTTCACTGGCCAACAGTTAGCTGAAAGTTCACATTTTGCACTTTCCCTGCCTCCCACGTGGGTTTTTTTCAGTTCTTAACTCAAATCTAAGTACTTAAGTCAAGTCAATATTTTCCTATGAGAGTGGTTCTTAAGTCAAAATGTTCTTAAGTCAAGACCCCACTGTATCACATTCTAAACAGTCCCTTAACCCTCTTTATTAACCTCACCAGGGAAAAATACAGATGTCTTTTTTCTCCCTGGATTAAGTACAACTTGTGTATGTCAGGTGTAACATTTTTAGACATCACCAAGAGTGATCTGTCTGTCTGTCTACCAGCCTGCTTTCCTGCCTATCCATCCACCCCACCCATCTAGTGCCGAAGTACTACTCTCTATGCAATATTAAAACACCACTGCAAGCAGCTTCACAAGTAAAGCAAAACAATAAAATATATAGCAGAGGATCCTCTTTCAGATAAGCCATCTCACATCTACTTTTAGCCTTCAGAGTACCAGCTGTCAGGTAACAGAATATTAGTGTCCTTGCACATAAGTGGTGCTTTTCCTTTAATCGATTTATGGAAGTCTGATGTTAACTCATTGGATGACCTTAAGGTTTTTCCCTTTCAGCCTCATATTCTTTATCTATAAATGGGGATGATAGTGATGATTACATACACATAAAGGTTGCATTATGTGTATAAAGGCTGTACAAGATGACCATGAACTACTTGTTTTACTACAGCTTCCTCTTGTCTACCTATTTTTGACAGACATGTAGAACATGTCATACAGAAAACCAGACTAGATACAGATGAAGGAAGAGTGAAAACTGATGGAAGAAACATCAATAATTTAACATATGCAGATGACAACATCTTACTAGAAGAAAGCAGCAATGACTTGAAATGATTTTTAGTGAAAATGAAAGATTTCCCAAACGCTATGTATGGATGTGAAAGCTGTATTCGTGAAGGTTTTCACGACCGGGATCTAATGGTTGTTGTGGGTTTTTCGGGCTCTTCAGAACACAGCCAAAGAGCCCGAAAAACCCACAACAGTGATGTGAAAGCTGTCCAGAAAAGAAAGCTGGTAAGAAACAAACTGATTACATTAGTTTGAAATGTGGTGCAGAATAAGAGCTTTGTGAATACCCTGGAGTGCCAGAAAGACAAGTGGGTCCTAGAGTAAGTTAAGCCCAAACTATCTCTGGAGGCAAAAAATGATGAAACTGTTATACTTTGGGCACACCATGAGAAGCAAGATTCCATGGAAAAGACAATAACGCTGGGAAAGGTTGAAGTCAGCAGAAAAAGGGGAAGATCAAATGCTTGATGGATCGACTCCCCAAAAGAATCCACAGCCTTGAGTTTATAAGAGTTCAGAAGGGCTGTTGAACAGAGGACACTTTGGAGTTTTGTCGTTCATAGAGCTGCTATAAGTTGAAGGCCACTTGATGGCACATAACAACAGCAATGACAAATCTCCCCACTGTGAAGCAGGGATGTTTTTTCGAACCATCCAGAATTGTTATTTTTTTTGTTGCATATTTTAAATGCTACATATGAATATTATGGCCAAATCTATTCAGATGGGCTAGTTAACGTTTTTGAGGCATTGATACATACAAGATTATCAATCACATGAAAAACATGGATAGAGAATTTACAACTACACATAACACCACAATTCAGCTGCTGACAAGAGAATGTAAGAGATTCAGGACACACAAAAGGAAGTCATCCATTACAATTAATATGGAATTCCCTGCCACAAGTTGAAGCAGCCTTCTTAAATGTCATCTTGAATAGCTTTTAAGAAGGATTATGCTGGATGACATCTAAGGTGGATGCACCATAGCTATTAGTCATGTATGTTAAATGAAATCTCCATCCCCAGAGGCAGTGTATCTCCAGGTATCAGTTTCTGGAGACCAATAGGGAGAACTGTTTTCCATATGCCCAATGGTAGGTTTCCAAGAGATATGCATCTACTTAGCTTTTGTTCAAAACAGGATGCTGGACTAGATGCATCTCTGGTTTGATCCAACTGGGCCAATGCATAGTTTGGCAGAGTTACTTTTTAGGGCTCTGTGTGTATGATGCTACAGTATATGACAATACGCTGCATCCAATTTACAGCGACCCTTATAAGGCTTTTGAGGTTGGTGAAACATTGGAGGTGTACTTTTACCAGTGCCATTCTCTGGCCAGTCTCCATGGCTATGGGGATTCAAACCCAGGTCTCCTAAATTCTAGTCCAGCACTTTATCCACTATTTCACACAGGGAAAACTCTTAAAATCCATCAGTCAGCATTCTAGACAGGTGATTCTGATAACTGTAGTCCAAAAAAGTAACTCTATGAAGCTTTAGCATGCTTTATTAAAATGTGGCCAAAATACAATTAGTAAACAACTGTACACATAAAGGACAATCATGCGGTACCCCCTCTCCCACTTGCTGTCTGGCCCACACCCCAGTAGGCAAGCAGGTATACTATTGCTCCCCTGATCCCAGAAAGAAAGAAAAAATACTAGGGATGGCTAGCAACCCAAGTAAGGTCACATGTGCAAATGTCTCCTTTGTAATTTGTAGGCATCCTTCAGTCTCAAGAGACTATGGTAATGTGCTCTGAATAGGTCTTGAAAGGTCTAGTGTTGCTGAGAAGGCCTATATGAGAGTGACAATTCCTTCCACACAATTGTGTCCCCTGTCCAGTTCCTTGATTTTGCTGGTTTCAGGACTGTCTCTTTGCTTCGGCCTGCTGGACAAGAGTCTCTTCAAATTGGGAGAGGCCGTGATGCACCGCCTGCCTCCAGGCTGAATGCTTAGATGTCAAGGTTTCCCATCTGTTGAGGTCCATTCCTAAGGCCTTCAGATCCCGCATGCAGATATCCTTATATCCCAGCTGTGGTCTCCCTCTGGGGCACTTTCCCTGCACTTAATTATCCATACAGGAGAGCTTTTGGAATTTGACCGTCAGCCATTCTCACAACATGCCCAGGCCAATGTAGATGTCGCTTTTTCAGTAATGTATACATGCTAAAAATTATCCTTATTTCTCCTTACACCATGCAAAATCAACTGGATTCTTACCCCACCCCCTTTTTTTTTCTTTTGCGGGCCATAACTTTCTGGACTAATTAAAAAAAAGCTATTGCACAGCAGTTTACAAGTCATAAAAGAGATAATGAGGGTGATCAAAACTACCACCATTTAATAGCCTTTCCAAGCTATATTTGTTACCTCTGTTTTTAGAAAGTGAACACATGCACACCAGTTTTATAATATAATCCAAATATAATACCAGCTGGTGGACAGTTCTTACAAGTTCACAAACCTTAACTGGTATGTGAAATACGGCAGCCCTATGACAAAAAATGTTTTTAACTCTATTGTAATTTTTTAAATTGCATTTTATTTAATTTATAACATGTGAAGAAAACGAACAAACAGAAAATAACAAAACAACTAAGATGCCAAGGGAAGGAAACTAGATGCATAATGGTGTTGTGATCTACCTCCAAGCAAATGTTTTTCAGCAAGTTTAACATTGCAGTCCTATTTACTCACTTACACAACCCTCTAACATATTTCAATCGAACAGATTACCCACAGAGAGGATAAAAGATAAATAATCTAGAAAATGCTAGATGACTTGGTTGGCAATTAGTGTCTACATACCAGCTGACATAAGCCCCGATGAACTTCTCCATATGCCTTAGTGCAACATTAAAGTTAAGATTAGAAATAAAAATAGGGTAAGGGGACAGAGCTGCATACACTGCAGCTTTAAACCAAAAACACATAATAGGAAAGGAACAAGAATAGGATCCAAGATACAAGAAAACCATTATCACTTTCTTGGATGAAAGGCAGCCTGCCTAGCAAATATCTTTCCAAGCATCACATAACAGAAGCCCCAAGAGAAGTTCCATACTGAAGGCTACCAAATCACTCAACTGGTCTTTGCTAACAAGTCATGATTTGAAAGCCCATGACATCTTGCCACATGCAGGGCAGCTTTTGTTTAGCTTCAATCCATTTTACTAAAGGCTCTTACAGAATAACTTCTGTGTTCACAACACACTTGGTAATATTAGCAGGTGTTCTTTGTGCATTATTTAGGCTTTCTGGTTGTGAATCATTTATTCTGTTTTCGGTGGTCAAATTGGGATGTTCCGATAAAAAATGGTGGAGCTGGGAACACAATGGAAATTAGGTCATCTGGAGAGCTTAGAAGTGGGAAGTTAGGAACCATTGGGAAAAATTAGCTATCATGCAAGGCATCTGATAAGTTTTGTCCACTCAGCTTTTCTGTGCAATCATCCATAGGCTTGTATGCTTTCACACGTTTGTTCCTGTATTCCTAAGGTCTAGAATTTTTTTTCCTTTCCAGAAATGGGCATTTAAACAGCCACCAAAACAGGTCTTCAATATAATATTTGCTTTCTGAAAATCTGTGACAGCATATAACAATGAAAAATGTCAACAAAATGATGGGAGTACTATTAATTATATGTATGTGTTATGACCCATTAAGTCGAAACCAATGTATAGCGACCCTAGTAGGGCTTAAGTGAGATAATTAAGGAATGGTTTTACAAGTTCCACTGCCCCCCTTGAGTTTTCATGGCTGAGCAAGGATTCAAACAGAGGCCTCCTGATTCCTAGTCCATCACTCTATCCACTACACTACACTGGCTACCATATTAATACTATAGTGTTAATTCCCATCTACACTTGCTTCATAATTAAGGATGGCTGCCAGTTAGTATGCAGATCCATCCAACAAGTGTGGGAGTAGTTTGAACATATATTCTGAAATGTCATTTTTGTTTCTGACACAATATTTTATGATAGTGAGCGGGTGTGTCCAGGCCACACGTCTTTTTTCCACCCTCTGGGGTCTTTTAATTGCTGTTGATGAAACTGAGCGTGTCTGCCTTCATACAGAGGACAGAGTTCACCTGCTTTAAAAAACACCGAAGCTATTTCATACCATCGCTGCTTTCAGGGAACTCCCCTATTCTAACCTGCTGGGGAAAGGCAATTGGCCACTCTTCCCCATTTCTGCACTACTTCCATGTTTTGTTCTTAAACAAAAAGGAACAGGGATGGGGGAATGTTAAGGGCAAACACTGCACAAGGGCATGCCATGCAGAAAGAGAGGAGACCACGCCTGCTTTCTTGGATCCAGGAACATTTCTGCCCAACCCCCACAATATCTGGCTCCTTCTAAGGCTGGGGGGTTTTCTCTGGCACTGAAACCTGCTTTCCAGCTCTCTGCGCTCCAAGCCGTCCTTGCAGCAGCGAGACCACATGAACACTTTTTCCTGCCCCTTCCATTTGCAGGCATTACATCACCGCCAGGGCACGGCTGGTGGCAGCGGCTGCTGGTGGTGGTGGTGCTGCTGCTGCTGCAGCAGGGGTGGCGGCAGCAGCTAATTACCTTTGGCTTCCTTCCTGTCTCCTTGCCCAGCCTGGCTCACCAGCAGGAAACTGCTGAAGCAAAACAAAAGAGTCACCTGGCGGGCAGCTACTTGCCTGACAGGCCCCAAAGCTAACATCTCTCCGGCTGCTGCCGGCACCCAGTTTTTCAAGAGATGGCTCCTGCAGCGCTTTGGGCAGACTTACTCCTGAAGGTGGGCAAAGCAAGAGAAGAGCAAGTGGGCACTGAACAGGGCGAAGGATCAACTTTCCCTCCGGTTATGAGCACAGCTCAGCTCTCTCCACTATCCCTCAGTTTGGGGGGGGGTAGCGTTGTTCTAGGGTGGCGGATGGGGAGCAAGCTCAGGGACCTGATGAGAACCAAAGTGATCTTCTCCCCCCCCCCATCCCAAACAGATTCACGACGCTTTTCTTTCCGCAAACCAACACGCACGCCACCAGACCAAGGCCTTACCCCATTTAGTGTGTGCGTGGGTTTATTTATTTATTTATTTATTTATAGGGGCGGGCAAGCAATACTCCGATCGGAGACCGGGGGGGGGGCGGGGGCGGAGGGAAGAGGAAGTGCCGGTTGGAGCAACAAAACAAAGACGCACCACCTGTACTTTTGCACTCGTGAGGGCTCAGATCGTGCTCCGGATTCTCACCGGGGTGAACGAAAGGGAGACAGCGCCGTCCCTGTGGGGCAGGCGCCTTGACCATGCCTCCCTCTCTGCTTTCTGACGCCAGTAGACGCCCGTTCCAATGGCGTTCACTAATCCTCCTGGAGGAGCACTGATGGGGCGGGGGGGGAGGGAAGGGAGGGGAGGGTTGGCGAGGAAATAAGATTGTCCCGGGAGAAAGCAGGCTGGAAAACATGGACGCCCAACGCCCGACCTCTTGTGCTCTCCGGGCAGCGCACGGAGGCGGCTCCTTTTGCAGCTTCGCCGCCGAGTCGGAAACCAAACCTTCGGCAGCTCCAAGGATCGCAGCCTTTCCTGTCCGGCTTCCCAAGGAGCCGGAATGGGAAGGAAGGACGCAGCCCAAAGAATCGCTCCTCGCTGCGGTTCGAAATGTCAACCTGGCCTCTCTCTCTCTTTCCAGCCGCCCTGCCTTCCTCCTCCGGCCTGGGTGTCGATAACCATACACACATACAGTATATATACACACGAGCACGGAAGGATCCGCGCACCCTTCCCACTCACCGAAGCTCCGCCGCTGCTTGAAAGGCCGATCCGAAGGCATCTCGGCCGAGGATCGGGCACAGCAAGGACCCCGCCGCGAGGAGGAGGAAGAAGAAGAGAACCTGCCCGGACCGCAGGAATTGCGCCTGGGAGGTGGAGGCTGCCGCGGGGCGGAGAGAGAGGCGCTGCCTGCCGAGCGGGCCTGGGGCGGCGACCGGGCAGCAGGTGCTTGCCAACAAGATGCAGCGCCAACCAGCCGCGCGTCACTCCCGCTGGCCTCGGTCGGGTCGCCGCCTGCCCGTCGCCCGGAGCTCTGCCTACACGGCTGCCCGAAGCTGCCCGAGCCGCGGTGACTTCATCGGCAGCCTCCTTAAAGGGGAGGCGCCCGGTCCCGCCCCTTCTGCAGTGCGGCCTCCTGGCCTGAGGCGCCCAGCTCGCCTCTTGGGCGATGAGCGGCTCGCAGGTTAGGATGATGGAGGAGGGTCCGCTTCCTCCGAAGAAAGAACGCAGGCGCGAAGAATGCCGCAGAACATGTACAGAGTGTACAGCAAACTGGAATAGAGGAATTTATTTATTTATAGGGGGATGATTGTAGGCTGGAGCCCCAACTCCTCCCCATTGTTATTTTTTCAATGTAAACAGTAATTAGTACTGTTTACCCTCAGAATGTCATTGGTTTTAAGTCAATATTTTCTGTCAGCTTTGGGGGACAAAGATATCTCGAACCTCACTGGAAATAATGGAGCAGCTCTTTCCTTTCCTATTACAGTATATTGATACGGCTCCATATTGATGCCTGTTCACACGACCAAACAGACTCAGGTTTGGAAATGATTTTTTACTGAGGTGAAAAAACAGTGTTCTTTCCCACCACTGCGTAGTTAGGCAGCCCTGTCTATGCTGAGGCCCTCTTGACTGTGCCTAGAAGGGCAGGGCAGAAAGTGCGTTGTCTTCAAGCAAAACCCTGGCCTGGTGGTGCATCTCATGTTTTTTATCTTTACTACATACAGCGAGTTTAAAGTGATGGATAAGTTTCCTGCCCATTTTATATGGGCACTGAACTGGTTTAATGGCACAGAAATTATGCACTCTTCCTCACAAAATTCTTAGTAGCGCCAGAGAGGTCACATGGCAGGATTTCAAAAGCCTCTCAAATCCATTCTATAACTTTTTATTCTATCCTATAGTTACTACTGCTTTTCGCTGACCTAATAGGGTTTTCAGGGTTCATGAGATGTTCAAAGAGGAATTTGCCCTTTCTCTGCCCGTGAGTGCTAGTCTTGACACCCTATCTACTACACCATATTGGGTCTCGTAACAGTACTGTACTGTATGTTGTTTCTTCTGTAACCAGCTTCCAGTTCACCTTTTTGAGCCAAACTACTTCAGAGATCCTTAAAGCAACACTTATCCTTAGGATCCTTGATAATTCTTGGCATTTGGTTTCACCAGGTATTTCCCCATTGTTAGCCATTCTGTTGCCCTGCCAACTATTTCCATTACTTGAGTGTACCAGCTCTAGAGCAAAGCTGAAATGTCTGCATTTTGTTGAAGTTTTATTTTTCTGAGCACCTAGATACTACAGAATCAGTTTCAAGATTCTTCACCATTGTGTCTATAAAATAAGTCTGGGACACCAGGGCAAATCATGGTGCTATCATTGGAGTCCATTGGAGAGATTTACAGTGTTTCTGTAACTAAAGGTTTGTTTACATGTATATAAAGCCTAAGTGCAAAATGAAGATTCACAGTATCAACAGATTAATCTTCTTGACCAGATTTCTCAGTGTCATTAAGATTTCTACAGTGCCGGAGGATTTCTTGCAGGCATTGTTACTGTTCCTCTTCCTTTTAAAATCAGTCCCAGGACTAACTGATTAAGACATCTGAACAGTCTAGCTTTTATTGACCTAACAGAATAAAGGGACAAGTAATCCTCAGAGACATATTTGGACAGATATTTGGAGTTGGGTAGTGGTGGTAGATGGTTTTCAATAAAATCCTGAAAACTTTTACAAAGGTACGCAGGTGTGTGGAAGATCCTTGAAAGGTCCTTTAGACAAAGTACAAATCTTGTGTGAAATTGGCTGAAGTCCTATTGCACAGTTATGCAAACAGTGTAACTTTTAGAGGCGAATTGTGAGACCTTGCCAGAGAAATCTTTTCTGTTGCACACTAAGTTGCACAACTTAGTATGCAACAGAGAAAGTTTATTGAGATTCCTTAAGTTATGGCAATTAATATCTAAAAGTTATGCCATTTGTGTAACTATGCAAAAGGATATTAACCTTTATGACATACTAATATTTGACATACATGATGGGGATGGAGGGGATGCAGCTTTTAAATCTATCTTTTTATTAATATATGTACTTAATACTCTGAAAAGCAGCATTTTCAAAGATGTGTAACAAAATGGGCTCTTCCTTTTTTGTGCTGAAATGCATTATTATGCTTGAGTATAGTTATAGTTTGAAATAATTAAAGGAAATGATGTCTTCCATTTGCTTTGAAGCACTTACACAAGAGACTGACCAGACAATAGGCATAGTAACCAAAAATGGCACAGCTGAGTGATTTTTTAAAAAAAAGATCATAAAGAAATGAAAATACAGTGTAATGATTATTTGATTAAATACTACGTTTGTATTTTGCATACATGGCTTCTCAGTAACACCATGACTGCATATACAATTTGAAAGAAAATAAAATTCCTAATATTATTGCGTGTGTGTGTGAAAATGAAACAATCCAGACCAAAGATACTTTGATTTTAATACATTACAGGTGAAGATGCTGCATCCAAATTTAAATAAGTAGCAAAATAAAAAGGAGACAACACGTATTAGAAGTATTTCAGACAATAATATCAAGTTATATTCTATAGAACCTTATCAATCATTCAATTCATTGTCTTCTTCATGGAATGACTTTTGAAGAGACCCCTTGTATCTATTTTTAACATTCTGGAAAAATATTATCAGACATTATTAATGTGGCACAAACAAAAAATTGCTATCGCTTTTCTTAGACATTAAATAAAAATGTTTCATTTGAATGAATGGGAGCTGTAGATCAGTTTGAGTGTTTTCATTCTGTTGGATTCTGAATAACAATCAGGAAATAGTCCTTATCTGCAAAACAGTAAAATAGATAATGTCAAATCTTCTATAGTTAATGCTAATTCACAAACAAATAATTTAGGTCCTAGCTCATAAGAAGATAACATACTTTACCATCAGCGTGGGCAATATATGGTCTTTCCAAATGTTGTTATACAGCACCTTTGGAAAATCCTAGCAACACAGCCAGTGGTGAGGGACTATGGGAGTTGCTGTTCAACAACATCTGGGGGGGCCACAAGTTGCCTGCCCCTAGATATGAGACCAGTACTCCTATGTTGCTGCTCAGGCCCAGCCACTAGTATTCGGAAACACTGCATCTGATTCTGATACAGCACCATTCTATATGCCAGGCTTATCAGCTGACCCCCACCCCAATCCTGAGGTCCGCATATTCAGTCTCAAACAGCTGTAGTGAAGAAGACTTTGTTAATATTATAATATGCATGAAGACCTAACATGCAGTCTGTAGTCCTGCACAACCACAATTCCAGGCAGCACGGACACCTGCATGCATAAAGTGCTAGATATAACAGCTTCCTTGCTAGATGTTCACATGGAAGGTACAGCTGTCAGGGAGCAGGACAAGTTGAAATGCAAAATAAGCAGCCCACTCTTTTGCAGAGCCAAGTTCATGTAAGTCCAGGGACCTGCAGGCTTAGACTATCTGAGTTGCAAATCAGCTGGGGCCTGTCATAAGAAAGAGGCTGTGCTACACAAACATTGTAAATTACAATTTCTCTTTTATTGCTAGCCCCACCCAGGTGATTCACGATTAAGGTAGCAACTTCTGACAATACAACAGTCAAAACACGGCATGCACTGAGTTGAGAGTGTTTATTTATAAAATGAAGCCCTCACAAATTGACCAGGAGCATTTGGCCATTTTGTATAACGTATACAGTAGACCAGCAGCACAGTTCAGGCTTGCTGGAAGATCAAGGCTCCTATTCTCTGCAGCCATACATAGAACCAGGCTGTAAGCAGTTTAAATCATACATACCCCTCGCAGCAAGACAGATTTGAAAGCAGGAAGGAACATGATCAGGTAGCACCACAGGAAGCTGCCCTGTATCAGGTCACATGATTTTTCCATAAAGTTCAGTACTTTCCTCCAGCCAGGACTGACAAAAGTTAATTTGGGGGCTCTAATTCCTGGACGCCCTCCACCCCCATGCTGGCCAAGGAGATTCTGAGGGTTCTGCCTCCCCAAGTTACAGTAATTTTTTTCTAAACTCTGTGTCCAACAGAGATTAGCAACTGTCCAGGGTTTTAGGCCAAGAGTATATTTCTCATAAACCTGGAAGATTTTACATGCACAGCATGTGCTCTGTCACTAAGCTATAACAATAAAGAGTCTTTGCAGCACCTTAAAGAAGTACCAGGGTGGAAAGGGGATCTTGGGCAAGGGGAACAGAAATACAAAAGTTATCAACCTAGCCAGTAGGCATGCCTGTCTGAGAAACTAGAGAAACCAGAAGTCTTGTAGCAACTTTGAGACTAACTAGTTTTTATTCCTGTGTCCAAGCGCTGATCTGCAGATGAATGGAGTGGCTTATCTCTGGGGAGAGTTTAAAACTGCTGGCAGGGAGGGTGCATTAGGGGACAATAACAACAGAGTCCCAGAAGTACAAGCTGGATTTCGAAGGGGCAGAGGAAATCGAGATCAAATTGCTAATATGCGCTAGATTATGGAGAAAGCCAGAGAGTTCCAGAAAAACATCTACATCTGCTTCATTGACTATGCAAAAGCCTTTGACTGTGTGGACCACAGCAAACTATGGCAAGTCCTTAAAGAAATGGGAGTGCCTGACCACCTTATCTATCTCCTGAGAAATCTATATGTGTGACAGGAAACAACACTTAAAACTGGATATGAAACTACTGATTGGTTCAAAACTGGGAAGGGAGTATGACAAGGCTGTATATTGTCTTCCTGCTTATTTAACTTATATGCAGAATACATCATGCGAAAGGCTGGATGAATCCCAAGCCGGAATTAAGACTGCCGGAAGAAATATCAACAACCTCAGATATGCAGATGATACCACTCTGATGGCAGAAAGTGAGGAGGATTTAAAACTTTTAATGAGGGTGAAAGAGGAAAGTGCAAAAAATGGTCTGAAGCTCAACATCAAAAAACCTAAGATCATGGCCACTGGTCCCATCACCTGGCAAATGGAAGGGGAAGATATGGAGGCAGTGACAGATTTTATCTTCTTGGGCTCCATGATCACTGCAGAAGGTGACAGCAGCCACTGCAGAAGGTGACAGCAGCCACAGCCTAGACAGCATCTTAAAAAGCAGAGACATCACCTTGCCAACAATGGTCCGCATAGTCAAAGCTATGGTTTTTGCAGTAGTGATATCTGGAAATAAAAGCTGGACCATAAAGTAGGCAGATGGTAGAAGAATTGATGCTTTTGAATTGTGGTGCTGGAGGAGAATCTTGAGAGTCCCCTGGACTGCAAGGAGAACAATCCTGTAAATTCTGAAGGGAAAAAAAACCCTGAGTGCTCACTGGAAGGACAGATCCTGAAGCTGAGGCTCCAATACTTTGGCCATCTCATGAGAAGAGAAGACGCCTTGGAAAAGACCCTGATGCTGGGAAAGTGTGAAGGAAAGAGGAAAAGGGCACGGCAGAGGATGAGATGGTTGGACAGTGTCCTCGAAGCAACCAACATGAATTTGACCAAACTCCGGGAGGCAGTGGAAGATAGGAGGGCCTGGCGTGTTCTGGTCCATGGGGTCACAAAGACTAAACAACAACAACAACAACAACAACAGAGTGTCTTGGGCCTGGGTGAAAAAGATCTTTAAGAACCACAGATGGGGAGTAATTCCATTAGAATGGTGGTGATTAGGGTCTGAGCCAGGTGACAAAGACCTAGATGATTGGATCAGTATATCTAATGAAGACTATCTTAAAGTTGATCATGTCATAAAGGAATGTGAGAAGGACAATCTAGCAAAGATAACTAGATAACTAGATTTACAGAGGATGATGAACCAGTTGACTCCTCTTCAAGTATTACAGGCCAAATTTAACCCTGAGGTGAATTCTTGTGGGTAAGGGATTGCATTCAGAAGGGCCAGAGATGATAGAAATGTAAATGTTTAGAATTGCCTAAACTGTTGTCATGTAACAAACAAAAGTCAGATGGCAAGAGCTGACATCCCTGCAATAGATGAGCAAACTAACAGTTCTAAGATGTTTATTAAGGGACTCCTGGATAACTCCATGGTTTTATGGAGTTATGGCTGCAGTGCCAGCGGGTTGGGAGGTCGATTCCCCACTGTGATTCCTTGACAAGAGTTGGACTTGATAATCCATGGTGTCCTTTCCAGCTATGCAGTTCTAAGGTGATGATGCTACAGTAAGATAAAAAAGCCTTTGTCCTTTTTTGAGCCCAAAGAACTGAACTTCTTGATAAGTATTTGTGGCACCTTAAAAAGCTAATGTTATTTTGTAAACTACAGCCCATTTCTTCAGTTGCCTCTAAGGACAAAGGCTGCATTTAGGAAAGCTAAGGCCAAATAAGAAGTCTTAAGTTTTAAACAGCCACAATACTATTTATATTTTTGTTTTAAATTTCATTTTGTTAATTTTATGTATGTAGCTGCCTGCCATGGCCACTCCTCTGGAAATTGATAACTATTTGTTCAGCTGTTTTTTTCTGCTATCTCTCCCCCACCCAAGTACTGTATTACTGTCCGAAGCAGCAATATGATACGTGAGCAAGTATCAGTTATGTTGCCTTTTCTGGGTGATGCAGTTCTTATCGTTTAAAGAAACATCTAGTACATCAAGATCAATGACACATCATTTTATGTATTCCTCAATTTGGACTCTCAAGCTTTTGGGACCCACAAATTTTCTAACACCCCTGTTGTCCAGGCCTACTCTAAAAGCATCAGTGCCTGTTTATTAAGAAAATAATAGGTTGGATCCAGAGCTAGACAAGCAGACCTCTGTTCATGCACTGGGGCTTTCTTTCCACCTTCCTCACACTTCAGGTCTCTGAATGGTCCCCAACTGCCTATGTGGGTTTAAGAATTGCATGTGATAGAATAGAGGTGGCACACTACAGCAAGACAGGAAAATTGGGAGAATTAGTAGAGATGACATGACTGCCCATGTGTATTTTTGCTTATATAACTCATCTCTGAATCCAAGGCAACACAGACTATATCAAATTTAATGGCGCGACATCATATATTTTAGCTCTATGAGCCAAAATGACAGATGTAATTTTTCATTCTTGTTTTGGACTTAACTGAAAAGTGTTTGAGGGGGAAATTATAATTCAAAACTCAGATGGCAGTGGAATTACTGAAACAGATCTAAAAAAAAATAAGTAAAAGCATTTAGGTACATGAAACAGGCCTTTCTGTATAGCAGCTGCTCAGCTATGGAATTCTCTTTCATGAGAAAGCAGGCTTCCTCCTTCTTTGTGTATTTTCTGAAAAATCTAGCCAAAAGTTGGTGAAAAATATTGTTCTGAACGGCCTCTCATCTCTATGAATATTGTCTCCTAGATAATATTTTGGATGTATTTTCATTTTTTAAATAATGGTTTTAATCGCTTTTAAATAATTTTGAACTGTTCGTTATACTGGTTTTGGAAGCCCTGCTGGGCAGAAAAGAAATGTTCTTGGGAAGAAGTTGTATTGAGCTATACAGTGGTGCCTCGTATAACGAGCGCCCCGTTTAACGATGAATCCGCATAGCGAAGGGATTTTTGCGATCGCTTTTGCAATCGCATTGCGATATTGCCTATGGGGAAAAATCGCTTTGCGTTTTTCCCCATAGGCCCCATTTTCCCCCAGCTGAGCGGCGGGAGCCTCCGAAGGACCGCTCCCGCCGCTCAGCTGGGGTAAAATGCCAGCAGTAGCCTCGGAAGGACCCTTCGGAAGGGTCCTTCCGAGGCCACCGCCGGGATTCCCCTTCGGAGGGGGCATTTTGTCCGAGCTGAGCGGGAGCCTCGCCGCTCAGCTGGGGGGAAACGCCGGCGGTAGCCACCACCGGGAAGGCCACTGCCGGGATTCCCCTTTGGAGCACTGAAAGGCATACGGATCCCTCCCACCCTGCCCCCGCCGCCGGGATCTGCCCCGACGCCGGCTACCCCAGCCATGGTCGGACTCTCGGGAGTCCGACCATGGATGGGGTAGCCAGCCGCGACGCAGATCCAAGTGGCGGCGGTGGCAGGGGTCCGGATGCCTTTCAGGCATCCCGGGTTTGGATCCGCCCCACGGCCAGCTCCCCCACCCCTGGTCGGACTGGATGGGGTAGCCGGCTGCGACGCGGATCCAAGCGGCGGCGGCGACAGGGTGGGAGGGTCTGGATGCCGAGAGTCCGATCATGGCTGGGGTAGCCGGCCGCAGGGTAGCCGGCCGCAGGGCAGATCCAAGCCCGGGATGCCTGAAAGGCATCCGGACCCCTCCCACTCTGCCACCGCCGCTTGGATCCGCGTCGGTGGGGGAAAAAGACCGGATCGGCTTCAGCCTTCCTTCCCCACAGCCCGGCTCCTCCTGTCCCGATGGTGCTTGCAGCAGTGGAGGAGGTGCCCGGTGCGGGAGAAGGCAGGAGCCGATCTGGCATTTCTCCTCCACCGGGCACCTCCTCCGCTGCTGGAAGCACCATTGGGACAGCCCTTTGGGAGAAGCCGGGCTGTGGGGAAGGAAGGCTGAAGCCTATCCGGTCTTTTTCCCCCACCGGGAGGCTTCTCCCAAAGCGCTGCGCCCGATGGTGGGGGAGAAAACCGGATAATCCGTTCCTATTGGAACAGATTGTCCGGTTTTCAATGCATCTCTATGGGAAAACGCGTTTCACTTAGCGATGTTTTCCCATAGCGATGTTTTTTTTGGAACCAATTAAAATCGTTAAGCGAGGCACCACTGTACTTCCCATCCCCCAGTCAGCCAGGGATGATGAGAATTACAGACCACCACATAAAAACAGGAAAGCTTTGGTAAATATTTGCATATTATACAGCAGGCTAAAGAACAATTTGGTGATATATCAGTAGCTTATATTTCTATAAGAGATCATCTAACGATTTGTCCACTCTGTACTCTTTGAATGACAGGTATTGGATGACAGATAGCTCTGTGAAATTTAATTTGGAGATGATGAAGTGCCACTCAGGAATGCCAATGATCAAGGAGGATATTTTCTTTTTTGTCCTACCTGGTGCAACCATTATTTCATTCTTCTTGGAACGAATGCGCAAAAATGTGAGGTCATTCTGAGGATCAATATCTCGTACAGTGCCCCTTGCCTTCATTATTAAATTGTGCATTAAGCCTGCATACTGCATTGTGGTGGAGTTATCCATGGTGCTTTTGATGGGAATACCTGTAACGCAGAAAAAAGACTCTGTGGAAAAGTAAAGCTAAGACATTACTTGATAAAATAAAACTTGGTCTATTTTTTCTAATATAAGTCTCTTTATATCCAAGGTGACAGATATATAATTCACATAACAATGAACTCAACAGGCTGACTGTGTGAAATAACACTATCACAGATCAGCTTGATCATATAAACACACAACACATCAATAAAGTGGGTTAAGCTTTCTTCCTACTGCTGCATACTGTATATCATCCAGTTTAATAGAGGGATTAATTTCAATCATTATACATCCAACATTTTCGGCTGGTGTAGAACAGCACAAACAAAAATTAAGCAAGACAATATCAGTGAACATCAAGATGAAAGGAAACTTGGGTTGCATCTATGCACCCTTACATCCAAGTAAGCTCCACAGATGCTTCTTGGGATTAACTTCTGAATAAACAAACACAGGAGTGGACTGCCAACCACATAGATCTAAATGTATTATTTAAGATCTGTGGCTGTAAATATGCATTTGAATTAAATTTTATAGAATCTTTACAGGATTTATTCACTGCAATAGAAACAGAATACTGTATGTTGGTCTTGGGCTGAAAGTCCCAAAATTTTACCTGAGGAATTCTGGGAATTGGAGTCCAAAGGAGCAAGGGGGAGGCATATTATATATATATATATATTTGCCACAAAACTTTTCTACCCCAAAGTGTGTGCACACAGACACACATAACTATCCTGCATGCATGCATGCATTCACACCAACTATTTTAAACAAACTCTTCAAAGAGTAAAAATTAATTAATTTGATTTTTTTTAAAGATAAGGATGGGCAACTGTGGCTTTGTAGAGATTTTTTGGACTGTAACTCCCATAATCTCTCACAACTAGCTATGTTTGCTAAGGATGTTGAGAACTGAAGCCCAAAACCACTTTGAAGGCCACTTCTGTTCTAAAGTAATAATTAAATTATATATGTCATTTTACTTAATACTTACAATATATAATTGCAGGCACAGAATGCAAAAACCCCCCACACCCCTTCCCTTGCCTACAAGGGCCACAGTCCTAGTCTTATTTGGAAGCAGGACCATTCTTGCTCTTATTAGGCAGAGAGAGGCTTCAGGTGGCAAATGCTGGGGGGAGGGGGAGAACAGTGGCAAGGTATTGTAAGGAAAAAACGCTATGGCCACCACGGAACCTAGCGTGTGACTCATAACTAGCTCAGTGCCCTCAGGTAGAGTCCAGGGTGTTGTTGAGTGACCACTGCAGAGTCAATGGTCAATCCTGTCAGTTTCTGCATATGGAATGGAGGGGGTTGTTATCTTGGCGTTTGCCTCAGGCAGCAGAATGCTTTGGGCCCACTCTGGTGAAGAGGAAGTCCCACTGAATTCAATAGGGCTTGTGTATGACTAGATGAAGACGATAGTGCAAGCCAGCAGTATTACAATTTTATCTTCTCATGTAGAATATAGCTGTTATAGCATGTAAATGCACTTCTGGCTTCCCTCTTCTTCTGTATTAAACCATCAAAAACATTTTCTACTGATAAAACTTCGGAATCAAAAATATTACAGCAACCTTAAGACTAGCAAACTTATTTCATGTGAGATTTTAGTGAGGGCCAGTTATTTCATTTCATGGAACAGTGTACTGAAGTAAAGTTCTTAATCTCGAAAGATGCCAGAGGCTTCTGCTTCAGCTGTTGCTATTGTCATTGGTGAAACCGATACGAAATCTACTACTCTGAAAATTGTCAGTTATCATATGCACTAGAGCAAGGATGGCCAGACTCCTGAGGTTTGCATGTGTGGGCTTCACATGCTACCACCCCTACCCTTAAAAGTACTTACAAAAATTGGCCTATCAGGGCAGCATTTACAGCCAAGCAACAACTTCTAACACTGCCCAAGGAATACTGCAGATTTGGGAAAACATTTTCTCTTAACCACTAGGTAATACTGTTGATTTGGATGCAACTGGCTTACTTAATGTGTAAACTAAACTTTATCTTGACTTTTCTCACATAGGATCTGTCCTGTTTCTGTGTGCCTCCTGTCTACCAGCCAAAAAAGAACCATATGTTTCCATGTAAGGCATTGTGTGGCAGTAATAAAGGTGCACCATCTAATACGTTTCAGGCATTCTAATTCATATTCCCAGAGGTGAAATCTGAAACATACCATCTCTTTTTTGCAGTGCCAGCTCCACCTCTGTAAGGCTCAGCCCAGTGTAGATGCATGCAGAGTCAAAAGTCAGTGTGCTCTTGAAGGCTTTAACGGCCGGGATCTGATGACTGTTGTGGGTTTTTGGGGCTGTTTGACTGTGTTCTGGAGAACACGACAAAACAGCCCGGAAAACCCCCACAATCATCAAAAGCTAGCCTCTGTGTGTGAAATTCTAGTGGACTAACAAAGGTATTATCCACCCTTGTCTTCAGATTTAAAAAGTGGGATACTTTCCAATGGGAAAAGGTTCCCTTGTGCCCTCTAGTGGCCAGTTATTTAAAAAAACCACACTGAATTGAATCCAGGGTTGAGGTGTTCTCAAGACACGGCAAAATTGCCTCAATACTCAGGGCAAAGGGCCACATTTAGAACCCCAGGGACTACATATGACCATGGGTTTCACCTTGCCCACTCTTGCAACCAACTATACCCAATGAGCAAAGTAATTGTTTGCACTAATCTAGATAATGCAAACTAAATAGAACATGTGGAATTAATGTACAGAAAATCTGATTCTGGATTCTGTCTAAATGTTGGAGGACTTCTGCTAGACTATTCTTAACACAGAGATTATTTTTCTACAGTTCAATGCACAAAACAGCTTACAAAACCACCACCCAAACTGCAGACAATGAAAAACAATAAACTGACTGTTCTTTTACTGGCAAGTTCCAAGGGAAGCCTGCAAAGCAAAAAGGATTGCGTGTGGTCAGTAATTTTCCAGGAAATGTCTTCTGCTCATGTTGCTCCTGCTACTTGAGGTTATAGATTTTTTAAGTGCATGGAATGCATTGATTTAACGTGTGAATGTCAGTACTGAGCAACTCCCTCCAACACCATATTTTAATTATGTTTTCTCCAAAATAAGCTTCCAATATGTTCTTTTCTAGAACCCTGGGATAATGGTTTCTTATGAAAATAAGTAATTTCAAAATCATCCTTTAAGAAGAAAGGAAAATTCTCAAGGTTTTACATAATATCCACAAGAACAAGGATGAAACTAAGCTGCAGAAAATGAAGCAAATATGTATATAAATGGCTGGATGCAAAACAATGTATGTGACAATTTTACGTACATGGAAACAGTGTTTTACAAGAGTCAAGCAATTGTGCTTTTCTAATAAATACAATGGTCTGCATGCTCAATTTAGGAGGAAATGAGCAGAGTAAACTTTCAACTTGTCAAAATGAGTTATTAGTGATCTATCTGAAAAGGACAGTGTTACAAAATTTTGATAACGTTTATAAAATATTCTGTACATCAAATATTCCACCAATTGCCTAGGAGGCGACCATCATTACACTGTTTGTCGGAGGGGCAGGGCATCCCTACAAATCTGTTACCTACTCAGATATTTCTGATTTAGGGAGGCTTGCAACATAAGAAATGACAAGGTTTTGCATCACAATGGATATTTTTAACACCCCAATGATTCCTCCACACACTAAGTGAGGTTTTCACAGTTCTTCCAAGCAGAGAGATATATAGAGCAACAGAGACTGAATCTGAGATGTGTCCCCAAAATGCAGGGTTTGTCATACACACATACACCCGTCCCCCGAATGACAGAATACCTTCTGAATTAACAACAATGATTCCTTGGACTCCTTTCTGACTTTGAATTCGCTTCAGGGTTTCTTCCACCTCAGCCTGCAGAAAAAGAAAATACACCAGCATCTCTTGAAATATATAATTTGTTTTTAGATAATGCTCTGCAGATACTCCTATACTCTGAGTATAAATGCTTAGCTCATTCCAGCACCACTATCTCACACAGTGCTTATCCCATAACTTTTCCTCTCATTACTTGGAAGTACCGGTAAGTCCTCAGAAGCGAGAAATCTTTTTTCCTTGTCCTCCCCAGTAATTTACTTATGATACTCAAAACCTCATGCAAGGCAAGGCAATGCCCCTGGTGAACTTTTGGCTGACCCAAAAACAACACCCTCTTTCATCTTACAACAAAGGCCTTGTCAGACATGATTTTCTACATGGAAATCATTTCCAAGCTAAGAAAATACTTGGGAGAGTACAAATATTTAAACTCTGCTACAACCTAACATCAATAAGCCAACATGTAGAGCTAACAGAGTATCACTGTCCAGCTGCCATGGCATGCAAACAACAAAGTTTCAGGACCTTGACAGAACTGCACTGGGAAGTTCAAAATTAAGAGGTTTTTCCCCCGCAGATAAAATGTTATGGATCTGGAGAGATCTAACAAGCAGCCTACACCATTTCAATGGCTGGCAGCATCACAGCGACAACAACATGGAGAAGCTTCTGTGATAAACTAAAAAAGTAAAGTGACCAAAAGAGAGCCTCAAAGCATAATGTGTGTGAGTTTTTACAAACAGTGAAAATGCTGTTGCAAAAGCAATGTTGCTTTTGTGATGCATCATTAACTTTTTATTAAATGGAAGGCCAGATCCTGACAAACTGTATGAGACAGTTATAGCCACTTCATAATGCTTTGATGAGACATTTAGAATTATCTGCTTGAGAATCTATTTATTTATTTACATTTATACTCCACCTTTCACTAAAGATAATGCTCAAGGGGACTTACAAACATCTTATGCTATGTGCATTGCCTGCAGTTTTGGTGGTTTTTGTAAGCTGTTTTGTGTGCTGCATTACAAGCAAGTAATCTATGTGTTAAGAACAGTCTACCAGAAATACTCCAAAACTTACAGGTAGTCCAGAGGCAGAGTCTAGTATACTTCATGAACTACAACAGAGAACAGGTCGCCAAACTACAACTCCTAGGATTTTGTGACAGTTAAAATGGCAGCAAACTACTATACTACTATGTGACTTCCAGCCAGCCTGGTAAACAAGTATACAAACTTTACCATCAGAAAGAGCACTTCGGTAGCAAGACAGAAAAGACATGTAGCTAAAGAAAAGTGCAGGCAGCCCTAGTTATTATTGCACAGTAAAAGTTCTCACTCCTTTCCCTCACTGAATCTTGTTATACCAAGAATAACAAAATACATTATGAGGCAATGCCGCCAACTAAAGCATTCCATGAATGTCTGGAAAAGCTTTTTTTGTTGTGCCTTTTCTATGGTAGAAATTCACAAAGATGGCTGGGATTATCTTCATCTTCATTTGTAACCCGCCTGTTTTCCCACTGCTGGCCCCATCCAACACCCACTCACGTCAAAATTCACACTAAATTGGTTGAGGGATAACCAACAGCTGCATAGTGTCTTTTGACTTGTACCGCAAATTCTCCCAGCATGTGAATACCTGGCTGTTGTTTCTCACTGGCAATATTTTGAATATAATCCTGGCAGCACCCACCACATAAGTTCACTGTTACAGGTGTGATCTACGAACACAAGTTTCAGTATCATAACAAAGGTTAGGGAACAACACTAGGGAAGAACAACACTTAAAATATTGTCTTCTGTTCTGACTCCCACATCTCATCAACATCATCATCATAAAAAAACAACAACAATAACACAGTACAACTACAGAGTTGGAAAAGATGGAGAAAATGGAGAAACCCAAAATAAAGCCCAAACAACTACCCTATGAAAAAAGTCTTTTATGGCCAATTTTTATTATTATTCCTATATTCAGGAGGAGAGAAAAGATGACAGATTCCTTAGAAGAGAAAGTGAGCACTCATAGGCACCATCATAAACACTCTACAGGAACACATGCTTTGGAGGGTCTTGTTGGTAGAAAACTTTTGTTTTGTTTTATTAGACCTAGTGATTCCTCAAGATGTTTTTGTTGTTGTGCTTTTGCAACAAACACAGGTAAAATCTTGCATTTTTTGTCTCAGTGGCTCTCTCTCCCTGCAGGGAGCAAAGACCTATTTTAATGGTCTGCCCTCAAAGGCTACAGGATACTATAGGATTCCAGGATTCCACGAGAGGGATTCCGGCCGATCTGACTCGCGCTCCTGTCAAGGCTCTGGTTGACGACTGGCTGTTGACACTATCATTCCTAAACGTCCTCTCTGCTGCAGAGTTCGGCCAGCACCCTGGTTTAACCAGGAGCTGCGAGCTATGAAGCAAAACAGGAAAAGGCTAGAGTGCAATTGGAGACGGAACCCGATGGATTATAATCGAAAAGCTGTCAGGATCACGACTAACCACCTTACTAAGGTGAGGGCTGCCAGTCGAGATCACTTCTCTGTCTGGATAAGCGAACCTTTCAATCAGTAGGCGAAACTTTTCCGTACAGTTCTCAATCTTTCTGGAACTGGTCATGGTGACTGGCTTCCCTCTAGCATCTCATCTGACCAATCTGCAGCCTTTTTAAAATCAAAAGTGGAGGCCATCCGCCGAGATCTTACCCCCTATTTGGAAACAGTAGATTGAGCTGATAGGGACGTGGTGGCGCTGTGGGCTAAACCGCAGAAGCCTGTGCTGCAGGGTCAGAAGACCAAGCAGTCGTAAGATCGAATCCACGTGACGGAGTGAGCGCCCGTCACTTGTCCTAGCTCCCGCCAACCTAGCGGTTCAAAAGCATGCAAATGCGAGTAGATTAATAGGAACCAGCTCGGTGGAAAGGTAATAGCATTCTGTGTCTAAGTCGCATTGGCCATGTGACCACGGAAAGATTGTCTTCAGACAAAACGCTGGCTCTATGGCTTGGAAACGGGGATGAGCACCGCCCCCTAGAGTCGAACATGACTGGACAAAAACTGCCAAGGGGAACCTTTACCTTTACCTTAGATTGAGCTGAGACGTGCAGCAATCCATCTTGCCTGATGAGACCTAACCACTTTCAGCCTGTGATGTCAGATATGGTGGACGGGGTGCTTGACCGCTGTTGTGCCACCACCTCCTCCCTAGACCCTTGCCCGGCCTGGCTAATCAAAGCAGCCAGGCCTACAATAACTAAATGGGTCACAGCAATAATTAATGGGTCTCTCCAGGAAGGCAAGGTTTCCCTTGCCCTCAAGGAGACACTCATTAGGCCCGTAAGGAAGAAACCAAGCTTGGTGCCGGACAACATTGGCAATTATAGGCTCATTGCCAATGTTTCTTTCCTTGGCAAAGTGGTAGAGAGGGTGTTGGCTGACCAGCTCCAGGTTCTTTCGGATGAAACCAATGCCCTGGATCCATTCCAGTCGGGCTTCAGACCGCACCGCGGTACGGAAACGGCATTGGTTGCCCTGTTTGATGATCTGCTGAGGGAGGCTGATAAGGGCAAAATGTCTTTGTTGGCCCTCCTTGATATCTAAGCCGCCTTCAATACCATCAACCACGGTATCCTCCTGGGGAGGCTCTCCAAGCTGGGAATCAATGTTATGATGCTTGCCTGGCTCCGATTCTTCATGAAGGACCATCCTCAGAGAGTACAGTTTGGGGAAAGTGTTTTGGCCCCATGGAGCCTCACTTGTGGGGTTCTGCAGGGCTCGATTATCTCACTAATGCTGTTTAATATCTACATGAGGCCACTGGGTGGGGTCATCAGGGAGTGTGGGGCTTCGTGCCATCAGTACGCTGATGACACCCAGCTCTACATCTCCATTCACAGTGGATGCCATTCCGTCTCTTCAGAGCTGCCTGGAGGCTGTACTGCAATAGATGCAGGAGAATGGACTGAGGCTGAACCCGGACAAGACGGAGGTCCTGAGGGTGGGTGACCCCTCCATTGGTGGTTTGGGAAACTCCCTCTCTTTTGGGAGAGTGACTCTCACCACAAAGAATGAGGTTTGCAGCTTGGGGGTCTATCTGGATCCAGCACTAGCTATGGAAACCCAGGTGGCGTCAGTAGTCTTCTCCACCTATTTCCATCTGTGGCGGATTGCTCAGCTACATCCCTATCTTGATGTTCGGGCCCTCACCACTCTGGTCCATGTGTTTGTAATCTTGAGATTAGATTAGTGCAATGCACTCTATATGGGGCTACCTTTGAGATTGATGTGGAAGCTTCAAATGGAGCAGAATGCGGCGGCCAGACTTATCAGTGGGATGAGAAAATATCAGCGTATTTCCCCCACTCTGGCTGGCTTGCATTGGCTGCCCATTCGTTTCTGCATTGATTTCAAAGTGTTAATGATCACATATAAAACCCTAAATGGTTTAGGACCTCGATATCTAGCGGAACGCCTCCTCCCACCTACCCGAACCACTCGTTCTAGCCAGGAAGGGCGGCTGAGGGGCCTAACGCCAAGGCAGGTTGGGAGAGAAAGAACAAGAAATTGGGCCTTCTTGGCAGCGGCCCCTCACCTTTCGAACAGTCTGCCCTCAGAGATCTGTCTGGCTCCCTTGCTGGGTGTTTTTAAGAGCCAACCTATGACCTGGCTCGTTAGGCAGGCTTTCCCTCCTGTCATCACTTGATTATTTTTATTTTTTCCCCATCTTGAACCATATTGTTGCCTTTAATTTTATTATACTGTTTTTAGTCTATTTTTATTGTTAGCCACCCAGAGTAGAATTGTGTCTAGATGGGCAGGGTATAAATTTAATAAATAAAATAAATAATAATAGTAATATTAACAGTATAGCTGTAGAAGTACAAACAATCAAAAATGGAAAGTAAAATAAACAAGAGAAAAAAATATATAAATTATGGGATGATTTTTTTAAAAATCCTTTAACACCCACGTTGAATCGTTGAATGTCTACAATCCTGGAGGCTTAGCAGTACAAGGCCAGCTAGACCAATGATATAACTTCATGTAAGGCAGCTTCCAGTATTCTTATTAAGCACAGAGAAAGTTTCTGTCTGGGAATGCCAGTCTCCCATTACCAAGGATCAGTTATATGTAAATTTAATTCCTATAGCTGAACAGTAGACAGAGATGAAAAGTAGACACACAAGTATGCATTGTTAATGGTTCTGTCCAAGGACAAAAACAGCTAACATGTAAGAGCACATTATTTCTTGCACAAAGACAGCTTTGGCTCATCAGCAAAACTGGGGAAATGCCACCTCCCTCCCTTAAAGTATGAACTTCACAACATTTGCAGCTAGAATTTAAATCTCAATTTAGAGGCAAATTTTAATTTGTAACTGGGTTGAATTATACCACAGACCCACCACGTCAATCACGTGCTCATATTATTAACAGCCTAGCTGTAGAAGTACAAATCATCAAAAACCGAAAATAAAATAAACGAGAAAAAATATAAATTATAGGATTTTTTTAAAAACCCTGTAACCCCCACGTTGAATCGTTAGGTCCACACTCTATAATCTTAGATTTTCAGAACTGGAAGGGACCCTATGGATCGTCGAGCCCAGCGCCTGTCAAGGAGGCAAAGTGGGATATCCTAACTCCTAACCTCTGAGACCTAAACCACCGAGCTATTCTGCTGCAGGCAAGGGCTGAGCAGCCCAATGGGTAAAGTTGAGTGGACCATGCTAGAAAATGTTTGCAGTGTCAGCTTTGGGATGTTCCTCTTACCCACCAAGCCGCCCCACGAAGCGTTCCCTGGTCACCCCCACTTTGAGTGGCTCCTATTCCACTTTTCAGTTCCTCCTGGGCCTCGAACCAGCACCACCCAGTGTCGCTCCGCCTCTCCCCCCTCCCTAATTGGGGAAGAGGGAGGCAAGGCCTCCTGCGGAACAAAACAGCGCCCCCCCTCCTCCCTCCCACCCCACCCCCTTCTACTCACCATCTCGCTAAGAGAGAGAGAGAGAGAGAGACACGAGCGCTTTCCTTCCAGGAAGGTACTATATATCAGCTACCGCCACTGCCCAGTCCCAGGGAGCAAGCGCGCTTGCGCGCCACTCTCACCCTTTAAAGCGGGAGGCGAGATGAGCCAATCGTGAGCCGCGGAAGGCGGGCTCTCAAGGTTAGGGACCATCTTGTAATTCCTCACCCTTCCTCCAACCCGGAAAGGTTTCACTCCAGAAAACGGGAAAGGTTAGGGAGGGACACGCTGTGTGAAAGTTTGTTCAGAAGCGCAGAATGGCTAGTTTCGTTTTCACCTCGGGTGTAAATAAAAGGAGAACGAAGCATAACGCTAGAAACTCAGAAGCAAAAAGCGTGTGCGGTGCTGATTTCAGAACGGGAACGTGGGAAAGCTGGATTCAGATCACCACAAAGCGTCCTTGAACAACTGGCCAGATTTCCTGGAGAATTCTGGGAATTGTAGTCCCGCCCCCCCAATCTTTACCTCACGTTGAAACCTCTATTTTTAAACTATTAGTTCCAGAAACACCGTGCCGGAGATTCTGGGAGATGTTATGTGATGTCAAGTCGCTTCCGATTTATGCGACCCCGTGAATGAGCGATATATTGTACCAAGGTCTGACCCTTGGGACCCTTCCAGCTCTATGACTTTGTGGTAGGGCGTGGGAATAGGGATCGGGTAAGAGAACACAAAAGGAAGAACAAGTTACTTCTTAAATCCTTTGTGCGTTCCCATTTTGCCCCAGTAATGATGGGAACACCAGTATATACAGCTATTTATCCATCCCTGCCATCTCACCCCACTGTCTGATGAAGGGATCTTGTAGCTGTGGTCGTTTGCAGAAATTGCATAACCTTCCGTTCTTTTTTCAGTTAGCCTCAAGATACTCCTTAGCATGGAAATTGGATTTCCTTTCCTACTTTTTGCCATCTTAAATAATTTATTAATTGTTAATTTATGTTATTTTTATGTGTTTATGATTTAAACTTACATATGTGTGTGTTGGAAGCCGCCCAGAGTGGTCGGAAGACCAGATGGGCGGGGTATAAATCAAATAAATAAATAAATAAATAAATAAATAAATTTTGAGCAAAACAATAGGATCAGTGAATTAGAGCCCCCCCCCGCACTGTTTGAGACAATATAAGTCAAGCAATTAATTACTGTTTGGCAGTGTGGATATGCTGGGTGACCTCATGGAATAAAAGCTGAGAGGCATGTAAATTCCTGTTGGTCTCAGGCGCAGTGGAGGACCAGTTCCTATCATCAGTACTGTCATAAAATCAAATTACTAATCTGATCAGGTTTTGTGCATAGAATTTGGGGAAATGGGGAGCCACCATCTTGTCATTTGTTTCACAGACAAAAACGTGTTGCTGCAGTCTGGTCAAAACCCTAGAATGAATTGATTTTTTAAGTGTCATGTGCAAGTGGTTGACAAATTTCCCCATGAAAGGAATTGCACAGACTTGGTACTGTGAGGGTTCAGGGTCTGGCTCTGGTTGTTTCTGTAATAAATCAACTGACTTCTTTGGTTTAGAAATTGGTGTAACATTTATTGGATTATTTAACAAGAAACGTGTATCAACAAAGGTGTTCCAACCATTTCCTCCCTCTAACAAGGGATTAGATGGGGTTTTCCAATCTTCAACTTAAAAGGGGCTGCACCCTTCAACATTCCAGGATCCCAGCCAGTCCAGTAAAACATCTGTATTCAGTAATTGTACTGTCTTCCCTTCCAACCTCTGGCTTTACAGCCATATACTGAAACCACTGAACTATCCAGCGATATAAGGAAGAGTGAATAAAGGTGATAGCAGAGGCCACTGTCAAAAAGGCTTTATGCTCTGTTCACTTTCTGAGAAGTTCTAATGAATATATTTCTCAGTGAACACGATTTATCTTTGCACTACAAATGTGTTTAGAGCAGAACGGGAAAATCAATTCTCTGGACTACAGCAAAAACTGTCCGTGGTTATGTGGCTGGGAGATCCTGGGAATAGTAGGTAGGCCCCAAACATTCCAAAACCACCTGACATTAACACCAACTGTATTAAGCTAATCAAAAAAGAAAAAGAAAGGAAAAGACAAAATTTGCACTAAAGCTACTGAGATCATAAAATAGTTTTACAGTCATGAACACCTACTGTTGCCACCTAGTGACTCTAATATGGGCTTTACTGTAAACATCTACTGTACATCACTGACAGAAACATCCCAGCAGAGCATTAGCTGACATTCACATTAATGCTGGATTGGGAGTTGCAGTCGTAATTGATTTTTGGCTATCTAAGTGAAAAAATAAATCAGAATCCTCTACGTATTATAATTATCTCAGCAAAGATTGCCCCACACCTCCCAATGTGTTTGCAACTCAGAAAACTTGTTCCTCAAATTTCCCAACAAGCCCTCCACCTTTCAGCAGTCTTCTGTTAGGGTATGTCAGAACATCTGCATGAATCACAAGAATCAAAGACAAATTCTTAGGACCTACATTTTCTCTTCTTGAGAGCTGAAAAAAATGGTAATTAAAGTTAAAATGATAACATTATGAATGGCCTTGCTAGACTGGAAGGCCATACATAAATGCCTTGCTAGTTCTACATTAGAGGATATCAATATAAATATCTGAAATTTGCATAACAAAAAACACATCCACAAGGTGATACGTTTAATACACCACCTTAGAGTCCATCAAACCACCCTAAACAGAGCAATCTGCTTTGCTTTTGGAAGTTAGGAAAGGTTAGGCTTGGTTAGTACTTGGATGGGAGATTGCCAAGAAATGTCTGAGGTCTTCAGCTAGTACTAGGAAAGCGTTATGTCTACAATCCTGGAGGCTTAGCAGTACAAGGCCAGCTAGACCAATGATATAACTTCATGTAAGGCAGCTTCCAGTATTCTTATTAAGCACAGAGAAAGTTTCTGTCTGGGAATGCCAGTCTCCCATTACCAAGGATCAGTTATATGTAAATTTAATTCCTATAGCTGAACAGTAGACAGAGATGAAAAGTAGACACACAAGTATGCATTGTTAATGGTTCTGTCCAAGGACAAAAACAGCTAACATGTAAGAGCACACAGAGTGGCTCCTATTCCACTTTTCAGTTCCTCCTGGGCCTCGAACCAGCACCACCCAGTGTCGCTCTGCCTCTCCCCCCTCCCTAATTGGGGAAGAGGGAGGCAAGGCCTCCTGCGGAACAAAACAGCATCCACCCTCCTCCTTCCCACCCCACCCCCTTCTACTCACCATCATGGATAAGCACTTTAGAATACTAATGGTCACATCACGACAGCACAAGACAGTTACTACTTTACACATGTATCTAATATTTTAGACAAGATATCTAATTGTAATCTATTTGTGTAGAAAAAGCCAATGATGTAATCAGATAAGAAAAGTTTTTAGAATTTAAACATTTCCTACATCTGTAATCCCTTTCATTGCCAGGAACCTGTGGGGAATGCAGGATGGAAGCCTTTAGTTAGCAAAAAAACATTGTAACCAGAAATGCCATCCCATGGTGGCAATTATTTGCTGATTAAAGACTTTCTCATCTTGTTCCCTAGGTGCCATGGGCTTTCAGTGATGAAATTCATTATACAAGAGTGATAGGTGCTTCTGGACAGTATAAAATGTCTGATTTCAAAAGTGTATTGGCTGATGACAACAGCAGTCTTATGCTGTATAACTTACACAAACAGGATTTCAGCCAATTAATTAAGATGCATGAGATGCTATTACAGGGGTGCCTCGCTTACCAATCGCTCCGTTGAGTGACCAAATCGCTTTGCAACGCTGTTTTTGCGATCGCAAAAGCGATCGCTTTCTGATGTTTCCTATGGGGGAATTTCACTTTGCGATGATTGCGCGGAAGGGACCCTCGCAAAGCCCCCGTTTTCAGCCAGCTGATCGGCGGTTCCAAAATGGCTGCCCACTGTGTTGACTCGCTTTAGAGGCACCCAAAATGGCCGCCACAATGGAGGATCTTCGCATAAGGTCAGTTTTCAAGCCCATATGAACACATTAAAAACGTTTTAATGCGTTTCTATGGGCTTTTTTATTTCCCTTAGCGACGAAATCCCTTAGCGACATTTTTCCTGGAACAGATTAACATTGCTAAGCGAGGCACCACTGTACATAGAAACTTGAGTTCTGCAGCATCCTTCAGTAAACCCATCGCAGAGATCAGGGCATGAATCAAGACTTTTTTGGTCTCAGATCAGAGTAGTTTTCACATTTCACAGATAAACAGCAGATTGTGATGCAAGTCTTATCAATCCGTAGCCAAAGGAAATATGTTCCTGTTTTACAGAATGAAACAAGTAAAAAGCAAAAGCAAAGCGTGCTGCTCAAATACCACCCCATAGTGCTTCAAGCACTCTCTGGGTGGTTTACAAGTTAATTATGCAGGCTACACATTGCCTCCCCAGCAGAGTACAGTGGTGCTTCGCAGAACGAGCGCCCTGTAGAACGATGAATTCGCTCTACGGTGACGCTTTTGCGATCGCTAATGCGATCGCAGAGTGATGCCCCCAATGGGCGAAAATCGCAGAGTGAAGGTCGGTAAGCGGTTTGCTTACCGACCTTCGCTTTGCGACCCGCCGATCAGCTGTTCCGCAGCTTCAAAATGGCCACCAGAATAGCCGAAATGGCCGGGCGCAGCATTTTCGCGCCCTTGGTAAGCAAGGGTAGGGCGCGAAAACGCTGCCGGAACAGCTGAAATGGCTGCATGCAGCATTTTCGCGCCCTCCCCTCGCTTACCAAGGGCGCGAAAACGCTGCGGCCGGCCATTTCGGCTGTTCCGGTGGCCATTTTGGACCCGCCGGACAGCTGATTGTAGCCATTTTCGCACCCTCGTTCAGCGAGGGGAGGGCGCGAAAATGGCTGCCAGCCATAGGGAAGCATCGCTGAACGGTGAGTATTCAGCCCAAATGGAATGCATTAAACACTGTTTAATGTGTTCCAATTGGTTTTTTCTTACCGCTCAGCGATGTTTCACACAGCGAGGGTTAATCCGGGACGGATTAACCTCGCTGTGCGAGGCACCACTGTACTCATTTTACTGACCTCGGAAGGATAGCAGGCTGAGTCAACCTTGAGCCAGCTACCTGGGATTGAACCCCAGGTCATGAGCAGTTTTGGCTGCAGTACAGCAGTTTAACCACTGCACCATGAGTACCTCTAACTCTCATCTGTTTTCCAGAATCACCTGTCCATGAAGGATTCAGACAGATAGAATTCCTTTGCAGCCCAGGTTAGATATGCATCTGTGCCTCTGCCTTTAGTTTCTACTGAAGATTTCTCTCTTCAAACACTTCCTGAGAAATTCCATTCAGTATTATTAAAGTAATTTTGCTTTAATCTATTGCATACCTCTCTGAAAACTTTATCACAGAGCTGTTAATAGATCTAATTAATAAAACAGGAGTCAACTGTGCAGCTAGCTACTAAGCTTGGATTTCAACTTATGAGGAACATGCTCAGCATATAGAATAAAGTGGTAGAATATTCCAAATGGGCGGGATATAAATCAATCAATCAATCAAACAAACAAATAAATAAATAAAAGGAAAAACACTGATCCAGCAGGAGGCCCCTTGATGTGCAATCAGTCCACTTTTAAAAAATAAATCTGGTAGAGTCTGTTTAAAACAGGAGTGGAACATATGGACTTTCAGATGTCGTTGAACTAGTTTCCATCACCAAACTAGTCAAACTAGCTGGGGTTGATGGGAGGCAGAGTCAAACATCTGGACGGCTGCATGTTTTCTACCTCTGTTTTACGTAGTAATATTTTGATATAAAACCTGCTGCACCATTTGATAATGGAGCAACTACTGCCTTATGGTCATAGAATACAGCTGTGTCATGTAAAAGATCAAAAAGCAGCAGTGGAAACACCAACAACCCTGTGGTACCCAAACACATTCATTTACCTGATGATTTAAATCAGGGGTCTCCAAACTTTACAGTATGAGGGCCACATCATATATTTAACACATTTTGGAGGGCCGAAGGAGGGAAAGGGGATCCAAGCAATCCCCTACTATTTTTGCAAAGACAGTGAGGGTGGGGGATTGCTTTCGTCCCCCTTCCCTCCTCTTCCTATGACTGGGCCGGATAAAAAGGTAAGGTGGGCCAGATGTGGCCTATGGGCTGTTATTCGGAGACTCCTGATTTAAATAAATGAGTTTTGATTAACTTACCTGGCTTACTCTTTTCAAGGTTTCTAGATGAAAAAAAAAAGCCACACCATTCAAGTAATGACAACAAGTATAAGCTTTTTAGTATTTTTATAAAAAATTGACTTGGTGAGAGACTTTTACAGTTACCTGAGTATTTGAAATTACAGTTTAAGGAAAATTTAACAATGGGAGTCCAATACAGTGCTTTATAATCCAGTGCCTCTAATTCTAGTTCATATGCTAGCTAACTAGGGCACATATACATAAACAATGATTCTGGAAAAAATATACAACAGGCCACCACAGAAAGGGCTGGAGATACCAATGCACTGAATAGGGCTTTCACTG
Source organism: Pogona vitticeps (assembly GCF_051106095.1). Taxonomy (NCBI): domain Eukaryota; kingdom Metazoa; phylum Chordata; class Lepidosauria; order Squamata; family Agamidae; genus Pogona; species Pogona vitticeps. The sequence continues at coordinate 32,529,260 of NC_135786.1, forward strand.
GGTGCATATGTATGATGAACATGAACCAGAACTTACCACAATGAAAATGACTGATCATGAAACATCACACACTAAGCATTTAAAAAAATTCAAATTTCATACAACCAGTCCTGAGCTTCCCCCAAGAGGTGAGGTAAGGCTTTACAAACTTTATTATTAGTATGCTGAAATTTGTAGTTCCAGAAGGCAACATTTGAAATATTAATTTGTCAAATCAGATCTTTATGCTCTCTGATGCATACAACAGAATGTGGCATTTGTTGCTATCTGCATGCTGTTTAAGTAGTTCGAAGGAAACAAGTTGTGATTTTTGCAATTGTCATAATCTGAATCATTTTAACTTGCCACCCACCAAAACACATTGTGTTTCCAAGTCTCCCAGGATCCCACAATAAGAGAGTGCAAAATGCTCAGATTATATTTTTATTGCAACATAACATGATATAAGAACAGAATTTAGAATTTACAATGCAAAGGGACTTTAAAATTGAGTTTCTATTCTGATTTTTGAAATATTGCTAGATTAATTCCCACAATAAATCTATTTTAACAATACTTCATGGTCTTGATTCCATTTGTTAAACACCCTCACTTTTGACTTTTTAAAATACTTTCTCGTGATTGGGATATCCAGCCCCCATTTCTCCTGTAATACAGCAGTAAAGACAAATAACCAAGCCATTTAAATTAAGAAACGGAATAAGCTATGCCCCAGACTGCAAAAATATATACAAGCATTTACTTTTTCTGGAACTAAACATTTGAGCCATAAAAATATTAAACTGCTGTGCCCTATAGAACTAGGGCATCAGTTATTTCAATTAGAACTATCTTTTATTTTAAAAATATAGGGCAGAAAGCCTTTTGAATATTTATACATTAATAATATTCCTAGGTCCCTATATGAATCACAAATCATTATGTAGAACATAAGACTATTTTCCATAGTTTATTCTTGTTACTTCAAATTTTTATTCATTTCTGTATTGTAAATGATAATAACTAAAATTTATTAAACTCAATAAACAAAACATTTCTAAGGCTTTTTCTCCTCTGTAAGCTATGTTTTAATAGATGCATTAGGTATTCTACAGATGCCATAGGCAGCCTTCTCTCCAAAATTAACACAAGTGCCTTCTATTCAAAGAAGTAATAGATTTATTGTGTAAGTGAAAAACTTCTATAAGTTTTCCTCTGAATGTAGACTGAAGGAGAGGAAAAGGAAACAGTGTTCAACCATTCTTGCAAGTATCAGCTGAAGAAAAACAGACGTTACCCCATCTCCTTCCAGTTGGAACCTGTTACATCACAATATCTCATTTGTCTAATGTGAGGTGGTGAGGAATTCTGGAAAGACATTCTCACAGAATCGGGAGTGAGCCAGACATGGAAACACAGGAAAATTTGGGAACAGATCTTCTTCAAGTAAAGAAAGACTGTATATGACTGTTTAACACAATGCAGATGTATTAAACTATGAGTGCTGGTTTGTCAAGTTGTAAGCAGAATTTGAGAGAAGGGAGGTTAATGGTTGTTAGCCTTCGCGAATACACAGAAGGGAGGCTGTTCAACATATTCTGGAGTACGAACTTGCTATCATGAGGAAAGAAGTTGCCAATGAATGGTTTGCATTAAAAAATTAGGTGGAACAAACAAATTAAATAGCTTCAAGATCAGAGCTTAACAGCAGAAACTGAATGAGACAAAAGCTATCATATTGCTAAGAGACAATAGGATGAGAAAGAGAAAATTTATGAGAGATATATAAAAATGGGAGCTAATAAATACCTAGCAGTGATTATTAACAGTGAATATGAGTCCCTTTTGGAGGAGAGGACTAAACTGGACAACACTTTGAAGGAAAGCAACAACACAATGCAGAATGTCCAGAAGGAAATCCAAAACCTGGAAATGGAGCACAGCAACTATTCAGAAGCACTGATGTGGCAGACTAGTGAACTTGAATTCAACACAAAGCAAAAGGGTCAACTTAAAAAAGAACCTGGAAGAAAATACTTAAGTGGAAAGAGTAGTCCAGCTAAAATAAAAATTTAATTCTGAAATAATTCAGCTACAGATTTGAAGGAACTTTGCAGTGGAGAAGGCCAGCCAAGCAGAGCCATTTTCTGATGTGGAAATGATCAAAGCTACATTTAAAGAGATGAAAAACATCTATGAGAATATTGCAAAGCTCATGAGAAACTCAACATGGGAGTACATCTCTGTAAACAGCTAACTGAAGAAACAGAAGAAAAGAAAAAATTATATAATTTATAAATTACCGGTAGAAAGAATTATAAGATTAACTTCTTCAAGAAACAAAAGGCCTTTCTAACAGACATGTGAAAAAACTGAGAAAGCTACAGTTATTTTTGGACACATTTCCTGTATCAGGCCAGAAGAATGCAGATTCACAAGGACAAAGATAAATCAAGTTTCATTCTTGTCTTTGAGGCATACCTTCACAGATTATTAGAAATAGCTGGAAGATACCTTTAATGCGCTGAAGAAAATGAACATTCTGTCTGAAAAGATGGTAAAAGAGTTTGAGTCTTCCCAACATCAACTAAGATGCTAAACTTATGAAAATCGTAACATCCTGGCAGAAACAGACATTTCAGAAACAGACATTTCAATTTACACAAAGGATATACACAATATAAGTGAATGGCAGTCACTGTGCTTAAAGCTCATGGAATTCAAAGTGCTTGAATGAGACGGAAGAAGCTGACAAAGGCCAAAGCCTACAAGTGCAATTAAATGTGTTTAAGCAATTCAAATTGATCACCCACAAGAGGTTTGAAAGTGCATGTGAAAAGCTAAATAATGCATTACATCGGCGGGGGGGGGGGGGGGAACCAGGCACTAATGCTGTTCAACAAACAGGCACAACAGCTGCACAGTTGCAGTATAAACTGAAACTGCATTCCTGCGACAAAGCTGACAAAAACCAAACCCTAAGTGAAGCTGTAAAGAGTGAGGCAAAGCTGGATTGTAGAAGGAAGTATTATCTGTGTGTCAGCTCAATAGACACTGTATCCAGCTACAGCAGGAAGAATGTTGATTGGAAGTGGCCATCCATGATGCAAAAGTGCCTCCGCATAGCAGGAAAAGACAAAAATTGTTAGTCACAGGAAATCTATGGAATCTATCCCGCAGAATTCATCCACACCACCATCAATGATCTGAGGTATATATAGGTAACATCTGAGTTTCTAAACCAGAGCTTTATGGAGTCATCCTCAGCAAATATATGTTTAATATAATCTCTTTTAACTTTAATCATAAGGCAATACCTTTAAAAAAATGCATCTTGTGGGACTGTCTATCATTGTAGAGAGAACAGCGGAACAAGATCAGAAGTTTGAAGTTAACTAAAGAGATCAGATGTGTTTGGTTCTTTCTATTTTCTTCTTTCCCTCTGCACTTACCCTGTTTTTAATTCATATCTGCCTTTTTTGAATGTTGCAAATCTCTTGATTGCTTTTACTTTTTTATTCTCCTATTTTTGTGTGTGTGTGTGTGTGTGTGTGCGCACGCACACACACACACACACACAGTAGGACCATGGTATCTGCGGGGGATTGGTTCCAAGCTACTCCGCGGATGCAAAAATCCAGATATAAAAACCCCTATATATAGCAGTCTCTGGTACCCTCTAGTGGTCAGTTCTGGTAATACACTTTGGAAATATAGATTTCTAGGGTTTTTATTTAATATTTTCTGGCAATGGATAACTGAAACCGCGGGTACTGATCCCATGGATATGGCAGTCCGACTGTATTTGTTTTCAATTGTAAGGATGTCTTCAAATTGTGATTTTTTGTTATTTTTTAAAAATTGAAAGCTTTCTAAATCTCCCAATAGGAAAGATGGGTTGTAAATGCTTCAAAATAAAGAAATGTGTATATACATGAGCTCTTTCCTCTTCTGTATTGGGACTATATTTTAAATTACTTATCAGAGCAGACACAGGACCTATGATGCAGTTCTTTTTGTGAAACAGATAAAATAAATAGAAGAAAAATAAAAATTGATGTTACCTCACTGTTATCTTACAGAGGAGTCCTAAAGGCATTTAGTTCTAAAAAAAAGGGCAGAGACCACTTGCTTTCAACACCCTGAATTAAATCTCTCTAAAATACCCCCAACACCTGGAGTCTGGGTGGGCAGATGATATCTGCTACCATGACAAGAATCCAGTATGTTTGATCTCTGACTGTCTTGGCTAGCTTTCAAAGGATTATGCTCCCCTCACACAGTAGAACAGTAAGTATATATTAATCAACATGCATTACTGCTGTTTCAAATGCCATTATCTCTCCTACTGAGGTTCAGAGCAGCATGCACACCACAGAACTATAACAACCTGGAGAGAAAGGATACAAGGCAGCAAAGTTGGGCACAAGATCAAAGTGCTTTTGTTCTAAAAACTGGACTGTGGTTTAAGTACTAGGGTATATTTCAAGTGGAAATAATGAAATTATAATAAATAACTAAGTTGAACTCAGATTTAAAACCAAGTGCTGCACAAGTACAAATAAGAAGACGCTTGAACAGAGAGCTGACTCCCACATGATCCCTGCTCATCCTGGGTGGCACAGGGAGTTAACACATTCTTGGAGTTCACCCCAGACAGAGAAGGTTCACTGGGTTCAGTGAAGTTTATTTCCAAATATTCACAGGATTGCAGCTTCTGTTAAGGTGAAGTGGCAGGTGGGTAAAAATGCTTATACAACCCGTAGGACCTAACCTAACAAGCCATAATATCCCATCTGCAAGAAAGCTAGACTTGTTACTTAAGCCTAACAGCTATCTCAAACATCAGCCTACAAATAGGACTGGCAATGATTTATAGCCGTAGTTGGCTGAAGAGGCCTCACACTTTTTCCAATTTACTACTGCAGTACCCAAAGCAAAAACTTAGATTAAATGTACACATCAGGTGAAAACAAACTAAAATTCCTCTGAGTTTGGTGCATTCAAATGTAGGGATAACCTGAGGAATGTGAGGAAAAGTAAAATAAATAAATAAATAAAAGTGCTATGCTCTGAATCTGTGCATTAGCTCTTCATGCCCACCCATCCTCTGCCCAGCCACAGTCTGAACTGAGATCTTCTCAGAATAAGGCATGGGAGGGCGGAAACAGTCAGGCCTCATTTGGATAAGAAAATGTTAACTTGAGTAATGGATCTGTTTACAGCACCCGGAGTCTGAATGCAAGCAAGCGCTGTTTGAAATAGGATGCTGCAGCATTGCAGCTACCAATGGACTTCCCAGTGCATCAGCAGCAAAAAGTTGCTACTAAAATGGAAAAACAGAGTCATTTTAGAAAAAAAGTAATTAAGAACACATTCCAGTTACTGAACATGAGCCAAGACAGAGCCCCAGAAGTATATTAAGCCTCTGCTTAGGGAAGAGTTCGTTTATGCCTTCATCATTCTAGATTTCCCAAAATGAGTTATAAGAAATAGGTGATTAGTGGGAATAAAATGGCAGCATAACATCCATTCACTTATGCACTAGCAGTTGTTTAAATAGATCATGGTCAAGTCTTGTTTACAGTAAGAAGTGCCACTAGTAGAGGCAGTGAAGAACGCACATATATGAATCTACATTCTTCAGATGCAAATTTCCACCACTTATTACTCTTGCCCAAATCCTTCTGTTTCTTCAATTGCAAACAACAGCTTTTCCTTCAGTTGTTCGTAACTCTTGTACGGTGGCAAGTCCAAGCGATTGAAACTGGGGGGAAAAAAGCAGCAGCAAGCTGAATTTTCATTTTAATACTTTTAGAAATATATATATGAGGGCCAAGATACTCAACAATTTACTGTATTTTTCCGTATATAAAATGACACTTTCCCCTAAAATCATTAGAGGAAAAATTGAGGGTTGTTTTATATACAGGAGGAGGCAGAGGTGAAGCCACACTCGGCTGTCCCTTGCAGCTGCACATTGACTGTTGCCGCTGCTACAGTCTGATTGCCTCCTCCAGTGCGACTGCTGGGGCCACCTTGTCCCCTGCCTGAAGGGAGCCTGCAAGTGGCACTGGAGGAGGCAATCTGGTGGCTGAGGCAGCAGTAGCAGGGGGTGGACACGGAGGCAAAGGAGCAGCCACTCTCAACTGCCTCTCTCTGCCGCCCATTGACTGCTGCTGCCAGATCACCTTCTCCAACGCCACTCGCGGGTTCCCTTTGGGCAGGGGATAAGGTGAGCTGGAGGTAAGCCCTAGCAGTCACACTGGAGGAGGCGATCAAGTGGCAGAAGCAGCAGAAGGAGGAGGCAGAGGCAGAGGAGCAGCTGTGCTGGGCCACCCCTCACAGCTGCCCACTGATTGTCCTCTGCCTCTGGCAAGGGACAAAATTAGGGAGTCATCTTATACATTGGGAGGTCGTATACAGGGAAAAATACGGTATATTACAAACAGCTTTAAAATGGGCAAAACATTTCTCCTGTTAGCATATGTGAATTTTCATTATTTCCACCTTGTACACTAACCTACTTCATGCTATCCTCTAGGTTTAGGAATGTATAATATTGTATGTAATAATAGGTGAAGCTATTTGTATAATATTTGCCTAATTCTCTTCTATATAAACTAATATGCTGAAACCCGATGGTCAAACACAAGCAAAAAATAATTCTGATAGGAAGGTGAAAATATCCTGTCCCATATTGTGCAATGTTGTGTTTCTCCAACGGATTTTCAAACTTGATATTGGGAGTAAATGAATTATCATTTCCCAAAACTGCAAGTACTTTGTAAAAATGCTTTAATACATTATGCACTCCAAAGGATGCAAGGAAAAAGATTTCATCTGAAATGAAGTAAAGGACCACCAGGGTTGCAATGTACACCGGCACTGAACAACCAGTGTCTATGTGCCTGAAATGTGTATTTCACTCATGAAGCAGATTGACACATTGTAAAGAGCACACAATTATTCTTATATGAAGAAACACAGTTTGCTCAAGGGCATACACGGTCCTTTGTTGCTAATACTCTAATGCTCCTACATTATAAAATCATCTAGGTGCTCAGATCAAATTAATCAGCTTATTGAAAATGTGATCTAAATAAAATTATATGCATTGAGCATTCCAACATATATTGATCATGAATATATTCGGTGATAAAGCAGGGTTTTTACTGATAGGACCTTTTGGAGGTCATTAATTTATAGGACTGCAGTAAGTCAGAAGCAACTTAATAATAACTATATAGATAATATTATAGATAATAATATATTTTAAAAGATGGTTATACTTTTATTTTCACTTTTAAAATGTTTATTTCTAAACTGAAATGTCAATTATTTGGTAATTTCACACATTACAAAGAATCAAGCCTGTGCATATCATTCATTGACTACACACTTAAGAATCACAAGCATAATATTCACCTGAAAAATGTACTATATAATACATGATAACAAATATGCAATATCTTTAGGTGTGATTTAAAATCCAATACGTGCACTCCTACAACAGTGTAAATGCCCATTAGTCATGGTAATAAATAAATAAATAAATAAATAAATAAATAAATAAATAAATAAATAAAGGAAGGAAGGAAGGAAGAAAGGAAGAAAGGAAGAAAGAAAAAAGAAAAGAAAAGAAAGTCACAATTATTATCTAAATTAAATTCCTCACCAGGTATGGCTTCTAGGTAACCAGTTTTCTTTACCAACTTTTTCAATACAGAACTTTTGAGGTCCATTGCTCCCTAAAATACCAATGAATGAATGAATCAGAATAATTTAAAATGTTAAGAGAAATGAACATTTTATCCATTATTTTCAAGACTAAATATACTGTATAGTGCAAATATGAGTACATTATCTTCAGACAGTCTTCTGAATCTCTAGGTCGGATTCATGGGGGAATGGAGAGTGCAAAGTGGAAGGAAATATCAGTTAAAACTGCTTCCACTGCCTTCTTGTTACGTTACAGCAGTGGTCCCCAACCTTGGGCCTCTAGATGTTCTTGGACCACAAGTCTCAGAAGCCTTCACCACCACCTCTGCTGGCTAGGATTTCTGGGAGTTGAAGTCCAAGAACATCTGGAGGCCCAAGGTTGGGGACCACTGCGTTACAGGACTCCCAGTTTACAGAGTTCTGTTCTGCAACACACAGGATACAATAAGAGTGAAGGTGCTACTGTGTCTAATTTCCACTGTATCAAAAAGAAACAATATCCTTTATCAGCTTTTTGAAACTACAATCTGGTAACAATGTAGAACCTGCTAAATATCCTTTACCTCTTGAGTCAAAGATTATTATTTAAATCACAATTCCTGAAAGGAAAAGGCAGCTGCAATATTTATATGCCAGTGAATTCAATTTTATCTATGAATGGCCAAGGTTCTGAAAGAATATAAGTGAAAATTGCCAAAAGAAGAGTGTTGCATACCCATGAGATCAGAAAAGCCTCCTACAGGTAATCGGCATGTTCCAGTAACAAACTGTAGCAATCTCATTCTTTTCTCATTATCTATTTCCTTAACAAACTGAAAAAGAGAATACATTTAAAAGAATTGTACAGATTCCATCCAAATTGTTGGAGTGAAAGCACTTAAATGACAAAGTATTCACAGGATGAAGCAGATAATATGAAAGAAAGTTTTAAATCAGGAACATTGCATACATTTGTTTATACTTTTTTAAACTTAGGGAGGGTTACTAAAAAAATAAGAATTCTTGTATGATCATGAAATGCCTTTTCTAATAACAGAAATCCTCATGTTTTCAGAATCTTTTAACATTTGTTCTCTCACATCTGCACAGTCCCAGGGTGCCCAGAAGAAATTGGTAAACCACGTCCAAGTACTCACTACCTAAAAACCCCTGGAAAGGGTCACCATAAATTGGAATAAATCTCACAGCATAGAATTGTGTATTATTATATTTAATTATAATATGCACCTTCTAATGTTTAAAAATATGTACTGTTATTCATCTAATCTTATGCTAATATGAAAGCCACTACGTTTCAAGTGGAGAAGAGTGACATGTGAACTGCAAAGGATGATCTAGAAGAGAATCTAGCTGGGAAGAATTGGACTTTAAAGCATTCAAAGCTAATTTTACAAATAATGGAAGATGATACTTTGATTTTAGAGCTTATGCCACAATAAATTTGTTATTTAGGGCATCACAGGAATTTACTGTTTTTGCAGCAAGAGACTAAGATGGGTATGTTATGCAAATTGTCAGGAACTTTTAGATGGATAATACTTAGGCAACAGTTCATGCAGAACAGTAAGGAGATACTATTTCCCTCAGAGGTCCACTGCTGAAACTTTGGCACCTTTGAAATTCTTCTTGAATATATTAAAGCAAGACAAACCTGCCAAAACCACACAATTTGTTTGCTAGTCCTGGTATAATGCCGGTAGATGGTATGCCTTTGCCAGTCAGTCAAGTCAATCTCTTGCATTCCACACAAAAGCACCTATTTGGAAAGGGAGAGGGAAAGAGAGGGGAGAGACACCTGTTAGGAGCTAGAAATGCTGCTGTAATGATCTCTAAGTGGTAGAAGCGCACACCTCGTGGGGGTTTCCAGAATGCATCTTTATCTTGGTAAAACTTGGTTGCCTTACATGTACATAAGGATAATGTTTCTTCGATGCATAGTTTGCTTAGCTAAAATGAACCCAATGCAGTGGCCTAGTCATACTGTCAACAATTCAACACAGTCAATTTAAGAAACTGTTATTCCATTTATTAGCTACTTCAAATGTTCTAACAGCCTCTCTGCTCAGTCTTATGATCTAAGATTAGACTCACCTCAAGCTCCTTGGCATCAAAATATTGTAAGTACTGCTGTGGTAAAATCTCATTGAAACCTTCAAAGAAAGATTGTGTTTGTTCTTCAACTCCTCGGGAAAGCCTCCACTCTGCCACCAGCCTAGAGTAGGAAATACAGATTCACTTCAAAACTGGTCCATTTACCTCAATCTGAAAGTATAATGTGTTGTGAATTATACTCAGAACTTGGAAAAGTACTTTTCTGGACTACAACAGTCAGAATACCCCAGGAAGCATTGTCGCTGGTTGTGCTGACTCTGGGATTCTGGAAATTGTAGCCTTCCCTCATCACCAAGCTCTGATTACAGTTTACATTACATGTCATGCGCCGTCAAGTCAGAAGCAACTTTATAGTGACCCAACAGGACTTTAAATAAGATATTTAAGAAACAGTTTTACAGTTTTACAGCTTTCATGGCTGAGTAGGAATTTGAACCCAGGACTCCCGAGTCCTGGTCCATCACTCTATCACTACATCACACTGGTTGTCTTGCATTAAACAAGGCAGTGGAAAATCATCAAGGACAGACCACTCAATACTAGCCCTTGTTGAGTGCATATGTGTCTTAAATGTGATATTAACATAAATGAATTACAGTTGTGAAAAGGTCAGCAAGGTGAGATTACACCATGAGTAAATAACAGTCTTCCTAAAATTATAAAAATAAAAGAAATACATATTCCATTAAAATAACTAAAATTGCTAGGAATTAACTGTCTTAGTGTGACAATCAGAAATACATTTAGGCAAGCAAATAAGGCTTCAACAGGCAGTAGAAACACCCTGTATTGGGACCTGGCCTAATTTCATTGGGGAGATTCTTCTGTATGTTAGGTGCCACAAAAGAGAAGACACTCCATGTTGCAACTACAGTGGTGCCCCGCATAGCGACGTTAATCCATTCTAAAAAAACCGTCGCTATCTGGATTCCTCGCTATGCGGGGCAAAAAACCCCATAGGAATGCATTAAACCCCATTTAATGTGTTCCTATGGGGAAAAAACTCACCGGTAAGCAAAGATCCTCCATAGAAAGGGTGGCCATTTTGAAACCGTCAATCAGCTGTTTAAAAAAGCATTGCTTTGCGATGATCGGTTCCCCAAGTAGGGAACCGATCATCGCAAAGCACCGCCAGCCAGCCCCGGATGCCCGGTCTCCATGGCCGGGCGAGAGCGAGGGGGAGGGAGCGCGTCTGTCTCCAGCCAGCGAGGGTTCGGAGGCAGGCAGCCGGGAAGGGGGCGTGCCAGTGACCAACAGCCGGCCAGGCAACCCCGGATGCCCGGTCTCCTTGGCGGGGCGCAGACGGGGCGAGGAGGTGGTCTCTGGCACGCCCTCCCCTCCAGCCGCTGCCGCCCTGATCCTGGTCCCGGGTGGGCGCCTCCTCCTTTGCGGTGCTCTGGCTTGGCGCCCGCCCCAGAGGTGCGACGGAGATCAGGGCCAGGCCCTTTGCCCCTCCTTCCCTCCCTCCTCCCGAGGCGCCAATCTGGAGTGCCGCCACTCCCCCCCAAAGGCCCGCCAGTCAGCTGTTCCAAAAGGTGGGCGTTTGGGCTGGTCCCAGGGAAGTGCTTCCCCGCAAGCAGCGCCAAGCCAGTTTTTTGGAACAGCTGACCGGCGGGGCCTTTGCGATGATTGTGGGGGAGCGCTCCCCCGCGATCATCGCAAAGCGAATTTTCCCCATAGGCGCCATCGCAAAGCAATCGCTCTTGCGATGGCAAAAAGTCCATCACAAAGCGATTTCATTGCTAAACGGAGTGATCGTTATGCGAGGCACCACTGTAATTTAACTTAACTAGGCTGTAGTATAGCAAGCAGCCCCTTTCACTAAGTGTAGAGACTGGGCTAGATTACATTCATGAAACATCATAAGAGGTGATGCATGTAGCTGCGTTAGGCATTTTAAATTTGTGAAAATAGATTTCATTCTTACTTTAGCAGCAGCTGTCACTAAACATGAATGGGGAAAAAAACACTGTTCACTGAATGTCAATTACAGATGGAGGCATAAGACCACAACTGAAAATCAGTTCTGAACTTACCTAATATATTCTTCCTTGTTTTCCTCAGTAACAAGAACATTGCTTCCATTGGGTTTCAAGTCATGGCTCTTTATTTCACCTAGAATTTCCTTATCAACAGAGAAATACATTTCTAGGCCACATTCCTCAATATTGTTTTCCCTGAAAATAAATCAAATGCTATTAAACAAAAAAGATGCAGAAACATCTTTTAATGCAATACTACAACTATGACTACTTGGAAATGCCCTGATAAACTTATATGCTTGGATTGAAGACATAGTTTTTAAAATCAGCTGTTCTACTCTATAAACTTGGCCTTCAAAACAAATTTGGTATTTTTTATTTATTTACATTATTTTTATCCTGCCTTTCTCCTTGAAGGGACCCATTTAACACTTTTTGTTCACTAAAAAAAGGAAAACACACAAACACACACAACCAAAACAAATTCTACAATGAGATTTGAATTATTAAAGGCACTCCCATGACTGCTCGCCTACAAAGAGTAGACTCTCCTATGAATGTTGCAGATGAATATTTTCTAGGTGGTCTTATTTTCTGAATATCAGCATTTCCTATGTCGATATTATTTAATATAATTCATATCCCAATCTTCCCTTTTAACAGATGAACACTAATATTAAAATAATAAAATAAAAAACTTTGCAGACATAGATATCTCAACATATCCAGAGCAAAATTTCCTACTAAAAATATAAATTGGGATAGTAAAATAGAACCGCACTAAAATATTCCTCAGTTCTTATTTACAAGTAAATCATGCATTTATCTGGATTCTTTCATGTATCAAGAATCTGAGGACAAATACTTACTTTACCCAAATGAGAGAGTTATAAAACTCAGGATCTACGGATTCCAAATCTTTTAGTCCCACTGGTTTGTTGAGGATACGTTTGTAGAAAGGCAAAGAGAAACCTGTGTCTATAAATTTACCATGAAACAAAGCCTGCAAAATATGAGAAATGATATCATTTATTTTATAGCATTCCCAGCAAGTGTACTATATTTAAACTATGCCTGAAAAATAAGCTGCAAGCAAGTATCTGCATCTTAGATTTTTAAAGAAACCATTTATTAAAGGCCATGTTATGTATTAAAGCACAAACTATACTAAAAGGAAACAGTGATATTTATAGGTGAATCTGTATGAACCACCGCTACTGGTGACAAAAAAGTAACATCAAGTGGAAAAATAGAAAATTTGAGGCATTTAACCCCTCAGTACTGGGTGGGTTGCAATCTTTCATTGTGTACATTAAAGATGACAAAGAAATTAACACAACAATGGCTCCAGTTGCAGGAATTTGAATCTCTTTCCCTGAAAGCTTTTTCCAGCTCTCACAATCATGGTAATACAGGTATATTTATGTAAACATACTGAATTAACCTCTGAATCCACATATAATATTTGTAAACTAATGAGATTTTTAAAAGTAACTATTATATCCTCTCTCTCTGAAGCCAATGCCAATTAACAACAACTTGATAGAAAAATACTGAACGATAAATATACCACAAAGTCAATGCTTTTATCTTAGCAAGTATTAGAATAAAGAGGAGAAACAGAATAAAAATGGTAAGAAGTTTTTAAACATGCCAGAAATGCAGGACTCCTCCTGAGGAGGATTACAATCTAGGTTTTCCTGGCTCCAGGAAGATTTATACTTTTCTACTTCATGTTTAGAACTGTCTGAGAGATCAAGAGTTCCTGACTCTCTCAACCAGCAACTCTCAGCTGGTTCTTACTGCCATGCCTCACTATAAAACACCACAAACCTGCCTGTTTATTATAATCTATGCTCTGGACTCACCATGGCAATAAATCTGCCAATAAAACGGAAGTATTTCAGGTGGTCTGGGTTTATATAGGAGGCTGGGTTTATCTGTAGGCAGTAGTTGTCCTTCCCTGCATATTCAAACAGGCAATACATTGGGTTCATCACTTCGTGGGACAAGAGAAAAAACCATTCCCTGAAACCACATAAATAACTCAGTTAACACCACAAAAAAAAAACAGTAAGTTTAGACATTTCGTATACAGATTCTCTAGTAAAAACATCTTCAAGAACTAACAGACTATTAGAACAAAGTATTCCGTTCAGACATTATGTAGTTAGCTAAGAAGAATATACTAAATCAGGGGTCTCAAACTCAATTTACCTGGGGGCCGCTGGATAAGACTGGGATGACATAAGGATCAGATACAAATAACTACTGACTTACATAATTCTGTTCATGGTTCATAATCTTTCTTTCTACGGCAAACTCAAGACTTCCTTTTTGCAAGTCAACTCATCTGCTATTATTGAAATGTTTGTCTATCTCTCAGTGCTATAAATAATTGATATGAATCACATCCAAGTTGTGGGCTTGTGGTTTTGAATACTGATTCAAAATTACAGTTTATAAAGGCTGCATGATTGCTGCTGACTTCTGAGCTGTTTAGCTCCAGGCCTGAACCGCATATTGACTGATATGGAGCACTTACCTCTAGAATACAGATTGCTTAGTCAAGATGTCTGGAATAGGGTAAGACCATTTCTTGGGCCAAGTATATGCAAAATGCAGGACTGAAGGTATGTTTATTTTGACTGCTTTTAAATAATAGGGAAACATAATGGATACCAAACTATTTTGCTGCACCATCTAAGGAACAAAAACATTCAGTATAATGTTCCTAAATGGTGTCTCATGTAGCTGAGATATGAATTTTATTATTACTGATTTACACTTTCATTTCTTCATTACAATATATAGGCTCAAATTTGCTCTCTACACCTGAAAGGCTGTTGCAATATTATATACACAGAACATATACAACAAAAATCTTGAGGAAGTTTAGCCTTATTAGATATTGAAAAGTCAAAAACAGAGTTATAAACATTGTTTTTACCTCTAAGAAACTTTTGATTAAAATGGCCAACATTTTACAAAGTGCAACCCTTACAATTTATCCTATCAAATAATTTCACGTAGCTTGATTTGTTCTGTAAAGCAAGTTTTCCCTACCGTGCAACACCTCCATAATCTAATCCTTCTTCTCCAGGAAAAATGACCCACAAGCGTCTTCGGAGATCTGGAGGACTGAGGCTCATTATCTTAGTAGAAAAAGATTATCAGATGGTTAAGATTCAAACAGCTAATACATAGCAATGTAGACACCTTTTTTATTTGTTTGATTTATTGTTTTACACTACTTTCTTAGAACACAACCTAAACATAATCAAACAAATTACAAATCCTCTACAATTAGATAACTGGACCATTTTTCAAGGCTATTTACAGACAAAGGTTGAAAGCATTTATTTATTTATTTATTTATTTATTTATTTATTTATTTATTTATTTATTTATTTATTTATTTATTTATTTATTTATTTATTTAATTTATTTATTTATTTATTTATTTATTTGCTGCCTTTCTCCTAAAGGAGGAGAAACAAGAAATATCAGATCAGTTTCAGAAACAAAGGAAATTATTTTTCAGTTTAAATATCTAGAAGCAATTTTACAATGCACCAAGTATCCAACCATAGCTCACTTACCTGCTGGAAAGAATCTTCAAACAATGTTTTTCTGCTTACTGTGATTTTTATATGCTGAGGCATAGCCAGTTGCTGAAACACACACACAAACAAAACAGATTTCATAAACTAGCCAACTGTGGAACATTCAAGCACTCAATATGAAATGTGAGCAAATGAATGATGCATCATGAATAGGAGCTATAAATTTCATGCCCAAACATCTGCTTTCAATGTTAGGGTTACAAAATTAGTGAGCCAACGTGTGTTTCTCTTGTGTGATTGCAGCGAATATACTAAAAAACAGTATCTGATCAAGCATCTAGAAAGTGGGAAAAATTAAAACTGGAAACAGCCTGCATGCAGCCAGAATTGTAATTCATATATTGAGATTGGTTCTGTGGCGTTCAGCTCTGCTATCACCTGTCCGACATAGCTGGGCAGGGGAACCTCAGCCAATGAGAGGACAGAGGGTGCACAGTGGGAGGAGCTGTGTTATATAAGGTGTGTGTGTGTGTAGTTTTGGGAGATCAGAGAGTTGGAGAGATGAGTGATTAGAGTGATTGATAGAGTGAGAAAGAGCCTGTCAGTGAGGGAAAAGTCTGTGTGAGCTAGTGCCTGAGAAACAGTGATTGTCAACTTAATTTTATAACAGTGATTCACCCTTTTTATTTTGTGTAATCAATAAACCTTTTATTTGTTTGAAAGAAACCCTTGTCCTTTTGATTTAAAGGATAGGTTGGTGGCAGCAAGTTTCTTTTAAGAGAAGTAGTGGGCACTCTTATAGGCCTGGATGGGTAGAGGCTTGAGAGTGGCCTGCTACAGGTTCCATGCACAGTACAGTATGCTCACATAGAGAACATAGATGCTATGCGAGGTGAAGAAAAAGATAATCCCAAGTTCTTTCTCCCATACACATAGGTCAATAATGAACGGGGCTGCAGGTAGGTAATGTGTAGATAATTAACCAACACATGATGTGGATCCATTAATGTATAAAACAATGATTGAAACTCTCTGCTGTATTGTAATTCATATATTACAGGTGCAGCTGTCCATATGAATAGCATTTGTTGTTCACAATGCATTCTTCTGTGTACAGTATTAACTTTAGAAGAAGGATATGATGCCAATTCTAGATTTTGCCCATGAAAAAAATGTTCATTTGATTAAATTTGGGGCTACTCATACCCATGTTGATTAATTAACATAGAGAGAACAGACAGAGTTCTTTTAAACTTTACTTCCCTGAACATTCATCCAGGAAAACTATTCTGCCTATGGTAACTAATTAACCTAACAAACTGTAGTTCATATAAGACTGGCTTTCAGATAAAAACATCCAACAAAACTCACTAAGGAAGACAGTTCTCAAGATCAAATCAATCAATCACTTTAAAAAAACCCCAACAGTTCCACATTGCTTAACTGTTTCCAGACAAAAACACTCTGCCTCTGAAGATCCTAGTGCACAGCCCATTGTCTGAGTGGGGGGACTCACCCCAAACTGTGGGAACAGGTGCCTCCTAACAGGCTCAGACCATGGGCTACCAGCAGATCATAGAGAATAAAGTTCTTGTGGCAGAAGCTACCATGATGAAAATACTACATTTAAAAAAGCCAACACATTTTGTACATTGAATTCAAAATACAAACTTTTACTCCACAGTTATAATTAAGTTCTTTCAGCAGAATATAAAAATTTCCACAAATACACTCACAAACTGAACTATAACTTACCTGACACCAAAACCGGAAGTATTGGACCTTTGCTTTGAAATCTCGAACATAGGCTATCTGAGGTCCATTGTCACTGGGGATAAAAAAAACTGAAGTTGGAACTCAACTGTTCAATTCATACTGATCAGAATCCAACTGGCATTCATGTAGTTTGTGTAATTTGCCACGCCTAACTGACAAGGTGCTGTGGCAGATCTTGGTTTCATGCCCTATCAAATGCCCGAGCAACTCAAGTGAATTCTAAAAGTCATCGAATAGTCACAACTACGCTAGCTGCCGCAAATTATGCAAAAACCAATGGTATTCTTGCTATTAATTCTGTGGCTTAGTCTAGTCAACTAAATATGTTATTCCAAGTAATGAAGACTCCTTTTGTGAATACCTCAAAGTAAGTTATTTCACAGAGCAAAATATGTGAAGTTATTCTAATCATAATCAATCTTTGAGAAAGCATGTCAGGCTTTTCCCATTCTATTAAATACAAACGTCAGTGTTTTGGCAGTAATGGGAAATCTTCCTATGGCCCAAACAGGACACAAAATGATCAGAGCTATATCAAACACCTCATTCTATTTTCTGAGCTAGTCTGACTAGGGACGCTTTACTTTCTCCCTCCTTATTATCTTCAACACCCTTCTGGGAATGCCTGGTCCTCATGCCCAATATAAATCATACTGTAATCATGCAGTATATACTAAATCCCAGTAATAGTTCTACAAGAAAAAAAGGGGAAGCTTACAGAGCAGACTTTCCTGTCCGAGGATCTATGTATGTTGTTGTTCTTCTGTTATGATCAACAAAATATGGAATGCCATCCACAGTGAATCTCATCTCCCAGCCTTCTGGTAAAGGTTTCTCATTTAACTGACTGCAGAAACAGACACATTCAAGATATGAATCATATTATATATAGCAGTAGCAGACATGTCAGGTTGTTTACACATAATTTTGTTTTGCCAAGTTGAATAGTAACCATAAAATAGTAACTCATGTTCCTAGTTTTATTGAGTTCTAAAAAAGACACAAATACCACAAATCCAAACTGAAGAAAGAAACATCAGCAATTTAATTGTCACTCCTCACTTCTCCCACCTCAAATGTGTATGTGTTAATACAATTATCTAATCACTTATTATTAGAATAAGAGAGGAAAACTAAACCAGACAGACTAACAAGAGAAGATACAGAAACACTTTGTTGTTGCTCATGACAGAATGTCAATGTGTTACACTTTGTCTCTTTGTTAGTAAACTATCAAATTATCAAAGAATTCTAACAGCATCATGGCACTACTTGTAACTTGTGTACTCTTCATCATCCCTCTGATGAGAATGTCATCTAAACAACAAACAGGCACTGTTACCTGTAAGAGTTGTGTTCAGGTCACCTTCCAGTATGTCCAGAGTGACTTCACTATAAAGTCATTATCTAAATGTGTTTAGGAGAAAACTCACAGGATTACAGAAGTGTAAGGATGGAATGGACCTGAAGACATCAAACATTTATTATTTTCTGTCACAGTGTTCATGGTGTCTTAAAAAAATCTTAAATTGCTTTTTATTTCCTAGCAAAATCTGGGATTCTGAGTAGAAGGATTAAGACTTAAGCTGGTAGACTTTGACTACCTACAACACTGGCTGAAATCCTGTTATGCAGTTATGCAAACAGTGTAACTTTTAAATGCAAATGGGCATAAATTAAAAAATCTCATTTGCATTACCTGTTGCATGCTGGGTTGCACAACTTGGTATGCAACAGATAATGCCTATGGAGATTTCTTAACTTATGGCAATTCTCTTCCAAACATTACCTTCTTTGTGTAATATCAAGACTTCAGGCACTGTATACATTCCCAACATTTTTTGGCATCTTGACTAATACTGAAACAATTCTTTGTCAGCTCCAGTTGAGCTGCAAAGAGACAACAGGCTGGTACAGAGCACCTCCATGTAGGAACTAGAAAGTATACCAGAAAGAATGTGCTAAAATGCCTTCTCAATAGTCAAAAGGCAAGTTCTTGGGATTTCTGCCTCTAAACATTTTACTAGGCTAGTCAATAAAAGAAAAGCAACACTTGAACTGTGAACTTCTAAAACAGGAAATACATATTCTGTAGCACAGTGGTTTATAACCGTGAGTCTCCAGATGTTCTTGCACTACAGCTCCCAGAAATCCTGGCTAGCACAGCTAGCGGTGAAGGCTTTTGGGAGTTTTAGTCTAAGAATGCCTGGGGACCTAACGTTGGGAACTACGACGTAGCACCATACCAGATGAAAGACACCTGCCCTCAAATCAATACAATATGAAATAGAAAAGTTCTTTTTATGATGTGCCAGATGCAGATATAAGGACTTTCATGAATTTCATGGTGAGAGGTTTTTTTAAAATAAGTTTCCTGTTTTCATCATAAATGTTCCTATTATGAGATCATTTTCTCATAACAGGAACATTTTTTGCTTGCCCTTTACATTCCCAAGGAATTTTTGATAAGTACACATTTTGCTAAATAAACTGTTGCCTAGATTTCCTCCCTTTGTGCTCTGAAAAATATACATACAAGTTTTTTTTTTTTACAATAAGGAACAAATCTCACCCTTGACTTCTGGGATCTTCCCACTGTGTGATGCGCGTATTATGATTCACAAAATACACTCTGCCATTGCTGTCTGTCCTCTTTTCTGAAAGGACAAGAAGCATTAATAACACAATACACAGACACAGTTTTATGTTAATGTCAGTGCTGCCTCCAAAGCATTATTCATGCAAGGATGCTCAGATGATGGTTATATCCTGTCCTCCTCATTACTATCACCCTCTGCACCCCTAAAAGGTGTTCATAACCGTTAGAACCCTCCTGAAAAGAGGGTTTAGAGATTGCTGGGTCTGAATTAGAAAAAAAAAATGTATTTCTATTAAATGTAACCAGGTAAATAGTTGGGTCAGAGATCTTAATCAAGCCATACTCGAGTCAGTAATTGCAAAAACCTTACCCCATCCATGTGGCAGGGGACCAAGAGGATCAAATTCTTTGTTCTGTGTGAAGTCTTGATTCTGCAATCACAGGAAGGTACACTATAATACAGTATTTGACACTCTACGCTGTGTATTCATCTACATCACTGGTTCTTAATCTTGGGTTACTCAGGAGTTTTGGACTGAAACTCCCAGAAGCCTTCACCACCAACTGTGCTGGCTGGGGTTTCTGGGTGTTGCAGTTCAAAAACATCTGAGTAACAAAGGTTAAGAACCACTGATCTACATGATAAAGAATTCAATTACATTACTACAACATTACACATAACTATGACATACTTCTTAACAAGATTCTCTTTCCTTAAGAATTAATTTAGATGACAGTCTTACCTCTTACAGAGGTTTAAAATTTTTAAAACAAGCTTCACTCAGACATCTCAGAAGCACAGACATACAGTATATGGAATTAAAATGGAAAGTCCAAGCCTGAAGCTGTTGGACGTTTTATTTCCACATTCCTTCCATTAGCAATGTGAAAACCATGGGCTATGGTTGCACAGTGGAGAGAAGAAAGTATTTCCTATATGAAGTATGCACTTAGCAACCTTAGATACATTGATCAATGTGTGACAATGCATGAGAGACCAGGATTCTAGGCTTTAAGAATGTCTTACACAAGATAGTGACATTGACACTACTGATCTCTGTCTGAAAACTATTTAAAGTTCCTGTTTTAATAGTGAAAGGGACATAATTGTGATGAAATAAGATGAACTATGTGTCCTTTGTGTAAGATCCAGCATTACAAGGCAGATATCGATATAAATTCAGTGTTATTTGCTGTTAATAGTGATTGTCTGTTTATTCTATTCTGGAGCAAAACCTGAGATTTGGGCTCCAGGATTACAATCCTAAAAGGCTCAGTCAAAGCTTGTCTATATGAGGCTATTCACTGAACAATTCTTACTAATAATCTCTGCACTTGGCTACATACTGCTCATATTGTTCCAGTGTAGTTCATACTGACTGCTTTCAACTGGTAGAGTAAGAGGACATCTGATGCATAACATTCTGGGATACAGGCATTTTCAAATATAGGGGACTGTTTCCATTTACATTCCTCCGCTAACAGAAGGATCTCAACCCAGAGGAGGCTTCTATTAGTAAAATGAGGAGGGAAATAAAGCTTTCCCATTCTCCCTCCTGCACACCACTGTGTCTTCAATACTTGCTTAAGAGGATGGGGAACATTTTGAAATAGCACAGGGCTGGAGGGAGAATAGCAAAATTGCTGAAAATCTCTTCTTCCTGCTTCACCAGTAAAAACCTTAATTGGATCAGGAATCTTCCTGTAAGCGGAAGATTGTCACTGGCCAAAACACAGCATTACTTTAATATTCATGTACTAGGATAAAACAAAAATACGGTATACACTTAATGAATCTGGGTTATGTTCTGAAACTAGTTATGAATTCCAATGTTTTAAGGATTACAGTAGTAGTGGTTTCAATTACTGTATACTTTTTGCCTTTCCTGATTCTAATTAAAATTCCAAATCCTACCCACCCATTAAATGAGGGCAGCTTTCTAACAACCAGAGCATATAACTTCCACCAACCCACTTCTCTGCATCATAGTTCAATGAAAAACAACATGAGTTTAAATTTTTTACCCATAATATATTTTACTGGGCAGGACAAAAAGTTACTGCAATAGCAAAAAGCAACAGATTTGGTTGGACTTTTTAAAAAAATATTTGGCTGAAGTATACATAACAAAATGGCTACACTGTAGATCAAATTTTGCAAGACAAATGTGACTTGGGAAAACTCAGTAGTCCTGTTCTAGCACATATTTGTTAAGAAAACAATCAAAGTTATGTCTTAAACTGTTTAATAAAGATAAAAGTGAATGGTATTCATATAAACAAATAATTCCTTAGTCTATTTAGATTTTACTTTATTTTCTTTTAAAGAGGTAAGCATATTAATCTGTTCCAGAATGTACTATCTAAACTACTCAATCAATAAATTTTTAAGACTAACAGATTTCTTCTATTGTAAGCTTTGATTACAGTCCACTAGAAGAAGTGGATTTAAATCCACAAAAGCTCACAGTGAAACAAACCTGTTAGTTTTATAAGTGTTGCAAGACTTTTATGTTGCTGTGTTTCATTATACTCTAATTTTTGATGTTTTCAAGGCTTAGCCAATTGTTATTGGGAATCTAAGGTCAAGAATAGAGACAGCACTGTTAAATTAATTTGTATTAGCTAATGGTTTGCCAGTATGTCTGCAAGACATTAATTTCAGCCCAGTCCTCAGTGTTCTCACCCCATATATGAACCTCTGATTGAACTGTTGCATAGCTCCTTGAAGCTGGCTCCGTTGAAGCTGCCATTGTTCATAATTTCGGACAGATTCCAAAGTTGGCCGCTGCCAGGTTGTTGTTCTGGTGAAATGGTCAACATAATAAATCCGCCCCATGTTGTCAACTCGGCGCTCCCAGCTAAAAAACACACAAATTATTCAAATGCCTGTAAGGACCTCAAAGTAGTTTACAGTCAGGGTCAAGAAGATGAAAATATGAGAGTTTCTGCAACACAAATGTCAAAGTAGGTCAAGCATAATCAATCCTATTTTGCTAGAAAAGTCACCATCCTGTTTCTCAGTTTCCATAAGTTTTATCAACTGATAAAACCAGGGATGATCACCATTGGCTATAACCCTCCAGTGCAATTCTGACCAGATCTAAGTTAGCATATCCTATGTGAAGGATCATAGAAACAACACACTAACAATATATGGAGCACCACAAGCTGCCCACTCTGGATTAAAATGTCTGCATCCTAATTATTCCTCCAGAACTTACGGTACCTTATTTGAAGTACCAAATGTTAAGATACACCTATCCCCATTTTGAGGTGCACTACTATGTACAGGTGTTTACATGAAGCCCTATCCACATGTCCTTGATTGGTTTTGCTTCTGAGCGAGGAAGTGTAAAGCAACAGAGGTAGAAAAATGCTTGCTACATAAAATATAGCATATGTCATACTAATCCCATTGTCCCTGTTTTGAAATAGTACAAATGCCTGCAGTTTGTGGTGTAGCTGGCCACTTCATGGCCTACTGTGGTTGAAAATTCTACAGCTAGTCACAGTTCAATGTACATCTATCAAGGCCCAAATTAGACGTCACGTTTTGACGACCAAACCACAGTTCAACACTCAGGAAAATTTGAATGGCAAATCTGAACTGACACTTTCAAACTTTTCTAATAGATAAAAATAGTGATTGACTCACCCCGGTGGAAGAGGTTCTGGCCTATCCCATGTAGTTCTTTTCTCAACATGATCTACATAATACACTCTGCCATGCTGATCAACTCTTTGTTCCCAGCTAAAAAGATATAAACCACATGGAAAACTGCTCAAATCTATTCATGTTATGGCTTTGTTCTGGTACTTCTATTTCTAAGAGGTCACTTCAGTTTTCAGCAATTTGTATACAAGACTGTCACAATGCAGCATCTAATTAATAAAAGGCTATTTTCAAGCACATTTATTTCATGTAATAAGGCCTCCATCTAAATCTGAGAAAGCTGTTTCGGCTTTAGATAAGTTTCTGGTGTCAGCAATGGACTGGATTACAGTAAATAAACGAAAACTTAATCCAGACAAGACAAAGATGTTCCTGGTCAGTTGAAAGACAGATCAAGGAATAGAGATGCAATCTGTGCTGGACGGCGTTACACTCCCTCTGTACACAGGTACAGCTTGGGGGTGCTCCTGGATTCATCTCAGAGTCTGGATGCCCAGGTTTTGGATGTGGCTAGGAGTGCATTTGCACAATTAAAACTAGTGCACCAGCTGCATCCCCACTCTCATACTATTGCTTATCACTATGTTTTCTCTTTCACAGGGATTTACTTATTTATGAAACTTTCTCCATGCACACTTAGCTCATCTCTTATCTGATCTCTCATGCTATTCCTCCTTATTAATGTCTTTTTTGTATTCTTTTATTATTCCCTATTTCACTAGCTAACTATGTGATCAAGTTTTACTTTAGCTCTTATAGAGCTTTTAAAAATTCTCACTTAGCAACTATAAAGTTATTTTATTTCTGATTGGCACTTAACGTGTTTCAGGTACTTTCAGAAATGAAAGGTGAGGTGCAGAAAACAGTGTTTTAGGTGAAAAGTCATGCAAGAAACTTACCCAGGTGGAAGAGGGCCTTGACTGACTGTAGAATGTGGTTGTGAAGCTGGAGTTACTGGCTGAACCTGTCTAGATATTGGTGGTGTAGTCAAAGGTGCTGCTGCAGGAACAATGGTTCCTCCTACTGCTCCATCAGAGCTTGGTTCTGATGCTACATTTCTTGCAGTTGGCACCAGTTCTGCACTAGCCCCTTCTGATTCTGTGGAAGAAGAGCCATTGATACATGCTGCAGAGAACACAGAGAAAGAATACAGAAATGCTTGTTTTTACTCTAATTCTAAAACTGCAAAATATGAATCTTAAATAATCTAGCTGACACATTAAACTACCAGACTTTTTTTTTAAAAAAGTAAACAATAACAAGAGCTGCTTAGGTACCATTTACATAAAAATGATCTGAATACATTTCAGGCACTAAATGGCAAATAAAGAAGAGTTGCACTCAGAATTTTAGCTATTTAATTTAAAGTTTAAAGACTAGCTCACTGTTCTCTGCTGTGACTCTGTATTCTGATTCTGAGAAAATTATAAAGGGATTTCTTTGGCAGCAATTCCCTTCTTTTGACCACAGAAAGCCCGGAAGTCTCTGAATAGAACATTCCACAAACCGTAGCCTCAGTGGGAGTCATGGAAAACTACTTCAATATTTGCTATGAAGGAAAGCTTCCATAATTTAATTGGGGACTAACGTGCATTCTCTATAAAACATTACAGCATACTTCTAGGTAGCAATTTTAGAATGTATTCTTGAAGATCAGAAAGAGAGAGATCTTATGTCACTAACACAAAAATTATGACTTATGTCAAAGCTGTTAATATTCTAGAATATTCTAGAAAATAGATCTAGATTTTTAAAAATATATGTACAGTGGTGCCTCGCAAGACGAATGGTTTTTGTGATTGTGTTCGTGACTTGCAAGACGATGACTTCTATGGCCGTGCTTTGCAAGACAATTTTTTCCCCCACAAGGCCGATGCCTCGCAAGATGAAAATAATTCATTCATCTTGTGAGATCTCCCATAGGAATGCATTGCAATGTATTCCTATGGGAAACCACTTTTCGCAAGATGAAAATTTCGCAAGACGGTGCTACTCGTGGAACAAATTACTTTCGTCTTGCGAGGCACCACTGTACTAATGTAGTGGGCAGGTTACATAAACTTAAGCAGAATTAACTTTGAATTCAAACGTTCACATTGGTGTACTTACCAGATGGAGCAGAAGGCCTCTGTGGAGTGGGTGGAGGTGGTCGAGAGGGTCTGGGAGGTCTAAGTGGCTTAAAACCTCCATTTGCAATTAACGGAGAATCACTGCCATTAGCTGTCTTGTTTTCATTGGACCCAGTGGACTCACTGCTTTCGAGACCATTTGCATTATTTCTTTGCAGGAAATCACAGTAAGAACTATTGTGAAGGATTGGAAGATGGGACTCAAAGTTAAAACATTTTTTATAAATATCCTTCCCACTTGAAGCATAGTCACATATTACGTTACAAATACATGTACCCAAATTCTAAAAGATGTTTTGAACCTCTGCTGTTTTAGAATTACTTATAAATTTACTTAAATGCACATATTCTAAGGATATGAGAACCAAGGATCTTAGTGGCTCATAATTGTCATTTCAAATATAAGGAAGGTATGGCAATCCCGCAATTTGGCTCCCAAATTCCATCTCTTCCCTTGATTCCTATTATCTCTACTCTGAACCATCTGGCATAGAGAGGGAGCAACAACAGCTGTAGAGAGACTTAGGGAATTAGTTTATCAAAGTTTTGACATCCATAGCCTTTTGAATATATATGTTTCCCAGATATACTGTACTTGAAAGTGATGTATCATGTCACATCTTGCAGGCACAACTGACATCAGAAACTAGAGAAACACAAGTAATAAGGTTTGGTGGCTAATGGCAAAAGGTGGAGGAAAAAGGAGGATTGTAAGAACAAGAGATGGTTTTAGAAAATCACTGGAGATGAGTAAGAACCAGATTCCATCATGTAATACACTCTATATGGGGCTGCCTTTGAAAAATGTTTGGAAACTTCAGCAGGTCCAAAATGCAGGCGTATTGCTAACTGAGGCTGGTCACAAAGATCACATAACCTTCTGTTACAAATGGTCCACTGGCTACTGATCCATTTCTGGGCTGAATTCAAAGTGCTGATTCTAACCTATAAAGCCCTAAATGACTTTAGGCCCAAGCTATCTCATCTCCTTTTGTGACCTGCTTGACTGTTAAGATCATCAGAAGCCTTTTTCTTGATCCTGTCACCTTCACAGGTGCATCTGGTGGAGGGGAGAAGGCCCTATTTCTACTGTCCTTCCACAAACAGGATTTCTCTTCAGGTGAGCTTTATCTGAGTGATTGGCCTCAGAGAGGTTCTTAAATGGATGGTTGCACCTTGCTGCTTTGAATGTGTTTTTGGTGTTGCTTTTATCTTCCATTTTTTAGTGTGGTAACTGTTTGATTCCCTTTAGTTATTGTATACTCACTGTTTGAGCTTTTAATATTGGCTTTTAAATCATACAGGCTGCCTTGGGTCCTTTTTAAGGAGAAAGGCAGGGTAAAAATATTTTAAATAAAATAAATCATATTCTGAATTATATTGTCAATTATAAATCTACCCATAGAATCAAAATTTTGCTGTAATCGAAACTACTGCTTCTCTGAGAACTTCTTCCATTTACAGAGGGAACAATTTTTATCTAGTCTTTCTTTTGCAGCTTCCCCCCATCTCCTATGCTGTTCCAGAGAGTTTCCTAACCATCCAGGGCTTTTCAGGCAGTATGGGGGATTGCAGGAAAGGAGAAATCAACAAAATTATTGCCACATCCTCTTCTTCCAATGTGAATGGAACTTCACTGAGCAATATCTAAACGTATTTGTTGTCTTTGATGGAACTTTCTCACAAAATATGTGCATAAGGAAAAGATATATTTTTTTTAAACTTTTGGGGTGATGGTGAAAAACATGTGCAAGATCCTGGAGAGGAAAGAAACCAGTGAGAGGATCTAAAGAAGGCAGAGTAGTCATTAAATGATCATACATAGCCAGACTGACAAAAATGTGAATAATTTTGGCAGCAAGATCAGCAGCCATGAGTACACCAAGATGGGACAAAAGAAGACTGTTGTATTAGAAGTTTAAACATAATGTCTCTAAACACATATTCAGACACATGGGAGTATTGTATTTGACTGTTTAAAATTATCTGCAGTATGTGCTTTCACTAATTCAATGTTTTTTTTTTTTTACTTTTAAGGAATTTATACACAAATAATTTTTTAAAACTGGGCCTATATTGTCAAGGTATTAAGATGTTCAGCACTCTTCAAATTTCTAAAACTCTGAAGGTAATTTTATGCCTAAAATCACTTCTAGGCAATTCTAATATACAAAATGAACACACTGCTATGTCCAAAATATTAATTATCACCTGCAAACTTGCAGGTGTGGTAAAATCATCTTACCTTGCTTCATTTTTTCTTCTGGAGCCATCATTCTGTGTGGGGCCTTTAATATTAAGCATAAGGAAATAAAATTTAACATTTGTTTAAGCTTCCAAAGAAATGTAAGCAATGAAGATGTTCAGACCTATTTGTTAAAATGCATACATGATTTTTAATTACTTCAAAAGACAGTAAGAATCCAAACTTTCCATCTTAGATCCCATAGCCAACATACACACAATTAGGGGACAGATGGAGTTTTTATCATTTATCTTTCTAAACTTAACTAGCAATGCATCTAATTATCCAAAAGAGAGCCCCCACTCATATCTACTTACACAGACTCTAAATTCATCATTTAAAGCTCTGGTCCACATGCTACCACCAAATAAGGTGAAGCTGTGAGAACAAATATTTTATTAATCATATATTCATCAATGACCAACCAATATATGGTGCTTGATATTAAGATACACTTACTACATATGAATTTGCTTGGTTATGATCTTTAAGCCTGAAAGTGTGGTTTCATCAGTTACACTTGGGTAAGGATGACAGTTGACTGTTAGGCATACATAAGAGGACCTTGTCATTTGTGTCTGGGAACAATGTCAGAGAAAGGAAACCACAACCTTGTAACCACGTAAAGAGTTCAATTACTGTATATATGCAGGAGAGATATACCAGTAGTCTGTTTTTGAATGTGCATTTGCACTTAAGAGACTTTTCAAATCTCTCATTGTTATATGCCTTCTTGGTTGCAAATCAAATTAAGAGGAACTTGTTATTGATACTTTATAATTTTATAACAGGGTGATTGGGAAAGTGTTCTCAGAAAGGTTCATCTGATGTTACTATCCTTGAAATCACAAGTAAAGACTATTTTGCCTTTCTAGGATTTTATGACTGTTTTCTGGTGTTTTGGAGTTCTGATGCTGCCTTCTGTCTTACTTATGATTTCTAATACTGGTGCTATGGGGGAAGTTAAGATAGAAGATGCATATCTGAAAAGTGGTATACAAAACTATCCAAAGCTATAAACATAAACTGATAGTCTGGTTTCTCTTCAGATCGCATAAATCTTTTGACTGACTGATAGTGCTGATGTAAAGAGTATGTAAAAGTGATGGCTTTATGATTCTAAGGAAGAGAATACAAGAACGTTTTAAGAAAGCTGATAAATACTATAAATAACTTTGGAAATTGTTATGGAAGTTTAAAGGGGAATTAAAACTGAAAAGAGAGAAATACCTCTGATTTGAAAAAAAGATCTCTACTTCTTTATCCAGTGGAGATATGTCTTGTCATACATAACCAATTATTCTTAAGGTTAAAGCAAGATATGAAACTAGCATTATGTCTAAATGGTTAATGTTTGTTTTCTTCATAGCACATTGATTTGACTCCTCAATGTTTTTGTATTAAAAAGATAATAATGTATACAAAATATATATAATCAGTTAGTTACAGAATGAAAACAGTACATGTTACTTACTTTTTAAGGCGGTAGCATCACCATTAGTCAGAAGCTCAGGATCGACTTGCATGCCATCTAAACAGACAGATAACTCTCCAATCCCATCAGCTGGCTCTTTGTCACCATTAAGCACCATATTAACAACCACTTCTTCAACTATTAAAAACAAGATCAGGGAAATAACAATGGCTGATTTCTTAGTGTAATGAAGGATTAAATGTAGTTGCCAATAACAAAAAAAAAAAAATCATCTAAAAGATGTTAACATATGGTTCAATTTCACAGCTATACAGTATTTTAATTTAATTCAGTAAGCTTTGTGCATGCTGATCCATAAAAATGCATGGAACCCCCTTACCTAAAACAGGAAAGTAGAGATTTAGCTCTCACTTTTATATTAAACAGCATGTTTATAGTCAGCAGATGCACTGAGAAGTGGTACAAAGCCCACATTTACAGTAAAGGGTCAAAACTAAGAATATACAGTGGTGCCTTGCTTAGCAATCGCTCCGTTGAGTGACGAAATCGCTTAGTGACAGAGTTTTTGCGATCGCCAAAGCGATCGCTTTGCAATGGTCCCTATGGGGTTTTTTCACTTTGCAATGATCACGGGGAAGCGATGATCGCGAAGCGACCCTTTTTTAACAACTGATCGGCGGTTTCAAAATGGCTGCCGGGAAAACAAAATGGCCGCCCGCTGTTTTTCCTCGCTTTAGAGGCACTGAAAATGGCTGCCCCTATGGAGGATCTTCGCTTAAAGGTGAGTTTTTAGCCCATAGGAACACATTAATTGCGTTTTAATGCGTTTCTATGGGCTTTTTAATTTCGCTTAGCGATGAAATTGCTTAGCAACGTTTTTTCTGGAACGGATTAATGTCGCTAAGCGAGGCACCACTGTACCAAAGAATACACCAGTTACACCAAAACCATCATCACTAAAGCTATAGTAAACCCTTCCCAGACCTCCAGATATGTTCAATTACAACGCCCATCAGCACTGGTGGGTCAGATCGATACTGCAGCACAAAATAGCTCATGGATACCAGGCTGGCTTTGTTATTCATTTCTCAATTATTGGTGGAAGTAAATCTTACCCATGAATAACTTCACTAAGTGCAAGAATCCTTACATTTAATGCATCCAGGATAAACACACACACATCCCTTGTGAACATCAAAGAAGTCCCATTTCTCAAGTCAAAGTCAAAACACCTTCCAAATAATCAAAACAAATCTCTTGCTGAACTACTATTCAACAGCCAGGATATATACAGAGTTCACCAACACCAACACCATCCCAACAATCTAACAATCTTAAAACAGGGCTTCAGTGCAATCCACCTCAGCAGCATTGGCATCTTCTTCTGAACTTTCTGCAAAATCATTTTGTATTTCTTTTTGCTGTTTCTTCGCAAATTAAAGTGTCAATACTGATTACAAACATTACAGAAGATTACTGTGCATATCAAAGGGGTAAAAAATTTACCACAAAAAGTGTTAAAATGATATTTGAGAAACAGCTAACTGCTTTCAGTCAGATAAGTATGTCAGGGAAAAAAAAAAACAAAGTTGCAAATGTTACTTTCCAGAAACAAAATAGCAGAATTATTCATTTCTACACAAATGCCTGGTTTTCCTTCTTGGAAGCTGGGCTGAAATGTCAAAAGCCCAACATAATAACAGAGAAATGAACCTGTAACCCTTGTTCTACTTTCAGAATTTACAAAATGCTCACATTTCAGAGAGCTCCCAGAAGCTGAGGAATATAGGAGAATGAAGACATACAACACTGGAGTTTTTTGTAATATCAAGTAAATAGGCTATTGTCCAGCTAAATATGTGAATGTGGAAAGAAATATGGGTGGAATGCAAATCTGATGAGAAGTGTTTTCCAGTAATGTCAAAGCGCATTTTATAACGCGCTTAATATTTCATTCTTATATTTGTTGCACAAATATCACTCTGCAGAAAAAGATTAAATATCTGAAAAAATTTGTTCAGCATGTGTAGGTATAATGGAATAGATAAACTCGTTTCTAAGGTCTCTGAACATGTATTAAGTGATAGCATAGACCACAATGATCATCTTCAAACTTTTGAAGGTTAATTACTTTTTTCAGTTTGGAGGCTTTATGAAAAGTCTATTTTTTATTTAATTAATTTGCTTAAAATATTTTTACCCTACTTATCTCCTTAAAAGTACACAAGCACTTTGTTTTAAGCACTTTATAGAAGATTATCAATGTGTGAGAGATAACAATATGCCTGTCATATTTCTTAATGTAAAAACACTGATCTCTTAGAAAATAATGGTTATATGTTATGTGTCATCTAATAGGAACCAACCTCAGGCAACCTAATCAAGCATTCAAGACAACTGAGATATTTAAGGAGTGGTTTATCCGTTCTATCCCATTCCCTGTGAGTTTACATGTTTGAACAGGGACCTGAATACAGGTCTCCTGAGCTCTTGTCTGCCCCTCCCTCTGCTACATCATGCAGGGTATCTTAATGCTCATACAGAAACATATACATAGCTCATGTGGAATGATACTAAATCTACATATGCTGCTAACCACCACCACCTTATAACTGCAGAGCTGGAAGAGACCATATGGATCATCGAATCCACCCCTTGTCAAGGAGACACAGTAGTGAATCAAACTCCCAAACTCTAGCTTTAGCCAGATACCTAAACTTCTGAGCTATCCAGCAGTGCAAGAAAGATTTGGGTGGTCCACAGAGGAATAGGAGAGGAAAAAAGAAGCCCCACTTTGCTTTAAGTGAAGCTGTATGCAGCCCATAGAACATCATACTATATAATTAACATGCACACTTTTTGGCTTCTAGGAATAACTATTAGTTGTCTGTTAATACACTTTTCAAAGTGCATTAATGGACAGCAAAGAGTATTAATGGACACCTTAAGAATTTATGTCTCCTGTTTCACTCTGAAAAGGAACAAATGATCTCACACTATACTGAATAATATCCACTACTCATGGCTTGATTCTCATCATGTTCATATGCCTTTCATGAAAATTATGTTGTTTTGCATATGTCTCTGATCATACCCACATGCGGAAATTAAGGGTGAGACATGATGCTGAACAGAACACGCATTTCCAAAGAGAGTTTTAAAAATGAAAATAGCAACAGATGGGTCACAATTTCAGTCAGCACAAAAGCTCCCACTGGCACTTATGAGAACTTCTTGTCTAATACAAGCAGCACCTTTGGGAGGGGAGATTTCACTGGGATTGCAACAAGAGGAGGACTTAACACCCATTCCCCAACCCAATAAACCTACAGAAATAAAATAAAATAAAATTCAATGAACTGCAAGTGACCCTTTTAGGACTGCTGTGTATTTTGACCCTAAATGCATACATATACTTTTCTTAAATGAGAAGTTGCACCAAGCTCAGATAATGAATATTTTAATGAAAACTTTATTGAGTAGCATTGGGAAAAAGCTGCTCATTTCCCAAACTGTTGACCACAAAATAATACTTACAGCACAAATGGAATATATCACATTAAAAAATCCACATATTTTTAAAAATAATCATTACAAGATGTTCAGGTAATATGAAAAGTGCATCCAGGGAAATGAATTAAACTGCAGAATTCTCCCTAGAATAAGTTAGTTTAAAATATGGTTGTGTATGTATATGCATCCAATGTCCAAAACTGCAAATTGAATTTTCTAGTTTTTATTTTTTTATATACTTACGTTTCATGTTATTTGCTTTAAGTGTCTCAGGTATATCTAGAGTGGCACTTCCTAGTAAGACATCAGATTTCAGTGTCTGATGACTCCATACACGAAAATTTAATTTGCTGCGAGGAGAGACAATTCTAAAGAAATAGAAGCAATGTTAATACATGCTATCAAAATAACATTTTTAAATATTACTGAATTAGCCTTAATTTACAATGTTACAACTTTGTTTTTTCACATAATTTTTTATGTCTAATATTCAAAGCTAATGTAGCTTAACTGTAAATTGTATTTGAACATATGCAAGTGATAATTTACAGGTCTGGATAAGAGTTGTGTTCAGTTAAAAAATAAAATTAAAACTGGAATGTACTTCCTAAACATATCTATCCTCTGATCAGTACATTATTTCTAATCACTTCAGAAATTATTTTTTTAATGTATATACTGTATATACTTGTATCCAACTTAGATCAAAACAAGCTGTCTTATTCCAAACTATGGCAGCACGTGTAAACAGAAACAATAATACACTTTTAGGAAAGATTAATTCTTCACAGTCAATATGGTTGTACTGGCCTCCTTGACAGGAACTGGACTCAATGATCCAGAGGGTCCCTTCCAGGTCTGAAGTTCTGAGATTTATTTATAGACATTCACATAAAGCAACAGTTTTGAGTACTCTTAAGAACTGATTACAGTGGTGCCTCGACTTATGAATATCCTGATTTATGACCATTTTGAGTTACAATCAGCTCCGGCTGCAAAATTTTGCTTTTATTTGCGACCAGAGCTTCAAGTTACAAGAAAAAAGGTGGGGGAAAAGGCGGGGGATTTAAATTACTAATCGTTGGTCGGTGAAAAGGCTGCTTCTTTGTAGCTCTTTCACCCCAACGGTTAGAGAGTGTCGGAGGCGGCTTCGGACTGCCTGGTGCTGCTTTCTGCTTCTGAGTGAGTACATACAGGGTTTTGCAGGGTGGGTTTGGGCTGGGGGGATATGTTTCTATGCTGTGATTTTTTGTGTGTGTGTTTTGGCAATTTTTTCCCCAGCCCCAGCACGTTCCAATGGGCCTTGCTCTGTTTGTTTTGTGTGTATGTGTGTGTGTTTTTTTCAGCCCCAGCACATTCCGATGGGGCTTGCTCTGTTTGTGTTTTGTGTGTGTGTGTTTTTCAGCCCCAGCATGTTCTGATGGGGCTTGCTCTGTTTGTTTGTTTTTTTGGTGATTTTTCCCCCAGCCCCAGCGTGTTCCAACGGGCTTGCATTTTTTGGGGTTTTTTGATGATTTCCCCCCCCCGCCCCCAATGCATTCTGATGGGGCTTGCATTTTTTTGTTTGTTTTTTCCCCTGGCCCCGACGTGTTCCAATGGTGGATTTTTTTTGGGGGGGGGTAATTTTTTTTAACTGTCTGGAATGGATTAATTGCATTCCAATGGGAAATGGTGTGACCATTCAAATTACTACCATCTTCTGGAACGGATTAAGTTCATAAGTTGAGGCACCACTGTATATTATAAAGATGCAATTTTTAATTCACAGTAAATTCCAGATTTCACAGGCGTGGTTGTATGCTCAGAAGCAGATTGAGGCAATCTTCTAAGATCAGTATACATTTCCTTTTCCCATGTTTCATGATCAAAGTATCTCCCCCACCAGGTAAGTACACTTTTCCCATGCTTTCGTGTAATTAAAAAAAACACCCTCTTTTGTTAATTGTGTCACGATATATGTGCACATTTTTCTTCTCTATTCATACCATGTAAAATGTGACTCAGATATGAAGGAGTGTAAAGTTTATTAGTTTTACACACTGCAGCTTCCTGGGCCTCCCTTTCATACAATATCTCTCCTCTAAACCTCACTCATGGGGATCAAAGGACCCTCTGGTATTGCATCCAACATAATTTAAGGTGCTGCAGTCAGAAACAAATATTTATTTATTTATTTATTTATTTATTTATTTATTTATTTATTTATTTATTTATTTATTTATTTATTTATTCATTCATTCATTCATTCATTCATTCATTCATTCATTCATTCAACTTATATGCCGCCCACTCTACCCAAAGGTCTCTGGGCAGTTCACAATTGAAAAACAATTAAAATACAATAAGATAAAACGATTAAAACACAATTAAAATACAATCTAAAAATTGCCATCAGGACCCACAGTTGATGTTATTTCAATTAAAAGTCTTCTGGAACAGGAAGGTTTTGACCTGGAGCCGAAATGTCATCAGTGTCAGCGCCAGACGAATCTCAGTCAGGAGAGCATTCCATATTCCATATATCTCACATACTATCTTAAACAACTTGGGTAGAATCATTTAAATTGGGAAAATGTTCTTAAATAGACCTAAACAGTTTCAGAGACTGAGTTCCCTAGTGAAAGATATTGGGAATATTGAGAGCATAAATTTATACCTGCATGAATACACATACTCCACTACAAGTATGACATTTCCCCCAGAAAATCTCAGTGCCAATATTCATCTTATAGCCCTAGCTTACTGCACTTTAACTATTACTTGGAATAATAAGACAAAGCAAAGAACATTTCCAACCTACACTGTAAGAGGTTGCTTCCATTTTGGACTATTTGTATTGTTGCACTTTTCTGTTTTCTTGGACTGTCCATCAACTGTGACTTCTACATAAGGGCTGGGTCCAAACCATTTGTTCTTGTTTTCTTTCAATTTTGCAGAAATAACTGTTGAATGTAAGAGAATGCATAAAGGCTTTGCTTGCTTTAATGATGTTAGAAATCATCAATATTACCTAGCATGGCACAGTATGCAATCACAGCTGAACTATACTGATGGAAAGACACAGAAATACAAAATCATTTTATTCAGGTATGACATCTACAGTGAACCGAATATTTTCCCTTTCAATCAATTCATTTCACAGAAAAAGATGAAATAATGATCAAATTTAACCATTCAAGTTTTTAAAATATAAAATTAGATGAAGGAGCATCTTGCTCTAGAATTATTTATTTATTTAGCTTATATCGTGAGTAAATCTTTTAAGTAACTATTTTTAAAGCACTATTCAGTGGAGCTTGAGAGAACAGAAACTGATCTCCACCTTCTGAGTTGTCCAATACTTGCCTGCAGTATCTGAAAGGTACAAGCAAAACAAACAAGCAAAAAAACCCCAACCAAACAAAAACAGCATGTCTACCAGTCCCAGCCCACAGTCACCACCAGATAACATGAATCCATAATTGATATTTTGAGGTAATTCTGCAGGACACTGACTTCTCACTAAATAACTATATTTTACTTTAAACTAAAAGTTGCACCATCTTTTTAGCTCTTTTGACACATGTCTTTCTGTTATACTATAAAGTCCATAATTTGTACTACAGTGGACCCTTGACTTACAGACGGCTTGACTTACAGACTTTTTGAGTTAGACTTCTCTGGCCGCAAAATTTAGGTTTGACTTACAGCCTGAGAATTGACTTACAGACCAGAAAAAAACCAAAATGAAACAAAAACGGCCTGTTACGGGATTAATCGGTTTTCAATGCACTGTAGGTCAATGGAGACTTGACCTACAGGCTTTTTGACTTGAGAACCGCCTTCCAATGCGGATTAAGTTCTCAAGTCAAGACCCCACTGTATTTCAAAGCAGTATTCATTATAATACCACACCACCTTTGAAAAAGTAGCAGTATTAGCAGCAACAGAATTTGAATCAACACTGACGTCACTGCTTCAATTTGATGGTAATATCACCACACCAGTTTAAAATAGCACTGAAAGAATTGTCAGGTCTATCACTTCAGTTATAAAAATGCAAGAGAAAATCAGTAGTTGTCCTTTATGCCTAATGTAGAACAGTGATCAGTTTGTGATTTAAAGCAGCAGTTCCAATGATACACATACTGCAATTTTGGGCATAAAACTGATCTTGGCCAGGCTGAAGGTCTTCATAAACATTACTGTATTCAGAATGTTCTCACTTTCAATCTCTGTAACTTCCTTCAAATACTATGTACTGTCTCATACTGATACTAGTAGCCACAGATTACCTTTATGGTATATTGCCTTGCTGTTAGTAACTTTGGACATTTCCAGTTTTTAGTAAGCCCCCACTTTCCCAGCCCCAAACAACTGCCACTCATGGGCTCTCTCCTGCCAGGGATTATCATTATCATCACCATTCTGAGCGTAACTTCTGCCCCTCCCCTTGTTACCAGCATAAATAAATACAATAATAGAATTACGGTAAATATATAGATAACCTGCTCACAAAAGTGGATGTTTTGCTTCTATCATAATGCAAATGAGGTTCTTTTAGAGGAGTGACTGGTGGAATATAAAATATTAAAGATTGCTAATAAATTATTTAAGACATAGTGAAAAGAAGTCTGATTCTATAAAATGAACATTCAGCAACATAAAATATTTCTCTTCAGAAATGCTACCACTGGACCTAAGCAGACAGACAGAAACCGTACTGTCTGCCTAGGTACAAAATTAAAATACTCTTAAGATGCAAATAAAACATTCAACAGCTAAAATGTGGCAGGGAACAGCCAAGTAACATAATTAGGGCTCGGTCGCCTCTGCATGATGGAGTAGATATATCTGGCTGTTACCAGGGTAAGTTCCTTAATAGCGCTACCTAGGAAGTGTCAAATTTTTCTCAGGTCATCCCATCCAGAAAGGAAGGAAAGGAAAGTGCTCAGATAAGACAGGCAGATATCCTTATACAAGATACAGTAAAACAACATATGCTTCAAGGATTCAACCACTCCGTGGCCACAAAGGCAGACTCTCAGTTCTGTGGGTAAACCCGTATACAGTATCTGCCCCGTGCTAAGTTTGAAGGTACAATGTTTCACCTAGCAAGGGTGAATGCCCAAAGGTCTTGTGGATGCTCTAAAACAGTGGTCCCCAACCTTTTTAACACTGCAGACTGGTTGGGGAAGGCAGGGCACCCCCTGCACTTGCATGCATGTGCGAAGGAGTGGGGGGTGCTCGGGGGGGCACTTGCATGCATGCGTGAAGTGGTCGTGGGCATTTGTCAGGGATGTGCGCACTCACGTGCATGTGCAAAAGGGCTGTGTGGGGGGATGCGTGCAGGCGTGGGTGGGAGATCTGTCTCTGAGGCCACAGATCGGCACAGGGCCACAGACCGGGGGTTGGGGACCCCTGCTGTAAGAGATAGAGGTAATTCGTTCTTCTGCCATGGGAGAGGGGCAACTGAAAATATAGCGGGGAGCAGACCCTTTGTGCAGCGCTAAGCAGGGTTTGCCCCTCAATATCCAGAAGTCTACAGTATTTTTGATTGTATGAAATACCTGGGGTAGGGGTATTGAATTGAGAAGATCTGGTGACTACCCCAGGGTCTTGATTTTCTTGAGAAATAGGGTCATACCTTTTGGAAATACACTGTCAGAAAGCAGTGCTTGGAATAGCATGTCCTAGGCTCAGAAGAAACATATACTCTGCCCATGGCTATACACCTCTCTGGTTCCAAATTATTCAAATTCTAATGTTCTATTTTAATGCAAAGTTTACTTAACTCCACAAACTAGCCTTACATCTACTCTATGATTCTGCACAAGCATCTCACAATTTACAAAACTATCTATGGCCTTGCCCACACTCCGCTCTTTCTGCTCATCCAGCTCAGCCATCCATGCATGTGTTTTACGTATGTAAGGGTTTGTATCTGCATACATGGTGACTGGAGCTGGCAACAATTGTACAGCAGTTGATAGTTACAAAGGATGAAATAATGTTTATGAAGGGTATTGTGAGTGGAAGTCTGTGTGGTTCCTGATCGCAGATTTTCTGTTTTAAAATCTTACACCAGCAACATTGGTGATTTTTTCAGAAACCATTTCCAACTTCAGTCCCAATATTCCTGAGTAATCTCATCCATTGCCAGTAAGCAATGAAAGCTGTGGGAAAGGAGGCAGAGCTCTTTAATTATAAAAAATTGCTGCGAGCAGGATTACTTTATAGGCAGCATAATTTTCAGGAATTAATTAAAGATTCATTTCCATCCTGCAGCTCCCATGGCTTCCTGATGATGAAAGGGATTACACAGAATACTTACGACAGGAGTCAGAAATGTATCTTTGCTGCTGTTCATGTCATCAGTCTTACATACTTAAAGTATGCAAACAGGAACTGAGTTTTACGTCACAGCAAATATCTGTCTGTCTAAAAACCAGGAAGTGTGTAAAGATATAAAGGAAAAGGGAAAAGCCTACAATTATACACTGGGGAAAATTGCAGTTTAAATACCATTCTTTTATTTTACTTCCTAACTTTTATTCTTTGATGGCTTTTTAAAAAAGATAAAACTATTTTTGATTCAAATCTTGCATATTATTTTTACAGCTATCATTCATAAGGTATTATATCCATGCTATGTATATATTGTCACCAAAGAAAACAAGGCTGTGTTTCATTAGAAACATTTTTACAGCTGCAATATGAAGCAGAACACTTACTGTGTGCCTGGGCTGGTGACAGGGACAGGCCATGGGAAGGAAACCCCATTCACATGTTTAAACAGCAACCCCAAACTCAGTGCAAGTGCTTGAGAGTTGATGTCATTTGTGCAGTGGCACAGGTTGGTAGAGAAAGTCTGCTAGTGATTAAGTCCTTTATCCGAAAACTACCTCTTTCAATGCTTCAGCACAATCACTTCTCTCACTTCCATTACATTCCTCTTGAAATTGAATCTTTCCTTGGAAGCCTTCAGAATAGCCCCAATTCCCTACTAAAGTATGTGCAACTGAAATATTCACATATTCTTCCCTTTTCCTTTCCTACAATGAAGGCCACTGTCTCGAATCTACAAGTCCTGAGTTGGGCTATTAATGATAGGATATTTTGGAGTTCATTAATTCATGGAGTAGCCGTTAAGTCAGAAGAGATGTGACAGCATACAACAGCTTTCTCTATTACCATTTCCTTTCTTCTCCTTATGCTTTTGCTTCCTTCTCTCTATTTCCAGACTGCAAGTTTGCTATATGGTTCCATCAACCCTATTATTTTAAAAGTGCCATGAATATATACAGCATCATATGAATCAATAGTAATAATACTATACCCATGCTCTAACTATTCCAATATTACTGTCTTTCCAGTAATCATTGGTATTTAGAAAATGCCTAAGCAAATCTGTTAATCAATAGCAGGTAACACTCTTGAATATGTCCTCTGGTTGTGCCCAGTCACAGCCTCTATATATAGTGGCCAAACAATTGAAATGTTGGCAATGGAAATGCTGTCCTCTGTTATCAAAGAATTAGGGACCTTACAATTTGTCCATCATCAAATGTGTTGATGTAGACGGCAACTGCATATGGAAGTTTACCTGGATATTTGGTTATCTTTCATAAAAGTCAACATTTACATATTTTTCAGACTTTGGGGCCTTTCCATCTTTTGTATCTGTTATTACTATTGTTCTATTCCACAAACCCCGTTTTTAGTTGGGTTTTAAAAAAATCCTTATGCATATACCTCTTCCATTGTGTTTTTTAAAACAAGTTTTAAGAATATGGGTAAAATGAATTATTAAAAAGTACTGCATTTGTGTGAAAGAAGCAACAAGGCAGCAACTGCATGATCTGTTATCTCTACTGGGGCCCAAAGGACTTCTCAATGGCTTTCAATACCATTAACCTTGGCATCCTTCTGGGCTGTCTCTCTGGGATGGGACTCTGAAGCATTGTTTTACAGTTGCTCTGGTCCTTCCTAGGAAAGGGTCACATCCATTGGCATTTGTAATTTTCTCAATGTTCAGTAAGAGAAAGGGATGTACAGTTTGCATACAGGCCTGTTCTCAGCACTTACAAGTGATCTGAAGCTGTGATTTCATAGCTAGTCCACTGACAGAGTCTGATCTTGATCCATTACCAGCCATATCCCAAGAAGGTACATGAACCTGAATGAAGAAACAAGAATTTCACTCTTATAATGAAAATGTCAAAGAAATTAGAGTTTCACTCTTATAATGAAAAGATCACAATTCAAATTTTTATGTCTTGTGAAACAATGCACCACCACATTATGAAAACTCCATATACAAATTAGAAGAGCAGAACTGAACTAGTGAGAGAACCTATGGTCAATTAAAAGACATTACAGTATACACATTTTGTCATCATAAAAAAGTTCCATGATTTATAAGGAACCATGAACTAAGCAATAGATTCCTAACAAGGTACATGATTCTTAACACAGATTCATAACAGAGGTCCAAGAAATCAACAGTACATGAAGAAAGCTTTGTTCCCATATTGAATATTAGAATGCCCATTTACTTTTCATCTAAAGGAAAGGATCACTACTGAATTCCAAGGGGTGGAGAATGAAAAAAATGTCCACAGGTACACAAAGTGGGTCAGAATTGTTAAGAATTCTGATATACTGATAATAAGCAAGTGTATGTGTGTACTACTATACTGCTTCAAGTTGACCCTGCTTCCTCCAAAAAGCAAGGGTGTCTAAAGTAACTAGGGACTTCCCAACCACAAACAGCTTAACACTAAATCTGAATCCTGCTCCCAACCTGATGTTTCTCTAAAAAACCAGAATCGTGAAACCTACTACAAAACTTAGATCTATCAGGTCTGAATACTTCAGGTGGCTAGTAGCTTTCTGTTTACTGTCAATGGAGATTTAGTGAGTTAACTCCTCCATACATTCTATTTATTGAAACGAGCCTAATCTGAATGTGACTTAGTTCAACACAGTAAGTCACAATCAGATTAGGCACATTGCATGTAATTCCTACTAGCGAAAAATGAACAAAATTGATTTGACAAATTCGTCTATAGTAGCTGTAACTACACTGATGTAATTATATTTGTATTTTGGTCACTCCTATATAGCTTTGCCATTGAAACAGAGTCACATCATTCCTCAAAACAAACTGTAATTCTAGTTAGGTGTCTGTTTCTCATCCGGCTCCCCAAACACACAAACAGTTTTCAGGACTCAGTACTTATGTTTGCTGTGTAACCAAATAGGGATACAAAGGAGAATCAACAAGTTTACTCATAAACAGATACTGTGTTTCCCCAAAAATAATACAGGGTCTTATATTAATTTTTGTTCCAAAATGCATTAGGGCTTTACTTTCAGGGAATGTTTTATTTTTTTCATATACAACAATCTACAGTTATTCAAATACAGTCATGTAATCTTATTATGCTTGCTGCACAATGGTGGAGAGTGGGGTTTCACTTAACTGGGGCTTATTTTTGGGTAAGGTTTATATTATGAGCAGCCTGAAAAATCATACTAGGGGCTTATTTTCAGGTTAGGTCTTATTTTTGGGGAAACATGGTAAATATGCACAGAGTAACAGCCTTAGGAAAACAAAAGGTTATGTTACAGGAAACATTTAATAAATGAGAACTACATATGTAATGATAAGACACCAACAGTAGAAGACTAATAGACAACAAGAGATCAACAGCAAAATTCGGTATGTGCCTACTCATACCATATTTCCCGTTTATGAGACGACCCAATGTATAA
This sequence comes from Pogona vitticeps, assembly GCF_051106095.1. Lineage (NCBI taxonomy): Eukaryota > Metazoa > Chordata > Lepidosauria > Squamata > Agamidae > Pogona > Pogona vitticeps. The sequence goes on from NC_135786.1 coordinate 32,571,753, forward strand.
GATACACACCCCTTTTCTAACCCCAAGTTAGAAAAAGCAGCGATCAAAGGACTCCCTTTTTGCTAAGCCTCGTGCCTTCTCAAAAGGCAGCGGTAAAGAACTGCCTTCTGTGTATAAAATGACCCTCAATTTTTTCTCAAATTATTTAAGGAAAAGGTGTTGTTTTATACACAGTAAGTGTTTCTGATAAGAACAGGACTCATCTCCAGGACTACACCCTAGATGAACTATGGACCTGTTTAGACTGGCCATTTTGGGTGTGGGATGGATTGCACTACAGAGGGGTTGTTGAGGTCTGGAAGAGGTGCAATGTGCCATTTGGCTTACTCCTCCCATCCCCACTGCAAACTACCCCCTGTAGCCCAATCAGCAACAATTATGTGTTTTCCCTGATCCTCTGAAGGAGGACAGGGAAAGTGGCTAATCTCCTGTGGTACAATCCATCAAAATAAAACATGATCTTCCCTTTTAACGGCACAACCCACCTAACACATCACAGGGCTGTCTCCTCAGCTAACTTCGCCTTCACTGTTATTTTGGTGAAGAATCCATGCATGAAAGCTAAACAAAGAGTGGTTTTGCATCTCAATGCATCGTACCAAAATGACTGTATGCCGTAGCCCTGCACCAGATAAGTGCATTGTACCTCTTTAAAGGAGGATAGATAGTTCTAAGTAGAAACCCAAGTGGACAAGATCTTTCATGTCAATAAGTGCCATATGGGTTCCATATACAATAACTACTGTATATGTCATCATGGACAGGCTCTAAGCAATCAAACCCAGAAAAACTACAGCTTTCTGCAATGATCTGAAGCAAGGATTTTCTTAACAATAATAAAAAATAGCAATGTGCCGTCAAATTAATTCTGACTTATTATGACCCTTTTCCAGGGTTTTTCAGCTAGAGAATACTCAGAAGTTGTGTACTATTTCTTCTAGACACACCCTGGGACAAGGCCACAGAGACTGGCTCTTCTCACTGGAGGCACAGTGGGGAATCCAACTCCCAACCAGATACCTAGACCACTGAACTATCCAGTCAGATTTTCTCAAAAAACTACCGTGGAAACACTGTTCCAAGGTACTGGGGCCCATAATCTACATGTGTAATAACAAATATGCTGTGTCACCATAGCTGGCTTGTTTTGGTCAAAAACTGTAGAACTTCTTGAAAAAGTGGATGCCAAGTGTAAATACATTTTCCCCCAAAGGTCACAAGTTAAACAATGTAATCTCATTTTAAAAGTTCCCTCTGCAGCCCAAATACAGGAAAACAAGCTTTTACTATTCTCAGAAATACAGAGGAATACTTTGTTTATGCAATTCAAACACAATAGGATGCAACAAATTGCTTAACTGAATATTATTTAGGTACCATTTACAATTTGTAAACCGTTGTATACCAGCCTAATTACGACTCAGTTCCACTAACTAGTGCTTTTAGATGATATACAGATAAAGACTATGACGCTGAGCCTTCCAAAGGACTTCATGTAGGTACATGTGTTTCCACTGTACTAGAGTGTACAGAGTTGTACAATAGAACTAAAAATAATTTTGATTCTGGCACATTGAACAACCCAAAGTTACTGTTCTTTGGCAGACTTAATACACATACACCATTATCCTGTTGCATAGCTCCATCTGCACAATGGGAATGACACCATCAGTGGAAGACTGCTGCTAAGTATGAAGTTCCTTTGAATATATTGATCACTGCAGTGGACTATATACACTGGGGATTGGCCAAAGAGAATTTGTCCCTGTTGGATAAGCTGAACCTCTCAATGGCTCTTGATACTATGGTATCCCTTCGAGTCATCTATATGGGATGGGACTTGGAGGCACTGTTTTGCAGTGGCTCTGGTTCTTCCTGGTGGGGCAAGCTCAGAGGGTGGTGCTGGGTGACTCCTGTTCCATTGTGTCCCCCATGGTATTTAAGAGAAACATGAAAACTGTTAAGAGAGGTTGTCCAGAGTTTTGTGTTCAGTTCTAACACCTAACTCTATTTCTCCTTTCCAACTGATTCCTGGGAAGCTGTTTCAGCCCTAAACCAGTGTCTCGGGTCAGTCATGGACTGGATGAGGAAAACAAGCTGATGCTTGATCCAGACCAGGCAGAGGTACATCTGATCAGGTGAAAGACAAATCAGGGAACAAGGATCCACTTTGTATTCAAAGCTCAGATTCCAAGCTTGGACGTACTCTTGAATTCATCCCTGAGCCTGGATGCTTATCTCTGCAGTGGCCAGGGATGTGGTTCCACAGCTAAAACAAGTGTGCCAGCTACACCTATTCCTTGAGAAGTCTGATCAGGTCATGGTGATACATGCCCTAATAACATCCTGTTTGAATTACTGTAATGTGCTCTACATGGGCTGCCTTTGGAAAGTGTTCAGAAGCTTCAGTGAATCCAGGAAGTTGTGGCTAGAATCCACACTGAATTTGATTAAAGGGAGAACATCAGCTACTAGTTCACTTCTGTGCACAATTCAACGTGCTGGTTTTAACGTATCTGTCCCTAAACGACTTGGGTTCAGCTATTTGTGGGACTGCATCTCTTCATTTCAACCTCCCTGCTCTAAAAACTTTGAGAAGCCTTTCTCTTTGCCTCACTGCTTTCAATTATACTGTTTTTACTTCTCAAAGTTCTTACATTTTGTAATTGTCTTAGTATTTATGATTTAAATTGTCTGTGTAAACCAACAGTTTAAATACACACAAAAACAGGTATATACCAAATAAATAAATAAATAAATAAATAAATAAATATTCCAATTTTGGGGTTTGTGTGACTTGCATATGATGGGACAGTCATGTGCACCATGCAACTGAAAAAGGAAGTCTTTAATTAATGATAATCTGCCATTAATGATGATATCATTCCACTGTTTGGGCAGAGCTGCACAATAGGATATTAGCCACTCCGGGAATAATTTAAAATTTTAATGTGGAAGTTTAAAATGTCTTTTGATTCCTGAAGAGGACTCCATCCTTTACTCCAACTGCTCTAATCTTTCAAATGAATTTAACAGCAATACTAGATTGCAATCCTAGGATTTCCAGGAGGGCATTACAGACGGCCACAGAATGTTGCACACTGTTCCCAGTCTGAGTGTATAGAGAGTGAGATTTGATCTCAGGTGCCAATATCTGCACAGTTCACAGCTGTCCTGGCATCTATAGAAATCAAAAGAAAACATTCACAAGCAGGACTGCCCTAATAAACATAAAAATTGAGACAATCAACATCACCATAAAACAACTGCAAAGCAATCCTAACAATGCATATAACTTCATCTAGCACATCATTGTACAACTTTCCTCTACCATTTTCACTTTATCAGTCAAATTCAAAAGGACAGTAACTCACTCACTGTTATTGTTATGTGCTGGCAAGTCAGAACTGACTTGTAGACACTAGCAACCCTAATAGGATTTTTTTAAAGTAAGCGAGATATTAAGAGAGTGGTTTTATCAGTTCCACAACACAAAGTGCGTTTCCATGGCACAGCCGAGAAACTGAGCCTAGGTCTGAGTCCATTACTCTACCTAATATACCAAACAGGTATCTGACTCACACACTATCTCACTATATTGTTATATATCTTCCTAATTCTACATTTGAGCATACTATGATTGCAATCCTATAAATGATTTCCTGGGAATGTGACCCACTGTGCTTAATAATAATCATGTGACATCAAGTCAATTCTGACTTACAGCAACCCTTTCCAGGGTTTTTTATGTACAGGGTGCTCAGAAGTAATTTACCATTTCCTTCTACTGGGGGCATTCTTGGAGAGTACAGCTTGTCCAAGGCCACATGGACTGGCACTTTTAGGATGCAAAAATGTGAAATTGAACTCCCAACCTCTAGTTCTGTAGCCAGATACCTAACTCATTCCAACCAACCCCCTACATAATAGAACTTAATTCCATTTCTTCCTCAACTCTGTTAACAGGATGCTACTGTTAATAAAATAGACGATAGGAGATGCATAATCATTTCAAGTTAAAATCACAAACTTTTCAGTCATATCTTTTAAAACAACTGACAGCTGCTTATGCATCCAGAGGTTGATAAAAAGAATTTTTATAAGAAAGCATGAAAAAATAGAATTATATTCTATTTTTTAAAAGATGGTAATGTTATCTTATCATGCCTAAAGAAGGAAAGTGTCTTTTGAACAGACCCAAGGAATCTGGAATTTCTCTACACTGAACTTCTTAGAAATCTCTGACATTAGTGTCTTCCTATATAGAAATGAGAGAAGAGTCTAAATAATGCAATGAAATGGAATGACCAGAGGAAGCTACATGTTATACTGGTGCTTGCATCAATTTTCAAAGGCTTTCTTCTTCTTAACTGGGACATAAAACTACCCATTAGTTTCTTTTGTTAGACCTGTTAGACCTGTCTTGCAGGTGATGTACAGCTTAGTGGGGGAGGAAATAAACAGGTAATACAATAAAATATGAAATCAGCACAAACATTCAAAAACTAAAAGGCTTAAAATCATTACCCTAATATTTTATTATTATTTTAGTGGTAAAATGCTATCAGAACCAAATCAATCTACACAAGGCACAGCATCTTTTTAACGTGTGCACTCTTGATTCCTTAAATAAGGCTCTGAAACAGATCTCTAGTTTTGACCATATAAGCTGACAATAAAAACACTGGAAATATTTTAAGCATCTTTTATTAGGTCTTTGAGTTTTCATATACTTCTACCCTTGTTATGATTAAAATACTTGAAATCACTATGCTGTAATAGATCTAATGTTCTACAAGCCTATGCCTATAAAGCAGCATGCATAGCCTCTAGCCTGGAAGAGTACAACAACTATCATTTTTTTAAAGTACAGTGGTAGCCCGCTTGTCGATTACCTCATTGTATGACGAATCCGCTGTACAATGAGGTTTTTGCAATCGCTATTGCAATCGCAAAACAATGCGTCTATGGGGGAAATCCGCTTTATGATGATCAGTTCCCTACTTCGGGAACAGATTTTTTGCTTAACGACGATCAAAACAGCTGATCATTGGGTTTCCAAAATGGCCGCCCGCTGTGCAAAATGGCTCCCCGCTGTGTTAGGGATGGATTCTTCACTCTACAGGGAGCAGAAAATGGCCGCCCTATGGAGGATCTTCACTTTACGATGAGGTATTTCGCCTATTAGAACGTATTAACCGGTTTCTAATGCATTTTAATGGGCTTTTTACTTTTGCCGGACGACGATGTCGCTCTACAGTGATTTCGCTGGAATGGATTAATGTCGTCAAGTGAGGCACCACTGTACCAATTTACACTGACTAAGCAATAAAGATCAGATGAACTATTCAAACAATTGCCTGATGTTCTCTTATAAAAATGTTTTGTGAAATGTGTTTACACCACATTTGATGTAAGCAGCACAAATAACCACAGTAGTTAAGATATCCTGTAATTACAATATAATTTTTCTATCTGTAGGTCTGTAATGTGTGTGAGATTACTAACTTGGCAATTACAGTGGTGCCTCGCATAGCGATCGCTCCGTTTAGCGACGAAATCGCTTTGCGACACATTTTTTGCTATCGCAAAAGCGATCACTTTGCAATGTTCCCTATGGGGGAATTTCGCTTTGCAACGATCGGTTCCCTGCTTGGGAACCGAGCATCGCAAAGCGACCATTTTCGCACAGCTGATCGCCGGTTTAAAAATGGCCGCCGGGAAAAAACCATGGCCGCCCGCTGTGTTTAGGGACGGATTCCTCGCTTAAGAGGCAGCAAAAATGGCCGCGCTATGGAGGATCTTCGCTGAACGGTGAGTTTCCAGCCCATAGGAACACATTGAAGAGGTTTCAAAGCGTTTCTATGGGCTTTTTAATATCGCATAGTGATGTTTTCGTTCTGCAGCGATTTTTGTGGAATGAATTAACGTCGCAATTCGAGGCACCACTGTATTTGATTGCTCTGGACCAGTTCCTAATGACAAAGCCTATAATCAGTAACTGGCACCTCTTGACAGATTCAGAAGCAGGGCCAAATCCGTCTCTGAATGGCATGAACTTCTGTCAATAACAAAAAAAAGGAAATTATGCTTCCCAGTTTTACTAAAAGATTACCTACACTGAAAAATTCATCTTTCAGAATGCATTCCACTGTGGTGTGAACTTTCAAGATGACAGAGGAAAACCATGACAGACAGCCAATGTTAGCAATGACTACACGTACCAAGTGCAGCTGCAGTGCTGTTATATCACACTGCATGTGCAGACTCAGTTCTTAATCTTCCTACTATCGAAAGACAAAATGCTCACCTGTGCAAATGCCTTATCAATGGCAAGCAGCAAACTGACATATTATCCACACACAAACCCAAATATACAAATGGACACTCCAGCTTTGGAATCAGTGGTGCAGTTAGATAACCTCATAATCTAGATTTAATGGTCTGGGAGGAAGGACTTCTTTAAATAGTGCATTGATTCACTTACTTTAAGTAGTAAACAATCCCCTGTTTCATTAAGGGACCATTCTGCTTATTCTGTTCCTTGAGGCTCCAGACTTCTACCCTTGCTTCCAGCTCTCAGAGGCACATCTGGTGGGGATGCAGCAGCTTTTCGTGGTTTCTGTTTCCAGGCTCTAGAAGACTGGCTGGTTCTGTTGTTCTTATGTTTTCAGGCAAGTGTCTTTTTATCCAGGTAGACTTTCTGTAGCTTAATGAGGAAGACGTATTTTAGCGGACTGGGTGTTGTATTTTATTTACTGATGAGTTTTTCAATTTTGTTTCAACTGCTGTTCTTCAATTCATTCTTGTGCTGAGCTGTCTTCAGTCCCATTTTTTCGGAGAAAGACAGGATATAAATTCATCATTACATAAAAATAGTATTTTATAGTACATCAACGTCAGATGCTTTTATCAAATCACACACTGAGCCTATGCATATGCCTGCCTTAAAAATGTGTGGGGGAATCTGTTCTTCTGTTTCACCTTTCCTGCATGTGGATACTTCAAGAGATTTAGTTATAATGTTACAATAACAGTAAAGTGGTGCCTCGCTTAACGATTTTAATTGGTTCAAAAAAACATCACTATGGGAAAACATCGCTAGGCGAAACACGTTTTCCCATAGAGATGCATTGAAAACCGTCCATTGCCGTCCTTAAGCGAAAATCACCATAGGAAGCATCGCTAAGCGAAACGCGGTTCCCCCATTGGAATGCACTGAAACCTTTTCAATGCACTTCAATAGGGGAGAAAAAAATCACCAAAAATTCAAAAAGAGTCAATTGCAAAAACGGACATCGTTAAGCGAAACAGGGGACCCAAAACGCATTCGCTATGCGAAGCATGGTCCCGAAATCACTAAGTGAAAATCGCCCATAGAAAACATCATTAAACGATGTGGAAAATTCTTTAAAAAACCCATCGTTAAGCGAATACATCGTTAAATGAAGCAATCGCTAAGCGAGGCACCACTGCACTCCATTTCTAAGCTTCCAAAGTAAAAGACAATATACCCTATTTCCCCTAAAATAAGACCTAACCTGAAAATAAGCCCTAGCATGATTTTTCAGGAAGCTCATAATATAAGCCCTACCCCAAAAATAAGCCCCAGTTAAGTGAAAACCCACCCTCCACCATTGTGCAGCAACCAGAATAAGATGACATGACTGTACTTGAATAAACGTAGATTGCTGTACATGAAAAAAAATAAAAATAAAACATCCCCTGAAAATAAGCCCTAATGTGTTTTAGCGCAAAAACTAATATAAGACCCTGTCATATTTTTGGGGAAATTATGCTGCAAGATGTTCATATTTAAAATATACATGGTAGCAGTTTTTACAAATGTCTCTGAAATATTTAACTTAGTTTTTCTAGAAAGTGAGCTCAAATCCTTACACACTTCAAATATCTGTGGAGCTACACATACAAAAAAGTTCTGCTTTACAAGTATACTACTGCCATGATTACAGACTTGGCATTTTCACTGTTAAACATGAAAGTGAACAGCTATAATCTGAAAATTAAGATAGTACTTGTCATTCAGCTGGCTCACACACTAGAATCTAGATCAACACTCTCAAAAAACTTTTGACATGCTTGACCCAGGTACAAATCCCCTCTCCGCATCACCACAGAACTTAGAGTTACCTGCCCTCTTAAACTGAGGTGGTATACTGACAGAACTGGTCCAAGCCCAGTCCTTTATCATGCGCAAATTGTGGGTTAAGTGGGAAAGTGTTACTGGAAGAAGTTGATTTAGTACTATTAATGAAAGCCTAACACTTTTGTTGGGTCTCACTTTCTGGTTGCTTCAGAGTGGAAGATGGGACAGCTCTTGCCTATAAAGTACAGTATTTATGTGTGAAGAGGGAGGGCTTGAGTTCAGATTGCTCTCTCTAACCCCAGGCTAAAACTCCAAGGATATACAGACCGTGATATCAGCCTCACCACCAAGACAATCTTAGTTGGGAGAAATGAGAATAATGGATTCTCATAAGTTTCTAGTTATTAATTTGTGTATTTAATACTTCTAAAAATACCCTTGAGTATTTTTTTAATTAGGATAAAGTAGGCAAACATTTGAAACAACATACTACTGAGACAGCTTACATATTATCTGGGTATGAATCACTCACAGAATAATGACAGCATGCCATGCTTAGACAAGAATGCATGGACATCTAACAATCTAGTGACCCAAGTATGCAAATAAAAGGAAGCAATCACTGTTATGCAAGAGGTATGCAGGGATGTATGATTTGCAAATGTATATGTTTTAGTCATTACATCTGGATAGAATTTGTGACATGGCATCCATTTTATAACATTTCACTAACTGCTGCATTTTACTTCAATCAACAAATCCCAACATACTGAGTCCCTAAATAGTAACAAAATATAAAGGTCCATAAATATTGTTTTAGTTTTTCTTTAGTTTTTATTATATTTCTGTCTTAGGTGGACACTTGTTGCCCCTGGCAGGCTATTTACCCATCTTCAAGTCTCTGGGATGACCCCCGCGCTGGCCTTGGCAACAGAGCTAGCAGGAGACACAGGCAGGGAAACAGAGCACGTGGAAGAAGTGGAGGGAGACTGCACAGGTGGAATGGAAGAAGGAGAACCAGCTATGAGAGGAAGGGAGTGATGGGCATAAGTGTGGGAAGAACTGCCACTGGTCTATTGAAGGCTAGTGGATGCATGCCTGAATATACTTTGGGAACCCTGGACTGGTGAGCAGGTGGACCTGGCCAGGAAATGAGGATGTGGGGATGATGCAGCTGTTTTCACCTCATCTCACCACCACTGGACAATCTACCACGACAACCTGCCTGGACCCATGCCATCCAGTGGAAAAGCTGGTGTCACTGCTGTCAATGCATGCATCCCTTGCAGCTCTCTTGTGTGTTGGGGGAAGACCTCCCACTGCCGAAACAATTGAGGTCAGGCTAACTCCAACCTCCCAGTCTATTGACTTGAAACTCTTGTTTGGGCTAATAACAATTATACAAGGAATCCTGGTTCTGTTGTGTCTGTGGAACTAATACGCAAGGAGTCTTTTCAGATTCCCTACCTCATCCCTGGAGGAGTTGTTGAGGTGCACAACTTGTATTAAATTCTGTCTAATAACCTGCATCTTTATATTTTTGGATGTGCAATACAACAAACTCCCAGAAAGAGTAGTCCATGTAGTTTATCCAGGTTAAAGGTGTTTCTTCTTAAAGGAGAAGGGGATTACAGGCAGAGATATTTCAATCTCCTATGATTTTAAGAATTCATGACTATAGCAACTTGGAACTAAATCTAAGTTTTAATACATTGCGGAGTATGTGATCTATCAAGTTAAAATCTTCAACATGTCTGCAGACATGTCTACATGTCTGTAGTTAGTTATGCATAGAATTTTTATGTTTAGGAGTTTAATATGAAACACAAGATGTTTATGACAGATCTCTGGTGCTTACATAGTGTAGAAATACTGTAAGCACCAAAATGTGGCTTCACAGAATTTATCGTCTGCAACTTTACAATGTGCATTTAGCAGATAATGAAATGTACAACTCTGGCATAATACAAGCCCTACTTTCATGACACTGATAGAAGTTGACTCAGGATAGCTGAAAGTAATTTATGAAACATGCAAAATTTACAGAATAATTTGCTGGCCTAAAGTCCAACAATGGGCACTGGCACTGACAGCTTTAGAAGTGGATTAGATAATTCATGGAGATAATCTCTAACAAAAGCTACCAGTGATGGTATCAAAACACAATTTCCAGTTTCAGAGGCAACAAGCTTCAATGCTAGTTGTTGGAGAGGGTTTTTGCCTTCATGTCCTACTTACGGGTTTCTGAAAAGGATACCACTGGTCATGAACTGGAATCTAGATGCATCTTGGGCAAGACCCCTTATGCACCAATAACTGGGTTTATGACTCTAGCAACTGGGAACTAAATCTAAGTTTTAATACATTGCAAAATATATGCATAAGTATATTTATAGGGTGTAAGCACCTTATAAACCTCCTGCCTCCTGTGTATTACCTGCCTCAGGGAATGCATACAGCACAAATTCTTTTGAAAGGTAGAGAAGTTGTTCAAATGCTAAAACTCTCCCAAAACAAGTACTGTATTGTAATCAAGCATATGCTCTACCCAGAATCTTTAAAGAGCCTGGCATTCACCTGAATGTCAAAGTTTCTCAGGCTTTATTAAAAAAAGTGTGATTGGTGCTTATTTCAGAATACAATATGGGTCAGTTACTGAACTGAGCTCATAAGAAGTCTTATCTGTCACAGAATATAGGCTGGTACATACATTTTGCAACTACTACAGTATGTGCCACACCAATGACACAGTATATTGAGAACTGTTATCCCCCCCCTTTTCTTTTTTTAAAATTACAAACTTGTGTTCCTCATGCTTTGAATCTGTATCTGTTCTGAACTGAATGTGTATACAATTACTGTGCAATACAAGATTATTTGGATTATCAATTTCAATGGTTTCTTTTAGAAAACATCTTTGTTTTGCATCTGCATCCCTGTGCAGTACTGGCACTCCTCCATTAGAAATATTTGCCTTCTAACTGCCAAATGAGTTGGAACATGCAGCAAGTAATATGTAGTATGTTTGAGATTTCCTGATTAAAGTGTTATAGTGGAGATGCTTGTTTAATGTTAATTTATCACAAGTCAGTTATCACTAAGCACTAACTGAAGTGCCAGAATAAAGGCCACAGCTCTAACTGCTTTTACTTAGAAGTAAGTTTCATGACCAGATAATTTCTGTATCTCCTTATAATTGAATCCTATGATCTTATTAACATTTTTAAACAAAAGTATTTTTAATACTAAATCAACTCTTTTTGTCAAAATTATTCCTATGTTATACTTAAAAGACTGATATCAAGAAACATCATTTTAGGCTTCCATGTATCAATGAGAATTACTTTAAAGGAAAATTTGCCTAGAATTTTATACTGACATTTTAATATTATATCCTGTATTTGTACTGAACCATATTAACTTTTGCACCTCCTTAATTACCAGAGAACATGCAAAGAATGAAGTCAGTCTTCTCAAAAACCATTACTCTACATGGAATTCAACTTTCATTAAAACATTCTCCTTAAAAAAAATACTGTACTGTATATATAAGGAGAAACAAGCAGTGAATAATACTATACAAGTTAACACATAATCTTCTCCACATTTTAAAAATCATCACATTTATGGAAGCTAGAATTTTGTAGTGAACAACAAAAAAAACAAAATAAATACAAACCAATAGTCTGAGTAAGCCTAATTTCTAAGGTGTCAATATGTCTATCAAATGTCTTTGGTTGCAATTCTCTCATTTTCGGAAGACGTCCCAAGGGATAAATAATGCTTCAGAGCAGTGTATCACTCCTCCTATGAGAGGAGAGGAGAGGTCTGATCCAGCAACATCTTGCCAGTTGCTGAGAGAACTCCTATGCCTACTGCTGTGCCGGCACTGGGAGATGCAAGAATATTCCAGAGGACTCAAAATCCTTCCCATTCCCCTGACACAATCCCACAACTGGGAAAATGAATGTCAGCCCTGGAAAGAACACAACAATTTCTCCCCCTTTAATATTCCATAGGAGGGAATTCATAAATTTCAAAACAAAGCAAAACAAAATGTGAGGAAGAAAAGAGCTGTTCCTCCTTTTCTTCTGTTCTCCCAATATGAGACAGGGTGGGCTTTGGAGAAAGCTGATTACGCAAACTGCTGATTTGTATCTGTACTGTACTTGATCTCTCACTCATCTGTAGGACTGTTCTGCATGTTATTTTAAACAGCATGCTCCTTTAACTTGTTCATATTTTCAAATCCAGAAATAGAAAAACTAAAATTGCTTTGGAAGATCACTTTGATAATGGCAGGACAAAATCATTTGCAACTGTTTTCCCCACAGGTAGGTTACTGTGATATAAAACAGAACAGAATTTGCTTCTAATGACTCCCTTACAGGTTTACCAGCTATTTGGACCCTCCAGTCCATCGAAATTAATCCACACTATTCAAAGCAAAGGATCTTCTTTCTGTCAAAAAAAGACTATGTTTCTGTATTCCTTTATAGTATTACTTCGGGAACATATTAGAAGACAACAAATGCCATCTACTTCATAGTTTTTGTAAAGATTGTGTTAGAAACCTAAATATAACTGCATGAAGTTGTTGAATCAGTAGGAACAACATCACAATCCCATAATTAGATTCTTTAGGTAAAATTAAAGTTTTTCCTATTTTGTTTCCCCTAGTACAATACAGTATACAGTACATTTGACCAAACTCCGGGAGGCAGTGGAAGACAGGAGGGCCTGGCATGCTCTGGTCCATGGGGTCAAGAAGAGTTGGACACAAACAACTAAACAACAAAGTACAATATACATTCAATAATCTCCTTTTTTGAGCAACACAGAGCTAGTGTGGTCTTCCATTGGCTCATCATTGCTATTGGTACAAAGCTTTCAAAAGTCAGCCATTAACATTTAAATTAATTTAAAAATGCATTTAAGAAGTGTGTGAACAGAAGAAAAACCAACCTCTTAAGTTGTAATAAAACTGAGATAACCACAAAATACAACAGATGTAAAAGCTGTTCAACTTTTACAATAATATTATCCAAATAACCCTCTGCATTATACTGTATTTGTATAAATCTCAATCCTTTCCTTTTAAAGAGAGCTGTACTTTAGCCTCACAATAAGCCTGTCTGATGACAGTTACACAAGACCATCCAGCAAGGCCAAGCAACCTTTCTGTACTAGCAGGTTTCTTTACAATGGTTAACATCATAAAAATGCCAAGGAGAGATTGTTAGTAAACACACAAGGACATGTGCCAAAGGAGTCACATTTGGACAGAGCACTACTGCATCTTTAAAAAAAATACACAGAAGGTCACAGCAAATGAGAATTGGAACCAGGTTTGCTTTCTACAAACACAATAATCTAATCACTTATTCCTTTCCAAGGAGGGGAAGGGAATCCCCAGTAACTAGCAACTGGTGCCACCTAGGTATGACCACTTTATAATAGAAATATACAAAGACTCTAAGAACATGGAAAATAATCAGCTTGATGCTCATAGCTGCTGAAGAGATACAAGGTCAAGAGAAGAGCTGAAAGAGATTTACAGCCCTACTTGCCAACAGGGCATAAGTGAATCTAAGAAATCGGTAAGTGGAGCCTTAAAACCACAGCCCTGGAGGTTCACAGAAACAACCCTGTTACAGTATTCGTGCAGGCATCGTCACTAACAAGAACGGAAAGCTGCACCCCACCCTTTCTCTCGTCCTGATCATGAGCACCCTAGGGTCACGACACGAGTACACTAATCTCCTTACAAGCAATCTTGAGCGTGTATTCCTTTGGACAACACGGAGGACTCGGGCGCTGACAAAAGGAGAATCACCTACCAATATGAAGCCTTGGGAGGGGGCGGGGGAGGAAAATAAACAAAAAGAGGGACACCGAAGGCCTGAGGAAACCCCTTCCGACGCCCACACAGATCTCCCTCAGCTTGAGAACCTCCGTGGAAGTCGAGAGGCAAAAGGGGAGGGCCGGGGTTCGAGGGCCGTGGAGGCGAAAGGAAAAACGGCAAAGGCAGAGGGAATCCCAATCCCTAGTCTTTCCCGCCCCTCCCAGCGACGGCACCTGCCACGACCCCTTCCTATAAACCAGGCCTACTCGAGGCGCCCCACCAGTCATCTTCCTGCATAACCGGAAGAAATCTCTCACAAAAGCCCAAGGAGAAGAACCCTCCTCAGCCGCCCAAACTCTCGCCGGACCGCCCAAGGAAGCTCAACGCACTTCTTACCAGCCAGAAAGGCGACGACTCTTTGCCTAAAATGGCAGCCAGTCCAAGTTCAACCTGAGGCAGCGACTCTCCAAAGTCGGATACAAGGGGCGCACGCGCAGAGCAGACGCGGGAGAGGGGGGAAAGGCGAGTGCAGGAGAGAGGACTACAATTCCCAGGACACCACGCGAGAGCTTCGGCGCCTCTGGATTGGCTCCTCAGGAGTAAAGCTATGCGGCTCGGAAGGAGCGGGTTGAAGTCCACTTGTCACGAGTGGCTGTATCGTTCAGTGTCTTCGGGTTGGTTTCGATTTACTCGGAAAGTGGGAGTGGTTGTTCTATGGTGGGTCGTTCTCGAGATGGAAATTTTATAACTTTTGCCCAACTTTCATTTCGCGGCTTAAGGTTGTCTTCTCAAGCCTGTGAAGTTTTACACGAATAGCGTTTCTAGCCCGTAGGGAATATTTTCTGGCCAACAGTCCATGACTCATCTCCCTTGTCCATGCCACTTGGGTTAAAGAGTATGGTTACAAACAACTGTTTGTGTTTTTCCCCTAGTTTTATTTAATAATTGCTGGTCCAACAAGAAATTCAACAGATGGGCCTATTCCAACTCTGTTCTTGTTTATCGAGGTAAAAAAATGTCTTGTTAAAGTAGAACAGCATTCTGACTAGTCAAGCCAGAAATCCTTGAACGATTTCAATTTTTACTTAAGAAACGCTTGAAAAGAACATATGCTTCAATTTAATTTGCAAATCAAACATATCCAAAATACACAGAAAATATTGTGCAGCTGTATCCTCCTTTCCCGGAGGCAGTGGAAGACAGGAGGGCCTGGCGTGCTCTGGCACACGGGGTCACGAAGAGTCGGACTCGGCTTAACGATTAAACAACAATCCTTATTAATAAACCTAATCTCAAATTATTCACTAAAACTGGATCCAAGAATGTAGAGACCTGTTAGCAGAGTGTCTATTCTGCATGAATTGTTAAATACATTGGTAAACATGCAGAAGAATATGCTTTAGAAATGTCAAGTATAGCTAGTATAGAATCTCATGAACCCTGTAGAATTATTTGATAGTACTGTATCAAAGAAGCAAGAAGAGGGGATCATCTGGCAGACATCCTTTGTATCGAAACAAAAAGAAGGTTAGTATTGAAATTTCAAAAAGCTTTTGACAAAGTCTATTTGCAAGGCTGCTGAGTAAACTTAGTAGTTAAAAGTTCAAGTCTAGTGGAAAGAGTAAGAAGCAAAGGGCAAGACTAAATGGACAGGTCTCACAAGGGAAGAATGTTAGACATGGGACATCACAAGAATTAGGGACTAGTTCTTTTAAACTTGGTACAGTGGGGTCTTGACTTGAGAACTTAATCTGTATTGGAAGGCGGTTCTCAAGTCAAAAAGTCTGTAAGTCAAGTCTCCATTGACCTACAGTGCATTGAAAACCGATTAGTCCCGTAACAGGCCGTTTTTGTTCCATTTTGGTTTTTTTCTGGTCTGTAAGTCAAATCTCAGTCTGCAAGTCAAACCTAAATTTTGCGGCCAGAGAAGTCTGTAACTCAAAAAGTGTGTAAATCAAGCCGTCTGTAAGTCAAGGGTCCACTGTAAAGTATTTGAATAAGACATGTGACAACCAAGTTTTCTCCACTGTAGAAGGACAGATTGCAAAAAGATCAAAAATATTAATGGAATTATGTAACTGAATAGTAAAATATCAAATTTATTTCAGTGCAAGTACAGTGCATAGCTATGAGCTTTGGGGAAATACAATAAAATAAAAATCAGACGTTGGAAAATCAATTTGTCAACCTCAATTTTGACATCAATCTGTATACACATCAATCTGTTATGTTAACTGTTCATATGTATGACTAGTACATTGCTTTTAGAATTATAAAAAATAAAATAAAGTTGGCACAAAATAGCCAACACCCTGCAAAAATTACCCCCAAATTAACTCATTGAACAAATACAGAATGTTAATTATTACTTGTACAGTTAATGCTAAAATTTCTAAAATGACATACAGTATTTTTAAATGGGTGCTATGCCCAGCTCTGCAAAAAGGAAACAAAACCCTACATCCTTATATCAAATATACACTGGTAGTCTCAGATAATTACTGATTGACCAAGACCTTTGGAATACAGTACTATTAACTGTTCCAGTTGTTGTCCTACTTCATAATGTACAGGTGGAAAAGATTTGGAATAATAAAACCAAATATATCGTGGGTGTTATCACTGCTAAACTGCATATAACAATAGTAACATGTTTTATGAAAGTAATCTTCTAGCTGTTTTAAATGGGAAAACCAACTTCATTTGTCTTGCTTGTAAAAACTGTTTTTTTAAAATATAAATCTTATAAACTTTGCAAACATTTTATCATCATCTTGAGCAACGAACATGCTAACTTTCAGAAACATTGAATAAAGATGCATTGTTTTATTCTTGAAGAATTCTTGAATATTTTATTGTTTTCTTCTGAATTGGAAAGTTGACGTGTTTTCTCAGTTTCTTAAATTTTTCCCATTTCTCACCTAGCGTTCCAATAATATATCTGTTTTCACTGTCAAGGTTCTTGTGGTTTCATGAATGTACCCATTTCCAAAACAATGCTTTATGTGAGAAATTAATGAGGGGAGCAAAACCAGAACTGCCTTTGTTACTGTCTTGCTTTTGTTTACTTCTACACTAGTGTCACACTGGAATTAAAGTACAGTGATTTAATTTTACACTGATTTCTGAAACTACATGCTTTCGAACTGCTAGGTTGGCGAGGAGGTGGGACAAGAGCTCACTCCATCGCGTGGATTCGATCTTACGACTGCTTCTCTTCTGCCCCTGTAGCACAGAGGCTTCTGCGGTTTAACCCGCAGCGCCACCACATCCCTGAGTATTGGAGCCTCAGCTTCAGGATCTGTCCTTCCAATGAGAGGGTTGATTTCTTTTAAAATGGATAGGTTTGTTCTCTTTGCAGTCCAGGGGACTCTCAAGAGTCTCCTCCAGCACCACAATTCAAAAGCATCATTTCTTCAGCAGTCAGCCTTCTTTATGGTCCAGCTTTCACTTCCATACATCGCTACTGGAAAAACCATAGCTTGCCTATGTTGACCTTTATCGGCAAGGTGATGTCTCTGCTTTTTAAGATGCTGTCTAGGTTTGTCATCGCTTTCCTCCCAAGAAGAAGGCGTCTTTTAATTTCGTGGCTGCAGTCACCACCTGCAGTGATCATGGAGCTCAAGAAAGTAAAATCTGTCACTGCCTCCATATGTTCCCCTTCTATTTGCCAGGAGGTGATGGGACCAGTGGCCATAATCTTAGTTTTTTTGATGTTGAGCTTCAGACCATTTTTGTGCTGTCCTCTTTCACCCTCATTAAGAGGTTCTTGAAGTCCTCCTCATTTTCTGCCATCAGAGTGGTATCATCTGCATATCGGAGGTTGTTAATATTTCTTCCAGCAACCTTAATTCTGGCTTGCGATTCCTCCAGTCCTGCCTTCTGCATGATGTATTCTGCATATAAGTTAAATAAGCAGGGAGACAATATACAGCCTTGTCGTACTCCTTTCCCAATTTTGAGCTAATCAGCTGTTCCACATCCAGTTCTAACTGGATTTCTCAGGAGATAGATAAGGTAGTCAGGTACTCTCATTTCTTTAAGAACTTGCCATAGTTTGTTGTGGTCCACACAGTCTGGTGATGTCCAAGTGTAGAGTCGCCTTTTGTGTTATTAGAAAAGAGTGTTTGTGATGACCAGCTTGTTCTCTTGACAAAACTCTATTAGCCTTTGTCCTGTTTTGTTTTGAACTCCAAGGCCAAACTTACCTGTTGTTCCTTTTATATCTTGACTCCCTACTTTAGCATTCCAATCCCCTATAATGAGAAGAACATCTTTCTTTGGTGTCAGTTGTAGAAGGTATTGGAAGTCTTCATCGAACTGGTCAATTTCAGCTTCTTCAGCATTGATGGTCGGTGCATAAAGCTAGTAAAGATTAATGCAAGCAGTATCAGTTAGACTTTGGACCTTTACTCAGTGTCTGTTCATGCATGTAATATTTCTGCTAAGTAAGTGTTTTTGTTCTAATACTTATGTTCCTCATCTGCCTTAGTGGAATTTTGCTCTTTTAACAGCACCACAAAAGGTTTTTGCCCTATGATACCTCAGCAACTTTATGATTAAGTGTGATTATCTACTCCATTTCCTCTGCAACTAGTTCAATGCTATGCACAGCTAGGGAAAAATGTAAAGTTAAAGGTTCCCCTTGACAATTTTTGTCCAGTCGTGTTCGACTCTAGGGGGCGGTGCTCATCCCCGTTTCCAAGCCATAGAGCCAGCGTTTTTGTCCAAAGACAATCTTCTGTGGTCACATGGCCAATGCGACTTAGACACGGAACGCTGTTACCTTCCCACCGAGGTGGTCCCTATTTATTTAATTGTATTTGCATGCTTTCGAACCGCTAGGGTGGCGGGAAACACCAATATTTATGTACAATCAAGCTACAAGATACTTTGGAAAACAGTTAAATTTTCCATGGAAGTGCAAAGCAAGGACAAGAAACTCTGCATAACAGGAAATATTATTTGAAGAGTCATATTTAGACTAAATAAGTATTTTTGTGACTAGGTAACATCCTATTTATTTCATTGGAACTGGAGCATTACGAGCTTAGTCAAGAGTCCAACCCCAGCTATGGGAAATGATTATTAGGTATGCAGTAAGTAAGTGGACAATGCATAAATATTTTTTATTTGAACAGAAGGTGCAATTGTTAGCGTCTCATGAAGATAAATAACAAAAATACTCTATGCTATAGAATGGAGGGTGCTTCCAGGCAGTGGCTTCTATTCCTAACAATCAAAAGTGTGTGCTGTGTGCTATTCTATCTTTGTCTTCCTAACAGATGTTTCATTGTAAGAACACTTTATTCTGCATTCAAATATGGAATTATGTGAGCGCTGATAAGCCTAGATTACATAATGATGTGAAATTTTATGAATGAGGCAAGTAATGACATAATGAATACTGAGTCCAGAAGTGTCCAAGTTCGATATTTTAGAAAAAAAAGTATTGTCACTGCTGTGGGTGTGGTACTGTTGCTGTGATTGTACTTGGCTCTCTACCTGTTTCTAAAATGTCTTTGTGAAATAGCTTGACTTTTAGGCTTTGCATAGCAGGATCTCAGTCTTGCATGTTTCACAAACTGTGAAGAAGCAAGAACCGAAAGCCTGACAAAAAGCAGGAATACTGGCTTTAAACCCAGTATACTTGAATCAATATTGTCACATAGCCAGTGACTGAATGCAGGTGTGTTTGACAAGTACATTTTTCAGAATGCCTACCAACGAGTCAAAAATGGTCTAACTCCTAGACTTCCTATAACTGCAAATGAGTTCATAGCAAATTTTGTATTAAATACTGAATAACTGTTGATTTATAGTGCATGCAGCTGCAAAGAAGCTTGCTGAAAATCTTTTCTTTCTGAACAAACTTGGCTCAAAGCTAACACTGAGAATATGCTGTCACACAAAAGAGGTGACAGATGGTAATTAATAATCATATTTTAAATTCCACTTTGGCTGCTCTTACTATATGATGAGCTAACACAGAAAATATCTTCTGATATAAACAAAAGTCTTTTGTTCAGAATAGAGCTATTTATTCTCACTTCCTGAAAAACAAGTGAAGTGAGAAACTGGTAGACAGAATTAGCTATTAGATAGGATTGTTATAAATATGATGTTACATACAGCACTGATGTTACCTGTCTGTCATGGGTTTGGAGGGAAAGTTCCATCCTATGGGGAGTGGAAGGCGGGACATCAGGAGGAGGGGCTGTACTGTATATATATGTGGAGCGTGTGTGGAGAAGTTAGAAGAAGCAGCAGCTGGGAAGAAGAAGCTTGAGTGGGAGTCTGTGTGTCAGACAGGGTACTACTGTGTGTCAGTCAGTACCAACCTGATAGGTTCAGGTGTCTGTATGGTTAGCCAGAACTGATAGGTTCAGGGTCTGTGCTTCAAGTTAAGTGTTCTGTGTGAACCAAACTGTGTGTATGTATGATTGAGACTAAGCCACGTTACTGTATCTTATTCACCTGATCATTTTATTTTCCCTGTGTGTTGTTTAAATAAACCTTATTCCTTTATTTGTTAAAAATCCATCCCTGGTCTGTGTGACTTCTTATAGGGAATGGTTGGTGGCAGCTTAGTGAAACTGTGGTATCCTCCAGTAGGTCTGGGTTTGTCACATTGATTGGTGTCCAGCGTGTGGGATACGACTGGTCCAGTTGTCCAGTGGTCCAGCAAAGCCTTGGCAGGTGTGCCCAGAGCAAGGGGGGTCTAGTCAGGGACAATCTGAGGCGCGTAGGTAATCTTCTAGGTGTACCTCACGGGGAGGTGCGCTAGTGGAAGAACGTGCCAACTGGGGACTAGATTAGGGAGCTCTGAGGCAACTTGTTTTGGCGGGAAAACAGCTGAGGCAAAACTGTGTAGTAGCAGTGATCTAGCCTGCCTGCTGAGAGGCCTAGCAGAGGGGGGTAGACTCTGGCTCGCAACTGTTGCAAGTTAGTGCTGAAGAACAGCAGCAATCTATAGAAAGCTAGTTCTGAGGCAAAAGAAGAAAAAAAAGTGGTCGCTTTATTTTGAGGCTTGACTTTTGAAAGCAGCCTGTTCTGGGGGGGGGGGATTATGCCCTTGACTCGAAGCCAAATGGCAGAAATGGGTGAAGTGAAAGACCCCCAGGTTGACCAAGGTTCTGAGGATGAATTTGGCTCAGTGCAAGGTGACAGCACGGGAGAACAGAACCCAGAACTCAGAAAATTGCTCATAGCCCAACAGCATGAACTGAGGGTGAGGGAAATGGAGGAAAGATTAGAGAGAGAGAGAATGGAAAAAGAAGAAAGATTAGAGAGACAAAGAATGGAAATGGAGAGGGAGAGAGAGAAAATTGCTCTGGAAAAAGAAAGGATGGCATTTGAGTTACGAAAATTGGAACTGATGAATCAGAACAATAATAACAATAGGGATTCTGAGGGGGGCCAATTGTCTAAGACTGACCTGAAGAAATTCCCTGTATACCACAAGGGAGATTGTCCTGAGGTGTTCTTTTCCCTAGTGGAAAGAGCGTTTGTGGACTTCTCAGTAAGGGAAACTGAGAAGATGACCGTCATGCGATCTTTAATCAGTGGCAGCCTTGCAGAAGTTTATGCAGAGATGCCAGAGGAACTGATGAAAGATTTTGCAGAGTTTAAAAAACTGGTGTTTGCCAGACATGGGATAAATGCGGAACAGCTGAGGCAAAGATTCAGGTCAATCACCAAGAAACCAGAGCAGACTTTTACCCAAGTGGGGGCCCAATTGGTGAGGCTGCTAGAGAAATGGCTATCTCAGGAGGGGACAGAGACCTTTCAGCAGCTCAAAGACTTGATAGCGCTGGAACAGTTCTATTCAGTCCTGCATGGGGAACTGAAATTCCAGGTGAGGGAAAGGAAACCGAAATCTGTGGCAGAAGCAGCCGAGATCGCAGATTTTATTTCCCAAATAAGAAAGCCCTTGGGTGAGGGGAAATCGATGGGGAAACCTAAAGAAACCTACAGCAAGTACTCTCAGGGACCAGGGAAAAGCCAGCAAGGGGGAGGGGCCCATGGTGAAGGGAAGCCCTCAGACATGAAACCAAGACCTCAGATTTTGGAGGGAAAACCAAAACAAGATGAGAAAGACTCAAAATATAGCAGAAAATGTTATTTCTGTCAGGGAAAGGGCCATCTAATCTCAGAGTGTGAGAAATTAAAGCAGCTAAAAGGAATTGTGCCTCAGGATTCGAGTGGAACCAAGCCAAAAGCTGTGTTCTGTGTCCAGAAAGAGCAAAGCTCCTTGTCACTGAGGGAGCCTGTTGCCATGGCTACTCAATCTGGAACAGTTACATCTGCTGATCAGGCTGAGGAAAATGGTCCTCTTGTGGAGGTCAGGCGCTGCTTGCTCGTGAGAACAGATTCTCAGTTGTTTGAAACAGCAGGGGTGGACGTAGGAATACTTGACCATCAGTATCGGGGGCTGAGGGACACTTGTTCCCAGGTGACCCTGTGCCATCCAGATATTATTCCTAGGGAATATATAATCCCAAATGAGAGCATGAAGGTGGCAGGGATTGAGGGGCAGGTGATCTCACTGCCAGTAGCGGAGGTACCTGTGAACTTTCAAGGCTGGAGGGGAGTTTGGCGGCTAGCGATTTCATCGACTCTGCCAGCAGCCGTGCTCGTGGGAAATGACCTGGCTGAACATGTGAAACGGGTGCTAGTGATTACACGTTCACAAGCCACCACGGGGACAGTTCAGGGGGGTAATGATGAGCCAGAGACGGAAGCAGAGGGGAGTTCAGAAGCTGTGGTGGAAACCTTAACCACAGACAGCCGATTTGGCCAAGAGCAAAAGGCAGACGCCACTCTCCAAAAGTGTTTTGAACAGGTGACTGACGCCCAGCTAACACCTGAAACCCCAGTGAGATTTCTAGAGAAAAAGGGGATTTTGTATAGAGAGACCCTGAGGAATATCTCAAAAGGGGGAGATGGGATCCGAAGTCAGCTAGTGGTACCTGAAAAGTATCGCCCCATGATCTTACAAAGGGGGCACTCTGACATGTTTGCTGCGCACTTAGGGGTGAACAAAACACAGCAGAGAATCACACAGAGTTTTTACTGGCCTGAAATAGGGAAGCAGATCAAAGAGTTCTGTAAACAATGTGATGTGTGTCAAAGGCAGGGGAATAACCGTGACAGGACCAAAGCAAAGTTGTGCCCTTTGCCTGTGATTGACACTCCGTTCAAATGCATAGGGGTGGATATTGTGGGACCTTTGCCCAAGGCCACAAAGAGGGGGAACAGGTTCATTCTCACCATTGTGGACCATGCCACGAGGTACCCTGAAGCCATTCCCTTGACTAACATTGAAACTAACACAGTGGCAGATGCCTTGGTGGGGTATATGTCCAGGATGGGATTTGCCTCAGAAATAATCACAGATTTGGGCGCATCGTTCACATCGAAGCTCATGAAACGCTTATGGCAAATCTGTGGAATTAAGCACAAGGAAACCACTGCCTATCACCCTGAAAGTAATGGGTTAACTGAGAAGTTCAATGGGACTCTAATGCGCATGATTAGGGCTTACTTGGCAGAGAATCCAAACAATTGGGACCAGAAGCTGCAATCCCTTTTGTTTGCTTATCGATCAGTGCCACAAGCCAGTACCGGGTTCAGTCCGTTTGAACTCTTGTTTGGGAGAAGGGTGAAAGGGCCCCTTGATTTGATTAAACAAAATTGGGAGCAGATCACCCAGGATGACCCACAAGACGTTGTGACATATATAGACTCTTTAATGAATGACCTAAAGAGAAACCTAGAGCTAGCAGCAGAGAACCTGCAAGCTCAGAAGGTTAGACAGAAAACCTGGTATGACCAGAAAACCAGGGAGAGGCACTTTAACCCAGGGGAGGAAGTGCTTTGGCCTAGGCCCTGCAAAGAGAACAAACTGCAGCTGGGTAGCCCAGAAATAAAATACTTGGGTCACATAGTAGGGGGAGGAGTGATAAAACCCCTCGAGGCCAAGATAGAAGCAGTTCGTGATTGGCCCAGACCCAACACCAAGAAAAAAGTCAAATCATTTCTTGGGTTGGTGGGCTACTACAGAAAGTTCATCCCGAGGTTTAGCGAGATTGCGGCTCCGCTGACCGATCTGACGAGGAAGAAGGCTGATGACCGCATCCCGTGGACCAGCGACTGTGAGGAGGCGTTCCGGAGGTTGAAGCAGGCGCTCATCAACTATCCAGTGCTGCGTGCTCCAGACTTCGACCGGGAGTTCATCATCTACACCGATGCGTCTAACAGCGGGGTAGGAGCAGTTCTTTGCCAGGAGGATGAGAATGGTGACCAGCATCCAGTGTCCTACCTGAGTAGGAAACTCCAGAAAGGTGAGAGACATTTGGCAACCGTGGAAAAGGAGTGCCTGGCCATAGTCTACGCGATCCAGAAGGCCAAGCCTTACATCTGGGGAAGACATTTTATTCTGTGCACTGACCATTCACCACTGCAATGGTTAAAGACAATGAAAACCCACAATAGTAAACTTATGAGGTGGGCTTTAAACCTGCAAGACTATGACTTTGAAGTGAAGGTGGTCAGAGGGTCAGTGAACTGTGTTGCTGACGCCTTGTCAAGAAGACCTGAAGAATGAAGACGGCGAAAGAAACATGGACTATGTATATATTTTGATGACAAAAAGTCAAATGTGTCTGTTTATTAAACATGTTGGTTTGTATGAATAAAGGTAACTTGATGTATTGTTAATGGTAAATGTTTAAATGCCTAATAGAGTGTAAGTATAAGTAAGTATGATATTGTATGTATAACTGTTTTGTGTGTTTTATCCAGGTTGTTTTTTGGTGAAAAGCACCTTAGCTTTCCCCCTACAAAACAACTTATAAAGAGGGGAGGTGTTACATACAGCACTGATGTTACCTGTCTGTCATGGGTTTGGAGGGAAAGTTCCATCCTATGGGGAGTGGAAGGCGGGACATCAGGAGGAGGGGCTGTACTGTATATATATGTGGAGCGTGTGTGGAGAAGTTAGAAGAAGCAGCAGCTGGGAAGAAGAAGCTTGAGTGGGAGTCTGTGTGTCAGACAGGGTACTACTGTGTGTCAGTCAGTACCAACCTGATAGGTTCAGGTGTCTGTATGGTTAGCCAGAACTGATAGGTTCAGGGTCTGTGCTTCAAGTTAAGTGTTCTGTGTGAACCAAACTGTGTGTATGTATGATTGAGACTAAGCCACGTTACTGTATCTTATTCACCTGATCATTTTATTTTCCCTGTGTGTTGTTTAAATAAACCTTATTCCTTTATTTGTTAAAAATCCATCCCTGGTCTGTGTGACTTCTTATAGGGAATGGTTGGTGGCAGCTTAGTGAAACTGTGGCATCCTCCAGTAGGTCTGGGTTTGTCACATATGACAGTAGAGATCTTCTTGCCAATGCACAAGTGGAAGGTGAGCAAGACATTTCTGAGGTGGCAAGAAAAGGAAATGATTTCATCTGGAGAACATGCATTTTATGCATCGGCTGCTATGATTTCAATGGCCAGTGCGTCTATATCACTGACATCTACAGACTGCTTCTATCCTATACTATGTACAGCTCATCAATGGCCAGTTCTCTCAGGTTTAACTGTTGAATCAGAACTGCTTCCCCCTTTTTGTTAATATTTATAAATTGTACATATGTTTGTGAGCACAGTTTAAATTGTACTGTATATGCTGTCTGAGCATTTTACCCCATTGGCTAATGTATATTTAAGCAGTGACTTCTATACATTTAAAATATGCACATCTGTTCAAATATGGATATTTTCCTCAGATATGTCTGCATCAGCCATCAATGTGCAGATTTCAGAGTGCAGGAATACTCCAAGAAATGCAGAAGAAGCAAAGGAAGTCTGCCAGAGCAGTTTGCTCACAGATCCCTATTGCCAACTCCACATGAGAAAAATCTTTTTCCCCTTGAAGGAGAGGAAAGATTTCTCATGCTCTTCGCCTGGTATCTGTAGATAGTAAAAGCACTTCTATCTTAGATAGAAGATAGTAGCACACTTTCTACCTATTCCAAGTTGCAACATGTTATGAGAAATTCTTCTGCGTTTCTCTGATGGGAGGCAAGTGGGTGTGGTTCTTATAGGAGACTGTGGAGGTTTGAAATAATTAGAATAACTTCTTCCTGAACAACAATGTCCAACAATCTATCGTGTTTCCCTGAATGTACAGTGGTGCCCCGCTTGACGATTACCTCGTTAGACAAGGAAATCGCTTAACGATGAGTATTTTGCAATCGCTATAGCAATCACAAAACGATGTTTGTATGGGGTTTTTTCATTTAATGACGATCGGTTCCCTGCTTTGGGAACCGATTTTTCGCTTAACTACGATCAAAACAGCTGATCATTGGGTTTTCAAAATGGCTCCCCGCTTTGCAAAATGGCTCCCTGCTGTGTTTTAGGATGGATTCCTCGCTATACAGGCACCAGAAAATGGCCACCCTATGGAGGATCTTCGCTGGATGCTGAGGTATTTTGCCCATTGGAACACATCAAACTGGTTTTCAATGCATTTCAATGGTTTTTTTAACTTTCGCTTAACGACGATTTTGTTCTATAGCGATTTTGCTGGAACGGATTATCCTCGTCAAGCGAGGCACCACTGTACAACAATTTACATTTCTTTAAATGCAGTCATGTCATCTTCTGGTTGCTGCACAATGGTGGAGGGTGGGTTTTCACTTAACTGGGCCTTATTTTTGGGGCAGGGCTTATATTACAAGCATCCTGAAAAATCATACTAGGACTTATTTTTCAGGCTAGATCTCATTTTTCAGGGAAACAGGGTATCTCATGGAAAAGGAGAATGTATTTTAATTTCTTAAGGGGGAAAAAAAAGAATGCCTTTCGTCTTCCACATTCTGTGCTTTGCATATGACTCCTTCAACGCCCCCCAAAACAATGGTCAATCTGAACATCCATAAATTATTGTCAAGCCAAAGATGTGAAGACCTTTCCCTTTATAGTAGTCTGTCAAACATGCTTTCAATATCCAACAATGAGGAATCAGCATCAACATATCCCAACCTAGGAGGTACTGGGCTTAGATTTCCATCATTGACATTTCCATCGTGGGCATCTCATCAAAAACATGAGGGGGAGGTCTCCCAGGCCCTGCTCCTGACCTACCTGTGGGTTCTGCTGATTTCAATGTTACTTTGGTCCAAGCTACACAGTGACCTTAAGAGTTTCTTTGCATTATTAAATCATTTTAAGGGGAAAAAATCAAACCGTATCATCTGCAAGAGATGAAAGATAATTAACAGAATCAGCAAAATAATTAACAGGATCAGCGCAGGCATGAAGTTCCCCACCTCCCACATTCCTTTTGTGTTGTGTCTTAAATTGTATTTTGTCAGCTTAAGGGCAGTGACTATCTTATTACTTGCATTGCAAACAGCACTTAAGAGATTGTTTTGTTTTGTTTTTTTAGCAGAAGGACAGACTGGCAAACTAGAGGCTATCTTCCCTCCAGGGTCAGAAGCCCAAGTAAAACCCCTCTTTTGTTTGTTCTAGGAATCAGAACCCTCAGATGTATGAAATGAGTGTGCATAGTAGAAACTTATCAGGGGCCGCTCCTACTTCCCACTCACTCAGTGTCTGCATCACCTTCTCAACTTTTAAAAGGATGATGTTGGAAAAAAAGCTTTCATAACTTCAGTGGGCACTACCTTCACTGGAAGCAGACACTACATGGAAAGATGTGCCATTACACGACAGCAACGTTCCTGTCGTGGGGGAGTCGCTGGTAACATCTGCCGTCCCCAGGCACTGGGTGAGAGACAGTGCCTGGGAGTATTTCTGGCCTGCACTCCCCTGCCCTTCAGGACCAGGACCCTGCTGCTGCTGCTGCTGCTGCTTTGGGCAACCCCACCCCTTCCTCAACACCAGCCACCTGGCTGGGAGGGGAGGGAAGCTATAAAAGCAAGAAGCCGGTGCCAGGGCCCTCTGAGAGCAACGTTCCTGTCGTGGGGGAGTCGCTGGTAACATCTGCCGTCCCCAGGCACTGGGTGAGAGACAGTGCCTGGGAGTATTTCTGGCCTGCACTCCCCTGCCCTTCAGGACCGGGACCCTGCTGCTGCTGCTTTGGGTAAACCCACCCCTTCCTCAACACCAGCCACCTGGCTGGGAGGGGAGGGAAGCTTTAAAAGCAAGAAGCCGGTGCCAGGGCCCTCTGAGAGCAACGTTCCTGTCGTGGGGGAGTCGCTGGTAACATCTGCCGTCCCCAGGCACTGGGTGAGAGACAGTGCCTGGGAGTATTTCTGGCCTGCACTCCCCTGCCCTTCAGGACCAGGACCCTGCTGCTGCTGCTGCTGCTGCTGCTTTGGGCAACCCCACCCCTTCCTCAACACCAGCCACCTGGCTGGGAGGGGAGGGAAGCTTTAAAAGCAAGAAGCCGGTGCCAGGGCCCTCTGAGAGCAACGTTCCTGTCGTGGGGGAGTCGCTGGTAACATCTGCCGTCCCCAGGCACTGGGTGAGAGACAGTGCCTGGGAGTATTTCTGGCCTGCACTCCCCTGCCCTTCAGGACCAGGACCCTGCTGCTGCTGCTGCTGCTGCTTTGGGCAACCCCACCCCTTCCTCAACACCAGCCACCTGGCTGGGAGGGGAGGGAAGCTTTAAAAGCAAGAAGCCGGTGCCAGGGCCCTCTGAGAGCAACGTTCCTGTCGTGGGGGAGTCGCTGGTAACATCTGCCGTCCCCAGGCACTGGGTGAGAGACAGTGCCTGGGAGTATTTCTGGCCTGCACTCCCCTGCCCTTCAGGACCAGGACCCTGCTGCTGCTGCTGCTGCTGCTGCTTTGGGCAACCCCACCCCTTCTGCAACACCAGCCATCTGGCTGGGAGGGGAGAAGGGGCATTAGAAGGGTGTGTGGGTTTGTTTTGTTTGTTTTTAACTATCATTGAGTTGCATAGAGACCCACAGTGGACCTGATGGAACAGGAAGGGGGGAGGGCGTTGGAGGGGGCAGCCATTGAGGTGGTGCTGGGTAGGGGAAGGAATGGCGGTGGGGGTAGAACATGCCCACGTAGGAGAAGAGAGGTTAGATATCTTACATCTATCCCCTCTTCTAGTCCTACCTCCAACCAGATGGTATCAGGCGACCATATCAGCAAACCCTCGAGCCACACGGTGCTGTTGATGAACGCCAGGTCAGTACAAAACAAAACTGCCCTCATCCATGATGTAATTCTGGATGAGGGGGCTGACCTGGCGTGCATTACTGAGACCTGGGTGGGAGAGGAAGGTGGTGTCCCCCTCTCCCAGCTGTGTCCTCCTGGGTACTCAGTCCAGCACCAGTGTCGCTCAGAGGGTCGGGGAGGGGGAGTTGCTATAGTCTATAGGAGTTCTATCTCCTTGACCAGGCTTCCTATCCCTTTGAGAGGAGGTCTTGAGGGCCTGTATTGTGTGTTGGGCTCACGAGACAGATTAGGGATTCTGTTGGTGTACCGCCCACCCTGCTGCGTACCAACAGTCTCCCTACCTGAGCTGACGGAGGCAGTCTCAGACCTGGTGCTGAGGACTCCCAGGCTGCTGGTGCTGGGGGACCTCAACATCCATGCTGAGGCTGCCTTGACTGGGGCGGCTCAGGACTTCATGGCCGCCATGACAACCATGGGGCTGTCTCAATGTGTCATCGGCCCGACACATGAGAAGGGCCACACCTTGGACCTGGTTTTCACAATGGGACTGGAAGGTGGTGGTTTGGATGTGGAGGGGCTGGTCGTGACCCCATTGTCATGGTCAGACCACTTCCTGGTCAAATTCAGTCTATTAGCTTCTTCTTCCCTCTGCAAGGGTGGGGGATCGATTAAGATGATCCGCCCCCGGAGACTAATGGATCCGGATGGTTTCCTGAATGCTCTGGGGGAGTATCCGTCTGATATGGTTGGCGCTCCTGTCGAAGCTCAGGTCACCCTATGGAATAGGGAGATGACCCGGGCGGTTGACACGATTGCGCCTAAGCGCCCTCTCCCTGCTCGCCGAGCCCAGACAGCTCCCTGGTATACTTCTGAACTGCGGGCGATGAAGCAAGAGGGGAGACGGCTAGAGCGCAGGTGGAGGAAGTCCCGCTGGGAATCCGATCGAACACGACTTAGAGCCCATTATCGGGCCTATTTCGTGGCAATACGGCTGGCGAAACGGCAATATTTCTCCAGCCGTATTGCTTCCTCAGAATGTCGTCCAGCAGAGCTGTTTCGGGTGGTCCGGGATCTTCTTCAACCGGGAAACCCGGTGGAGGTCCCGGACTGCTCATCAGCTCGCTGTGATGAGTTTGCTATTCATTTTGAGGAAAAAATCGCTCAGATTCGCAGTGGGCTGGACTCCACTGTTACTGCAAAATCGGAAGATGTGTCCAGTGTGCCGTGCTTAGGTCAAACTTTAATGGATGAGTTTCAATTGTTGAGACCCGAGGATGTGGACAGGGTGCTTGGATCTGTCCGTTCTACCACCACGCCGCTCGACCCTTGCCCATCTTGGCTAATTGGAAGATCTGCCAGGGGGGTTCGCACTTGGGTCCAGGAGGCCGTGAACGCCTCTCTGAGAGAGGGAGTGGTCCCTACCGCCTTGAAAGAGGCGGTAATTCGACCACTCCTTAAAAAGCCTAACCTGGACCCAAGGCTGGTGGTCAACTACCGACCAGTGGCGAACCTCCCTTATTTGGGCAAGGTGTTGGAGCGGGTTGTGGCCGGGCAACTCCAGGCGCTGCTGGATGAAACGGATTTTCTGGATCCATTTCAATCGGGTTTCAGGCCGGGTTTTGGTACAGAGACAGCCTTGGTCGCCCTGTATGATGACCTTTGCCGGGAGAGAGACAGGGGGAGTGTGACCCTGTTGATACTCCTGGACCTCTCAGCGGCTTTCGACACCATCGACCATGGTGTCCTTCTGGATAGGCTGGCTGGGTTAGGAGTTGGGGGCACTGTTTTACGGTGGTTCCGCTCCTTCCTAGCTGACCGTATCCAGAGGGTGGTGCTGGGGGACAGTTGCTCTGCCCCATGGCATTTATGTCATGGGGTTCCTCAGGGCTCGATACTGTCCCCCATGCTGTTTAACATCTACATGAAACCGCTGGGAGAGGTCATCAGGAGGTTTGGGCTGAGGAGTCAGCAATATGCTGACGACACTCAGCTCTACCTCTCGTTTTCCACCAATCCAGGTGAGGCGGTTTCTGTGCTGAACTCGTGTCTGGACCTGATAATGGACTGGATGAGGGTTAATAAATTGAAACTCAATCCAGACAAGACGGAAGTGCTGTTAGTGGGTGCTTCGCCGGACAGGTTGGAGGGCCACTTCCCTGTCCTGAATGGGGTTACACTCCCCCTAAGGGACAGGGTCCGCAGCTTGGGGGTGCTCCTGGACCCCAGTCTAAGACTGGAAGCCCAGGTGGACTCGGTGGCCAGGGGCGCCTTCCTCCAGCTGCGGAAATTATACCAGCTACGGCCCTACCTGGACGAGCGGAGTCTCATGACAGTTACACATGCACTGGTAACATCTCGTATTGATTATTGCAATGCGCTCTACGTGGGGCTGCCTTTGAAGACGGTCCGGCGACTGCAACTGGTCCAGAATCGAGCTGCGCGGCTGGTGAGTGGTGGGGCCGCCAGAGAGCACATCAAGCCGATTCTGTATAATTTACACTGGTTACCAGTTGCTGTCCGGGCCCAATTCAAAGTGCTTGTTTTGACATATAAAGCCCTAAACGGCTTGGGCCCTGGATACTTGAAGGACCGCCTCCTTCCATATGAGCCTACCAGGCTGTTAAGATCTTGCCAGGGGGCCCTTTTGAAAGAGCCATCCCTCAAGGAGGTAAGAGGGATGGCTTGTAGACAAAGGGCCTTCTCGGCAGCTGCCCCCAGACTATGGAACGCCCTCCCAACTGAAATTCGCCTGGCGCCGACACTGATGATATTTCGGCGCCAGGTCAAAACCTTCCTGTTCCAGAAGGCTTTTAATTGAAATAACATTAACTGTGGGTCTTAATGATGGCAATTTTAATTGTATTTTTAATTGTATTTTAATTGTATTTTAACTGTATTTTAATCATTTTATTTTACTGCATTGAATTTTAATTGTTGTAAGCCGCCCAGAGACCTTTGGGTAGAGTGGGCGGCATATAAATTAAATAAATAAATAAATAAATAAATAAATAAATAAATAAATAAATAAATTACGCCAGATAATTTCCATGTCTCCATGGCAACCTATCTGCAGAAAAAAATTTTTTTTTGTTGAACAGGATCAGAAGCCGACAGATCAGCCCTAGCCATAATGCACAACTTTCATAATTAGCTGTTGTGGCACACAAAGTTGTCTACATTTTTGCAATGGTTACATGTGACTTGAGACAGAACTGGGTTTTTGAACACTTCATGCTCAGTTAATGCAGACAGCTGAGAGGCAGAGTTTAACTAAAGTGCATTTGGCAGGTTCTCGTTATTCTGGACAAGGAATACACCTCTGAAATTGGAGGTAATGATTTACAGATAAGGTAGCTAATATTAAACTGTGATGGTTGTTTTGATAATGAGGATAGAACAAAATTAATTTCCAAAAATAATTCAAAGAGCGGAAAGCAGGATAAAATGGGTAAAATGGTCACAGTTATCTTTTAAATACACATTTAAAGTGCATTTTTAGCTATCTGAAGTGAACATTTTCAGGTTTTATGTTGTTTTCTTATAATTTGGGGAGGGTGATGAAAAGCAACAAATAACATAACAAGTAGTATAGCAAGGTACTAATAATCTTTACGGTAATGAGAGGTGGCTTTGTATTAAGTTCCACAAAAATGACTTAAAATTATATTTTCAACATTTTTACCAGTGTCTTTCACAAGGTTCATGTAAAAATAATAGTGATGTTTACAATCCAGCATAAAACAATAATCTTACTGATTGTTTGGGAGTTAGGCCAGATCGCAAGTGTTTATTTGTATGAAGCATTCTGATGGCCTTTTATTGATATATAAACAGCACACAGCTGATGGTATTGGCAGTATTATGCTGTTTTATTCTAAACCAGTCTAGCGTCCTGATCCATTATGTTCATAAACCATACACTCCAAAATTGTTTTTAAAAAATAAATCTTGTAATATTAAAATAGTCAAACCTATACTTGCAATAATTGTCTTCTAATTAATTCTTATCAAGAAATAAAACACTTGTACTACCATAATTAATCCCCTTCTTCAGCAACTGAACAAAAAGCTAGTTGGAATTATCTATTTACGACACAGCTGTTCCTTCCACAGTTTAAGGAATACTGTACTGTAATATGATATCTGCAAGAGATGGGAGACAGATGATATCTGCCCTCTGCTGGGGAATCACATCTATAGCATAGGCATCCTTCAGTCTCAAGAGACTATGGTAACGTGCTCTGTATGGAGGACTTGGAAGAGCGTCTAGTGTGGCTGAGGAGGCCAATTCGAGAGTTCCAATCCCTTTCTGTCAGCTTTCTGCTAGTAATGTCCAAAGTTCTGATTGAAGAAAAACACACACTCTTCTTCTACAAAGACATGTGTATTAACAAAAATATATACAAATATACAGTACAAAGCAGCAGTCCTTTGGCGTGGCAGCAATATAGAGGCAAAGTGCATAAAGGATAGCAGTATAGAGGAAAGAGAAGAAGATACATTTACATTCACATTGTTCACTTATGTACACTTGAGCTGAAGCTTCTGTCCAATCACGTCATGTGTTGCATCATCTCCTTTACATGGGTGTTGCATCATACACAGATGTTGCATCATCTTCATAGTCACAGTGACTCAGCACCTGCACAGGTGAATATTACAGTCTGGACCTGTTCAGGCCTATAAAATTCTCAATACTCTGACACTTTCCATGTTGTTTCAATGCTGTATGTGAAGCTGAAGTGTCCTCTCCAGGGCATGAAGCCTGGGTAGAATAATATGGAGGATAGGCTGTTACCCAACCAGCAAATCCCCGCTCTCCACACCACTGAAATAGTCCAATGGAAGGGCAAGAGCCAATACAACTGGTTCCAGCGACGTTGCAGGAGTTGACAGAACGACACGAAGTGCCTCCGGGACTCCGGCTCTGGATTTTTCCTCGAGGTTGACTCCTGAAACCTTTTCCATCAGTGGATACAGCCACAAGGCAGTGGAGGTTTGAAATCAGAGTTTTCCTTCTCCTAGATGGGCTGCCTTCCAAGGCTGATGAGTCCCACATATCTGGCCTGCTCTCTCACGGCATGGAGGACGATGGCGGCGCCTCAGCGGGGGTTTGAAATAGGAGTTTTCCTTCTCCTAGATGGGCTGCCTTCCAAGGCTGATGAGTCCCACCTACCCGGCCTGCTCCCTCATGGCATGGAGGACGATGGCGGCGCCTTAGTGGGGGTTTGAAATCAGAGTTTTCCTTCTCCTAGATGGGCTGCTTCCCAAGGCTGACGAGTCCCACCTACCCGGCGAATGTCAGGTTAACCCAACCTTGAATGCCCGAAAACATCTTCCATGAACCTGTGTCTCTCAATAGCAGTAAACCATCACCAATTTAGGTATCTCCTTTTCCAACCACAAAAAATCACACTGAAGAGCAGCTTGAAAACAAATAAGATTCTACAGGGATGTTTTTTTAAGCAAACTATTTACACTTTCAGTCTAAGAAATATATCTTGTCATGTTTATAATTAGTGTCAATGTTGCTATCCAGGGTACTAAGCCATTCAAAGAATTGTTCTAATAAATTCTCTGGGCCCCCAAATCATGAAGACATAGGGAAATTCTAAAATGAATTGAGGCAAGATTTTGAGCTCTTTAGCTGGTAAACTGTTACAAAATAATAATCATAATAATTAATAATTAATAATTGATGATGATGATGATGATGATGATGGCAGGGGTTCATGTCATATTGAAGTCATGAAGTCTGTATTGCCAAAGTTTTCAGAACAATGCAAGGAGAGCCTGAAATGTTTCCATATGTGAGCAGCTACCAGGTGTTATTCAGATGTCAGATTTTGTTTGTTTATTTATTAAAATATTTCTAACCCACCTTATATCTGTAGGTCTCAGGGTGAGATAGGATCTGATTTTAGGGTCTGAAACAATTTGAATCAACTAAAAAAGTTAATTTAAAATATAACGAACAAGACAAAAATAGCAAGGTGAAGGATTCTTAGCCAAGTCTTAATCTAATTACAATGCTTACGTATTTTAACTTAATACTGAAACAGAAGCAGTGTTGGTGCCTGTCCAGCTTCCACTGAGTGGCCATTCTACAACTGAAGCACTATCTCTGAGAAAGCCCTTTTCCATGTCCCCATATAATGTACAGTTCTTAATAGTTGAGATAGAAGAGGACTCTCCCAGGAGATTTTAATGATCAGGCATGGAGAAAGGCAGTCCCAAGCCCTTTTGTGGCTTTAAAAATCATGTCAATGCTAGAGATTGGCATGAACTGCTGGTTTGGCTGTTGGCCCAATGAGTATTCCAGGGGTTTTGAGCCCCTTCACCACCTCCTCTGGGCACTGACTGCTGAGTGGGCACACGGAGGAGGTGGGGCTCATAACCGCAAAGCACGTGTTGGGCTGATGGCTGAACTGGAACAAACCACTGAACCAGAGGTTTTTCCCCATCTCTAGTCAAGACATTGCATTCAGACTGGAAGGAAACTGGTAGCACAGTTCTTATATGAGTTCTGAACACTCTAGCTGCTGCATATTATGCTCGCTGCAACATCCATTTCATCCTTGGGGCACCCCCAGGTAGAGTGCATTGCAATAATCTAGATCAGCCATTCTCAACCCTTTTTTGGCCATAACCATAAACACAACATGAAAAAATACAGACCAAATGAGGATTGTATAAATTGCATAACAAAGCTTATATGATGGTGTGTGAAAAATTGTTTCCAGTCTGTGTTAGGGGCCCACCAAGAGGTTATATGGCCTCTGTTGAGAATGATCTACAGTATATGGAATATTTCTGGTGTGTGAACTACCTGTCCAGGAATGGTAGTAGCTGGCACATTAACCAAAGCTAGCCCCAGTCATTGTGAGCTAATGTGTTTACTTGGGCATCCAGTGACAGATATTAATCCAGGACCACTTCCAAGCTACGCATCTTCTCCAGATCATTCTGTCAGAATTCAGGTTCACTTCAATGGGCTTCATCCAGCCCATTACCCCATTTGGCTACTGGTCCACCACCTGCACAGCCTCACTTGACTTTGACAACAAATAGAAATAGTTTGGGGAAAAGAGCAAAAGATGGAATAGTGTCCAAGCCATGCCATCATTATAAAATGACCAACTATGTAATAGCTGCCATTTCCTTTCTGCTGCCATTTCTAAAAATATAAAATTCAGTAGTTATCTCAGATTCATATCTAATTTTACTTGAAAGTCACAGCTTCTTCAGCAGACAGAAAGCAAAAATGAACATA
The DNA here is from genome assembly GCF_051106095.1 of Pogona vitticeps. Classification (NCBI taxonomy): domain Eukaryota; kingdom Metazoa; phylum Chordata; class Lepidosauria; order Squamata; family Agamidae; genus Pogona; species Pogona vitticeps. The sequence goes on from NC_135786.1 coordinate 32,608,136, forward strand.
ATGTTACTATGAGTAAAGTTCTAAATTGGTTTGGGGTGCACTAGGAAAAAGGAAAATGCTGGACAGCTCAGTGGTTTAGGTACCTGGCTGCATAGTCAGAGGTTGTGAGTTCAATTCCCCACTGTGTCTCCTGGGAGAAGAGTTAGCCTTTGTAGTCATGGGCAAGCTGCACAGTCCTAGAGTGAGCTTGGAAGGGAATGGTAAAATGCTTTTGTGTATTCTCCACCTAGAACACCTTTGAATCAACTCAATCAGATGCCCTCCAAATTTGTCCTAGACTATAATTCCCATCTTCCCTAAACACTGTCCATGCTAGCCAAGTCTCAAAGCATCTGGATAATATTATGTTGGCGAAGCCTGGATAATTGATTCCTTAACAGAGATATTCTCCAGCCACGCAAAGCTTGAAAGGTTACATTACTCCTTCAAGAAATTCAGTGTTTCAACCCAGCTCCTTGTTTGGACCACAACTCCCAGACTCCCCCAGCCAGCAGAGTCACTGGCCATACTAGCTAGAGAACTCTGGCACCTGTTGCAGAAAACAAAAGTAATTTGCATAGAAGAAATGTAAAACTTTAGACTCCTTATGTTGTTCACTTGTATTTGAAGTATATCACTACATGGAGAAGGGGAGGTTAGTGATCCAAGATACATCTACACACAAATCAATTTTATGAAATAAAATGTCAAAAAGTAGGGTTCTAAGTATATTCATTTTCTTTGTGGTGCGATATTTTTATATGAACAATTTTTTTTCCTGTAGAGATTTGTGAGATCAACCGTCCTTCACTCTCTGAACTGGTACCGGCAAATAGTTTATCCCCTAAGCCAGAACTAGTCTTAAAATACATGCACTTAACTTCTTTCCTAAACCACTGTTCGCCATATGTGGGCATTATTATTCCCATCACCACCAGTATCATCTAGTCATATTGTACGTTATTTCCAGTATACATATAGCATACACTTATAGGCAGGGCATGATGAAATTGTAGTGCAACACATTCAGGGAGTACCAGCTTGGGAGTAATGGATAAAAGAGACTACCAAGGTAGCATGGCATCAGAGAGTTAAATGGGAAAAACAGAGAGACTAAAATTTTTGGAGGTTGAAGGGTTCATTTGTCCTCCTCTTCTGATCGTTATCCAGGAAAGTTAATATATGGTACTCTGGGCTTTTTAAAAAGCCAGCCAATATAAACACACAGGCTATTGCTTAACTTATTTAGCTCATCACTGTTCTATTTGCCTACATGGTATTGGTTATTTTAGAGGGTAGGAACACATATTAAATGGACTAATGATCTGAGCTAATAATCTGCACGTATCTCCCAATATATACAGAGATATCCCATGCTTTCATTTAAAAAATGGACAGAGCTTTAAAACATAGTGGAAAAGCAAACATAGAGAACCTTTTGTTCTAGTTACAAAATATGTGGCAGAAATCAGCATGACCTGAAGGGATGATCATAGACTTTGTGAGGTCCAGAGAATTATGAAATTGGCATAATAGAGCAAACAGAGAAACATACTGCACCTCTGAACATAATTGTAAGTAACCAAATAGATGGCCAGGCCAAGAAAGACTGCAGATTATAGTCGTGAGATTTGTTGGAATAATGGTGACAACATTGTCATCCTGAGACATTACTGGACTGCAGTGTCCATCCTTCACCAAATACTAGGGCTGATGAGTACTTGAGTCTCACAACATTAGACTACTAATGTTACTACCTCTTTGTTGGGTGATATGCAGACCATTTGACTCTTCCATATTTTGAGCTACACCTCCCATACCCTTGGTGATGCTGAAGAGGGCTGATGGGCTCAAACATTTGAAAGGCCAAAGGTTCCCTACATTTACTATACAGTTACACATGAGGATGAAAACACTGTCATGAACGTGTGTAAGATAAGAAAGGCAAAAAGATGATGTGGCTGGTCACAATTACACGTGACCAGGCAAAACGTTCCTAGCAAAAGCAGTAAGGAAAATACGAAGTAGCTGTTCCATCTGTTCTTCTTACTAAACTTTCTGAAGTGGAAAAAAAATAGAAAAAGTGGGTGAGAGGAGTGGTTTTAAAAGATGTCTCAGATGTCTCTCCTAGTCTAGTGCATACAGAATCCCATAGGGTAACTGTATGATAAACAGCCTGATCCAGAATTGCCCCATGTCCAAAATGAGATACACAACATTTAAAGCCAAATCAGTGCTTCCAAAGCTCAAACCAGACATTCTGCTTTCTTCATACACTATGGAGAAAAAAGGTCAGGTAGTCCAACAGACAAAGGGTTGGTCTTCAACTATTTCCTTCCTCCTTCCTAATTCAAACGCTGGATTCCATGACAAACCACCCAGTGCATAACTTCTGATATTGGTATGCTTACTTTACCTACAATTAGATTTACTAATTGTGTTCTTCTTCTGTAAAAACTCAGCATGATTTTGGCCTGCACACAATCTAAGAACATCCCCGTCTGACTACCATGACATGCATGCAAGGGGGAATTTACTTTTTGAATATGTATGGCATCTTCTTAATCCTTCTAGTTATGCATTATGCAACCTGACTCAGATGATAATAGATTTGTAGATCACTCCTTTGTCTTTCATATTTTCACAAAGAATGTTAATTTTTTTCTTCTTCGCTTTTCTGAGCACTCCTGCCTGCGTATCTAAGACTGCAGCATTTCCTCCTCTCCTGGATATCAAAGCACATTAAAGAAACAGAAAGTGAAACTGGGAGATAGGGAGGAAGCATATCTGTGGTTAAAAGCAGCTAGTGAGTGGCAACAAAAAGTGTTTCTAGGCAAAGCTTTTATTACTACTGTGTAATCATACTGCTTCAATCAAGGAATATTATACAGGGCATAGACACCATCTTCTATCCATACATCTCCCATGTTTTCCCATTAAGTCTTCAATTCAAGTCCGACTGCTTGGCTGAGGAAGAACGTGGAAGAAAGAGGATGCTGCAAATGGTGAGTGAGTTGTCATGCTGGGGAGGCATGGAGGGAAGCATGCACCTCCTGAGGAATGGGCTAGTGTGCAGGAGAAGTGGGCATCATGCATGCACAACACCTGTGCGGGCACCGCAACTCAACCCGGACAGGGATGACTTAATTTGTGCCCATCTCTATTTTGGACTCTTGATCTTTTAAACTGAAAAGTAAAGTATTGGCTTATTTTTTCCAAAACTTTAAAAGGGAAAAATATGTTTTTTCACTGTTAGCAGAAATTTTTGCTGGAAACTCTTGATTATTCAGGAGTATACAGATTCACTAAATTTAACAAACTTCAAAGCCAATCTCGACTGTCTTATTCAAGAACAAACCTACATTCCCTGATCAGGTTGCCCTTTGGCAAAGGGCAACCTGACTGCTGGTGATACCTATATCAAGAGTCAAGATGGACTTTACAGGATAACCTCTCCTGATCACTACCATTCACAAAGAGAGGCCAAGCAGGGGGAAAATCCCAGGACCTGACTTCTTTTTGCCCCCATCAGTTAACCACTTTCTCACCAAAACACAAAGGGGTCAGGGATCTCTTCTTGGAAATTGCAATAAAAAGGCCACCTATCTCTTTCCTCCTTCCACGACTAATTGGTTTTCGGGATTGTGGTGTCTTGAGATCAACTCCACTGTTGTCCTTTCCAGGTTTTAGTAGGAGCCTGGAGCCTGGCTCCTTAGGTATATATATATACCTACCTACCTACCTACCTACCTACCTACCTACCTACCTACCTACCTACCTACCTACCTATATGTAGGTGGGTGGGTGTGGATGGGGTGTGTCATTCAGTCTTCAGTAAATCGAGTGGAATTATTACTGTGTCGCGGCCCTTTATTGGTGACAAACCCACTACTTAAAAGGGATGTATGGAGTAAGAAGACACCTCCTCGGCCGGCTCTTAGACGTCTCATGGGGGGGCCGCCCAACCTTGGCAACCGTCTAAGGCAGAAAAGCCGCTGTCGCCTCTCCTCTCCCTCCGCCGTCGGGCTCCTCTGCTCCTTCCTCACCTTCCCTTCCCCTCTCCCCGTTTTGCCTGCCTCCTTCGCCGCCGTACCTCGTCTTCGGACGGGAGCAGCTCTCCCTGCCTTGCACAGCCCACGGTAGCCCCCGCCCCCCAGTTTCCGACCACCTGAGAGGCCGCCCTGCCCCTCGGCCAGGCTCGCAAGCGCAAGCGCGACGGGTTGGGGGCGGGGGCCCGGCTAGCAAGGGAGCGCCTGATAGGCGGGCGAAGCGAGCCTCCCTCTCGCCGAGAGGCGCTGAGGCTCCTCAAGCCCGGGCGCGCCGCGACCACGCCCACTGGGTGCCCGGCGCGGGGATTGGTGGAGGCGCGGACGGTGACGTTCGGAAGAGGAGGCGAGCCTATTTAAAGCCAGGTTTTTGCCGCCAGTCCTTTCTCGCCGCCTTCTGCCCATTCAGGTGCTTTCTTCGCTTCCTTTCCTTCACGTGTCTTGCAAAAGCTCCAGCATGTCCGACAAGCTGCCGTACAAAGTTGGTAAGAGGCCATTTCCCCTCCTTTTCTTCCTCACTACGAAGGCCTGGTTATATCCTTTGGCAACGGGAATGGTTGGCTGCAATACAGGGATCATGGCGAAGTGCTTGTGGCTTGGGACCGTTCTCCACCTTTGTCTTTGCCTGTCACTTTACCAGCTCGAAAGTGATGGTTTTCGTAACCGAATTTTACCGTTTTGGTGTCACCCTCGTTCCACTTCCAAAGGAACAGTTCAGAGACAGAGGGTGCCTTCATTTAAAAAGCAAATGCTTTCTTCCCCCAAGAAAACTAGCCCTGCTCTCCTAAGCTACGGGAGGCTTCTCTTTCTTTTTATCGTACAAAATGGACTTAACATTGCCTTCCTAGCCTGTCGCCTCTGAGCAAGCTCCATGTGGGCGCTGCAGAGAAAAAGAGCTTCCCGGGAATTGTAGTCCTTCTGACTGCTTGAAAGAAGGACAGTGCTTTCGTCTGGGAGCTGCGATGACTACATTTCCCGTAATGCCCTTGGGCGGCCATGCTGTCAAGCTGCCCTTCTCGTTGCAGGTTAGCTCCCTGACGATTCCTATGGACGGCTTCTCATTTGGAGAAAACGTGTTTGTTTCTCATTTAGAGAAATACAGAAGTCTGACAGATACAAAACTCTCGGAGAAGGGAGATTTAAACAAACAGGATTTAGTGGTTCAACATGTGTAAAATCAAGTGTTTTGCAGGAAATTGAATCTAGTAGAGCCCCCTCCTGCCCAAATATCCCAACATAATTGTTCTTCTATTTGGCCTTTCTTTAAAATATTTTACTTGGTTCTAGAGATAAGACACAAGCGTATGGGAGTGACCATACCCTTACTGGAGGATTGTCATGTGTTTAAATGGTCAGAACAACAAAAAAGGAATTACCTATGGGCTGAGAAATGTTGGAAAACAACTTGGTCCTGTGTTTATCAGCATAAAAATTGCTGCAAAAGGGAATTCCTGTGATCAGCTACCAAGAGATTTCTACTGATCAGCAAGAATCTGATGTATGCTAAAGTTATATAACTGCCTTATTTTTTAAAAAATTACCAAAGTAGAAGCTATACATGTGTGAAGTTTTGTAGCTCCTCTCCAGTTGTTTTCTATGTACTGTAGCATCTGAAGTTTGGGTTGAACCAAAGCAAAATGAAGCCACCCTATTTTGTTCAGTGACGCACTTGATATTCTTTAAGAAATAGTGTGTATCAGCACTTTTGTATTTCTGCCATTTCAGTTCTTGCTTACGGTGGGCTTGTCCTGGGTTCATTTTAGGATGGTCATTTATGTGTCACCAAAAAAGTATTCATAAGTATGTATTTGCATGAAATGTAAACATGCTACTGTAACAAAACAAATGTTCTAATTAGCATAATTTGAATATAAATATAGTACATTTCACCACGTTGGGGAAGATTATGAACAACTCATCAGACAGTCTGCTGTTTAGGTGCTAAGCATTGATTCGAAACATTTTTTTTCTGTAGGGTTCTTCGTTGTTGTGGACTGGGGATCTTTGGAAAACAGGATATGTTTTTAAAAGAGGATTATTATATAATGGTGTTCAAAGAAAGAACATGAAAGTAGAACACATGGCCACACAGGCTTATGCGCATGAGTCTCTTTAAGATATCATGGTCTAAGACAGTCGTCCCCAACCTTGGGCCTCCAGATGTTCTTGGACTGCAGCTCCCAGAAGCCTTCACCACCGCCTCTGCTGGCCAGGATTTCTGGCAGTTGAGGTCCAAGAACATCTGGAGGCCCAAGGTTGGGGACCACTGGTCTAAGACACTGACCAGATATACTCTTATGACATTAACTGTATTTGTCTTCAGAACTGACCATTGGCAAAAGCCTCTGAAGTACAAAGTGCAGCCAGGATTGCTGACAAGCCAAAACAATTTAGGTTAATAAAATACTAGTGAGGAGTGCAAGGAGATTGCAAAGGAATTACGGTAATCACATTAAATCCTGCTCATGTCATGTTCTTAGTTGTTTTGATGAAGTAGTGCCAGAAAACTCCCTGGATTTTCTTTGGGTCACTCACACAGTCTTGATCAACTTCACATAATTGTTGAGGATAAAATAACAGTGATAGGAAAGCCATGTGCATTTGATATTCCACACTGGAAGAAAGGTGAGGTATGAAAGTACTTCACAAATATAGGTGTTTTCACTTTGTTCTAATCACTTGCGTATGACAATAATGGTTATAGAATGGGCATCAGTTTTTAAAAACTAGTGCATTAACATAGATACATAATTATTTATTGAACATGCTTGAAGAAAGCTATGAAGAAGGCCTGCTCCTATTTCTCTCAGCTGCCACATGGTGTCTGTCTTGATGGTATCTTGGCAGTTCTGCTACTGATGTTAACTGGAGAACTTCGATGAATTAGAGTTTTGTGCATGCATGTAACAACCACCTGTTACTCCTTTTGCTTGCAGCTGATATCAGTCTTGCAGACTGGGGCCGCAAAGCCCTGGAGATTGCCGAGAATGAAATGCCAGGCTTGATGAAGATGCGGGAGATGTACTCTGCAACCAAGCCACTGAAAGGGGCTCGGATTGCTGGTTGCCTACATATGACTGTGCAGACAGCTGTTCTCATAGAAACTCTGGTGGCTCTGGGAGCTGAGGTAAAGTTGTCTTTGGAATCCCTAGCACCTTTTATTTGAAATTGTCTCTGAGTTTATTTATTTGTGGGCAAAGCTCGAACAAAATGACATATGTCCTTTTTTTTCAGTCCTGCCACTATTACACATAAATGAGCCTAAGAGGCCGTATTGTTCCAAAAAGAAAGAATCCAACTGTTGTTCTCTTAATAAAGAACTTTGAGAACTACTGCTAAATATCAGATAAAATATTTTATGGCATAGTGTTTAAATAAGCTTTGGGTCCATTGTATTGGGAGAGAGAATGGGTATTAAAAATTAATTAATAGTAAATAATGAATAAATACCACACCGTATTCTTGAAGACTTTCACGGCTGGGATCCGATGGTTGTTGTAGGTTTTACGGGCTGATTGGCCATGTTCTGGAGGTTTTTCTTCCTAACATTTAGCCATTCTCTGTGGCTGGCATCTTCAGAGGACAGGAGTTAGAACAGCTTGAAAAACCTACAACAACCATCAAATACCACACCCTTGTTAAAATCAGCAGACTCTGAATACACATCTTTTGCAGGCACTGACGTGAGTCTAACGTGATATTGATATCTATGGGGCTTCCTTTTTCTCCTTCCGCTGTTTGAAACTTGCTCAGATAGTATCCCAGCCCTCTAAGACAGGTTTGGAGGTTGCCGGGGGGGAGGAGCCTAAGGCCCCTCCCCATCAACAGCATAGATGGAAGCAATTCTGTCAGTGAAACAGGCTTATTGGGTACTGGCCATTATTAGGAACTAAGAGTGAAACTAGTAGCAGATGGTAAGCATGAGGTTTATTGAGATGTGCCTCATTAAAGAGATGGTGGTGCCTATAAGCTAGCAGGGCATCTGGGGCCCCCAGATGTTGAATTCCTGTCAGTAGTGACCAACACCATCAATGTTTAGAGATCATGGGAGCATCCATGGGATCATGGATGACATTTGAAGAGTCTGAATGGACCACTCAAGCATCTGCCATTGTTCTGGTATAATTATTTCACATGTGTTCTTGCAATGTATCACTCCTCCAGGTCTGCAGATGAGTGGCATATAATTCACAGCAGATATCACATGCAAACCAATGATTAAAGCTCCTAACTTGTCTAATTTAAGCAGCACCCTGCATTTGCCACCATTTCTTGCTGGTACAAAGAGTCTCTACTGCCAGGGTTATATGGACCAAGCCAGAAAGTGTGCACACCTGGGAGAATCACAACAGAGACTCTATTAGCAAAGAATGGACTGAAACCTATGACTTTCTTTGTTATGCAATAGGATTTTGGCTAGTACTGTATATGCAGAGTTATTCTTAATCCTAAATAGATGCTGACTTTCCATCATTACTTTCATCATTCTGCTAATGGCCTGGCCTCCACTTAGGTTTCTACATAGTCCATATATATTTTTCATATGTAGTTAATAAGATCTTGTAAGTCTTAGTAAAGAAAAAAAAGGATATAAATCTTGAAGTCTCATTTCCAAATTGTAATATATAGCACTATATTCTAGAAAACTCTTAAGTTTGACCAGGTTAATTGTATATGGGAGTGGGGTCAGAGAGAAGGAACTTACAGCCTGTGAATATATTTTGAATTATTTTGCAGGTTCAGTGGTCCAGTTGCAATATTTTCTCCACTCAGGATCACGCTGCTGCAGCTATTGCCAAAACTGGAATTCCTGGTAATGTTTTGCTTTCATTATAATCTAACTGCTGACAATTTAAATTGTTGAGTCCAGCCCAATGATTGTTCAATAGAATCTGGAGGAGTGACAAGGAGGAAATGATAGCATGTCAGGTTATCACCAGAGCAGAACAAAAGCTTTTAATTCCCTAGCAAGAGAGTGATTTTGTATTCTAAAGGCAGTGGCGGACAGAGCAAAATACTTCCAGTGAATTATCCAAGCCAAAAAGAATAATAATGCAGGAACTTTATGACTAAGCAAACTATTCTGTTGTTTTTTTCCTGGATAAAAAGAATGACAATGTAAGCCATAAGACACAGAGTGAAATAATTTAAAAAGTACCATAAGCTTAAGCTAGAAAGTATGCTCATTTGGGCATTGCTAGATCATATGATCCTTAGAGATTCTGCATTGTCTGTTCTCTTAGCATTCATGTTTCCAGAGTGTTATCTCTTTATTCCATCTTTTCCTATCTTGGTGGACTCCAGATGTTTTGGAATAAAGCTCTCAGCATCTCCAGCTATTGGCTATGCTGGATGGAGCTGCTGAGATTTGAAGTTGAAAACATGCAAGTCACCACCTTGGTGAAGTTTGCAGTCATTGTGCATGACTTCAATATGTGAACCATATTGACCACCTACAAGTGTTGCTGAAAGCTTCTCCTAGTTTGGTTCTGCAGTAAGTTTGACAATGGGATCACTTCAATGTGCTTAAGGGCATTTCAGCAATTTGGGAAAGATCAGCTTTTGACTGATCAAAATGGCACTTGCCCAAATTTCTTCTCCACAACTTATAAAGGTATACTGAAGCCCCAGTGCTGAAAGTCTGGTTATCCTCATCCTTGATCATCTTACAGATACCTAATCACTTTTTAAAAACATGATAAATTGAATAACTTTTAAGAATAAATAGAAATCACCAGTGTAAAATGCCACAGAATATGGATGAATTTTACAGGTTTTGGAGTGGTCACTGTTGTGATATGATGTCCACTGTTTTTATTAGGTTGGATTTAGTTTGAATGAACTTTGCTGTGCTGTAACCTCCTGAAAAATCAGTAGAATTATGGCATGACTGCTTTATATGGGTACAACTCACTCATTATTTCTATGATCAGCTATAGTTGAGTACTTAGGGTCAACATAATTTGTATGGGACAGCAGTCCCGACCAGGTGTTCTCCAGAAGCTTTACAGAATAATCATCTGAATCCCCAAGCTAGAATGGCCATTAATGATGCCATCTGGAGGTCCTGGTTGTTGTAATCCAACACACTAAAGGAAAGTTGTCAAGGAATTAGGCAAGGGTAAAAGAAGGCAGTGCCGATGCTTTGTACGTAACATATATAATGTCCTTTGCCAACAGAGGTGTGATCTATGAATCGAAGGAAAGAGCAAGACAGTAATGCCATTAATACTGGGTCCTTCATTAAAGTGAGAAGGAATAGGAAGGCTGCTGTTACTTGGCTGATGTTCATATCAAACCTGGACAGAATGTAATTCTGAGACTGCGTGTAACTCCCGCCCACAGAGATTTTTGTACTTCTCCCTACACACTATTGAATACCAAATTTTCAAAAGTGCAAGTAGCCTTTTACCCACTTCTGATTTCTTTCTTTCTTTATTGTTGTTTTGCATTTTTTGACAATCTTTGTGGCCCTGTAGGATTCCAGGGACAGAAACCTGGGCCCCACACCCATCAAAAGTACTCAGCCCTGAGTGAGATCTTCCTCTTACTCCAAGAAGTTCTGTTCAGTATATATAACAGTCCTTTCCTTTATCCCAGTCTTATTCTCGTAACAGCTTCGAAAGTTAGGTTAGGCTGCAGTTACCTACTGCTTTGATTTAAAGAGAAAAAAATGCTTGTTTCGATGGAGCTAATAAAGAATCATGTGACACCTTAAAGATCAACAAATGTGTTTCAGCTTGGGCTGAAAAAGTGGACTCTAGTCTATGTATGTTTATGTCATAATAAACTTGTTCATGATTAGGCTACCCCAAACCTCTTTACTACTTTTGCTGCTGCAGACACAACCTAACTACTTCTCCGGAATATGTCTAGGCATGACTTTGGCAGGATGAATGCTTCATGGAAATATGAGTCCAAGACATGAATTGTGAGGCCAAGGCAAGGAGCTGTCTATAGTTCACAGTTCTTAGTAACTCTCATCTAGACAAGATTAACAGCTTCTCTCTTCTTTGAAATCAGTCTGTTTTCCATGTGGCTTTTCACACTGTTCAGTAATTTTTACCAATGTTGAAACGAAGGTGAAGGTACATGTCACTGAGTATAAAACATCTACATTTTCCACCAGTGGTAAACTCCATGATGTCTGCATTGAGATAAAAAGAGCCTTGGGGAAGGGAGTTGCTGTTCTGTATTGCCATGAATCTTGACAGTGTTTTATAGGAGATAATATTGGCACAATTCCAGGAGGAGCTGCTTGGTTGAAAAAGGTCTTAACATGTGCATGACTCAGAATTAAGCTCTTTGGTTCAAATGTAATAGGATTATTTTGATTTGCAGCAGTTCAGGCAGAGGTCTGTTGCTTAATACCTCCCAGGAAATATTGGTGATAACTGTCATGGTACCACTTCCTGTAACTGAGTTCCCAGACTGCACTCGTTTTCCTGTAAGTGACTTGATTATTGGGATGTGAAAAGACTTATGTTTTCTGTTTTGATTTGGTCCTAGTGTTTGCCTGGAAGGGGGAAACAGATGAGGAGTACATATGGTGTATTGAGCAGACTCTGTATTTCAAGGATGGGCAGCCTCTAAATATGATTCTTGATGATGGTGGAGACCTCACCAGCTTGGTTCATACCAAATATCCACAGCTCTTGAAAGGTAAACAACACATTTTTCTGTTAACTTCCAGAATTTTTGAGATGGCTTCTCTTCACTTGCAGCACAGACAGCTGAGAACGAATGTCCTGTCAGAGAGAGATACTAGCTTAATTTTTGGATCAGTGCCTAAAAATCTAAAGGCTGGCTTGGAAACCTTACCCAAAAACAATAATCCAGTGGTTCTTAACCTTTGTTACTCGGATGCTTTTGAACTGCAACTCCCAGAAACCCTAGTCAGGACAGCTGGTGGTGAAGGCTTCTGGGAGTTGCAGTCCAAAACTCCTGAGTAACCCAAGGTTAAGAACCAGTGCAATAATCCATTAATTTGAAGGAGTGACCCTGCTCTTCCTACTACACCAGTGTCTCTCAGTCTGTGTTAACCCATACACTCTTGTGGTAAAATTAAAATCCTTCTTTTCAAACCTTACTCTTCTACTAATTTGTTTTAAAAGTTCTAATAATATATAGAAATAATGAAGATATTGAAATATAGAGGCAGAGAGGGAAATGGCTGATTTTTGCCTTGTACGTAATTTCATGCTACCACTGAGCGGGGAAATGTTTTGGCACTGACAGAGTGAAAAGTTTGGTGGGGGAAACTTTAAGGGGCTGCACAGAGGAGACTGAATTCTAAACTGCAGGATAATTCAAAAGTAGAGAAATCTAAAGAAAATATTGTAAGGGCACTCCTGTGTATTATAGGAAGAGGCAATAAGCTGCAAAGATCTCATTATTTTCTTCCATTTTCTAAATAAAAAATTAAAAGGGGTTGTGTAACTTGCTGTAGCTGATGGACAAGGGGCAGAGTGTATCTTGGGTGCATGAGCAAATGCAAGAACATGCCACTCTACAGTATTTGGTCAATTAGCTGAAATTAACCACAGCAAGTTATAAAAACTTGCACAAATGCCAGTAGGGGTCTTGCTAGTGTCTACTTAGTTACTGCCTAAAGAAGTATCTGAAGTGGTCTGGAGAAGTTAAAGGTAAATCTGTAAATGTGGTCTTCATTACATATCTTTTATCAGTAGTATATATTTTTGGGCTTGTAGTTAAAATATACTATTTTCTTACAGTGTTGTAGGCAATATGTTTGGAATGTTAAATAGCTTGAAATTTTCTGAATTTTGGTTTTTAAAATAAAAATGACAGGGAAGTTCTTCTTCCTTTTTCTGCCCGTGTCCTGAAAATCAACTCAGTGACCGAAATCCTGTTCTGTAATGCAGTCAAAGTTATAAATTTTGGTCCATTCCTCACAGGTAAATAAAGAGCCCCAACGTAATTCAGGGGGCATGGACATGCATTGGCTTAGTGTGCACACACGTGTGCACGCACGCACACACACACAAACAGAAACTCAGTGAGGGTTTATTTACTATTGAAAAACAGACTTTGTTTATGTTATGCAACAAGATTTTGTTCTGGATTTACGATACTAGGGTAATATAGTGACTCTCTGCCAGTATATTGGCAGATTGATTGGCTCTATGCTGAGCCATGAAATTCACTGGTTGTTCTTTAGCGAGGGACTCTGAGCCTGATCTATCTCATAAGGTGGTTATGGGGGCAAAAGATAGAGGGGAGGAAAGCCATTTGTACTGCCTTGACCTCAATGGAGGAAAGGCAGGGTATAAATACAACAGAGAAATAAGAAATGAATTTTAGTTTTTCACAGAATTATTTATGTGAGAAGAACCAGGGGTAGAGGAAGCAGTTCCCTCAGTCCTGTGGTGGCTCAGTTGAGGGCTTAGCTGAGACCAGGCTGTAAATGTTGAAGGGAGTCAGCCAGAGAATGCAGCTGGACGCGATGGCTAATCACCCATATAGGGTTTGGCTGTTGTGAAAAATTAGCGCAGGAAGCAACTGTTGTTTTTGGATGCTATTGTTTGGGGACTGCTTCATGAAATCTTCTGGATGGATGTCTCTTGACCGTTGGACTGGACCTTAAAGGCTGTGGTTCATGATAGTCCCTGGTATGCCTTCAAAATCTGTGGCGGAAAGCTGGAATCCTCTAGTGCAAGTGGCAGGGATGCAGGGTTACACAGGAGAGGACATACAGTGAATATTGTGTTGTACAAATAGGCTTCTGTCTATGTTACATTCACTTCCGTCTTCTGACAGTACCAAGTATTTAGCTTTAAAAAAGCAAGAATCAAGTGTTAAAATCTTTCTATGTGGTACATAAAATTTCCTGGGACAGATTAAAAATGCAAACAAGATACAATATGAAAGAAAAAAAATACATTTAACTGAATCCTGTAAAAATAAACAGTATGTGTCTATTAATTCTACTTTGTAACTCATTCATAAATAAAAGCAGGTGCAAAAGCGTAGGCATGGGAGCAACTTATTGCCTTCAGTACATTTTCTTTCGGCTGATAGGTATTAAAAGTAGTACTGTTACATTTACATAGGCATCCTTCAGTCTCGAGAGACTATGGTAACATGCTCTGAATCGAGGAGTGTCCTCTCCAGAGCATGAAGCCTGGGTAAAGTAATATGGAGGATAGGCTGTTACCCAAGCAGCAGATTCCCTCTCTCCACATTGCCGAAATGGTCCAATGGAAAGGCAAGAGCCAATACAACTGTTTCCAGCAACATCGCAGGAGTTGGCAGAACAACACGAACTGCCCTACTGTTACCAGTTGCATGATCATTCTATAGGAGGATATAAGCAGGGCATGTAATGGGGTGATGCCCAAGCTGTTACACTTTTGCAATGGAGCTTCTTTTGAGCTTGGTCTTTTGTTAGTATTTCAGTAAACCAAGGAACTCTTTTGGACTCAAATCACCTATTGACTGAAAACCTGTTACTTAGCATAGTAAGTTGCAACTAGAGTACAGGAACTGTACAAATTTCTTGAATCTTTGCACCCTTAAAACAACAATCATATTTTTCCCTGGAAGCTTTGAAACTATTAGCGCCTGTTTCTTGATAGCTGTTTTCCCACATGAACAAACAAACAAACAAAAAAATCAACTTGCATAATAGGCTTTTTAAAATCCCTGCCCACTTTTGCTAAACATAAAAATCCCATGCCATATTCATGCCATGTAATTACCCCCAGTTTTCAAAAGTAGACAATAAATTATTCAGTAACATTTTAAACCTCATATACTTCCTCTGAAATACTGATATAGTATCTTCAGGGGGTGCATCCCACAAAAAGAGAATTTCTGGTTTAGAGCTGTGCTTTTCAACTTCCTGATATGTCAAATGATACGATTTAGTGCTTTGCAAAATATCCCTCTAAATGCATGATTTGATGCCGTGTGTAACAGATAATGTCTGTTGAACTTGCAGCAATTCACTTCCAAATGTTACACCTTCTGCGTAACAGTGCAACAGAATTTTAGCCAATATGTCAACATAAAGGTATTAATGCATTTGATTAATTTCCTATGACAAATGTTGGACAAATAATATCCTGAGAAATCCATTGCTAACAATGGATATACATAGCTTTTGGTATTAGTGATAATTTGTCTCTTTTTACTGATGTTTCCGTTTGCTTTGGAGTACCATAGGTGCTACATGACTACTCTAGGGTTTGTGCATAATGCACTCATTTTTGCTAATTAGGGACTGAAGACTTGAAAGAATTGTTCTATAGTATTTTACTGCTTTTATCTGTCAGTGAATATGAAGTAGCCAGTCATTTAGAATTGAGAAGCTACTCCTGGAAGAAGGAGGGCTGCATTCCAGGTCAGTTCGCAATGGGAACTCTATTGGACATCCCTAAAACTGCACCCAGGTGAACCAGATTGTGTGCCAAAAACTGGAATGCTGCAAGTCGGACAAACGCCCATATGCCAGGCTGACACAAGACATTTCACTGCCTGAGGTAGAGCAACAAATAGTGCCCACAAATCTACACAAATCAATATGATGAGATATTTTATCACGGGATAAAAAGTCCCATAAACATCGGTTGCTTTCTCCAGTAGTGAAGCAAGGTAAACAGGGAATAATTGGCTCCTTTTTGGTGATATCCAAAATCTGTGACCTGAGGTGACCTCGCTCTGCCTGATCATAAGGCCTGAACTGCCTTTGTATTTATATCTCATAGCATATTCTGCCACCATTGGTGTTTAGGAAAGGGAAATTACCAAACAGTTGGAGAGAGTAAAACCTTTCTCTGATTAGAGACCAGCTGCAGTGAACGAGCTAACCATATGGTCAATTGTGTGATATATGAAAAGCAATGTTGTGACATAATTCCTCCTGCTAAATGAGCCCTTTGATAGAGATGTGTGCTATGATGACCCATATGTCATTATACGCTTCACCCTTAAATTGCACAGGTCTGAACAGCTGGTTTTGGTTATAAACTGATTTTTTTTTCCAGTAAGCAAATAAATAAATATTCCAATAGATAAATATTCAATAAATACTGTGCCCCTGGCCACCTAGAACCCCATGTGTTCAACAGTGAAGGCGTCAAAGTAGTCTACTTGCCCCAAACACGACATCTCTAATTCAGCCTCTAGAACAGGGGATCAAAAGGTCTTTAAGGCTCACTAGGATTGTCAACACTGTGGAAGAGAACCCCAATAGAGAGCACAGTAGTGTGAATCAACTGTTAATGCTTCGTAGTTATGTTTGGGTGTGGTGGAATAAGAGTTATACATAGATTTTGAATGAGACCAGGTTCTGGTGCTCCTAACTCCCAGCATTGTTGAAAAAGGAAGTGTATATGAATGAAATTTAAAGACTTATGGAAGCTTGGATGAGAATAGAGGGGGTAGACTTACCCCCTGACTTCCCCGATGTCTTCATATACTTTTCAGCCATACATAAAATGACAACTAGCAAGAGGAATCTTTAAAACTATGTACTGATGCTGGAGAAGCTGTGCTTCCTGAGATTTAACTATTGAATGGCTGTTTTGCAAAAAGGCCACAAGAGGGCGTCATTGCACTTAGTATTATACAGTACTGTATTAGAAACAATGCTGCCTCCCTGCCCCCGACCCTCACCCCAAGGTAGGAAAGAAAAACTTGCTACAGAAATGGTTTCATACAATGTGTATTTCAGTAAACCAAGGAACTCTTTTGGACTCAAATCGCCCATTGACTGGAAACCTGTTACTTAGCATAGTAAGTTGCAACTAGAGTACACCCATTGAACCAATGGAATTTATGGAGGAATTGGCTCACCAGATCCTCACTGATTCAGGGAGCCTGCTCTCCTTGAGATTTAAGCCATAAGCTTTCAGCTGATATGAAACAATTAGGCAACATATATACTCTTTCTGTCTCCCCCCCATAAGATCTTCTATTGATGATTACATGTGGAGACACTGTGGTCCGCACCACATCCAGTTGCCTCCTGCATGCTTTTATTCACTTTAAAAATAAAAAGTTTTGTGTTCTCCTAGGCATAGTAATCTAGTGCCATGGCCAAAAAGTCTTTTCCCTCTTTGCCTTCCAACATGGATGGTGGAGCCTCCAAAGAAGGGCCTTTGATCTTGGTGTTTAGGCATGAACATCCTGGAGAAATGAGCATGTGGATACTTAGTTACCTAGGTATTCAGGGGTTAAAAGGGAAGCATTATTTGAGAAATTTGTGTACTGTATTTTTGGAGAAATACATTGTTTCAAATTTCCAGCCAACATCTTTAAGTAAGTTTCTTTCTTTGGGCAGAAAATATGTTTTTGAAGTCCACTTTTTTGACAACCTGAAGAAGAGAATGATTGGTCTATATATTTCCATTAATTTTTATTCACGCAATAATTAATTACTAAATTAGTAATTAGTTACAATCTTCCTCCTATTTTGTTGCTATTTATTTACTGCATTTATACCCTGACTTTCCACTAAAAGATAGTAAGGATGTCGTACAAACTTTTTAAAAGAATAAAAACAGATAACCCCTCATTTAGTTGTAGAACTGTATGAACAAGTCCCACCATAAAACCATCAAGATTAAGCAAATACATTAAAATATTAAAATCAGCAAAAGGTAAAAATGAAAAACACAGTACAAGTTAGACTTTATGTGCCAGTTTTAAAAGATGTGTTTTTACTTTCTCAAAGTAATGCAGAATGGAAACAGATTGCAATTTGGGAGTGCATTCTGTAGTTTAGTAGAAATTACACTTTTATTTTTTTTAAAAAAGTAACTATAATATCCCCTTATTCAAAAGTAATCATATGTCAAGAAGATGGTTGGACATAACAAATCCCAACCCAAGTGCGTCCATTCCTGATGTGAGGCGGGATAAATCTTTAGATTCCATGAGAAAGCATATATGACCAGCTTGGAAAGTGACAAAACCTTTGAGGGAGAGAGAGAGAAGAGAGAAACAGAAAGAGCCCTGAAGGAGCCAGAGAAGAATGATGGAGACCTGTTAGCAGGAGGCAAGAGCCCTGACAAAGAAAGGAATGGAGAGATCTAAGGGAGATGAGCTGGGTGGGCGAGAGATTGAAACTCCCCTGGAACAGGCGGGAATACAGCTGAGGGGAAAGAAGGAGCCTCCAAGAAAGGGAGGGTCAAGTGTAGAGGAAGTAGCCTTTCAGTTGGAAAAGGCGGGAATAAGAAAGGAGGCAGGAGGGTGAGATAAATAAGGGAGAGAAGTCCAGGAGGGGGATAATGGAGGCTGGAGAGGTGGAGGTAAGGGGGGGAAAAGAATCTTACCTTGCGCTTGGGAATGGATATGGATGGAAAATCCCTGAACTAAACAGTGGGAGAAATGATGATGATTCCCTCAGGAAGAAGAAGAGAAAGAGGGAGGTAAAACTGAAGAAACCTTCCTGTTCGAGGGAGAAGGAGGCTAGAAAGTGGAATAGAAATATCTGAGGAGAGAGCCAAGCTGGTGTGGGAAAAGAGAGAAAGGACAAAATGGCACAACCTCTCAGAGAGAGTTTCTGGCAGGGCCCCCTCTCTTGTGATGTTGACAAACCTCAAAGACAAGGCTTGGGACAGGAGCCCCTCAGGTGTGACCCCTTGACCATGCTGTCGGAGACATTGGGACCTGAGAGAAGAGACTATCACCTGGGACTTGGATTTAAGCAATTTGAAACCCCTGGTTCTAGCTCATTTCTTATACAAGCTGTTAACAGATGTTAATAGGGTTTTTTTTTTCAGTTTCCCAAAATAAATGTTGAAGTTTTGGAGCTGATTGGTCATCTGTCTTTATTCAGTACTAAAGAAGAGGTGGTGTGCATACAGCCACCTGAGAAGGATCACCCCTCACATCATATTTGCTTTTAAACTATTTTGTGAGGAAAATATGTGAATGCTGCAAGCTGCTAGGCTGTGGTAAAAATGTACCTAAATAGTGATATACCACGCAAAAGGCATAAAACTAACTAAAATAGTTAATTTCACTGAAACAAGAGTGAATTTATCCCTTATTACCTTGCTACTATAATGTAACATAACTATGGTGTGGTTATCACAACAGGAATTAATTATAAGCAGCACATTTCTAATAACTAGTTATTTCCAGGTTTTGCTAACTACAGCTTGGGCCTGAACACCAATGGAGAAATCCTGAAAGCTCTCCTTTTCCTTCTCCTATTCTTAAACAACATTTCTAATTTCCTCCGAGCTTTGAAGCACAGGAGTAGATCTGACATCAGTGACCAATAAGCAGACAAAGCTGTTACAAAAAGAACAGGCCTGTGAACTGAACTATAGAAGTGTGTGTGCCAGCCGATTACATGGTGAATCCCCATGTGAAAAGCATGAAGAATAATACCCAAAGTCACTTCAATAATATAATTTTGTCAATGGGAAGCACATTTATTGCAGCCATAATGGTTTTGTAATAAACCATTCCATAGCTACATTTTCTTAGAAAGCATTCTTGTTATATGGGCCTCACAATTTTTTCTGAGAAAACATAGAGACATCCATATAACTGGCAGTAATCCCTGTCTTTCTGTCTGCACATATGACTTTTGTACTATGCATTAAGCTTTGTTAGTTTTTATTTTAAAGTGAACTCTACGTTTTCAGTCTTTATTTGCGACACATTAAGTTACACAAGTTTCAGGCAATTTCAGAAAGTACATTCACGCTTCATGGCAAACCAAAGTCTCTGTTAATTAACCAAAGTTTATAGATGTATGTATTCTTGAAGGCTTTATTGATGTAGCGAAAAATTGAATAGAAGACAACAAACAAATTGTGCCTTGTTTTCCCCATTTCTGGCCTCCTTTTCTTTTGGTCATCCTTTTTCAGGATGGGCAGCTAGGAAAACAGAAAAGGGGCAAGCTATGATGTTTGCTTTTGATGTCATGATTTAAACAGCAACAAACAGTGGCTTAGATTGTGATTTCGAACTATAAAATCTTTAGCAAAACAGAAGCAAGTCTGCACATCACAAGATTTCTACAAGCCATCTCCTGGCATTTTGTGATGTGTGAACACAGTGAGATGTACCAATATCCTTAGGGGTGTCATCTAAAAGCTGTTCACTACCTCAAGTGGAACAACAGATGAACTTATTGCTCCACCTCAGGTAGTGAACTCATATTAAAGTACATAATATATGAAGTCAGCCAACATATTTTGACATGAGACAGAAAATTCCACAAGTGTCTCTTTCCTTGCCTGGTAATATAATTATAATACTACCCATTTTGCATTTTTGAGGATTTAGAAAGGGCCCTTTTAACCTCGGAGGGGGGCCTTGGCCCATTTGAAGGGGGCCACAGACTGATTTTTCCCCCTATTTTTCTATTCACCTCTTCTTGTTGCATCTTTGTTTGACAGGGGGGTTGGAACCTGAAAAAAGCTCCTAAAAGGGCCATGGCCCAAAAAAGTTTGAAAATGGCTGCTCTAAAGGATGTGAGGATCAGTTTTGCCATGCTTCCAGTGTCCCTGTCATATTTTAGTTGGGGGGGGATTTTTTTTCAAAACATCTGCTTTTGAAACAAGTTCCATAAAGTCTCACCAAACAGATTGGGGGGGGGGAGAGGAATAAAGTAGAGCAAAAGGAAGCTTTTGCTGTCAAGCACAGATGGAAGTGTTGTGGTGGGGGTTGTTCTCTGAAGTCTGATGGGTAAAGGTAGCCCGTAATATTTGGAAACTGCTCACGCCAGTGTCTCTAGTTCAGTGTTGTCAGCCTGAAGTAGAAATGTCCTTTCCTCACCATGCTGTCTGGGTTGATATTAAACTGGAGCGCCAGCACTGAACTTGGAATCTTCTGCCTACAAAATGTAGGCTGCTACAGAGAGATGCCCCCCCTTTCCTGTGTTTGTAATGGAGAACCAAGCCATGTGGTCAGAATATTATTGGATATGGGTGAGAAGCTGTAATTCATGTTATTGGCAAATCATGTTGATTCTCTTCTTTTACCTTTCTTGAAGACACCCTGCAAGACTTTTCTCTCCGTTCAGTGCTCACCCTGAGGCCATCTGTTTTTAAAAGGCTCACACTGATAGGGAAATTCAGATGAAAATGAAATGAATCTGATGGGTCATACCCATTCATTTATGAGCAGAAAACTGTCATGCTTTCACATTACTGTGTTCATGCAAAGAGCTTTTCGAGGACTGAGTGCATAACATTTGCGCAGGTGGAAGGCTCAAACGTTCATGGGATGTACATTGCTGTTTTTCCCCTTGCAGGAATCAAAGGAATATCTGAGGAAACAACCACTGGAGTCCACAATCTCTATAAAATGCATGCCAGTGGGACCCTGAAATTGCCCGCTATCAATGTCAACGATTCTGTCACCAAGGTAAAACACTCAGATATATTGTGCTTTACTTTGCTATTCCATGCTGATTGGCACAGTCATGTGGCTTGATGGAGAGTGAAGTTATGGCAGTACCTCACTTGCCCTGAAGTGGGGTAGAGGATGAGAAGGTTTATAGTGCTTGGTATCAAGGTAAAGAATAGACATGGGAACTTCATATTCATATCCGGGTGAATATGAATATGAAGCATGGCAGTCCATTTCCACCCTCCAGAACCAGCCCTGTCCACTCACTGGGCTCCTGGCAGTGGGCACGTCCAACAGTGGCAACATCTCACCAATCACTGATGGAGTCCTGCCGGCACTGCCCACCTCTCCACTCAGTTGACCACTCAGCAGTTGAGTGGTGAAGACGCCCCACCTTCTCAGCGGTTAGCTGTGAGGTGAGGCAGGGCAGCACTGCTGGGATGATGTCTGCAATTTGCGTGATGTTGCTGCCATTGGACATGTGTGCTGCAAGCAACCCAGTGAGTGGAACGGGCTGGTTCTGGGGGGGTGGGAATCAACCACTGTAGCACCTATGGTGCTGAGCTTTGTATTTGTATCCCCCAGGATATGAGTACGAAGCTACCATCTCTAGTATAGAATAAAATGGCAAGGTCAGTTTTGGCCTTGAAGGTTTTATAGGCTGCAGAATCTTCTTTCTATCTTAAGGTTAGTCTAAATGAGGCAAGCTTATGTTCTGCAAATGTTTGGGCTATAGCGCCTGTAAGTCCCAGTCAACATGGCTGATGGTCAGGAGTTACAGCCCAAAACATATGGAGAACACCATGTAGCGAATCCATGCTATGGGACCTCACAGGAGTAGGGGTTAAAACAGATGTGGTAAGATCCTGTCTGTATGAAATCATTTGGGTGGGAGAGATCTTTTCATCTTGCATGAACTTTACTGAGCAAAAGATATTTTCAACAGCCAGGCAGAGGCATAACATGGCTATCACATTTACAGCAAAATCAGACACAAATGCCTTTTCCCTAAAACTCTATTCAGTGTTTCATTAAAGGCTCAGTAACATATTAAGCAATCAATCAGTAGCATATTACAGAGTTTATAAATTAACAGAAAAACGAGACAGATTGATGATTTTTCACACTTGCCAAGGAGGATTTCAGTACAAGGAAAAATCACACTGTTTAGTTACAACAGGAGTAGAATATCTCTGGCTCTTTATTCTATTTTATTGGATGCCAGTTCTCAGCTTCCCTGACCATTGGTCTTGTTTATCTGGGGCTAAAGGAGGTTGACAGCACAAAAGAGAGCAAAAAGTTTTCAATTTCTAGGTTTATTGAACTGATGTTGTGGGGGGTATTAGGCGAACTTGCAGTGTTCTGCTGCTTTTGATTTCTGTTAATGGCATCTTCTGTAATTAGTATGTATTGCTTCCTTATATTTTCTTTTCCTTCCTAGAGCAAGTTTGACAACCTGTATGGCTGCCGGGAATCCCTCATTGATGGAATTAAACGTGCCACTGATGTCATGATTGCAGGGAAGGTTGCAGTTGTGGCAGGTTATGGTGATGTTGGCAAAGGTTGTGCCCAAGCCTTGAGAAATTTTGGGGCCAGGGTCATCATCACAGAAATTGATCCAATCAATGCTCTGCAGGCAGCCATGGAAGGTGAGAAGCAGGGCAACAGTTGCCCATGTGGAATCCTTATCCTCAGTGGTCATGACTTGTGGGACAGTTTTGCTGAATTAGCATGAGCTACTTAACTCTTCTTTTACACTTTTATCATAGAGCGAAAAACTAATCCAGGCAGAACCCAGTTCACAAAATACGAAACAGTGTTGAACTCAAGTTAAGAGTAAACTGAGAAAATATTGATCGCTCTCTCAAATGAACTGTGCCTATGGGGAAAATACATGTGTTTCTTTTTTATATGCTGTTTGTTGTCAAAACTGGCAGAAAGGGTAATCCCTAAAATATGTGCTCTGGAGGAAATGCTTCTCTGTTGCTTTGGGGGACAGGACTTAGACATGCCTTATTGGATGGAGAAAGGAGAGTTGCAGTAATCAGCTGGAAAAAACATTCTGCTTTCTAAATTGTTTACACTGGAACAGACTGTCTTTGGAGAGTGGTAGTTCTTCCTTTATTGAAGCTATTTAATTAGATGTAACTGAGATTCCCAGTTAGGAAGGTAAACAGCTGCACTCCAGTGGTGGGTACCTTACAGATCCTCTGTGGGTTGGAGTATCTCCTCCCTTAAAATAAAAGCTAGATGGTAATTTGTATGTATGTATGTATGTATGTATGTATGTATGTATGTATGTATGTATGTATGTATGTATGTATGTATGTATGTATGTATGTATGTATGTATGTATGTATGTATGTATGTATGCATGTATGCATGTATGCATGTATGCATGTATGTATGCATGCATGCATGCATGTATGCATGCATGTATGCATGCATGTATGCATGTATGTATGTATGTATTTAGATGGACACGATAATTGTATTCTGTGTTGCAAATCTACATCAGGAGGGAAGATCCATTCCAGTTCATTAGATGCTTGTCACTTTTAATATCTGCACTTATTTAGAAAGTTAAACCCTAGCATTCTGTTTAGTGAAATTGTGTATCTGTATTTGAAAAAACAATTCATTGATTAAACATATCCACCTTGAAAACAAGGGCTCCTATAAATAATGCTGGGAGTTTTATTGTAGGTTTTGTCTCCTTTTCACATTCCCACTTTACTATTTAGTGCCTTATTAAAAAGAAATCAACACGCAAAAGGAAGATGTGCTATGCTAAAGTCTTCCTGGGAGTCCTACTCTTTCTTATTTCTAGGAAAATATCTTGACAGTAAAGGAAAGTCATTCTCCTTGTGCTTTAAAGGAAGTCTTTATATACAAATAATGTCCATAGATTCCACTCTGCAGATTTTATGTATCACTTTCAACATGAAAACAATATCTTTTCATTTTTAAAATATGCTTGTTGTTGCTCATATTGCATTTATCTGTGCTTCTGTATCTCCGGTTGATTGTCTTACCATAATCTACCATGTTGGGTGGGTAAAATCTTTTCTGTATAACCTTTAATTCTTTGAAGGAAGAAGGGCAATAAAGATACAAATATGGTAAATATCTGAGAGCAGGAAACCTGCAAGACAGCCTTACATAGCTATCTATCTGATGCAGTCTGCTAGTGAAAAAAGAAAATATGTTGTTAAATTAGAAAAGACAAAGAAAAAGGTAGGCCAGCTGAGATCTAGAAAGCAGTTTCTCATGTTACTAGGAATCTCTTTCATGATATGTGTGTTTTCTGTGTTCGTGCTTTACAGTACATCTTAAATATCTTAGATATACATGAAAATGTATGAAGAGGGCAATACTTACACTGCAGTGTCTGCTTTTACTTTTACTTATCTGCAGGTTATGAAGTTACAATAATGGAAGAGGCCTGCAAAGAAGGCAACATATTTGTTACTACCACTGGATGCTCAGATATCGTGCAGGGCAGGTACTATACACCTTTCGACGACAGGCTGCTGTCCCTGTGTGTGATGTGAAAGAGAAGTGAAGAAGAATCTGGAAACACATGTGCACTTGGTTCACTGATGCAACTTGTTAATTAGTTTGTTATTCTGGGCTTAGTGTCACGTTCTGCCATTGGGTATAAATTAGACGTTGGCCTGTGAGCTGTTGATTTGATTGTCTATGAAACAATGTTCTGCTCATGCCTTTGTTCCTCCCTCTGGAGTATTTTGGTTCACAGAATTTATACTAGCACAGTAATTCTCAAGCAACAGTACGTGCGGCACTCTTGGGACATAGATGTTCTCTAAAAGCTTATTGCCCAGAATCCTGTTGATTTAGTTCTGTTGGCATAAAGTACAGTAGTGTAAACTGTGATGGCAAATTTCCACCAGTTTATTAGTAGCCCCATGCATCATCATGCATGTGTGATGAGGGATACCAATGGCGACTTGCTAAGTAGCAACAATTTACTAATGCAGTTTACGTCATTGCAGTTAATGTCAGAATAACTACGTAAATAACAGGAGTCTGTCGATAAAATCAGCTTCTGAGCTGGGGTAGCAAATTTAACCTTAAGGAATCTAGAATTAATTCTTTCTCCATCCCAAAGGGATATCACAATTAAACAATAGAACTAATACTCCACAGTAATATAATTTTCAACTACTGATAGAATTACTATTTTTTTTGTGTATATGCCTCTAACAGTACTACTACAATATTTAGGCCCTTAAAACTAACAGTAAATGATTAAAATAACAGCAAACAGCCTGTAAACAGATGACCTTTGTTGGAAAAAAGACGCTTTCTCTTTCTCTTTTCTGGTTATTGTGATATCAAAGGCTGAGAACCACTGCCTTATCAGTTGGTTTTTAATGATGTGTCCCATTATTCTGTTGTCTTGCTCCTTAACCCATAGATAAATAAAAGAGGGACAAATGGGGCAAAACCCTTTATTTACATGTTTTTAAAATGCACAGATCGTGTTTATCAGCCATGTAATTTTTGTGGTAATTCTACTTTCCCATCCTACTGTTCAGGTCTAAAAGGCTTCTCAGATCTTCTCTCTCAATTCCCTTTTTTAACTAGTGTACTGTACCAGCAACCATGCAAGGAATTTTCCGTTCAGATTTTTTATATATTCTTACATGCTGAGTTGCTTCTCTCCTCTTTTATTCCATTTTTCTTCTGGCTTCTACTTCTCCAACAGTCTCCTCTTCTCCCAAAGTTTGGGCTTGTGAAATATATGAAGAATGCTGGAGCCGTCTTTTAAGTCTTACTTGTCATGGCATAGGTTTTGAGAAAATTATATGTTCAACACGTGTGGTGTTCTTTTTATGTAAATGTAAATGCATACATGAATGTATGCACCAAATGGGAAACAGAACAAGGGTTTGGAAAATTATGCTAAGTAAAAGGGAACACAAAAGTGATAATTCCATAGGATTTGGATTACACATTCCACTCTGCCACCCAGTGTGTTGATTTAGAATAGTGGGATTGTATGCCAAAGCATATGAAAGACACTGTATATGCCTGTCTGTGCCACATGTGTAGAATGTCAGAAATACATAACAAGAGTTTATAACAAGTTGCATCAATAGGAGAATACTCATGTTACTGCACCTTTTAAAACAAAACAGCAATTTGTTCTGGAAGACTGCATAGCTTATTGCCTCAGAACTCTATAACACCTAGATTGGGGTGAGTGGCTTTGGCAGGTCTGGGATGCCAGCTTTTGCCTGTAGGCCTCACGGACCGCCCAAAAGGGAGAGAGAGAGGGAGAGGTGCCTAGAAGTTCACTTCCAGCATTAAAAAACGGGTTTTGAGGTATTAAAAGTAGGGGGCTGTGGTGTATTTAAAAGGTAACTATGCACTCATTGAGGACTTGAGGAGTGCGAGTTCTCCAATTTGTTTGGAAAAAGAAGGTGCCAGAGAAAGGCTGGGGGCCCTTGTCTGGAGGGGACAAGTATGGCTCTAAATATATGCCTACACTTTGTGCAACCCTGGCCAAGATGTTTGTATTAAATCAGGTAACGGGATCTGAAGATGTATGCAGATATTGAGTCCTTCCCCAGCTAATCCATTGTGGTCTTCATCAGTCTCTGCTTCCTCCAGTGAATAAGAGTATGAGCTGCCGCCCCTAAAAAGAACTGTGTTTTTTTCTTCCAGGCATTTTGAGCATATGAAAGATGATTCTATAATATGCAATATTGGACACTTTGATGTGGAAATTGATGTGAAATGGCTGAATGCAAATGCTGTGGAGACTGTGAACATTAAACCTCAGGTAAGTGAGCCTGTCTTGTTTTCTACATTGAAGAAATAAAAATTTTGGAGACCAAAGCCATAGGAAAGAGTGTAACTACTGCCACCACTTGAGCTGGGGAAGGGGACCTGCATCTTTTCATGGCTATTTCCTCGAGCATGCAGATGAAAGAGAAAGAAGAGGCCAATTTGCCCTGCTCAAGGGCTAGATGTGTGTTGAGCTTCTGCATTCTGTCAGGCAATAGAAAGGCTTTCTGCACCCTTAAACAAGGTGAACCCTCTTCCTTTGCATAATGAAAGGGGTATGTGGCATTGCCTCTCTCTAATATTTCTATACTGTTTGCATTTGGCCCCGTTTTTTTTCTTTTTGTGCCTCATGCCACCACTGATAAATGTGCCACCAAAACCATAAAGCAAAACATTTCTAGGTTCCAGAAATCTTACGTTCTGTGATGCTACAGAGGTTTGTGCTCTGGCATCTTCCTGCACCATTCATAATTGACATTGTTGATGCTGAATTCTGGGGGTGGCAGTAACATTTTGGGGGTTGCATTCCAGATTGGGTTCTGTGTCCATCTATAGATGTGGCCCTGAGAAGTTGTCCACATCTGGTCCCAGAGTTTCAAATTTTTAACCCCTCTCCAGATCAACTGACATTAGCTGGAGGGCAGGTAAAAGGTAACAGTTTCAGCTGTGAGAAGGGACCAAGGTAATTGACTTTTCTTTAGTGAAGAAAGAAATGTTAAAGAAAAATATTTTTGAGACTCTTGGTTTATCATTGGTGACTTAATATATTTATCTCTGCCTTTTGGGGAACCAGAAATGTCTAACCCTGAAATTGAATGGATGAGACTGTAAACAATGCAGTCAGAAATAATTGTAGTGCTGAAAATTTGATCTTAGAAACAATAGATGTTTACAGAGCAGTCGTTGCTTGAAAGCACAGACATCCTTTCGTTGGCCATTTGTTCAATCCAGACTATCCAGCAAGTTCAAATTCCCACTTCTGTTCTCCTGGACATTCTGACTGACTGCTGACAATAACTCTTGTGACATTGTTAGATGACACATTGAGAGATAAAGGGTGAAAGAAAGGTTAAACAAAAAGGGGGAAACAGAAGAACATACCCTTCTTTTGTTTACATGAAACATTCACGTTAAAGAGGTTCTCTTTTGAGAATGAGGGAAAGAACATGAAATAGAAGTAAGAGTCCCATTTAAATTTTTTTAAAATTGTGTTTACATGGAAGTCCTATCCCCACTAACCAAAGTACCACAGAAATTTTGAGTTCTCAAGAAGTCTTCCTCAAGACAATGTGTCTTGAGAAGCTGAAGTGCTCCTTTTACTGTTTTTTTGTGGCTGGACAGTCTAATTGTCTGTCTGACCAAGAGAAATCCTATTCTTATTTGCAGACTTGCCTCAAAACTTTCATGTTAGATGCTCCTTTCCCTTTTGAGTAAGGTGAGTAAAAAGACTGTAATAATCAAAACCACCTCCTATATTCCTTGCTCAGAATCCAAGCCCAGAATATGTGCACAGTGTCCTGTATGAAAACTTAAGCATCTACATAGGTGCACAGCATTTTGGAACATTACATTTTAGATGACAACTCCCAATACCTGGACGTTCTGGGAGCTATAGTTCAAAAAAGTAACTCTTCCACTTCTGTACCTACAGTAAAATGGCCTTGGTGTTTAGGTGATTTGGTATGCTCTGACGTTAGGTTTGCAAGAAGCCTCCGGAGGATTCATGTCTGACTAGTATTAATGTACATCTGGAACCAGCCTGTCAAATTTTCCTTTTGTGCTGCAGCTGCTCTGGGTTGTGTCCTGTGTTTTAGCCCACATTTGCAGTCATGGTTATTGTCTCCTGTCATGGCAAAGGTCTCTTGATTTTATGTTTTGAGTCCACATTTCCATCCTAAAGACCCTAGTGTAATAAGCTACTGGTTTTCATTTGTTCCTTGGTGGCTGGAGGCCTGGAGCCTTTCAGAAACACATTGTCATTCTTTTTTTTTTCCAAGGGAAAAGGTAGAGAGCCAAGTGTCTCTTCCAAGGCAAAGTGTGAACTAGTTTTGAGAGGTTCCAGGTGCTGAGGATATGATAAATCCTTCAGGAGGAGTACATCAAAAAGCAGTTCTTGCCCCTTTTATCCAGTCTAACATTAAAAGAGCCCCATCTCTTTAAAAGGTCTGGCCTCTTATATCTGTAAGGGGACTTGACCCAAGAAAGTACTCTGGGTCAGAGTATAACTTGTACCTGATTAGAACCAGCTATTAGAATTCTAAGGAATGTGTTCTCTTTTCCAGCTGTTCTCTAGCATCTGTTCTCATCAAAGCTATCATTGCAAAATGTTTTTAGTTTCATTTCATTTTTTTTATTTTAATATACTGCTTGTTTTTGAGAGCATATCACTTGTTTTCTGTCATGGAAACAAATGAATCTAAAATCATTTTTTTATCACTAAGGGTAGGGTGGGGTGGTGATGGGATCTAGTGGTTCTCCTCTTAGGTTATGCAGAATTTCCAAAGAAATTGTTTTTCTTTCACTCATATCAGAATGTTCCAAAATCTAAAATTATGGACATATATGAAATATAGGTAAATTTCAGAACAAACTAAAATGTTAAAATAATTGGACTGTTTTTGACCAGAAGGGGCTATCTCAATATCATTATCATTTACTAAGTCTTCCTTTATAGACCTGGTGGGGCATAAATTGCATGGACATAAGTGCTGTGTTGATTGAATTTCTCCCCAGTCACAGAAAATTTGTCTTTTGTCTTGTATCTAAGTAGCTTCATTTTGCTTGATTATTCTTTGACGATCCTACTTGGCTTCAAAGTCTATTCAGTGACTTCTAGATGGTCCAGCTAGAGTTTTGTCTTGCTGGTAGACGCTCTTCACCTTTCATTCTGTTGTTTTTCTTCTCCATAGGTCTACCATAGCCTCTTCTGATTTAATATTTAGAGCTTGAGATATGTGCAGAAAACATTGCTTCAGTTTTTCCCATTGTCTAGGGGGTTGATGTCCATGAAGTGAATAGGTTTGTTGCTGTATTCCCTTATTTTTTTTCATTATTTGCTAGCAAATACAATTGCATGATGAAACATTTTGCTGTGGTGCACTATTACTGTCTGTTTGCCACACAGTAATCTCATCTGTTTTGGAATCTAGAGTAATGCAGAGGTTGTAGAAAATAGCGTGACACAGAATTCTTACCTTCTGTCTTGAGGTTCAAGCTCAGGAAGAATCTTGGCATCAGCTAATTGTTGTGAGCAAATTAAGGGACTCTAAATCCTTTTGGAGAATTGTGTTAAGGGGCCTGATTAACGAGAGTTGTATACCAGTAAGGTTGTGGGAATCAAACTTTAGGGGTATTTACTCACAGCACCCAGATACTACTGTTAAAATTTAAGAACTCCTGGTTGCGTTAATGGATTGGCCCCCTGTTTCTGCGCAGGAAATCAGCTCATTGACTTGTCAACTGAAAAAGGGCAAAGCCCCAGGTGCCCATTACATCATTACTGATTTACTGCAGGATAACATGGATTGGTGGGCCCTGGTTTTGGCATCAATTTTTACATGGATTCTTAGTGGTTATTCCAAAGGATTGGGGGCTTGCTCTTATAGTCTCGATCTTTTAAAAAGTCTGTAAATTGGACCCTAGAAATTACCGTCCAGTAAGTCTACTAAGTACTATTAGCAAGCTTTATACAAAGGATCTGTTAGGAAAGCTTCAAGAATGGTTACATGAAGGAAATATCCTCGTTGAGGAATAGGGTGGATCCAGAGCAGGCAGGACTGCTATAGACCAGGCATCGATTTTGCAACATCTAGCAAATAAATATTCCACTGCTAAAAGGGACTCTGTATGTGGCTTTTATAGACTTTAAATCTGCATTTGATTTGATTTCCAGGAAAAAAATGTGGGCAAAATTAGAGGCTACAGATATTGACGAAAGACTCCTTTTGCTAATGGGGCTACTGCACGAAAATAATAGTCTTAAGGTTATTTGCAATAAGGCGGGAGCCTTACCTAATGCAGTGGTTCTTAACCTTGGGTTATTCAGGTGTTTTTGGACTGCAACTCCCAGAAACCCGAGCCAGCATAGCTGGTGGTGAAGGCTTCTGGGAGTTGCAGTCCAAAAACACCTGAGTAACCCAAGGTTAAGAACCACTGATCTAATGCGATACCATCATTTAATGGGATCAAGCAAAGCTGTATACTAGCCCCAACATTGTTTGATTTCTATATTCATGATATAGTGAATAATTTATTGAGAGCAGACTTCCATCCCCCCAAGCTGAGTACTTGCCCCCTCTCAATTTTGCTGTATGCGGATGATGTGGTCTTGATGTCACCTTTGTGTGTGGGTCTAGAGAATTTTGAAAGCCCTAGCCTCGTATTGCTCCAAAAGCAATTTTCAATTAATTACATTAAGACGAAGGTTATAGTTATTAGCAGAAGATGAAATATAGATCGACATTAAATGGGAACAACATAGAGTAAGTATCCTGTTACAAATATTTAGCCATGATGTTTCATTCCTCAGGGTTGTAGTCCTTCCATTTGAATCATGTCACATCAAATGCACAGAAATGTAGTACTGCTCTATTGAGGTTCTTCTACACTAAGGGTGGACAATATGTACTGTCAGCGATTCAAGTCTTTAAAACTAAAATTATATCCCAAATGCTTTATGGTGCTCATTTGTTCGCATATTCTGATTTGAAGCCCTTGGAAATAGTACTGACAAGAGGGGTCCTCTCAGTGCCTCTATGTATCTTGAATGCTGCACTTTGATTGGAGGCAGGGTTAGTTTCCATCAAAGCACGTGCTTTGGCCCGCATGTTTAATTATGGGTTGAAACTTATTTTTGCTCTATCAGGTTGGGCACCCTTGATTTTAGCAGATATCTTCCAGTCAACTTGGAAGAGGACTCTTATCTGCTGAATTACTGAGGTTGGGCTTCTCCCCAGGTGTCCTCGTAGTGATGGGCCACACTAGTGCCAAGGCAGCCATCAAAAAGAGGATCTGGGATGTTGAACTCCAAGAACATTTAGTGGTGCTGGACAAGCGTAGTGTATTTTGGGAATTATACATTTAGAATGCCTGGTTATCTATTCAAAATAACAATCCCCAAATTTAGGAAAGCTTTTATGTCAGCAAGGTTTAATATACTTCTGTCTAGACCAGTGGTTCTTAACCTTTGTTACTCGGATGCTTTTGAACTGCAACTCCCAGAAACCCCAGTCAGGACAGCTGGTGGTGAAGGCTTCTGGGAGTTGCAGTCCAAAACTCCTGAGTAACCCAGTGGTCTAGACCACTGGAAAGTAGATATCAGGGTTTTTGCCAGTTGGTAATCAAGTGTGATACTGCAGTGAGACAGAGACGGAAAGTGTTGATCATGTCCTCTTAAGTGTTCCTTCTGTCAAGATATTCGGAGTGCTCCTTAAAGTGCTTCTCTATCAGAGGGATCTCCTCCAGCCCATACTGCAACTATTTAAGGGAGCTTCAGAGAATTTTATGTTGCGCTTTTACTCTCGAACAAGAAATCTGATATAACTAAAGCAGTGGTGAAGTTTTGTGTAGCAGCAATGAAGTGTTGCTGTTCCCTCCTTAAACCAATTAAAGCAATGCCAGATGTTTAGTAATGGTGTGTATTGGCCGCCGTCTCCTCAGTCCTGTGAAACTGGAGAATCTATAAAATTTAGTCATACTGTAATAGGCTGTATATTTTAATTGGTATTTTTGTGTTATACTTATATATATATATATATATATATATATATATATATATATATATATATATATATATATATATATATATATATATATGCTGATCAGTGACTGTAATAAAGATCAAAAGACAGAATTGGACCTTCTGTCTTGGCAGAATGACTGTAAATTGTCATTTAGGTATAAGGGCAGCTAATCACTTTGCATTTCATCTCTTCTGCTTCTAGAAGAGATGCAGGCAGAGTAGAAAGAACATCAGAAAAGGTAGTTGAAAAACTCTCAAAACTTCATGTGGTTCCAATCCTACATTTACATAAAATTTAAACAAAAATTAAAAAGTGACAATTTATTTCCCTCACCTCTCTATCTGAAGTAGAGCTTCCCCAAAACACCTAGTTTTCAGAAGATGTGAAATGTGACTTAAAGCTTATATGGCATGCTCTATAAACATTCACAAGTAAAGACCTTTTTTTCTTGGAGACCCTTGGTTGTATAGTCTTGATAAGTAAATATATTTGTTGCAGCAAAGTCATTCCAATTCCCATTTAACAGGATAAAGTATTTGATTTAGACTTTATTGCAAGGACAAGCAGATTCAAGAACAGTTTTTACCCAAGTGCAGTATTGAGTTTAAATGCGGGGCCATAAGTTTTTGGTGGACTTTTTAATTGCTGAGAGAAAACGGGGTATCTATATTTGGATGGTGAAAGTTGTGTATATTTTAACTTTTTTTTTTGTAGTGTTGTCCAGTTTTACCTTGGGGAAGAGCACCTCATTTCGTTGCACCCACTTGTGAGCGCAATGACAAATAAATTTCTTATGTCTTATGTCTTATGTCTTTATCTCCAATAAATCTGCTCATCTGTTTAATGGGAAAAAAACATTCCTCAGAACTCTTGTGTGTATTTGCAAGAGTATATCATATGAAAATAATTTCCTTGTTCTTAACTATTCCTACTACATTTATAATTTTGGGTTTTTTTTTTTACATATATAGTTAATTTGTTCCAGGATGTTATACCATGTGTACATAATTTTATAAGAAAATTCTCTCATACACACTTAAAGGAGAAACACAGTCTTCAGGTACTTTTCTAGTCTTCTATCATATTTTAGAAAGGTTTTTCCCTTTCTATACATTCTCTAATTTCGCATTCAGCAAACAGAGTTCTACAATAAATCCTCTCGCCATTTCACACCCAGTTTTTCATACTTATCAGTGCCTCAGAATGAGTAACACTATGGTTAACCTTTCAAGATCTCTGCCTAGAAGACATAAATGTCTGCTCTGCAGATGCTGGTGTAAAGCATATTCTGTAGCGAAAGATGTACGTTTTCCAAAGGAATTTGCCTCTTTCCATCTGAATATCTACATACCTGTGCAGTTTAGCATTATGCTAAACTTTAAACAATCTTTTAGAAGAGGCACTGCAGCCAAGATTGGAGATGCATTTGCAATTTGAAAAATCTTCCAGTATATTGTAAACATTGTAACCCTGTTTAGATATTTTACATAGGGATGCTAGCTTGACCATTAGAAGATGACAAAATGATGACTGGGCCCTTGCTACCTCTGGCTGCTCCACCCCGTTGTCAGCAGTAGCCACCTGGCTCAGGGGGAAAATGGGCTTTATAGGCCAGAGCCTGTGCCAGGGCCCTGCTGGACCAACATTCCTGCCTTTGGGGGGAGTTGCCACCATCTGCAGCTCCACAGGCACTGAGTGAGAGTGGCTGTGCTGCCGCCGGCTGCCAGCCTTCCTGGGGGAGCTTGGCTTGGGCTCCCATGGCTTGCAGGACTGGGTCCTTGCTACCTCTAGCTGCTCCACCCCCTCCTCAACGCCAGTCACCTGGCTCAAGGGGAGAATTGGCTTTAGAAGGGGCTTTATTGTGATTGGGTTGTCACTTGCCATCAGGTTGAGTAAGTAGAGACCCACAGTGGATCTGAGAGAAGGAGGGAGGGCGTTGGAGGGGGCAGCCATTGAGGTGGTGCTGGGTAGGGGAAGGAATGGCAGTGGGGGTAGAACATGCCCGCGTAGGAGAAGAGGGGCTAGATATCTTACATCTATCCCTTCTTCTAGTCCTACCCCTAACCAGATGGAATCAGGTGACCATATCAGCAAACCCTCGAGCCACATGGTACTGTTGATGAACGTCATTTTGGTACAGAATAATTCTGGATAGGGGTGCTGATTTGGCGTGTGTTACTGAGGCCTGGGTGGGAGAGGAGGGTGGTGTTCCTCTCTCCCAGGTGTGTCCGCCTGATTACTCGGTCCAGCACCAATGTCACTTGGAGGGTCAGGGAGGGGGAGTTGGTGGTGCTCTGGGTTAAACCACAGAAGCCTCTGTGCTGCAAGGTCAGAAGACCAGCAGTCATAAGAGCAAATCCATGTGATAGAGTGAGCTCCCATCGCTTGTCCCAGCTCCTGCCAACCTAGCAGTTCGAAAGCATGTAAAAATGTGAGTAGATAAATGGGTACCACCACTGTGGGAAGGTAATGGAGTTCCGTGTCTAGTTGCGTTGGCCACGTGACCAAGGAAACTCTACAGACAAGCGCTAGCTCTATGGCTTGAAAATGGGGATGAGCACTGCACTCTAGAGTCGGACACGATTGGACTAAATGTCAAGGGGAAACCTTTACCTTTACCTTTACCTATGGCCCTATGTGGACGAGCAGAGTCTCATGACAGTTACACATGCACTGGTAACATCACGTATAGATTACTGCAATCTCGTGTACATGGGGCTGCCTTTGAAGACGGTCTAGCGACTGCAACTGGTTCAGAATCAAGCTGCATGGCTGGTGAGTGGTGGGGCCGCTAGGGAACACATCAGGCCGATTCTGTTTAACTGGCTACCAGTTGCTGCCTGAGCCCAATCAAAATGCTTGTTTTGACGTATAAAGCCCTAAACAACTTGGGCCTTGGATAATTGAAGGACCGCCTCCTTCCATATGAACCTACCTGGCAATTAAGTTCTAGCCATGGGGCCCTCCTGAAAGAGCTATCCCTCAAGGAGGTAAGAGGGATGGCTTGTAGACAAAATGCCTTTCTGCAGCTGCCCCCAGACTATGGAACGCCATCCCGAGTCAGATTCGTCGGCACCAGGTCAAAACCTTCCTATTCCAGAAGGTTTTTAATTGAAATAATATCAACTGTGGGTCCTGATGACAATTTTTAGAGCACTGTATTTTTAATTGTATTTTAATTATTTTATCTTTTTATTGTATTTAAATTGTTGTAGGCCACCCAGAGACCTTTGGGTAGTGTGGGCGGCATATAAGTTAAATAAATAAATAAAACATTTTCTCATCAGAAGTGGAGTCCTTCAGAGCCTCCATGCTTTGCTTTGCTAGCAGAGAACCCTCATGCTAAGATAAACAAGCAATCTGGGCCCCAGCTTCACTGCAGCATCATGTGTGTAACATAGCCCCTACATCTGATGTCCATGCATAGAGAGGACCATCTGTGGGAGGGCTTTGCCTGCGCAGCTATGCTGGCAGAAGCCTCCAGGATTGTAGGTAAGGTGGAAGCCTCAGAAGGTACACTTGTACATGCAGGACCTTTCTGATGTCCACACTGTAGGTGTTGACCTAAATGGAAAAGCTGATGTGGCATGTGTGACATGGGGAGCAGATCTACTCAGCACAGCCCACTCCTGATTTGTATCTTTAAACGGTAAATCAAATTTCTGAAAAAGACTGTCAGGCAATTAGTAAAAGCGGTATATTAGTAAAAGTGGTATACTATACTTATCCAAATAAAGGGGAAATATAATATTCTCATATTTCCACAATGCAAGACGCAGTCTTTGCCTAGTATTATATAACAGATACAAGTTTTAACCAAAATCAGTTAAATACTGGTGTAATATGTATGCTGTTCTTAATATTGCCACTTTTTTGTGGCTCTTAAAGGCTAACTGCTATGTAACACGTTGATAGCTGTGCTCTTTCATTTACTTCTATTTCTTTTCAGTGTGTTCAGAGTTCCTCACCAGGATGCAAGTCCAGTTTTTCCCTGTCCTTTATGTCTTTGTGGCTTTTAAAATAATATGTAATGTGATACAAGTTTCACTGATCTTATGTCTGGTGTCCTGATAATCTCCAAAATTAGCATTTTTGGAGTTGCCTACCTCTAACTTCACTATTTTAAATCACTTTGTATTTGATAATTTTATTCTAGTTTTACTTCTAACGCTTAAGCATCCTGCTCAAAGACTGCTTAAGGCAGCAAATAAAGTCTGTGATATTTAAAACAATCTTTAAAACCCAAGAAAGACACAGCTGTTCTTATAAACTAGTTGATGTTGTTGTTAACAATTAAAGCTAAAACATGCTATGTGGCTATTGTAATATTTAACCAAAAGCTTTCTGAAAGAACCTAGTTTGTGTGTTTGATTATTTATTTGCTTAGTTGAATATACATTTCCCCCTTTCTCCAGTGAACTCGGGTTTGAGTGTATGGCTCTCCTCCCAGTTTCATCCTCACAACTCTTTCAGGAAGGTCACACTGAGAGCCTAGCGCAAAGTTGCACATTGAATTTTGTAACTCAGTGCAGTTAGAGTTTAGAACGCTAAAGACAAGGCAGTACTATCCCAGTCCAGCAGACTAAACATTACACCACACTGTTCTTTTATTGCCAATCTATCCACAAGATGGATGTCACCACCATTTAGAAACCATTCCTCATTGGATTTGTTCTTTCTTCCATTCAGGTAGACCGCTACACGCTGAAAAATGGCCGCCACATCATACTCCTGGCAGAAGGTAGACTGGTAAATTTAGGATGTGCCATGGGTCATCCTAGCTTTGTCATGAGCAATTCCTTTACCAACCAAGTCCTGGCACAGATAGAGCTCTGGACAAATCCTACCAAATATGCAGTAGGAGTCCATATTCTGCCAAAGAAGGTAAGTGTTGTTGGTATTGTCTTCTCTTTCATGACAGTAATACATGGAACAGACAAGAGGGCAGATTTAAAACTGACTTCTTGGACGTAGGTACTACTATCTGCATTTTAGATTGAGGAGAACTGTGTTCTTCTGAACGCTCAGGTTTGTGGAATCATTGCATTGATTGTGCAATTGAAGGATTGCCACAACATCAATAAATATCAATGAGTACTTATGCCAGGCAGACTGATCTTGTCATACCATGGGTTGGGGACTTGAAAGAGTTGTTCGTGTATTCTGCAGATTGCATTTTATGCTTTGGGATTGGCGTGCATTCCAGAGAGCTTTGCTTTTTTGAGGAATTTGTGCACAGATGTATGTTTTATGTCTACTTCAACAAATATTGGGAGCAGTGTGGGTCCATTTTATCCTCAGTGTAACTTCTGGACCTCATTGTGGATTTTTCTATGCATAGGCATAATAGGGAGAGGAATTATGCTATTCCTTGAACATCTTAGCAAGCCACTTTCAATCTGTTCCTAATTGTCCGGATGTCCACTGTGTCTCTGGAAAATCTCTAAGCCTGTGTCATTTTCTGCCATTTTACTTCCTCTGGGTTTCGTCTTAATTATGAAAAACTATTAGTGAATTCTTTGTTCTAGAATAAGGTAGTGTTTGAAAGATGTTGTACATTTCTCATTTTTGAAGGAGTCATCTGGCCTCCATTTTCTTAAAAAACCTTGTGAAATTGACAAGATGGTAATTATTTGACACCTAGGCTAGTCTCTGTTGTCTTTGAAATTCATCCAGGTGACAATTGGAAAAGGTTTTTCCTTCAGTAAATAAGATAAATTTGTGCCTAACTGCCTCAACATATACTTGTTGGAAGAGCTTTTCTGTGTATATGATCTCTCTGTAAAACCAAATCTTGCGGAGTTTGTAAAGATGGATGGATCTGATGTAACAACAACGTTGCATTCTGTATCTGGACTCCATACTTGCTCGTAAAAATCAACTGGCCACATTCATCTATTGCACCAAGCACAAAAATAAAATATTGTGGCAACTGAAGTGGGCAGTTGGAAGTGGCATAAACTTTTGTGGTCTGGAATTCCTTTCACTGATGCATGAATTCCTCAGTTGCCATGTTGTGTTTCTTAATAAATTTAGTCTGCACACATGCATGCAAAACTGGAGAATATTTGGAGCTGAAAGTTAGTTTGAATCTTCTCTGCAAAGTTCATATGTGTGTAAGGTTGTCTTGGAAACTCTAGCCTGTGCAAAATCCTGCTACAAAAGTTTTGATTAATGGATTTTCATAAAGGGAGGATCAGCCACACTGCCAATAACAGTGAATTGTGGCCAGTGAATTGGGGGCTGTCTTCTAAAAAGATGGCGGAAAGATGACTTACACTACTTCTTCCTATCCTAACAACAGCTTCCACAGCCCTTATCTCTCCAGTGTTACAGCTCAAATGTTGCTTAGGAGCAAAAAGGGATACATTCTGCAGGTGTGCCAACAGAGGCTGTAGATTCAGAGTCACTCCTAGCATAGTGGAGAGATGTAGCTAGCATGGTTGATGTCTCTCCTATTGACCTTAGTGGGAGAGAAACACTTCTACAAAAAAAAAAGTCTGAAAAGTGGGAGGAGCACTTTCATCTGCCTTAGTGGGATGAGACCAGCAGGGTTCCATGAAAGACCCCATGTTGGAGTGGCTAGACAAATAAGGGCCTAATTGTGCATTAAGAATGCATATTAACAAATATATTTTCCTTGAAATAATCAGCAGCCACACTTGCTGATGTTAACTTTCAATGACCTATCATAAAACAGGGCCTATCCTTGTGATTAACCATTCTCTAATAATTAGTGGGGATGCAGAAGAGAACTACTTTTCTTGCAGAACGCAGAACATCCTTCCCTGGGGTGTTTTGCTTGGCCCTCTTTTTTTATCAGTATATAGTCACTGGTTGACAATATTTCAACAAGCCTTTGAAGTGCTGGTTGGTTAAATTAAATCCTGGCTAGGTGGAGGAGCTGCTGAGCAATAGTCTGGGTATTGTGATGCATTATGTCTTGACTACTACAGTGTGCTATGTATGGGACTACCTTTGAAAGAAGATCTCCTGTTGGTATAAGGCAGCTAGGCTGCTACCTGGTGGTTGGTGCCAAGATTGTATAACCTTGATAATGAAAACCAACCTCCATTGGTTGCCAGTTGCTTACTGGGCCCATTTTATACTTGCAGCCCTTTGAGGTCTGGTGGCAAAAGAGGCTCATTATCTCTTTATGGCTGTGCCTGGGTGTTAACATTCTAAGGGAAAGACAACACATATCTTTTTATGCATTCATGTGGAATTATTATTATTATTATTATTTTTACAAAAAGGTCTGTTTCCTGCCCATTGTTTCTTTCAGTTGGATGAAGCTGTCGCTGCTGCTCATCTAGATAAACTTGGTGTGAAGTTGACAAAGCTGACAGACAAGCAAGCCAAATATCTCGGACTACCCAAAGATGGCCCCTTCAAACCAGACCATTACAGATACTGAGTCGCTGCTAGAGCCCAAAGATCTCCAGACACAAGGATAGAAAATCTTCCAAATTTGCGTGTTTCCCTGCTGGGATTTAATGACCATCTCAAGCCTTTGTTACTATCAAATACATTGAGTAGTCAGTTTGTCTGCCATGTTTCATTTTCTCACATTCCTCTCTCTGCTTTCCCCCCTCTGCACCTTCTAATATATCTCCTTCCAAAGAAATTACTACATTTTTTTTCTCTATTGTCCTGCTGAAGCCTCAGCCCAGCAACTGTTGACCTAGAAGATCGACTAGAATTTTGCAAGTTCTGTTGTCTTCTGGTTTGAATTTCTAAGAACATCTTTGAATGTCTGGATTCTGAGGGAGAATTGAGATAAGAGGTGCTTTCTACAACAATCCTTCTCTCAACACTGGAAATTAGTGGATACACTTCACAGCAGGCTTCATTTAGCAGCTTCATGAATACTTCATCAAGTTTCATGAACTGGAACTCAGTGGAGATGTTCTGTTATGATAAGCTTTGTTTACCACCAGTCACTGAATATATCAGATTTGCAACTATTGGCCTGGGTCTAGTGTACTTGATCTGTTTTGAATGTTGCCTCCCTATTAAGAGTAGCCCTGGAAGCCGCCTAGAGTGGTCGAGTAGACCAGATAGGTGGGGTATAAATAAAATAAAATAAAATAAAATAAATCTGATTCTGAAAATCTGGAGCCATGGGTTTGAGAGTGCTGATTTCTCCAAAGACATCACCAGTATCTGCACTGGTTTTTGTAACTTGTGTCAGTTTTATTAAAAAATCTGTTAACAGTTGCCTCATTTTCATTAGCTGCCTTATGAGGAAAGAACCTGTCCTATAACCATGTCTTTTCTAGCATATTGCCAGCATTAAGGATGTTATTTTTGAGGATGTAGGTCCTGACCCACTAACAAGCAATTGGAACCCACTGCATAGTTTCTAAAAGCACTGTTTCTATTATCTGGAAGTATACCCTATGGCAGTGGGTTCCAAGGAACGACAGTACAGAAGGAAACCTTCAGAGTGTCTTATGGCTCTGGCCCACGGCAGGC
The DNA here is from genome assembly GCF_051106095.1 of Pogona vitticeps. Lineage (NCBI taxonomy): Eukaryota > Metazoa > Chordata > Lepidosauria > Squamata > Agamidae > Pogona > Pogona vitticeps. The sequence continues at coordinate 32,649,537 of NC_135786.1, forward strand.
ACTGACAAATTCGGCTGTATATTATCAGAATCATGGCATAATTAGATTATAGGATTGATCTTCCTGGTCTGGTTTAAACATTACTTCCTTTCTCTTTGCTTGATTGCTGGCAGATGTGGGAATAAACTCCATTCAACATGAATGTAGTCAAAATTTATTTAGAGTATACAGAAGTATTGAAAGTGTTGGAAGTGAAAAAAAAACAAACCTAACTCAGGGATTTCCAAATGAGGAATAAATGATGTAAGTGGGTGTTCATAAATTCCAGTTTTAGTTCACAGCCTAATTAAGGTCCAGTAGTTCTTATTTTTCACTTAAAGAAAAGCAAGAAGGATTCCACTCCACTGAGCTTACCAAGGTTTGTGTGTAAGCCATCATCTCCCATATTTTAACAAGCTGGAGTGCTAGTTATTGTGAATGGTGCAGAACCTACAAAAACATCCTGTTTGGTATTATATAGCCTATTTGTGTATGTAAGTAATCTTTTGGCATTTTATCTATCTAGCAATGCACATGCATGTATAAACTTGCCCTTGGAAAATTTAAATACTTTATTACTTTTCAGAGTTGATAGTTATTTAATCAGCTTACAAATGCTACTGGCTGAAATATTTCCTTCCTTCCTATCATTGCTATGCCTCTATCTCCTACAAAGAGGCTCAAGACAGCTCACAATAATTAAAGTACAAGTAAATTTTAAATAAAATTAACTGTTGGTTGTTCTGTTTTTTTCCGGCTATTTGGCCATGTTCTGAAGGTTGTTCTTCCTCACATTTCCCCAGTCTCTGTGGCCGGCATCTTCAGAGGACAGCACTCTGTGCTCTGGTGTAGTTTGCTTGGGAGTGGAGTATTTATGGCTGTGAGATAGGCTTTTGTCCTTTTCAGTAGATGGGTGACTAGTGTGGCTTGTTGTGGGTTTATTGTTATGATAAGGAGGAGAGATTTGGAGCAATTTGGAGCCCTGGTGAAGAAAAATTGGAAGAATTTCTGAACCATCTCAACAGCATCCACCCAAATATACAATTCACCATGGAAAAAGAAATAAAGGGCCAAATCCCACTTTTAGGTGTCATGGTTGTACACAAAACTGACCTCTGACTGGGACACAAGGTCTACAGAAAACCCACCCACACAGACTGGTACCTACACAAAAACATCAACCACCACCCACAGCAAAAAAGAGGCATAATCAAAACACTGGTAGACCGTGCAAATCGGAACTGTAAAGCTCATTTTCTCAGCACTGAACTCAACCATCTGAATTGGGCCCTACAGGCAAATGGCTACTCCAAAAAATGAAATCACAAGAGCCATCAAACCAAGAAAACAACATCAAACTGAAGAAGAAAAACAGCCACCCACAAATAAAGTATTTCTGCCATACATCAAAGGGGTCACGGACCTCATGGGGAAACTTTTGAAAAAACTCAACTTACAAACAGTATTCAAGCCCACCACAAAAATACAACAAATGTCAGCAAACGACAGAAGGGACCCCCTCACCACTGCAGGAGTATACCGGATACCTTGCAGTAGTGGCCAGGTATACATTGGAACCACAAAATAAAGCATCCACACCAGAATCAAAGAACATGAGAGACACCGCAGACTAAAACAACCAGGAAAAATTGGCAGCTGAACATGCCCTGAAACAAGCTGGACATGAAATTCTATTTCAAAATACTGAAATACTGGACAACACCAGCAATCATTACATCAGACTGCACAGGGAAGCCGTTGAAATCCACAAGCACCAGGAGAACTTCAACAAAAAAGAGGAAAGTTCGAAATTCAACAAAACTTGGCGCTCAGCTCTGAAAAATACAGCGTGCAAAAAGTCAATGAACTCTACCCAGCCACAAGGACCGGGGATCACTACACACAAAAGACCAGCTAATGACACATATCAATCAGTGACAGATAATCTCTCCTCCTTATCACAACAATATACCCACAACAAGCCACACTAATCACCCTACTCCTGAATAGGACAAAAGCCTATCTCACAGCCATAAATACTCAACTCCCAAGCAAACTACACTAGAGCACAGAGTGCTGTCTTTTGAAGATGCCTGCCACAGAGACTGGAGAAATGTTAGGAAGAACAACCTTCAAGAACAGAGCCAAAGAGACAGAAAAACCCACAACAACCATTAGATCCCGGCCGTGAAAGCCTTCGCAAATGCAAAATTGTTAATTTAAAACACATGGAATAGTATAAAATAATCATATAAAACATTAAAAACTTTTGAAACATACTTTTTTAAAAAGCTATACCTAAAATCATAGAAGAATCCAGTATCCTAAAAATCTCCCAAGAAGTAGTTATGTTGTAGTCAATCCATAAAGAGTCCTGTGGCACCTGAAAGATGAACAGGGTTTTTTTTTTTGCACAAAATGTGTTTATTTTCAAGGTGCCTTAGGTCTCTCAGTTTCCCTGGACATCTTTGTGTAACAGCAGGACCAGGGTGCCCCCTCAACTAGTGAAGATAATGTAAGATCTGGAAGTTGAATTATGGCAACTGGAATTCTTTGTTAGGTTGAAACGTTTCGCTACTTATCCAAGCAGCTTCTTTAGTCAGTTCTTCAGATTGAAGAAGCTGCTTGGAAGAGTAGTGAAATGTTTCAACCTAATACAGTGGTGCCCTGCATGACGACGACCCTGCAGAATGACAAAATTGCATGACAATGACTTTTTTGCGATCGCTATAGCAATCGCAAAACGATGTTTCCTATAGGGGATTTTCTTTTGACGATGATTAGGTCATTGCTTCTCAAAGCGTTTGTTCGCAAAATGATGATTTTTCTGGCTCCACAAAATGGCTGCCCTGTGTTTTCCAGACCCATGCTTCACAGGGCAGCCATTTTAACAGCTGATCGGCGCTCGAAAAATGGCTTCCCCTATGGGCGATCTTCACTGGATGACGAGGTAATTTCCCAACTGGAACACATTAAATGGGCTTCAATGCATTCCAATGGGGAATTGTTTTTCGCTGGACAATGTTTTCGCTTAACAGTGATTTCAGGGGAATGGATTATCATCATGGTGCGGGGCACCACTGTAAGAAAGAAGTCCAGTTGCCGTGACTCAGCTTTCAGATAACCTCACCTGGATGATTGAGAATCTTCACAGATAATGTAAGGTATTCATGCATGTCCACTTGTGCAGACTTCTGGCAGTTTTTTCTCTCTTCCTAAACACTCCTTCCACTTTTTTTTGTTGTGGGTCTAAATCTTGCAAACTTTGTGTGCCTGAGGCAGCCATTTACATCACACATCAAATTTCAGTGGAGGAGAAAGGTTCCAGTGACACCTCTTTAGAATAGTGCTCTGGCCTTGTAAATGTCTGAATATGAGGCCTATGTGAAAACTGGTGATGCCGTGTTGCATTTCATCCCAACTGTTTTTGATGCTGATGCTATATTGATTGTCAAAGTTTATTTACTGATTAATTTGGTGCTTCACATTCCTTTATGCAGAATAATTACATCTTAATCTATATCACAACAGCATAAACAAAAGTCTTGTATCTTGATGAAGCTATGAATGTTTATCATATCCTAAAATATCTGTTCATTATGCTCTTAATATAGCTGAACATTTGATTGTCATCTGAGACTGATTACATTTTTCAGTGGGCTTTAATCAGAACCTTGATACCAACAAAAAGGATTGTGCTTTGAAGCTATTTTGTTATTTGGCCAGAAGCCTATTGATATTTGCATATGGTTTGCATAATACACTATTGCTAATTGATGAGGTGTCTGGGCACAGCTCAGTTGTGCAATCAGTGCATGACCAAGACATCCCTAGAACCTCATCAATTAGTACCCAGTAGCCACAGCGTGTTTTGCAAGTTTCACACAAACACCACTAGGATTCTGGCTAATTATTACATTAAATCTCAATTTAAGGAGTAATTGGGAAGTATTTATTTTATGTTTAGAGTTCATTTAAAGTCATTTGCAACCCTTTTTTTGCTGCTGCTTTTTAATTTTATTTTTGACACATACATATATACAAAACAAATGGAAACATAAAACAAACAAAAACAACCCTTTTTAGACATAATTTTTAGTAATGGGCTTCAGAATTTCTTTTTACAACTGAGAAAGTGTTTTGAATCTTTTTTTTTTTTTTTTTTAGGGGAAATGGCTTTCTACAGTAGTTTTTAAAAAGCAACAAAAAAGAGCCACAGTAATTAAGCTACTCCTGTAGGCTTAGATCTTTTTATATTGCTGTGGATAAATCAATTCCACAGATTGCAAAGATGCTATGAAGGCAACTATTCAGTGGGTTTCTGATTATATCCATAGAGAACCCTTTTGTACTGCTCATGCGGCAGAAGCAGACCTTAAACTGCTGCTACTTGACATAAAAGTCTGACAATGCTTTATCTCCTTGTAAATAAGTTATAGTTGGTGAGGCCCCACTTCTTGCAACAATATATTTAATTAATGGCTTCCTCTTTGCCCCTTTGCTTTACAATGTTTTCTGCTTCTTGGGTTTCGGCTAGGGGTGTGCACTGTGTTTGGATAATTGTGTAAAAACCAAATTAGGGGTATTTGGGCATTTCCAAGTTAACCATGGGGCAAAGCAAACAGTTCAGAGGCCAGAATGGTGCACTCACCGATTCCTTGTGTTGACTTTGGCATTCACCTGCTCTGACCAGAAGTGGGAAAGAGAAAGACTAAGAAGAACATGTTCTTTATCGATGGTTCTGGTTCCGGTTGGGTGAGACAACATCGTTTGTTTGTATTGCATTCTCCGGCCTAATCTTTTAAAGTTTTCTTTAAACAATTATCCTGTCCAAGATAGCCTTTAAAAAACCTCTGAAAAGGAAGCCAGTTTATAGAAAGAAGGTTGGAAGTTCAGTTTTTCCTGTGGGATCTGCTATTTGGTTGGTTAGGCATCCTTCAGTCTCGAAAGACTATGGTAACGTGCTCTGTATGGAGGACTTGGAAGAGCGTCTAGTGTGGCTGAGGAGGCCAATTCGAGAGTGACAATCTCTTCCACACTGAAGACAAATCCAATCTGACCCCTGTCCAGCTCCCTGATTTTGCTGCTTTTGTGACTTCCTCTTCACCTCGGCCTGCTGGATAAGGGTCTCTTCAAATTGGGAGCATTGCATCATGGCCTCTGCTATTGTGCTAGTAATTATTATTATTACTGCTGTGCTTGATGCCAAATGGAGAAACAGAAATAGATTCGAAAACAAGCAACTTGCAAGCTAGACTCTGTGGTTTGTTGTGCATACCTTTGGTGGGTGATAGCACAAGTATACACAAGCAAGTAAACACAATTAAAATTGTCCGTGGACAAGAGGAATGGGAGTTTTGTTGTACCAGCAGTAAGAAGAAAAGAACCCTGTTGTGCTAAGTAAAGAGGCTTCTAAAGATAACCTGCCCAAAGTTAATGCAAATGATTTAAGAAAATTGTCATAATACAAGCAACCACAGAAATCTGATGTGATTTAAAATTGACTTATCATGGTTTTAACTAGAAAACAGAAGAAGGTTGTAGATCAGAGCAAGCTGTCTGATTATTTTACCCCTATGAAACAGAAAGAGAAAGGAGGGAAAGGGAAAGGGAAAGGAAATTGTAAAAATTCCACTCCACTCCCTGCACCAAGATCAGTGTTGAAAGTACAAGTAGATGCACTACCAACTCTGATGGATAACAGTGTTAGCAATATAAATCAAATCTAAAAGATCCAAATGTTCTGAGTCATATGTCTTCTTTATTTCTGGAGCCTACCTTTTCAAAGGATGAAAATGGTCTTGGTAACTATTTCGAGCTGATAAGCTCACAATGTATATTGCAAGGAAGACTAGTACAAAATTTATTTGAAGAATTATCAAACGTAAAATTAACACTACAAAAACTGATATCAGTAATAACTCAGACAACAATGTTTCCCATAACTAACATATTACAGGAAAAAGCATATACAGAGGATACTACATCAACATTAAATAAAGCCCATATGAAAATATATGAGGCTGAAAAACAGAATGTTACATTTTCTGATACTGATATCCTAGTGGGGAGAGAAAAGTCCAAAATGTCCAAATTGTCTCATCTTGAAATGCTCTGCCCAGGAACAGAGGAGTCAGCTTCGCTGAGCAGACCAGATGATGTTTATAGTGTTATGGCCAGGAAGGCCAGTCCTAATGAGCCTCATGGCACAGTGGTTAAACCGCTGTACTACAGCCAAAACTGTGCTCATGACCTGGGGTTCAATCCCAGGTAGCCGGCTCAAGGTTGACTCAACCTTCTTCCGAGGTCAGTAAAATGAGTACCCAGCTTGCTGGGGAGGCAATGTATAGCCTGCATAATTAACTTGTAAACTGCCCAGAGAGTGCTTGAAGCACTATGGGGTGGTATATAAGCAGCACGCTTTGCTTTGCTTTAATGAATGTGGAAAGAAAGGGCTGAAATCTAATGGTCCAAAATAAAAAATAAAAAGGGGCAACATTCATGAAGAAAACATCAGTGTGAAAGCAAAAAAAAAAGTGGAGATTCAAATTTAACAAACTTTAATCTCCTTGAAAATGAAAAGAAAGGAAGGGAAAGTATGGCTGGACAGAAATTTAGGACACTTAAGTCAAAGAAGAAGACTAAGATGCAAAGTCAACTTAATACAGTTAACAAGGAGGATAAAAGACAATATGATTTCCCCTTACTGCTGCCAGTGAAAGAAGATTTAAATGCACAAGAAGCCATTCAAGATTTATTGTTGCCAAAAGGTTCTCTAACACAGTGGTCCTCAACCTTGGGCCTCCAGATGTTCTTGGACTACAACTCCCAGAAGCCTTCACCACCACCTCTACTGGCCAGGATTTCTGGGAGATGAAGTCCAAGAACGTCTGGAGGCCCAAGGTTGGGGACCACTGCTCTAACAGATATATCACCATTAGATCCATTTTTCCTGAAATATGACTAGGTAGGAAAGGCGAAACGTCCAGGTGAACAGTGAACACCGACAAACAAATCTGGAATCTTAAACTTTCATGGCATAAATTAATATTCTCAAATTATCCGAAACTTAAGGGGCTACTAATCACAGATACAGCACAAACTTCATCTGCTGCAATTGTTGGAAGCACTTGTTCCTGGAGAAGTCACAACAGCAAATATTATCCATATTGAATATCTCTTTTATCATTCTAAGAATGCACAGGCAATGGTTACTTTCCATGAGGGTCTATTGATTAGCAAATTATACAGAAGAAAGTGGGATTTTTTAAAAAAAGTGTACTGAATGCTTGATTGTCTCCAGGCTGTTTGAAAATACAGCCAGTATCATGGCTCTGGTAGAGAGGAGAATACAGTAGTTAAGGACCTGTATGGGGAACAACAACTAGAAAGAGAAAAGAGTAGAGAAGATCTTATACAGTGGGAAGACGAAGAAACTCACCCCATTTTCGATCATTATTCTGGCAGAGAGAACACAAGAAACTTAGGAGGCACCGATAGAAACTGGAAATTGTAAGAACAAGTACATTCCTAAATGGATAAGTCTTCCAACTCAGGTTCAAGGGAAGCAAGATTCTTCCTTAGGGAAGGAATCTCATTAAGGAGGAGTTAGCCCTTATAGACTCCTATTGTGCTTTGCCATTAGTGGCAAAAAAACCAAAATCATTGCAAAACTAGAACTCTTAAAAGTGTTCTTGTTAGATAAGCAGTTAGATCAAGGGGGCCAATTAGGTAAAAATGGTTCTCATTCAGTGGAAATTGAATCACTTAAAAATGAGCTAACACCAGCACAGAAAGTAAATGAGAAAGGTAGAGCCATAGGGGGTTTAGCAGTTCTAATGAAGCAAGATCTAGGTTGGGAAGATAGCATCGTTGAGACAATCATATCTGACAATAATGTGCTGATAAGATCAAGACTCAAGTCCTGATGTCAATGTTGGTAAATGTGTATACAGTATTCCGCCCATCTCATCCCACTACAGTACTACACACCGGATATCTGGTTGCGCTTGGAACTTTTGTTAGAAGATCTTAGTATAAGGTTTCCAAATGCAGTGCCTATATTATTGGGTAATTTTAATGCAAGAATTGGGAATGATTTGTCAAAGGCTGCAGAAAAATGTGCGATTTTTTATGATTATTGATTTGAATTATTGGAACTCTCAGGATGTAAAGCTAGATTATGCTGGTACAAATCTGTTTAGGCTAACTTATATGTTTGACCTGCATATATAAGGAAATAATAATAATTTTCCATACCCATATATTTATTTTTCCCAAAGGTCAGGGAGTGTGCTAGATTATGTGTGTGTCCCAAGAGGAAAAGTTCATTTATTTTCTGGCATAATTGTACATCCTATGGTGAATAGTGACCATTAACCAATAACACTGGGAATAATAGCTAAAACTGACCAGAGGAAAGTACGCCTACAAGATCAATTGCTAGCCCAAAATTTAAAAATACAAGGAGTGAGGAAATGGCAAAAAGTGGAAGTTAATAAAATTAAAAAATTGCAAAATTATATTTATTGTTCAAATTTAAGTAATATAATTCTAGCCCCTGATAATAACACAAATACAGTTATGGAAGCATATTATCAAATCTGTCAGAGTATGACCCTTCTTAATAACAGATACAAAACTAAACCAGACAGAAAACACAAGGTCTCCATGGTTTGACAGGGAATACAGGTTTCTGAGAAAGAAAGTGAGGAGACAGATGAGGAAAGTACAATTAGTGTAAGATTATTACTACAAAAGCACTGCAAACAGAAATTAACTTGAAGGTGAGAAAAGGTTTAAATTTTGTGCTTACAGACTGTTCCAACATACAAAAGTGTCCGTCAAGGTTGCATTCTATCTCTGTTCTTATTTACCTTCTATATCAATGATGTGGTGTCGTTTATACACAGAGTTATATGCCTAAGATTCTAAATAGAGAGGGAAATATATTATTACCGTATAAGACACCCCATGTATAAGACACTCCCACTTTTCTAACCCAAAATTAAGAAATCTAAGTGGGGCTTAGCAAGTGTAGGGGGAAAGGGATCAAAGCACTGCAGGATCACTTTGACCCCTGCTTTCCCCTCCACTTGTTTTTTCTCTTTACAGTTTACTTCTGTGTATAAGACAACCCTCAATTTTTATTCTAAAGATTTTAGAAAAAAGTATAGTCTTATACATGGAAAATATGGTATATGCTGACAATATGATATTATTATTAACAACTCAAGTGAGGTAGGAGGAGACTTTTGAAATGGGTTGATATCTATTGTCAAGAAAATAATCTACGCATTAACAATAGTGGCTGTATTTGGCAAAAAAAAGAAAAAAGAAAAACACACAAATGGTCTATAAATTCCAAAGAGTTACAGCAGGTTAAATGTTACTGCTATTTGGGCATTAACTTTACGGCAATAGGATCTTGGGCACTGCATATAAAGAAAAATATATTAAAAGTACAGATCAGTTTGCAGTCCATTTACAAACTTTTAAGCTAAAGTTATCCAGGTAATTTAAATCCAATTTTGAATTTTTTTAAAGCTAAGATAATTCCTATGTTAATTTATGGGGTTGAAATATGGGGTTCTGCAGACTTTAAGGAAATTGAACAAGTTCAAACACAATTTTATCGGGTCATCCTGGGAGTTTCAAATTCTACCCCAGCTCATTTAGTTAGAGTAGAACTTGGTACAAAAATGATTTCAGGTCTGATAACTGTAAGAATGGTAAAGTATTGGTGCAGAACAAGTAGTTTAATGGAAGAAAGATTGCCAGAATTTGTTTGGAGGAGCAAAGGTCATCTAATCATGGAAATTCATGGGTGCAAAAACTGTTTAAGCTTTTTCCAAAGTTGGTTTTACAAGCACAGGCTCTAAAGCCATTGTGGAAAGATACAATTCATGTCTTTAAGAAAAGGATTTCTGATGCAGGAACTTAGACTGATATAACAGCTGTATTCGTGAAGGCTTTCATGGCCGAGATCTAATGGTTGTTGTGGGTTTTTCCTGACTGTTCAACAAACACCAACAGAGCATGGACAGAGTTCCTACTCCAATCCTCTGAAGATGCCGGCCACAGAGACTGGCGAAACATCAGGAAGAACAACCTTCAGAACATGGCCAAAGAGCCCAAAAAACCCACAACAACCATGATATAACAGCTGTTGCATCCACAAAAACTACAAAATGGCTGTCCAGTACAAAATAATTCCACCAAAATTATTTAACAGTCCTTATGAAAATGCAGTATAGAGAAGCATATACATTTGTAAGATTTCAACATATTTATACAGTGATGAAATGGGGTAGGTTTCAGGGTATCCCTTTAGATAATAGATTGTGTGTTTGTGGAAACCCTGTTCTTGAAGACTTGGTTCATGTGCTTGATTGCCCCCTGTATATGATATAAGAGATAAATATTTACAGCCCATCTTAAAGAAAGTGGAATATAGAAGCATCCCAGGGAAATTGAGCTTGTTATTACAAACATCCAATTCACATACAATAAATAGAGTTGCAATATTTGCTTTTAAAGCCACTACAATTAGAGCTATGTATTTGGAAAATATTTGTTTAAATTGCCATAAAGATTTAGATGTATGAAGACAGCCATATAGAACATCATTTAAATGTTATATTTAAGTTTTATCATTGAAATTTAGGAGGTTTTAGCTAAAATTATTTAAATAAATAATAATCATATTTAGAGCCCCATTTTAAAGTATTAATATTAGCATTATTTTAATTCTTTGTGTTTTTACTGATACCTATGGCATGATAGTACTGATGCTCTAATGCACCATAGTAATTTCTTTTAAAATGTTGCAATGATCTGTTGATTATGCAATAAAGATTTGAATGAATGAATGTTCTTTATTCAGAAATGAATGGGGGTTTGTTTGTTTTTGCCTTTCCTGCTGCAGTCATTGATTAAATCTTCAAATTCTTGTGGCTGCAACATCAGCAATTTCAGATCTAGGGAGAGGATGGCTGAGGGCAGAAAGAGAGGATAGAAAGTGTAGAAGAGCAAGCATTCTGCCTGGTCCTTTTAAGAAACAATTAAAGATTACAGTGCTAATTGCCCACTCACTCCCTTGCTGGTGACTGCCCTAGAAAGATAATGGATTTTTTTTCTCTTGATGGCTGAAAAAGGAGGGAAAGACAAAACAAAGCAGAGTGCCTCCTATGAGGAGTATCCCTGCTACCTGTTTGTAAGTTTGTGACTTGGCCTTGCGATTTGTGTATGCCCATTCACAGGAATAAGATCTTCACAGAGAACTGAAACTGCACAAACGCCATCATGGAGTCAGACAAAAATCAGGTTGGAATGGCACCAAAAGGGCACAGAGTGGATCTGTTTACCTTTTATTCTGGTGTGAACTGCATGGGGTGGGATTTCCAGCACATCCTTTGTAATCACCATTTTATCTGCTGTTGCACCATGTATAGCTTTAAGTGCTGATTCCTTAGATTCCCCTCCACTCTTTGGAAACCAGTGTGTTTTAGAATGACAGACTAGGACTTGGGAAGATATAAGTTCAAATCTCCTTGAAATTAATTGGGCCACTTACGAACTTGTAGCCTAACTCAACTTGCAAGGTGATTGTGAGGACTGAACAGGAGGGAAGAACCTTGTGAGTTGTAAATGCATTAATGAAATGATTAAAATTGCAATAATAAAGTAAGAGGAGGAGTTAAGGGAGATAATGCAAAAAAGAATCATCCTTGACAGACTCAAATTCATGTTGGTAGCTTCAATGACACTGTCCAACCATCTCATCCTCTGTCGTCCCCTTCTCCTCTTGCCTTCACACTTTCCTAACATCAGGGTCTTTTCCAGGGAGTTTTCTCATGAGATGGCCAATGTATTGGAGCCTCAGCTTCTGGATCTGTCCTTCCAGTGAGCACTCAGGGTTGATTTCCTTCAACATGGATAGGTTTGTTCTCCTTGCAGTCCAGGGGACTCTCAAGAGCCTCCTCCAGCACCACAATTCAAAAGCATCAATTCTTCGGTGGTCAGCTTTCTTTATGGTCCAGCTCTCACTTCCATACATCACTACAGGAAAAACCATAGCTTTGACTATTCGGACTTTTGTCGGAAAGGTGATGTCTCTGCTTTTTAAGATGCTGTCTAGGTTTGGCAATCGCTTTCCTCCCAAGAAGCATGCATCTTTTAAGTTCGTGGCTGCTGTCACCATCTGCAGTGATCATGGAGCCCAAGAAAGTAAAATCTGTCACTGCCTCCATATCTTCCCCTTCTATTTCCCAGGAGGTGATGGGACCAGTGACCATGATCTTGTTTTTTTTTATGTTGAGCTTCAGACTGGTTTTTGCACTCTCCTCTTTCACCTTCAAGAAGTTCTTTAATTCCTCCTCACTTTCTGCCATCAGAGTGGTATCATCAGCATATCGGAGGTTGTTGATATTTCTTCCAGCAATCTTAATTTCGGCTTGAGAGTCCTCCAGTCTGGACTTTCACATGATGTATTCTACATATAAATTAAATAAGCTGGGGGACAATATACAGCCTTGTCATACTCTTTATCCAATTTTGAACCAATCAGTTGTTCCATATCCAGTTCTAACTGTTGCTTCCTGTCCCACATATAGGTTTCTCAGAAGCTAGATAAGGTGGTCAGGCACTCCCATTTCTTTAAGGACTTGCCATAGTTTGCTTTGGTCCACACAGTCAAAGGCTTTTGCATAGTCAATGAAGCAGAAGTAGATGTTTCTCTGGAACTCTCTGGCTTTCTCCATAGTCCATGTTTCTGGACTACCACTGCTATAATTCCAGTGCGCAGTACAACTGTGTGCCGTTGATAATCAAAACAGACAAAACTGGCCATCTCTGACCAGATTTCCACTTTCACCTCAGCAGGACCAGGAAGTGGTGCTGGTTAACAAACATCCCACAGCTCAGTGACACACACAAAGTCCTGGTGCCAGAAACACTCATCTGTGCTTTTATTTGACCTTCATGTTTCAAACAGGCCTTTTGACAGCTGCTCCATATTTCAGTGTCTGCACACCAGCGTAGTACCTGCCACAGCTCTCTGCTGTGCCAACATACATTAGCACTTGACGAGCCGATGTAAAACATGGAGCAGGCAGCACAAAATTCCATTGAAGGGGAGGAATTTCAGCCCCATTCAAAAGCCTCTTTAGAGCTGGGGCCAAGACGCTGGCAGATGGCAGCTTGCATAAGAGAAAGGTACCGTCAAAACCTGTGGTGAGGGCAATACCAGAGAATTGGGGGGGGGGCAAAAAGCTCCTTTGTCACCAACTAACTCCTGAACAAGTGCTCGTGGGCAAAACCAGCTTAATCCTTACTGGAATTATGGTTAACGATAATAATGTTATAAATAGCTTCAGACTACTCCAGTAAACAACCCCTTTCTTGTTTTAAGTTTATTGGAGTGTAACATTCAGCCATATGTTAGCAATTTCAATTCTATATAAACTCTCCACTCATTCATCCAGGGCCACCGTTCTTCTAATTATGTTCCGTGCCTCTTGCTTTTTTAAATATATAACAGCGCCTTCTGCTTTAATTATCGCCATTCATTCATGTGGTCAGCTTTCCTGAATCATCTGTTAAAAAACAGCTATTGCACTTCTAACAGCATGATTTATAAAGAGTCCCTATACAAGAGGCAAAATTTCACCCATCTATCCCTTCTTTTAGGATTTCCAGTGTTATGTACTGGATAGAGTGATGGATTAGGACTCTGGAGAACAGGATTTGAATACTCACTTGTTCATGGAAATTCACTGGGGGAGTGGAACTGTTAAAACACTCATTAAATATATCACTTACCTTGAAAGCCCGATCAGTCAGTTCCACCTTGATGACATAGAACACACAGACACACTTCTATATATTTCAAATGCTGAAAACAAGTTAACTGATTCTGCTTTTCTGCTTTCTTCTGTTATGTTTTGTTTTTTTCATGCTCAGAAGTTGAACTCCTGCAGTTCTCCTCTTTAATGTCACAAAGAAGGCCATGTTAACCAGAATTTAACAAGCTATGTAAATCTTATCAGAATTGTTTCTTGATTATTACAACAATAAAATACACTAGAGTAGGGCCACCGAAACAATATGAATGTGGTGAGTCAACTCCTACACATTCCATGGGCCTGCTCTGACTGTGACTTACTTTAGTATCATAAGTTAAAGTAGGCCCATTTGAGTCAATGGAACTTCTGGAGGAGGTGACTCACCAAATCCTCATTGATTCAATGTAAGTGTGATTTGCTACAGTAAGCAACAGTATTTTGGCCAAAATATATTGTGGTTTATTTGCTCCTTTAAGGCAACTTAATGAAGCCAATGAGGTACCATAAAAGCACAATTCCAATAATGCAATATGATTAGGAAAAAAAAAGCTACACATTGAAAAATTCCATAGGTCAACAAATGAGTTACATTTTAAGGTCTTTTAAAGTTCTGTTCAGACTCAGACAAAGAATAACCGATATTCTCCCACATTGAATAATTGAAATAGCAGCACCTGCAATAGCATCACCTCAGTTAAAAAACTGAAACAGATGTATCTTCAAAGTTATTTTGAAGACAGTTGGTCTTAATTGTGAGCCAACAAGCAGAGCTGCTGATGCCAATCTTGGGGTGCAAGCAGTTTCATAGGAGTGTGGGCTATTTAATAGTAATTCAGTACTATTTAGCATCTTGAATTGGATCCAGAAATGCACTGGTAACCTTTATCATCGGTAAAGTTTAATGTATTGCAAATGTCTAGCTCTGTCCAACACCTGAACAGCTGTACTCAGTAGTTGCTGAAGTTTTTGGAGTCATCTTCAAAGGCAGCTGCATTTAAAGTATGCTACAACACAGAGCAGAGGAGTCTTTAGATGTTACTGGTGCAATCATAGCTAAGGTAAGGTCTGGATCATTGTTTGCAGCATGTATGTCAGTGGAGGCAAGTAAAGGATACCCCATTTATCTCTGTTAAAACTATAATCAGTTAGCATGGATTTGAGACTTTAATTTGCCAAATATAATACTAATTATCCATAGTGAATGTAAGAGGTTATCACTGGAACCTTAGGAGCCATAATTACTAGTGGAGAAAGTTCTGCTGAACTGTGGCATCTGGATCTGATAGGACAGAGAGAAAAGATTGGGTTACTTGAGCAATCACATAATAAGCCGCAAAATGAGCTCTTGGTGGTATTTATTCTGCTTGATACCTCTCTTTTTTCACTTGTACTCTTCCAGATGTTTTTTCTCCAGAGATCCTTGAAATACCACGGAGCTGACATAACTTTACAGAATGATCATGTATATTTAGGAGCTATTGTGTTTATAACACAGGCTTTACTTTTAGCCAAAGAACAGATAAATTCTCTACCTTGATATCGGGTCCCTCACCATGCTGGTTCATGTGTTGGTAGTCTTGAGATTAGACTACTGTAATGCCCTTGGGACTGCTATGGAGACTCCCAGAGTACTGAGTGGAGTTAGAACAGTTACCTGTTCGCTTTCATTCCAGCTTCAAGGTTTTGGACCTTGATATCTAGCTAACCACCTCCTTCCAGTTAGGTCTGCCCATCCAGTTAGATCATCACAGGCAGGGCAGCTGAGAGTTTTGACCCCGAGAGTGGCCCAGAAAACAGCCACCAGAAATTGGGCCTTCTCGGTGGTAGTTCTACAACTGTGGAATACCCTCCCACCTGAAGTTTGCCTCACCCTCTCACTAGGCATTTTTTTAAAAAAAAAACATTAAAAACTTGGCTATTTAGACAAGCCTTCCCAGATCAAATAACATCCTGATGCAACAGTGCTTCCGATAATATAATATTTAATTTATCACCATGTTTTTATGCTATTTATTTATTTATTTATTTATTTATTTATTTATTTATTTAATTTAATTTATACCCCGCCTATCTGGCCCACCGGACCACTCTAGGCGGCTTCCAAATATAAAATCAAATAATAAAACATAGACAAATACATAATAATCAAACAAGAACAGCAGTAAAGATAAAAAGGAAAAGTAAGAAAAAATCAAGAGTTGGCTGAAGGGAAGGCCTGAATAAACAGCCATGTTTTTAATTGGGTTTTAAAGGTGCCCAGCGTGGGGGCCGCGCGAATCGCCGGAGGGAGATTGTTCCAGAGGCGAGGAGCCACTGCCGAGAAGGCCCGGTTTCGTGTCTTCTCCTTCCAGGCCTCTCTCGGCATCAGGCTCCTCAGCCTCACCTCCTGACTCGCGCGGGTGATCTGGGTAGACTTTGGTGGGAGGAGGTGTTCCGCCAAATATCAAGGTCCTAAACCGTTTACGGCCTTATAAGTAAGCATTAAAACTTTGAAGTTGACACGGAAACAGATGGGCAGCCAATGCAATGCGGCCAGCATTGAAGAGATGTGTTGATATTTTCTCACTTCTGTAAGGAGCCTGGCCGCTGCATTCTGCACCACCTGAAGTTTCCGTGTCATTCTCAAAGGCAGCCCCACGTAGAGCGCGTTACAGTGATCTAATCTTGAGATTACGAGCGCATGCACCAAGGTAGTGAGCGCCCCCATGTCAAGATAGGGTCGCAGCCGGGCAATCTGCCAAAGATGGAAAAATGCGGTGCGGACTACCGACGCCACCTGAGTTTCCATGGTGAGTGTCGGGTCCAAATATATGCCGAGGCTGCGGACCCCACTCTTCGCGGCCAAGGTGGTCCCTCCAAATGTGAGAGAGCCACCCAAGCCACCTACCACGGGGGCACCCACCCTCAGAACTTCCGTCTTATCCGGATTCAGCCTCAGTCCGTTCTCCTGCATCCATTGCAGTACGGCCCCCAGGCAACACTGAAGGGAAAGGACAGCATCACCTGCAGTTGGTGAAAAGGAGATATAGAGCTGGGTGTCATCGGCATATTGATGACACGAAGCCCCACATCCCCTAATGACCCCACCGAGCGGCCTCATATAGATGTTAAACAGCATTGGGGAGATAATCGACCCCTGTGGAACCCCACAATTGAGACTCCACGGGGCCGAGACGCTCTCCCCAAGCTGAACTCTCTGGGGACGGTCCCCCAAGAAGGAACGGAGCCAGGCAAGTGCCAAGCGACCAATTCCCAACTCAGAGAGCCTCCCCAGGAGGATACCGTGGTCGACGGTATCAAAGGCTGCCGAGATGTCGAGGAGGACCAGCAGGGAGATTTTGCCACTGTCGGCCTCCCTCAGCAGGTCATTGTACAGGGCGACCAATGCCGTCTCAGTACCGTGGCGCGGCCTGAAGCCCAACTGAAATGGATCCAAGGCATCCGTTTCGTCCAGGTGAGCCTGGAGCTGATCGGCCACCACCCTCTCAACCACTTTGCTCATGAAAGAGACATTGGCGACAGGCCTATAATTGCCAATTTCGTCCGCCGCCAAACTAGGTTTCTTTCTTATGGGCCTAATGAGTGTCTCCTTGAGGGCGGATGGAAATCTACCCTCAAGGAAAGACTCATTTATTATTACTGTGGCCCATTCTGTTGTTATCAGCCTGGCTGCTTTGATTAACCAGGCAGGGCAAGGGTCCAAGGAGGAGGTGGTGGCTCGGCAGCGGTCAAGCACCCTGGAGATGGAATCAGGCATTACAGGCGGAAAAGAATCGAAAGTCACTGGGTAAGATGGAGCGCTGGACATCTCTGCTCGACTCACTGTTTTTAAAAATGGAGAGAGCTCCCGGCGGATGGCCTCCACTTTAGATTTTAAAAAGGCTGCAAACTGGTCAGGGGAAAAACTAGGGGGAGGCCTATCACCTGAACCAGTTCCAGATAGGTCGCGCACTATACGGAATAACTCCGCCTGCTGGTTGGACGCTTCGCTTATCCGGTTAGCGAAGAATGATCTATATGCAGCCTTTACCTTAGTCAGGTAAAGGTTAGTTGCGACCCTGACAGCTGTCCAATTGTAATCCGTTGGGTTCTTCCTCCACCTACGCTCTAGCCTTCTCCTATGTCGCTTCATCTCTCGGAGCTCCTGGTTAAACCAGGGCGCAGGCCGAGCTCTGAGCCGGAGAGGGCGTTTAGGTGCGATCGTGTCTATAGCCCTAGTGGCAGCGATGGACCAGCTGTCAACCAGAGCCTCGACAGGAGCACCAGCCAGGGCAGCCGGAACACCTCTCATGGCCTCCTGGAATCCAACAGGGTCCAGTAGCCTTCGAGGTCGGACCATAGAAATAGGTCCCTGCTCCCTGTTGTGACAAACCCAGACCTACTGGGATCTATCACACAGTTACTAAGCTGCCACCAACCATTCCCTATAATAAGTCACACAGACCAGGGATGGATTTTTAAACAATAAAAGAATAAGGTTTATTTTAAATACAAACAGGGTAAATAAAACAATCAGGTGAATAAAATAAAGTAACGTGGCTTATTCTCACACACACAAGCATACAGTTTGGTTCACCTAGAACCTTTAACTTAAAGCACAGACCCTGAACCCATCAGTTCTGGCTAACCAACAGACCCCTGAACCTTTCAGGCTGGTACTCTGACACACAGTAGTACCCTGTCAGACACCCAGACTCCCACAACAGCTTCTTCTCCCCAGCTGCTGCTTCGTCCCAACCCAGTGTCTCACAGTCTGTCTCAGCATCTCCTCTTCACCACACAGGCATCACATATTTATACAGTACAGCCCCTCCTCCTGATGTCCCGCCTTCCACTCCCCATAGGATGGAACTTTCCCTCCAAACCCATGACAGACAGGTAACATCAGTGCTGTTATGTAACACCTCCCCTCTTTAAAAGTTGTTTTGTAGGGGGAAAGCTAAAAGTGCTTTTCACCAAAAAAACAACCTGCATAAAATACACAACAACATTTATACATACCATATAATACTTACATATACTTACACTCCAAGTTAACCATAGCAAATATGCATTTAAACATTTTACCATATACAGTACATCAATTTACCTTTATTAATACCAACCAAATTCAAAACCAGGTACATTTTAACTTTTTGTTTTCATTATATACATATAGTCCATGTTCTTTCGCCGTCTTCAGTCTTCAGGTCTTCTTGATAAGGCGTCAGCAACACAGTTCACTGACCCTCTGACCACCTTCACTTCAAAGTCATAGTCCTGTAAGTTCAAAGCCCACCTCATAAGTTTGCTATTGTGGGTTTTCATTGTCTTTAACCATTGCAATGGTGAATGGTCAGTACACAGAATAAAATGTCTTCCCCAGATGTAAGGCTTGGCCTTCTGGATCGCGTAGACTATGGCCAAACACTCCTTCTCCACGGTTGCCAAATGTCTCTCACCTTTTTGAAGTTTCCTACTCAGGTAGGACACTGGATGCTGGTCACCATTCTCATCCTCCTGGCACAGAACTGCTCCTACCCCGCTGTTAGACGCATCGGTGTAGATGATGAACTCCCGGTCGAAGTCTGGAGCACGCAGGACAGGATAGTTGATTAACGCCTCCTTCAACCTCTGGAACGCCGCCTCACAGTCGCTGGTCCACGGGATGCGGTCATCAGCCTTCTTCCTCGTCAGATCGGTCAGCGGAGCCGCAATCTCGCTAAACCTCGGGATGAACTTTCTGTAGTAGCCCACCAACCCAAGAAATGATTTGACTTTTTTCTTGGAGTTGGGTCTAGGCCAATCACGAACAGCTTCTATTTTGGCCTCCAGGGGTTTTATCATTCCTCCCCCTACCATGTGACCCAAGTATTTTATTTCTGGGCTACCCAGCTGACACTTGCTGGCCTTTACTGTTAGCCCTGCTGCACTTAACCTCTGCAGCACTAACTCCAGGTGTATCAGGTGATCTTCCCAGGTATTACTGAAGATCCCTATGTCGTCAATGTAGGCCACTGTAAAGTCACTGAGCCCTGCCAAGGTCTGGTCCATCAGCCTTTGGAATGTGGCTGGTGCATTTCTGAGACCAAAGCTCAGGACTCGAAACTCATAGAGACCAAAAGGGCTGCAAAAGGCAGTCTTTTCTTGATCCCTGGGATCAATTCTTAATTGCCAATATCCCTTTACCAGGTCCAATGATGAGATGAACCGACAACCCCCTATGGTTTCAATCAGGTTGTCTAGCCTGGGCATTGGGTAGGCATCAGGAGTGGTTACACGGTTTAATTTCCTGTAATCAACACAAAACCTAATGCTCCCATCAGGCTTGTCCACAAGGACTATCGGAGAGGACCAAGGACTAGAAGAGGGGACGATTATGTTCTCCCTCAGCATTTCGTCCAGCTCCTTCCGCACCTTGTCCCTATAGGGTCCCGTTACTCGGTATGGGGATACTGCCTGCGGGGGTGCATCCCCTGTGTGGATCCGATGCATCACTCCCTTCACTATCCCCGGCTTGTTGGAAAACACCTGTTGATATTTCCTAAGCAGCGTTTTTAATTCTTGCTGCTGGTCTTGGGTGAGTGCAGGACTGATCTTGACCTCCTCTGGGTTGTATTTTACTTCCCCTCTACCCTCCCAGAAGGGTAATTCAGCTTCCTCACTCTCAGCTGCTTTTATCGCGAATAAAACCCTCTGTTCCCCTCTGTAGTAGGGTTTTAGGGCATTCACATGAACCACCCTCCTTGCTTGGTTCTCCTCCTGCTCTATTAGGTAGTTCAGGTCTGACATCTTGGAAATGACCCTATATGGTCCTGCCCATTTGAGCTGCAGTTTATTCTCCCTGCAGGGCCTAAGCCAAAGCACTTCCTCCCCTGGGTCAAAGTGCCTCTCTCTGGCTTTGTGGTCATACCATGTTTTCTGTCTGACCTTCTGAGCTTGCAGGTTTTCTGCTGCCAGCTCCAGATTTCTCCTTAGGTCATTCGTCAAGGTGTCTATGTAAGTCACAACGTCTTGTGGGTCATCCTGGGTGATCTGCTCCCAAATTTGTTTGATCAAATCAAGGGGCCCTTTCACCCCTAAGTGTGCAGTAGACATGTCAGAGTGACCCCTTTTTAAGATCATGGGGCGATACTTTTCAGGTACCACCAGCTGACTTCTGATCCCATCTCCCCCTTTTGAGCTATTCCTCAGGGTCTCTCTATATAAAATCCCCTTTTTCTCCAGAAATCTCACTGGGGTTTCAGGTGTTAGCTGGGCGTCAGTCACCTGTTCAAAACACTTGTGGAGAGTGGCGTCTGCCTTTTGCTCCTGTCCAAATCTGCTGTCTGTGGTTAAGGTTTCCACCACAGCTTCTGAACTTCCCCCACCTGCTTCCGTCTCTGGCTCATCATTACCCCCCTGAACTGTCCCTGTGGTGGCTTGTGAGCGTGTAATCACTAGCACCCGTTTCACATGTTCAGCCAGGTCATTTCCCACGAGCACGGCTGCTGGCAGAGTCGATGAAATCGCTATCCGCCAATCTCCCCTCCAGCCTTGAAAGTTGACAGGTACCTCTGCTACTGGCAGAGAGATTACCTGCCCCTCAATACCTGCTACCTTTATGCTCTCATTTGGGATTATAAACTCCCTAGGGATGATATCTGGATGGCACAGGGTTACCTGGGAACAAGTGTCCCGCAGTCCCCTATACTGACGGTCAAGTATTCCTACGTCCACCCCTGCTGTCTCAAACAACTGAGAATCTGTTTTTATCAGCAAGCAGCGCTTCACCTCCATAAGAGGACCATTTTCCTCAGCCTGATCAGCAGAGGTAGCTGTTCCAGACTGAGTAGTCATGGCAACAGGCTCCCTCTGTGACAATGAGCTTTGCTCCTTCTGGACACAGAACACAGCTTTTGGCTTGGTCCCACTAGCATTCTGAGGCACCATTCCTTTTAGCTGCTTTAATTTCTGACACTCTGAGATTAGATGACCCTTTCCCTGACAGAAATAACATTTTCTGGCGTATTTTGATTCTCTCTCATCTTGTTTTGGTTTTCCCTCCAAAATCTGAGGTCTTGGTTTCATGTCTGAGGGCTTCCCTTCACCATGGGCCCCTCCCCCTTGCTGGCTTTTCCCTGGTCCCTGAGAGTACTTGCTGTAGGTTTCTTTGGGTTTACCTACAGATTTCCCCTCACCCAAGGGCTTTCTTATTTGGGAGATAAAATCCGCGATTTCTGCGGCTGCTGCCACAGATTTCGGTTTCCTTTCCCTCACCTGGAATTTCAATTCCCCATGCAGAACTGAATAGAACTGTTCCAGGGCTATCAAGTCTTTAAGCTGTTCATAGGTCTCTGTCCCCTCCTGCGATAGCCATTTCTCAAGCAGCCTCACCAATTGGGCCCCCACTTGGGTAAAAGTCTGTTCTGGCTTCTTGGTAAGGGACCTGAATCTTTGTCTCAGCTGCTCTGCATTTATCCCATGTCTTGCAAACACCAGTTTTTTAAACTCTGCAAAATCTTTCATCAATTCCTCAGGCATCTCGGCATAAACCTCAGCCAGGCTACCACTGATTAAAGATCGCATGATGGTCATCTTCTCAGTTTCCCTCACTGAGAAGTCCACAAACGCTCTTTCCACTAAGGAAAAGAACACCTCAGGACAATCTCCCTTGTGGTACACAGGGAATTTCTTCAGGTCAGCCTTAGACAGTTGGCCTCCCTCAGAATCCCTATTATTATTATTGTTCTGGTTCATTAGTTCCAGTTTTCTTAATTCAAACACCATTCTTTCTTTTTCCAGAGCAATTTTCTCTCTCTCTCTCTCTAGTTCAAATTGCCTTTGTTTCTCCCTTTCCTCCCTTCTTTCTCTCTCTAATCTTTCCTCCATTTCCCTCACCCTCAGTTCATGCTGTTGGGCTAGGAGTATTTTCCTGAGTTCTGGGTCCTGCTCTCCTGTGCTGTCACCCTGCACTGAGCCAAATTCATCCTCAGAACCTTGGTCAATCTGGGGGTCTTTCACTTCACTCATGTCTGCTACTTGGCTTCGAGTCAAGGGCATAACCCCCCCCTCAGAACAGGCTGCTTTAAAAAGTCAAGCCTCAAAATAAAACGACCACTTTTTTTTTTTTTTTTTTTTTTCTTGCCTCAGAACCAGCTCTCCCTAGAGATTGCTGTTCTTCAGCACTAACTTGCAACAGTATCGAGTCAGAGCCTACCCCCCTCTGCTGGGCCTCTCAGCTGGCAAGCTAGCTCGCTGTTGCTACGCAGTTTTTCCTCAGCTTTTTCCCGCCAAAACTAGGCTGCCTCAGAGCACCTTAATCTAAGTCTCCCCAGTGGGCACGTTCTTCTACTAGCGCACCTCCCCGTGAGGTACACCTAGAAGATTACCTACGCGCCTCAGACTGTCCCTGACTAGACCCCCCTTGCTCTGGGCACACCTGCCAAGGCTTTGCTGGACCACTGGACAACTGGACCAGTCGTATCCCACACGCTGGACACCAATCAATGTGACAAACCCAGACCTACTGGGATCTATCACACAGTTACTAAGCTGCCACCAACCATTCCCTATAATAAGTCACACAGACCAGGGATGGATTTTTAAACAATAAAAGAATAAGGTTTATGTTAAATACAAACAGGGTAAATAAAACAATCAGGTGAATAAAATAAAGTAACGTGGCTTATTCTCACACACACAAGCATACAGTTTGGTTCACCTAGAACCTTTAACTTAAAGCACAGACCCTGAACCCATCAGTTCTGGCTAACCAACAGACCCCTGAACCTTTCAGGCTGGTACTCTGACACACAGTAGTACCCTGTCAGACACCCAGACTCCCACAACAGCTTCTTCTCCCCAGCTGCTGCTTCGTCCCAACCCAGTGTCTCACAGTCTGTCTCAGCATCTCCTCTTCACCACACAGGCATCACATATTTATACAGTACAGCCCCTCCTCCTGATGTCCCGCCTTCCACTCCCCATAGGATGGAACTTTCCCTCCAAACCCATGACAGACAGGTAACATCAGTGCACCAGCCAGGGCAGCCGGAACACCTCTCATGGCCTCCTGGAATCCAACAGGGTCCAGTAGCCTTCGAGGTCGGACCATAGAAATAGGTCCCTGCTCCCTGTGAGGGGGGAGTGCCACTGAGAGGTTGCATTTTATTAGGTGGTGATCTGACCATGACAAGGGGACCGATACGAGGTCAGTCACCACCAGACCACACTCGCTCCAGTTGGTGGAAAAAACCAGGTCTAACGTATGGCCACCCACATGGGTGGGGCTGATGACATGTTGGGACATGTTCAAGGAAGCCATGGTTTCCAAGAACTCAAGAGCTGGCCCTGTGGTCTCTGCCCCTGCATGCACGTTGAAATCACCCAAGACCAAAAGCCTCAGGGATCCCAACAATGCCGCGGAGACAAAGTCGACCAGCTCCGGTAGGGAAGTGGCTGGGTCGCAGGGAGCGCGGTAACCCAGCAAAATCCCGATACCATCCCTAGCCCCTATCGACACGTGGAGTGCCTCTAGACCTGGCTTTACCACCAAGGAGCGCCTAGTAACCTCTAAGTTGGATTTGTAGACAATGGCTACTCCCCCGCCCCGCCCCTCCAGTCTACCCTGGTGCTGGACACATAACCGGGTGGGCAGATGAGAGCCAGAGGAGGACCCCCCTCCCCATTAATCCACGTCTCGGTTATGCATGCCAGGTCTGCATCCTCCTCCAGGATAAGGTCGTAAATCACCTGGGGTTTGTTGGCTACAGACCTGGCATTCAACAGTACCAGATTTAGAGTGGAGGGCTGGCTGATCCGGCTACCTTGATATTGGGGTTTGGTCACAGTCTCAGAACAATGAACAGCTTTCAAACATCTGTCCATCGTTCTACTGACACGAGTAGGGACTGTGCCAACGCCATATCTCCCTCTACCTGTGATCACAGGGATGTTAAAAGATCACCTGCTGGGCGAACAGGCCTTCCACTCCATATCCAAGAGAAAGAAAAAGAAAAATAGAGACCAATTAACCTAAATTAATAAACCAAACAAACTTAGATACAAAGCAGGTACATGAATCAAATATATGCAATAAAACAGGAAAATTACAAAAAATAAAAATAAAAATCCCAAAATTATGAATCCCCTGTGTAAAATTAAAATAAATTATTGAGAAATCACATACTAAAGCCCCATATATAATCCTGATCCTCCCTCCTCCTCCACACAACCTTGTCCATTCAACAATGTCTGTTTCGATGTTATTTTGAATATTGGTGTTAAAGATGATGTTGAAGGAGGAGTAAGAGTATTACTCGTGGAGGTGAGCCAAGTTGTTTCAGTCGCTGGCCTTTGTGTGGGGGCAGAGCGTCTTTGCAGATGGTCCAAGAAAGGGAGAGTGAGTGAAGCAGTCTTAGAAAAAGTCCCGTCCCCTGGAGATCCAACATGGCGACCAGCCAGCCAGGGAGCGGGACAAACAACTCACTCTCACTAACCAACAACCAATATTCCCCCCCCACAGTCTTCCACACTTAAAAGCCTTCACTCCCCCTAAGCCAGGTGGCTGATGTTGGGGGTGGTGAGGCAATCAGGAGTAGCAGGGCCTAGTCCTGGAAAACGGAAGGAGATAGAGCCAAACTCCAGATGGCAGTTGACAACAGCCCAGCCACAGTTCTTACTGTCTCTCACCCAGTGAGATTGTGGCAGGCAGAAGATCTTCCGCTCCCCCAAAGGCAGGAATGTTGGTCCGGTGAGGCCCTGAGAACACCTTCGGCTTAAAAGCCTTCACTCACCCTAAGCCAGGTGGCTGATGTTAGGGGGGTGGTGAGGCAATCAGGAGTAGCAGGGCCTAGTCCTGGAAAACGGAGGGAGATAGAGCCAAACTCCGGATGGCAGTTGACAACAGCCCAGCCACAGTTCTTACTGTCTCTCACCCAGTGAGATTGTGGCAGGCAGAAGATCTTCCGCTCCCCCAAAGGCAGGAATGTTGGTCCGGTGAGGCCCTGAGAACACCTTCGGCTTAAAAGCCTTCACTCACCCTAAGCCAAGTGGCTGATGTTAGGGGGGGGGTGAGGCAATCAGGAGTAGCAGGGCCTAGTCCTGGAAAACGGAGGGAGATAGAGCCAAACTCCGGATGGCAGTTGACAACAGCCCAGCCACAGTTCTTACTGTCTCTCACCCAGTGAGATTGTGGCAGGCAGAAGATCTTCCGCTCCCCCAAAGGCAGGAATGTTGGTCCGGTGAGGCCCTGAGAACACCTTCGGCTTAAAAGCCTTCACTCACCCTAAGCCAGGTGGCTGATGTTAGGGGGGGGGGTGAGGCAATCAGGAGTAGCAGGGCCTAGTCCTGGAAAACAGAGGGAGATAGAGCCAAACTCCGGATGGCAGTTGACAACAGCCCAGCCACAGTTCTTACTGTCTCTCACCCAGTGAGAATGTGGCAGGCAGAAGATCTTCCGCTCCCCCAAAGGCAGGAATGTTGGTCCGGTGAGGCCCTGAGAACACCTTCGGCTTAAAAGCCTTCACTCACCCTAAGCCAGGTGGCTGATGTTAAGGGGGGGGGGTGAGGCAATCAGGAGTAGCAGGGCCTAGTCCTGGAAAACGGAGGGAGATAGAGCCAAACTCCGGATGGCAGTTGACAACAGCCCAGCCACAGTTCTTACTGTCTCTCACCCAGTGAGATTGTGGCAGGCAGAAGATCTTCCGCTCCCCCAAAGGCAGGGATGTTGGTCCGGTGAGGCCCTGAGAACACCTTCGGCTTAAAAGCCTTCACTCACCCTAAGCCAGGTGGCTGATGTTGGGGGGGGTGAGGCAATCAGGAGTAGCAGGGCCTAGTCCTGGAAAACAGAGGGAGATAGAGCCAAACTCCGGATGGCAGTTGACAACAGCCCAGCCACAGTTCTTACTGTCTCTCACCCAGTGAGATTGTGGCAGGCAGAAGATCTT
The DNA here is from genome assembly GCF_051106095.1 of Pogona vitticeps. Lineage (NCBI taxonomy): Eukaryota > Metazoa > Chordata > Lepidosauria > Squamata > Agamidae > Pogona > Pogona vitticeps. Next base: position 32,676,268 of record NC_135786.1, read on the forward strand.
CCGCTCCCCCAAAGGCAGGAATGTTGGTCCGGTGAGGCCCTGAGAACACCTTCGGCTTAAAAGCCTTCACTCACCCTAAGCCAGGTGGCTGATGTTGGGGGGGGGTGAGGCAATCAGGAGTAGCAGGGCCTAGTCCTGGAAAACAGAGGGAGATAGAGCCAAACTCCGGATGGCAGTTGACAACAGCCCAGCCACAGTTCTTACTGTCTCTCACCCAGTGAGATTGTGGCAGGCAGAAGATCTTCCGCTCCCCCAAAGGCAGGAATGTTGGTCCGGTGAGGCCCTGAGAACATCTTCGGCTTAAAAGCCTTCACTCACCCTAAGCCAGGTGGCTGATGTTGGGGGGGGGGTGAGGCAATCAGGAGTAGCAGGGCCTAGTCCTGGAAAACGGAAGGAGATAGAGCCAAACTCCGGATGGCAGTTGACAACAGCCCAGCCACAGTTCTTACTGTCTCTCAACCAGTGAGATTGTGGCAGGCAGAAGATCTTCCGCTCCCCCAAAGGCAGGAATGTTGGTCCGGTGAGGCCCTGAGAACACCTTCGGCTTAAAAGCCTTCACTCACCCTAAGCCAGGTGGCTGATGTTAGGGGGGGGGGTGAGGCAATCAGGAGTAGCAGGGCCTAGTCCTGGAAAACAGAGGGAGATAGAGCCAAACTCCGGATGGCAGTTGACAACAGCCCAGCCACAGTTCTTACTGTCTCTCACCCAGTGAGAATGTGGCAGGCAGAAGATCTTCCGCTCCCCCAAAGGCAGGAATGTTGGTCCGGTGAGGCCCTGAGAACACCTTCGGCTTAAAAGCCTTCACTCACCCTAAGCCAGGTGGCTGATGTTAAGGGGGGGGGGTGAGGCAATCAGGAGTAGCAGGGCCTAGTCCTGGAAAACGGAGGGAGATAGAGCCAAACTCCGGATGGCAGTTGACAACAGCCCAGCCACAGTTCTTACTGTCTCTCACCCAGTGAGATTGTGGCAGGCAGAAGATCTTCCGCTCCCCCAAAGGCAGGGATGTTGGTCCGGTGAGGCCCTGAGAACACCTTCGGCTTAAAAGCCTTCACTCACCCTAAGCCAGGTGGCTGATGTTGGGGGGGGTGAGGCAATCAGGAGTAGCAGGGCCTAGTCCTGGAAAACAGAGGGAGATAGAGCCAAACTCCGGATGGCAGTTGACAACAGCCCAGCCACAGTTCTTACTGTCTCTCACCCAGTGAGATTGTGGCAGGCAGAAGATCTTCCGCTCCCCCAAAGGCAGGAATGTTGGTCCGGTGAGGCCCTGAGAACACCTTCGGCTTAAAAGCCTTCACTCACCCTAAGCCAGGTGGCTGATGTTGGGGGGGGGTGAGGCAATCAGGAGTAGCAGGGCCTAGTCCTGGAAAACAGAGGGAGATAGAGCCAAACTCCGGATGGCAGTTGACAACAGCCCAGCCACAGTTCTTACTGTCTCTCACCCAGTGAGATTGTGGCAGGCAGAAGATCTTCCGCTCCCCCAAAGGCAGGAATGTTGGTCCGGTGAGGCCCTGAGAACATCTTCGGCTTAAAAGCCTTCACTCACCCTAAGCCAGGTGGCTGATGTTGGGGGGGGGGTGAGGCAATCAGGAGTAGCAGGGCCTAGTCCTGGAAAACGGAAGGAGATAGAGCCAAACTCCGGATGGCAGTTGACAACAGCCCAGCCACAGTTCTTACTGTCTCTCAACCAGTGAGATTGTGGCAGGCAGAAGATCTTCCGCTCCCCCAAAGGCAGGAATGTTGGTCCGGTGAGGCCCTGAGAACACCTTCGGCTTAAAAGCCTTCACTCACCCTAAGCCAGGTGGCTGATGTTGGGGGGGGGGTGAGGCAATCAGGAGTAGCAGGGCCTAGTCCTGGAAAACAGAGGGAGATAGAGCCAAACTCCGGATGGCAGTTGACAACAGCCCAGCCACAGTTCTTACTGTCTCTCACCCAGTGAGATTGTGGCAGGCAGAAGATCTTCCGCTCCCCCAAAGGCAGGAATGTTGGTCCGGTGAGGCCCTGAGAACACCTTCGGCTTAAAAGCCTTCACTCACCCTAAGCCAGGTGGCTGATGTTGGGGGGGGGGGTGAGGCAATCAGGAGTAGCAGGGCCTAGTCCTGGAAAACGGAGGGAGATAGAGCCAAACTCCGGATGGCAGTTGACAACAGCCCAGCCACAGTTCTTACTGTCTCTCACCCAGTGAGATTTAATGTATTGCATTGTGTTCCACTAAATCTACCACTGTATTTTATGGTATTCTGTTTTGCACTTTTTTAAATTTATTGATATTGTCATATTTTGTTATTCTATTTTCCTCTGTTTAGTTGCTGTAAACCTCCCGGATTGGCCTTAGCTGCCAAATGGGTGGTATATAAATTGAATGAATGAATGAATGAATGAATGAGGCCTTGTGAGTATTGCTAGTTCAAATGGCAGGAAAAGAAATCCTAGTTATGGCAGAAAGCCAATCAGATTCTTTTGGGAATGGTTCATAAAAACTGATCCTCCACTGCTTCACAAGTTTCAGAATGTTCATATCATTAAAATTAAGTTGTCATCCCTTTTTATAAACTTCACATTTTATCGATAGCTGTCGCCCCCCCCCCCGGCTAACTATTCTGTTTTTGTTCATTGTATTCTGTTTGGCTAAAAATAATTCTAAACAATCTTCAGTAGGCTTTGCCTCAAATTGTGATAAAATTCAAAAAACAAGCAGGCGGAACAGGATTATTAGTAGCAACAGTTCTGCCATAAGTGTTTGAAACCTTGTGGATGTAATTTTTATTTCTCCTTAGCAACCTTCCATAAATTAAAAAAATCGATGAAACAAGCAGACCACTTCATAGAGGCTTCATGGTATTACCACTGATAAAAATAGAGAAAAACAATGATGTGCAAGCATCCCATTTTCCAGTGAGGGCAGTGGGAAATCAAAAAACAGGACTGGAGGCCAATTATTGCCTCATAGTCTCAAAAATTGGTACTCAGAGGTGTAATAAAATCAAGCAAGATCAGAGATCGCCATCATAACACTGGTGGCCTTGTCCTCCATAAATTTAAAACAATCCCAAAGCCAACTTACTTGGTTCTATCATAACTTTTGTAGGCAGTAAATTCCATAACTTAAGCAGGTTGAAACTTGGAGAAAATTCATGTATCTTTAACATCTCCCAATATGTGGGAAGATAAAGTATTTATAGATTCATTCTACCCATTGTATTATTAACCATGCATGCTTCCTACTTGGAATACTAAGCAGGACTCTTAGCTGTGATGTCCAGAAAGGAGAGGAAGGAGGGCAGAACTGGAGAAGAAAGACTGGGCTGGAGAAACAGTATAAGCAAAAAGTTATGAGTACCTCTTCCACAGCATTATGGAAAATATATTACAGAAACAGGAATCACAATGAAATATTATTTTGCTAGTAATCAGGCCTTATTCTTTTCTGCTGTAGTTTCTTGGTGTCTGTTTTTTGTTATTGTGATAGTTCTTCTAATATGATCTCTCTCTATTCTTCCTGTTTCTTTTTTATACTGGAACTAACATCTGTTCAGAAAATGCTGCTCAGCACCATCTGCTTGAAATCATATCTATTATGGGATGCATCTGGAGTTTTCAAAGTGGAAAATGAGATCTTGCTACACTCCCATCTTTTTCTCACCTTTACAGCTTCAGAAAAAAAAATAATAAAGTACTAACAAAGCTTCTGGAAGAGCCAAAGAGTATGGCCACATTGTATGTAACATCAAAAAGAGAATGAATTTACTCATTTATATGCATGATACCCAGTGTGGCGTAGTGAACAGAGTGATGGACTAGGACCCAGGAGACCTATATTTGAATCTCTACTCAGCCATGGAAACTCATTTGGGGTATGGAACTGGTAAAATCCCTATTAGGATCATTATATGTCAGGTCCGAGATGACACACCATAGCAACAACAATTTATATGTGGGATAAAAGTTGCTATCTTTATTTGGTAGCCATAGGGACAGTAGTAATATTGATTAATTTAAAAAAAAACCCGTATATCTCCATTTATCCCATTAAGTCTCCCAAGATGGTAATTAGAAACAGATATAGGGAAACCCCACAATTTTATTTGTTATTCCTCTCCTTCTGTAAGTTGGTCGCTCCACACTTGCATTTTAGTTCTTTCACTGTGTTTCTTGGTTTGCTTTATTTTTTTAATGATCAGCATGAAGTTGGTTTTCTTAACTTTGATTTTTAGACTGAATCTATTACTTTGTTGATTAATCTTTGCAGATCATTTAAATTGGCAACTGATAATAATGTATGATTTGCAAATTGGCTGATGACAACAGTCTCGTCATTAACAATGATGCCATCATTTAATCAACAAGTGCTTCACTAAAGATGACCTTGGAGTAAAACTAAAATCCAATGGAAAGAGTATGCTTGTTGTATTTTCCTTTATACCAAAGTATACTCAGAGATGTTCTCTGAGTCTATGGAGATGGGACTTGTGGATTAACCCATATAGAAAGAAACCCTAAGAGGCTGTTTCAGAAGTCTTTCATGACTTTTAAGATCAAGAGTCTCTGAAATTCTGAAAGAGAAGTTAATAAAGCTTATGGATTTCTTACCCATTTCGTATTTTGGATTAATCCGGCCCCCAATCTGACCACTGGATGCAAAATCACCTCATTTGATATCCCACCCAATAGTAGCATTCCATGTCTCAGGAGACACCTGTCTGCTGTCACTTATGATTCAAAAAAAATATCCTAGAAGAGGTAGGTGGGAAGGGCCTTGAAAACTAGGGTGGCTGCTGTTTAGCTGCTTGGTGATATCTTCCTTGTTGCTGCTGAGAGAGATCCTCTGACCTCTATTTTTGATTGGATCTATTCTTCACAGGCCTGCTACTGGTATTGTTACTGCTGTTCCTCCATTGTGGATTTAAAAAAAAAAAATCTTGCAGCTGTTCCTCCACTTTTGGAATATTTGAGCTCCTTGCTTTTTTGTCCTATTATGTTATTGATTTTTGGAAGGATTTCCTTCATTTCTTTTACTATTGCCTGTGGTGCCTGACTGCCCTTCACCTGGTGGACAACAGCCTGCACTGCTGCATTTAAGCCATTAAAATAGTAGAAGGGAGAGCTGTCTCTTTACTCTTCCTTATTTCAGGGAGTGGGTGGTTATATGGCCATTACTGAGTGTTTTATTTTGTGATAATGATGATGATTTTTCTTTCTCATCTCTGCTGTTTTCTGTTGATGAAGATCATCAAGATGCTGATGCAATGATAAATGTATCTATTGCCTTGTCCCTGCTTTTTTTTTTTTTTTGGAGTAGTTTTGAGGACTATGTATTGTAGAGCTTAATTGGCTCTAGCTCTAGAAACTGGAATGAGAATCTGAAACAAACGAACTTGAAATAGTAACGTATTTATATGTTTGCCAACAGGAACACAATGTGAGTGGGATTCCCAGTATGATGTAGTGGATAGAATGACAGACCAGGACTCTGGAGAACAGGGTTCAAATCCCCACTTGGCCAGAGGAACTCACTGAGGTGGTGATCGAATGGGTCGAATCATTCCTTAAATATCTCACTTACCTTGAAAGCCCTATTAGGGTCCATATAAGATATTTCTGATTTGACAACACAAAAGGATTTGTACCCAAAAGAACCCAAAACTAAAAGGAAGAACCCAAAATTAAAGCAAATTAAAGTTTTCCTTATGTGTATCCTTAGTCTTCCATCATCTGTTCTTGAAATTTCACTGAAGCCTTTCACTGCCAGTAGAGGTTGCCCGCTATATGAATATTTCTTGATTCAAGATTTTTGCTAACCAACAACTTGATCAACTTGATCGACCCATTCGATCACCACCCTGGTGAGTTTCTATGGCCAAGTGGGGATTTGAACCCTGTTCTCCAGAGTCATGGTCTAGTCATGCTTGAAACAACTTTAGAAGGTGTGGCTTGCTTAAGAAAACAACATAAATTTATACCTAAACAGGAAAACGACATAGTAAGATGGGTCAAGTGGCAATGACAATGACCTGCTTTTTTAGTGCCACACTTGTGACCTTCCTCTGTGAGGGGAAAGGTTGTAAGCTGAAGGAGAAGCCCCTTGGCATGCAGAACCAAAATCCAGTGCTGGTGTCTTCTACAAGAAAACTGTTGAGACCCCCCCCCCGAGCAAAACTGTACTTAAGGACCTATATTTGGGAGAAACAAATATGTATATGAAGAGGGAAAATTGTTAAGGCAAAATGCTGATGAGAAGCAGGTGCTTATAGCAGAAGCTGTCAGTTTCCCTTCTCTTTTTGAATAAAAGCTTAATTTTAGTTTAAAGACCAGACTGCATTTAACTTTCAGATCAAAAGAGAGTGGTTTCTAACACCACTCAGCACCAGTGATAAAGTGGCAGGTGTGACGGATGCTAAAGTAGCAAACATGATTCACTGTAGGTGCAGCTTTTATTCAGATCCTCAGAAAGGATTAATGTGAAGTAGTGAGCAGGCAGAGAGTTCTGTAGCCCAACTGCCAGCCTTGCTCCTGTGTGAAAAAGACAATTTCACACAGGAAACAGCCTGCTTCACAAGGAGCCTCTCAATGTGATTGATTTTTCAGGATCCCCAATAAGTAGGGTTGCCAGATACATTGGTACCAAAAGGAGGACATAGAAAGACAAAAAGGAGGACAAAGGAGCACATATTGAATGTTTCATTTGAATTGTTCCAGATTAAACCTGCAACCAATACAATTTTATTACAATTGCTGCCAATAAATGTACAGTATCTTAGTGAACTGACCAAGAAACAGTCATGTTAAAAAAATAAAAATAAATTCAATGGAGGCTTTTTTCAAAATACCCCAAATCATTATTTTAACAGCTAATTGTACAATTATTACCTTATAATCTTTATTAATTACACTACCTATTTCTCAGAGGAGCCAACTTTTCGCAGATCTTCATTAGCAATCACATATGCATAAAACTGTTCACAAGTAATATTCTTCAAATTGTACTTTATGAGAATGATGCCTTTTACAGAGTCAACTAAGAGTCTGTTCCTTCCCTTTCTCCATTGAGCATTAACCAAGGAGAACACTCTTTCCACATTGCCATTGTGTCCAGAAATACAGAAGAATAATTCACAAATTTTAAGTATCTATGAAAAGCAACTTGCATTTGGGCAACTTTGGAAAAATAAACTCCACTGTTCATGCAAGAGTCTTTCAAAAAACTGTTCATTCTTGTCTTGCCCAAATAATTTAAGATTGTAGTATTGGTCAAACAATTGCACGTCATCCATAATAATACCCTTCTCTTTCAGGTACAATATGAATGGCCAAAGGTCATCAAATGTTCTGTCTTTGATTTTACTTAAGTATATCCATCCAAAGCACTGAAATTCATCAAAAGGTTTCATCCACTTTCCTAAATAACTAATGCATGCTTCATACACCAATCCAACATCTGCCATAAAACAATTACACTTTTCTTTTCAACCATTTACCTTAAGTCTTCTTTACATCTCCCTGACTTTTAGTGAAATAAATGTCTCCTTTAGCCTGCCTTTCAAAACTTCCAAGGTTGAGTGAAGAAGGCTCATAACCTCTAACACTGATGTTTCTTCCCTTTCAAAGTTGATTGGTTCACATACTGTAGGTCCATAGACTTTGCATATTGTGAAAATGTAAACACACAATTACCATCTGTATGTGTGCTATCATCATGGAAGAAAAGCACCACAGCTGCCGTGGCTGCCCTCCCTTCACAGCAAAGCGCCTCATCCTCTTCTGCTTTCACTCTCAACCCCGCTTGGGGTTTCTGAACAACTTGAGGCGTTGAGGGGTTGAAGAAGGAGCCCCATCTGAAAGGATGGTGTGGCTCTCATCTCAGGAGGATTCTGAGGAGATGGGGTGTGGATTTGATTTCTGCAGGCCTCCCCCCAATCCGGGAGAACTGTTTTCCAGCATATGAGATGGATAGACTCAATAAAGCAAGCCTCATTCTTTTGTTTGTAACACCTTTTGTTTGGTGTTGCTGTCAAAGCAGGACCAGGAGCAGAGAGACTGAGATTCAGATTTGGGAAGAAGCTATGATACTTTTGTCTGCTTTGGGCATGAGAAACAGAGATACATGATTGCTACACACTTCAGAAATCTAGTCCCAGGTGTGTCGGTTGTCTTGTACTAGGTGTGTGCTGTTAGTGAGACTTTGCTAAATATTCCAGTTCTGCCTAGTTCAATTTAGAGTCTAAACAGAATCTTGAAATACTTGCTGTTCTCAGCAGAAAGTGCAGAGCTAAATGCAGTGGAAATTACATTTTGCAAGGTTCCTTTTTTCATGGTTTTATGGAAGAGTCAAGTCTCTCTCTCTCTCTCTCTCTCTCTGTGTCTCTCCCCCCTCACACAAACCCTTCCTCCCTCAATGTTCAACAATCAGTTGCTTCAGTTCGGTATGTCCATTTCCTCTCATGTCCATTTCCACCTGTCCCTCTCTCGCACCTTCCTTCCCTCCTTAACTGGAGCTTTCCCTCCTCCTTGCATCAGTTCCTTTTTTCAGTTTTGAGTCAGTCTGTCTTTCTCATACACACATATACACACACATCCTTCATCCCTCAATTTTCCGCATACATTTAAACAAGCTTGATGAAACTACCTGGTTCCTCTCTTGCACCTGTCTTCCCACCTTAATTGAAGCCTTCTCTTCCTTGCAGTCACGTCCTTTTTCCATGGTTTTATGAAAGTCAGTCTCTCAGATGCACCCTTCCTCCCTCCCTAAATTTTCTACAATCTTACCTTTAAACAAGCTCCATGAAGCCACCCATCACTCTCTCGCACCTTCCCTCCTTAACTGGAGTTTTCCCTCCTGCTTGCAGTCACCTCCGGTGGAAGCAGTCATTCACAAGCCAGATTGGCTGCCCTGGGCTGTTCTACAGCTGTAACCAATCAAGCCGCCTTATCTCCAATCTCTGAAAGAACGTATCTACAAGTGCTCACAACCAAAGAAGGTAGCAGGGAGAGATGGCTTACAATTTGAGGTTCAGCTGCAGGGGGTGGGGGTGAAGATACAAAAGCTGGACATTTTAAAGCTTTTTAGCTTTGCCTGCTGGACAGACATTAGCCTGAAAAGGAGGACATGTCCTCCTTTTTCCGGACATCTGGCAACCCTACCAATAACACAGAAAGACTCTATGTGCAGTAGACGGTTCCCCCCTTCAGACCATTTATCTCCCCACAGAAACAGAAACAAAGTGTGGAAGTGGTTGAAATTCTCCCCCTGTTTGTTTTTGAATACTTGAATGGCCCTGCTATTTCAAGACATATACATGGGAGTAACCACTACCTCCCATTTCCCATATATGTTGTGGGGCCTGAGGTATTAATGACTTACCAAGAATGAGATCTTTGCATATTTGGAGATTTAGAGTTGTTGGCAACAGTTTAGGCCACAGAAGTGCATAATATAAGCCTCATGGACAAGCCTGACCTTAAAAGAAAAACCTTTGCTTACTTTCCAAGTAACTAAGCATTGACTTTGTATTTCCTTAGACAACAGAACAGCCCTGCAAAGTAGGACCTGTTATCAAATCACGACTGGATTTAAATGTAAGTCCTGCTGTTTCAAGAGACCAGTCCTCAGTAAGGATTATATTTGTTTTTATTAAGAAAATAAAGTAAGTTTCATTAAGAATACAGTTGCTTTGCAAAAGGCTTTAAGCATAAGACATATCCAAAAGCTACCATAAATAAAGTTGCTATTTCTTATTTAAAATAAGAAATACTAGGGACTAAGCGAAGTAATCATCTTGGCTTCTAAGCTGGGCTATTCCCTCCTCCTCCTTCTGGTTTCAAAAAGACAAACCATTTTTCTTTGCTACATCCTGCAAAACATTCATCGACACACACCAACAACAAAGAGAGAACTTTTCGCACACGCAAAGCAATCCTTTTTCTACACATCTTGGCCCTCCTTCTCCCTGACACTTCTTAACTGCTAACCAATTAATTACAAGAAAGCTTAACTCAACTCTCTACCCATAATTCACACAGATTCACAGGTGGCTTATCTCGCCTGCAGTTAAGAGGTTTGGGACCTTGATATTTGTCAAAACATCTTCAAAAACCAACTACCTGTTTCACATGTTCCTCCCAGGACTTGCTATTGCAGTTGACCACACCTAGAAAAGTAAGAATGGTGTGAATGAGGAATCGGGTCTTCTCGGTGGTGGCCCCATCTTTGTGGAATAAATTTCTATTTGAGCTACCCCAGGCTCCATCTCTTTGAGAATTTTGAAAATTAGCAAAGGCAGAATTTTCTAAAATGGCTTTTAAGAATATAATTCCATATGTAGGGATTTAGTAATGCTTTGCATATTAAGCTTTTTTTTTCTTGGTCATCACCACATGGTCATTTTATCATTATTGTTATGATTATTTTGATTTTTACCATTATAGTTATTAATAGATTGTACTTGAGTGTAGTGCAGGGAGGATGGGGTTTTGTTTTTGTTCGCACACCCAGGAATGCAGCCAGAATGAGAGCCAGTTTGCTGCCCAGATGTACACAATTTCTCTTATGCAAATATAAATTGGCAGTAGGATTCTGGTCCTTACCTCCAATATCTGAGGCATACTTTCCAGCATCAATTGCTGGAGAACATAAGTAGATGAATGTTCTTGTATCCATGTCTTCATTTGCCCATGACATAGATAGAATGCTAGACTTATGCTGTGGATCTGATTTAACTTGGCTGCTCTTACATTCTTAATGAATAAAAATAAAGGTACAGTACATTAAAAATAAAACCCTGGACATCTCCAGCAATGGATTTTTTTAATATGAGGGTTTACAGTATGCAATTCTGATTCAGAGAATTTTATGAGGAGGCAAGGAGAAGATCTAAATGACACAATCATCTTTCATTTGTAACTCTTCCGTGTTTTATCATTGCATCTAGCTTTGCTTTGAATCACAGAGAGTTTGTAAAGATGGAAAAGATGTGATGCTGCACAATGTCTTTTTGTTTGACACTGCTTGAACCGCAGGTCTGTGACAGTTGGCAAAGCAAAAGGATGATTTCATATCTATTGTTTCTGTTTTGAGCAAGATAAAAGGATATTTTTAGAACAGAAATGTGAATAATTGAGCACATGGATTACACATGAAACCTAGCCACATGCTAACATACAGCCATTCCTAGGTCTTTAGATAAGAGAACATTCTCTTTACCTAAAACATAAATGGAGATGTTTCTATCTTCTAGATTACTCCTCTATGAGTATGTGTTTTAAATCTTTCCATGTGATTAAAAATCAATAACTCCCCTTTTCTGTTTTTCGCATTGATGTTGATCCTGTATCTACAGCACCCTGTCACAGAATAGATGAGCAATAACTTAGCCACATGAAAGAAAGTCTGGAATATGTTTTGCAAAGAATTTTCTAAAAATCTAAAAGAAGAGGGAGAAAAACCTTCCCCAGACAGCAGGTGACATGCATAGAACACAGCTATATCGCCAGTGTTTTATTGCTTAAAAGACTAGAACATTGATTCTGCCCTGAAGCTGAATTGAAGTAAATAATAAAATAATATATATATGGAATGATGTTGAGAAAATGACACAAATATGAATGGAAAAGAACTTATTGCTAATTCCTAGTGCTATCCTTCCGGGAATGAGCAACATAAGAGCCTGTGTTCATAATCCTTTCTGGAGTGTGAGATATTTTTATGAGTTGCAGCATAAAACATAATTTAAAAAAATAACACATGAATATGGCTATTTGTATGCCAACAGCTATGCCAGTCTTATTGACAAAAGTGGAAAGAACAGATTGGATACAAAGATAACCAATTTGTTATCCAACGATAAGCCTAGAGGTGCAGCACAGAAGTAGTCAAATAGTCAAAGGAATAGTAGAAAAGGGCATCTTCTCTTAATATTGCATGTAACTAAAAACTACTCCTCTTGTACCACCATGCTGGTACCTCATTCATGATACCTGATGCCAAACGCACAGCTGAAAATGGTTCCTTTTGCTAAGAGTTAATTATAGATATTGTGTGGCCTCTCTGTGGATTCGCAGTATCATTCTTGATGAGTAGGAATGGCAGAATGGTGAGTGGTTTATAGCATCTGTTGCAGTCCCTCTATCAAATTGTATTGAGGACCGTAAACAATAAGCATAGACCTACAGTATAAGATTGATGATGGTACAGGCAACACAGGTGCATCTTGGGGTATAATTTGCAACACTTAGGATTGGCTTGTGCTTCTCATGTGACAGCTCTATAAACATGTCCTGCTTAGGACTGTAAGGTAAAACAATCCATTTAAAAACCCTACTAAGGGTCACTAAGGGAAAGATTTCCTGGTGAGAAAGGTCTTTGACAGTTTGTGGAAGGACAGTAAAAATGATCCCAGCCTAGCCTCCTGTGGGAGGAAATTCCAGAGTCTGGGAGCAGCAACAGAGAAAGGCCACTGCTAATTAACTGGTTCCCAAAGTGGTCTATATGGACCCCCAGGGGTTGATTTTGACTTGCAGGGGGGTCCACACTAGAGAGAAAAAAAATGGGGGTCCAAGTTTAGACTTGTATCAAAGCTTTGCAGGGGGTAGGGGGTCTACAGAAAAGAAATAAGTTGGCAAGTGGTCTATGGAGCAAAAAAGTTTGGGAACCTATGTGAGGCTCATGAAGGGAGATGCGATCCTTGAGCTAGCTTGGGCCCAAGGTCTCTAGGGCTTTATAGGTTATTTTATATATTTGTTATATTTATATCCCACCCATCTAGTCATTTGACTACTCTGGGCGGCGTACATCACACAAAATAAACAATAATATCAATATCCAAGAATAAATAATCATTCAAGATGGAAAAAGACAAAGAAAATAGATCAAATAGTGCCCGGAAGGTTTTGAATTGGCTTTTAAAAATACCCAGCGAAGGGGCCATACGGATCTCTGAAGGTAGGTTATTCCCTAATCGAGGAGCCACTGCTGAGAAGGCCTGGTTTCTTGTTTTTGTCCTTCCGAGCCTCTCTTGGCGTTAGGCTCCTCAGTCGCACCTCCTGACTAGATTGAGTGATACAGGTAGATTTTGGTGGGAGAAGGCGTTCCGTCAGATAGCGAGGTCCTAAACTGTTTAGGGCTTTGTGTGTAATCATTAAAACTTTGAAACTTGATGTGGCCAGAGTGGGAGAGATATGATGGTGTTTTCTCACCCCACAAAGAAGTCTGGCCGCCGCATTCTGCACCATTTGAAGCTTCCACATCACTCTCAAAGGTAGCCCCACATAGAGCGCATTACAGTTGTCTAATCATGAGATTACAAGCGTATGCACTAAAGTGGTGAGCGCCCCAGCATCAAGATAGGGGTGTAGCTGGGCAATCCACCAAAGGTGGAAATAGGCAGCGCGGACCACTGACGCCACCTGGGTTTCCATGGTGAGCGCTGGGTCCAGATGTATCCCCAAGCTACGAACCTCACTCTTCGCGAGTCACCCCCCCCAAATGAGAGGGAGCTTCCCAAACCGCTGATGGTGCGGCCACCCACCCTCAGTACCTCCATCTTGTCCGGGTTCAGCTTCAACCCATTTTCCTGCATCTATTGCAGAACAGTCTCGAAGCAGCGCTGAAGGGACAGAACAGCATCCACTGTGGTTGGAGAGAAGGAGATGTAGATACTGATGGCATGATGCCCCACATCCCCTGATGACCGCTCCCAGTGGCCTCGTATAGATATTAAACAGCATTGGGGAGAATATCAAGCCCTGTGGGACCCCACAATTGAGGCTCCACGGGGCCGAAACCCTTTCCCCAAGCTGTATTCTCTGAGGATCGTCCTCCAAGAACGGAGCCAAGCAAATGCCAGGCCATCAATTCCCAACTTGGAGAGCCTCCTCAGGAGGATACCGTGGTTGACGGTATCAAAGGAGGCTGAGCTATCGAGGAGGACCAACAGGGACATTTTCCCCGTCGTCCACCCTCAATAGGTCATCAAACAGGGCAACCAATGCCATTTGTGTACCATAGGTTAGAACTATCACTTTGAATTCTGTCCAGAAATCGATCAGCAGCCAGCTACAGTTATTTTTATTGTACTTGTTTTATTTTGGGAATTATTTTGATGGTAGTCTATACATTTGTTTGTTTGTTTGTTTGTTTGTTTGTTTGCTTGTTTGTTTGTTTGTTTATTTGTTTGTTTGTTTAAATGTATACCCCTCCCATTTAGTAGAAAAGCCACTACTCTGGGCAACTTCCAGGAAATAACAAAACTATACACCAATTTAAAAAATATGAACATATAAAAATGAAAACTCCTTCGGAGAACCATGGGCCAGCATAAACTCATTACAAAATTAATATGATAATATTATAAACAAGTTTTTCACAGTCTCTAAAATGTAAGAATGGACCTTTTTCTGTAAAATCGATATAGTCTTTTAACAATAGACAAATAACAAGGGATTGAAGTACTGCATATGTTAGTAACAAAATGTTTTTCTCTAACGGTGCCTGAGACCATGGCTGTGTTAACCTCTGGTTTGATAGTAAGTGATATAGGCCACACAATGATTTCAGATAATATACAGTGGCCAGAATCCCACTGTTTATGTACACGGGTGTAAGTGTAACACATGGAGCTCCATCTCTGGAAGCTGCCATGGGGATCTGACTAAATGCTGGACTTGTGCCTGGTTACATGCAACTGCCACCTTGTTAGATTGCTCCAGCAACTTCCCAAGTTGGAGTTCTGTGCACATGTAAGTACTGAACATGATACAGATCATGTGTTAGAATAAGATCATAATGGCAGTGTGCCCCAATTTATTCAGGGCAGTCTTTTCTTTGATGGGCTCTCCAATTAAAAATTAAACCACCAAAACTTTGGAGAGCAAGGGCTTTGAGGTTGCCCATCAGAAACATCTGGACAGAAGACAAAACCCATGATTGATTGATTGATTGATTTGATTTGATTTGTATACCGCCCATCTGGCAATCTAGGCCACTCTGGGCAGTTCACATGGCACAATAAAACAGACAGTACAATAACAAAATAATCTATAAATTAAACAATACAAATTAAACAACTAAAAATAATATCAATAAACATTAACATAAAAAGGGAAAGAAAAAGATAATGGGTTTGAACAGTAAGCTGGATCAAGATAGAAGAGAATCTGGGAAGGCCTGTGTAAAAAGGAATGTTTTTAATAATTTCTTGAAAGTTCCCAGTGAGGGTACCAGATGAATTTCTAGTGGGAGAGCATTCCACAATTGCTGAGCCACTGCCAAGACGCAGTTTCTAGTCACCAATTTCCAGGCCTCACTTGGGGTCAGAACCCTCAACCGCCCAGCCTGGGAGGATCTTACTGGATGAGCTGATCTAGTTTGAGGGAGACGTTCTGTCAGATAACAAGGACCCAAACCATTTAGGGCTTTGTATGTTAACACCATTACCTTGAAGTTGGTGCGGAAACAAACAGGTAACCAGTGCAGGGTGGCCAAGTTGGAGGAAATATGCTGATGTCTCCTCACCCCTCTTAACAATCTAGTGACTGAGTTCTGAACCCAGTGGAGTCTCCATGATAGCCCCAAAGACAGGCCCAAGTAGAGCACATTACAATAGTCTAATCTCAAGACTACCAGTACATGGACCAGCATAGTGAGGGACCTGGTATCAAGGTAGGAACCTTAAATGAAAATAGGTGGTGTGGACCACATATGCTATCTGGGATTCCATTGGTAGCGCTGGGTCCAAGAGTAAACCCAAACTGTGCACCTCATCCTTTGCGGTAAGAGAGCCCCCACGAAAGGAAAGGGAGGCTCCCAAACCACAGACACTAGGGGCCCCCACCTGCAGGATTTCCATCTTGTCCAGGTTCAGTCTTGTTCTGTTATCCTACATCCACCCTATTACAGTATCCAGCCAGTGTTCAAGGGATGGGACAGCATCCACTGCAGAAGGGTGGAAGGAGATATAGAGCTGGGTGTCATCTGCATATTGATGCACGAAGCTCCAAAACTCCTGATGACCTCCCCCAGTGGCCTCATAGAGATATTAAATAACATTAGTGATCTAGAGACGCTATTCAGGTAGACTTTAGCAACTGGGCAGTCATACTTGCCAACAAAATTTTGTGCTCACTTTCTGATGACTAATGGAAGAAAACCTGCATCTGTTTCATAGAAAGACAATTTCTGATTTGAAACTTTGGTGACAAAAGGCAATGTAACTTACTGGGCAGAAGCAAAAACTGCTCAATAGGCTGCAAGTACTTGTTAAACAGTAATAGGTGTACTTTCTAAATATCATCCCTAGTCTATGGCCTAAAACATAAGACAGGTGTGAAGGTGTTTTCAAAGTATACTTTAATGTATGGTGTTTATATGCATTAATATTTAATAAGTGGTAGGAAAACTTGCAGAATTACCATGGGAAAAGCTTTGAAATAATATTGCAAACAGCCTCTTAAAATCAAAAGGGGGTTCATCATTTTGTTGCCAACACTGAAGTCTCATGGAGCTCTTTTAACAGAAAACAAAATGTGGAAGCATTTTGCAGCTAGCAATACCTTCAAGTATATTGATGTGTTGCCATAACTCATAAAAAGTTGTAATCATAACTTTCCAAAGACTTACCCTGGCCAGACCAGAGGATGTTAACTATTTCCAATATTCTTGAACATTGGAATGCCATTCACAGAGACTGTTAAAGAGTGGGGAGAATTTTTTTTTAATTCACAAACCAAACCATAGATATTTCTAACCTTTACTCCAAGGGGTGTGTTTGTTTGTGTGTGTTTGTTTATCCAGAAATTCTAGAGGTGATCCAGGAGTAAGTCGCAAATTACATTAAAGAAACAGAATGAATGTTAAGATCCTTCATTAAAACTTTCAGTGGCCCTGATTTAGACTGGAACTCACATGAATGGTTGGGGGAGGTTTATTTCAGAATTATTTGCTACCTTAAAGTAAGCGCATGGAGTCCTGAACCAGATTGGTATCAGCATGCATGGATGAGGGAGCCTCATTTCAAAAGACGACATCCATGGAGATCAGTGGATCCCTTACGCCACTGGTTTTCAGCATGCACACGCAACACACGAAAAATATCAAAAACCTTGAAGCTGGCATGGAAGTAGGGGGAGGTATGGGCTGGCCCCAATACTTATCCAGAGCACCTATTTATTTATTTATTTATTTATTTATTTATTTATTTATTTATTTATTTATTTATTTATTTATTTATTTATTTATACCCCACCTATATAGTCATTTCGACCACTCTAGGCGGCTTGTGCACTTATTCATGGATCAAAAAGAAAGATATTTTAAATTTCACACCACATAATGTGCATCTTAAGCATGAGGAATCTCTTCAGGAAACATTATATTTGTGAGGCCCAATAAATTATATTATAGCTGGAACTCTGTTTAGGTGTTTTAAAAAAAGAGTGAATCTGAAAGTGTGAGGATAGGCATTCCGCACCCCATTCTATTGCTATTCTTTGTGCATGGAAAGCAAAAATCTGAAGTGAAGACACTTCAGTATATGTAGCGGCTTTTCCATGTGACAGATGAGACATCCCTCTTGATTCTACGGGGAGGCTCAAAATGTAGAGGAGGTTCTCTCTTGTAGAAGCCCTTTTCAGTTGTTCAATCAACCTATGAGGAGAGGAGATGCACTAGCATCCCATCTACCGTAATTTCTGACTTCCTGGACTGAACAGTCTATGTTGCCTGTGGAGGCTTTCCATGTGACCATGTGAACCTAGGTTTCCACCAACTGAAAGCACTACCATGAATAGTGGGGTATCCACTATTGCCTTCCATATATTAATGGGGTGGGGCTACTGCTTCTCTCCTCGTCTGTTGATTCAGCATGTGTAGGTCATTTTGCCTTAATGTTCAGAAAAACTTTTTGACACTATAGTTTATGATTTATGTTTTATTTTTACTTTCACCCTTATGTATTAATGTCACTATTTGCTTTTTTGTTACTCTGATGTGTTTTGGTATTTGTTGTAAACCGCCCAGAGTGGCCTTGGCTGCCAGATGGGTGGTATATAAGACAAACAAACAAATAAACAAAAACTGTCCAATGATAGAATGGATTGCCTCAGAGGCTGCTGGTCTCTCCTTCATTGAGGATGCCCATCTGTCAAGGATTCTTTAGCTTTGGATTTCCTGGATTCGATCTTACAACTGCAGGTCTTCTGACCTTGCAGCACAGAGGCTTCTGCAGTTTAACCCACAGTGCCACCACGTCCCTGTCTGAAAAATCATACTAGGGCTTATTTTCGGGTTAGGGGAAACAGCCTTTTAAAAAGTTGAATTATTCACAGTGGACTATTAAACAAGCAGAGTGTGCCTTGGAAACTAATAGTTGAGGATGGTTGGGCTAGAACTTTCTTCCTCCTCATGTGTTCTGATTAACACCTTTCTGAACCTCTGAGTTTAGTTGAGTTTGTGAGTGCCATGACCCGAGTGCCATATATGCCCTACAACACACCAGTGCAGGTGTACATTCATTATTGATCGAAGTCCCATTCAAGCTCTGCTGAGATGGGAGTGGGCAGCATTACTGTTATAAACAAAGAGATTAACTCTCTTCTAAAAGTATTTGTAAACCTCCATTCAAATTGGTTGCTGAAGAAGCATAAATTTCTAGAAGCTAACTAGTGTAGGACGAAAGGGTGGTGCAGTGAGCCCTTCTCAATTTATAGCTCATATACTAACAGTGGGTACTTGAGTATTGTGGGAAGGAGAGCTAGGAAAGAAAATTAATGTTGTTTTTCAGACCAGCTTTGCCTTTATAAGAATCATAGACATATCACAAACAGATTCCATCTGCAGCATGATTGGCGAACCAGACCATTTTGTTTTCAAGATCAAAAGGAATTTTAAGATCAAAAGAAGATCCTTGTCGTATCTGACTGCAGCCTTTTTGTTTCTTTGATTTGGGATTAATTCAAGAGATTTGTGGCCCAGCAGGGGTGGTGGTGATTAAATGCATACCAGAAAATAACCCCAGCATTTTGAAATAGATCTCAAAATATGTCATGTTAGATCGTCTAATATCTCCATTTACACCAAAATTGTATGTACACATACATGCTTGCAGCACTGCCAATGAAAATTCACTGGACATCCATGGGTATTTATGGTTCAGGGGACTGGGTTTGCCACTGATGTGTTTCACTAGAGAAGGTTGGGCAGAGGGATTCCTGTTTGACAGCCTGGCTGCTAGACTGCAGAGTGCCTTAGGGTTTTGTTTTCTGGAAAAGACAATAATCCTAGGAAAAGTTGAAGGTAGCAAGAAAGGAAGTCCTGACTTTACAAAAGATGAGCAGAGCTATTGCAGACTAGATATTCTGGAGATCACTCATTCATAGGGTTGTCAAAAGTTGGAGGTACCGGACAGCACATAACACCAACATATAGAATCTGTAAAATCAAATTCTTTGTTAGAGGCAACTGAGAGAATTGCACAATAAAAGCTTTGGCTGCAAGAATCTGTGGAACAAAGGCTAAGGACAGGATAGGACATAGACTGAGGTATGGTCCAAGCAAGCTAGTTATGATGTACTCCCCCTTGTTTAATATTTTTTGTCACAAAACCCTGCTGAGAGCAGGAAAACAAAAACTGCACAATGTCTCTTGACCAATAGAACTAGGCACTGTTTGAAAACATCTTTTAAAAATCATAACACTCATATTTTATAAGGCCTTATCATGTGTCTTTCATAACTGAGAAATATAGCAGTAATTAGAGAGATACTTCGCTTCCCAGAGGAGTATTCAGATAAATAAAATAAATAAAAGCCAGCATGTTGGATCCAGCAATTGTAAGAATTCCACAGTTAAGTCAGATATGTTTTCCCCTATTCTCATTTCAGTCTCCAGTATCACAATTTTGTTTCCAGGACAAAAGTATTACTTGACAAATGGAGACTAAACTATATTCTACACTAAAGAACTATGACATGTTAAATGATAATATTTTTGTGTTGTGTGCTTTCAACTTGCCTTTGAGTTATGGTGAACCTAGCAGGGTTTTGAAAGTATGTTGGACATTTAAGGAGTGGCTTTATCTGTGCCAACTCTCCTCCTCCAATGAGTTGCCATGGAAGAGCAAATATTTCAACGAAGGTCTCCTCAGTCCTAATCCAATAATCTATTAATTTCATCACACTGGCTCTTGATAGAAATATTGATAACATTAATAATGGAAAACATGGGAAGCACAGTTTCAGTTTCAGTTTATTACGATCAAAGACCAGAAAATTAAACAGAGTACATAAAAATACGGTACACATTTTAAGAAGATACTCCAATAAATTGGAAACATTTGCATTAAAACTGAATTAGTCCTTACTGTGTGGCCATTGAATAACTCATAAACCTTAAAATTTCTTTTCAAAACTTAAAAGGGCTTTACGGGTTTTATAGGATGCTGCCAGAAAACTAGCACACTGCTTCGTTATCTGTGGGTTGGATCCTGTAAGCAGCAGTTTGGCTCTTTCTATGTCTGTGAGGCCCAACATTTTCCCGGTTAGGGGTAAGATATATTTATCCCACATGCCCTGGTAATATGAGCACTGGAACAGAACGTGCTCTGTTAACTCAACCTCCCCCCACGCCACACGGGCATACCCGTTCTGAAAGAGGTATCCTTTTAAAATGGCCTTCGAGTGAGGCTGAGGGGAGCACTCCCCATCTGGCTAAAAGAAGGCCCTCCTATATTGTGTGGTCTCTAATAATGAGAGGTATGTAGCTTGCTCAGCCACATACTTCTTGTCTTCCACAGCTAAGAAGTTGGGGCATTGTTTAATATCACTCTGTCTCTCTGTGTCCATTACATTTTGTCTCAGAGCAGGTTTTGCTTGATTAATATCCATAGCCAGAAAAGTCTCTGGGGAAAATCCCATGTGTCTTAGCTTTACTTGTACCATCTTAGACCAGGAAGATTGGAAGTTGTCACATAGGACCAAGGATGCTAAATCTGATGTTTTGTGATTGAGTTTGAGCCAGAGATTGGCAGAGGAAAGTAGGACTCTGGCCTTAACTTTTATCATCTCTGTCTCCAATCGTAGACTAGCCTTGGATGCATAACTGGAGATTTGGAAGACGGACCTTAGGAATTTTGATTGAACTTGTTCCAATGGGGCAAAGCTAGTAGAAAGGGACCCAGTAAAGTCCCATATAATAGTTGGGGAAGGGATTTGACTCGGTATAATTTAATTGCCACAGAGATGTAATGGCCACCTTTAGTTTGTGCAAACCTTGTGACAGCTTGGGCTGACTGATGGCAAACTGAAGCTACATGTTTATGGTGGGCTGTCCGTGCCCCAGTTGAATGCAGCATAAGCCCCAGGTATTTGTAGGCAGATCCTGTGTCTGTTAATTCTCCACACACACCCCTTTTTTTAGATCTCCTGCCAAATGATATGACCTTGGTTTTGAGATAGTTGAGCTCTAGCTGGTTATCATCACAGCACTGGCTGAACCTGCTCATCACCCTTCGGAGACCCACTGGAGTTCTAGAATGACGGTATCATCTGCGTATAAAAGTATAAAATCACTTTGTGATTTGCTAGGGTTGGGGGATAGGAATCAGGTGTATTCATGAATTCAACCAAACCGTTAATATACCGTTAATGTTGAACAGGATGGGTGCCAAAACACATCTCTGTTTTACCCCTTTGCAAGTAGGAATCGGTTTGGAGTGATGCCCATTTGCAGAGCATCTCACCATGAGGAAGGGGTGTTCATATATAATTCTCTGATCAGGTACAACAGCCTGCAATCAGTGGATTTCCCTGTATTGCCTGCCACATATTTTTCTATCAGATGTTGCATAATCATAACCTGGTTCAGTGTGGACCTTCCCTCCCTAAATCCTGCCTGCCCCTCTGTGATCAGATTTTCTTGATCGATCCAACATTTAAGTTTATCTAAGAGGTGGCTGGCATAGAGTTTGCTGATTATGCTTAGTAAACTAATGGGTCTGTAATTAGCTGGATCATCTATCATTCCTTTTTTGTGGAATGGAACAATAATAGCCTCCCTCCAGCCTTCTGGGATAAACCCTGAGGAGTTTATGTTGGTGAAAAGGGAGGCCAGCAGTGGAATGCAAAAGGCCATGTTCTGTTTTAATAGCTCAGCTGGGATGCTATCCATACCAGGGGCTTTGCCGTTTTTCAGTTGATTAATAAGTGATTCAAATTTGTCAGAACTGGGGATTACACTGGTAAATCCTTCTTCATTTGCAGTAGGATTTGACTAGAGGGGTCAGCACATAGTTTCTTAAAATATGACTCCCATGTGCTTGCTGGTATAAGGGAGTCTAACGGTACAGATTCCCTGAAGGTGTTACAGTATGGGTTATCAGCTTCCAACAAAGGGCTGAATTATTCACCTTGGCTGCTTGGGTTAGTTGGTTCCATGATGCCATTACATCAGCTTTCTTCTTCCTAGCCACCACTTTCTTATATATATTTTTTCAGCTCTAACATGTGTAGTCGAAATAGGGGGGTGTCACAACTGGGAACTGTTCGGTAGATCTGATATGCAGAGTTAAGTGCCCGTTTGGCTTCCAGACATTCCTATTGAACCATCCTTGGGAATGCCTACCTGCATGGTTACCTTGATTTCTTTTCAGCATTACCAATAGGGGTTTCAGCCCCTGTATTAATTGCTTGTAGGGGAGCAGGAAATCCAGACCTGTGGTGTTATTTATGATGGCACTATGACATGAGGCCATGCACTCTACTGCCAGCATTTCCTTGGCCTTTTTTTCAAGGAGCGGGGTCCATTTGGCCCTACGCCCCTCCTGACTGGAGGGTTTGATGTTTATTTTGGGCAGCTTTTTAAGATGGACTAAGTGGGAAGCTAAATCCATGTTTCAGAGAAGAGGTAAGTGATCACTCTCCAGGTCCGGAAGGATTTGGAGGCTTGTGACTAGAGGTAGCATGTTATTGCTAACCAAAATGTAATCTATGGTACTGCACCTTGTACCCGCCATGAAGGTGAACTCTCCGGGATAATCTCCTGTGGTAGACCTGTTCAAAATTTGAAGATTGAGATGCCTAGCCATTGCTACTAGTTGGGAGCTGGCTAAATTTGTCTTGCTGTCTCTACAGAGTCATGGGTAATCAGGGCCAAAATGTCCATAACTCTGTTAGACTACGGGCTCATCTAGAGGGGAATCATTTGGCCCAGTTCTTGCGTTGAAGTCACCCCCCAGAATAATCCCATTTACTGAGTTCTCCAATATTAAATCATCTAGATAGCCCTCCAGGGCAGATCAGGTGTTCTTGGAGTCGAGATAAATATTAACCACCAGAACCAACAGGTCTTTAAATCTGAGACAAATTGCCATTGCCAAGTGCTCCAGAGAGAGCAGTTGTCTGCAGCCTACTCATAAAGAGGTGGAAATCAACATACTCAGGCCTGCTTTGAGCCCCCCCAGCCCTGGGTATTGCACTATTGGTGTAGGAATGATAGCCACCAACCCTAATTTCCTTGTCTGTCCAGATATCCTGGAGCTGGATTATATCATAGTTCCTTTGGAAAAAAGGGTAGTCCTGACTTTTACAGCATGCCCATCCAGCGATGTTCCAAGAGGTGATGTTCAAAAAATTCTCTGAAACCATCTTGGACTTATCTGCATGCAGTCAGGCTGAGTTGCGGTCCTCCTGATGCTGATTTTTGCTTAGCTTGCCGGCTGCTATAGAGAGAATAGGATTGTCTTTGGGGATAACCACATTGGAACACGGGACCTTCTTGTTGATTATTACAACTGGTTCTTGTGGGAGATGATTCCTATTACAACTAGATGGTACTGGGGCCATTGAGGTCACCGTTGGCGGATTCTGTGTGGAGGGCCGGGAGCTGGCCAATTGATCAGAGGAAATTGGTTTCTTTAGACTTTTTAGGGAAAGAATCAGGGATTCCAAAGGCCTTATTGAGGTTGCCTGATCTCCTGCCAACATGGCTCCAAATGTGGTCAAAATTTTAGCATTCTGGTTATCTGCTGTTAGATCAGATTTGAACTTGTCTTCTGCAGACTGCTCACTGTGGGTTGCATGATGAAGCAGATCCAACGGTGCCAAGGAATTAAGGGGTTGGGTCCTGGATGTCTCCAGTACAGGCTGGTTCAGGAGGATTAATGGAGTTTCTGAGTTCTTATTTGAAACGTGTATCGAATTATCTACTTGCCCCCTTGATAGTCTGGCTCTCCTCCCGGGGTTGACCAGGGTTAATATCTGTGTTGAAATA
Organism: Pogona vitticeps; assembly: GCF_051106095.1. Lineage (NCBI taxonomy): Eukaryota > Metazoa > Chordata > Lepidosauria > Squamata > Agamidae > Pogona > Pogona vitticeps. Next base: position 32,700,518 of record NC_135786.1, read on the forward strand.
TCCCTGAAATGCCTTTGAAGCCTGATCTCCATTCCACTTAGCTCTGGCGATTGCGCAAGAAGCTGCCTTGGGATGTTACTGGTACGGAAATATAAAAGGAAGTGTTCCTGGCTCCTTGTACCAGGCAGTCTCTCTGTCTTTGAGAGGTCGATGACAGTGGGGTCCTTCCTTAGCAAAAAAAAAGCTAGGTGTTGTCTGGCCCACCTTTTTATGGACCAGTCTATGAGTTTCCCCTTGAAAGGGGAGACTGTAATTGCTAGGCTCCTTGGATCATAAATCAAGTTGGAGTGATCTTTCCCGGTGGCTATTGAAGCAGAATTCCCAAACAGGAATATTGATTGCTCTTTAAGGGGAGCCCTTCTTGTGGTGAGACTGTTCTCATTGCCTAATGGAGGGATTTCTTGTGGGTTTCTAGGAAGGATGCCTTCTCTCCCTTGGAGAAGCTTTATAATATGTTCCAGCTGAGAAAAAAATTGTTTGACTGTCTCAGCTATCAGGAAGGTTTGTTTTATTAATGGGTCTATGACTCTTTGTCCTTCCTGGATGACTACCTCATTCAGTTGGGTTGGAAATGCCATTCCCCCAATCTCCTCAGGGGGTGCAGGAGAGTGCTATAAAGAGTGATCAATCTCCCCAGGAGAGACTTCCAAACACTCCAGACATTCATTATTATTCTGCCTCTTTAAAGGAGCAAAGAAATCTTCTAACTTGGATTGTTTGGAAACCGGGGCAGCTTTTCGCTCTCCCCATCCTCCTGGGAAAAATTCCTTTCCCTTCCCATGGTGTTCTTATCTTTTGAGAAAGACTCACAATCTCTAAGATGAAGTCTTTGTTAGATGGAGCTCCATCTCTCTCTTGCCTCTCTCCCTGTCACTGCCCGGGAGTCAAAATAACCACTGGAATTCCTGCTTCTGGCTGCTAGTTATTATCTCACCTCCTCCAGGCAGGTCTTTTCACCTCACCAACAGATGGAAATTTAGTTTATGTTTATGTCTTTTGAGCAAAGATTTTTAACATAACATAATGGAAGTAGTAATTTCAAAAGGTCCGGGAGCTCCAAACAAACATGTCGTACTCTGTCCTTAGCAAGCCCTGTCCCCTTTCCTTAGCGCAGTTTCCCACATTAAAAAAAAAAATCAATAATTACACAAGACCTCAATACAAAGACAAAGGGCCAAAGACTCAGTTGACTTATATTAGCTGAGTATCTGAGCCAGTATGGGTCAGTGGACAGAGTGATGGACTATGACTCAAAAGACCGGGATCTGAATCCCTGGTTAGGCAAGGAAAATCATGGGGATGGAGGTGGCAGTAGTAATATTGCTACTTAAATGTTTTGCTTATCTTGAAAACCATATCAGGATTGTTATCCTTTCAGAATTTTACAGTACTTAATGACAACAATATGTGGGCCATAGTCTCAAGCCTATCCATTTTGTTCAATTATTCTGCTGTGACAGTATGTTTCTCAGCTCTCTCTTTTCACCTCATGGAAAATGACGAGCATACCATCCCATGTCAATCTCCAAATATCAGAAACATTTGTTTTTGATAGACACTTAATTGAGTTTCATGTTCTGTAAACATTATTGGAGCAAAGGAACAAAGTGTGAATTGTACAATTAACCTTGAATTATTATGTTAGAATTCTCACCATGAACTCAGTTGTTATGTCTTATGATTTTAATTATGTCTTACTATATTAAACATCTGCTGCATAGCTCAGTGAGATGGTGCACTGGTTGAGAGTTCAGTTCCTCTTTGTCCCTTGTAGATGAAAAGGCAGCCTATGTGGCCTTCAGCTATTTACAGTGTCCCATGGCAACCCCAGAAAAATGGAATGATAAAGCACTTCTGAGTAGTCTGCATCTCAAAACCCTAGAAAAACATTGCCATTACTCAGAATCTACTTATTATATTAAACATGAGTATAATTTACTGAACTATTGGATAGTTTGGTAGTTTAGATATTTGGTTGTGGAGCAAGAGGTTAAAAGTTCAATTCCCCACTGTGCCTTCTTGACTGGCTGAAATTGATGATTTATAGGGTCCCTTCTAGCTTTGCAGTTCTAAGATCATGATAATCCTGTATACATGCACCCATATCTGTCCTTGCTCCCACACCCACATATGTACATGCACGCAAAGGGTTTAGTTTACTCCCCTTGTAGTTCTATGTATCTCTCTCCACTACATCCAACAAAAAAGTATTGCTTCATTCTAAAAATTAGCAACTTGAATAGCACTGAATCACCCCAACATAGCAACAAAAACAAAACTGGGCTCATAAGCAGCTTTTTGCATGGACTGTTATTACAGAGATGAATCTGAGATACACCTACCAGTTTACACTGGAAAAGCCAATAAAACTGTCCAGATTTGTGTTTAGATGCAACTATGCATCCCTGCGATGTGAATACAGATGTGCATTACTACTGAGAAATAGATGAACATGTGCTTGTAGACCTACTGTTTATCTGTATTTAGTTATTCATAGTGACACCTGGAACAGAGAGTGCATCTACACTATCTATAAAAGTTTGAGTTCACTTTAACTGCCATGGCCCCATCATAAGGAATCCTGAGATTTGTAGTTTGATATGGCAGAATTCTCTTTCAGAATTTTTTCACAATACCCTGAGCTATGGCACTACAGCTCTTTACAGAGAATGCTAATTCATCGAATTTCAGGATTCTATAGGATTGAGCCTTAACAGTTAAAGTCACGTTGAAGTTCTATAACTACTGTATATGCTGTGAGGAAAGCAGATGGGTTATGTCATACTTCTATAAGGCGGAGAGCCTGGAATTCTTTATCTGCACAAGAAAGAAGCTGTAGTTTGCTCTACTATGGGCTGCATCAAGAATGTACCATGTGTAGCCTAGACCTCACATTACATTCTTAATTGCTTGTCAACAGAGATTCTCATGAGAGCTGAAGACTGAGACAAGTTACATTTTGAGGGTGAAGTTACTGGACAAATGACTTGAACCTGATTGGATAACATATTTGGGGAACATGGGTTTAAAGTCTAGCATGAAGCTAGTTAGGAGCTGTTGAACTAGCTATTCATCTATCTGTCTGTATGATGATGGTGGATTAGAGACAGAGACAAAGGAGAAGAAGCAGCTAAATTATGATTACTTAGCTGGAAAATAGTTTTTAGGCAGAATTAGTTAGCTTTTATTATTTTATGAGGAAAGCTTTCATAGAGCTCATGTATTTATCTGAATATGCATTGCTTGTTGCTTTTGCATTATTTTGGAATTGTACAGCCTCCTTTCTGAATTTTTTATACTTTTTATAATTTTAATAAACCTTTTAATATTTTTACACAAGTGTGGTCATTGGGGTGAAAAGGGATTTGAGTGTCTAAAGAAGGTGCCTTGGCCAGAGGCTACATTCAGTAATTTCATTATTTTGGGTGATCTACCTTGTCTGATTGGTGTGCTAAGTATTTAGTGCCTAATCAGGAGAAATTTCTGTCTTAGATAAGGAGACAGGTGAAAAATCTAGGTTAGAAGCTTGCCCATAGTACTAATTCATGCACCCTCCAGGTCTCACCCAGCCTGGGGTTCAAAGGGTGGTGAGCACAGTAACTAGAGAGGCTTCTTCACCCAGTGGAATGCCCTCAGGGGGTTCCTTACCTATACTGGGTTAACAACTTTAGGACTAGAAGAATGAGTTAGTGGAACAGCCTATAGAATATACTTTCAAAACATCAAAGAGTAGAGAGAGCACAATACTATGCATGTTTACTTGGAAATTGAGCACCAAAATTCAGTGGCAATTGCTTTCAAGAAAAGTCCAGGGGTTGAACTGCTCTACTCATGGACGGCACACGGGGACCAATAAGGATTCCAGTGCCTAAACTCCATGTCTTTTACAGGGAAGGTCTAAAATACCTTTGCAGCACTTTTCAATTGCAAATGGTTACAGTGCTCTGTACAAAGGGGAGGCCCAGAAAGGAAGAAGAGGTTAGAGGAAATATGGACGCCACGTGAGTTCCCCTCCACACGTAAACTTATAACTTGAATAGGGCTATTGCAGGCATAGAATTGTAGCTGAAAGCAGCTAAGGTCACTAGAACGTGAGACAAACACCTCATTTCCACCAAACCATTTAAACATCCATTTTGGACTATGGCCCAGTCATAGCTCAAATTATGGCAATAAGAACAAGAAAGGAATAATGGAACTGTGAAGGCAACTACTTTCCTAGGACATCAAAAGGGATGTAGTGCTTTGGTGTAAATCGATTCTTAAGTTGATAGGTATTGAGCTCATAGAAATGCAGGTGTATAGGGGGATATTTGTCAAGGAGAACTGATGCAGGTGGTACATGTTTGAACTTTCTCATTCTTCTGTTTCTCTTCCAAAACACAGCCCTCTCCTTCAGATGGGCATACTTTTGGAGCTGAGCTAAAGAAAGAGATAGCTAAATAGATCTGGAAAAGGTAATTTCAACAATTCAGGAGAATTGTTAAGTGGAAAGATTTATAATTCCGCTTTCTGATTTGTTTCCTGCAAACACTCTGAATTCTTGCATTTAGTTTTGAAGATGAACATGCAGTTCATCTGCATGGGAATCTCATGTTTAACTGCCATAATTACACCCTACTGTGGACTTTCAAGACCTTATAACCAGCCTTATACGGCACACCATTACTGCAGTGTCAGCAGTGTCCTGATACAGAGCATTATCCAGCCCAAGTTAAGCACATATATTTCATTCATTTCATCAGCGAATACGACACATTTTTAAGTTCATCCAGGTAAGTAAATGGGACTTTAAAAGTTTTCATTTTGCCTGGTTCAGGGCTGGTCTAATACATTTTGCTACTTCCGGTACAGTAGCAAATAATGGCACTACATATCAAAGTTAAGACACAGAGTACCAAAAGTCCTTCAAGTTATTTTGGCACATGAGGTGGAAAATCCATCATGTCCTTTTACAAATAACAATACACAATTGAGTTAATCATTTACTGCTTTCATGACACCAAAAACTTGTTGGGGTTTGGCAGAGTTGGTGTGAGGAAATTGTTGAGTGTGGCTTTAATTAAAATAAAAATCATCTTCTTAAGGAGCAGATAAATTAGTTTGGCCAGAAACCTACAGAACAAATTGCACTTCAATCTCCCTTAGTAGATCATGTCTTATTTGTTAGTTTACCTCAACTGAGATTTGTTTTAATACATTCATTCAGAGACTCTGCTATGAATAAGAATAAAAGGTTTCATTTTAATTACGATTCATCTTATACAAAAACAAACATATTTTGTGGAAATGTTGACTCATAACATTACTGAGCTTTACTTAATTTACTTCATTAATAACTAACTGACTATTGCTGACAGAACACCTCATTTCTGACTCCATAACTCTAAGACTGACAGAACATTAACTGAACCCTGCCTGGAAAAAAGGCAGGGGAAAAATCTGAGTTGGCTGTTACTGATTTGACTGATAATCACTGCAGCTCCCTCCCAGCCCAAGCTTCTCAAAGGCATGATATGAAGTTGCAATATTCCCACAAAATCTGCTGCCTGTTTGTACCTCAGTTGAATGAGTTTTACCTTAAGGAACATTTCTTCATTCTGATATTATTTATCTACTTCTCCTTCATCTGAAAGACAAATAGGAGATACACCTTTTACGTCAAGGGTTTCTTCAGGTGTTATTTTTGAGAATGATAATGGTGCATGAACTTGTCACAGCTACCTTTGTTCTCATCCTCTCTAGCAGAAATCCTCGTGGCGTAAATTTATGCAGCACAAGCCAGATGATGTCATCATCTGATAATGAGAAATTTCATTAATTGAAAGCTTCCTTTCACCCCTTTTGAGTTTTGAGGCTCCCTAGGGCTTGAGTCTTGGGATGCGGACATTTAATATAGAAAAAAATATCATAGCTGGAGGTCCTGCTGCCAGATTAAGACCACCAAGAGCAATCCAGAGGCAATTTTGTCAATACTTAAGGCTTCCACCCCCTCATCCTAAGGCTCCGGAAGGCTTCTCAATGGCAAAAGAGAACTCGAAAGAGGTGGAGATAGGAAGGTTCTAATTACATTAAACAAAAGAAATCTGTCACTGAATGATGACATCATCCAGCTTTGTGGCATAAATGTGTGGGAAACTTCTGCTCAAGGCCGTTAGTTGGTATCTGTTTCAGTGAGAGCAAACTCTCCTGTCAGCGGGCAGAGTAACCTACTCATTTTGCCCTTTCCCCTTAGAGTTAGATCATAAGTTCAAAGACTTTCTCTCGCCAATTGTAGTGGTGATTAGGTAACCAGTATCCTATCTGAATTCTCACAACATACACTGTAACCCATGCTAAGTTAATAAAAGAGTTCCCAAGGCATTGCCTTTAGGCTCCGCTGGCTCGGACATCTGCTTGTTGACTTCTTTGCAATTGCCTTTCTATTCCTCTGTGATCATCTACATAAATGTACACCGAAAATAAAAGCCCATATTTTTTCATGTCTTGTTCTTTGCTAATCCAGCTGCCCCAATGCATTCCTAATTTTAGTGCGGCAATTTTATTACCCTTTTCAGTGAACATCTGGAGATGAGCCCTCCCAGCTAGACTTGGATAAAGTTTGCTGAACAAACCCTATTACAAGGTTCCTTGCTATTTTAAACCTCAGCTATTTTGAAAGGCAAGAATGTTGTTGTTTGGCAAAATGGGTGAAGAAATTTCTACTACTGAAGTCAAATGAGTCTTTTATTTTTTAAAGCTCTCAATACTTTCATGTTTCAGACAACAGGGCAAACATCCTGCAGTAAAAATCTACATTCTGTTGTCGTAAGTCTGGAGCTGCTTTACTGCTGGAAGCATCAAATCTGAATGGCGTTGGCTGAATCAGGCCCCCTTTGCAACATGAGAAACCTCATCTTTTTGGTTTTTTCCTCTTAAGCAAATTAATTACAGATCCTCAATTCTGTAGGCGTGATTAAATGTAGCAGTTATGGGCATTTTAATAGAATCCAACCTTGTAAGATTTATGGCAGCCAATAGAGGAGTAGCAGAAGAGGAATGTGCATGGAAACTTCGCCTGTCACTGTTTAAAGACCCTCTCCTGTTTTTTCTCTTTTTCCTAACTTCATAGAGGATTGGGCTAACAGACCTGACCTCCACTTGCTTTTTCTTAAGCACATCTGGCCTTCGTCTTGACTGCTGCCCTTGAGTTGTGGGTCGTGCGGGAGAGGGAGAAAAAGACCAAAGGGATGAAAACAAATGTTTCCAGGCTGGCTTAGCAGTATATATCTACATTTTCTAGGCCACTTTGTTCTCAAAGTGTGAGGACAATTCTCTTTACTTAATTTTGCACATGATTCCCAGAAAGGCTGTCTAGGTTTGTCACCTCTTTCCTCCCAAGAAGCATGTGTCTTTTAATTTTGTGGCTGCTGTCACCATCTGCACTGATCATGGAGCCCAAGAAAGTAAAATTTCTCACTGCCTCCATATTTTCTTCTTCTATTTGCCAGGAGGTGATGGGACCAGTGGCTATGATCTTCATTTTTTTTTATGTTGAGCTTCAGACCATTTTTTGCGCTCTCCTCTTTTACCCTCATTAAGAGGTTCTTTGGTTCCTTTTCACTGTCTGCCATCAGAGTGTATCATCTGCATATCTGAGATTGATGATATTTCTTCCAGCGATCTTAATTCCGCCTTGGGATTCATCCAGTCCTACCTTTTGCATGATGTATTCTGCATATAAGTTGAATAAGCAGGGGGACAATATACAGCCTTGTCATACTCCTTTCCCAATTTTGAACCAATCAGTTGTTCCATCTCCAGTTCTAACTGTTGCTTCCTGCCCCGTGTACAGGTTTCTCAGGAGATAGATAAGGCAATCAGGCACTCCTATTTCTTTAAGAACTTGCCATAGTTTGCTGTGGTCCACACAGTCAAAGGCTTTTGCACAGTCAATGAAGCAGAAGTAGATGTTTTTCTGGAACTCTCTGGCTTTCCCCATAATCCAGCGCATGTTAGCAATTTGGTCTCTAGTTCTTCTGTCCCTTCGAAATCCAGCTTGTACTTCCGGGAGTTCTCTGTCCACATACTGCTGAAGCCAACCTCGTAGGATTTTGAACATAAACTTGCTTGAAAGCATAGCAACTGACTATTTAATTTTTTTGGGGGGGGGTCCACAGTTGTGTCTAGTTGAACTCCTCTCATACAGGAGGAGGGGGTAGGAAGGTGAGCTTTGATATTACTTCTTTTTTCCTGAACCTGCTTGTACCTTTTGAAAAGCTGCTGTAGAAGGCTGGAGGACTGAACAGAATAGCATAAGGGGTGTTGGGGGCTGCACTAAGGAAATGAATTGGCTTGAGGATAATCTCCTCACCCATCCCTCCTCCAAGAAAGAAACTTCTATTGGACTCGGGTACTTTCTGAGAAAGGAAGCTTTCCATACCTGGAATGGCTAAACTGGATTCAACACAATGGGTTAGATTCAGGATCTGCCTTTTATAGATGGGAGTGGTTCCACTCATGAAGGGTGCTTCCACCTTATTTTCAGAATTCCCACCCTTTGACAGGCACTACAGCCTTATCTTCTTCAGCGGGCTTCCTCATCCATCTCTATAGCATTTGAGGGTGACTGTGAGGTGATTCTGTGAGAAAGGAGTGGATCTGATTCACTCACTGTCATATAACTAAACACGGAACCAATTAATTATTTTTCCTACCAGGGAAAAAATAGAGGTACTTAAGGAATTTACCGTCTCAGTTGCCAAAATAATTTAGTTCGCCTTCAGTTCTATGCACTACATGGGAATGCCATTGAACTGCTTCATCAGAGGCAGCAAAATGCCTTGGGCCAGCTCTCCTAATCAATTACACATTTCTAGTCTATTCCTTTTTATATACTGGAGTTTCCTTTTCATTCATTGAATATTCATCTATTCAAACCCAACCCTTTGCTATTCCCTTTCCCACAATAAACACATTCCCCTTTTACAATGTTTCTTCTGAGCAAATAAATGTTTCTCCACTTCTTGGTAGCTTCTTGCATTTTTTTAAATTCACCTTTTGTATAGAAGCATTTTTTTAAATTCACCTTTGTATAGAATCTAAATCACCTCAGTGGTCTTCAATTCATTGTCCAGTCCTCCTATACAGTTATGTATTGTTAGCACAGGTCCTTTGGCTGTTCAAAATCCTCCAGGTTTGGAGAATTTTTTCAAGTGTGACTCTTTGAGGGAAGTATTTCTTCTGGAGTCTTCTGTTCCTCCACAGGTTTTTAGAAACTAATATTTTCCTGCACTGTCCTCAAAGTGTGTAGAAAAGCTCACAGGTTTGTTGGTCGATCTGTTTCACTGGTAAGTCTGGCATGCAGTCACTAAGCTTTATTTAATAAAATATATATTCCATTTGTCTCCTGTTACAGAGCTGAAGAAGTCCCTTGCATTTCCCAGTGGTCTACAAGAACTACTCACATGAGCAGTCAACATGATTGTTTCAACTATGCTCAGTCCTTGGAAGTTGCATAGCTACTACTATTCCCTCAAATGTTAACTTGTATAGTGGGGAGTCTACATGGATAGAAAAGTTTCTGCATTTCAAAAGTCATTCCTGAACACTTGAAGGCATGAGAAGGAACTGCGTAACCTTTAGGACTTGGCTCAATATGTCGCTGCACAGCTCAAAAAGACACATTAAGGTTTATTTTCAGGGGATGTTTTATTTTACAGTCATATCTTCTGGTTGTTGCACAATGCTGCACAATGGTGGAGGGCAGGGTTTCACTTAACTGGGGCTTATTTCTGGGGTAGGGCTTATATTACGAGCATCCTGAAAAATCATACTAGGGCTTATTTTCAGGTTAGGTCTTATTTTCGGGGAAACAGCTCTCCTCTCCTCTCCTCCAGCCTGCAATAGTATCCCATCAAACCTGCTGGTCTGTATCCAAGCTCCACCCATTTAATTTCTCCTCTTGCATCTCAACAGAACATCTGAGCAGCACAGAGGGAGGGCTGTGTTGAACATTGTAAGAGGAAATGCAGCATAAAAGTGAAGCAAACTGGTGTTGGAAGAAAATATCATTTTCTTCCTGTAATACAGTTCCCTCTGCTTCTCCTCCTCCATAGGCCAGAGAAGATGTGGAGAGAGAAGAAGGAAGGGAGGAAACAGAGGGAGAAATGTGGTGGGGGTAAGGTAGAGGTATATATATGTATCTATATATACATACACACATATACTGTATATGCACAGTTATGAAAAAGTCATTTGGTTCCTGGACGGAAAAATGTTTCCCATTCCTGCTTCATCCTTTAACATGGATAAAAAAAGTAATTATAGAACACTGAATAATAACGTATCTTCACCTGCACCATATTTTCCTTGTCTTTTTATTGATCTTTTTTTGTATCTGTAGCATTTCCCTCAGAGTACATTTTTGCAGCTAGTCAGGGGCTGATGTTTTTCACTCAGAACTGCAATGTATAGTAAAATGCAAATTTTTGAAGCGACACATAATTCCCTCTTGAAATGCAACCTGGTTCTCTGCATGTAAATTCTGCTTCTTGCTGTTAGCCTGCCATCTCACGTCTTCCCTTTCCCTGTCATGCTCATAATGGCAGCGAATGCCTTGCTTATGACAGAATTAACCCCATGAGGCATATCCCATATACAGTTATGGGGAAGCCAAGGCCTGCAAGCTAGCCAGTTTCAAAGCTTCTCAGCTTCCTTTGCAATAATAAGCAAGAGACAAAAAGGCCTAGAAGATATATTAAAGAGTCTAACGAGAGACAGAGTCTCATTGGCATTCTTGCTTCCAGCTTAGCAGTTTGGGTTTCCCATTCGGCAGTAGCAGACTGTCTGAAATAGTCGGCAGTAACAGAAAGCACAGAAATCACAGCAGGGACGTGAAGATGGCTTGCAGCTTGCCCAAGTGGCCACACAGTTTGGAGGGGGTGGTGGTTTTGGTCGGGGAGCCTTTTTCTGCTGGGCTTTTTTCTGAGGAGAAAATGCACACATAAAGAAATCTTCTTTACACAAAGCACAAAGAAAGCTTAACAAATCCAGAAGATGTATCAATGCAGTAGAACACATTTTTAATAGTAGGGTGTCTCTGCCTTTTACTTGACAAAGGACAGCCCTAAGTGGTGCCTCGCTTTACGATTGCCCTGCATTACGATGAAACCGCATTACGATGATCTTTTTACGATTGCAATTGTGATTGCAAAACGATGGTCTGAATGGGTTTTTTTCACTTTGTGATGATCAGTTCCCTGCTTTGGGAACCGATTCTTCGCAATTTTAGAACAGCTGATCAGTGGTTTCAAAATGGCCACCGGGTAAACAAAATGGCTCTCCACTGTTTTCTGGGACGGATTCCTCGTTGCACAGGCACCGAAAATGGCCGCCCTATGGAGGATCTTCGCTGGACGGTGAGTTTCCAGCCCATTGGAACGCATTGAAGGGGTTTCAATGCGTTTCAATGGGCTTTTTATTTTCGCATTACGACATGTCTGTTCTACAGCGATTTCACTGGAACAAATTAACGTCGTAATGCGAGGCACCACTGTACTTAAACACAGTCTCTATTTCAGGGCTGGCCAAAGTGCAGCTACTGACACACAGATATGTCCCTGTAGCAGCCAAGCCCTCATGTCCCCAACACCCCTTAACACCTTGTGCTCTCTAGGGCGTGTGGGGCAATTTTGCCAACATCCCAGCTGCTTCCCACTTCTCCAAAATTACCGACTTCCCCGAAAATAGCTGTTTTTGAAATAGCCATAAAAGGTGAGAGGACTTTTCTTTCTGTTTTTAAAAAAATCTGTACCTTGACTGTATTAATCATCTTCAATAATTTTAATTCTGAATTACTAATACATACACAAATAAAATTTAAAATTAGTGAACTATTTTAATTAAATCAATTAGCCTGAAATAATGCATTTTACATTCCAAGGATGAATCATATTTCATGAATCCAAAACAATGATTTCATTATTTAAAATCTTGTATTTTGCATTTTTTAACAAAGAACAGGCAATTTTTGCTTTTTTTACTTTACTTAAGGAAATAAATAATTATATCATTTAAAAATAATTAATTTTTTAACTTTTAATTTTTATTGCATTTTAAAAAGAAATTATAAAAATAAGTAAATAATTTTCGCAATATTAGCACATAGCCAACATAACTTTAATCTTACTTGTCCATCATCTTTTTCTATGAGTGATATTTATATTTTAACCATTTATCATTCTTTATGTCAATTTCCTTTGAGAGAGCTTCATGGGGAGACATCTACATTGGAATCCCATGATAAAAATTCCCTTTATATTTTTCCCATAGTCTTAATGCTTTTCTTATATTATTATCAAAAGCTTTGTTCACTTTCTTTTTTTCCATACCATAAGTATGCATGAATTCCATATTTTAAATCTTTGCTTTCTAGTATTAATATTTTTTTCATCCTCCAGTCTTATCCACTCTCTTAACCATTGTAGTGCTGCCTCCTCATAAAATAATTGGAGGTTTGGGAGACCCCATCCTCCTTTCTTCTTGTCATCTTGCAAGTATTTCAATTTTATTCTTGGTTTTCTTCCCTGCCAAATAAAATTTGAGAATTGTTTTCTCCACAAATGAAATGGTTTGTTATTTATTATTATTGGGATATTCTGAAATAGGAATACGAAATCATTTTGATAATTGCTATTCTGCCCATCAATGAGTTTTCCATCTTTCTAAATTTTTCTTAATTTCTTTCCCTTTCTTCTCAAAATTTCGTTCAAATAAGTCCTTTGTCTTTTTTAGTTATTGTTATACCCAGGTATCTTACTTTATTCACTACTTTATAACCTGTCTTAATTTCTAATTCTTTCTCTTCTTTTCCTGTCATATTTTTGTCAGTATCTTAGTTTTTCCTTCATTTATAATTAAACTTGCTCATTCTCCAAAGTCACTGATTTTTTTCTTTAAGTTTTATAATACTACATGGTGGGTCTTCCAGAAAGATTACCGTATCATTCATGAAGGCTCTTACTTTAAAGTGTTGCTTTTCAATTTTTAAACCTTTAACTTGTTTCTCTTTTCTTATTTTCCTTAGTAGTACCTCCAAAGTTGTTATGAACAACAGGGGTGACAGTGGACATCCTTGGTGTGTTCCTTTAGAAATCTGACATTGATCAGTTTTCTCTCCATTTACCGTATATACTTGAGTATAAGCTGACCCGAATATAAGCTAAGGCACCCAATTTTACCACCACCAAAAAAGAGAGGAAAACTTATTGACTTGAGTCACACTTCTATGCCTGCGGAGGGAGGACTCATACCGGATGCTGCACTTATCTACTGCTCTATTGCTGTGCAACAAGATGGAGGGAGATGGAGGATGGAGGAGGAAGGTGGGAGGAGGAAGGTGGGTACATAGAATATGCAGAAGGAGGAGGATGGGAGTGTCCTGGAAGTGGAAATGCAGTGTACTTAACCCGGGTCATCGGACCACCCACAGAGGCTGCAGGCACCTGTAGATGAGCAGGGGAGTCCAGAGAACACCCGCACTGAAGGGGAGAACATGTAATTTTGACACTGACTCGAGTATAAGCTGAGGGGGTGCTTTTTTCAGCAAAAAAATTGTGCTGAAAAACTAGGCATACTCGAGTATATACAGTATTATATTATTCTTGCATTTTGTTTGCTATACAGTGGTGCCTCGCATAATGAGCACACTGTTTAACGACGAATCTGCATAGCGATGCGGATTTTGCGATCGAAAAACTGATCGCATTGCGATGTTTGAATAGGGAAAATATCGCATTGCGATGATTGGTAAGCATTTTGCTTACCGATCTTTGCATTGCAATGTTTTCAAACAGCTGATCGATGGTTCCAAAATGGCTGCCGGAAGAAGAAAATGGCCGCCCACAGCGTTTTCGCGCCAATTCCTCACTTACCGAGGTGGCGAAAAAGGCGGCCGGATTGAGGATTACTGCTTAGCGGTGAGTTTTGTCCCCATAGGAATGCATTAAATAGAGTTTAATGCGTTCCTATGGGTTTTTTTCCCCGTATAGCGACGTTTCCGGATAGCAACGATTTATCAGGAACGGATTATCGTCACTATGTGGGGCACCACTGTATATGCTTTTTATCCATTAAAAAGTTATCTCCTACTTTTCTTGTGTCTAGAACTTCAAACATAAATTCCCAATTAATATTATCAAATGCTTTTCCCACATCTAGAAAAACATTCCTAACTTCTCCAGATGTTGTTCATAGAATTCCAACACATCTATTACCAATCTTACACTTTGTCTCATATGTCTTTGTGGTAAGAATCCTGTTTGATCTTCCCCAATCCAGCCTTTAATACCCTCTTGAATCTCTCTGCTAATATTTGAGCAAATATTTTGTAATCTACATTTAACAGTTATACAGTATAGGTCTATAATTTTTTGGATCCTTTGGATCTCTATTTTCTATGGGGATAATTATGATGTTGACTTCTCTCCATGTTTCTGAGTATCCTTCCAGTAAAATCTGGTTTATTGTTTCTTTTAATGGAGGCATCAATTTCTCTGATAATTTTTTATAATATAATGTGGAAAAGCCATCTGGGCGTGGTGTTGTTTCCTGTTTTAGTTTTTTTTAAATTGCCTCTTGTACTTCCATTGTCGATATTGGTACATTTAATCTAATTCTAATCTAATGGTTTTGGTAGGATTTTTACTTCTTGGATCCACTTAAGGAATGTTTTATTTGTTAGAATCAGATCAATTTTTGATAATAATTTATGTCTACCTGAATAAAAAGTATATTCTTTGGTATCCCCATGTTTTATTCTCCAAATGTCCTCTAATGTGAAAACATCCAACATGTCAAAAAAACCTTTTGGTAGTTTCCCCTGATTCTCTTTTATTTCATTTTCTGATTTCCGATCAGCGTTAGGATTTATTATTCCATTCATATCCCCTGCTATAATCAATTCATCTCTTTCTAATTCTATTAATGTTTGTGCTAATTTTTGAAATAAATTTGCTTTTCCTTGGTGCATATATTGAAATTACATTTATTTTTTTCCTTGTATTTGAATTTCTACTCCTATATATCTTCCTTCCTCATCATATAATATTTCTTTTAGTAGACAGTGTTCTGGTACATAGATAACTACCCATCTCTCCTTTTTTTTGAGAAGGCTGAAATATAGCATTTCCTTATTTTCCCATTCTTTAGATATTTTACATCCCGTTGTCTAATATGGGTTTCTTATAAGCAGATTATTTGGTTTCTTTCAATTCACAAGAAATGGAACTCTGGTGAAAAATATACTGAAATTTTATCTATTTTCCATTGGAGGTCTTTGATTTTTACCCTAATACATTTAGCCAGAGCTGGAATTAAAATTTTATACAAGTCTTCCTGTTGTCCCTCTTCTGGGAGATCTCTAATTTTTATGCATTTTACTCTCTGTCTCATTTCTAATCCAACAATTGACTCTTTGCTTTCTCTCTGTTCTACCTTTTCCTTTTCTTTTAGCAGCTCCAATTCTAATCTTTCCTTGGGTTTCAGTCAGATCTTCTTTTACTGTTTTTACTTCTTGTTTCATTTGAGATATAGAGCTTTTTAACTGATCTATATCAGCTTTAATTTGATGTTTTATCTCTCTCATTTCTTCTTAGATTTCATTCATTTGTTCTAAAATCTTATTTTCCATACTTTTAAACTCTAACAAAAGCCTTTACACTTGAACAGAAGGGGGGTTGTTTGTAAATCTATAGAAAATTTTCTTGCCTGCATTGGCTTTTGCTTATCCTTTTCTTTCTGCATTCTTAACTTTTCTAATCTAATTTTTTATATGCTATCAATTACTTTTTGTAATCTTTTCTAGCTCTTCCCTTAGGAGGTTTAGGCCTGGACGAAGCCCAGGTGCGTTTCTATGGGTGTTGTGCTGAAGCCTTTGTCTGTTGGGGGGGGAGTTGCTGTTTTCTCCCTGGGCCAAGAGGGAGGGCCTGCTTTTTTTTTAACTGGGAAGTGGCTGGACCCTGCCTCCATTCCCTTAGGAGGTTTAGGCCTGGACGAAGCCCAGGTGCGTTTCTATGGGTGTTGTGCTGAAGCCTTTGTCTGTTGGGGGGGGGAGTTGCTGTTTTCTCCCTGGGCCAAGAGGGAGGGCCTGCTTTTTTTTTAAACTGGGAAGTGGCTGGACCCTGCCTCCATTCCCTTAGGAGGTTTAGGCCTGGACGAAGCCCAGGTGCGTTTCTATGGGTGTTGTGCTGAAGCCTTTGTCTGTTGGGGGGGGAGTTGCTGTTTTCTCCCTGGGCCAAGAGGGAGGGCCTGTTTTTTTTTAAACTGGGAAGTGGCTGGACCCTGCCTCCATTCCCTTAGGAGGTTTAGGCCTGGACGAAGCCCAGGTGCGTTTCTATGGGTGTTGTGCTGAAGCCTTTGTCTGTTGGGGGGGGAGTTGCTGTTTTCTCCCTGGGCCAAGAGGGAGGGCCTGCTTTTTTTTAAACTGGGAAGTGGCTGGACCCTGCCTCCATTCCCTTAGGAGGTTTAGGCCTGGACGAAGCCCAGGTGCGTTTCTATGGGTGTTGTGCTGAAGCCTTTGTCTGTTGGGGGGGGGAGTTGCTGTTTTCTCCCTGGGCCAAGAGGGAGGGCCTGCTTTTTTTTAACTGGGAAGTGGCTGGACCCTGCCTCCATTCCCTTAGGAGGTTTAGGCCTGGACGAAGCCCAGGTGCGTTTCTATGGGTGTTGTGCTGAAGCCTTTGTCTGTTGGGGGGGGAGTTGCTGTTTTCTCCCTGGGCCAAGAGGGAGGGCCTGCTTTTTTTTTAAACTGGGAAGTGGCTGGACCCTGCCTCCATTCCCTTAGGAGGTTTAGGCCTGGACGAAGCCCAGGTGCGTTTCTATGGGTGTTGTGCTGAAGCCTTTGTCTGTTGGGGGGGGAGTTGCTGTTTTCTCCCTGGGCCAAGAGGGAGGGCCTGCTTTTTTTTAAACTGGGAAGTGGCTGGACCCTGCCTCCATTCCCTTAGGAGGTTTAGGCCTGGACGAAGCCCAGGTGCGTTTCTATGGGTGTTGTGCTGAAGCCTTTGTCTGTTGGGGGGGGAGTTGCTGTTTTCTCCCTGGGCCAAGAGGGAGGGCCTGCTTTTTTTTAAACTGGGAAGTGGCTGGACCCTGCCTCCATTCCCTTAGGAGGTTTAGGCCTGGACGAAGCCCAGGTGCGTTTCTATGGGTGTTGTGCTGAAGCCTTTGTCTGTTGGGGGGGGGGAGTTGCTGTTTTCTCCCTGGGCCAAGAGGGAGGGCCTGCTTTTTTTTTTAAACTGGGAAGTGGCTGGACCCTGCCTCCATTCCCTTAGGAGGTTTAGGCCTGGACGAAGCCCAGGTGCGTTTCTATGGGTGTTGTGCTGAAGCCTTTGTCTGTTGGGGGGGGAGTTGCTGTTTTCTCCCTGGGCCAAGAGGGAGGGCCTGCTTTTTTTTAAACTGGGAAGTGGCTGGACCCTGCCTCCATTCCCTTAGGAGGTTTAGGCCTGGACGAAGCCCAGGTGCGTTTCTATGGGTGTTGTGCTGAAGCCTTTGTCTGTTGGGGGGGGAGTTGCTGTTTTCTCCCTGGGCCAAGAGGGAGGGCCTGCTTTTTTTTAAACTGGGAAGTGGCTGGACCCTGCCTCCATTCCCTTAGGAGGTTTAGGCCTGGACGAAGCCCAGGTGCGTTTCTATGGGTGTTGTGCTGAAGCCTTTGTCTGTTGGGGGGGGAGTTGCTGTTTTCTCCCTGGGCCAAGAGGGAGGGCCTGCTTTTTTTTAAACTGGGAAGTGGCTGGACCCTGCCTCCATTCCCTTAGGAGGTTTAGGCCTGGACGAAGCCCAGGTGCGTTTCTATGGGTGTTGTGCTGAAGCCTTTGTCTGTTGGGGGGGGGAGTTGCTGTTTTCTCCCTGGGCCAAGAGGGAGGGCCTGCTTTTTTTAAACTGGGAAGTGGCTGGACCCTGCCTCCATTCCCTTAGGAGGTTTAGGCCTGGACGAAGCCCAGGTGCGTTTCTATGGGTGTTGTGCTGAAGCCTTTGTCTGTGGGGGGGGGAGTTGCTGTTTTCTCCCTGGGCCAAGAGGGAGGGCCTGCTTTTTTTTAAACTGGGAAGTGGCTGGACCCTGCCTCCATTCCCTTAGGAGGTTTAGGCCTGGACGAAGCCCAGGTGCGTTTCTATGGGTGTTGTGCTGAAGCCTTTGTCTGTTGGGGGGGGAGTTGCTGTTTTCTCCCTGGGCCAAGAGGGAGGGCCTGCTTTTTTTTTAAACTGGGAAGTGGCTGGACCCTGCCTCCATTCCCTTAGGAGGTTTAGGCCTGGACGAAGCCCAGGTGCGTTTCTATGGGTGTTGTGCTGAAGCCTTTGTCTGTTGGGGGGGGAGTTGCTGTTTTCTCCCTGGGCCAAGAGGGAGGGCCTGCTTTTTTTTAAACTGGGAAGTGGCTGGACCCTGCCTCCATTCCCTTAGGAGGTTTAGGCCTGGACGAAGCCCAGGTGCGTTTCTATGGGTGTTGTGCTGAAGCCTTTGTCTGTTGGGGGGGGAGTTGCTGTTTTCTCCCTGGGCCAAGAGGGAGGGCCTGCTTTTTTTTTTTAAACTGGGAAGTGGCTGGACCCTGCCTCCATTCCCTTAGGAGGTTTAGGCCTGGACGAAGCCCAGGTGCGTTTCTATGGGTGTTGTGCTGAAGCCTTTGTCTGTTGGGGGGGGAGTTGCTGTTTTCTCCCTGGGCCAAGAGGGAGGGCCTGCTTTTTTTTTAAACTGGGAAGTGGCTGGACCCTGCCTCCATTCCCTTAGGAGGTTTAGGCCTGGACGAAGCCCAGGTGCGTTTCTATGGGTGTTGTGCTGAAGCCTTTGTCTGTTGGGGGGGGGGAGTTGCTGTTTTCTCCCTGGGCCAAGAGGGAGGGCCTGCTTTTTTTTAAACTGGGAAGTGGCTGGACCCTTCCTCCATTCCCTTAGGAGGTTTAGGCCTGGACGAAGCCCAGGTGCGTTTCTATGGGTGTTGTGCTGAAGCCTTTGTCTGTTGGGGGGGGAGTTGCTGTTTTCTCCCTGGGCCAAGAGGGAGGGCCTGCTTTTTTTTAAACTGGGAAGTGGCTGGACCCTGCCTCCATTCCCTTAGGAGGTTTAGGCCTGGACGAAGCCCAGGTGCGTTTCTATGGGTGTTGTGCTGAAGCCTTTGTCTGTTGGGGGGGGGGGAGTTGCTGTTTTCTCCCTGGGCCAAGAGGGAGGGCCTGCTTTTTTTTAAACTGGGAAGTGGCTGGACCCTTCCTCCATTCCCTTAGGAGGTTTAGGCCTGGACGAAGCCCAGGTGCGTTTCTATGGGTGTTGTGCTGAAGCCTTTGTCTGTTGGGGGGGGAGTTGCTGTTTTCTCCCTGGGCCAAGAGGGAGGGCCTGCTTTTTTTTAAACTGGGAAGTGGCTGGACCGCGCGCCTAATGGCGCGCGATATTCTCAAATACTCTAACTCTATCTCCAATCCTAATTTGGTAAATAGAAATCACCTGAGCAAAGGCAGAGCCTCAGCTCTAAAGGAGGATGTGCAGGATAGTGTGTCTAATGGCATGTGAAAGTCTCTAATCCTACTTTTTATCCAAATTTTGTAAGTAGGAAAACCAACTAACATCTCGTACACCTGGGGGAGTATACTTTTAAAGGTCAGATCATACTTCCACACCATTAGAGATCAGGCCGGGTAGGTGGGGCTCGTCAGCCCTGGAAGGCAGCCCATCTAGGAGAAGGAAAACTCCAAATTTAAACCTCCACTGCCTTGTGGCTATATCCACTTATGGAAAAGGCTTCAGGAGATAACCTCGAGGCAAAATCCGGAGCCGGAGTCCCGGAGGCACTTTGTGTCACTCTGCCAACTCCTGCGACGTTGCTGGAACCAGTTGTATTGGCTCTTGCCTCTCCACTGGACCATTTCAGTGACGTGGAGAGGGGGGATTTGCTGCTTGGGTAACAGCCTATCCTCCATATTATTTTACCCAGGCTTCGTGCTCTGGAGAGGACACTCCAGCTTCGCATACAGCGTCGAAACAACACGGGAAGTAGCAGTTACCGGTTATAAGTCTTTGCTCAATTGGCGTGGAGCAGGACGCCAGGGGCTACTTCTGACGGTGGGAGAGGTCATTGCACCTCACTAGGTAGATACCGCCCGCCTTAAGCTGGGCAGCCCCCAGCCAGTAAGGTGCTACCTCGCCACGGTCTGTTAACTTCACGGGGTGCGTGGGGTTTAGGGTCAAACCCGACAAGCAGATCGATAACCGTGCACCATGCAACAATCGTAAGAAAATTTCTGCCCTTAAGCTGGGCACCTGGAATGTACGGACAATGACCCCTGGCCTTCCTGACTACGGCTTTCCTAACGACCTGCAAGAAATAGACGATGTGCGCAAGACAGCTGTCATTGACATGGAACTGAGTAGACTGCAGATGGACATTGTTGCCTTACAAGAGACAAGACTGCCAGACTCAGGATCTGTCAAAGAAAAAAACTTCTCATTCTTCTGGCAGGGAAAACCATCGAATGAGACCAGGGAATATGGTGTTGGCTTTGCAGTCAGAAATACTCTCCTGAGATGCATTGTTCCACCTACTGTGGGGAGTGAAAGAATCCTGTCTCTGCAGCTCCACTCATCAGCAGGACCAGTAACCCTCATTAGCGCATATGCACCAACACTGTCATCCACTCCAGAAGTGAAAGACAAATTCTATGACGATCTGGCAGCTACTATCCAAAAAGTCCCTGAAAGAGAGGCACTGTTCATTCTTGGAGACTTTAACGCTAGAGTGGGTGCTGATCATAATTCTTGGCCCACTTGTCTAGGCCATTTCGGCATTGGAAAGATGAATGAAAATGGCCAACGCTTGCTGGAGTTTTGCTGCTATTATGGTCTCTGTGTCAGCAACACATTCTTTAACACGAAGCTGCAACACAGAGTTTCCTGGAGGCATCCAAGATCCAAGCATTGGCATCAGCTCGATCTAATCCTCACTAGACGTTCCAGCCTTCCTAGTATTACGATCACACGCAGTTACCAGAGTGCTGATTGTGATACTGATCACTCCCTGGTGTGTAGTAGAGTAAAACTACGAACAAAGAGAGTATATCACACGAAAAAGGAAGGAAGACCACGCATTGACATCATCAAGACTTGTGATCAAAGAAAAGTGAAGGAATTTGCCCAAGCACTTGAGGAAGTCCTTCCAGGTCCGGCTAATGCAAATGCACCTGAACGATGGGAACACTTCAAGAACACTGTCTATAACACCGCCCTGTCCACCTTTGGCAAGAAGACCAAAAAGATGGCTGACTGGTTCGAAGCCCATTCAGAGGAGTTAATGCCAGCCATCGAGGATAAGAGAAGAGCTCTAGCAGCATACAAAGCCTGTCCTAGTGAGTACAACTTGCAAGCTCTTCGAGCTGCTCGCAGTCAAGTCCAACAGGCTGCCAGGAGATGCTCCAACAATTATTGGCTCCAGCTCTGCTCTCAGATACAGTTAGCAGCGGACACAGGTAACATCAAAGGAATGTATGACGGTATCAAGCAGGCCTTAGGTCCAGTACAGAAGAAATCTGCTCCCCTGAAGTCTGCTACAGGTGTGCTCATCCAGGACCGAGCACAGCAGATGGAACGCTGGGTACAGCACTACTCTGAGCTGTATTCCAGAGAGAATGTAGTAACCGAAGAAGCTTTAAATAACATTGAGTGCCTGCCTATCTTGGAAGAGCTGGACAGTGAACCAACCCTAGCAGAAATAAAAGCAGCCTTGGACTCCCTCGCCTCCGGCAAGGCACCTGGAAAGGATAACATCCCCGCTGAAGTGCTGAAATGCTGTAAGGAGATCATCACCTCCGAACTGTACGAGGTCTTCTGTCTCTGCTGGAGGGAAGGTGGAGTCCCACAGGACATGAAGGATGCAAACATTATCACATTGTACAAGAACAAAGGAGACAGGGGTGACTGCAATAACTACCGGGGCATCTCTCTTCTTAGTGTGGTAGGGAAGCTGCTTGCCCGTGTTGTGCTGAAGAGGCTCCAGGTGCTTGCAGATAGAGTCTATCCAGAATCACAGTGCGGCTTTCGAGCTAACAGATCCACCACTGACATGGTATTCTCCCTCCGACAGCTGCAGGAGAAATGTAGGGAACAACAACAGCCACTCTTAGTGGCCTTCATAGACCTTACAAAAGCATTTGATCTGGTTAGCAGGGATGGCCTTTTTAAAATACTTCCCAAGATTGGATGTCCACCTCGTCTCCTTAACATCATCAGATCCTTCCATGAGGGAATGAAAGGCACTGTAGTTTTTGACGGCTCAACATCAGACCCCTTTGACATCCAAAGCGGAGTGAAACAGGGCTGTGTCCTCGCACCAACACTTTTTGGGATCTTTTTTGCTGTCATGCTGAAGCATGCCTTTGGATCCGCAACCGAGGGCGTCTATCTCCGGACTAGATCAGACGGAAAGCTCTTTAATCTCTCTAGATTGAGAGCGAAGACCAAAGTCCAACTGAAATGCATGCGGGACTTCCTCTTCGCAGATGATGCAGCCATTGTTGCCCACTCTGCTGAAGACCTCCAACAACTCATGAATCGTTTCAGGAAGGCCTGCCAAGACTTTGGACTAACAATCAGCCTGAAGAAAACACAAGTCATGGGCCAGGGCGTGGACTCACCTCCCTCTATTACCATCTCCACACAAGAATTGGAGGTTGTTCATGACTTTGTGTACCTCGGCTCAACCATCTCTGACACCCTCTCTCTAGATGTCGAGCTGGATAAACGCATTGGCAAAGCAGCCACCATGTTCTCTAGACTCACAAAGAGAGTATGGCTCAATAAGAAGCTGACGACACATACGAAGATCCAGGTTTATAGAGCCTGTGTTCTAAGCACACTCCTGTACTGCAGTGAGTCATGGACTCTTTGTGCACGGCAGGAGAGGAAGCTGAACACCTTCCATATGCGTTGCCTCCGACGGATTTTTGGCATCACCTGGCAGGACAAAGTTCCAAACAGAGTAGTCCTAGAACGAGCTGGAATTTTCAGCATGAACACATTACTGAAACAGCGACGTCTACGTTGGCTCGGGCACGTCGTGAGAATGGCTGATGGTCGGATTCCAAAGGATCTCCTCTATGGAGAATTAGTGCAGGGAAAGCGCCCCAGAGGGAGACCACAACTGCGATACAAGGACATCTGCAAGCGAGATCTGAAGGCCTTAGGAATAGATCTCAACAGATGGGAAAACCTGACATCTGAGCGTTCAGCCTGGAGGCAGGCGGTGCATCACGGCCTCTCCCAATTTGAAGAGACCCTTGCCCAGCAGGCCGAGGCAAAGAGGAAGTCACAAAAGCAGCAAAACCAGGGAGCCGGACAGGGGACAGACTGGATTTGTCTTCAGTGTGGAAGGGACTGTCACTCTCGAATTGGCCTTCTCAGCCACACTAGGCGCTGTTCCAAGCCCTCCATACAGAGCACGCTACCATAGTCTTTCGAGACTGAAGGATGCCTAACATCAATACTTAGTGTTTCCTTTACCACTTTCTGCCCTTTAAAAGATATCCACCTGTGTCTCAGTTTCCTCAGTTCTGCTCCAGGTTGTTTTTCCTTGAGTTCCAGCCAGTCTTCCGCCTTCCTTCTTGTGGTCTTTTATTTTTTCTTTTTGTAATCTTTTCTAGCTCTTAATTTGGTGTTTTCAATCATCAACTCCCATTACATTATCCTAAGGTATTTTGTTATTTTCTCTTTTAAAGGACTCACTCTGATCTGACAAATCCTCATTTTGCTTCTCACCCTGCTCTGTTCTTTGTAATCTTCCAAACCCCCTCCAGTTCTCTTCATTAGTTAATTAATAGTTATTTAATAGTCCGTTGAAAAGGTCCTTACTCACAGTATGTTTTGCATTCACACACCCATTTCCTCTTTTAAAAATAAAGTGGATGGCTTGGCTTGGTTTCCATAGAAAACCGCTGGTTCAGCGTTGTGGCTGCTTTGCATGTCCTCCACTGAGACCTGGCAAGTCTGTTTTTCAACTCCCTTTCTTCTATTCACAGATTTTATTCCCCCCACCCCAAGGTCACTTTGGAGTCAGCATTGGGCTCCACTCCAGGTTCCTCCTCTCCTAGAGATGACTTTGAGTCAGCTGAAAAATCTCTTAGCTGACTTAACCTGAAACTGCCGCAGGTTCGATCCTCACAATCAGAATCTTCCTGCTTTTGCCAGCCACACTCACCGGAAGTTGTTAAAATAATTGAATATTTTAGTAATATTTGAAAAAGACAATTCCCCCCCCCCATAAAGACAGTTAGGTACTTTGGCCCTTCCCCCTACCCACTTCAGCCACACTCCTTTGAGACTGTGGTCCCCAAACTATTAATCAATTTGAATAAGGGTCCTCAACACAACCAAAACTGACCATTTCTACTCTATTTGAAGGGCTGTCCAGTTGAAGCCTGCTTTAGAGGGGGAAAGGAAATGTCAAAGGAAGAGCAGTAATCTTGAAGTTGCCCATGAGCTATACTTGAATGGGTAATTCAGTAGTCATACTAGTTACTGATATTCCCCATTATGATCTGAGTTTCAGACAGCTTTGTTATTTCTGCTAGGTGCAATATGATGTCTCTACACTCAATGGTGGTTCAGCAGGCATGAATTTTTAATCTTGCATCTGTGTTTAAATACACACATGGTGAAGTCTGTGTTTAAACATAGATGCAACATCTAGCCATTTTTAAAGATTTCCATGCTTCATCTTCCTCCTTCATAGAGATGCGCGTGAACTGGTTCAGCCGTTTGGTGTGATTCATGTTCATTTCCACTCCTAGTTTTTAATCACCAAGCCTCATTATAATAATTCTGGAAAAGGCTGAAGGCAGCAGGAAAAGAGAAGACCAAATATAAGATGGATTGATTCCCTAAAGGAAGCCACAGGCAGGGGTTTTCAAGAGCTCAGCATGGTTACTGAGGACAGAACATCTTGGAGATATCTCATTCAAAGGGTCACCGTAAGTTGAAGGCTACTTGTTTGCATGTAGCAACTAACAATGACAATAACAGCCTCATTAGACATATGAGGCTGGGAGTTAGATTCCCCAATATGGCTCCTTGAAAGGGGTTGAAACTGATGATACATAGGGTCCCTTCTGCCTCTGAAGTTCTAAGGTTATTATTCTTATCAAAAGCTTTCATACTAATGTGAAATTGCAACTAGTCCTAAAAAAAGGAAGAATACATCTATTAATGTTGTTTCGTTCTCATGGACCAAGACTGCCACCATCATTTTTGAAAACATAGTTTTTGTGCATAAAAGGATGCATATATTAGAGAAAGCTACATTTGATAAATGTGAATTTCTCTGTGTTTTTTTAAAGGCAGTTTAATGGGGTAATTGGAAAGAATGACATCAGCATGCAAGCTGATAAGGACTAGAAGTGAAGTGATTCACCTGTCCCTAACTATAATGAGCATTAGCGATATCTCCTTGGATCAGATGGAGACTGAATAGTTTCTTGTCCCTTTTCAGTTTCTTACATCGCAATGTTTGTGCTTCCCAGGGAGCATCATAAATCACAACTAACATGAATTGCATCGCTACTGCCACCATTTTATCCTTGGAAAGACAATAAAAGAGAGAGAATGGAAGTTGGATATACTGTATATGAGAGGAGGGGGGAAGCAGGTTGTGTTATGGCTCTGTATCTGTGCAGATTTGTTTTCAATTTGTTGTTCACTGAGCAGATTACATGACAAAAGTGTGCAAAGTAAAATACAATATAAAAATACTAGAAACCACAATCAGCACAAGCAATACAATATAACGGCTAGAAACAATATCATTTCACCACTCTACAAACAAATTCAAACTGTAAAATCTATACCCTAAAATAGTAAAAGTCTGCAAGAAAAGGAATGTCTTTGTTTAGCACTCAGCAAAGAACAGATGTTACAGATGAACACACAGGGATGCGCTGTGATTAGTTTTGTAAATCTTAACATGTGTGTAATCTGAAAGTGACTACCACTGTCTCAGTCACGCCCCCTTCGCTCTTCAAAAGTCCTTTTCCAAGATCTTTCAAGCAATTTGGGAGAATTTATTTATTTATTCCTTTATTCCTTTTCCCCAGCATAAAATGAGCCAGGGAGAGGTGTTATATCCTTCAGTCAAAAAACATGCCTAGAGTGGCTTAAACAGTATAGAAAAAAAGAATATAATATATACAGATAAAACCTTTTGATTAAAAACTATAAAATAAAATATTCATAATAATTTTTAAACATTACACATTTAGAAATAAGACTGGCTCTGCACTGTTGACAACTCCAAGTCCTTGAATATTCAACAATATTAATATTGTATTCGCAAAGGCTTTCACAGCCGGGATCTAAGGGTTGTTGTGGGTTTTTTGGGCTCTTTGGCCGTGTTCTGAAGGTTGTTCTTCCTAATGTTTCGCCAGTCTCTGTGGCCGGCATCTTCAGAGGACAGCACTCTGTCCTCTGAAGATGCCGGCCACAGAGACTGGTGAAACTTTAGGAAGAACAACCTTCAGAACACGGCCAAAGAGCCCGAAAACCCCACAACAACCAATATTAATATCCCTTAATATTGCTATTAGCCAGTTCTGACTTATTTACGCAGAAATAATTAACTGGCTAACATTCCAATGTATCCATGCTGAAGTTGTTTCCAGGTTGAGACACACATACCAAAGATGGGAAGAAATGAGCATCTGAGTGTCGAATCACGAACCTCATCTCCATACCTAAATGAGATTCCTTGATACTTCTGATTTCACAAATATGGGAAAGATCATCTCAATATCACCTCTCTAGGCTATTAATGGGGTTTCAGCTCTAATTATAGGACATCTCTAATCTCTATATCTGGCCCATGTCATTAATTGTAATACCTCAGGTCAGTCCAACAAGCTGCAAAAGGATCTCCACAGAAAGAAGAATTTTACAGGTAACTTCTAGTTCCAAAATAAGGAACTGAATAGGGCCTTGCTGACAGGTCTTGTTACAAAAAATGTTTTTAAAGGGGAATTGGCCTTCTCAGCCATACTAGACACTGTTCCGAGACCTCTATTCAGAGCATGTTACTATAGTCTCTTGAGACTGAAGGATGCCTACTCTGGAAGTCACTACTTTCAGGGTAAAAGTTATGTTTTATTTAATATATTCTTAAAAATTAGTGTTGTTTTTTGGTGTAATGGGACCTTCCAATATCTGTAATGCCAGCTGTCAGAAGATTCTCTTCAAAGGCCTTTACTGATAAGGTGAATGAGATTTGACTCTAATTTTACAGACTCTAGGCCTAAGTTGCAGTATATTTTTAAGCATCTCAAAGAGCAGAGAAGACTTACACTGAACCCAGAACTTCTACTTAGTGCTTTTGTCCCTCCAGTCCCCAGTCCCTTTGCAAGGATATGTTTGATAGCTTTTCTTTAAGACTTTATGAGTGAGGAATGCAACAAAGATTTGGAGAATTAATAATGAAATGCCAAAAAGAGCAAGGTAGCAAACGTATGCTTGCTTCTTCCTCTAGTGTACTTTTGAGTGCTCTTGTTGCTAGGATTGCAGTTCATAACTGTGATCTGTAAAAACAAGAGAGTCACCTCAGACAATCAGTTTCAGAGCAACAGCCTTCTCCTTGATGTGGAATTTCTTCTGCTGTCTGAGGCATTTTGCTTCTCTGTCATGGAAACAGCTTGAGAAAGTTAAAATATTAGCCACAATCCTGTTGCTTAATGCACTGAATTGCACTAGAGTAGGCCCATGGAATCAATTGTGATTTTGTGAGTCAACCTGTCTATAAGTCTGACTCACTGTGCTAAAGGAAATCAGTCAGAGTAAGGGCCATTTCAATGAATGGAATTCAACTGCTTACAAGCAGTTGACTCACCCAATCTCCATTGATTCAACTGGTCTGCTCTAGTATGATTTACTGTGCTGAGCAACAGGATTTTTTCCACTATTAAATACACTTCAAAAATTAATGCCATTTCCCAAAGTATTGTTGGGAACTCTAATGAAAAGGTAAGTAGGGGCTCCCAAAGGAGAAGTCACATCACCCTCACTAATCTTACTATTCCCAGATTTCTTTGGGAATATCGAACCAGTTAAACTAATGTAAAACTAATATAATTTACCAGCATATGCATTGAGAACAACAGGGAAACACTAGAAGCCCTATAGTTTATCATTGCTGAGGACCAAAATTACTTTAACCTTGCTGGCATTTTGAGAACAATCACTTACCTTCATAGATTTATTTCTCTCTGCTTCTTTCCTACTTAGCTTCATGGATGTTTTGGTTAACTCTTTAGAGAAAAACAAACAAACAAGCAAGGAAAGTCACAGATATGCTTCTGATTTAATCTTTTTTTTAAAAAAAGTGTTAGAGCTTTATAATTTCTGTGCAGCATTGCACACTACTGTGTAGGTATTGTATTAGATTTAATTAAACATTACAGAAAATATGGAGATGGGGCTCTCTCTTTGCTTCTCTACCCACATAAACACAACCAGTTCTGATGCATGCAGAAACACAACAGGTGACAATTCTCTCATCTATAAAAGCATGAGGAGTGGCCCCAGATAAGTCTCCAGTGAACTAAAAACCACTATAATCAGCACACTCCATGATTTCTTTTGTTCAGAGCACCCAAGTTCTTAACTTGGCAGGTTGCTACCAAGGGAACAGTATCCCTATTTTTAAACAGTGTGTAGAAGAAGAGACGAGGTATAGAAAGAGACATAGTTTAATAGGGCACAGATTGAAACAGTGGCCGAATTCTCATACTGTTCCTCAAACAGTTCCCTTATGTACTCTCCTTCCTTGCTGCCTTTAAGACAACCAGCTGCCCTAAAAAAAGTGGGAAAGAAGGGGCCCCATGGAGGAACTGTGCAGACGGTACATTGGTTTGATTCAGTCTTAAATCAAAGTGATGGTTTCCTGCTAGATTGGGGTACACAATTTAGCAGAATAAGGGCTGATAGTTTCAGCCTAGCCCAAATTGCAATGTACTGTCACAAAAGCACTGAATTGTGGTAAATAACAATGTCCTTAGTTGAGGTGTAGAAAAGAACTGTTGTTCACCAAACAGTGGACATATATTATTGATCAATCCCTTCTGAGATGAAAGTTATAGGCAAACTTTGTTAGGAAACATGTAACAAACCTTGGGCACAGCACTTAGAGCAATCTCCAACTAGCAGTTAATCATTGACTCTTGGACAAGAATCTTATCCCTGTATCCAGAGGAGATAGCACTCTGGTGATTTGATTGCACATGCAATGACAATTAAGTGTTATTTTGTTATTCTAAATAAAATAGAATTCACAAGATTTTGTGTAGAGGTTTGACCTCCTCTTGGATACCTACCTTTGTGCTGAGGCAAGTCCCAAGACCTCAGCAGTGCGTAGCGTAAGCCCCTTGAACAACTCTGACCTTAAAAGAACACTTTACTTTTACCCAGTAGTTTGCAAGTACTGACACATGGGCTTTGTGATTCCTTAGAATTCACAATAGCTCAGTTAGGCAGGACTCTAGATAGCTAGTTTGTGGCCCTCTCCACTCCTTGTACAGTGGTGCCCCGTATAGCGAGGTTAATCCGTTCTGGATTAACCTTCGCTATACGAAAACATCGCTATACGAAAACATCGCTGTGCGGGTAAGCAAAACCTATTGGAACGCATTAAACTTAGTTTAATGCGTTCCAATAAGCGTGGAAACTTACCCCTCCAGCGATGTTTTCGCTCCGGCGGCCATTTTGGAGCTGCCGATCAGCTGATTGGCGGCTCCAAAATGGCCGCCGGATGACCCGAAATGGCCCCTATCAGTGTTTTCGCGCCCTCCCCTTGCTTACGGAGGTCGCGAAAATGCTGCGGGGGCTCCAAAATGGCCGCAGATGGCCCGAAATGCCCCCCCGCAGCGTTTTCGCGACCTCCGTAAGCAAGGGGAGGGCGCGAAAACACTGATAGGGGCCATTTCGGGTCATCCGGCGGCCATTTTGGAGCCACCGATCAGCTGTTCGGCGGCTCCAAAATGGCCGCTGGAGGCCCCAATCGTCGCAAAGCGAGTGTGGCGATTGGGGCTGATCCGTATAGCGATCCCCAAAAAGGGATCGCTATACGGATTCTTCGTTAAACGGTGCGCTCGTTAAGCGAGGCACCACTGTATTTAGCCAGACCCTGCTGTTCAAGAGACCAGTCCTTTGTAAGGATTTTTATAATTAATTTTATTAGAAAAATAGAGTTTCCTAGAATCCGTTTATATTGCTCAAACTTTAGCGTAAGAACATATTCAAAAATCATTACAGTTAAATAAAATAACTAATCTCCATAGAATAATAAACCCTATTAAGCTGGGCTAGCCCCACCTCCTTCTTTCTCTCCACTTACTTCTTTCTCCTTCAAGCCACATACTCAAACCATCAAGTTATTTTTCTCTTCCATCATCATGGAATAGAACTTCTGAACTTCTTCCACATAACCCATCGTCCATTTTCTACATTCTCTAATGCCTCCCTTCTTCTTGACACTTCATGGCTGTTAACCAATTAGCCTTGAGGGGCTATAACATTCCTCCTCTCTCAATTCCCATGAAAATCCAGGTGTTTTATCTCTTCTCCAATTATCTTGGAATGTTGAATCTTCCATGGGCTCCTTGTCCGACCTTCAGCTGTATCT
Source organism: Pogona vitticeps (assembly GCF_051106095.1). NCBI lineage: Eukaryota > Metazoa > Chordata > Lepidosauria > Squamata > Agamidae > Pogona > Pogona vitticeps. Next base: position 32,731,165 of record NC_135786.1, read on the forward strand.
TGAACCACGCTGTACCAGTCTTCAGAAAAATACTCTCATAGCACTTAGAAAAACACATTCCAATGTTTCTCAAATTATCTTCACACAGAACCTGTCTGACTCCATCTTACATTTCTCAAATTACATATCCCATACTGCTTCAACTCCATTACAACTGGAAGTCTGAATGATCATTTCTGTGTAATCTTCATGACTGTTTATCAATGCTGACAGTGAAGTATCTTTTTCCAGCCTTTTCCAACTTCATACTCCAGTCATTCCTCATTTATCTTCTCCATAACTTTCCTTCAAACATACTTCCTTGCCTACTGAATGGTGTCTTCATTTCTATGCACATACATAAATAGGCATACATGGTGCATGACTAAAATGGGGCATTCAGACAGAAATAAAAGGGACAGCAGTGCTCAGTCTTAGTTCAAGATCTCGCCATTTCTAGTATTATACCCTAACAGATTACCCACAGCCTCAGTAGGAAAATATTCCTCATTCTTGACTTTTAAGGAAGAGAGTATGGAGAGAGAAAGAGATACCCCTTGTCCTATAAGCAGGATCTTACAGTTTACAATACAGTGGGACAATCCCCCCCCATATCCGCAGTTTCACTGAAAATATTCACTGTTCTGAAAATATTAAAAGAAAAACTCCAAAAAACCAATTTTATATGTATTCCCAGAAACACCGCTGTTGTTGTTGTTTAGTCGTTTAGTCGTGTCCGACTCTTCGTGATCCCATGGACCAGAGCACGCCAGGCCCTCCTGTCTTCCACTGCCTCCCGGAGTTGGGTCAAATTCAGTATCTGAGGACGGGGGGGGGGGGGCAGGAACCAATCCCCAGGGTAGTCCTACTGTATAGAGATAAACTTGAGTTAGAGTTTTTTACTGACCTACTATAGAGATAGGTGGGAGATCCGGGAACTTGATTTTGCTAGTATGTACCGCACTCTTGTTCGTGTCCTTCTTTTCCTCTAATATCATATATGAATAACTGGTTGCAAGCAAAATGCAGCAGAGTAGGAAGCCAAGGAGAAGGTTCCTATATTCCATTCTGATGGGAAATAAAATAACATTTATCTCAATAGACATTCACAGAAACCTAGGGAAAAGGGATAGTGTAGTAAGGGTAAGCAAACATTGGTTGATTCCATGCCTTCACTTCCAATGCTTTACCTCTGAACTCCGATGAAGAACTGCGGAGATCATACAAAGTCCTAAGTTCAGAAAAGCTCCAGAAGCCCCTCGACTGACCTGCATCTGAGACTATGAGCACAAAATAGAAAGCCATCCAAAAAAGCAAAATAGGCCAACCTTTTCTTGTTCTGTACTGTGTCAGAGAAATCCAGCCACTCACATCAGTATCATGTCAAGAGAGGAGGAGGCTGTTGGGTGAAAAGGGGGAATTATTACAACAATTCAAAAAGGAAAAAATAAAATAAAAGAGGCAATGCAGTCGTCTCACTTTTATTTACTATCTGAGGTCATGCAGCACTCCAGCAAAGATATCCAAAATATTACCGTTGGCTCCATAACATAGGTAACACTTAAAAAAAAAAAACCTCCAGAATCCCTATCATTTCTGGATGGCATTCAGAAATTAAACAAAAAAATGACAGTGCATTCCCATATCTGTCTGCTCAGAGTAAGGCTCAGAGTTTTTAATGCAGCTTACTTCCATGAAGATGGGAGTAGCCTTAATGCGATTGTTGAACTTTGATCATACATAGTTATCTGATTGCAGGTTTCCAAGGTCTATTGAGCTGGAAGATGCCTTTTACTATGTGAAATAAGTCAAATGTAGGCAGCCACCAAGTCCCGTACTGAATTATCACATGATTAACTGGATCTGAATAGTCTTAACATATTTATCCATGCAATTGTGTCAAAATGTGTTTGGTAGTTTTATAAACCAATGGAATTTTAGAGCGACAGCTTTCGAAAGCAAGTAACACATTTTTCACTAGATTTGATCAGCTTCAGTCAATTTTAAATGGAGTGCCTGCAAATGGATTATTATTTATTATATCAGATGAGGGATGAGAAAAGTTAACCTTTTGAACAACTCCCCGAATACTCCAATCAAAGATATTTTTTCTCTGTCTATATTAAAGATAACTGATCGTCGTTGTTTAGTCATGTCCGACTCTTAGAACTGTTTCTGTAAGTCTTTTTGGTTCTTGGATTAGTACCAGGAAGCTGTCTTGCTAGCTCTTTTCTCAGATTGAAGCCAAAAAGCCTCCTTCCCTCATTCATGGTTATTTTGCATTAACCACTGGGAGACAAAATTGTAGCATTTGAAATACAAATTCACCATTCAGATCCAATCCTGCAGATGGTCATAGGTTTTAATTTCTTTGATCATCAAGATCTTAAACTCTGTTCTCAAATACTTAATCAATCTGAATGAATTTGTAATACAGAGCTTTGATACTATATCTGGATTCTTCCTTCAATAAAACCTTAATATATATTTTGAACTCTATAAAGCAGTGGTTCCCAGCCTTGAGTCCTGAGCTGTTCTTGGATCAAAACTCTCAGAAGCCTTCAACCCTAACTGTGCTGGCCGGGATTTCTGAGACTTGTCAGCTAAGATTATCTGGGGACCCAAGGTTGGGAACCATGGCTTCAAAAAAATATTCTTACAGAGTAATGTTGGTAAGGATCTGAGATCTGAAAGGTGTTGGTGGAGAGCCGAACACTGAGTGGCTGAGCATATTGCACCTGGATTGTTCCATTTCACCATGCTAGAGTTTGTGGCTAGAGAAAGTGCTGGAGAGTAGAGATAAGGTTGAGCATTCCTAATCTGGCTTGTCCACCTCATTGTCTTTGAGACAAAACACTATGATTTGTAATGAATATGAATATGGGACATGAAGAAGGACTGGCAATCTTTAACCCCCCCCCCCAAGCTAGAGATAGGGAAGGGGCAGAGAGAAAAGACCTGCATGACACTTGGGTGGAAGACTGGCACCATCAGTAAAAAAGTACAGTAGTGCCTAATCAACATGTGATGGTTAGAAAGGGCTATGAAGCACTGAATTGTCAATTCATTGCTGGTTTCTATTTCAGTTGAACAAGTGTTTGGTACTTCCTGGCCTTGCTTCTGGTGGGTGTCCACTCAGAGACAGTGCCCTGGCTTCCCTGTTCCACCTCTGAATTTGGCTGAAGTAAAAACCAACACAATCTGCTGGTTCGTACCCAACTCTAACGACAGTTATGATAGAAACTAAATAGATAAAGATGGTGACGAGGCTCAAATGTCTCAGGCTCCACTAGTAAAAATGAACGTAGTACCAACTCAGTGGATATCATTGCCATCACCATCACCATTGTTATTATTCCATTGATAGAACGCAAAAGGATAGGTCTCCTATATGAAAAAGCCTACAAGCTGAAGTGCACCACAGGGAAAACAACCAGGAAGGACACTAAAACTGACTTAGGCTGGTAAAAAGAGAAAGAATACGCAGTTTCTTCACTTATATACTGTATTTAGACTAGCTATCACTGAGAACAAGAATTAGCATTCTACCAAAGGGTTTTATTATTTTTTTTAAAAAAATCCTTCTTGTTGAAAGAAAAGACAGTACATTATGTACGAGGCATTGCAGGTAAGGTGTCACACTATAACTTTATGAAAGCTTTCTTTAGGATGAGGGAAGCTTTGGTTGGTTAAATCTTGAGAAAAAACTCAAATCACTGCTCTCACCATTGAATCCCCACATAGAAGGAATGCAAAGATACATTTTTCATTCATTCTGTAACCCACATATTGCAGCTCAAACCAACCAACCTCCAATGCATGACCTTGTTAACATTTTGGTAGCAGCCTTAATACGATCAGATGTTTGGAGAAATTAGGCAATAGCTACAAATGAGTTGCAATAACTGCCATCAAATAATTCTGCAGCACATTTGCGTTTCGGCATGCATTAGAAGCAACATAGTTGAAATTACTTGATTACGTTTTGTAATCAAATAGTATACAGATATATATATAAAAGAATACAAAGATTTTTTTTGTACTGGAAAATGAGTGGATCAGAGGCATACATACTTAATATGAATAGAATGGATGATTATATATTCTGTGTTCTCCTATCCTCAAACCTTTTTTTCCCATCCCCTGCACTCCCTTTTACCTTTTGTATTCCCTATCCCATTCCTAGTAGTTTAAAAATAAAAATAATTAAAAATAACGTTTTGTGGAATATGTCATGATCAGAAAGAATTTTCCCTCAAGAAAAACATGCAAGCTGTGATGACATGTTCCAAGAATAATTATACTGTATTGATTATTGCTCTTCTCAGACCAGCAACAAATTCCCAAATCTGCGTCCACTCCGATCAATATGTGATTCCAGAAACCATCTTTTTTTTAAAAAAAAAAACCCAAATTATTTACACTCAAAACAACAAACACATATAATTCACCAATTCTTTTTCCATTTATAACACAAAAATTCCTAACAAAGTTTATATATTTTAATTCATATGCATTTAATAGTCACAGTGTATCACACTTAAGTGTGTGGAAATCCACTGAAATCAAGGACTTACGCACACTTAATTTCATCTTGCACTGTGGTCAACAAATTAATGTAATACAATAAATCCTGCTCTTAGTGAAGCTATTCTGCTTTGTAAGCATATCACACCCCAATTATCACTGGTATATCAGTCTACTAATTATTAATGTCATTTAGTTTCTCCAGATAGCCTCTAAGTACAAGTGATCTAATAGCTACCTTCTTTGGAGCTGTGAACTCTTTTTAAATTCAGAGCATGGACAGAGTTCCTACTCCAGTCTTCTGAAGATGCCGGCCACAGAGACTGGCGAAACATCAGGAAGAACAACCTTCAGAACACATCCAAAGAGCCTGTAAAACCCACAACAACCATCTTTTTAAATCATTCCTTCATTCCAGTCAGTTTCTAAAAGGCATTTGGTCTTCTTACTGGTATTTGGTATTAATCTTAAAAATTGTTGACAAGCTGAAAAGAACCCACCCCAAACAACGGCAACAAAAGCAAAGAGGTAAATTCCATTAGTTTCTCCTTTACGCATTTCAAAGGTCTCTTCTTCAGCCTCTAGCCACAGTATTTGATGCAATATATAATTCTTGGACCTCTTTTTATGCATTCTTAAAAATTTCCTGACAAAATGCCAGATATTAATACAAAACACAGTCTGGGCCAGCTGATAGCTCCCGTAAAGACCTCATCTGGGTTACAAAAATTGTGCTAGCAACTCTAATAGTATTATTCAATTAAATAGTATTCCATTTTAGGCTCACCTAAACTAGTTCTGCTCTTCCTGGAATCAATTTAGCATATACCACAAAGATGCACAGTTCAGTTTATCAAGGTCAGTGGATTTAAATACTGAGCAAATGGTCTAAATGAGACCGATCATGTGACAACCTGGAACATTGCAATTTGAGCTTGGTCTGATTCAAATCATATAAAGATTCAATTCTTAAAAGCAGCAACGACAACTACCAACCCTCTGATTTAATAAATTGTGCTTCTGTGTTCACGATTCAAAACATCAATGGCCCAGTATTGCTGCACAATATCATGCCGACTCTGCCATCAGGAGAAAAGCTGCTTTATACAATGAATGTGGACAACATCAATGGCACCAGTAAAGATGGTATACAGGATACTCACTTGTGCTTACTAACATTCACTAAGTGACACCAAGCTATGTAAAACTTGGCATCTTTTTTCTTGCTGGCAATGAGGGCATGATATTGTGTAGCAATGTTGGGTCATTTCCTTGCATTTTGAATCATAGATACAGAAGCCCAATATCCCACATTCATAAAATGGAGAGGGCTTTTTTTGGGATGAATTTAATTTTGCACTTCTTGTAAACTCACCACACCTTACTTTTAAGAAATCTAAACAAATGACTTCCCCTTCATGGATTGCTGCCTTGTCATGGTGAAAGGGCTTGAGTAATTTAGAGAAGCTATGGGCTATGCCATGCAAGGACCCAAGATGGACAGGTCATAGTGGAGAGTTCTGACTAAACGCGATACACTTGGAGCAGGAACTGGTAAGCCACTCCAGTATATTTGCTAAGAAAACTCCATGGACAAAAACAAAAGGCTAAAAGATATGATGCTGGAATATATCCCCTCAGGTTGGAAGGCTACTGAGGAAGAGCGGAGGACAAGGACAAGTAGCTCCAGAGCTAATGAAGTGGTTGGGTCAAAGCTGAAAGGACGCTCAGCTGCGGACATGCCTGGAAGTGAAAGGAAAATCCGATGCTGCAAAGAAAAATACTGCATAGGAACCTGGAATGTAAGATCTATGAACCTTGGTAAGCTGGATGTGGTCAACATGAGATGGCAAGAATAAACATTGACATCCCAGACATCAGTGAACTAAAATGGATGGGAATGGGCAAATTCAATTCAGATTATTATCATATCTACTATTGTGGGCAAGAATCTGAAATGAAGCTCATAGTCAACGAAAGAGTGGGAAAAGCTGTATTGGGATACAATCTCGAAAATGATAGAATGATTTCAATATGAATCCAAGGCAGAACTTTCAACATCACAGTAATCCAAGTTTATGCACCAACCACCAGTGCTGAAGAGGCTGAAATTGACCATTTCTATGAATTCTTGCAATGCCTTCTAGAACTGACACCAAAGAAAGATGTTCTTCTCATTATAGGGGATTGGAATGCTAATGTAGGGAGTCATGAGATAAAAGGAACAACAGGTAAGTTTGGCCTTGGAGTTCAAAACATTTTTTCTTTTCTCTTTTTTCTTCTTTCCTTCATTTAATATTCATTTTATTATTGTATGTGTTTGGTTGTATGTTTTATTGTATGTACCTCTTTGGAAGCCGCTCAGAGTGGTCGACTAGACCAGATGGGCGGGATAGAAATCAAATCAAATCAAATCAATCAGTCAATCAGTCAATCAGTCAATCAGTCAATCAATCAATCAATCAATCAATCAATCAATCAATCAATCAATCAATCAAGGCTAATAAAGTTTTGTCAAGAGAACAAGCTGGTCATCACAAACACTCTTTTCCAACAACAAAAGAGGTGACTCTACACATGGACATCACCAGATGGGCAATACCGAAATCAGATTGGTTATGTTCTCTGCGGCCAAAGATGGAGTAGCTCTATACAGTCAGCAAAAACAAGACCTGGAGCTGATTGTGGCTCTGATCATCAGCTTCTTATAGCAAAATTCAAGCTTAAACTGAGGAAAGTAGGCTAGAGGGCCTTCTTAAATAAATAGTGCAAAGAAATAGAGGAAAATAATAGAAAGGGAAAAATCTGAGATCTGTTCAAGAAAATTTGAAATATTAAAGGAATATTTTGTGCAAGACATCAAGAAGAGGTGGCAAGAATACACAAAGGAATTGTACCAGAAAGATTTGGATGTCTCGGACAACCCAGATAATGTGGTTGCTGACCTTGAGCCAGACATCCTAGAGAGCGAAGTCAAGCGGGCCTTAGAAAGGATGGCTAACAACAAGGTCAGTGGAGGTGATGACATTCCAGCTGAACTACTTAAATCTTAAAAGATGATGCTGTTAAGCATCAATATGCCAGCAAGTATGGAAAACTCAGCATTGACCAGAGGATTGGAAAAGACCAGTCTACATCCCAATCCCAAAGAAGGGCAGTGCCAAAGAATGTTCCAACTACCATACAATTGCACTCATTTCACACGCTAGCAAGGTTATGCTCAAAATCCTACAAGGTAGGCTTCAGCAGTATGTGGACCGAGAACTCCCAGAAGTACAAGCTGGATTTGGAAGGGGCAGAAGAAATTGAGAACAAATTGCTAACATGTGCTGGATTATGGAGAAAGCCAGAGAGTTCCAGAAAAACATCTACTTCTGCTTCATTGACTAGGCATAAGCCTTTGACTGTGTGGACCGCAGCAAACTATGGCAAGTCCTTAAAGAAATGGGAGTGCCTGACCACCTTATCTAGCTTCTGAGAAATCTATATGTGGGACAGGAAGCAACAGTTAGAACTGGATATGGAACAACTGATTGGTTCAAAATTGGGAAAGGAGTATGACAAGGCTGTGGGGACGTTTGAAGACGAGATGGTTGGACAGTGTCATTGGAGGTATCAACATGAATTTGACCAAACTCTGGGATGCAATGGAAGACAGGAGGGCCTGGTGTCCTCTGGTGCATGGGACCATGAAGAGTCTGACACAACAACATAACAACAACAAATTAAATTACTTATTAAACTTATTGTCCTGTAAGCTTATTTCAGCATTTACCTTCTTGGGAACATATTACAGATTGATCTCAGACAAATTTCAGGTATGATTTCTGTTCTGTAGATTTGAGGGATAAGCTAACACAACTTAGCCGTCTTCTTCTATTAATGGGGAAACTTATGAAAAAACGTTGAGTCCAAGAGCTTTCTGCTTTTATGTTAGCCATGTTTCATGTCCCATGAAGTTAATTTTGACTTATGGAGAGCCTGTCCAGGTACCGAATACACAGAAGTGGTATTCTTCTGGAGGTATCCTGCGGCTGTACAGCTTACCCAAGGACACAAAGGCTGGCTGTTTGGGATATCCACTCACCCATTGTCCTTTGCCCATCTAACAAGCCTATTCAGACCAGGGGGAAGTGAATCGAATGTGGAGGATATATCAGGGGTCTCCTACCAACTCAGACTTGGATAAGCTACTTGGATGAATAGTGAAACAGTTCAACCTAATAAGAAAGAAGTCCAGTTGCCACGACTCAAGTTTCAGATAACCTCACCTGGATAACTGAGCATCTTCATGGATATAAGCTTCATCACATTTTTTTTTAAGCAAGGAAACTGACGACATGCCCCTTGGGAGTCACAAGGCTATTTGGAAGTCACAAGGTTTCATGGTCAGGATATCGTGATGCTCACTAGGCTTTATAGAGGCCATCTTACACAGTTCTGTGCTACCCATGATGCCTTGTAACTCACAGGTAGTTTTGAGACTCACAGGGAGCGCTGTGAGTCTCAAAGTAAAAATATGCAGAGGTGAGCAATTGATTAGGTAGTTTTTTGGACTACCTAATCCAGAATTGTGTCTACTTTCATTGCTCCAACAGCTACAAGTAAAATTAAATAGCTGTATTAAGAAAATAATAATATTATAGCCAGATAAAGACAACTTTATTTAAATTATTTATTTATTTATTCAATTTATATGCCGCCCACACTACCCAGAGGTGGGTGTTAAGTTTTGAAAATGGGATATGGAGTCTCCAGGAGTGCTGTTGTTTCGTGCCATCAAATTGGTTCTGACGTATGGCAGTCCTATTAATTAATGAGAGCCAAAGTGTCCTGCCTTGAACAGCTCTGCTCAGGTCTTGTAAACTAAAGACCATGGTTTTCTTTATTAAGTTAATTGCTCTCCTGTTGCGTCTTCCTCTTTTGCATCCCCGGAACTACTGGAGTGATCAATTCTATTTTGCTAATTTGACTATTAGTTCCCAAACAGGATGGATACATCTTAATATTTGACCATTCAGCTTTGGGTGACCCTCCCAGGAGTCTAGACTTGCAACAGAATCTAGCATCTGGATAGCATTCCTCTTAGCTTCTCAAACAAATTCAAACTTTTCTCGCTATATTATTGTGCGCAGCTAAGAGAGGTCTAAAGGGGTGTTTCAGGCTGCATTTGCACCTATGAATGGGCTGTATGTGGCCTACAAGTTACACTTTCTCTGCCCTCTAAGTGTGACGATTCCAGTTATGCAAGATTGTATCTCATGCATATCAGTAACGATCCTTTTAAATAATGAATGCACTTTTCTATTTAATTTCTGGGCATCTGCAATAGATGATGTTATGCTTTCTTACAATTTATGGGGTTCACTGTCCAATTTGAAGATAGATTTTCATGTTGAAAGTGCCTTTTACTGTTGGTTGTTGATCAAAACAAACACACACACAAACTATCAATCACTATTATTACCCTTCATTTCAAACAAAAGTTTGACTTATTAAACTCTCTACAAAATTGTCTGAATCTGTAACAGAGCAGCAGAGGCTCTTAAATTAGTGTTTGGAGAAGTACTAAGCTCAGATTCAGTCCTTATAGAATCCTTTGACATATAAATATTTGCTTGGACATGCTTACAATTATCATGCTTACCCTGATAAAGAGTGTAGTGCAATAAGAAAATCTTTTAAATTGAGAAAGACACATCACATAGAATATGAGCATGCTTCCTGTGGAAGAGTTTGTGTTGAAAAAAAATCATGTGGTGGCATCTAATCGCAGCATTGAGGGCAAATAAATTATGGTTTCCATACCATAATTGGATTTCAAATGTTTCAGCAGTCAGACAAAGCTTGCATTTATCTTCAAATGGCCAATCACAAACAAATGCTCGAGCCCCTGCTGAGCTGAACTTCAGCAGCGTGGCTTGCCTTTACCTCCCTCCCCTAATAGCGCGAGACTTCTGGTATCACGAGATTAACATATGAGGAGAGGGGGGAATTTTAGGTTATTTAAGAGCTGTTCCTCCCTCTCCACTTCCTTTGCTGGTAACAGTCAAGGAGGGAGTCTGGCTGCTTGGTTGTTTATTGAACTGCATAGTTGGTCAAGAGGTCCGCATGGCTCAGTGTTCCAGATCAGGCTTCCCTCCCTTGGTTTGACTGGTGTTTATCTGTTGCTTATTTGGAGATTTGATATTGTTTTCTTGGATCGGTTTGGTTATTGAATTATTTCTTTATAGTTGATTTGGATTAATACAGCACTAAGGGGGTCGGTGTGACTGCACGGCTTGCATGAGCCACGTGGTGGCGCAAGCAGCCCTCTGGGGTTAACTGTAAGATTTAAGTTGCCATTTTAGGGTTCACTATAAAAATAATAAAGAGTAATAATATTCATTCAGGCACTGGATTTTAATTTAGTTACACGAGGGAGTAGAGAGGCATGTTACCTTTAGTTGGTGCTTGCCTGCTGAGGTGCCTAAAGGCTGAGGCACAATTTAAAAGTGTGCCTCAGCCTTTAGGCACCTCAGCTGCTTGGTGCGCCGCTCCCCCCCTTTCTTCAGAAAAGCTTAGCTCAAAGTGTTTTGGCCTTGCTTGGAATTAATTCAAAACAAATACAGAGCAGTTGTCTAAGTACGCTTCTGTCGGTAGCTACTGGCTTTAAATTAATTTAATATTAATTATCTTTCATAGGCTCCTTAAATTTATTACAGTAATTGCACTTACCTATTTAGATATTCAACTTAGTATAAATAATTATTCAATAATTTTAGAATTAATTGTTATCCTTACCTAAGACTTGATTGAGATTAGAGGGCATTTTAATTGAATAAATACACAATTAGGTAATTAATTAATTAATTGATAAAATTAAGTATATAAATAAATTACAGTAATAAGTAATAGTACTATAATTACCTAATATTTGGTTAAGAATAAAGGTGATTATAATTTAATACATAAGTAATGGAGAAATCAATTAATTGACTGAAAATATTTGAATTTATAGATTATTAATAGTGAATAACTATTAACTATTATGGAGTAAATAAGTATTTCCTTATAATAAATATATAGAAGGGTATAAATTGGTACAGCAGGTCGCATTTCTCGTGCCTAGATTGCGCCACTCAGTATGATAAGGGTAAACTGAGGATTGCTGCACGAGCGGGGTCGGAGTATTCCTTGGCCCGCTGTGTTTTTAATTGGAATTGAATTATAGGTGGCAAAATGGCCTTGAGAAGGGGTTAGGGTAACACAAGAAGAAAGCAACTGGCCAAAAAATGGCCAATACCTCAGGGTTGTCGCCTCATTCTTTGTCAGATAAAGAAGCTTGGCCCATCTGACAGCAGCAGAGGGGGAAAATTTCGACCTTAGAAGCCAAAAGAATAACGAAGTAAGCCCCACAGTCCAGTGAGGCGCAACTGCCCCAGTCGGCTAGGGAATCTAAGGCTCTTCATGGGGCTAATCTCAAAGATCTGGCTGATAATCTAATGTTTTGATTTGCAGTCCTGGAAGCAGAGCAACAAGCGGAGGGGACCTCCAGATGAGAAGCAGTGGTAACACCACTGCGGCAGTGTGCTGAAGAAGGTAGATCGACCATGATCGTGGCAACAATCAGTGCAAAACTGTTTGGCAGGCAGCAGGTGATGGATGCTGTTGGTGCAGACTGCATGTACGGGAGGGAGGTACCAGGGTGATGACACCTCTGTCAGGTAAGTCAACTACTGCACCAGACACTTCTCCACTGTCACCTGCTTGGCCTTGGCCAGGCAGTGGACAATTTAATTCTCCAATTTACTCAGCATATAATACTCAGAGTTAGGGCTCCAAATACTCCATGGCCTAGTATGAATGCACACTTTGGTGTTTGGATTACTCCAGACCCGTTAATTACATCTCTAGCCCCAATAAATACGATGATGAGTGTAGAGGCTTGGCCATAACCATTAGTCTCGGACATGGTTATAACACCACACCATTGCAAGCCTTGCCATTTGGGGATCCGCTATGCCCCTGGGTGATCACCTCACCCCAGCGTCTAAAGAAAAGGTTTGAAAAGACAAATAGATAGATTTATTTGAATTGCTGAACAGAAATGTGTAAAAGAAAGGTTTGGATGAGGAGGATGACAAGGACAAAGAGAAACGCAGGAGGCAGAGACCAGGCAGGACACGGGCGAATTGGCTGCCCAGGTTCTCAATATACACTGGGGTTGTGGTAATGCCCAGCCTTGAGGGGCGCAATCCTTATTCCAATATTTAGATTTGATCTATAAGGCGTATTGGGAGGGTAAAGAGATTAAATACAAAGGATAAAGTGAGCAAAAACACATGCAATGAGAAATAGAGGTCTTTCACCACTTGGGGGAGCAGCTTCCCTTCAGGAAATGGCCTAAACCAATGATCCCCAACCTTGGGTCTCCATATGTTCTTGGACTTCAACACCCAGGAATCCTGGCCAGCAGAGGTGGTGGTGAAGGCTTCTGGGAGTTGTACTCCAAGAACATCTGGAGGCACCAGGTTGGGGACCACTGTCCTAAACATAGTTAAACCTTCGGTTCCAGAGCCATTACTGGGCAGTTGGTGCTTACAAGAGAGAGTGAAATTAGATATTAAGAATGCTTATTTCCTTTGATTAATATGCATTTCCCAACACTATGGGATTTCTTCATAAAACCATTGAATCATAGAATTGTAGAGGTGGAAGGGACCCCAAGGATCATTGAGCCCAATGCACTGAAAAACCAGGGATTCTACCGATGAAACATGCCTGACAGATGGTGATCCATTTGCTTTAAAATCCCCAGTGAAGGAAAAATCATCACTTCCCAAGATAGTCATTTCCACTGTTGAGTAACAGCTCTTACTGTTAGGAACTTCTTGGTAATGTTTACTTGAAATATCCTTTGCGGTCACTCAAATTTGTTGTTTCAGGTTCTAATCACTGGAGTCATAGAAAACAACTTCATTTGTTTTCTTCTCTGTGTCAATCCCTCAAATATTTAATATTTATTGCCATCATATTGTGTCTCAGCTTCTTCTTTTTTTCAGACTGAACACACCCATCTCTCTAAACCATCCTTCATAGGGCTTGATTTGCAGATCTTCAATTCTTTCCTCTGGGAACAGTGAGTATACCCACTGCCATTCACCGCCAGTCTCCCTTAACCTGATGCTCTGAAGCTGGGTCTTCTTTTTTTTTTAGCTCAATGCACATCATCCCCAGCAAGCTTAGTCAATGACTGGAAATGCTAGGTTCAAAACATCTGGAAAACAAACATCTTGAGGGTGTTTCTCACAAACTCTCAACTTGCTCATCAAATTTTGGTCACTCATAATGGCAGATTGACCCAGAATATAAATATGAGAGAGAGAAATATATTGCCTACCAGAGATACAAGATTTCTGAAAATTCTGGAAGGGTTCAGGCAAATTAGTAATGGAATGATATAAGGGAGATATCATAATATACACAGTATGTACCTTTTGGTCACCACCATATATAAAATGCATAATTTCTATCATTGAGTATATACTTTTATACTGTTTAGCACATTGGTCAGCAACCTTGGGCCTCCAGATGTTCTTGGACTTCAACTCCCAGAAACCCTGGCCAGCAGAGGTGGTGCTGAAGGCTTCTGGGAGTTGTAGTCCAAGAACATCTGGAGGCCCAAGGTTGGGGACCACTGGTTTAGCATACTACCAACATTTATAGAGCAATTTTATTTATTTTAAAGCTTTTAGGCTGCCTTTAAGTGCCTTTATGTAACCCTGAGGTACATAAAATAATTCTCGGCATGTTTATTGTGATGCAAGTCTTACTTTTTTCATTGGAGCTCGCTTACAAATAATTATGCATGTTATTATTGGCACCTCATAGAGCAAATGCCTTTAGTTTTGTACAAGCAAAATTTTTAATGTGCTCAATACTAGAACAAACGGTGGTATCCCATGTTACCCTAGGACATGTTTTTAGTTACTGCCCTCTGAGAAACAGTAAAAGAGCAAAAATATTTAGGTAGAAATCGGCTCACTAAGAACTAGAGGAAGCACAGCTCAACAGGATGCCAAACTTTTACCAGATTGGAAACACTGAACTGTGCAGAACAATCTTTCTTTAATTATGAGAAGTATCTTATATTAAAATTTTCATACTATGCATCCAGAGTGAAAAAAGCCCTCCCCAGAATATTATTACTTATGTGTGCTGGTATTAAGTCACTCTGTGAATTCCAGGGACAAATTTCTGCTGGTTCTGATGCTGATGGGAAATGAAAATGGCAGTGAATACCTACAGTGACTTCCTAATTTGAGTAATTTTTCAGTTGAAAATGCAAGAAAGCCCTTGTCTTAAAAATCATTTTATTCATTCCAATGAAGAACATATTTCATAGGAAGTCATAGGTTGCCGTTATTTCCCCAAATGCTTCCCTTACCTCTCAGATTCCCTCTCTCCTGAAAACACTTCCATTATAAATATTGTCATGTAGTTGGGTGGCTAAGGCAAGGGTTGGCAACATGCACTCTGTGCCTAATGGGTGCTCCATAATATTTTTGTGGCTTCTGCAGCTTCCCACTGAACTTTCCTCATGTGATATTGGATTTTCTCTTGTATTTTCACACTAAGAGCCATTTTGGAAGAATTAAAATAGTTAATTCTTGAGCAGAGGTGAAAGTGGCCTTTGGAACCACGAAGGTTGAGGATTCATGATCTAAAGAACATTCTTTTGGTGGGTTCTTCCCTGCCACTCTTAGGTTACTATTTGTCATTGCTTTCACAAGGCCAGGAGGTTCAACAACAAGCATTTTTTTCCTATTATCTCTTTGCATAAAGCATCAATATTGGTAAAAGCCCTGTTTTGGTATTAAGAATAAAGAACAGGTGAGTAAGGATCAGAGCTGCATAACTCTGCTGCTCAAGTTGTACCCATGATGAAGTTAACCAAATATTAATATTTATGACATAAATTTTGTACAGTTCATGTATTCATGGACAACTATATATGAATTGGCCTTTGGGGGTGGGATTTTTGAATTTCTTAGACTACAAAGTCTATAATTCTCCCTTTGGGAGAGCTCAATTTGGAGGCTGCCTGGTTTGAGTCAGCTTTGACTCCAAATCTTGATTTGGAAATCCAAAGCTTCACACCTTGTGTAACTTTCCTTGGAAAACAACAAATTTGTCAGAATCTATAGGTATAGGATCTCTTTTTGAAGAGTGTACACAAGCCATATTTCAGAAAAATATAAATGCAGGGCTTTTTATTTTCTTTAGTTTTATAAGGGTAACAACCAACAGTGTCCTTATTTCTTAATGAAACTGGATAAATCTGTTGCTCCATTTGAGAAGACTCAGTGTGCCAAGTTGCGGAAGGATAGGTTTGTGGTGGCGCTGTGGGCTAAACCGCAGAAGCCTGTGCTGCAGGATCAGAAGACCAACTAGTCGTAAGATCGAATCCACGCGTTGGAGTGAGATCCCATCGCTTGTCCCAGCTCCCGCCAACCTAGCGGTTCGAAAGCATGCAAATGCAAGTAGATAAATAGGGACTACCTTGGTGGGAAGGTAGCGCTGTTCCGTGTCACTGCCCATGTGACCACGGAAGATTGTCTTCGGACAAAACGCTGGCTCTATGGCTTGGAAACAGGGATGAGCACCGCCCCCTAGAGTTAAACATGACTGAACAAAAATTGTCAAGGGGACCCTTTACCTTTACCTTTACCTAGGTTCTTTGTAGTTCAAGAATTTGTATAAATGATGTTCTTAATCCTTTAAAATGAGATGTAGAATGGAGATGCTCCTTTGTTAGAAACATGCAAAATAGCGGAAGACAGTAGGGGTGGTTTTTGTAGGAGGAAAGTATTCAAAATTGAAGAAAGAGTGCTAATGCTTGCCCTTCTCTGTCACATTGGCGTATTACAGTATTTTAATTTATTAATTTCTACATTATTTCTCCCCAATACAATGATTGAGGAGTATGGGTGAAATAATTAAATTTGAGGAGAAGCCAATCACAAAACTGCATCCTCCTTTCAATCTCTAATCTCATGCAGGAGTTTTTAATGGAGAGTTTGGGAGGAAGATTATACACTTTTGAAGATTACAGTATATTCTTCTGACTTCTGACTTCAAACTGTGTCTTGAGAAGTGCTCCAACTTGGCTGTTGCCTGCTTTGATTCAGACATTTCATGTATCTGTTTGAAAACAGCTGATTTGGTTTTAGATGAACCTGAGTGCACAAGCCAAAAAACAAACAAACAAACAAACAAACAAACAAAACAGTCCCATTTCTTGAGAAAGTCCCATTGGTAGATACAGAACTACAGCATTGGCAGAGATTAGAGAAGTGGAAAGATCAAGGAAAAAAGGGGGATTGATGTGAGAAAATAGTTATCCAAATAGGCACGTTCCTGCCAAAAATGCTAGCTTTGTGTACACGTTGAAAGGATCTGAATGGAAACAACTTGACAACTCTTTTCGTGTTCTTTTCCCACTTTTTGTGCATTTACATGGAGCTAGACTTCTCAAATCAGGTACTCCCATCAACACCTATGAAGGAGCTTCCGGCTTGGCATGGTCCATTTGGACTTTCTGGTGTGTAAGCAAAATAAAGTTTAGGAAGTATTGTCAGCCAACTTTCTTGCTCTCTTTGAGGGGGCCCTTAGCAGTATTAAAATGTTTTGAAATGAGAGCGAGCGAGCAAGCAAGAGAGACTCATTCCATCTTTTCCTCCAGCGCTATCTAGTGTCTCTCTTCCTATGTGGCTGGTGACAGGAGTGCCAGTTTCTGCATTGTCTTATATACCTCTTCTCAAACAAAAATATATTTGCACGTTTGGGTGGTTGTAGCCACTCAAACACTCAGACAGCTGCACCTGCCATTTTCATTTCCCATCAAAGCTCAGGGTCCTGCATGAGGCCTGAGTTATGACTCTGTGCAAAATGAAGAAGGTGCGGCCACTGTCTGGAGCTTTGCTCTGTAACAGTGTAACCTAGTCTGCACACATTGAAAAAGAAGAATGAAAAGGAAAGAAATCCATTGCAGCAACTATTCAAAAAAGAATGTTGATATTTGAGGGTCCTTTGGGCTGCAGACCCCCCAGCATTCTAACCCTGGTGGCGCCAGTGTGGTTAGAAGATTGCTTTGTTCTTCCAAATGCTGTTTAGAAAAGCCTAGCCAGCTGTACATTTGTACAGTACAAAAGATCTATGCTGCTGTAAATCACAATACTATAGCCAAACCGAAAGTGGCTTTGCATACGTGTTTGAGGCTTATTCTCTATACTGGCATTCCCTCTCATGCAAACGGTTCCACACACAAAGTGGAATACTGCATATGTTTTTACTAACGCACCTCTGTTTACTTTCCTGCAATCAATACAAGATATTCTCCAGCACTTGTCAGTGGGGAACAAATCTGTGAATGGTCTACCATTATGTATAATACTCCCTGAACATCAAAAGCAAACAGGAAGAGGCTAACCGAGCCTCTTTTACTGGCATTCTGGTTTCAGATTTGTAGGAAGAGTTTAATGGGGAATTATTTATACAGTACATCGGATTCTGCCTGTCTCCTCTCAGTCCAAAGCGATACAGTTGAATTTTATGATTCTGTTGCATCTCCACACTGGCTTTAACAATTCAGTCTCCTCGGCAATGCCCTACTGAATTTAATGGGACATGGTATTGCAGTCAAAACCCTTTGTTCTTGTCTAAAGTTAACTACAATTTCATCCAATTTGTATGAGTTTGGACCAGTCCTTACAGAGTGTTGGTTCTCCATTTTGTGCTTTGTAACACCAACATTTTCCTCACCATACCGATGATGCAAAGTGTAAACTGATACCAATTGAAACAAACTGTGACACCAACCCCCCCACCCCACTTTCTGTAGGTAGCTATAGTTTCACTTTGTGCTGCTGCTGGTGTTCAACCATCAAGAGCTCCTCTGGTTGGAAGCTTTCGATTTAGCGCTACTCCACTATTAAATAAACAAGCAAATACAAACATTTAAAAGAGAAGAGCCTTTTGAAGCTGTTTCTACAAGATTATTTATAATATTGATTGTAAAGAGAGCTAATTTTTGAATTGCATGAGTAGTGGTTGGCTGTGATGTCAGAACTGAAGCACTCAGTTTAGTGCTCTTCCACTGAAACAAAACATTTCACAAAAATCTAAGGAAGGAGATATGTCCTGGAGTTTCTTCCAGACTTTTAAAAGAGGATCTCTGAAAAGATCAGATTTTCAAGGAAGATTTCAATATAAGTTAATGTACTAAAGTGAAGAGCAAAAAACAAAAACAAAACAGTAAATAATATTGTTTTGAAAGCTTTTTACAGAGTTTCTTTAAGTTTTTTTTAAAGGAAGGGGGAGAATATTTTAGACCCATTTCTTAAAGAGGTGATGATTTCTTAGAAGGGAAATAGGTTTTAGGAATAAATGTGGACAGAAATCTCCATATAATCTATGCCCAAGTGACACCAACTGGCAGAAAGCAAAGAGCAAATACTAGTCTGGATAAGGCCATGGCAAAATAATAAATTATACTGTAAATGTTTCAGTACTCTTGATCAAGTGATAGAAATATAGCATACATAATGGAACAATGCTTAAATTGTTAACTATCTTGAACACTTATTTTGGAGAAATATTAACACTAGTTCTCCCTGGTTTTTATTGAAGTTTTATGGCTCGTCTTAACTTCCATGATCCTGAAGCTCGCTTCACAGCTGTTAAAGACAGCATTGTTAACGACCATTTATAGTTCCTGTGTGGGAGGAACCTCTTAATTGCAACACCTCACTAGTACACTAAACAGAAAACAAATCTGTTTTGCAAAACCCAAATTGTCATTAATTTATCAACCTCAGTTTGCCAAGCTGGGCACTCAGTTTACCAACTTTGAGTCAACCTTGAGCCAGCTACCTGATCCTGGGGTCAAACTCAGATTGTGAGCAGACTTTTCACTGTAGTACTGCAGTTAAATGGCAAATTTAGTCACCTCATCATCTTAGTTAATTACTCTAGCGATGACCAGTTCAGGACATTTATGTAATCAATCCTTTTCAACTTCATTACCTGTGTTAATAATAAGATTATCACTTAATTCCTTTCCACCTTCCCCTACAACCGTGTATATAGTGCATACTGTATTAACTTGTGGCCTCAATATTAGATTCCATTGCTAGTATCTTGTTTGTTATTTACATGCAGGTGACGCTCCCACTGTGGAAGCTGTTGCAGCAATCTAACAAGGAGCTGCTTGCACACAACCAAGCACCTAGTCAGATCACCATGGCAACTTCTGAAGTTAAAGTTCTTCACATGTAAATATTGAACAGATACTAGCCTATGCATCTAAGGAAGAGAATTGTAATCCATGTCTCCTATTGAAATAAATCTGGTAATCTTTAAACTGCTAAACCATTTTGGTTCTTGTTATTGCTCTGTAACATTTTAATTATATCAGCTTGGAGAAGGAGCTTCATCCCCTCCACTGTGTGTGAGATGATGTTCATATGCCAGAAAAAAAAATCAACAGATTTCAAGAGCAAATATTGGGACCTTTGTGCAAGAAGTTCCCAGCAAATGATTCTCAGCTTTAGAATTCACTCTGAAGGTCCATCAAAATCCATTTTGTTTGAGAAGTAGTCAACAGGTTTTTATTAAATGGGAATCTGAGCAGAAATATGGGGTCTTTTTAGCTATTATATTTTAGGTCATTTTATCTTCATATGGTTCATATTTTTAATTATTTTGCAATAGCAAGCTGCCTTGTTCTATGGGATGGAGCAGCAAATACATATCCATAATTAAAAGCAATGTTCTGCTAAGCAAAATAATCAAGTTATTTAAAAATACAGAGTTTTGTGATGCTTTTTTAGTTTTATTGTGGCATAAACTTTCATGAACATGTGCTTACTTTGTCAGATGTATGAAAACACTCTCTTCCACTGGTATATAGATGCTGAAAGAACACAGTTTATGAAATATAAGAGTTCTACTGACTTGCTTCTGACATAATAACTCAAATAAGCTTTAGAAGCACATTACATGGCAGAAGCTAGCATTCATCATTCTGGTTAGGTAAAACGGTTAACAGGGCGAGACCATAAACTACAGTTTAATCAAGGCATGTTTCAACAAGACATAATATAAACCTCTTTTTGGATAATAATAATGTTAAATAAAGATTAGTTGTGTTTGTGTATGTCAGGCAAAAACAAAACAAAAACAAAAATGTTGCGGCACTTTAAAGACTAACTGCTATATTTTAATGTGAATTTTAGTGGGCAGGTCCACCTCTTCTTCTAAAATTATAAAATGTGTGTATGTATTTTTAAAAATCATTATGTATATATGAATTTTTAAAATAGTTCTTCAAAGTGCCTGGAATCCTTGGAGATGAATGTTGTAAGATGCACACACACATGGGTTTTACATGTAGTTCCTCTCTTCTTAGAGGAGACTATTAGCCCATGGCTTGTTTTCACCCATCCATCCACTGCTAATTCATGGTTAATTGGAATGAGTTCCTTTTTCGAGTAATGGAAGTATAATGACAGTACACTGTGGCTGTAATATACTGAGAAATGACTTTATTCTTTTTACATTGTAACAGTAACTCTATAGATACTTTGCTAATTGCATGGGTGCATGGTGGGGGAGGAATAATGCTGGTACAAGTGCCAGCTCATGAAGAGGAAGAAGGAGTATTTTATATCAGAGGACAGCAGTTTGCTTAATTTGGAGTTTCAAAGCAATTAAAAGAAGTTATTCTTTGTGAAATAAAAAGCAAAGAGCTGCTTTTCAAATTGTAACTATTATGGCATTCGTTTTTGTGCTCTAATGGTAACAAATTACTATTAAACAGTAACTTTCAAAGCTCGAGAAGAAATTCCCTTCAGTTAACTCAACTCTCATTGTTTTCAATGGGACTTAAATGGCAATCCTGTATGCTTTTACTCAAAAGTCAACTAAACTCCTCCAACAACACAAGAGGTGACTCTACACATGAACATCACCAGATGGGCAATGCCAAAATCAGATTGATTATATTCTCTGAAGCCAAAGTTGGAGAAGCTCTATACAGTCAGCAAAAACAAGACCAGAAGCTGATTGTGGCTCTGATCACCAGCTTCTTATAGCAAAATTAAGAGGGCTTTCTGAAATGAACAGTGCAGAGATATAGAGGAAAATAATAGAAAGGATGAAAACTAGAGATCTGTTCAGGAAAATTCGAGATATTAAAGGAACATTTTGTGCAAATATGGGCATAATCAAGGACAAAAATGGTAGGGACCTTACAGAAACAGTAGACATCAAGAAGAGGTGGCAAGAATACACAGAGGAATTGCACCAGAAAGATATGGAAGTCCCAGACAATCCAGATAGTGTGGATGCTGACCTTGAGGCAGACACCCTGGAGAGCAACTTTGGAAAACTCAGAAAGGGCCAGAAGATTGGAAAAGATCAGTCTACATCCCAATCTCAAAGAAGGGCAGTGCCAAAGAATGCTCCAACTACCATGCATTGCACTCATTTCATACGCTAGCAAGGTTATGCTCAAAATCCTACAAGGTAGGCTTCAGCAGTATGTGGACTGAGAACTTCCAGAAGTACAAGCTTGATTTCGAAGGGGCAGAGGAACTAGAGACCAAATTCCTAACATGCGCTGGATTATGGAGAAAGCCAGAGAGTTCCAGAAAAACATCTACTTCTGCGTCATTGACTATGCAAAAGCCTTTGACTGTGTGGACCACAGCAAACTATGGCAAGTTCTTAAAGAAATGGGAATGCCTGACCATCTTATATACCTCCTGAGAAATCTGTATGTGGGACAGGAAGCAACAGTTAGAACTGGATATAGAACAACTGATTGGTTCAAAATTGGGCAAGGAATACGACAAGGCTGTAGAGTGGTGCCCTGCTAGACGCTTACCCCGCATGATGATGAAATCGCTTGATGATGACTTTTTTCCAATCGCTATAGCGATCACAAAATGATGTTTCCTATGGGGGATTTTCGTTTAACAACGATTAGGTCTGTGTTTCGCCAACCGATTGTTTCCAAGATGATGATTTAAAACAGCTAATCGGCAGTTCGCAAAATGGTTTCCCGCTTTTTTCCGGACCAATTTTCACAAGACAGCGATCGCAGAATGGCCGCCCTATGGAGGATCTTCACAGGACGATCAGGTATTTCCCCTGTTGGAATGCATTAACTGGTATTCAATGCATTCCAATGGGTTTTTTTTTTTTTGCATGATGATGATTTCGCTGTACAGTGATTTTAACAGAATGGATTATTGTCATCATGCAGGGCACCACTGTATATTGTTCCCATGCTTATTTAACTTATATGCAGAATACATCATGGAAAAGGCTGGACTGGATGAATCCCAAACCGGAATTAAGATTGCCGGAAGAAATATCAATAATTTCAGATATGCAGATGATACCACTCTGATGGCAGAAAGTGAGGAGGAATTAAAGAAGCTCTTAATGAGGGTGAAAGAGGAGAGTGCAAAAAATTGTCTGAAGCGCAACATCAAAAAAACTAAGATCACGGCCACTGGTTCCATCACCTCCTGGCAAATAGAAGGGGAAGATATGGAAGCAGTGACAGATTTTACTTTCTTGGGCCCCATGATCACTGCAGATAGTGACAGCAGCCAGGAAATTAAAAGACACCTGCTTTTTGGGATGAAAGTGATGACAAACCTAGACAGCATCTTAAAAAGGAGGGACATCATCTTGCCAACAAAGGTCTGCATAGTCAAAGCTATGTTTTTTTCCAGTAGTTTGTATGGAAGTAAGAGCTGGACCATAAATAAGGCTGACCACCAAAGAATTGATGCTTTTGAATTGTGGTGCTGGAGGAGACTCTTGAGAGTCCTCTGGACTGCAAAGAGATCAAACCTATCCATTTTGAAGGAAATCAACCCCGAGTGCTCACTGGAAGGAGAGATCCTGAAGCTGAGGCTCCTATCCTTTGTCATCTGATGAGAAGAGAAGTCTCCCTGGAAAAGACCCTGATGTTGGGAAAGTGTGAAGGCAAGAGGAGAAGGGGATGACAGAGGATGAGATGGTTGGACAGTGTTATCAAAGCTACCAACATGAATTTGATCCAACTCCAGGAATCAATGGAAGACAGGAGGGTCTGGTGTGCTCTGGTCCATGGGGTCACAAAGAGTCGGACACGACTTAATGACTAAACAACAACAACTGAACTCCATTGAACTTACTTCTTATTAAGTATGTCCAGGATCATACTTGTAGTAATTCTAATTTGATCTAGACTGGAGCCAAAATATTTATATTCTTAAAAAATTAAAACGTTCCATTTGCAGAAAGCAGTTTTTGTTTTTCACTTAAGTAAAACACAATCCTTGTCTGACTTCCGAAGTTGGCCACAGTTATTTGCCTCTACATACTTTTTATTTATCTTTGTTTCCCTGTTTTTTTCCCTGGACAAATTTCAAAAAGATTGGGTTGCCTTGTGGTTCACTGTCCTGAATTCAGTTTGTGCTTTGAAAAGCACAGGAGGGAGAAAGGGTATATAAGCCTTCTTCATTTAGCATTTCTTGAGTTCAGTGTGTAAGAGAATTCTGATTATATATAACTGTAACTTAGTTCAGCTTGACATTCCAAGTATCCTCTGCAGAGCTTAGCACTGGCTAGGGATTTTGCACTATCGAAAATGATATGTAGTTACTAATTTTCATTTTATGTACGATTCTATTTGCATTTGAAAGTAATTTCATGTACATACGGTAATTTTGTTGATTATACTTATGTAAATAAGGTTATTTCAATTTATTCTGCATTAAGTAGGACTTTTTCAAGTTGCTTAATTGATTTCCTTTTGTGAAATATTTACTGAACTAAATAAGATTTCTACAAAAATACTATTCTGTAAACCTACACCATCTGCTCGTATATCTTACAAATCATATCCACGTATCTAACAAGGAGATTGATTTAAAAGGAGACATTTTTTTACTTCAAACATCATCATTAATTTGTCTTATTTTCTGCTACGTAAAAAGAAGGTTACAACCAGGTCATTTAATTAATTCTGGGTAAAATTTTGCTCTTCACTAACACATTTTGATCTTATTTAGCATTTTGGCTATATATTAGAATCTCTTCTTCCAACAAAGAAGTGCAATGCAGTGGAAGGACAAAGATAACTTTGGAAAAGTTATAAATGTTTGTTTAAGAATTGCAAACATGATTTTACTATTTTAAATTATTATTTAAAATCAATTTAGTCTTTTGCAGCAAAAATAAGAGTGTTTATCAATTACAGTACTGTGAACTGCTCATATTTTCTCACCTATTAACAATACAGAAACAAAACCCATGAAGTTATACTGTCTTTGGCGATAGAAGTATTTATTTTTATCAGATTAGTTTCTAATTTAAGAGCTTATAATGGATATAATAATTCTACATTTCTTGAACAACTTTTCTAGGTAAAGATTAAATAACATAGTAAACATTGACTGACATGACGATATACAGAACTATACAAAAAGCATCAGCAAATATTTGAAAAACAGACTTAAAGAATGACATTTTTATTCATTAAATAAATTCTGCTGTTCTGTGAAATGACAGTATATTATGGTAAAGTAAATTTGGTAAAGAAAAATGACCCAGAATGTTCATAAAATAATAAAACTCAAAGCACTGTAGTAAAAGAAAATAAAAAAGCTTCATGGCATTGAACAGGAAGCCCAAATTCCAAAAAAATAATATACAATTAAAATAATAAGAAATCAGCTAAGAACATGGCATATTTAAAAATTATTCTGCTCAAGAAACTTGTTAGGAAAGAGCAACAAAATGTGTATAAACATTTTTTAATTTGTATAGTTTCCTTTCACAGTGAATAGAAGTACAAATACATAAGAGAAGAAAAAGTGGTTAATATTGTTGTGACAAAGTAGCAGTGAAATTAAACTTAATGCTAAATGTGTACTATCTCCACCACAAAAGCATCCATCCTAAAAAATGTGCGTACTGAATCTCTCTAGTGGAAATAAAAACTTCAGAAAATAAAAATTTAAAAAAATGCATATACCAAATCCATAAAACCGAAATATAATAAGTACTACTACTGCTAATGATAATAAAATAGCAAAGGAAAGGAGGCAAAAGGAAAGTGACTGAAAAGTAGCATAACGAAACTGGTAGCAAGTTTAACGAAAGTAAACAATGGGCATGACAGACTCTAAGGTAGCTGTTCTCTAAATTGGAAAAGACAAAAGAACAAAATATCTAAGCAGAAGAAAGATATAAATTGGCCTTGACATCCACTGCTTTTGGTTTGGGTGGGAAAAAAGGGGAGAAACTTGTTTTATGAGTCACCATTTAAGTGTAAAATTTAAGTGTTTCCTCATGATTGTTAGACAAGAAGCAGAAAAGAAATGATACAGATAGAAAGTGGTTAATTTCATCCTGCCTAATTAGCGACAGTGCAGTTGCATTCGTTACTTACTACAACGAATCAGAGCGGCGTTTTCTTCTCATCTTCTTTCTGGTTTGCGTTCTGGGTGGACTGCAGGCAAGGGTCCTAGAATTTTTCCTCCCCTCCCCTCTCTTCTAGGACTGTTGCGAAACCTCTTTTTGTATTTAACCTCCTTGAAAAGGCCACATTGAATTTGTTGCAGGCGGTTCCATCTGTGTACCTGGCATGGCTTGTTTCTTCACCCTGTCATTTAATTTACTGCATATGGTCAAGTAACCCTCTGGCCAACCCTCTTAGGTTACTGTTTTTCGGATGATATGTTAAATAGATATAGTTCGGCTTTTCCCTCCAGATAATTTGCAAAACAGGGAGAGCGACGTTGATTCAGTGTCACTTTAAATTACAGAAAAATTATTTTGGTTCCAATGACAGTGTCAGCAGATGTGAGCCAGACATGTATAATTGCTAGGAAAACAACTGAAACAGCACATTAATGAAATATCTAGCCCTGGAGGTCCTTGTGAAAGGACCCATCCTGTCAACTTGCTAAGCAGGAAACTGGAAAAAAAACCCCAACATCTTAACTTTTCAACAACCATCAAACGTTATGCATAGAAATAAGAGAATTCTTTACAACATTGACAAAGACCCATTTTTGCCGAGCCCTTTCCAGACTGCTTGTCTGATCTTCTTTGGATTCTTCAAGACAAGTCTTTAAATGCATGCTCATCATCTTCTCTTGTTGACAAATGGGGGCTGGATGGGATCTAGATACTGTCACCTTCATTCTTTGTCAGTCCTGGGGTCCCTTCAAGATTTTCCTTAATGGGGAAAAATCCAACTTCCCATCCATTACTGTGTCAACCCAGACACTGCCACTAAGCTGGCTGTGTCATCATACTATCTTCTGTTTCTGACTGGATGAGTATTTGAAGGAATGTTTATGATATAAGTGGAGGGACTTGCAAAGCAAGGCTTGAGTGCCTCAGTGTTCCCAACTTGACCTGTGCCCTTTTCTTTTCAGTGTTCACTTCAACAAGTCCACTTTGCGGGTCATCATCTCTCAAAAGACCTCCTTGTATATGAGAAATAACAGATACCAGAAGTTCATAGAATGTCTGTTACAGCAAATGCTTTCTGATGATATATAACCATTGATATTTGGGACACTTTGGGGGAACACAACATTCAACAGTAGCTTTATAGAAGCCACCAGAACATGGATTCTTTTCAATGCATTGAAAAGGAATTGTCCACCATACAGCTACACTGCATTAGAATGCTGGTCTAAATCTGAGGTAATATGATTGGAGTACAAATGTGTTGTCTCATATAACTGCCAGTCATGGAACAAAGTGGCCTCCTGTCTTTATGGTGAAGAGCTGCACCACATAGCAAAGTGCTGCTAATATACCTCCCCAAAGTGCTTAAAGTACTCTCTGGGTGGTTTACAATATAATTATTGTTCACCCCAGTGAGGTGGGTACTAAATTTAATGTCCTTGGAAAGATAGAAGGCTGAGTCAACCTTGAGCTAGCTACCTGAGTCTGTTGGGATCAAACTCAGGTTGTCAACAGAGTCTTGACTGAAGTACTGCAGTTCAAGCATTGCACCACAAGGCTCTTGTGCATAGTGCATGGTGATGCAAGTGTCTCTCCGAGGAAATGACAATAACGGCAAACCATCAGTGCTTGCCTGCAGTATGTGTATTGGTTTCTTGAGACTTTTATGAAAGTAAATGCTCAGCAAGTAATTGGGTGACCTGTGCTGTGAGAATTCCCTCCCCTCTTAAACAAACTGTGCAATGCTGATTTTCCTCACAAGTGGGAATGCCAGAGCAGTGTTTGCCATTTGTTTTGGGTACATTTTTTTAAAATTTTTCTAGTGGCCATCCTCTGTTTTGGTTCTGGGAAGAATTAAAGACCAGAAATAGGATGGAAATTATTGAAACAATGAAAGGAATTATACAAAATGTATTGTGTGCAACTGCAAAATATACTTCTTCCCATCCACTTTTTGGATGCAAAGCCTGTGTGGATGGATGACGGACAGTAACACCGGAATCTCTGTGTTATTACTAACCTTTACTGTCAGGATAAGGGGGGAGAAGGGAGAAGGGGAAATCTAAACAGATGAGGTGAGCAGTAAATGAGGCAACAAAGGACATCTAGATCCACCCACCCATCTGGATGGTGTAGAATTGCTATTCAAAAACAGGATAACTGATTTAGAAATGATTGCATGGAAAGTCCATGTAAACCCTGCTTGGGATTAGGACTAGGAATTAAAACGTGGCACAGCAACTTTACTGTTGGAATTGGAGCAGGGGTATCATTTGCATTCTCCACGGGTACATTTCAGATGGGTGCTTTTTAATAGGTTTATAGTGACTCCAGGCATCCAATAATTTTAGTGCTGAGCCCAAAATGCTGTTCTTCTGTGGCCCTGTCCTTAGGCAGCAAAAGTGGAGCAGTATTCTGGGGACAAGGGACCAAAGAAAGTCTAGAGGTCTTGCAAGAGAAAGAGCTCACTAGAACAAACAGTGCCCCCCTCCTTTGTCCTTCATAGAAATATAGAACTATAGCTGAAAAGGATGTGCTGTTCACTAGTCAGCCTCTTCTCCCACACAGCCTCGGTTGGAAATATATTGTGTCTTGATCTGGTACCAATCCACAGGAAGAAGATAATGCCTCTCCTCTCTGTACAGTGGAACCTCTACTTAAGAACATCCCTACTTACTGTAGGAACTCTACCCCCTAGGGGTAGAGTATGGATTAACCAGCTTTTCTGTGGGAACTAATGCTTCAACATGCAAATGCACCTCTACATAAGAACAGAAACAGCCGGAATGGGTTAATTGGTTTTCAGTGCATTCCTATGGGAAATTTTGCTTCAATTTATGAATATTTCAACTTAAGAACACCATTCCAATACAGATTATGTTCGTAAGTAGAGGTCCCACTATAACTATTTCTACGTATTGCCCCAAATGACTGTATTATCTCTCTGCCCTTCTCCCAACATCTGATTAAAAAGTGGTTCTTCAATGGAATGATTGACCTAGATCTAATAATTTTAAAACTCACTGTGGATTTAGCTGGGTGTAGCTGAATGACATCCAAGTATACTAGGCTGGCTTAAGGAGGAGGAGGCGGCAGGCGGTTGTCAGGCTGTTTGCCACCAGTATACTCACCTAGCAGTCCAGCAACACGGCATGATCCACCCAGGGAGAAAAATATCAGCATCCCCACATTAGAGTACCTTGCCTTTCTTCTTTCATAGAGAAGATCTTGACTGACAAGGTGAAGAAGACTTTGCCCTAACTATCTCCATGCCTTGCTGTTCTAATCATACATTTATGCAGTTATAAAACTTGGAGTCTTTCCTTTAGTTCTAGCCTGTCACTTCCAGATAAATGCTCTTATTTATACATAGAAGTTTCTCCCTGGCTTTACCAGTGCATGAATTATTCAAGAAAAAATGATATCAAACCTAAATAAAATGCAACAAAGGCAACTGTAAAGCAAGTCTAACCAGCCCGTAAGCAAGTCTGATTCCTCCCAAAATGGCTTCCACAGTAGATTGAAGTGAACAGAAGGCTAGTGAGGAAATAGGTAAATAAATATCTTTTTGCTTCATCTGCTTTATGATAGGATCTCATAATGTAGTTGCACAGTTCACTTTAGTGATCAAATGAAATAAAGCACAAAATCCAAAGACAGTACAGCAAAATAAAGCAAAGAAATGGGTGACATCAGGATGGCGTGATATGGAAGTGTGATTTTGCAAGGATGAGAAACAATTGGAGCTCCTTCTGGCGGCCTTCCCCCTGCCCGCTCTGCCCTCAGCAGCATTTGCTATGTTTCCATGGTCTCAACAACTTGCTACCCTTCTACAGAAAAGTGCAATTTTTCTGTCAGAAAACATAGCTGAGGCTCCTGTGAAGACCAACATCTACATGTACAAAGCTGCCCCTTTCATGAAGTTGAGTGAGGGGGCTGTCACAGGCAACAGATTCTTGGGTTGGCTTTGAAAGCACCCAGATTAAATAAACAAACCAGACCTAGGTTGAAGGGAAGAGCAACAAGCCAGTTACCCCCTGCCTGCATTGCATGGAAATGGGCTGATTAAACTCTTGTCAGTAGTCCAAAATAGGTGGGTTTGTTTCCCAAATATTAAAATGCAATGGAGTCCTTTTTGATTATGTCAAAATGGCGCCAGGTTCATACCCTTTCAGCATAAGATAATGCTGTGCCAGTGCTGGTTGTCAAAAATGGTTAGACTAATGATTTATAACAGTTAATGAAGATAAAAGGGGTCCGGGGGAGGGAGCTCAGAACTACTGATGTGTGTATTGGATATTCTTGAAGCAGCATGGAATCTTCCTTTTGCTTTTACAGTGCATGTTTTATCCCCAGGGAACCAGGGAATATCAAGAAAACCAAACCTTGATTTATAGCTGTGGAAGTTCTTCCGGCTGGAAAAATACAGAAGTCAGGAACAGATTTATTTTTACTGCACAGCAGTGTGTAGCTGAATGGGCTAACTCTACATCTAAATATGTTTACTTCCTCAAACACCAACAGTTTATACCCAACTAAAATCCATACACTTAAAAGCCAATCCTGTGCCATATTGGGTGAAGTTCTGTGGAATGCTTCGGTGTGCTGGATTTTTGCAGAACTCTAGGCTTATACAGGCAGTAAGACTACTAGAGAGCAAGATTAATGGTTATAGATTCCCAGTTCCAGCTGTTAGGACTATGAGGTATATTAAACAGCTGGCAGTCTTGAAAACTCCATTTATGAGTGACAGATTTTTTTTATGGGAAGCTCAGAAGACCATTGATTGCCATTACATCGAGGCTACTGTTATTTTAATGTTGCCTTGGCAGTGCAAACCTTATCGGCTTGTATGATTCCACATGACGGACACAGAAATGTATGATTTGTGTTGACGGTATGGAGGAGAGGGGCAATGAAGAACTGCTGAATAGCTTAGTGGCTTAGGCATCTGGCTGGGAGGTCAGTTCCTCTCCATGCCTTCTTGACAGGGGGCAGACTTGATGATGCATAGAATCCTTTTCAACTTTGCAGTTCTAGGATTAATAATAATAATAATAATAATAATAATAATAATAATAATAATAATAATAATAATAATAATAATAATAATAATAATAATAATAATAATAATAATAATAATAATAATAATAATAATAATAATAATAATAATTTATTAAATCAAATCTCTGTTCCTTCCTGTTAGGGTAAAATGGGAGCATGGCTGATATTCATCATTATAAATTGTGTGCTGTACCATGTTTCCTCCATATGAAGAAGAAAGCAGCTTGCAGGCCTGTCTCAGTAAAGAATTTAATGGTCAATTCAATATTGTATTTTATTTCTACATTTTGTGTTCATTATGGTTTAGTATTCTGCTGGAAAACCCCACATGTAAGTAAGTAAACATTGTATTGATAGTCTATGAGCAACTTATAGTTTGTCTATGGAAACAGTATATTCAAAATATGGAAACAGCAAATCGAAAACATTTGTGGTATTGCTTTACTTTAAGCAAAATAAACAAAAATGAGAAATTGAGTCTTTTTTTGGTCAGCATTGGATTCCTGGAAAGATGAATAGGGCCCAGGCCTGAAGTCTGTGATTTTCATAATGTAACACTTACTGATTTCTTCCTTTAAAAACTGGCAATTAAATGTGCCTTTCTCAATGGCCTAGCAAAGGGCTGATGGGCAGGCCAATGGGCTCAGTCTTCAATGATTTTATGGGACATGACTATCCCAGCATATGAAGAGTGTCACAGATGACAAGTGAAGGAGTCCACTATGAATTCAACAGAAAGACACCCAAACTATTGATGTGCTCATGGTATATGTAAAGTAGGATGGGGCAGTTAGAAATTTCTGGTCAGCCGCTGCATACAGCCCCATCTTCAGTCACCCTGACTTAGTCTTGTCAATGGATTATGGTGGGCACTGGGAGGAGAAACAGAGAGAGAGAGGCCAACTTGCTGTGCAACTCTTCCTGACTTTAAACAAATTCACGTGTAGTCATCTCTATCGCCTCACCTCACTATCTTACCATCCTACTACTAACTGCTATTTGAAAAAGGCCTGTGGTGATGGTGAGTGGCAAAACAGCCAGTGCAAATAGGCTGCAAATCATCATTGCTGATCTGTACTCAGGTTGAAGGGGCTGGAAAAATGTTGTCTGCTTCAGCAGATTCTGGCCATGAGCCATATGTTGATAGGGATCCCACACTTCGTGGTAGGAACTCACAGAATAAAAGCCTCTCCCTCTTATGATAAGACCATGTTGGAGTCGCTGCCGAGCCGAAGCTTTGGGTAGCACAACTCACTCTTTGCCCCACCACGGATGGCGCGAGATCTTGAGGTCTCATGAGAGTTGCTCGAGGGGGGACGCCAGGCTATATAAGGGGCGTTTCCCCCTCCAACCATCCTGTTCTTTTTCTGGCACCCACATGTCCACCCTATTCTAGTGTGAGTTTTTCTGGTTGCCTTTGGGGCAGGATAGGAATTTTTGACCTTCACCCTGATTGGCTGTTGGATGGGGGGATTTTTTGCCTATCCCACACTAGTACGGGTCGTTGGCAATTTTATGGTGAAAATATGGACACACTGGTGGGTAGTGCGGAAAAAACAGGTACAGTGGTGCCTCGCTTGATGAGGATAATCCGTTCCGGCAAAATTGCTGTAGAACAAAATCATCGTCAAGCAAAAGTAAAAAATCCATTGAAATGCATTGAAAACCGGTTCAATGCGTTCCAATGGGCAAAATACCTCAGCGTCCAGCGAAGATCCTCCATAGGGCGGCTATTTTCCAGTGCCTGTATAGTGAGGAATCCATCCTAAAACACAGCGGGGAGCCATTTTGAAGACCCGACAATCAGCTGTTTTGATCGTCGTTAAGCGAAAAATTGGTTCCCAAAGCAGGGAATCGATCATCATCAAGCGGTTTTTTCCTATCTAAACATTGTTTTGCGATCGCTATAGTGATCGCAGAATACTCATCGTTAAGCAATTTCCTCATCTAATGAGGTAATCATCAAGCGGGGCACCACTGTATTTCTCAGTGAGTCCCACTGTAAGATCAGATAAGCTAACAGCGCATTGGACCTCCCAGGGCTGCTGATTGTGAAATTACAGTGCTTGGGGGGAAAGATGCGCTGGGCCACCACTGAACCAACAGTCATCAAGTAAAGATGGCTCAAAGTCTGGGGGTGTTTATTAGTGGCCAGCCGGATTCCTGCTGTCTTTAAGACAGAGAAAACCTGCGGCCAGGGACTCACCCATATGATGATTGATTGACTTTTTTCCACACTACAGTTGCCTCCCCTTTTCCAAATGATTGGCAAATTTTTTTGAAGTACAATCAATAAAGTGTGGCCCATTTTTTAAATCCATATCATTTGTCTCGCATCTTTATTCCAGGGTTGGGGGGCAATGGAATGTTTGCTCCCTTTTAGATAACACTAAGAGGAACAGGCCTGAGAAAACAGCACTTGTGGCCTGAGAACTTGGAAACTGTAATGCTGACATCATAACCTGTAGTGAAACATGTCTCCCAGAAGAAGAACAGGTACAATTAGCTACAATTTCTTCTGGAGTGGTTGGCCTAACAAGGCTTGTTGTGAAACAGGAGCTCTCTTTGCTGTTCGGAACCAGATTGTCAGCAAGCTTAGCCATTTCCCAAAAGGCACCAACATAAGAGGACTAATGCCTCTTAGACTCCCACTTTTTGGAAAGGCATATGCTATGCTTATCAGTCCAGCCATGGCCAACAGTGATGACATAAAGAAAAATTTTATGATGATCTTTGTTCCACCCTTGATAGCATGCCAAAATCAGAGAAGCTGATCATCCTTGGCAATAATAATGCCTGTGTTGGCTCAGATTATCAAATGTGGGACGGAATCATTGGAAAGCATGGCATTAAAAATCGTAATAGCAATGGTCTGCTTTTCTTCGGGATTTGCTGGGAATACAATCTGCTCATCACAAACACATTATTTTGACATTGAAACTGAAACAAAGCAACCCAGATGCATGCACGGTCCCAACATTGCTACCTGTTAGACTATGTCATTGTTGGACCTAGAGACAGGTAAGATGTACACATCAATAAAGCAATGTGTGGAGCAGAAGGTTGGATGGACCATCAGCTATTCATCTCCAAAATAAACATACAACTAAAACTGCCACAACACCCACAAGGAACACAATAATTAAAGAAGCTAAATGTCTCCAAGCTTAGTCACAAGGGATCCAGCTTGATGCTGGAGACAGTACTAAATGCAAATACAGAACAAACTCCATCCAGAAGCATTGATGATCAATGGAAAACGCTCAGCGATACTATAGGGTCTCTTGAGTGATGTGTTAATTTATCCATAGGAACTAAAACATGTTCACTGTTTTGTGTTGCTTGTTTTTTTTGCCTTTCCTTCTAGGATGCTGTAACCTGTATAAGGACTGTTATTAGAAGAAAGGTGACTAAACTCCCAGAGTGCAATCGTTCATTATGATCCATGTTAAGTGAAAGTAATTCTAATTCAGGAGTCGGTTCCTTTCAAGAACCTACTCCGATAAGCAATCTATATCATGACTGCTGAAAAACCTCTCAGGCTGCTTCCATTTGGCTTTCTGACAAGAGAAATGGAAGTGAACCTGTTTGTTTATATAATTTTTCCCTGGTTCATAACTGGTACTGCATTCCTCTGTTCTATTGCTCTCATTATATTTGTTAACTAATTATATAATCTCTCTGTGATTCTACAATATAGTATGTGTTAACCATGTTGAGATATACTTAGTGGTATATACGCAGTGTAGAGAAAAATAAAATCAACAAAATTGAGAGGAAATCAGACACAGAAGCCCTCAGTGTATGAGCGGAAGGTGGCATCGGGGCACTGAGAGACAGCTATTCAGAAGCAATGATAAGAATATTAATTAATAACTAATTGCATCCTGCTCATAGGAAGCAATGAAATTGGCTCAGCACATTGGTTGGAAATCTATATTAGTGATCATGGTATTTACTTGTAAGTAAGCATTAGGGCTTTTCATGGCATGTTGTGAGGAGGAGGCAAAGCTTTATATGATATTGATTGGTACCACAGAACCCCTATTTTATTTCTGGATTGAGCTATTTATGGTAAAACTGCTACCACAAGTAGCTCATAGCATCACTCTGGCATCAACAACTATGACAGACTCATTCTGCAATCAATCAATCAATCAATCAATCAATCAATCAATCAATCAATCAATCAATCAATCAATCAATCTTAGCTTCAAACATGCCAGTAGCATATCCTACTATAAATGCTGTTGAGTTCATAACCCCCCACCCCAAATAGAGATATATAAAACCTACAGGACTGTGTATTCCAAAGCAAATGGATGATGTTATACTGTATTGTGTTCTCTCGGTTCAGACGACAAGGTGCTAAGGTAGCCAGTCTGTAAATCCAGCAGTGTTCTTATCTTTTTTTTCCTCCCCCCCCCCTAAATTTTTATTAACATCCATAGTATGACACTATGGGGAGGTATATAGGTTGAAGCAACAATAACAACAACCAGGACTCCCACATGTTCAAAATGAGTGTAAAGGTAGGATCCAATTTTCTTCACACAACGGTCCTTCTGGTTGAACGTCTTGTACAAAAAAATGTGAAATCAATTGTGCTACTGCTTGCACAGCTGCTTTCACACTTGTGTAATCCAGTGCTAGTATTATGTTGGATTTCTATATAACGCTCCAGTGCCACCTTCCATATATTTGCTCAGAAGTTAGTGCAACATGACTTACTACTAGGCAAGTATGTAAAGGATAAACTTCATATTTCAAAGGGTGGCATTCACTAGCTTCTAGGAAAGTAACCCAGTGGGCACTTGACATTATGGACCTTCCTCTCTCTCAACAAAGAGAAAGATCTTCCCTAGATGCCTGTGCACTTTTTAATCTCTGTGGCTGTCCTATTAATTGGACCAATAATGAGTCCTTTGGGGGTATTGAGGTTTTGTAGGATCCTATGCCACATTTTTGCCCTGACATTTTCCTAGAAAAGCCTGAAATTTGGATTAACCTATGAGTTGGTAGAGCAAGTTCCTTTCCACTGGAGAACAGAAAGTCCTTTTTTTACCTCCTGTCCTTTCCAACAGGAGCTGGCAGGGCTTTTGGAAGCAGGCCACTCATCTGCCACCATAAACTGTTGTAAGGCTGTAGTCATATTTATCTGAGAGTAAAAGTCCAACTAAATGTTAAGGGGAATGTACACTCTTAACAATTTATCTATTCTCCCTCAAGGAGATTTATATTTGCAATCTATGCCTGGATCAACAGACTTGCAAATTAGGATTGTGCTTACCTTCCAATGACCAAGTACAAAACAAAGCAAGTTAAATGCTGGCTATATAGGTGAGGAAAATTGTGAGCCATGAAAATGATTTTTATCTACTTGACACTCTATTTTCCTCTACTATTGGTAGAGTATCAGGTTCTACTACTGGTCACAATATCATCTAGTGTGAAATGTAACCAAACTCATCAGGTCTTCTGAGTGGATGTCCATAGGGTTCTGTTTAAACATAACAAATGTTACATACTATTTGAACATAATTTTGTAAGTTCATTGACCTGGCTGGGTGAGTTGGAGCACTGTACCTCCCAGGACAACAACCAGTCTGTCCAGGTTTGGCCAAGTTATGCAGTTCTAGAGTGGCCCCAGAAGTGAATGGTAAACTACTTCTGAGTACTCTTTATCTAGAAAACCTTAGCAAGGCTTGCCACAATTTGGAATCGAATTGACCCATGTTGTGATTTCTCCCTGTTACACTTCACTTTTCTTTTTATATATACGGTATAAATGGGAAAAAATTAGGGTGGATATGAACAATTTTATGAAGATTTACAACACCTTCTAGAACTGACACCAAAGAAAGATGTTCTTCTCATTCTAGGGGACTGGAATGCCAAAGTAGGGAATCAAGACATAAAAGGAACAACAGGGAAGTTTGGCCTTGGAGTTCAAAATGAAGCAGGGCAAAGGCTAATACAGTTTTGTCAAGAGAACAAGCTGGTCATCACAAACACTCTTTTCCAACAACACAAGAGGTGACTCTAAACATGGAAATCACCAGATGGGCAATATCGAAATCAGATTGATTATATTCTCTGCAGTCAAAGATGGAAAAGCTCTATACAGTCAGCAAAAACAAGACCTGGAGCTGATTGTGGCTCTGATCATCAGCTTCTCATAGCAAAATTCAAGCTTAAACTGAAGAGAGTAGGAAAAGCCACTGGGCTACTCAGGTATAATCTAAATCAAATCCCTTATGAATACACAGTGGAAGTGAAGAACAGATTTAAGGAACTCGATTTGGTGGACAGAGTGCCTGAAGAACTTTGGATAGAAGCTTGTAACATTGTACAGGAGGCAGCAATGAAAACTATCCCAAAGACAAGGAAATGCAAGAAAGCAAAGTGGCTGTCCAAGGAACCATTACAAATAGCAGAGAGGAGAAGGGAAACAAAATGCAGGGGAGATAGGGAAAGTTACAGAAAATTGAATGCAGACTTCCAAAGAATAGCAAGGAGAGACAAGAGAGCTTCTTAAATGAACAATGCAAAGAAATAGAGGAAAATAACAGAAAAGGAAAGACCAGAGATCTGTTCAGGAAAATTGGAGATATCAGAGGAACCTTTGGTGCAAGGATGGACATGATAAAGGACAAAAATAGAAGGGACCTCACAGAAGCAGAAGACATCAAGAAGAGGTGGCAAGAATACACAGAGGAATTATATCAGAAAGATTTGGATATCCCGGACAACCCAGACAATGTAGTTGCTGACCTAGAGCCAGACATCCTGGAGAGTGAAGTCAAGTGGGCCTTAGAAAGCCTGGCTAACAACAAGGCCAGTAGAGGTGATGGCATTCCAGGTGAACTATTTAAAATCTTAAAAGATGATGCTGTTAAGGTGCTACATTCAATATGCCAGCAAGTTTGGAAAACTCAACAGTGGCCAGAAGACTGGAAAAGATCAGTCTACA
The DNA here is from genome assembly GCF_051106095.1 of Pogona vitticeps. Taxonomy (NCBI): domain Eukaryota; kingdom Metazoa; phylum Chordata; class Lepidosauria; order Squamata; family Agamidae; genus Pogona; species Pogona vitticeps. The sequence goes on from NC_135786.1 coordinate 32,769,239, forward strand.
TCCCAATACCAAAGAAGGGAAGTGCCAAAGAATGCTCCAACTACCGCATAATTGCACTCATTTCACACGCTAGCAAGGTTATGCTCAAAATCCTACAAGGTAGGTTTCAGCAATATGTGGACCGAGAACTCCCAGAAGTACATGTGGGATTCCGAAGGGGCAGAGGAACTAGAGACCAAATTGCTAACATGCGCTGGGTTATGGAGAATGCCAGAGAGTTCCAGAAAAACATCTACTTCTGCATCATAGACTATGCAAAAGCCTTTGACTCTGTGGACCACATCAAACTATGGCAAGTCCTGAAAGAAATGGGTGTGCCTGACCACCTTATCCATCTCCTGAGAAACCTATATGCGGGACAGGAAGCAACAGTTAGAACTGGATATGGAACAACTGATTGGTTCAAAATTGGGAAAGGAGTACGACAAGACTGTATATTGTCCCCTGGCTTATTTAATTTATATGCAGAATACATCATGTGGAAGGCTGGACTGGAGGAATCCCAAACCGGAATTAAGATTGCCGGAAGAAATATCAACAACCTCCGATATGCAGATGATACCACTCTGATGGCAGAAAGTGAGGAGGAACTAAAGTACCTTGTAATGAGGGTGAAAGAGGAGAGTGCAAAAAACGGCCTTAAACTCAACATCAAAAAAACTCAGATCATGGCCACTGGCCCCATCACCTCCTGGGAAATAGAAGGGGAAGATATGGAGGCAGTGACAGATTTTACCTTCTTGGGCTCCATAATCACTGGAGATGGAGACAGCAGCCACAAAATAAAAAAATGCCTGCTTCTTGGGAGGAAAGCTATGACAAACCTTGACAGCATCTTAAAAAGCAGAGATATCACCTTGCCAACAAAAGTCCGAATAGTCAAAGCTATGGTTTTTCCTGTAGTGATGTATGGAAGTGAAAGCTGACTGCCGAAGAATTGATGCCTTTGAATTGTGGTGCTGGAGGAGGCTCTTGAGAGTCCCCTGGACTGCAAGAAGAACAAAGCTATAAATTCTAAAGGAAATCAACCCTGAGTGCTCACTGGAAGGACAGATCCTGAAGCTGAGGCTCCAATACTTTGGCCATCTCATGAGGATTCCCTGGAAAAGACCTTAATGTTGGGAAAGTGTGAAGGCAAGAGGAGAAGGGGACGACAGAGGATGAGATGGTTGGACAGTGTCACCGAAGCAACCAACATGAATCTGACCCAACTCCGGGAGGCAGTGGAAGATAGGAGGGCCTGCCGTGCTCTGGTCCATTTGGTCACGAAGAGTCGGACGCGACTAAACGACTAAACGAACGAATGAACAAAATCTATTCATAACTATTACAACCTATTGATGCTCTTTTACAGAGTCATATTTCAAATCTATCTGCCACTGCATCATAATTTTATCATAGTATCTTTGAATGTTAAAGTATTGTTGCTTTAACACTTCCCATATGTTTTTGCAAATCTCTTCAAAAATCTCACTACTCACATTCACACACACTTCAGAACACTGGCGGGGGGGGCATACGTAGAAAGGGACATTGTGGAAGAGTTCTGGAACGTCTTCCTAGATCAGCATGGAGTATCCTTTCTGCTTGTGTAAAAAACAAATGAATCTTGAAAATTGCAGGTTTTATGTCTTTCATCTCTCAAGACTGAAAGGTGGAAAAAAGACGAGCTTTGTTATTTTAGCATAGAATACTGTTCTGAGTCACTTGAAGTCCAGGAAGGACTTCAAAGAAATAAAATAATCAATGTGGATTATTTACTACCCTGGGCTCTCATGAGGAAGCGTGACATATAAATATAAACAATAATTATTTAAGTTGTGTTCCTGCCTGGATACCTTAAACAGCAGCTGCAGCTCATCATGTATTAGGAATTGTTTACATTTATATATGCCTCACAATAAGCTCTGTTCTAAATGGAATCAATTTAGAAATCACGTGGTATTTGGGCCAAAATGTGTGTCCTCTTGGGAAAACTTGTAATCGGTTTTAAAGCTCTGTTGTATCTCAGCTGAGGGGGCTACAACCGCTTTTAAAGTTTTAATTGAGGATTGCTCATCCTGCCCTCATGCTGACCACTCACCTCTACTGCTGTGGTAAGGTGAGGGAGGAAGGGAGAGAGAAGGCAAAGCTGCTTGTCCCTTTAGAAAGCTGCTTCTAATCTTTTTAAGAATGCATCTGCTGTTCCCATTTGTACCCACAGAATACACCAGAGAAATGAAGGGTGCCAGGGTTTTCAGTGGTGCAAAAACACTCATCCAAGCATGGATCCTCTTGGATTCACATGATTTAACATGAGGTCATCCCCAAACCACTGTCCAATTTATGGGGAGAGATGGTGCTGAGATTGCTTTGGAGATGATCCTACAAAAAAAATCATGTGGATCCATAAGGATCTTTGCCTCTGATCCATTTTTTGCCCAAGGAGAGGGCTTCACTCCCCCAACCCTGCACTGGACTAACCATGTCCTCCCATTCCTCTCAGACGCCTCACAAATGGCCCTCTCCCTTTCTCCCCCCACTTCCCACAGCTCTTGTTCCTGTTGCCACCTCTCACACCACCTCTGCTGGTTATCTAAAGATGCAGTGACAGAGGTGTTTAGATACGCAGAAATGATTGAAATAAATCAAGGGTTCATATACATGCAAAAATAAATAACCCTCTGGTGGAACAGTAATCATGTTTCTGCTTACGTCATGGAAACACCTTATTTTAAATCTTTTTTTTATAAATCAGAATGCAATTCTTATCAGTGGGATTATGCCCTTAAGTGAGAAAATCTAAACCTGTTGGAACAGTAAAAGGTGCAGGAATCCCGCCTTCATGTCTAGTCATGCCTCACAATCCATGCCATGATTATATAAAAATGATGTGAATGAAATATGCAAACTGGAAACTATTAACTCCTGTTGGATGTAGATTAACAGTACAAAAATAGCTTGTTATTGGCTTTCAAATAAAAAACACCAGCAAACCACGTATGCATAAATAAGTATTTGGGTAACCACACAAGAGGATAGTTAGGGAATATTGCTATATGAGGTTTCCACATAGGTTTAAATATTTAAATAACAATATAAATATAAAAAGATGTTTTTAAATAAAGATGTCATTGTTTTGCAGCATACTTTCTGTCCTTCAGCTTCCTTTTCTGCCATTGGTGGGAAGAGAAAAACTTGGAACATGATACGGTCACAACATACATTTTCACTTTATTATGGGACAAATTTCAGATGAGACATCATTCATGCAGTCAGTAGTTGCATTAATGGCTTTTTAAAAAAGTAAATAATAGGCACTGAGGTTGTTGGGTGTCCAGACTGGGATCCCGGCATGCAGTAGGATAGGTCAGTCACAGCTTTTAACCCTTTGCTCTTGCCGACATGCTGATTAGGACTTGGCATCTGCTATTTGCATTATAAAAATGGTTCTATTGGTGGGATCAAGAGGCTTACTTCCAAGGAAGTTTCTACCACCCACAGTTTCTCATTGTGCAGCAAAATCTGATTTGGAAAGGAACTCACCTAGAAACTTGTTCTTGTAGGTATTGAACATACTGGAAGTTGTCTCCTATAGAGTCAAACCACTGCTCCATCTAACTGTCTACTTTAATTGTCCCTTCTCTTGGTATAATTCTTTTCTATTGCCTTCTTTGCTATCACTGTGTAACTAGAGATGTAGAAGAATAAACCTGGGTCCTTTTCTTCATATAAAGCATATGTTTTTCCACAGAGTTACAGCCTTCCTCTTTTTGGTATCCTCTCCTGAAATATGCAGATTGAACACAGATGCCTTCCCTTTCATCCACCCACTCAATATATTATCTTTACAGCCATATCTACATCAGAGGTCTCAACTCGTTTACTTGTTATTCTCTCTCCCAAGGGGAACCCAGTGAGTACTGTGATGGGTTAGGGAATATCTCAAAGAATTTTCAGCAGCTTGCCAAGTAACATTTCTCAGAACTCTTTGACAGAAGCCATGACAGCTAGTATAAAATCAAAAAAAGTTTCTTGTGCAGATATCTTCATTTTCTGTCTTTTTTCTTTGGTTCAGGAAAGTTTTGTAATAGTTGTTGCTCGTGTTTTGATATGTATGATAAATTCAAAAATTAAGTATGAAGGGGTTTTTTTTTGCTAAAAACTTGTTTGCAAATGGATTGTGACCCTTTTATATGGTTTGGTTTTGAAATGTAGTTCTACATACAGTACATCAATAGCTGGGGGCAAAGTATATTAACTGTAATAAACATTGGAGCTGGTATTTCTGTGGGTGAAGAGAGGGGTGAAGAGAGGGGAATTCAGACCTTTTCCCTCTGTAGTCTTTATTTAAGACTGCTGTTTTCATTGAATATCAATGCTAGGAAGAACCAGAAATTGCAGAACGTTTTTCTTCAACATTTTGGAACAAATTTTGAAACAATTTCCCCCGTTTTGTGAAGCAGAATTCCAGAAATACTTCCCAGCTGCTATTAAAATCTGTTTTATTTAAAATAAAACGTACAGAGAATTCATGCATACGTTTTTTTTTAAAAAGCACAGAGATTCTAGTATTCTTACCTTTGGGAATATACTTAAATGCATCCATGGTCAGACTTTGTCTGTACAGATTTAACTGAGGAAGTGCCCGCCTTCTTCAGGAACAATAAACCGAGGATTTTGAGCAATCTGGGTTATGAATGAAACGTGCTCTGGTGTGTGCAGCCAAATTACTCCTAGTTGGGTCATGCCACTGGTGGAAGGGTGTGGAACCTGTAGCTTACAGGCATTTTTGCAACCCCCAGCCCTCATGGGCCCTCAGACCTCCCATACAATCATCATCATCATCATCATCATCATCATCATCATCATCATCATCATATGCCTGTAGGTAGCATGGGAGATAAATCTATGCTAACCTCTTTAGTCATGTCTCTCCCTCTTTAGCTCTTATCTCTTGCAGCATGGCTCTCAGGTAGCCTGCAAATCTGAAAAATGGCCTTCAGCCATATCAGATTACACCTTCCTACACTAGTGTGACAGGTTCAACAAGCAGAATGGTCAGCTCACCATATTGTCTGAATCTGAGCTTCTGGCTTGTGGGAAACAAAAGCATTGGAACTTGCAAAGGCTATGATATTCCCATTACAGTTTACAGTGGTGCCCCGCTTGACGATTACATCGTTAGATGAGGAAATCGCTTTACAATGAAGTTTTTGTGATCGCTTTTGAGATTGCAAAACAATGTTTTAATAGGGAAAAACCAATTTACGACAATTGGTTCCCTGCTCCGAGAACTGATTTTTCGCTTACCAATGATTTTTACAGCTGATCATCGGGTCTTCAAAATGGCCACCTGCTGTGGAAAGTGGTTCCCTGCTGTGTTTTAGGATGGATTCCTCGCATTACAGGCACCGGACAATGGCCGCCCTATGGAGAATCTTCACTGGACGCTGAGGTATTTCACCCATCAGAATGCATTGAACTGGTTTTCAATGCATTTCAATGGGATTTTTACTTTCCCTTGACAATGATTTCGTTCTATAGCGATTTTGCTGGAACGGATTATCCTCATCAAGCGAGGCACCACTGTACATGGTTGTGCTAATGAAAGGAGAGTGGTAATGGGCAGGGTAAGGGTAAAATCCCAGAGAGTGAGGGGGTACTTTTACATCTACTTACACAATTCTAAAGGAATAAAAAGTTAACCGAAAAGAACATCTTAACAGGTTTTACCAGAATTACTATAGTTATTAATCCCTCCATTCTGTAATTGGACCTTTTCATTCTTCTTTTATCTATACTTTCCAGTCCATATTTAGAATCCAGCTTTAAAGTCATTCTCAAATGTTTGAGTCCTTTTTAAGATGACTGTGATTCTGCTTTCTTCCAATGTTTCCAATATTATAGTTACAATAATTGTGTATAATACCAAATATCTTATTTCTTTATCTAAAATCTCAGACATAGTACTCAATTAACATAATTCCAATTTCAGCATTTCATATATTAATCTCCAATAATTTTCTGCTTCCCTACCTATCCACCCAATATAGTTGAAAGTACCCTCCTGTATTTTACATTTCCAACACTTATTGAAAAAAATCATTAGGCGGTTCTTGATTTTTATACTATAAGTCTTGAAGATGGGTAGTGTCCAATTTTAATTTCTGTATTTATTCATAAATTCTTCTACATCTTTGGGTCGAGTTTAGACTGTTTACGTTAGCTAAAAGCATTCTGAGTTGTTTCTTTTTCATTTTATTCATTTTTATTTTTAAAGTTTTCTTTCCTCTTCTTAGATCCTCTTGTTTCCATGGTGGGATTTCCTTTGGCACTTCCCACTTGATTTTCTAGCTCAAATTCTGTGGTTAATGATTTATATAATTTCTCATCTTCCTGTTTCTAATCTTTACCTCTTCTTTCTTGCCTAGCCATTTCCCCCTTTTTTTCATAAAGTCTTCTGCCTTCACTGTTGAATAAATAAAATATCTCTGTGACTGGAATTGGAATGAGAAACCTTCAGGTATTAATCACTTATATATAATTGAGTTTGTTTTCAGGAAATGTGTCAACTCTGAGTATTGTCTCCTTTTCTGTCATACTTGCCACAAAATATGTTTCAAAATCTTAATTTCTCCGGGGAGTTTATTATTCCTGGTAAATGCTGTGTTAATTCTTTGTGCTGTATCTATATTTTGTTGTACTTCTTCTGGTCACATCTCCATAAATGGGGCAAAAAATTACTGTAGTTACCGATTGCACTGTGTCTTCACCTTTTTGTTCTGGAAAATTCTGCAATCTAAGTATGAGGTTGTTTGGACTAAAGTCTGAAGTGGATTCACCTACACACACCCAATGTAAGAGCTATTGGCCTTGGAAGCATAATTGGAAACGGCCTGTGCTACAGAAAGGTGTGAGTGTACTACCAATTATATTTTAAAGCCGTAGAATGTGAGTATTTTTGTCTCCCCATAAACAACAATAATAGAAATCACATGGATCCTGAATTTAGGTGAGGGTATGACTATACAGTGAAGTTATCTCAGGCTGGATTGGACTAAACAGGTTTGTTTGAAAGTGCAGTCTGAGATTCAGAATGATCTTTACAGGAACCCTTATCACACCTCAGACCCTATTTGGCTTGTTATTCCTTCTGAGCCTCCATGGCTCTGATATTCTCCTTTTTCCTGCTCTGCATATCATTACATCAGTTCACCACCTAAGTGAAACAGCACTAGATTAGAAAGAAAGAAAGAAAGAAAGAAAGAAAGAAAGAAAGAAAGAAAGAAAGAAAGAAAGAAAAAGAGATCCCTTTTCACCCCCTCTTCTATCTCTCCCCTCCTTTTCTGCCTAACCTTCTGTGAGGGGTGAGGAAATGATGACTTTTATTTTATGTTATTGTTACTTATTGGTAAGTGACATATGCACTAAAGTGAAATACCACAAGATTATAAAGAAAAAGGAAAAAGAAGGAAAAAGAAAGGAAAAAGAGATCCTCCTCTGCCTCATCTTATATCTTTCCCCCCCTTTTTTGTCTCCTCTGTGGGGATTGGAGAAAGCTGCAGAAAAGAGGAAACCAGCCTGTCCCCAAACGAGACCAAAATGTGGGACAAATTCCCTATCTGATTGGACCCTTAGTTATTATGTTAGCCATTAAACCCCCCCCCCTTGAGTTTTCTTCCTCTATTATCTTCTCTCTCTCTCTCTCTCTCTCTCTCTCACTCACTCACTCACTCACACACACACACACACACACACACACACACACACTTTTCTCATTGCCAGAAACTTTCTTCAGAAACACTATTTTGTTTAAAATATAATGACAACAGAAAAGCCCTTCAAGTGTTTTTGGACTTCCTCAATATGGGGGGGGGTTGTTACTGAGTAGTCACTCCCTGGTTTTACTTCTATTCAAGATAAATCTGGTTTCCAAGAATGCTCATGAGAATAATACAGAATCTTTCATTCCCATGAATAATTTTCATCCTGTATTTGCAAAGCATCATTTTGCAAACTGTTTTGTGAAAAAATATTTTTGGGAAATGTAACCACTCCTATCTGTACAAACATATTTAGCACCAACTTGCAGATTTGGGTTTAAAATTAGGTTTGCAAATTTGGACTGCTTTGCAGGATAAAACCTCAAAAATACCTGCCCAACATTTTCAGACTCTGTTTGAAAGGCACGTATTAGGGATGGATGAGTTGGTCTACAACCAGTTTGTGTCCATTTTGCATGTATTCAATAATAAATCTAATTTCTACATCCATTTGCTTTTAAAAATGTATGAAATATTTTGATTTAACTTTCCTTAATACTATATATATATGTATGTGTATATTTTGATCAGAGAACTGCACAGAAAAATTCTGGGAAGTGTACCTACCATCAGAAGCATAATTATGGGGCCCAGATCTAGGACATGTACCCAATCAAGAGAGGGCTCATGTTTTTATTAGTTTTAGAAGTTTTTTTTTTCTCATCAAAGAATCTCTTGCTGCTTTTTTATCTCCAGTAATTATGTTAAGTGCAAACAGGAACCAAAAGCTAGGAGCTGATTTTCAACAGAATATCTTCTGTTCTGGATTGGAGGTGCATTCAGGTTCAAAACAACATATCTGCTTTAGCTTTATAAAAAAAATTAGCCAGTTAAATATACTGCTGAAAAAGCACAAATGATATGACATGACTGAGACATACAGAATTATGCAGGGGGGTGAATAAAGTAGATAGAGGGAAGCTCTTTTTCCCGCTCACACAGTACTAGAACCAGGGGACATCCACTCAAATTGAATTTTGGGAGAGTGAAAACAGACAAAAGAAAATATTTCTTTGCCTGCGTGTTAGTGGAACTCCTTGCCACAGGAAGTGGTGATGGCATCTGGCCTAGATGCCTTGAAAAGGGGATTGGACAGATTCCTGGAGGAAAAGTCCTTTGCAAGTTACAAGCCATGATGGGACTGTATAATCTCCAGGCTTAAAAGGAAGGTACAGTGGTGCCCCGTATAGCGAGGTTAATCCGTTCCGGATTAACCCTTGCTATACGGAATCATCGCTAAACGGGTAGGGGAAAGGTATTGGAACGCATTAAACTACCTTAGTTACTTACCCGTTCAGCGAGGATTCCAGGTGCTGGCAGCCATTTTCACGCCTTCGCCATTTCCGGGCTTCCGGCGGCCATTTTGGAACTGCCGATCAGCTGTTCGGCGGCTCCAAAATGGCCGCCGCAATACCCGATCTTCGCAATGCGGGTTTTCCCCATTGCGAAGATCGGGTATGTTTCCGTATAGCGATCCCGAAAAAGGGATCGCTATACGGAAACATCGCTATACAGTGCACTCGTTAAGCGAGGCACCACTGTACCTCATAATGCCAGATATAGGGGAGGGGTATCAGGAGACAGGTATCTAGTTATCTCATGTGCTCCCAGAGGCAACTGGTGGGGTCACTGTGAGATACAGGAAGCTGGACTAGATGGGCCCTTGGCCTGATCCAGCACGGATCTCTTTTTTAAATGTTTATGTTCTTATGTACAGCTGTTGCTCATGCTTATCGGATAACGACCAGACTATCAAGAGACCCAAATGCTTCTCCTTCACTACAATATTTATGGTTTCCCATTGTAATATTATGTATGGCCTCCACTAGTCAGAAATTAGGTGATTAGGAGAAAAATGTCTGTGTACCCTCAGCATATCTTCATGGGAAACCTGTGCGTGACTGCATCTGAAGTTCCTTCAATCTCTCGTAAAAGTGGGATTTCAAATATATTGCAAGTAGCCTAATCATGGCCAAACTCTCAAGTTAGGAAGAAAGTAGAAAACTTTATTTTTTGATTCATTTCAAAACCTGTTTTGAAATCCAACATTGCTTAAAAACAAATCAAGAGCAACAGTAAAGGCCAGCTTTAAACACCAAAGGTGATACAAAATAATATAATCTTGAGTGCCTCGTGAAAGCTCAATAGGAATGGTGCTAGTCCATTTTTCTTGGGTGGGGGTTTCACAATAGAGGTACCACTATGGATAAAGCCTCATCTCATATACTCACCAGTCTAGCTTTTCAGGATGGTGGGGCATGCATCAGCACTCTCACTGAAAGTTTTGAATTCCGGGCAGGACTATAAAATTTTATTTTCATGAAGAGGTGAATTAATAAATACCATTACCTTTTACTCTCTCAACCCCAAGGTAATCATATTGTGCCATTTCATAATTTATTAAATATTGCTTTTAACTCAGGGTGCGATTGGACTGTGATATAGGATTGCCTTGAATTGTGCTGAAAATTCATTAGGTGCGATCTTCCTGAAAATCATCCTTTGGTGCACACAGGAACTGCTGCAGCCCAGCTCCAAAAAAGAGCAACCCTCCCACTGGGCCAAAAAGATCCAAATTGGGAACAGAACAGAGTCAGACTGGTTTGCAATTTCCTCCATGTTTTCTGGGCTCTGGACAACAGCTCATGCTGGATCATACCACAAATGGTCCAAAATAAGTTATATCACCATTTGATTGCGCTCTCAGTTGAGTGTGCGGTTCTTCTCTGGTAATACAACGTATACCCTCAGAGTTTTAAAATATTCTCAAAATGAGAAATACACAATCAGTCCTGTTCCCAGCAAGCAAGTCTACCAAACCTGTAACACGTCGCTCTATTTTTTGTTAATGTACTTTCATAATTATCTAGTGAGTGAAACTGGTATAGGACTAAGTACGATAGCAGTGAAGTGGTAGCCACTCTGAATTATTGTTAGTCTTGCTGTTCATATTCATATTATTTCTAATTACTGTACCTGTACTGTTATTTCTACTAAGTCCAAGTATGTAAATACTTGTAAGTTAAATGTAATACATTCTACTGAAGCATGATGGAATAAAAGAGCCAGAAAAAAAAATCTACAATATTAACTCAACAATCTGGCAAATAATTAGAATACTGTATGCTATTTTGGGAAATACGACTTTTTAAAAAAAGCAGGCTTAGTTCTTCAGTTTGGGGGGAGTTTGACTGCAGAAAAATGTATTTGATCCTTTAGATAATTTTTTTAAAAATGCAAATGCTTCTGAAAGAGAGATGGACTATATCTGTTTTTACGGAGGGACAGGTTTATTTGATTTTATAAATTTTTGCTTAATTTGGATGTTATGTGCTTTATTTCTTAACGTTTTTAATTCACCTTTGAACACTATCTTTTTAAATATAATAAATAAATATTTCTGTGCAGAAGTTTAGATATAGCAACACAGCAAAAGCTGTTCATGTGCAATAGGAACATAGTTGTTATTGTCATTTAGATTAATTCTCACCCTTCCATTGCTTTTACAGTACAATCACAATTGTCATATTTCAAACCACCAACACCAAGAACAACAACAAAGCAGCTAAAATCAGGGATAGATATAATAAATAAAACTAATTAATAAATCTAAATCTTAAAGACAACAACAACAACAAGGGAGACAGCCACAAAAGGATCTTCAGCTTGGAAAGTCCATAGCCCCACTACCCAAAGAGAAAAACTGACCGAGTGGAAAGAGAGTATGATGTGGTAATTTCTGAACAACAATGAATGTACATCTCTAATTTTCTCAAGCTCAGCAGGAACAGGATCAAAGTCAAAGCAGATTTTTCAAGTATGTGCAATTTTATGTGATTATCAGGAACTGCCATCCAGCTGTGTGCATATATGGAGGCATGTCAAATAAATGCAACCTGGCACTTTAAAAGTGCAGATGTGCCCATCCTTTGCAAAGTATACAAGGAAGGGATGGGCTAACCACTTTCCTGAACATGTCATGGATGTAATTGCAGTTTATCTGAAGTTAGTTTTTTTCCACAGAGCACCCGGGTTGCTGGCCCCATTTTGATGTAAATATACCAAATACACACTTCATAAATCAACATGCAGCCAAAATGCAATTATCCCTTAGTAGTCACACCGCCCGGCATATTCTGATACAGTTATCTGAAGAAGAAACGCAAAATACAGAAATGAATGAATTGTGTATAGGAATACACATGTCAGTGGACAACCCTGTAGAAAACAGCATTTTATTAAGGACAACTGCTTGCCAAAAATATGTCTTGTATACTGTATTCCAAAAATGCACACACACTTTTGTTTGATTAAAAAACAAACACTAATCTGTGTGAAGCAGGAGGGCCTGGATCTACAGCGAGAAAAATTGGAAGCAGACAGAAACAGAAAATCTTAGTATATTTGTCAACAGCTAGACAGAACCAGTTGCATTTACAGCCTTCATTCAAGTCTGTGAGTCCTTGTCCTGCTACAAATAAGAAACTTTAAACTTGTTTTTCATTTGAAGATATAGTCATAGGGAATCAGTCCAGTGGGAGCAATGCACCCTTTAAAAGCCAGCTTGGAGATCTGGGTTTAACAGTTAACCTGTCTTTTCCTCACTACCTTGCTTAATTAATGTGTCAAATGCTAAGGAAAGGCTGATAAAAATTTAACAGCCGAGGCACATAAAATTTTTGATGTGGGCACCATTGTTTCCAAGGAGTGAATCAGCAGAACAAAAGTGAAAAGATGGTATTTGGCAAATAAAAATATACCAATGAGGAGAAAGTCCTCTTAGGATAGCAAATATTTCCACCCACTCCAAATATTGTGCTATTTAAACTAGAGAATTGATCAAAGAATCTTGTAGCAGCCTTACTATTGGAATTTAAGATAACTAAAGCATTGTAGTGGCTAAATCTAAATTTCAACTTTTTAAAAATGTAAGGCATTTGCAAATAAACATGTACAAGCACTGTTTGGATTGGAAAATATACATGACAATAATTAGAAATCATGCAGAAAGCTATTTAGTAACATGTAAACACTACAGATTTCGGAGCCGGAGACATATATACATTCCTTTATCAACCATGACAGCTTATTCACTTTGTCTTTAAGCTATAATAATGACCGTCAGCTGTATCTGTATTTTACGGGGTTCTTTAAGATATATAACAATAGAACTTTAAGTCCGTTATATTAAATTATTACAGTTATAAAATAACATTTTAATAGAAATTATGCTCTCGGGGCAAATGATTTTCTTGAGGACAACAGTTTTTGAAAGATATATATTGATTCTCTTGAATGGTCTCTTGTCACTAACAAAACCTCTTGATTTAAATGTATTATGTGAAAGTAAAGCTTGAGATCAGTATGATTTTCTTTGCAGATGTTTTATTTGCTGCACAATGCAATGCACATCTACTGAAATATAAATACTGTTAAATTCAATGGCACTTACTTCCCGGTGAAATGCATGTATGATTAGAGCCTTGTACTATATTGAGATGCCATCAGCATTTTATACATTGGTATGGACTAACTAGATGTATTCTTAGTTTTCCATTGTTTTTCAAGCATCAGAATTTTTGTTGAACAATAATGGACTAACAGCATTGCACAGAACCAGCAAATCCTGGATATTTCCATCATGGAAAATTTTTACTTTTTATATCTGTTTTGGAGGTATCACATTTTTTTTCAATCATTCTGCATTTTAATGTTTATTTCTACTTCACTGTGTCACTATTACTGCTGTCTACTATGAATAATAATGACACTAGAAACAATAATGCAGAAGTTATATTACTGAAATAAGAAATCTTGATGTAATTTTTCTTTTTTGACAGCAAAAGGAGAGTAAATTTGGGGGAGGCAAGTTATCTAGTTGACTAGCAATCATACATCTTCAAAAACCACAACCACATACCTTGTTGGCTTCTAGTGATCTGTTTCTCTCTTTTTTCTCTCCCAAATAAGCAGTGAAGCATCAGCTGGTGTATGGAAGATGCTGGTTGGTCCTGTTTTATATAGCCTATGAGAAATACCCTGATATGGGCGGTACCCCCAAACTGTTCTTCAGCCCCCACCAAATGAGTATATACAACACAGCTGCTGTCTTTGTCCCATGACAGTTGGAGAACATTGTAATAGCAGCCTTTGGAATGCTTTCATCTGTTCCAGACAGGAGAAAAGCAGAAGGTGAGTATTGCACCTTAAACCTACTGTTGAAATAAATGCCAGGCCTTTCACACAGTCAGTAGGCACAGACACATACCTGTGGCAAAGAAAAATGCTTCCTTTCCAGTCTCTTGGGCTCATACTCTACCCCTAAATGATAGCAGGCGGCAGAAATGACCTTATTCAAAGGTGGAGAGTAATCCAACAGTATGTGGGCTTATGCCAGCTGCATTGGGCTTGGAAGAGTGCAGGGACAACAGTAAGCAGTAAGAAATAGTGGGTCCTATATGGAGTAACACTCAGATTGTGTAGCCATACTTCACAGCTGACTCTCAAACAACCATGTTAAAAACAAACAAACAAAAAACTAATTCTGCATATAGCTTGGTCCCTATCAACAAGCAAGGCTCATGTACCTTCATACGGATATTGATGCACAGCTTTATGGGAATGATTTCCAATTCACTTAATGTTACCTTCTATAGTGTTCAAGTGTGGCTTTTGTTTCAGTGCCTTAGCAGTGGATACTTTCTGGCGAACCCTACGAAACAACTATCAAATTCCTCTAGAACAGTGGTTCCCAACCTTGGGTCCCTAGATGTTCATGGACCAAAACTCCCAGAAGCCTTTGGCATGGGCTGTTTTGGCTAGGATTTCTGGGAACTGTAGTGCAGGAACATCTGAGTGTAGAATTACTGCTCTAGAATATTCAGTTTTTGCAGCTCTGATGCTGTTATTTCAGAGATCTGCTGCTGATAATAATATTTTATAAAATTCAGTGGGATTGTTGCCCCAGTGACTATGGGGGACCACTAAAATGTGTCATCATCATCAACAACAATAACAACAATTACGGGGTCTAACAAAATGTATCAATCACTCTTTATTTTTAGATGGTGTGTGAGGACCATATTACTCCTTTCTCTTTTAAATTTCGGTGGTGGCCTTGCCTAGATTCCAAGAGGAAACTTCAGCTATACTTAATTTTTCTGGGGCAAACTAAAATGTGTGAGTCAATAGACCCATCCTATAGAGCATGGCTTGGTAAAAATCCTTACAGAGCATAATCAAAAGAAATTGCTCACTTTCTGATAGTTTTAGATGCTATGGCTTAAATGACCCCCACCTCCCCAGCCTCATTTATTAGAACTGATCTTTGAACCCTCTCCATAAAAAAGATTAGCCTGGGCAAAGAGAAGAAGAGAGCCTTTGTATAATAATATGGAGCTGTGGAATTTGCTACTAGAAAAATTATACTAGTTACCCTGATTAGTTTTGAGTGGTGAACATTAAGTCCTCCGGTATAAATTAGAATCCGGGATGCTAAGTATGTATATGCTCAATGCTTACCCATTTGTTTTTTCCTACATTTTATTAGTTTTGTGATTTTTTTGGTTTTTACTCATTCATTTCAGTATTTCTTAATTGGTCATCTAAAGTCATTGGTGATCCAAAAAATTCTTAGGCATCCTGCGATAGATTCAAATTTCAAATGTGTCTCCCTGTTTAATAGTTGCATGTGCCAAAGTCTGTGGATTTCTCTTTTGAGTTTAGCCTCTTTGTTTCTCAGTCCAGTTCTCTAGTTTGAATTAGTATGTACTTGCTGCGGAACTATGACAGGAGCAGCTGGGGGTACTTGGTAATTACCTGACACCTCAGCTAAATGCTTCTCCCACTGCAGTTGTTTCACCCGGCATCTCCCCTTGGCATTTTATTTCTCAAACGCCTCCTCTACCATGCTTGGTTGCAAAACTTAAATGGATAGGTAAGGGAAGATGTGTTTTCATAACGTATGGCCTCCACTAGTCAGAACTTAAGTGATTATGAGAAAAACGTCTGTGTACTCTCAGCATATCTTCATGGGAAACCTGTGTGTGACTGTATCTGAAGTTCCTTCCACCTCTCTGCTGTAAAAGTGGGTTTTCAAATATATTGCAAGTAGCCTAATCACAGCGAAACTGTCAAGTTAGGAAGAAAGAAGAAAACTTTATTTTTCGATTCATTTGTAAAACCTGTTTTGAAACAGGTTTTAAAACAAATTAAGAACAATGGTAAAGGCCAGCTTTAAACACCAAAGGTGATACAAAATAATATAATCTTGAGTGCCTCATGAAGTCTCAGTAGGAATGGTGCTAGTCCGTTTTTCTTGGGTGGGGATTTCACAATAGAGGTACCACTATGGAGAAAGCCTCATCTCATATACTCACCAGTCTAGCTTCTCAGGATGGTGGGGCATGCATCAGCACTCTCACTGAAGGTTTTGAATTCCGGACAGGACTACATGGGAGGAGGCCATCTTTTGGTATACTCCTGCTCCCAGTCTTTTTAGGGCTAGAAAGTTAAAACCAGGACTTTGAATTAAGCTTAGATACCAGTGCATTTGGTTCTATATGAGTGACACATGGTCTCTAAATTGAACACTGCACAGCAGTAAAGGGTAATCAGATGAGAAAAATAGAACAGGGTTCCTGTATCTTTAATTGTTAAATTGGAGGAGGAAATGGCAACTAGTATAGCTTGCATCTGCTGAAATTTCCTCTTTAAATTTCCTCCATTAATGGTAGAGAAATCCTGAGCTCTTTTTCATTGAGCCACTCTATGTCAGTAACATCTGACAGATGCAACAAAAACATAAGTAAAACATTTATCCACAATATATTTATCAGTGATTTTTTAAAAAAATCCGCGCAAAAACTCTTTTGCACACCTCAACACCCCTCCTTATTGCTTCCCACATTGCTTCTGTTCTGGTCTTTGCTGTTCCTTTTCTTTTCTTTATGTCACAGCAAACCTGACTTAAATGACTTGTGTTCTAAGCTATCAAGCTTTGATGGTCTGTCTGTTCTGTTCTGAAACCTTTAATGGCATTTACAAGTTACAACCACACAAGCAAAATAGAAAAATTGAAATTACACAGATTTCACAAATTAGGAGTGAGAAGCAGGGGACAATTTATTTATTTATTTATTTATTTACAATATTTTTTAGCCGCACCATTGCCAGTGGCTTCTGGGCGGCGTACAACATTAAAACCTAAAAACATTAAAAACATTTTAAGACACAGTATAAAATACCATATATTAAAATATTTCTTAAAACAATTAAAACATTAAAATTAATTAATTAAAATGCTGGGTGAACAGAAAGGTCTTTGCCTGGCTCCGAAAGGCCAAGAGTGTCGGAGCCAGGCGGATCTCTCTAGGGAGGGTGTTCCAAAGTTGGGGGGCAACAACTGAGAAGGCCCTATTCCGACATGCCATCCCCTTCACCTCTTTCAGGGATGGCACCTTCAGAAGGGCCTCCTGGCCTGATCTTAGAGGACGGGCAGGCACATACGGAAGAAGGCGGTCCTTTAGGTAACCAGGTCCTAAGCCGTTTAGGGCTTTATATGTCAAAGTAAGCACTTTGAATTGGGCCCGAGCAGCAACCGGCAGCCAGTGTAAATTTTTCAGAACCGGTGTGATATGAGTCCGTGCGGCGGCACCACTTACCAGCCGCGCAGCCCGGTTCTGTGCCAGTTGCAGTCGCCGGACCGTCTTCAAAGGCTGCCCCACGTATAGCGCATTGCAGTAATCCAGTCTGGTTGTTACCAGTGCATGAGTGACTGCTGCCAGGCTCCGCTCATCCAGGTAAGGGCGAAGTTGATATATTCTCCGCAGCTGTAAGAAGGCACCCCTGCACACCGAGTCCACCTGGGCTTCCAAGGTCAGACTGGGGTCAAGGAGCACCCCCAAGCTGCGGACCCTATCCTTTAGGGGGAGTGTGATCCCGTCTAAGGTAGGGAGATGGCCCTTTAACCTATCTGGCGGGGCACCTACCAGCAGCACTTCAGACTTGTCTGGATTGAGCCTCAGTTTATTGACCCTCATCCAGACCATTATCGAGTCCAGGCACGAGTTCAGAACGGTGACTGCCACACCTGGATTGGTAGAAAATGAGAGGTAGAGCTGGGTGTCGTCAGCATATTGCTGACTCCTCAGCCCAAACCTCCTAACGACCTCCCCCAGTGGTTTCATGTAGATATTGAACAGCATAGGGGACAGTATAGAGCCCTGAGGAACCCCATGACGCAACCGCCATGGGTCAGAGCTACTGTCCCCCAGCACCACCTTCTGGACTCGATCAGCCAGGTAGGAACGGAACCACTGTAAAACAGTGCCTCCAATTCCCATCCCAGCCAGTCTGTCCAGAAGGACACCATGGTCGATGGTGTCGAAAGCCGCTGAGAGGTCCAGGAGAATCAACAGGGATGCATTACCCCTGTCTTTCTCCCGGCAAAGGTCGTCATACAGGGCGACCAAGGCAGTTTCTGTCCCATAACCCGGCCTGAAACCCGATTGAAATGGATCTAGATAATGGATCTAGATAATTTCAGAATTGCAGATAGGAAACCTGCAACAGCAGGAGTCAGGGCATTACATCCATCACTCATGAAAATAGAAAGAATTGTCTCAGGAGAATTGGAAAAATAAGAGATCCAAGGTTCAAGAAAAAAAAGTCGGGGGTGGGAATGAGCAGGGCATTGAAACAGTATATGAACCAGGGTGTCAGGCGTCTCTTAAAAAACAAAACAGAGTCTTTTTTCACAAGGAATATTGAGAAATCGACCGGCATGGGTGGCTGAAGGAAAAATGTTAAAACGGGCTAACATAAAAGCTCTTCTTAGATGTGGATTTACTAGGGAGTGGAAATATTTGGGAGAGTGATCCTGAGATAGAAAAAATCCAACAGAGAGAGCGGAACATACAGGGTTAAGGTTATTGCATAGGTGATTGAATTCGGTGTGACAGAGCTTGTCCTTGATTATGGAATAAGCTCTGGTGAGATTCATATCTGCCAAAGATTCTAGGGATATGCGAAGAGAAGAGAGTTATACGATTTATTGTGCGATTCTTACTCCTTTTCTTGGTTCCAGCTTTGATGGTCTAAAAGTCAGAGTAATGTACTGTATGTATGTGCAAATACATAACACAGAGATTCATATAAGTGATAGTAACAACTACAGAACACAGCTTTAGAAAACAGGAGTGCAAACAACATCTTTATGAGCTTTTGATGATTTACCTCTCCATTTCTGGTTAAGAAATGAGATCAATGCTTTTTCACTCCTGAAAAAAAGAGAGAGAAGGAAAGAATACAAAGGAGATAAACTGAGGGTTTGGTAAACATAACTAAATATATAGCCTCAAGCACTGTAAGGTTGCACAATTAACAGAAGAGTACACTTCACAAAACACAGAGGGGGCTTGCTTCCGAGTGAAATGTGCAGAGTTGCTAAAAACCCTGAGGGAAGAGGATCCCTAAAACATCCCTATGGGGGGGAGGAGGAAAAAGAGAATGGATTATACTGCTTTTCACAAATAGAAAAAAACTAAATTAGCAACAAATAAATAAACAAACAAATAACTAAAAAAGCAAACTTCTACAGAATTATCTGAGCTTATCTGTACAGCTGTACCCAAACATGACTCTGGCTTTCTCGTTCCCAAAGAGGGCAGGATTCAGAAACCATCTGTGAACTCTGGCTAAAGACTGAGGCTTGTCAGGCTCATAGCAAGCAGTAGTCCTGGTTGGGATACAGCACTAAGCTTTAGCACCCCTGCTTACTCTATCAGCTTCACCTACAGCACAGAGGTCAAGCAGGAGTGATAAGGTAGTGCATCATCTGCTGAATAGCAAAAAACAATACTGCATTCCTTGGAATTCTGGCTTACAATTACACGCAAACCAACTAATTACATACATACATACATACACACACACACACACACGCACGCACACACGCACGCACGCACGCACGCACGCACGCACGCACGCACGCACGCACGCATGCATGCATACATACATACATACATACATACATACATACTGTACATACATACATACATACATACATACATACATACATACATACATACATACATACATACATACATACATACATACATACATACATACATACATAAAGTAAGCAAGCAAGTCATAATTGAATGCACAGTTTATGTTTGGTTATTCTAGCTCATAGCTGTTGGACATCACTGTTGTATACCGAGTAATGACAGAAATGTTTCTTTAAAAATCCAGAGCCCCATGGAGTCAGACCTTTGGTCCTTCCTTTCTAGCACTTTGCTATATATTCTGACTAGCACTGCCATTTTGAAATCTCAAGCTTGTCTGTGAAGATGAGCCACCTCCTTTCAAACACTATCCCAAAGGTCACTACATCTAATGCAGGTACTAACAGGCTATCTATTGCAGAGTTTTGAGTTTCTGGTGAAATTCCTTTTTGCTATGCAGGAATAGTACAGAGATACATACCGGTGGATAGTTACACGCTCTCCAGCATCCAGCCCTTTCTCAATAACTGGCACTTACGATCTCAATAAGTCACTCTGAGACATTTGAAGAAGAAAGATTTTTAAAACCACGCATTTCTGTATTTACAGTTGCTTGAAATTACTGACTTCTGTATAGTAAATTATTACTGCATGCCTACTTAGCAACCAACTGAACAGATCAAGAGCAAACAAACAACTGCCACCAACAAACTAAGAAGAGGGAAAGAAAACGTTCAGCAGAGGGCTCTTTCTGAAATCACAGGCTGGAAGGAATTATTGATTAGTGCTAGGTAGACAGACAATCAGCACAGCCCAGGAAAGTCCCTCTCAGTAACACAAACCACAGACAGCATGCGAGGTTGCAAATAAAAGTCCACCACCCTTCTCAAGCTTGCATCCACCCATCCTCTTAAAGTCCCATTTTGCTATGTAAGGTCTAAAAATTGTGGTCTCTCAGACGAGGCTTAGTGAGGATGTCTGATTTCATTTCTGTGGTGTGACAGTAGATCATCTTGATGATGCCTTTCCTGGTCAGGACACACACCAGGACACACATCAATGTATTTAGTGTGTTAATTCACTTCTCACTTCGTGATAGCCGAATGCAGCTCTGGTTGTCTTCCATCACCTTGATCAGCATCTCTTCATTTATCCCAAAACCATTCAACACCTTCTCCAGCCACAGCAGTTCTCTGCAGGCTTAGCTGCAGCAATGAATTCACACTCTGTAGAAGACAAAGCTGCAACATGTTTTTAACTAGCCCATGAAATAGGTCCATCACCATGCACAAACAGGAAACCACTACTAGACTTCCGATTTGTACTATCCTCTGCCCAGTCTGCATCAGTGTAGCCTAGAAGCTTAGGGTTTTTACTAGCTGGCAGTCTTAACTTAAGTCTGGGGCCCCTTTCACACATCTAGCTACCCTTTTTACCGCTGTCCAATCACTCTGTGTTGGTGACCTAACTTTTCTGCTTTATATTCCTTCAGTGTTAGCTACATCTGGTCTGATTGTGAGGTACAAAAACTTACTTATAGCTGTTCTGTATTTAGTTTTCCTCAGTAAAGATTGATTTTCCTTCTTGATAGTAGGAGCCTGACAACAGGAACAAAAGTTTCATTAGTCTTCTCCATATTTCTGTAGGAACCCCTTTGCAATTAGTCTTGCCTTCTCTATTTGCATTTTCCTTCAGCTTGAATACCCATTTATATCTGATGGCATTCTTGCTTGGTGGTAGCATGGTCAGTGTCTATGTTTCATTCTTGTGCAGTACTTTCATCTCTTCCTTTGTAGCTTTTCTCCATCTGGAAGCTACAGCTGTTGGCATCTGCTCAACCTCCTCTCACATTGCTGGCTCATTTATCTGAGATGATCTACTGTGGAAGCACAGGCAAGGAGCTGATACACCTTTGTTGCATTGGAATGAGTATCTTGTGGCTCTCTGGAACATCTAGTGGCACAGGTGCCTCTTCCAGTTCAACAGCCTTGGCATTTCCATCTGTGCCCTCTTCTCTTGGTATTCTGCTCCCAGTTTATATGTCATCAACCTCCTGCTTCACATCTAGCGCAGGCTGTGAAGGGATTGGCACAGCTTCATCTATGAGAGACCCAACATACTGGTTTTCTGTTCCTCTTTTGTCAGCTTTCTTTTGTTCATTAAAATGAACTACATGTCTTGCTCACTTCACCTGTTTTTATGTATTTATATCCTTTCCTGCCAGGTGCATAGCCAAGCAGAATAGTGTGTTCAGTTCTAGAGTCCACTATGTGCCTTTTCTGTTTTGGTATAGAAGCATATGCCAGGCTTCCAAAAATGTGTTATGTTCTACATTTGGTATTTTTTCATGCCATAGCTCAAATGGTATTTTTGTGGTTTGCAATCTGTTCTGGAGAAATGTTGCTGTCATTATTGCATCGCTCCAAAATGGGTTGGGCAACCTTGCATCTGCAAGCATGCATCTTGTCATCTCCAAAAGAGATCTCAGCTTTTTTTCAGCAATTCCATTCTACTCAGGAGTATGTAGAACAATTCTCTTGTGCAAAATGCCTTGTTCCTCTAGGGAAACATGTGCATAGTGTGAAATGTACTCACGATCAATCTGAAGTGCCTTGGGATTCCTTTTAAATTTGTTGCTCACCACAACCACATAGTTTTTTCAGCTCTCATGTGTCTCACTCTTCTCCTACAGCAGGGACGCAACACAGAACCTTGAGAAATGATCCACTAATATTAGAATATAGCTATCAAGTCCCAGTGATTGGATATTGAGTGGCCCACTCAAGTCACTGCACCATATGCAGCAGGTGGATGTTTGCTCTCTCTCAGTCCTTGCCAACACTCTTTTCTGTGATACAGTGTAGAGTTGCATCATGTGAGCTTTTCTTGATACCTTAGCTAGTTTTTGGTTTTGCAGCTCCAGAATTATTTTTGGATCTCTCTGTGTGAAACAACAATACGATCTCTCCATGCTGTTGCCACCCACTCTGAACTTGCACTAGGTCAATCTGTTGCTGTTAATCTAAAAGACTCATCTTGCTTATAGACATCACTAGATTTAACGGCTTTGATATACATTTCACCACCTTTCATTACTGTACATTGTTCATTTTCAAAATGTATTCAAACACCTTTATCACCCAGAACTGATGCATTTTAAATGTTGCATTGTAGTTCAGGAACAAACAACACATCACTTATAGTATTCTCATTTATTTCAACTGACAGTTCATACTGCTTCCAGTCCACTTTCCAATTTGAATATTTCCACTGGATCTCTCCTCTAGATTGTCTATAGGTTCCATTGATTCAAATGCCCCTATTCTTACTGTGACTTACTTTAGCATAGTAAGTCACAACTAGAGTGAGGCCATTTGAATCAATAGAACTTACAGGTGAATTGAATTACCAGATCCCCACTGATTCAATAGGCTTACTCTAGTGTGATTTACTACACCAAGCAACAGAATTTAGGCCAATCTGTAACTCACATAATCATGCAAATTGCACAATCTGGCCAAAAACTGGGCTAGCTGCTACTTTGTGTAAGGATTTGGAGCAAGCACTACATGGATTGTTAGCAATTTTCTTAACAGTTCCGAATCCTGTGCTTGCTCTGGGTTGGTATGCATGTGCGTGTTTTGCTTCCCAAAGGGAAAAGACATTAAAAGCATTTTACATAAATCTGAGGGAGAACACCTTAAAATCACTCACTGAGGTTTCCCATCATATCACAACACTGTATGCTCAATAATTGTTTTGGAATAAAATATGCTTACTTCAGGAGAAAAACCCCCGCCAATGCTTCAGTACAGTTCACTGCTTTGGATTACAGCATCTGGCAGATAAATATTTTTTTATATTTAAAATCAGTATTTGATTTAATTCCATGGAAGCCCTTGTGGGAAAAGCTGGAAAGATTCTCAAAAGATAAACGGTTCCTTTTTCTTATTAAAAACTTGTATTTCAAATATATAACATGAATGAAGTGTAGCTGGAAGGGACATATTGCCAATTTTATTTTAGTTAACCAGAATGTTTGCCAGGGATACAGTCAGGCTTCTACTTGATTTAACTTCTATGCAAATGATTTAGTATAGCTGGCTGGATAGCTCAGTGGTTTAGATAGCTGGTTGTGGAGCCAGAGGTTGGGAGTTCAATTCACCACTATGCCTTCTGTGAGTAAAGCCAGCCTGTGTGGCCTTGGGCAAGATGCACAGTACAGGACACCCACAGGAGAAGGGAATGATTAAACTACTGAATATTTTCTACATGGAAATCCCTGAGGAAAGGGTCACCATAAGCCAGAATTGACTTGATGACACATTATTCTTACCGTATTTGCCGGCATACAATATGACTTTTTTGGCCCAAAAACATGCCTCCAAGGGGGGGGGTTGTCTTGTACACCGGGTGCACTTCATCTGGGCCAGGAAGGAGCCGCCACCACCATTGAGTGAGTGACGCGGGGGCACGCTGGCCGGGGAGGAAGGCAGGCGGGCAGGCAGGCAGTCGGTTTGGATGGAGGGAAGGAAGCAGAGCTGGCCATGCCTGAGTGGCCAGAACCCGCCGCCGGGCTGGCCGCTGCCCCATGCCGCTGAGCCAGCTGCACGCTCGCTCGCCCACCACCCAGCCGCTTCCCCTCTTCCTCACCCTCTCGCTGCTGAGCCAGCTGTGTGCTTGCTCACCCACCACCCGCCTGGCCGCTTCCCCTCTTCCTCCTCCTCCTCCTCCTGCCGCCGCCCGCCCAGCCACTTCCCCTCTTCCTCGCCCACCTCCCCGCCAGCCATGAATTTCCAGGGCGGTCCCGGGCAGAGCACCGGGCAGCCGGCGGTGGCACCACCGCAGCAGAGCCGTCCACTCTATATTTTGAGTGGAAATGTTGGGTGGTGGTGGTCATCTTATATGACCAGTTGCCTAGTACGCCGGCAAATATGGTATCATGTTCTTCAAAAATCTCAGACACAGTTAAATGTATTTGCGAAGGCTTTCACGGCTGGGATCTAATGGTTGTTGTGGGTTTTTCGGGCTTTTTGGCCGTGCTCTGAAGGCCAAAGAGCCCGAAAAACCCACAACAACCAACAGTTAATCAAAATTATAAAAACATTGACTGGTATTACATAACAGATACAAGTTTTAACCAAAAACCTATTTGTTAAATATAGGCACAGCATGTATACTGTTCCTAATATTGCCGGTTTTTTGTAGCTCTGATGGTGTGATTTCTGAGATCTGCAACTGCCTATAATACTGTGTGAAATTTCTTGATATTGTCCCCAAAGTCCCAGTGACTACAGGGACCACTAAAATTTGTTTCATCCACAAGTGAGATGTTTCAATTGCCTGGTCTCTTTATTTCCAATTCTTTATTTTCACCTCTGCAATCCCTCGGAATTGCAATGTCAGCGATCCAGACATTTCTTCGTTCTATTACTACTATGTCTGCTGTGTTATGTTCAAGGTGTCTTATCAGTTTGGATCTGGAAATCCCAGAAGATCTTGATTTCCTCATTTTTGACACCTCTATCTGATGTTCCCATGGGTTTTTGGAGGCTGTCAAGTTATATTTTTTGCAAAATTACCAATGCACTATTTTTGCCACTCTATCATGTCTAATTTATGTAATCTGTTTGTGCACTCTTTGGACATTCACAGATGAGGTGTGACACATCTTTTTCTTGGCAGAGTTAACATTTGCTGTTAGCATTAATTCCTTGAATCTTAGCTTTCATCACATTGATTTGGAGTGCTTGTTCTTGTGCAACAAAAATCAAGCCTTTGGTTTCTTTCTTAAGGGTCCCCAGTTTTAGCTATGCCCATGTTGAGTTATTATCATGCTTTCCATTTAGGCTTCTTTTTTCCTCCTCTGCTACCTGATGTATTTGCAGTAAATCCATGGCTTCTGATTTTTCATAAATATAATCTTCCCACATCACTTTTTGGATTTAGTGTGTGATGCATGTTCATTAGTTTCCGTGTTTTCTGGTCCAATTCTTCTAATTCATTTTGAGTCCAATCAATTATTCCAGCTGGGCACCTAATTACTGGAACTGCCCATGTGTTTATGGCTTTGACTGTATTCCCGCCATTTAATTTAATTTTGGTTTTAAGATTTTCTGCAGTCTTTTGATATATTCCCTTTCTGTCACTTCTTTAATTTTTGTTTGCACAATGTTATCTGCTTCTAGTATTCCAAGATATTTATAATTTTCATCACTTGATAGTGATTTTATAATATTGCCATTTTAAAACTCTATTCTATCTAGGTTTTGGATCTTGCCGTGGTGTATAGATAGAGCTGCACATTTGTCAATTCCAAATTTCATTTGGATCTCTTCACTAAATATTTGCGCTATGTTCTGCAGTGATTCTATCTCTGGAATTTTTGTATATGGTTTTAGGTCATCCATGTATAAGAGATTATTGATTTTTCCAGTTAGTTGTGAAATATGGTAACCCAATCTAGTTTTATTTAAAATTATTGACATGGGGATTAGTGAGATATTAAACAGCAGTGGTGACAAACAATCCCCTTGAAATATTCCTCTTTTGATGCTAACTTCCCCAATTTCTTCCCCATGGGCCATTAAGGCAGTTTTCCATTTTTCTATATTTTTCTTGAGGAACTTCTGAATGTTTTTACTAATCCCAAAATTTTTAGGCAGGTGTTAATCCAGCTGTGTGGCAATGAGTCAAATGCCTTTTTATAGTCTATCCAGGCCATGTTAAGGTTTGTTTTTCATCTTTTTGCATTCTTCAATATCATTTTATCAATAAGCAGCTGATCTTTTGTGCCTCTTGACTTTTTAAAGTTCCCTTTATGTTTAGTTGAGTGTAGGGAGTTTTTGGTTAAATAATTATATACTGTATTGATCTTGCCAGTACTTCTGCGAGGAGCTTGAACATTGTTGGAAGGCATGCAATTGGTCAATAATTACTGGGTTCATTGCCCTTTTGATCATCTTTTATTATCAGAAATTTGCGACCTATTGTCATCCAATCTTCAGTTGTAGAATTTTGGAGTAAGTAGTTAAATTGCACTGCTATACGTTGACGGAGACTTGTTAAATGCTTTAATCAAAATCCCTGCAGCTCATCTAGACTAGGTGCACTCCAGTTTTTCACAGCCTTCATTTGCCTCTTAATCATTTCAGTTGTTATTATAATATCATCTATTTATTTTCCTTCAGTTTTTTTTACAAAAATCTTTAATCCACGAGGAGTCTTCGTTATGTCTGGTGGGGCTTTCCCAAATTTCTTTCCAAGATTTTAGAGCATCATCTTTACATGGGCCTAATTTCTTTTCCTCTGCATTTTCTCCTAGTGATGTATAGAACTATCATTGGTTATTTCAAGATTGCATGTTTTCTCTATTTTATTTCAAGTGTGTGTCATAGCTTTCAATTTTCTTTGCTGCAGCTGTTACACACTGTTTTAATTCTTCCATGGTTTCAACTATTGTTTTCCTTTCTAAGTCATATATTTAGCATAGTCTGGTTTTTACTTTTTCATTTTAAAGTTTTGAATCTTTCAAGTGTTTTGCCAATATATGCACATAATTTGTTTATTTTTCCTTCCAGCTGAATTTTCCATTTTGGAGTGCCAGGGGTTTTCTCGTTTTTT
Organism: Pogona vitticeps; assembly: GCF_051106095.1. Taxonomy (NCBI): domain Eukaryota; kingdom Metazoa; phylum Chordata; class Lepidosauria; order Squamata; family Agamidae; genus Pogona; species Pogona vitticeps. The sequence continues at coordinate 32,796,675 of NC_135786.1, forward strand.
TTTTTTTTTTTGCCGCTTTTAACCAAGTTCCATAGTTATTATGGTAGCTGTTCAATACATGACTTGGTTTGTTTCCTTTAGTGTGTTGGTTGGGATTGTTCTGATGAATACATTTGCGTCACCTAGTAGATCTTAATTTACTGGTTTACTTTGTAACTGGTGCACATCTGTCTTTGTCTTTCTGTGTTCTGGCTAATATGCTTTACTATATTTTCCCTCACTGATGTTTGCCGTTCTGTCAACTCATAATTTCTGGGTTGTTCCATAAGTTGTTCCTCTATTGATACATTTTCTTCCACTACTGTGTCTACCTCTACCCTCCATTTGTTTTCCATACTAAGGTAATTGTTCTATGTTTATTCTTCTCTTCTAGTTCTTGCAGTTCCAGTTCTGAAAACACTTTACTCCAGATGATAAACCTTCTCTGGTCCATTAATCATTGTTCAGTTATGTCACTGTTTGGGTGTTTCCTTTTCCACATTTCCGTTATTCTTTTTTTAAAACCATGGACTGTTGAGTTTGTCTCATAATAACATTTCATAATTTTTCGATTCAAAATCTCTCGACTTGGTGAGAGTCCAAGTTTTGCATTTACATTGTTCTTGTAGCTTTGCAGCAGCCTGTCCTGATTCCTCAACAAGGTCTGCTGAGTCCTGTAATTCATTTGTCACCAGATGTCCAGGAGCTATAGCATCTGACACAGTCCTTGTTGACTTGGTCAATGCTCGATTTGTCCTCTCATCATAATTGATGTTTGATGGACACAGTTAGTCTGCCTTATCTTGGTAGACCGTTCAGCATAGCACACAACCTCACTGAAGCATGCAAGCACCTCTGCCTCAACATGGCCTGTCCCTGTGGAGGGAATGATGATGATCTTCAATAAAATTTCATGCCCCAGTTTGGTGGGAGAGGGGGGTTAGAATCCCACTTTTGATGTATGCAGATGATGCCTTGTTTCTTTTCCAGTCCCAGTTATGGTTTGAATGGCTGCAAATATAACTGGATCTTCAATAATGACACTTCAGAACAATTTTATTTATTTAAACATCTAGATAATAATTTCCAAGCATTGTTCTCTACTTTAAGTCATCAAAATACTGCTAGAAACCTGACTCTAGAGACATCCTTGGTTTAGCTCTAATTGTTTAATACCAAGACGGGGCAATTATACCGGCAATTTTCATGTAAATGATGACTCTTACAGGATTTATTTTTCTGGGATTTGATCCTTGCAATAGATTCTTTGTCCTTGAGAGGATGTATTTTAGAACAATTTTGTAATTGCTCTCATTGGAATGTGTCCCCTTGGCAATGTTGCAGATTGATTCTTACTTAGCTTCTATCACCTGTGTGGTTTAAGACATAACGCTAAAGCTTTAACTCTGAGTATGTTCTCTGATGCATCAATAGGTTATCTATATCTGATCAGAATGGGTCATCAAAAAAAGTTGGTGGCAGAAATATACAAATACCAAGATCCAATCTGCAAGTTTTTCCCACTGGATCTTGTTGACCCCACAGCTTTTTAGACCCAAATAATTGGTTATTCAATGTCAGCCTGGTATAGAAGGACAGAATTCCCTCACAGTATACATTTTGGTTTCACTTTTATTATTGCTAATCATCATTATCATATTATATGCTGTCAAGTCAATTCTGACTTATGGTGACCCTTTTCAAGGTGTTCTTGGTAGAGGACACTCAGAAGTGTACTCTGCCAGATAGCTAGCTGGGGCTGGTTATAGGGAACACAGTGACAGATGCTTTAGTTATGGTTGGATTACTGTAACACTCTCTATGTGGGGCTGCCTCTGGGAAGTGTTTGGAAACTTGACTGGTCATGGGAATCACATAACCCCCTGTAACAGCAGCTCCACAGGCTGTTGATTAATTTCTGGGCACAATTTAAACTGCTGTTTTTAACCTATAAAGTCATAAACGTCTTGGGTCCAAGCTATCTAAAAGACCACATATCTCTCTATGAGCCTGCCTGGGCATTAAGATAATCAGAGGAGGCCTTTCTCTCAGTCCCACCACCCTCACAGGAGTGCTTGGTGAGGACATGGGAGAGGGCCTTCTCCTTCCCTGCTTCCAGACTCTGAACTCCCTCCCAGGCTGGCCCCATCTTTGCCGTCCTTCTGCAAAAAGGCAAAGATCTTTCTCTTGAGGCAGACTCTTCTTTAGTGGCTGGCAGTCTGAGAGGGTTTTTTAAAAAATGGATTGTTGTGCTCTGTTGATTTTGTATGTTTTTAGTACTGATTTTAATTACAATTTTTAATATAATATTTGTTTAATAAAAATTCTTTAAATAAACACACATGTAAGTGGTTTACTATTCGTTTCTTCTGAGATCATCCTAGGACTGAGCAGCTTTCCCAAGGGGGGGGGGGGTTATGAGGGAATTGAATTCCCAGCTGCCATTGCTAACTCAGTGAGCTATCCTGCCAGCTTTTATCATCACTAGACAACATCAAAACGATTTCACCCAAGTGCCTATCCCTAGATATTTGTTAGGGTTAGTTTTAAATATCCTTTCCTCTCCACTGATGGCAGATAGGTAGGTTTATGGATACTCTATACATGAAATACTCCCCCTTGTGAATTGGGGGAGATGGATTAGGAAACTCTTGACATTGTATTTTTTTATTTTTAAAAACTGTCTAGAGCAAAATTAATTTTCCCACTGCTGAATGCAAATTGCCATCCCTTGCCAGCCTTTTTTATTTTTCCTTTGGAAAGGTAGCATTCCATTTCTGACTCTCTGCCAAAATGTTGTTATGCAATTAAAAGACAGGCAGCTGCTTGGATAACCGGTACTGACTGCTTTATATTCTGTGGGTTGATAGAGATGCTGCTGCTATGGTTTAAGGATACATAACCAAAATAAATGCATTATCCCCCTAGGAGAAACCTTTTTGTACCACAGCTTTCTCTACAATACACATTTTGTGTGCAGTTTTTGAGATTAATTTTGTATTGTGACAAATACACTGTGCAGAAGAGCGCAATGCCAAAGGATAACCATGTCCTTGTTTGCGTGTTAGGCCAGGAAGTACAAATTCAACTGGTATGCTTGAAGGCAAACCAATGAAAGGCAAGAGTTTTCCCACTACCTGGGAGGAGAAAAGAAAAAGCTTCTTTGCCTTCTGTTGCTGACGTCTGTGGCAAAACTCATGGGGAGAGAGGAGGGAAAGGTTGAGGACCTTTCCTCTTCTAATTGTTGCCTGCCTGCTTCATCAAACGGTAGGAAGGTACTAGCATGAGGTTTTCTGCATCTGTGATGTCTTGTAAGGGGGCCTCCTGTCACTCATGCTATTTAACCTATATACGTATAAATCTCCCAGGAGAACTTGTCAGGAATCTTGAGCTCCAGTGTTACAATGCACAAACAGCCAATGCTGTCTGGCCTTTTTGTCTAAATTAAAACAAGCTATTCTACATCCGTATCTCCTAACAATAATAGGGCTTCACTAGACAAGGAGCCAATTCTGTATCTATAAGCAATCTAAATTTTGGTAAATTAGCTTTGTTTTGTTTTGCAGTTGTCAGCTTAGAGAGGGTATGTCTTTGTAACACTTAATTTGCATGTATGGAGAGAAAATGTTACAAGAGAAAAAAAATACACAGACCAGAATTTTCTAGCACAATTTTGAATGCATAATGGGAAATGCGTAAGTGGTTCTTCCAATTTTTTAGCCAACGTTCGCACACCCAAGCACATGACTCACAATGTCACCTTGGTGTGTCTGCAACATGACAAGCAGCTGGAGCAATTGCACACACCAGTTGCACAATTTGGGGTTTATGCTCTGCAAACCTGGTGGGATTCAGGCTGTGTTTCCTTAGTGTAGGATCTAAGACTGGATTTTATATATATATATATATATATATATATATATATATATATATATATATATATATATATATATAGAGAGAGAGAGAGAGAGAGAGAGAGAGAGAGAGAGAGAGAGAGAGAGAGAGAGAGAGAGAGAGAGAGAGAGAATGAATACAGATTCTAACATGTATTGGACATAGTTACAGTCCCCTAGAAGTCTACACAGTTTGTGTGTACAGCAGGGTTGAGCCTGGAATGTGAGTGCCAAATTCTAGCAATAGTGTGTGTGAATGTTTGCACAACTATGGTTAGTGCAGTAACTGGGCTTGTTTCTGTTGATGTCAGATCTGGTCCTGATGATGCTTGCATCAATTATGTACTGCTTGGACTATTACAGTATACATAGGGCTTCCTTTGCAAAATATTCAGAAAGTTCTGCTGGTCCAGAGTGCTATGGATTATTGACCAGGGCTGGCTATAGGGAGCATGTGACTCCCTTGTTACTAGAAACTTACTGGCTACCAGTTTATTTCAGAACAAAGTTCAATTTGCTTGTTATAAATTTATTAAATTTATAACCAACACTTTATTGAAATTTACAAGTGATGGTTGTTGTGGGTTTTCCAGGCTGTTTGGCCATGTTCTTAAGGTTTTTCTTCCTAACGCTTCACCAGTCTCTGTGGCAGGCATCTTCAGAGGACAGAACTCTGTCTGTGCTCTGTTGCAGTTTATTGGATAGACGAGTATTTATAGCTGTGGGATCAGCTTTTGTCCTTTTCAGGAGATTGGGTGATTATGGAGATCAGAATGTTTTTATTATGGGTGTATTGTTGTGATAAGGGATATTAAATAAGTAGCAAATATGGAAATACAATAAAATATGCTATTATATAATAAATAATAATATAATAAACTGTGTGAATAAAGTCAACTTATCATAATGCAGGGTAAAGAAAAGCTGCCATTGTCAGTGCCAGAAATGCCTTCCTTAACAACAACAGTTTTGACAATCCACATCTCAGGTATAAAGCAAAGCCTATAGACCAAGGTTCTATTCAAGGAAACTATTTCTCTTTAATGTTGACAATGAAGGCATAGAAATTCTGAAATGTTTTGTATACCTTGGTAAAATCATTAACACAAATGGAGACTGCAGCCAAGACATCCGAAAACTGAGACTCAGAACAACTCTGTTCAGCAATGATCCTATAGTTATTTCACTCCTTGGTATTGCCTTCCTTGGGGACTGGAATTTATGTCGAGTGTTTCCACCATATGGGCCACTGTTTTGTTTTCCATATTTGCTGGCCTGTTTTTGTTAGGATTTTGACAGACTTGGGTTTTGTAGCTTGCATGAAGGGTCATGATTAACTCAAGTTCCACTGATTTTAATGGGGTTACTCTAACATATGATTAAATTAGTCACCGCCCAAACAATTAACAGAATAAATAACCATAACTGTTATGTTAGGGACGTGGTGGCGCTGTGGGCTAAACCGCAGAAGCCTGTGCTGCAGGGTCAGAAGACCAAGCAGTCATAAGATTGAATCCACGCGATGGAGTGAGTGCCTGTCGCTTGTCCCAGCTCCCGCCAACTTAGTGATTCGAAAGCATGCAAATGCAAGTAGATAAATAGGGACCACCTCAGTGGGAAGGTAACAGTGTTCCGTGTCTAAGTCGCACTGGCCATGTGACCACGGAAGATTGTCTACGGACGAAACGCTGGCTCTATGGCTTGGAAACGGGGATGAGCGCCGCCCCCTAGAGTCAAACACGACTGGACAAAAATTGTCAAGGGGAACCTTTACCTTTACCAAACTGTTATGTTATGTCTTCCATGGAGAAATCTACGTTTTCTAGAAGGTCTAAAATCCCACCAATTCCATAAAAACATAAAAGAAAGATCCAAAATTTTAAAAAGGAAGTAATTTCTTCTACAGGTACTTGCAGTCACAAAGAGAGGAGGTTCTTGGGATGTTCCATTCCATTATTTTAAGTGGAATCTCTCCTCTCTCTCTCACTCTCTCTCTCTCTCTCTCTCTCTCTCTCTCTCTCTCATACACACACACACACACATACAAAGAGCAAGCAGATAGTTGCCCAGAAATCATGAAAGCAAAGCAAAGCATGCTGCTTATATACCACCCCATAGTGCTTCAAGCACTCTCTGGGCGGTTTACAAGTTAATTATGCAGGCTACACATTGCCCCCCCCAGCAAGCTGGGTACTCATTTTACAGACCTCGGAAGGATAGAAGGCTGAGTCAACCTTGAGCTGGCTACCTGGGATTGAACCCCAGGTCGTGAGCACAGTTCTGGCTACAGTACAGTGGTTTAACCACTGTGCCACAAGGATGTAAGTAAGGTAGGTTTTTGTGTGGAGCGCTTGCCAGGCTTTTCGAGAAAATGTGGTGTGGGGGAAGGGTTTATCCTTTCTCGAGCATGATTTGATTTGGAGCATTGAGGCACAGTTCTATCCTGGGTAGCTGGGTTGAGGTTCATTCAGCCTTCCATTCTTTTGAGGTCAGCAAACTGAACTAATTTTTCTGAAGTCAGTAAAATGAGTACCCAGCTCATGCTTTGCTTTTTTGCTTTGGTGACAGCACCTGGTGCTCTTGCTTGCTTCTCTTTATTCCTTGTCATTGTGGCCCATCATGTGGGTTTCTCTGGACTTTCCATGCAACAAAACATGGCTGGGGTGTGTGGCAATGTCCACAGTCTCTTTGTGTTTTATATAAATTTGAACTGGGAACTAGCATTTAAGAAAAAAGCAAAGTGTGCTGCTTACATACCACCACATAATGCTTAATATACTCTCTGGGTGGTTTACAGTTTAATCATATAGGCTGCACATTGCTCCCGCAGTGAGCTGGGTACTCATTTTACCAACCTCGGAAGGATGGAAGGCGGAGTGCAACTTGAGCTGGTAGGATCAAATGAATCCTCTAGGATCAAACACTGACAATGAGTAGAGTTTTGACTGTAACACTACAGTTTAACACGGCTTCTCTAGCATAGCGCTAGATGGAAAATACAAAAAAACAGATAGGAAAAAAGATGAAGCATTTGGACCCAAAGACTCCCCACAAACATGATTTACTCCAACACATGCCAAAATGTTTCAAAATCAGAAAATAAACCATGTTCACTATTGAGTTAAAATAAATACTCTTTTTGCAGCTGTTTAAAACAACTCACTTTCTGTCCAAAGCAAGAGGCATGCTTAGCTCTGTGTCATGTAGCTGGAAAATTTTGAATCAATTTCAAGCACGCTAAACCTGACGCAAAAACAGGAGCATGATGATGCATAACTACGCCCTCGCTTGTGTAAATCGCCAACAGGTTTTCAGCCATTAAGCCTTACTTCTGATCTTAAATGCATCACTAATCATTCACCTCATAGCATAATCATTTAAATGTGGTGTAATTCATTGAAGTATGATTAGTTGCTTCAGGAGCTTTGGCTTTTCTTCAACTCTCCTGGCTTCTGGTCAAGTTTGAGACCCTACTGAGCAAAAAGAGCAGAAAACCTTATATGAATGTAGCACAGCTTCCATTTTATGAATTAAGTAAAGTTATATGCATTACCATATATAGAGGGCCCTTTCTGAATTCAAGATCTGAAATTATTTAATTGCAATACAGTGTTGGACAGTGATAGTACCTTGGCCTTTCAAAACTGGAAGGATTAATTGAAGTTTGGAAATAACACTTTTACTGTTAATGTGTTAATTCTTTTACGTTTGCTTTCCCATTAAACAAGATATAAAGCAACATGATGCATATCACCTTCTAAAAATAGTGTTATGTTGGATCAGTTAGACAACTAGATGCATCAGTTTGATGCAACAGTTTGCTTGCCTTCCTGTTTAATACATATATAAGACTTTGGCTGAAGTCCTCATCAGCCATAATGATTTTTTAGTAATAAAATATTCTGATCCCCTGCCCGCAAAATGTCCTGAAGCTTCCATAGAATCCCCTTCATTGGGGAGAATCCCTTGGTGGCTCTGGGACAGGGAGAAGTCTTTAACTTTGGAAAATTGTTGGTGGCAGTCAAGTCATACCAGTGGCAGCAATTTTTGAAAATGACAGACCCCCCACCTTCAAACTGTGGCCTTCAATGGCTTTTGTACAAAGATGCAGATTCCATGGGACTCTCAGAACCTTCAGGAGAAATCTGATTTCTAAAAAATTATTGCCACAGTCAATTATGTCATTAGCATTACTTGATGTATCTGTGTGAGCAGGATTTCAGTCTTGGAAAGTTAACACATTGTTTCAAACCTCTGATGCTCTTAGTAGTTGCACAGCAGAGAGAGGAGAGGGATTTGTTGCTTCATTCGTCTGTTGTCAGAGAAGGCTGAACGTTTTTCTGTTAACTTGGATGCAATCTCCTTTCATTTCTTTTGTGGTTTTACTCATTTTCCATTCTGAGCTACTCCTCTACCAAGGCGGCTGAAACTACTTCTGTTGTGATCAGAAATGATGCCAGGCCTTGTCCAAGGAAGGGGTCAGAGCAATCCATCTTTGTAAGAGCTGGATTGGATTACCATAATGTGTTGTCCGGAAGGGCTGTGTTTGAAAGGGCTACTTGGAAAATTCTGTTAGTGGCATATGGGATAAATTAATTATTTGGCTATAACTACCGATGTGGAAGAAATCTTCTCTCCAATGGCTTGCCAGGAAAAAGTGCTGCTTTTAATTGTTATGGATCATTAAATCTTGGAACCTAAACAACTATCTTAAATCTATCACCTGCTCTTAAACAGCCCTTTGGAAACCATTCCATTCCTACATGGCTCCATCCTTCAGTGTATGAGGCATAAGCGCTTCTCTGTGCTCGGGCTTTAGCTATGCCAGAGAGTTGACATAGGCTTCCTGCAAGTAATAGAGATTGATTTAGAATATCAGAGCTAGCATAATTTAGTTCCCAACCTTTTATGAGTCACGACCCCACGACCCCCTTTTATAATAGTAAAGTAACATGTGACTATCCCACCACCATGCCTGCATAAAAAGCCATTTTAAATGGGGTAAAACTATGTCTTCTAAGATAATCAAAGCTTCTTTACCCTCAAAGAGCCTGTTTCTCATGCACACACACACTAACTTTAATATTCTGCTCCAAAAGGTCAAAGAAATTATTTAACAAGGGCTACAATACATGTAAGGTTACCCGTGATCCCCCCGTGACCCCTTTGGGAAAGTCGTGACTCCCAGGCTTAGGGAAACACTGGGAGAGAATAATAATCCAGGACATAGGAGACCTGGTTCATATATTTGCTTAGCTATGGAAACCACTCCATAAATATCCCAAGAAACACTGTTGGGGTCACTGTTAGGCCAGATGACACTTGACAGCACGTAATACACACCTTCCTAAAATAAAGAGGTATTCCTTTAAGAAAAGAAAAGAAAATAGAAAGCCTCTTTGGTACCTCATTTGTCAGATTAAAAGCACCAGCAAAATCAGTTCCCTGCTATTTATGAGGTGTTCTTGTCCTTTGATAGAATTTTGCTGTCTAGTATTTTAATCCAATTTTAGGCAACTTTTGGTTTCTTATTTTAGCAGTCTTTCCTTTGGGTAATTTTGACCAGTTTCTAATATATATTTTTAAAATGTGCGTTTTTAAATTTATAGAAAGGTGCTGACTGAGGGTGCTTTTGAGATGGAAAAGAGAGGTAAAATACTTTATATTTTATGCATCTATTTTAGAATTGAGCATGTGTCGTTCTCAAAACTAGTTAGACTTTCATGTGCATAAAATATGGCTGCAAAATTCATGATCTCCCCAGGAAGGGAAATTGATCTGATTATCATTGGACATTCTTGACAATTCCAGATGATCTGGGAAGGCTGGAGGGTAAGTAGCACATCTGGAGCTTGCAAAAAGGCCTTGAACCTCATTAGCAAGGGGAGAAGCCCCACAGTTTACACTAACAGTGCTATTAAGAAGGATAAGAAAGGGGCTCAGCAGGATGGAAGGAGTTTGGTGGTCAGGTCTGATTATTTTTTTGCCTCATGTATGGCAGAAAAAAATAAACCCTGGGACAAGCTTGGAAAAGTTACTGTTTCAGACTTACAGGCTCTCCCAATTGACTTGGGCAGTAGCTGTTCTAAGCTCTGACTACGTGAGATAAAACTGTTGCATTTACTTCATACATTTACAGAGGCAGGGATCACCCTCCTCCCCATTCTGTAATGGTAGTATGGGTGTACAGCACCTTGCTCCATATGCTGTGTTATATTATGCATGCAGGACTTATTTACGTATGTAGTTTCCTGCCTTTTCTTTAGAGGAAACGTGTGAAGGTAATTGTTGTGTTTATTCATTGCTCAATCTTCCACTCTAACCTATTACAGTAGGAATAAAATCTTGCACATACATGTGTGATAGCAACCCTCCTCAGTTAAGCTTTCTTCATCAGAAAATATGCAAAGGACTTCACTAGAGGGTAGCTTCCTGTGAAAACACCATGCAGTAACACACAAATTAAACATTTTGGAGAGTAAACACACAGCAACACTGTGACAGTGCTAACTTGTAGGTTCAACCCTTTGAAACTCAGAATAGTTATTCCAGTACACTTCCTCCTTTGTGAAGGAATCACTTCCACACTTCTTTCTAAGAAAATAAAGCCCATATTTATTAGAGAAGCACACTTGTAATGGAAAAGGTGATAAAAGTCCTAATTTTAACTAACTTAGTTGGAGCGATGGCTGCCCCCTTTATCCCTAGAGAACAAAGGCAAGATGTCTCCTCCTTAAGGTAAAGGTAAAGGTTCCCCTTGACATTTTTAGTCCAGTCGTGTCCGACTCTAGGGGGTGGTACTCATCCCGTTTTCAAGCAGTAGGGCCAGCTCTTGTCTGAAGACAGTTTCCATTGTCACGTGGCCAGTGTGACTAGGAAATTATGTTTTACCTTCCCACCGAGGTGGTACCTATTTATCTACTCGCATTTGCATGCTTTTGAACTGCTAGGTTGGTGAGGAACCGGAGGCATGAGAAGGAAGTAAATGACATCAGTAACCATAAGAATCATAGAATCATAGGGTTGGAAGGGGTCTATAAGGCCATTGGGTCCAATACCCTGCTCAATGCATAGTAACCTAAGATTAAAGGAAAGTCAGCATTGGTCTGAGCTGGTGAAGGACACTCCAGGAAACCCGAGGAGAAATTCTCTCTCCTTTTCCCCATACAGAAACATGCATTTTCTTGAGTATAAGCTGAATTGGACCCAGCTGCTTCCAATAAAAACAATCACAGCTCTATAAAAGGAAGGGCTAAATAAAACAGATCCTCTCTAGCTAAAAAGGTCAACAGAAATTAAACAGCTAAAACCCCTGGGCCAGAAATCTGCTGAGGAAACATATAGCTTAGTGCCCCCAAAGCATAGTCCTCTGCATGATCTGTGGCTTGCCAATCCAAGTCAGAATGTGACCCACTGAAATGAGGAAGTCTTGCATAAGCACAAGAGTGTAGTAAGATGTGTTATATACCTGCTGAGTAAACCAGATAACTCTGTACACACAAACAGGGCTGGGGAACACTTAAGAGCAAGAGACAAGAAAAGGGGGTTATTCTAAACACCTCCAGAAACAGCTGATTCTCTCTGGAGTATGTCCTCCCAAAAATGTTTCCTCAGATGACCTCTGGTTTTGAGTCCAATGGAGTAAGGAGGACTTTACATTGCAATCTCACATCATTCTTTATAGTGCAATACAGTGGTGCCTCACTTAACGATGTTAATTGGTTCCAAAAAAACGCTGCTAAGCGATTTCATCGCTAAGCGAAATGTGATTTCCCATTGAAATGCACTGAAAACTGGACAATCCGTTCCAATAGGAACGAATTGCCGTCCTTAAGTGAAAATTGCCATAGGAAACATCGCTAAGCAAAACGCAGTTCCCCAATTGAAATGCATTGAAACCTATTCAATGCATCTCAATGGGGAAAAAATACAACAACAAATTAAAAAAGAATCAGAACAAAGTCAAATTTGGTTAACAAAGGGTTTATTACATGGACTTTATGATTTCAAACATTTTAAACAGTAAACTTTAACTTTATAAATAACAAAAAAACATTTAAAAAACAGCAAACATGAGGCTGTTTAAACCAGTGGTCTCCAACCTTGGACCTCTAGATGTTCTTGGACTACAATTCCTTCACCACCACCTCTGCTGGCCAGAATTTCTGGGAATTGAAGTCCAAGAACATCTGGAGGCCCAAGGTTGGGGACCACTGGTTTAAACCATCGTTAAGCAAAACAGGGGACCCAAAATTTAATCGCTATGCAAAGCATGGTCCCAACCATTGCTAAGTGAAAATCGCCCATAGGGACCATCGTTAAACGAAGCGTAAAAATGCTCTTTAGTTGTTAAACGAAGCAATCGCTAAGCGAAGCACCACTGTATTGGGGCAAGCTGGGAGAAGGTAAGCATGTTTTTATTAAGTGCTTTTGAGAAACAGTTCACATTTTATGATGATGGAGATACTGAATTGTTACACATTGGCTGGCTGGACATGTTTTAAAAAGAACCACATTCCATAGTATAATATGGATACCATGTGCTAATTCTTCATATATAGAACACCCAATCATATATAACTACTCTAGGGCAAATGGTGTGCGGAGATGGAGGGAGGGACATTTTTCTTGGTACTGTATCCTTTTTCTCTTTCTCAGTGTCGCCCCCCCCCAATTTTTCCAATGGGAAACTGATAATTTAGAGAGAAACTGAAAAATACAAAAAGAAAAGAAAAAAAGCTCAGTACAGAAGATTTTCTTTCTTGGAATTTTTTAAAATAGAGGTTTGTTCACTCAGAGAAATATGCATAATGAAGTTTTAAAAGCAAGGTAGTTAATTGATACCATTGGGTTCCTGGATAAATTTTTTGTAGACATATAGAGCACTCAAATCCAAGAGGGATTTTGTATCTAAAGTTGGGTGTTGCAGGCCTAAATTCAATTATTATTCCTGCTGAAATGAATGGGACTTGGTAATCATGAATAATATAAAGTCCACTGCTTAAAACTGGTCTGCTCTATTTGGGATTAATCAATGTCTATGGCTAAATCCAACTGTTAGTCTCAAATAGAAGAGAACAACTGTAAGTCCAGTTGATGCAATTGGTCTATTTTAGTTGGGACTGGCTTTCGCCCAGTAGGTTTAATTTTGCATTGTGATGAAAACAAAAGGATTTTCCTTTACAAAATAATTTATTCTGTTTATTTCAAAATGTGTGATTATTTTCATCCTATCCCTTCCTCTATGGATGGAAATGACAATAATACAAATGCTTAGGAAGCATATTTGTTCAGTAATGCTTTCTCTTTAATATTGGTTTATTATTATATCCTCAGATTTGCTCATAAAGTCTAAAGGCATTGTTACTAAGCTCCATTAAATCAAGTGGGTTTCACTTTTGGGTTTTTCTTGGAAATTTCATTATGTGGAATAGTAACAATTTAAGTTATAAATTATGTGGTTTTTTTGTTGTTAAAATGGTTAGCAAGTTTAAGTTTGATCAGTAAATAGTACAGCAATCCTAAGTGAGGCCAGGGAGGAAAGAACAGAGTGACATGTGACCTAGAGCATCCTAGGCCCTATTGTTTTGTTTGTTTGTTTAGTCATTTAGTCATGTCCGACTCTTCGTGACACCATGGACCAGAGCACGCCAGGCCCTCCTATCTTCCACGGCCTCCCGGAGTTGTGTCAAATTCATATTGGTTGCTTTGATGACACTGTCCAACCATCTCATCCTCTGTCGTCCCCTTCTCCTCTTGCCTTCACACTTTCCCAACATCAAGGTCTTTTCCAAGGAGTCTTCTCTTCTCATGAGATGGCCAAAGTACTGGAGCCTCAGCTTCAGGATCTGTCCTTCCAGTGAGCACTCAGGTTTGATTTCCTTTAGAATTGATAGGTTTGTTCTCCTTGCAGTCCAGGGGACTCTCAAGAGCCTCCTCCAGCACCACAGTTCAAAGGCATCAATTCTTCGGCGGTCAGCTTTCTTTATGGTCCAGCTCTCGCTTCCATACATCACTACAGGAAAAACCATAGCTTTGACTATTCGGACTTTTGTTGGCAAGGTGATGTCTCTGCTTTTTAAGATGCTGTCAAGGTTTGTCATCGCTTTCCTCCCAAGAAGCAGGCGTCTTTTAATTTCGGGGCTGCTGTCTCCATCTGCAGTGAGCATGGAGCCCAAGAAAGTAAAATCTGTCACTGCCTCCATATCTTCCCCTTCTATTTGCCAGGAGGTGATGGGACCAGTAGCCATGATCTTAGTTTTTTTGATGTTGAGTTTAAGACCGTTTTTTGCATTCTCCTCTTTCACTCTCATTACAAGGTTCTTTAATTCCTCCTCACTTTCTGCCATCAGAGTGGTATCATCTGCATATCAGAGGTTGTTGATATTTCTTCCAGCAATCTTAATTCCGGCTTGGGATTCCTCCAGTCCAGCCTTCCGCATGATGTATTCTGCATATAAGTTAAATAAGCCGGGGGACAATATACAGCCTTGTCGTACTCCTTTCCCAATTTTGAACCAATCAGTTGTTCCATATCCAGTTCTAACTGTTGCTTCCTGTCCCGTGTACAGGTTTCTCAGGAGATAGATAAGGTGGTCAGGCACTCCCATTTCTTTAAGGACTTGCCATAGTTTGCTGTGGTCCACACAGTCAAAGGTTTTTGCATAGTCAATGAAGCAGAAGTAGATATTTTTCTGGAACTCTCTGGCTTTCTCCATAATCCAGCGCATGTTAGCAATTTGGTCTCTAGTTCCTCTGCCCCTTCGGAATCCAGCTTGTACTTCTGGGAGTTCTCGGTCCACATACTGCTGAAGCCTACCTTGTAGGATTTTGAGCATAACCTTGCTAGCGTGTGAAATGAGTGCAATTGTACGGTAGTTGGAGCATTCTTTGGCACTGCCCTTCTTTGGTATTGGGATGTAGACTGATCTTTTCCAGTCCTCTGGCCACTGTTGAATTTTCCAAACTTGCTGGCATATTGAATGTAGCACCTTAACAGCATTGTAGCACCTTAACAGCAGCCCTATTATCTCACGCCAACCGAGCAGAAGGGGTGTGTGTACATGTGTGAGAGATTTTCCATTTTTAGGGTTTTCTAGGGGCAGCCACCACCTCTGCCATCATAGACCTCTGTGACATTCTGCAGTCAGAACAAATCTGCAACAGAACAATGAGATGTAAAAAGCAAAATGAAACTAAAATTTAAATTTCAGCTGATCTAAATCTATCAATATGCATTATTACTCCTGTTCCAAATATTGGAGTGTGTGTATGCAGAGGGTGGGAGTGTTTTCTCACCGACTGAGTAAAATAGTCCAACCCCTCACCTCAAATGTTCTCCATATACGGGGGGGGGGGGGGAGAACCCAACAGCAAAACCCAAAAAGTATCCCTCCTCCACCTGGCTCCAAAATACTGGTCCAGGAATTCCTCATTATCAGCTTCAGCTATCTCTTTCCCTTCTATAAGTGCTGTCCTGTGCTGTTGGTTGCTTCTGACTTATGGCTGCCTTGTGAATGAATGACCTCTAAAAGGTCTTATCCGTATCAGAACTTGCAAACTAAAGATTAATCCATCCCATGGTAGGCCTTTCTCTTTTTCTATTGCCTTCCAATTCTCCTGGCACAATTATCTTTGCCCTCCCTACCCCGGAATAAAATGCGAGATAGTGTTATGGGTTAAATATGGGCCACATTTTATTAATATACATTCATATTCAAAATTGCCATTCAGAAGGAGGGGGCCTGCTGTAGTGCGGAAACAGTTAAATGATGCGAGTATCTAAATACTCCTAGATCAATGAAAGGGCGAGTCCCTGACCCCCAGGCTCCAGTGATCTTAAGGATAGCATGAACCTGGCCGGCCGCTAACAAACACCCCCAGACCTCAATCCCCCTTTATTTGAGGGTTGTTAGTCTGGAAGTGGCCCAGCGCATCTTCCCGCCACAGGCACTGTAATTGCATGATCTGCAGTGCCAGACGGTCGGATGTACTGTTGGCTTACTTCAAATTAAAGCGGGCCCCACTGTAAATACCTGTTTTTTCCGCACTACCTGCCAGTGTGACCGAAGTTTTAATCTACCAGTTTGCCACAACCCTCTTCTAGTGTGGGATAGGCAAAAACTCCCCCATCCATAGGCCAATCAGGATGAAGGACAAAATTCCTATCTGGCCCCATAACGGTGACCAGAATGACTCACACTATCAATAGGAAGGGAGGTCGGGTGCCCGAAAAGAAGAGGGTGTTCCGAAGAGGAAAGCCTCTTTAAATACCCTGGCTTTCCCCTTCTATCACATGAGACTAATACGTCTCGCGATATCCCGGGTGGAAGGCAAGGCCAGCTTCGCTGTTCGAGTTCCAGGGACCCTCCAGCAGCTGGATCATTTCCAGTGAAAATTGTCTTCACCTGATATCTACAAAGCACGTTAGCCTCAGACTAGCCGTTTCTAATCAAATTCAGTCTTCATTTGATCTAGAACTCACTTGTCTTTCCGACAGTCCATGGTCATTTTGAATATGGGGGAGATACATATTAACCCTTCCTTACAGGATTTTTGTTCTGATTTATATGAATTGTTAAAGGACAATACACACCAGCTCATCACCCTCATGGTCCTATATCCACTGGTTTTTCAACATCATCAGCAGAGAGGTGTAGTGTTTAGGATATCAGACTGGGACTCAAGAGATCCCGGTCCCTACCTCAAAAGAGCCCTTAAACTGACTGAGGTGGAGATTATTGGGACAGTCCCTCTCTTTTAGCCTATATACTGTACTTTATGGACTTATTATGAGCTTAAAGTGGGTAGAATGAGAGCTGCGCACATGAGTGCAAGTTCATTGATAGAAAATTGGGAGACCAGTGCAACCAATATGTATTAAATAAATTTCTACATGCATAAGATAATCAAAACACATGGGTTTATAATTTATTATCTAAGAACATTTTTTGCTGTTATTTGACGGGAACAGCTAATCACCAGTAGCCCATGAATTGTTAATTGACCATATAGCATAGAATCTGTTAATTTATGCAGCATATTTACTGTCAGACTTGGCTTCTTCTGGTTTCTGATACAACACTGCCCTCTTGTGAGCACATCTCTTATTTTGATTTTTTTTTAAAAAAAATCAGACTGTTTACACACAATGCAGAACAGCATCCAGTCCTAATAGCATGCATAGAGAAGCAAACTCAGAATTTTGAACTTTGAATATATTTGAACTAAATGCCTTTTCTTTTCTTTCTTGGTAGACCAGTTCTGCATTGCCCTTCTCTTTCGAAAGACCCTTGGAAAATGAGACTAATACAGTGATATTCTGGCAGACTGGATTAATGTTTTCCAGCCACAGTTTACCAGAAATTGTGCTTTGGACACTGGAAGTAAATTTATCTTGCCATAGCAATATGGATTTAATTTTAGGAGATAACATCTGGACTCCAGAGAACACAGTCTTTATGTCTACTGTTTGTAATCTCCAATAAAAGAAAGGAAACCAATGGCTGCTTTTGGGAAAAAAAAATGCAAAACGTTTTCTGTTCCACCGTTTTTTGTTACACATGGGGCCTTCAAGGAAGCTCACACTACAAATGATGTTGCAAAAATAGGACAATAAAACAATTTGTCACTCACTCAGCAAATCCACAATTTTTACATTCATCAGTTGAATCTGTGAGTATGAACAGCAACCAAATTTAGGTCAAACTATTTTATGGTGCCTTAAAAATCAATGAGATCTATTTGGCATAAGCTTTGACTGATTGTCGCCCTTTTCATAAAATGGGCTATAGACCATCAAAAAGGTACAGTAAAAGGTAAAGGTTCCCCTTGACAATTTTTGTTCCAGTCGTGTTCGACTTGTTTCCAAGCCATAGAGCCAGCGTTTGTCCAAAGACAATCTTCCATGATCACATGGCCAGTGCGACTTAGACATGGAATGCTGTTACCTTTCCACCGAGGTGGTCCCTATTTATCTACTTGCATTTGCATGCTTTCGAACCGCTAGGTTGGCGGGAGCTGGGACAAGCGA
This sequence comes from Pogona vitticeps, assembly GCF_051106095.1. NCBI lineage: Eukaryota > Metazoa > Chordata > Lepidosauria > Squamata > Agamidae > Pogona > Pogona vitticeps. Next base: position 32,814,579 of record NC_135786.1, read on the forward strand.
CGGACGCTCACTCCGTCACGTGGATTCGATCTTACGACTGCTTGGTCTTCTGACCCTGCAGCACAGGCATCTGAGGTTTAGCCCACAGCACCACCACGTCCCAGGATAGACCATCAAAGCTTATGCCAAATAAATTTTGTTGATGTTCATAGTACCACAGATTATTTTGCTGCAACTTTTAATATGTCTTCCCTCTCAAAATGGTGAAATGATATTATTTTACACTGATTTGTAAATCCATTCAGCCACGCGGCAGGTCTTTGCAAGCTGCAGGAAGCTTATTGATATACTAACATTGCAAAAATGTCTTAATCCACTATTGGATCATATCCTTCTCTTCTAAACCACAGATGTTGAACAGCTCCTGGCAATATTCTATTGTGAATTCTGGTAGGATATGAGGAGAAGAATCAATGGTAGCATATGTCTTCTGACTGTTCTCTTTATGCTGTCAGTAGTGGAATCAACAGAAAATTTAATGTGTAAGAGCAGTTGATATAAAATTCTGTTTTTTATCCATTTGCTTTGTGATCATTTTGATGACCCTGACTTGCCCCTACTAAAATAGCTATATCCCTTATGCTCTCAATTATAAGATAAGCACAAACGCTTTCCATTTGAAAGAGAGAAAGATAAAAACTATCCCAGTTGTACTATTATTTGGAAGTGAACATAAACATGAATTTTAAAATACTGGCTAGCATTTTACCAGAAATTCCAAAAGGAAAGTTTTCTCCATGAGTGCTTTTGAAGTTTTAGAATGATGCTAGCCACTTCTCTGATCCACATCCAGGGCAAGTGGGAAAATGCTTTCTTCAGCACTTTTATGTAATGGCTCCCAATATAGCTACATTCAAATTTGGCTCCATTTGCTCATACTAATTCAATGCAGAGAGAATTTGATGTAGCTATTGCTATAGGCTCAAGCAGACTTGCACACTTTCTTCAAACAAATGTGCAAGACTGGAACATATTAAGGCTATTTTTGTGATTCTGAGTTCCAACTATGAGGCAGAGCAGTGTTCACCCCTGAGATGAGGCAAAACCCCAGCAGATCCTTCATACCTCATGTCTCATATATAAAATCAGAAAGATAGTCAGCAGTTTGAGTTGAGGAAAGGGGAAATCAAATGTCATACAAGAGACTGAGCCATTGACACCAAAGGAAAAGGCAAGTAATCCCTGAATCCTCTAATAAAGCTGAAAATCTGCCCTGATCACTTCAACCACTGAGGCACTAGATTGAGGTCTACATATATGCACTTGCAGCTGTTCCACCATCCATTTGTCCTACATGGAACTGTAGGATGAAGAGAAAGGTTTGTGTAGATTGCCTCTGTGAATTATGGAATGTTTTTTTCTTTGTTCTCTGACTCAGCTTACATCACAGTTACACTACTGAAAGAAATCTGGTGATGGATCAGGGTTTTAATAATTTGGTTTAGTCACGTGATAGTCCGATAATTTTTGGGTCAGTGTGTGCATCATCTTGGAAAAACGTTTTATCCATTTTTAAACTCTGTTGTACATAGGTTGAGGGGGATACATGGGCTTTTAGAATCTTGCATTTGAGGCTTTGTCCTGCACTCATACTGGCTGCCTCTTATAGCCGCTAGCCACTGATGCTGCGGTGTTGAAAGGAGGAACAACTTTCTGACCAAGATAAAATAAATATAAGATGGAAACAATATACAGTGGGGCCTTGACTTATGAACATCCCGACTTATGACCAATTCGAGTTACGATCAGCTCCAGCCGCAAAATTTTGCTTCGACTTGCAACCGGAGCTTCGAGTTACGATTGGAAAAAAGGCAGGGGAAAAAGGCAGGGAATTCAAACTGCTATTCATTGGTGGCGAAGGGGCCGCTTCTTTGTAGCTCTTTTGCCCCAGAGGTTAGAGAGTGTGCGTTCGGAGAAGGCTTTGAGCTGTCTGGTAAGGTGCTGCTTTCTGCTTTTTAAAAACTGCCTGTTCTGGGTGGGGTTTGCAGCATGATTTTGGGCTGGGGGGTTATGTTTCTGTGCTGTGATGGGTATTGCAGTCTTTGTTTTTTGTGTGTGGGGGGGTTGGTTTCCGATGGGCTTTGCAGGGTTTGTTTGCTTTCTTGTTTTTCTTTTTTGCATTTCTGATGGGTCTCAAAAATACAGCGTGCAAAAGGTCAACGAACTCTACCCAGTCACAAGGACAGGGGATCACTACACACAAAAGATCAGCTAATGACACCCATCAACCACAGGAACAGATAATCTTTTCTCCTTAGCACAACAATACACCCACAACAATACACACTAATCACCCATCTACAGAAAAAGACAAAGGCCTATCTCACAGCCATAAATACTGCACTCCCAAAGCCAACTACACCAGAGCACAGAGTGCTGTCCTCTGAAGATGCCGGCCATGGAGACTGGCGAAATGTTAGGAAGAACAACCTTCAGAACTCGGCCAAAGAGCCCGAAAAACCCACAACAACTACTTGGAAGAAATAAACCATCAGGGACAGTTGGGATACTGATAGAATTATTTCAAGCTATAGAACTGAATCTCTCAAAATCCTAAAAAGAATATGCCAATAAAATGGGAAACAAAACAATGGGGCACAGATTGAAAATGTTCAAGATGCATTCCAGTCCTTAAGGAGTATAGTAACTTTAAGATCACTGAATTAATTTAATACCTATAAAACTATTGGGGGAGGTCATCTGGAGTTTAGGGCTTCAGTGTTAACTCTATTTCCATCTAAATCCAAGGAAGCTGTCTCAGTTCTAAATCAGTGTCTGTTGTCAGCAATGGACTGGATGAGGTTGAATATAGTGAAACGTAATCCAGACAAGATTGATTTGGTCACTAAAATACCAGATCAGGGTATAGAGTTGCAGCTTATGCTGAATGGGGATTACACTCCCTCTGAAAACACAGGCACACAGCTTGGGGGGTGCTCCTGGATTCATCTCTGAGCCTGGATGTCCAGGTTTCATTGGTGGTTGGATTGCTAAAACACACTCTTTATGGGGTTAACTTTGGAAAGTGTTCAGAAACTCCAAAAGGTCAAAAATTCCACAGCCAGATTGTTAACTGGAGCTGGTTATGGGGGACATGTAACACCCCTGTTACAACTGCTCTACTGGTTGCTGATTTGTTTCCGGGCTCAATTCAGAGTGCTGGTTTTAACTCACAAAGCCCTAAACGTCTTGGGTCCAAGCTACCTAAAAGACCGCATTCCCTCTATGAGTCTGCCTGAGCATTAAAATCTCCAGGGTAGGCGTTTCTCTCAGTCCCACCCCCCCTCACAGGTGTGCTTGGTGGGGGCATAGGAGAGGGAGTTCTCTGCTCCTAGACTCTGGATCTCTCTCCCAGGGGAAGCTAGGTTGGCCCCATTGTCATTGTCTTTCCACAGGCAGGCAAATACTTTTCTCTTCAGGCAGGCTTTTCCTTAATTACTGGTGTGGTCTGAGAGGAGTTATGCTCTGTTGTTTTAATCATGTTTTAATATTGATCTTAATTACCATTTTAATATAGTACTTCTTTAATTCTTTTTTCAATATTTGTATACTTTACTATTTTAACTTTTAAATATTGTTTAGTGATATAAGCCACCTTGGGTCTTTTTCGGGAGAAAGGCAGCATAGAAATATTTTAAATAAATAAAAATAAATAAATAAAATTAATTTCCCATGCAAGTAAAGCAATGTTTATGGTGTTGCAACAAAGACGTTTACCTTAAATGGGGCAAGAAATGCCTGATGTTCAAGTTGGAGGCTGAAAAAGAGAATCAGGTCCCTGACCTCACTGCTCCCAGAAAAGATTCTTCTCCAGTGCTGTAAAATTTGAGTATAAAATCTTACAGACAACACCGGAGGAAAATACTGAAGAATGATAATAGGATATAGTACCCAACAGTTATGGTAGTAATCATATTTCCCTCCTTTAAATATTTATGTCATCCTTTGGAAGGATGTTTTATATTCATGTATTGTATGCAAAATTATCTCTGAGCAAAGTGGTATATGTATCAGCATGCCTTCACGTATGGGTGTTATTTTATACCATGTTTATTATGAACAGATGTAAAATACACAATACTGTTTACAATTGATTTATTTGAAGTAGTAAAATTTTGTCATTTGATTCTTAAGGCGAAGCTTTTCTCTTATGATATTAATTTAGAAAAGTTGACCTAGGGATTACTTAGGATTTTCTTGCTTTAGTGTACAGATGAGGTTACAATTTAGGCATTTGGCCTGTCAAAACCAAGCAAAGAAAAACTGAACTGTCTTCCCAATGCTAAAATGATAGGCTTAGCTCTTGAAACCGAGAGGTCCATCAAAGACATTTGAAATTATGGCATGGTTGGGAAATCCTCTGCTGAAAATCTTACTGAACATGCCCAAGTTATTTATTTATTTATAAAAAAACAAATACAAATACAAAAATACAAAACACTTACTATACATTCTAAACCACCATGCACTCCATACCTATGGGACCCCTTGGAACAATACGTTTAATACAAACTTCCTTTCCAAAATTGTATTGATTGTTGTTTAGAGGCTTTCCCCTTTCATTTCACTAATACAAATTCAACAAATCTACCCCAGATAGCATAAAAATATTTGAACTTATTTCCCCTCTTTTCATCTTAAGTTCAGTAGTCAATTTATCATTTAATGCAATGTCCCATACTTCATTATACAGTACCAATCTTCTAATTTAATATCATTTTTAATCTTTCCAGAATCTAGCTATTAATATTCTAGCACTTGCCACAAAGTTGGAAATCAATTCCTTTGAACAAATATCAAGTTCTAGCTTATCAAAAATTGAGAACAATGCAATTTTAGAATTGAATTCAATATCTTTTCCAAATATATAACACATTTCCTTAAAAATCCATTTCCAAAAATTTCTGACTCCATTTACACTCCCACCACATATGATAATACGTGCCAATTTCTTCATCACATTTCCAACAAGCCTTAGAATAGTCTGAATTTACTATATTCAATTTCACCGGAGTCATATACCACCTTAAACTATTCTTAAAATGTTTTTCCTTTATTCTTACCAACATTAATCTTAAAACTCTCATCCTCCAAATTTTTATCCAATCCTCTGTTTTAATTTCTGTCTTTAAATCATTTTCCCAAATTGATTTCAAACCTTCTGTTTGAAATCAACTCCATATTCCTTCACAACAGTCAGAGAGCAATCCTAAAATATCATGGACCAAATCCAGTAGAATACCAAGGGTGGAGGGATGGGGGCTTCCTTACCCTTTCCTGTTACAGTCCTACATGGTACCCAAAAACATGTCTTGTGGAGTTTCCCAGCCATCACATTAGATTTTCAGACTGTAGGGAGTGAGGGGGTTATTGATTCTTTTTTGAAGAACTGGAAGCAATGGGCCCCATGATTGCTCTACGTTGCATGAACTGGAATAGTTGTTTCATTGTCAGTTGTTTTTGTTGCAAAATCATCTTAAACATACTATATCAAATTTTATCTAATTAAAATTTTCTTTAAAAAAGATTAAGACCACTAAACTGCTGGGTAACTCAGTGGTTTAGGCATCTAGCTGCAGAGCCAGGGGTTGGGAGTTTGATTCCCCAGTATGCCTCCTTGACAGGGAGCTGGACTAGATAATCCATAGGGTCCTTTTCAGCTCTGGAGGTCTAAGATAATTTATTATTTTTTAAAATCTGGGATCAATGAATTCATTATCCCATTTAATTAGAACTCTTAACCAATCCAAAGAAAAGGCTCAGCTAATCATTACTGTAATGCTCTGGTTTGACCTTCCTTAATACAATAAATGAAAAGAGTTGCTAATTGTGTTTATTTAACCTGAACCTTTCAGGAGGAACTGTATCCACTTACTGTCTGACAGGAAAAAGTACTGAACCTACTAAGCCTTACCACTTGTTAGTTCATTCATTAGAAGTAATTTAGTCTTCATTGCTGAATGTGGAACAAGCATTTTTGAAAAGAGAGTCCGTTAATGGTCAAGGAAATTTCCCCTTCACGTAATTGCATATACATTTGGAAATATTTACTGGTCTTAGTCCAGAACTAAAACGACAAAACTGCTGTTAGTGGGAATTGGTTCCAGGTACAAATTAAGGTAGGCTTCAGCAGTATGTGGACCGAGAACTCCCAGAAGTACAAGCTGGATTCTGATGGAGCAGAGGAACCAGAGACCAAATTGCTAACATGTGCTGGATTATAGAGAAAGCCAGAGAATTCCAGAAAAATATCTACTTATGCTTCATTGACTATGCAAAAGCCTTTGACTCTGTGGAACACAGCAAATTATGGCAAGTCCTTAAAGAAATGGGTGTGCCTGACCACCTTATCTATCTCCTGAGAAACCTATATGTGGGACAGGAAGCAACCGTTAGAACTGGATATGGAACAACTGATTGGTTCAAAATTGGGAAAGGAGTACGATAAGGCTGTATATTGTCTCCCTGCTTATTTAACTTATTAACTGGAAAGAAGGAATTGTTTTATCATGTTTTAATGGAATTTTATTACCCTGACTGATTTTACCAAACTATAATTATATGTATCTATTTCATATGGATTTGGTTTTACTGGTCTTTGACCATAATAACGTATTCTATTCGATCATGCGAAAGGCTGGACAGGAGGAATTCCAAGCTGGCATTAAGATTGCCGGAAGAAATATCAACAACCTCCGATATGCAGATGATACCACTCTGATGGCAGAAAGTGAAGAGGAATTAAGGAACCTTGCAATGAGGGTGAAAGAGGAGAGTGCAAAAATGGTCTGAAGCTCAACATCAAAAAAACTAAGATCATGGCCACTGGTCCCATCACCTTCTGGCAAATAGAAGGGGAAGAGATGGAGGCAGTGACAGATTTTACTTTCTTGGGCTCCATGATCACTGGAGACAGCAGCCCCGAAATTAAAAGATGCCTGCTTCTCGGGAGGAAAGTGATGACAAACCTTGACAGCATCTTAAAAAGCAGAGACATCACCTTGCCAACAAAAGTCCGAATAGTCAAAGCTATGGTCTTTACTGTAGTGACGTATGGAAGCGAGAGCTGGACCATAAAGAAAGCTGACCGCCGAAGAATTGATGCTTTTGAACTGTGGTGCTGGAGGAGGATCTTGAGAGTCCCCTGGACTGCAAGGAGAACAAACCTATCAATTCTAAAGGAAATCAACCCTGAGTGCTCACTGGAAGGACAGATCCTGAAGCTGAGGCTCTAATACTTTGACCATCTCATGAGAAGAGAAGACTCCTTGGAAAAGACCTTGATGCTGGGAAAGTGTGAAGGCAAGAGGAGAAGGGGACGACCGAGGATGAGATGGCTGGACAGTGACATCGAAGCAACAAACATGAATTTGACACAACTCTGGGAGGCAGTGGAAGATAGGAGGGCCTGGCATGCTCTGGTCCATGGGGTCACGAAGAGTCGGACACGACTGAACAACTAAACAACGACACAACAAATCAAAAATAAGAAATTAACATTTCGGCAAACATCAATGCATATGTATCCTTCAGTTTTAAAATAAATGTTTTGTTTTTTAAAAACCCACTAGCACCTAACCATTAACAACAGTTTAAAAACGACACTTGCTTTAAATATCAAACTCTTCGTCATTTGAGACAAACAGCAGTCATAATCAGTTAGCCCTAAAGTAATATGCAACTTAATATTTTTATTATCAACATTTCCAATACAATTCATGTTTCCCTTCTCAGCATTGCTAGGATATTTTAATGACAACTCAAATATTTACAAACAAACACCCACCTTTGATTTTTTAGGTTCCGTTGTAAAATTTATTCTTTCCTGTTTTCAAAAAATTGTTGCATAATTCTGATATATGCCAGTTTCCAACCTTATTTATAGCTCGTAATTTACACACCAACATTACTGAACATGCTTTAGTAAACCATTATCTCAGGCAGGACAGTTTATTACTCTTTCATCTCCTGCTAGTAACATTTTACCTGTTCCTAATAAATGATTTATTGGACCTCTGTTGTTCCTTATATCACTCCCGTAGAATAAATAGGTAAGGATACTTACAAGTTGAACAAGGGTTGTACCCATTATTTACTGTGCTTGGATTCTAAGGTATCTTAACCCTAAGTAACACACCAGGATATTTTTAAAAATGTGTACTGAATAAATTATATTTTCATTTGACATTTCAGTGTACCAATAATTAGTAATAGGTTTAGGGTTAGAGACTGGAACACTTTTAATTTTCTAAACCCACTTAGAATTCTAGCCCCTTCTTTACCCCAAATGAAGCCAATGTACTAATAAGCAGAATATGTCACTTTTTCTTCTTGGTATAGTTAGTTGTAAGATATCATGAGGGTTTTGTATTCCCAAAATATTACACTGGCTGAAACAAAAAAGTACCCTTGTGGAAAAAGCAATGGGTTAGTGAGGAGAGTTTTTAATCACAGCAATTTTTGTTGGGAAGTAAATGGTACAAGCTTTCGGCTAAAACATGAGATGATTCACAACTCTTCATGTAGTAGAATGTCTCTATAATTCTGTGTGAATGGAGAATTCTGGCAGTCGAAGTCAAAAACATCTGAATGACACATCCCTAGTAACATTTCTACTATTTGAAATTTATATGTCCACCTTGATTTATGAGGGCTAACCAAGAAAGGAAAGTTTCTTCTCCCTGATAGCTACCTGTGGCCCCTGAAAATCTTTTTGAAGAGTGAGGTCCATCTTGAACAATGTGTGATGGAATGCAGGGACCAGCTAGAAGATGAAGGAGTTTTCCAAAATTGGTCAGAGTCCTGCCAAATTTGAGGCAAGTTTAATTGTCCAAGAAGCCCTATACTGTATATATATATTTTAGGGTAAGGTACAGAGGAGACAAATGAATAATTACTGTACATTTCTTTCTTTCAACTTCCTTAACTTTATTTGTCCAAATTTATTGGATCCGCATCAATATCTTCACTCATATTTTCTGCCTTTTTTTAAAATCAAAGGGTACCTTCATTCTGTATGTTGGAAGTTCCCTCCTGGTGTCTCGCAGTCTCAACAACAATGGGGTATATCTATTGCAATATTTTCATTAAAGTACTTCAAGAAGTTTCACAGCATAATAACAACACCTGGCAAGACTAAATGTCCACATTGTGCAAGAATTCCATCTACTTGGGACTTCTGTGGTAAAAGAAAAGAAGAAAGAGCAGGAAAAAAGGAACTAAGCAATTACATGTACTGTATGTTATTAGCCATGGTTTCCTATGAAATGTTAATACAGCTGTTTACACATATGTAGGAACTGTCACATGTTAGAGTCTATATATTATGTAGAATCCACCTTCTCCAGTCCACTAATTTGCTAAGAGATTGCTTTCATTTTCTGTGCATGGTGCTTTGGCCAGAGTTTGGACACTAGTAATGGAAGGCTAGCCACAAACAGGATAGCTAATTCAAAAACTATCACTCCTAGGAATAGGCTTTAAAGTATTCTTATTAATCTGTTGAAAGGCCTTGAAAAGCTGGAACTCATTATAGCCTAATAACTTCCAGAGATGGATAGTCATGGTAGTTAATTGCAGCAAAAACAAAGAGACTGGTGACATTATTGCTGCATGGAAAATAGATATTGTGCAACAGAGCCAATCAACATTCCACCAGGCAATTCTAAAAATAGGGGCACCCCAAATTTAAAAAAATGGTAACTTTGAAACTGGGCTTCAGATCAGCACCATATTTGCCATAGTCTTCTCTTGCCCTGTGCCAAATTTGGGAAACTTGGGTAAAAGGTTTTTGAGTTATAATGCTTTAAAAGGAAAACTCTTTTAGCCACTCCCCACCTATCCCTGCAGACACCACCCACCTTTTTGGTATGCATGTTTAAAACAGGTCAAAGCGAAAAGACCAGTCTTGCTTATCTTGAAAGAGAATGGTTGGTCCCAGCCTTTTTTTTTTTTTAAATTGGAAGGAAAAAGCATTTCAAAGGAGAAAAACCTGTGACTGTTTTATAAACTGTGTAGGAGCACATTCAAAAGAAAGTTAGAAACATTTTTCAGCCTGATAGCTGGGAAGGGAGGTCTGAACTTTTGGCTCCACCAGTGAGGACCAAATTAAATTACTTTCAGGATGAGAATTTTTAAACTCCTTCTGGGCCAAGCAGATATTAAAAGGGGATTCTGTTTCTGGCGTAAAAATATTTTAAATGTTTCAGTATTTTTAAAAGAATAGAGAATAAATATTCAGAAACTCGGTCATTTAAGCTGTGAAAGAACTGTTTTTTTGCTTTGTGGCTAGGAATGATCTTACTCGATGTGAGCAGAGCTTGGGTACCCATTCCACCCATCTTGTCACTATACAATTGTTTGATAATTAAGACCAAAAACTCAAAAAATGCTTTGTTCGATCAGGTTACTTCTGATGTGTGGTGGCTATATGACTTACTGTTTCGAGAGGAAGGTCTTGCCAAATGATCTTAACACTCAAGCAGGCTCATAAAGGGAAATGACATAGCTCGGGCCCAAGCCATTTAGGATTTTATAGGCTGCAACCATCACTTTGAATTCTGACCAGAAACGAATCAGGATCCAGTGGAGCTGCAGTAATGAGGGTGGGGGTGGGGGTTATGTGATTCCTGTATCCAGCCCCAGTTAGTAATCTGGCTGCTCTGTTTTAGACCCACTGAAGTTTCCTGAGACTTTCCATAGACAGCCCTATGTAGAGTGCATTACAGTAATCCACTGGGATGTAACTAAGGCATATGTCACCTTAGCGAGATCAAATCCCTCCAGGTCTGATTTCAGTCCATGGAGGTCTCTGTATGGTGATAAGTGGGATTCTAATCTACAGAAGAACACTCCACAGATGCAAAGAGTCAATCTCAACTTGAAGAGATCAGTGAGAACACCAGTGGAAGGGGGCATAGTAAGTGTGCTACTTTTTGCTAGTTTCTTTTCGTGCATGTTAATTGAAGCCACATGTGGAACACCTGACTAAGGCTGTGCATGCATCCCCCTCAAATATCAGTCAACTGAGAATAGCAGTTTGTCTGATGAAATGAACTCTAGTCTAATGATTTTCACTCTTCATGAAGATGGGACTCTTATTTCCTAGCATTCCACAGAATTGGCCATGCTGAATGGGGCTTCTGGGAGTTGATGTTGCAAAAAATTAGGAGGACAACTGCTCTAGTCTATAAAAGCTTGTGCTATTCCAGTCTTAGGGATCAATCACACATGACAAACGAATCCCAGTGATACTGATCTGGCTATTTTTAATTTCATAAATTGCCATGCACATGATGCACAGCCAAAATGGACTCATTTTCTCCAGCCAGTATTTTGTTTCTAGTTCATTTCCCCCATGCCGAGAGGGTGGTTTTAAATTGTATCAATGATACAATTTGCTGTCAAACCTACAGTTCAATTCATTCCAATGGGGGAGAAAAAAATTCACCAAAAATTAACAAAGACTCAGAACAAAGCCAAATTTAGTTTGCACAGGTTTTGCAAGGTGCACCAATGATCCCAAGCATTTAAAACAGTTTTTAAACATTGTAAGACACTTTGAAAATAGCGAAAACGGACATCGCAATACCATTGGAATGCACTGAATAGGCTTCAATGTATTCCAATGGGGGAAAACATTGTATTGCTTAGCGATGTTTCCTATGGCAATTTTTGCTTAAGGACGGTAATCCGTTCCCATTGGAACAGATTAACCGGTTTTCAATGTATTCCTATGGGAAATGGTGTTTCGCTTAGCGATGTTTTCCCATAGTGATGTTTTTTTGGGAACCAATTAACATTAAGTGAGGCACCACTGTATCCCCTTAACTTCTTGAAAATGAAGCTACTTAGTTTGACAGGTTATCTTAGGGCTAAACCTATGGAGATCGCAGCAGAACGATAGATCCAAACATGCCCCAGTCATATAGAATCTTGGGGAGGTACTGGAAGATGCCAAGTTTGGTTTGAAAATATACACAGGTAAGGCACCATGGGTTAACATCCTGGAATCAGCCCTCTGATGGCACTTTCTCCTTAAGTAGGGATAATAAAGATGAATCCAGCAGGACAATAATGGTTATCTAGAAGAGCACAGGGAGCTAATCAAGTGATAGGAAGGGATTCAGCACTCTCTACCTAAACACCTTTTATTTCCTTAGCTGTATTTTGTGTGTGTTTTTTTTTTTCTATTCTTGCAGAAAATCCAAGAGGAAGTGGTGGTTGTAGAATTTAAAGAAAAGATCTCAAAATGGCTACATGAGCTTCTCAAAGTCTTCCCTTCTCTTCTTGCCCTCTTCCATCTCTCTGTAGGGATATGGCCTACTACCTCTGATAATTATAATCCTCAGAACTGTGTGCACAGTATATGGAACTGCATACGTATGTATGCCAGCTGACTTTGCTTAGGAAATGTTTTTTTTAAAGTCACATGATCATCTTATTTACAATTGTCTTATGTATGTATTTATATGATGGCAAAAACTGATGTAAAAATAAACTGAAAAGGCACAGTCTGGCATAACCTTTGACACAACACAAACAGTTTATATGAACTGTGATTTATTTTGCAATAGGTCCTGCATAAGGATTCCAGATCCAGGTTCTATCAAAAACCAGCAGTACCTCATTAAAGAGGTTGTATTATCACATTGGCAATGTCCTCCACAAGACAGACAGACAGATGCACACACAGTTTGGGTTATTCCAGATGGAGGGCTCAGTCAGAAGGTACGATCCAGAATCTTCTTGAGAAAATCCACACAGGCAAGGGAAATTGTGCAGCTGTGTTCCTTCTTCCACAAGCTCTCCTTTGTTCAGCTGGTTGTGTATCTGATTGGAGAACCAGTGTGTGACTGATCATGCAAAGGAGAGCCAACTGTTCTGCAATTGCATAAGCCAACTATTTATTTATTTATTTATTTATTTATTTATTTATTTATTTATTTATTTATTTATTCATTCATTCATTCATTCATTCATTCATTCATTCATTCATTCATTCATTCATTCATTCATTCATTCATTCTATTTGTATCCCACCTATCTGGTCAAAACAACCACTCTAGATTCCAGAAACCATGAGGATATTTTGTTTCCTATTTTTAATCTTATGTGGTGGGAAATAAGATGTGGTGGAAGATCTGAAAGGGCTACAAACAGCTGTATCTAGACCCCTAGTATAGGACAAAGTGACTGCACTGTAAAAGCCTTGTCTGGAAGCAAAGTAAACAGTGGATTTTGCCTTCTCTCTCCGTTTTCCTCAGTCTTCTCTTGTCCTGGCGTATGATCTGCAAACATACGTACATTCAGTTGTACTGGAGTAATGCCTTTAGGCATACTTTTCCCTTTCTAATACGGAAGGCAATTACTTTGTCATGATTGATTTTCCCAGAGGAATATTCTTAATGTTAAAGAGAAATATCTTTTTTCCTTAAATGAAAGCAAATAGGTTAATTTTCATAGCAACTCATAAAAACAGGGATAAAAACTGGGTTCCCTGCCGCTGACCGACATCACATAGGAGGTGAGCTTCAAAGATTTAAAACTACACTAATAAGTTACAGCTGGTTTCTCATGTCAATCATTCAGAACTGAATCCACAAGCTTCCTGGATATGGCAGAATAATTATTTTCAGTGGCTTAATCTCACCAGCATGAGTTCTACTTAAATGAGACATATGAGAGCTATAATGGCTTTGCCAAGGCTTTTGACTGCTGAATTAAAACATGCTAAGATTTCTCTGCAAAGGATGCCAGCTAGTCATGATTTTAATATTTTAACATCTCACCCCTTTTTTTAGTAAAGAATACAATGAAGCTAACACTATGAACCTTAAAATAATTTCTACTTGAGGTATTTTGGTCTCTTCCAGTGGCTGTTTATATTTAAGTAATCCAGTCAGAAGTTTGCTTATGCCATACGACTTTCTACTTCTAGCCTCTCTCCTACAGCCCTTCCATTTTCCCAATTTTCTCTATAGAGTTGTGAGGGTGTTTGCTTGGTACCTTAAATGAATTATCTCCAGGTTCTTCCTTAGGGATGGGCAACAACAACATGTTATCAGAGTTCAAGCTTGCAACATTTATTTTTTTTCATCAAAAAAACCCTGTTAACATCAATTTGAACTGTCAACAGCTCACAAAGGTGAGAGGAAGGAGTTCATAGTCTTGGTTCACAGAAAGGTTCTCAACAGGAATGTGTAATTGTCCATATCTGGGTTCCAGGTGGAAATCTGTCAGTGTTGGTCCTGATGGAACTGACAGCAAGGACAGCCGGTTCTCTCCATATGTTTTGAACCCAGGCATTCTGATTCCCAGAAACTGGATCTCTGCTGGTCTGAAATCTCACTCGACCCTGTCATGGCAGGGTTCTGCCATCTGGCTTTCCCCTGTTTCTCTTGGGCTATCTTTGCTCTTTCTTCCCTAATCTTTCTTCCCCACTCCCTTGCCTTCTTTTCACCCCAATATAATGTTTTCTGGGATTTCACTTCTTTTATAAATGCATAACATATTTCTCTCACTGATGGCACTTGAAGAAAAGGTTCTTTGAAGGTCCTAGTACAGACAGGATAGTATGGAAGGAGGCACATGCTGCACTATGGAAAAGATTTATATGCATGCCCATTAATCACACATTCATTTAACACACATAGCCATGGCCATATTTTGGTCTTTGCTGAGACATGAGCCCCATTCAGTCCTTGTGTAGCTGGTTAGCAGCAATGTGCTTAGAAAGGATCAAATAGCTCCTTCACTCTCCATTTTTTGCTGTTTCCAAATGGAGAGTGAAGATAAGGTTTGGAAGTGACTGTGTGAACTCAGGTTACACTAAAGAAAATGTTATGTGTTTGCATATGAAGTGTGAGAGAGGGAAAGAGATAGGCAGGTGGGCAGACAGACAGACAGACAGATTTTCTTGGTTTCCTAGACTATCCTTTACCCATTCTGACCTAAGCTGATCTTCCTTCAGCACAGAAAGAACATCTTAGGGTTGCTGATGCCCCTTTCCTTTAGTTTCACATTTCCTTGTAGACTCTTGAGAAAGGATAGTGGAGACAAGTTGCTTTTGTTCTGAGGAGGTAAGGGGTTACCATGTCTTAGTTAGTTAGCACTAGGTCCCCCCTCACATATTTCAATTTGTATATTTAATAAACACAAGTATTTTCCTAGAATGCAAAATATGGGTGTGATCCCCCCCCCCCAAAAGGGGAAAGTGCTCTGTGCTAACCATTCTGATTTTCATAGGCTGAATGCACAGATTATCTTGTTAGTGGTTTATTCAATTAACAGGAGAATGGTCCTGTTTCATGGAGGTTCTACACATGGATAGGAATCCTAGAAAAAATTGGGTTCTTGCTTGCATGGAGTGTGCCTATGTGTAAGCAAGAGACCTCTCATTTTCAGGCACGCAGCTCTCTACATGGAGAAAGTAGCAATGGGACAGAGAGGAGCTATTCATTCCTCCCCAAGTATCTTTATTACAACAATTAAATAGATTTATACTTAGATTTTTTTTAAAAAAAGGAAATTAGTCCGATATTCACCATGGCTGAAGACTAGCCCTTCCATTAGGTAGAGGAAGACATCTGTCTGGGACTACAAGCCAATAACAACAGCAAATTCTGCTATTTCCCTCACTGGGATAGCTCCAGCAACCAGGGCTTAGATGACCCCTGCCACCACAACACCCATTCATTGGCTGCAGGGCTTCTTCTTGTCTGGCTTTCCTTCCCATCATCATTGTCTCCACTTGCTCATGCAAAAACCTGTGACACCACCATTTCCTCCCTTGGCTTGTACAATTGCTGCAGGATTCCTTCTTGCTAATATTTACTACCCACAGTGACTGCTAACTCAAGCTTTGTGAAGGTAGAAGATTTGCTTCAGGATTTAGTCTGAACTTCAAATGATCTATCCAAGGTGCTGAACATGGTCCTCAAAATGTATGCCTGACGAAGAAAGGTTCTTATTTATAGGATGGCTCTTGGTGCAAGCCAGAACCCTGATTTTCCAACATTCTTGTTTGCATGGAGAGCCTCTACATGAACAGGAACCTTTACCCCTCTGATGTGTCACTTACCAAACAAGGAAAATGATGGGGGCAACTGGTGCTTCCCTTTTCACATATTGACTTTACATATATAAAAAGGGCTATAATTTCTCTTCCAAGAAGGCTCAAAGTTTGCAGTAGGGAAATAAAAAGATCAACCATGAAGTATTCATAGAGTAAAGTCATAGAGGAAATTCCTGAGAGAGTGAAGTCAATGTCCATTTTGATCGGAACAAGGTGAGGATACCTACTACCTAGCAACCCACCAATACTTTTCTGAAAGAAAAGGTATATGATCCTTCCTTGCTTGTGGTATCATGGCTAAATTTTCCCATGCTCTGATCAGTCATTGCTTACTATCTGAATAAAGATGTTTCAGTCTAATTAAAACTGTCCCTAGATTTATTAATTATGGACCCAAAGTATGAGCAACTCATTTTTATTTCGCTGTATTCTTGAAGGCTTTCATGGCTAGGATCCAATGGCTGTTGTAGGTTTTTTGGGCTCTTTGGCCGTGTTCTGGAGCTTTTTCTTCCTAACGTTTCGCCAGTCTCTGTGGCTGGCATCTTCAGAGGACAGGAATTAGAACTCTGTCGGTGTTCTAGTTAGGAAGAAAAACCTCTAGAACACGGCCAGACAGCCCGAAAAACCCACAACAACCATTTTTATTTCCTTTTAAAATTGTGACCCACCCAAGGGTAGCCCAAGCTCGTCTGCTGCCAGAAGAAGCAAATGCAGCACTGCTGCCCCCATATGCACTGCTTTGCACACATTGTGTGACCACACAGTTACAAGTCCCCCCTGCAAAAACAAAAGAAGAAAACACTGACCAGAGAAGGCAGGATGGCAGCTGGAGGAGGAATAGGAGTGCATCTAGAAAAGAACAATACTCCTATTTGTCCAATGACCCCATTAGGTACTGGGCAGGTGTTCCCACTTACCACTGACTACAGCCAAGATGTGGCTACAGGGAGGGAACCAATAATTTCAGTGCATAATAGGTCCCTTGTGGGTCCAGAACTCAGGAACCTCTGCCCAACATTCAGCCATGATTAGACTAATCGCGACAGCAAACCAGACTGAGTCAGCAGCTAACTTTCTCTTAAAATGAAGGAGAAGGGAAGGAGACAGTATGGGAATGGGACAAGTATGGCAGGAGTTGTGGTGATGGCAGCTGTTTGCTATATTCACAAACTTGCATATATGGGCCAGAGAAGGAGTTTTAGAGGAAAGTGTCCAAATAAGGCAGTTCTGGAATATTTGTGCATCTCTGGAGCAACTGCCCAGCAGTTCAAAATGCCACCAGTTGTGCTTGGGAAAAATAACTGACATTTGCTGTGGCATTTTATGGGTTAAAAACATAGAATTTGAACATTAATGCTTGGCAACAGCTGCTGCAGCACAAGAACAAAACTCCAAAACAGGAGGCTAAAAGCTTCCTTGGAAATGCTAATTGCTAAGCCCCAACAGGGCTCCAACTAACCTCACCAGATTCTCTTGATTCCCGTCTACCTGACCAAGCAGCTGTTTCGCATCTAGGCATAACAAGGGGAAGTTGGTGCACCACTTATTAGACTGGTTGTGCTCTACAATTTTCTCACTTTTAAGTAGCTGGCTGCTCTGAGTCTTGAATTGAGTGTGTGCGTGTGTGTGTGGATGTGAAATGGGTCACTGTCTCCCTTGCATGGGATTTGAGTGGTAGATCAAAGTACAGCTAGGATCTATTTCACTCGTTCCACCACCACTGCTGCTTTTTACTTAAAAATAAATAAATAAATGCCTATTGCCGGGTATTATTTGCAGAACAAGTTTTTCTTGCTGTATGTGCCTATCTATGTTCTAGAGGGAGTGGGTCACAAACATGCAGCACTCTGATTTGGAGTAGGCTGTGGGTAGGCACACTCGGGCAAGCCAGGCTACTGAGTGTGGACACTGGGGGACATTTTGCCCAACCCAACACACATTTCCCCCCATGCTGTTCATTAACTGAACTGTGTCATGGGACAACCTTTCCTGCATTACTGAGACCAAACGGGCCCTTTCCTGTCTTCCTTTGGGTGTCTCTATATGTTCCAGCCTCTCAGGCTGAGCAGCGAGTAGGTACACCTGGACAAGTCAAGCTACAGATTTGAGGAGGGGGATGGAAGACAATTGTTCGGATATTTGCCTACATACTAAAGGTCCACCACATTTCCACAGTTGATGGCACTGCCATCCAACAAATAAATAGGCTCAGGCCCAGCCACCCCCACATCAGTTTGGGATGGATGAGTCCCGATTTGTAGAACTAATATTTTGGTACAAATCAGATTGGACACCTCTAGGAAACAATACTGGAAATATATTACCAAAATCACACAACTAATTGACTTTGATTTGTACAAAGCTCAAATTCCCAGCTTGCAAGACTAGCCAAAGTGATCCACCCAAATATAACCAAACATGGTACAACAACTGAAGAACAGAATGTGTTGTTGATTAATTCTACACATGAAGTATGATATAATGCACAGTTTAAAATAGTTTATACATTATTGCTTTGCAAACTGCTTACAAACACATATTCAAAGTTAAGTCAGGCATATCCTGGCTATTTTGGGCTTAGATTCTGAACCTGGAATAAAGGAATGACACAGTATACTGTCTCAACAACTAAGAATGCAGTCCTCATACATCCTGCTGAGATCAATGAAACTTACTGCGAGGTGGGTGTGTATAGTGCAGTCCAATATCTAGCTATCAATCTTTGCAAGTAACTCCACAGAGGTCAATGAAACTTGCTCCCAGGCAGGTGTTTATTAAAGTGCATGAAAGCTGGAATTAAGTCAGTCACAGGATTTTTTTTTCTTTTGGACTGCAGTTCCCGAATTTGCCTGACTACCTACAGGCAGGATGTTGGGAGATGGAACCAAAGTTACAGGGGAGGTCTCGTTTATTGCACATGGGCTTCCTACTCCCTATTTCACATTCAAGAAGAAAAAAATTTGGACAGGCAGAAGATGTGATGGTAAGTCTGATGGAAATCCCAATTAATGATGGGATGGACAGTCTCCGTTGGAGTTTATTTTTATTATTTATTATTTTATTATTTATTATTTTATTATTATTTTCAACTTTGCATGCTGCCTGTAATTTTCATTGACTAGGAGGCACTTTTCTGGACTGGGGTGACTGTTTGACAATCCAGCACTAACCAATCCTTCCTTCCAGCCTTTGATAACCGATTTATTTGTTTGGTTGCTAAGTATGGGTGCAGTAAAGAAAGCAGATTACACAAGCCTAAAATTTGAAGCAACTGTACACAAAGAAATGTTTTTTTTTTTATCCAACAAATGTCTTAGAGTGAGCTATTGAGACATTAACTGCCAGTTAAAGACAAAAGAGGTGGACTCTGGGCAACTTGAGGCTATTCTCCTCTGCGGAACTCTATACTTCTATTGGTAGCAAAAGGAATTCAACCAAAAATTCAAAACACTGCTACAGTCTCACTGCCCATTAGTTTCCTCAGAGGATGGCTCTCAAAGAACTACCTGTCCCTTGATTCAATGGGATTCCCAGCAGCCTTGCCATCCCACCTTCCAGGAGGGGGAATGATTCCTTGAAATCTCACAGACTAGGATACCACAGATCTAGTCACACAGTTGTGTCAGACATCATTGTTTCTTATCTACCACAAAAGGTAGATAACAGGATGGGTTAGACTAAGTCAGTAACTTGTCACATTGATTTCAGTATAACTAAATATGATTAACTTTGCCTGGATTCAGCTAGTTAAAAAACTAGTTACTTTTAAATGTATAGGAAATAAGCACCAGAGGACTCCTGTTCAATCACGAAGAATATAATTATATATGGATAATTACCGTATATACTCAAGTATAAGCCAAGTTTTTCAGCATAATTTTTTTTTGCTGAAAAAGCACCCCCTCGGCTTATGCTCGAGTCAGTGTCAAAATTACAGGTTACTTAAGGCACTTTCCCGTCTAGGACTGCCCTCTTCTTTTCTGGCATTCAAGTGAGAAGGAGAGTGGCTGCTTGGGTGTGATTTCCAGCTGAGTGGAAGGGCAATCAAGCTTCTAGGACGGGAAGGCAGCAATGGCTCCCTCCTTGGGCTAAGTCTAATCGTTTTCCTTTCCTACATTTATATTTATCAACTGTTTAAGTAATCGTTGTATTTCTTATATATTTTGTGTTAACTTGAGTTGTTAGAATCTCAAGCGTAGGGGAAACCGGCAGCACGGGTATTCCTGTTGACGTGCCTAGGCGCCAGAGGTTTAAAAAACAAAAAACAAAACGAAACAAAAATATAAAAAGGGGAAACAGTAGCGTTACAGCAGTTTACACTAAAAATAATAAGATTGTAGAGACAGGTTGGGGGTGATTGTGGTTTACTTACTTCCATTTTCCTACCAGTGGATTGGCTTTGTTTGTGCGGCTTCTTATTTCTCTCCATTTGTTGCTGCTTCCGGCTCCCCTCCTTTCTGGGGTTACTTGGTTTTGGCGCCATTTTAGTTTTGCCGTCTGTTTCCGCACAACCCGCGGTTTTGCTTGGATTTGGCAGTGCTCCAGTTTTTCCCCTTTGCTGTTACCACACACACCCTCCTTTCAGCTTGGCTTGGATTCAGCAGGGCTTCAGTTTTTCCTCTGTTGTTGCTGCCAACCCCTCACCACCACCTTTCCGGCTTGGCTTTGTTTCGGTGGCAAGTCAGTTTTCATCTTTCGTTGCTGCCTCTGTCCTTGTTTGTTGGACAGCGCTTTAGTTCATGCTCAGAAGGGAGTGTCTTCAAAAACATTTAACCTACTGATGCCTCAATTAATGTAATTTTATTGGTATCTATTTTTATTTTTGAAATTTACCAGTAGCTGCTCCATTTTCCATCCTCAGCCTATACCCAAGTCAATATGTTTTCTCAGTTTTTTGTGGTAAAATTGGCTGCCTTGGCTTATATTCGGGTTGGCTTATACTCGAGTATGGTTTGAGACATTTTTTTGTCAACAGCTTTACATAATTTTTTTAACAGAGAATTGCACACAGTAGAAATTACCATTATTTTGAAAATAATTATACTTATCCATCACTCCCGACATTTCTCTATGGGCTAAAAAAGTCCTTAAGAATATTAGACAGTTCTTTCTATTTCAGTATAGTTAGATAGCAAATGTTAGTGATTATTCCCATTTTTTATTTTAAACAAAGCATGGTTGTAAATTAACAAATATATCCCTCATGTGAATTATTTGGAATTATCATTCCTATTAAAGACATTATTAACTTAAATAATCGCATATCATTTCCTGTATGTAAAACTGAAGAAAAGATTCATATATAAGCATAATGGAGGATAATGTTCTACTGGCTTCATATACAGTACTGCATTCAGTGTTACTACTACTACTACATTTTTTTTAAAGAAACCACACCAAACACCAGATACTTAGTATCTATTATATATTATCAATCAATGTCTTTATAATTTTGATTGACTGTGCCTAGTGGAACAATAATAATGTAATCCATGCATGCAGAAGAAAAACAAAAAACTTTTTTTAAAGTGTTAGAAGCTTTGTATTAATCCATTTTAATGGGGCCTCTGGAATTTATCTGAAGTATTTTGAAAACCTGGAAAATGCATCATATATTTAGATAGACAGGAATGTATGTAGCCAGAAAAAAATTGATAACAATTGTGAAGTTTTTAATAATTACTTCTTTCTGAAACGCCAAATCAGTAGCATTGAGTGTTCTCAGATCTTTGCTAAAGATATCTTGAATGTAAACAAAAGCAAACATCATAAGAAAGTACTTTTAAAAAAACAACAACACTAAATGGTTTCAGTGTCCACTTGATGCAATGCCCTATCATGTAAAACAGTTCTTAGAGAGAGAAACCATTCATACCTTTCCCGGGGCAAGCCCTGTCAACACAGGAGCGAACATAATTGCACTGTGCAAATTTATTTTTATAGCTATATATGTTTGTATCCATTTCTCTGTATTAAAAACAGAGTTTCAATTTAATCTAACATACTTTAAACTGTTTAGATCTGAACAGAAAAACAGTTCATGCAATCTATTATAATATTTTAAATTAATCTAAAGTATGATGAATATTAATTCTTGTAGAACTGCATCTATTTGCTACCAGGCCTTCTATTAGAGATTTGTTTTTTGTTTTTTTAAAAGAAGGTTTGGTGAGTAGTTGAAAAAGTAAAATGCTGGAATTTATAGCAAAATACTTTACAGTATTTTATTACTGGTTACATTAGAAAGGTTCCTTGCTGTAAGGAAATCTTCAGAACTAGGAAGGCCCATTGTCTTTGCTTAATACGATCCATTCTCGTTGAGAAGGGGAATTTTAAATATGACATTTTAAATATTCCTGAGGTTGCTGCTTGCTGTCATAATGGGTAAAACACAACTTAAGTGTACAAATCCAAGTTACATGTTTAAAAAAATGGAATGTTTTGAAAGTAAATTAAGGCTCTTACAGAGATTTTTTTTTACTGCTGACAATAAACTGAACTTACGTTCACAATCAAAAATATTTTTCTTTTCCCTATGTGTGTATTAGTCAACGTGAGTGTTGAATTAATAACCTTAAAAAAACAATAACCATGGTCTCAAACATGTTTACCAGTTTCATATTTGTTACGCCTGCTGAGATACATCGCCGAAAACTTCAGAGGTGTGACCAACATGACTTGTTGTGCAACACTAAATGCTCACATAACTTATTAATTTGCAGCAATTTGCTGCCTAAATTTACACTGATGGCAGTTACACGGGTGTAGGTACATAACAGAGCCATTCTAAATCAATTTCAGCTACTTCTCAAGGTCTTAATGGAAAAGTCACAAACAAAAGCATCTGTGTTTTTTTTTTAAAAAAACCCAAGAACCCTGTAATGCAATGTTTTCTCTGTGTATTTTAATGTTAATACTAAGACATAAGGCATGTTTAAATTCTGTTCAAATATTTGAAAATTCTGTATTGAGGATTGTGGTCTGTACCAGGTTCAATGCAATTGTTTCAAGTTTTAAATTTATGTTTTCAACTGTTTAATTTTAAATAGTTTCAAAGATCTTATTTTTTAAATGGCTTGTTTTTGTACGGCTCTGCAACCCACACTGAGATCATGTAGTACAGGGCAAGTAAATATTTATAAGGAATAGAAACTATGAAATAAATGTGTCTAGAAATGACTTGTCAAAAATGTATTTTATTGTCTTAAAATGTATAAAGAAATATAATTGGTAAATAAAAATATTGAAACACGTTATCATAACTTACTGGGAATTTTAAAAAATGAATGAAGATGGTTAGCATGAATTTTAACAAATATTTCTGATGCTAATTTTTCCACACCTAGCTCTATTTCTTTGTCCTAATAACTCTGTGAACTTGTGTACCAGTAAGTGTAAAAAGGCTGAATTAGATTAGATACACTGAATTACAGGTAAATGTAGCAAGAACTAAAATGTATATCTTATGAGAAGAAGTAGAAGAAGGATGATTGTACATGTATTTCAGTGCTGTTGGATTTTAGGTTTCATTGCAAAAATATTAATTTGTTTGCTGTTGTTGTTGCTACTTGTTTAATATTCAAAAAGTCTAGAGAAATAAATTATGCATTCTCTGAGAAGTGAGAAATTTCAGACTCGTCCTCCCAGGTTTGTTTTATTTGAATTAGAATGAGCTGGAGCTATACTACAATATTCATCTTTCTCTCTCTCTCTCTTTTTAACAAATGTATAGGAACAGAATATATTGGCATCAAATAGATGTTCCTCCTGCAATCATTCATTTCCCACAGAAAATGAATCACTCATGTCTTCTGTACCAGGAGGTGCTTCATGATCAGCACCTCATGATTGTAAATCTTTCTCTGCATCTCCAAAATTCAAACCGCAAATGGTCTCTAAACAACAAAAGAATGGCTGGCCAACAAAAACAACAATAAGAATGCATGTTATGTTCTAGATGTTGAGATTGTTATTCTGTCCCCACAAAATGGGCTGTGTTAATTTTGGACCGTTTCAACAATTACAGCTGTTTCACTAATGTAAGTATACCTAAAACAGCTACTTCATGGCTCTCTGAAGATTCTGGTGAACAACATTTGTAACTGTTCATGGAAATAAAAGCAGCATGCCATAGGAAATGGGAACACTTGAAACAAAGGGAAAATGCTCATAATTGGGAGTGAAGGGGAGATAGCAAAAAGTTACCAAGGAACTGAAGAGAGAGGAACAATCATTTTGTTTGCAGTTTTAGAAAATATGTGATAAGGTCTGTTCCTACCTGAATATATAGTGAATAAAGTTGGGAACCAGAAACCTCCAAGTTCTCCCTAATTATCTGGATTAGCTTTCCTGTTTAAGAAGTTGAACATTCCCAGCAAGATATGGGGTGGCGGGAGGTGAGAAATACACAAATGCCTATTAGGAAATGCAAAAGTTTAAGGGGAGGAATGGTGGGTAGGGAAGGAACACACTGCACCTTTGCTGCATCAGATTTCAATCCCAGAAGCTAATTCAGCTGCAAAAAAGCAAATGGGAAAAACTAGCAGAAGTTCATCTTACAGTTTTCTTTTCCCATATGGCTTCTTTGTATTCTCTTCAAAGAACAAGGCATAGTTTGATCATCTCTTTCTTGGTTTTCATTTTAATTGAAATTCACAGGCTTTCTTGATCCATTTTTGGTCAGTTGCATAGTAGCAGTACATGCTTTGCTGTTTATTGCTGTTTTAGTCTGAAATCAAATATCACTTGCTAGCACACACAACATGCTAACATGCGCTGGATTATAGAGAAAGCCAGAAAGTTCCAGAAAAATATCTACTTCTGCTTCATTGACTATGCAAAAGCCTTTGACTGTGTGGACCACAGCAAACTATGGCAAGTCTTTAAAGAAATGGGAGTGCCTGACCACCTTATCTATCTCCTGAGAAATCTACAGGAAGCAACAGTTAGAACTGGATATGGAACAACTGATTGGTTCAAAATTGGAAAAGGAATATGACAAGGCTGTATATTGTCTCCCTGCTTATTTAACTTAAATGCAGAATACATCATGTGAAAGGCAGGACTGGATGAATCCCAAACTGGAATTAAGATTGCTGGAAGAAATATCAAGGATCTCAGATGTGCAGATGATACCACTCTGATAGCAGAGAGTGAGGAGGAATGAAATAATCTCTTAATGAGGGTGAAAGAGGAGAGCACAAAAAAAAAAGGTCTCAAGCTCAACATGAAAAACACTAAGATCACGGCCACTGGTCCCATCACCTCCTGGCAAACAGAAGGGGAAGGTATGGAGGCAGTGACAGATTTTACTTTCTTGGGCTCCATGATCACTGCAGTCACTAATCCTAATGGAGAGTTAAACGGGCATAAATTCTTTCTATACATACCAGAAGTGTAATATAGTTTTTAAAAAATGAGCTTATAATTTCACTTATTTTATATTTTTAATTAGATCAAAATAGATGTTATTTAATATCCACCTGTAATTCTGATGATTCAATTTCCCACCAAATTAGCCTTTCTGGGTTATATATTATTTCCCCAATGAACCTCAACTGATTAGCCAAATAATATATTTTTTATATTTGGTATGCCTATACCTCCTTTTTGTTGTTGTTGTTTTATACCAATACTTTTTATTTATTCTGGCTCTTTTCCCTTCATTACAGTATTTCTTCATCATTCCTTGCCAAAATTTAAAATCATCTTCTGTTAACTCTATTGGTAACATTCTAAATAAAAAAAATTAATTTTTGGTAGAATCTTCATTTTTATCAGTGCGATTCTTCCAAAACAAGAAAGTTTTAAGTTAGTATATTCCTGTAGTTTCTTGTTAATGTCTCCTCTTAATTTATAAAGTGCTTTTAACTTGGGCATCAGTATTGATTTAAAAGATTTCTAATATTCTGATCCCATTCCATCAAAGCCTGGAGTTTTACCATTTTTTAGTTTGTTAATAACCTCTGTAATCTCTTCATCCTTTCTCTCTTTTTCCAATTCTCTTTTATAATTCTCTAATAGTATACTCTTTACATTTTCTTTTATACAATTTTCTATATCTTCTTTCAATGTACTATTTATATACATTTTGGTAAAATTCTTCTAATATCATTATTTTTTCCTTCATTAGGCTACAATTCTTTCCTGTTTTATTCTCTGACCACTTCATTTGTGTTTTTTGATCTTTTAGTCTGAGCTACCCTAGCTAGAAGCTTTGAGTTTTTATTCCTATCCTCGAAAAAAATCCTCTTTGAGTATATTAAATCCCTCTGGACCTTTTCTAATTCTATGCTTTCTAACTCTCTCCTTTTAGCTTGAATATCTAATAATTTCTTATTATCTCTATCTATTAAATATTTATTTTCTAAATCTTTTAATGATTCTTCTTTTTTATATATATTTTCTTCTCTCGTTTTTTTATGCTACATGATTCTCTTATGACAATTCCTCTAATTTTTACTTTCATAGTATCCCATAACACTCCTATTTTACTCTGACCTGCTTCATTTATTGACCATATTTCCATCCATTCTTTCTTAGCTCTATCCATTACATCTGTATACTGAGAAATAATGGAATTTATTCTCCATCTTCTATCTTCTCTATAATCTTTCTTAACTTCCATCTCCATGATCATCAACACATGATCTGTTATTTTTATCACATTAATATTTGTATCTACCACTTTAGAAATTAAATTTTGAGATATAAACATAAAATCTATTCTTGAATAACTATTGTGTACAGAGGAATAATACCTAAGCCTTCTTTCATCTCCCTTCAATTCTCTCCATATGTCTTTTAAATCTGTAGTTTTCAATATCTCACTCAATAGGGTACTCCTTTTATTCAGCTCATCTTTCTTACATACAGTTTTACCCTTTACCTTATCTAAAACAATATTAAAATCTCCTGCCATAATCACGTATCCATTTCTAACCTTCTCCATCTCTTTAATGTCAGTTTTATAAAATTCTCCTTGATTTATATTTGGTGCATAAACATTTACTAACATATAATCTTCTTTCTCCATTAGTCCCTGTACTATCAAATATCTACCTTTACTATCTTTTACTACATATTTTACTACAAATTCACAATGTTTAGAAATCAATATCGCCACACCTTTGGATTTGGAAGTCCCAAATCCTTTTTCATAAACGTGTATATTTTGTAATTTCAGTTCATTAACTCCATCCTTTGATTGATGAGTCTCTTGTAGGTAAATAATGTCCATCTTGTTCTTCTTCCATAATGTTTCTATTCTCTTCCTCTTTGTTACAGACCCAAGCCTTTCACATTTAAAGTAGCTACCCTTACGTTTTTCCCCATATCTGTGTATCTTTAGCCAGATCTTTTACACAAGTTGTTAATTCGGCAATCTTTTTTTTCCATGCTGGCTTCAATAAGACTGCTCAGAGACGTAGCCCCTTCTCCCTGCTTTCCAGCAGCTTCCTGAATCTCTTTAGAAACTTCTTTAGGAGCGGGGGATTGAACATCTTCCTCTGCTTCCTCTGTGAAAGAAGGAAAAGTTGATGCCATGTTGTACTACTAGCTGTCCAAACAGGAGAAGTTAGATAGTCCATGATCTGAGGTAAATGGGCTGTCTTCAGAGTTTGCAAGGCAAAACAAAGACTGATGAGTGACTGCAGGGGAAATTTGATGGCACTCTATTATGTTTGAAAAAACTTCTAAACCCTGAACTGTAATTGAGTACATGGTGTGCATGAAAAAAGAGGCAAGTTCAATACATAGCACATCTAAAAGCTGAAGTCTTTTAGTGTTCAAAAGACATCAGTAAGGCAGATCTTTGTGGCCAAAATCCTGTTGTTTTGTGTACTAAATTGCACTAAAATAGACCCAATAGCCTTTTGTTTCTGATCATGGGGTTTTGGGAGGAAAGCGATGACAAACCTTAACAGCATCTTAAAAAGCAGAGATATCACCTTGACAACAAAAGCCCGAATAGTCAAAGCTATGGTTTTTACT
The DNA here is from genome assembly GCF_051106095.1 of Pogona vitticeps. Classification (NCBI taxonomy): domain Eukaryota; kingdom Metazoa; phylum Chordata; class Lepidosauria; order Squamata; family Agamidae; genus Pogona; species Pogona vitticeps. The sequence continues at coordinate 32,842,645 of NC_135786.1, forward strand.
GTAGTGATGTATGGAAGTGAGAGCTGGACCATAAAGAAAGCTGACCACCGAAGAATTGATGCCTTTGAATTGTGGTGCTGGAGGAGACTCTTGAGAGTTCCCTGGACTGCAAAGAGAACAAACCTATCCATTCTGAAGGAAATCAACCCTGAGTGCTCACTGGAAAGACAGATCCTGAAGCTGAGGCTCCAATACTTTGGCCATCTCATGAGAAGAGAGGACTCCCTGGAAAAGACCTTAATGTTGGGAAAGTGTGAAGGCAAGAGGAGAAGGGGACGACAGAGGATGAGATGGTTGGACAGTGTCATCAAAGTGACCAACATGAATTTGACCCATCTCCAGGAGGCAGCGGAAGACAAAGGGCCTGGCGTGCTCTGATCCATGGGGTCACGAAGAGTTGGACATGACTAAACAACTAAACGAACGAAGACCCAATAGAGCAAGCGAGCGGGACGGAGCACAGCGCAGTGCAAGAAGCCCGGGGGAAGGCCCTGCCTATATTTGGGGAGGGGGAAAAGGCATCCCCTGGCCAACCTCTGTAGGATTAGCTGGCCTAGAGGGTGCCCACTGATTTTGGCACTCGGGCTCAAAAAGGTCAAAATCGGGGAGAGGCTTCTTGTACATGAAAAATATGGTATTTTATCTCTCACTTGAGCAACTCTTCCATTCACACTGATTGATGTTTTTTCTCCCATTAGAAGGGTGGAGACAGGTCTTGAGTGGCCCCAATTTGTTCTTCTTTCCATTAATGATACTTCCCTTCCTGCCCCCTTCCCTGACTTTTCCTGCAGCCATCATTCAGTGGGCTGCAGTGTCTGTCTGTCTGCCTCTCTGTCTGTCTTTCCAAACAGCCCGAAAAACCTACAACAACCATGTGTTCAATATTGTTTATCAAACCAGATATATCAATAAGCTGATTTTCTATACTGTCCAACCTGAAGGCCTGGTTTAATGAGACCTAGGTAGATGTGCCTTCTGATGGCAAAGGCTGGTCTACACCCACAATCCAGGTAGACCAGCCTGCCATCTCCAGGCTAAGGTATGGTCCACTAAGCCCTGGTAGAACTGCCCTCCACTCCCTCAGCAAGGCATGGTATGCTGGCCATCTTTCCTCTCCTGGGTGTTTCGCTTGCTGGCTACATCATCTGCTGGCTACATCATCTGACCCTGGAGGCCTGGTCTATGGCCATCCACTCATGGTGGTAGTTCTGCTGGCTAATCTAGGGAATCTGGTGGAACAAATGTTCCCTCTAAATTTAGCACCCTGAGGCAAATCCTCAGTTGCCATGTCCAAGTTATGGTACTAATGTCCATGTCTCCACTACTCATTTAACCCTACATATGTTTGGACATATACTTAACTAGGATTACAAATGTTGGAACAAAGAATTAAAAAGAAGATACAGTTCTCTAGGCTGGATTCATGTTGGGGCAGAATAAAGAGAACAATTGGTGGACTCTGAGGAATAAAAAGGAACCCCAGGAAGATACATGGATACTTACCTGAGTTTCAAGCTGATTGAGATGCACTTGAGCAGAGTCAGATCTCAGAGTTAGGTCCACTGAACAAACAAAACAAAACAAAACAAAAAACCAACATCATGAGGGGACCCACATGTGCTTTAAATCTGGTCATGTATTTTGGGTTCCAGACTAGACCATATTTTTCTCCAAGGTTTTGAACTGAGCAATTGAAAAGTGTTCTCATTCGTCATCTGTTTGAGGTGGAGTTTTGGTTAATTGAAAAGGTATTTGCGTATATGTAGACTTCAGTGTCTTAATTAATTTCTGGCAAGTTGTCTGGTTAACCAAGAGTCTTGTAGCATCTTTAAGACTATCACTCTTTATTTTGCATATGCTTTCATAAACTGCATGTGATGAAATGGGCTAGATTCCATGAATTTTTCCCCCCAAATTGGTAATGAGGTAATAGCCTACTTCTGCTGTCAACCATGTTCTGTTGATCCCAACAACCTTCCAGTTTCTTGTTCTAACTGAATTTCTCAGAACAAAATTATTGGAACAAGGTGGCATCAACAGAAATAGAAAATTACACATGCCCCAAGCTATAACAACTGAACTTTTCTGTAACATTCAAGCCAATTATATTGACTGATGAATGATTTTATTAAAAACCTATGTCTGAGTAAATTTGTTAAAGATGCAACAAGACTGCTTGCTGTTTATGTTGTATTTGTATAGCAATCCTTTTCCTGAGAAAGCATTAAGAAACTAGAACCCCTTCCCATATGTGGTTCTTCCTAGTACTGTAGTTATTAGAATTTCAGCGTGTTTTGTAAACATCCTGAATGGTTTTCTGGTTCAATTAATCATGAACTTTGTGTTTTTTCTCCACTTTTCTTGAGGAAGTCATATTTCTCAAGAGATAAGCTGGTGGTTTTGGAGCTACTACCCTGTTTCCCTGAAAATAAGCCCTAGTATGATTTTCCAGGATGCTTGTAATTTAAGCCCTACACCCAAAATAAGCCCCAGTTAAGTGAAACCCCACCCTCCACCATTGTGCAGCAACCAGAAGATGACATGACTGTGTTTGAATAAATGTAGATTGGTGTACATGAAAAAATAAAACATCCCCAGAAAATAAGCCCTACTGCATTTTTGGAGCAAAAATTAATATAAGACCATGTCTTATTTTCGGGGAAGCAGAGTAAATATGAAGGAAGAGGGAGGGAAGTCATCAATCATCTAAACCAAATAAAATAGGAAGGAGAGTTAATTTAATGAATCATCTAAATCATCTAAACAAGAGGTTGGCAACAGAGGCCCTCCAGAATGTTGAACCACAATTTCCAATGGCCAATTCACACTTGTTGAAAAACAGCCATGACAATTGCTTTGTATTTGGGTGAGAAGTGATTAACTTATTTTTAAAAAGTGTCAGCTTCTGAGATTTTCCCTTGTGTGGTGTAATTTGTTGAATGGTAATGAGCACAAGAGGGTATTCTGTAAACCATCTTGACAACTGCCATTGGTGTTGTCAATGTGCAGGCTGCCCTCTGCTAAGTAAAATTTGGCATTCTTTTTCCTGCTGGCAACACAGGTGCGATATTCTGCAGCGATATTAGGCTATTTCCTGCCTTTTTCATTTGTAAATACAGGAAAAATAATATCCCACTTTCATAAACCAGAGGGTGTTTTTTTTATGTTATGTTTGTAGGACTCACAACTGAACCTGCATATGGAAATGGGATAAAAATATTCCAGAGAGCTAACTCTGAATCAGATCTTTAAAAAATTGTGCAGCGTCATTGCAGAATGTCACTGTCTCTTAGCAGTTATTATACAGAGTTGCATATAATTTGTACAAACACATTGGGGCAGAAGATCAATAGAAATCAAATTTCTGTAACAATTCAGCCAGAAACTAATTATTTGAGGATACTTCATAAAACAAATATGCATTTAAATTCACATTAAAGTAGTATGGAACAAACTGTGTGAAATTTGAAACATGACAACTGTTTTTAATTGGAGAATTGATGGTTATGTAAAATTGGATGCAGTCTGGTTCACACACCATTGTAACCCACATGTTTACAGGACAGGAAGATGACAGCGGTGAGGAGGAGGAGAAGGCTAAAGAAGAAAAAGACCAATACAGGAAAATCCTCTCCCCCCCCCCCCTCTTTCTGCTCCTGCACCTCATCAGCACACTCCATAGCTCAGGGTAAGAGAGTGTATACACTATCAGACATGGTTGAACCATCATTTCCAATGGCTTTAGCTAACATAAAGGTAAAGGTTCCCCTTGACATTTAGTCCAGTGGTGTCCAGCTCTAGGGCATGGTGCTCATCCCCGTTTGCAAGCTGTAGAGCCAGTGTTTTGTCCATAGACAGTTTCCGTGGTCACATGGCCAGTGCAACTAGACATGGAATGCTGTTACCTTCCCACCAAGGTGGTACCTATTAATCTACTCTCATTTTTACATGCTTTTGCACTGCTAAGTTGGCAAGAGCTGGGACAAGTGACGGGAGCTCACTCCGTTGCATGGATTCGATCTTACGACTGCTGGTCTTCTGATGTTGCAGCACAGAGGCTTCCGCGGTTTAGCTGACATAGTCTGTGACAAAAGTTAAACACCATCTGGAAGGCCATGTGTTCGCAATCCCAGGCATATCTATAGACCCACACATCTGATCGGAAGGATGAAGGAATTTCCTGCATTTCCTGGTCAAACATTTTAATTTCTAGCATTTGTTTTGATCCACAGCTGTAACTTTTCTACTGTTTTTTGGGTTTTGCATCTGCTCTGCTGAAAAGATGGGATTTAATCTAGATCATATTTTAAATGTGTGTTTTTTTAAGTCGAAGACACCATCTTTAGGTTGTTTGCGGCCTTTCTGAATTCCATCTATTGTTCTGTTGTTGTAGATCTTAAAATATTCCATAGCATGTGATTCTTTCCCATCTTTTGCATCAGTCCAAGTGGTTTGAGTATATAGGACTAGAGCAGATCTTTGAACTACTGGATAGATGAGTGGTTTAGGCATCCAGCTGCAGAAGCAGGAGATTGGGAGTTCGATTCCCTACTGTGCCCCCATGACAGAGGCTGGATTCAGTGTGCTATAAGGCAGTGGTCCCCAATTTTGGGCCTCCAGATGTTCTTGGACTACAACTCCCAGAAGCCTTCAACACCACCTCTGCTGGCCAGGATTTCTGGGAACTGAAGCCCAAAAACATCTGGAGGCCCAAGGTTAGGGACCACTGCTATAAGGAACCTCGTGATGCAGTGGTTAAACTGCTGTACTGCAGCGAAAGCTGTGCTCACCATCAGGGTTGAATTCCAGGTAGCTGGCTCAAGGTTGACTCAGGCTTTTATCCTTCTGAGGTTGGTAAAATGAGTACCCAGCTCACGGGGGGGGGGGATGTGTATCCTGCATAATTAACTTGTAAACTGCGCAGAGAGTGCTTGAAGCACTATGGGGCGGTATATAAGCAGTACACTTTGCTTTTTTGATGTAAGATCCCTTGCAGTTATAGGATTATTTATTTATTTAAAATATTTTTACCCTGCCTTTCTCCTTAAAAAGGACACATGGTGGCTTGCATAATTAAAATACAATATTTAAAGCTAAAAAACAGTGAGTATACAAAGGTGGTTTACATCATTAAAAGACAGTGTTATATTATTATTAACACTGGGCCTGTTCACACTGAATATCTGAACAACTTTCCTTGCACCCATGCTATCAGTTCTGCATCTCAGGGTCTACATAGTCCAAGGCAGAGAAAAACCTAGAACAAAACACTTTGTTTTCTTGTGTGTGTGTGTGTGTGTGTGTGCATGCATGTGTGCGCACGCACGTGTGTGTGTGCATGTGCGTGTGTGTGCACGTGTGCGCGCGTGTGTGTGTATTATACTGCCAGCTGGTGGAGCATTTTTATTTTGCTTTACTCTGTTTTTGCTCCAGTGCAGGATCTGCTCATGTGAACCCTAGTACTGCACTGATGCATACCATTTTGAACTGTTTTCAAATTTATGAGGCCTCTAGGCTCCTAAAACACGAACCTGTTAGCTGTTTACCAAAAAGGAGAATTTGGGGTGGGGAACATATTGGGAGAAGCTGTACTTATTCCACCCAATTGTTTCTAACCTGGCTAATCTACAGTAGGGTCCGTATGAGTTGTTTGCCCTACTCAGTTCTCAATCCCTCTCTTTCTCTCAAAAAAAGAAAGAAAGAAAGAAAAGGAAAAAAGAAAAGGCAAGAAGGATGAAGAATGAAGGGTTGCATCTAATTATTTACAAAGTGCAAAGAGTACTCACAAAGTACTTATCACTATACAGTAATGGCAGATCCTAAAAAGCCAAATGTTCCAAATAATGTAGTTCTGGATAAGTAGTTACTTTTTTGGGTAACTCAGATGTTATAAAACTATATTTACAAGCAATGTAGTAAGCAGGAACAAAATTACTTGACCAGTGTGACTGGCAATGCTTTCTAGTTACTTTTCTAACGTTACATTTACATATCATTTCAAGGCATTTAGACACATTTTATGCCATTCTCTTATCAGCTTTCCATGTTTGCACTAGTAAATGAAAGTAACAAAAAAGTAACAAACAGTGCAACAAGTGATATACAAAGTTACTTATTCAAAGCTGTAAAATATATTGACAGCAGGTGGCTTGCAAACATTATAATGAATAAAGAGAATACATTACTTTTTAGAAACAACTTTCTAGGCTTTGCTTGGCCCAGTTAATACTCATTCTGTAGTTTTCTGCAAATTTCTTGATCATAACTTGATGCCAGAATGCATGGCCTCTCCAAATTTGCTGGACAGTTTTGGCTTGAGAGAAAGCATCAACTCAAAAATTTGACTCTGGTGGGCAATAGCAGAGAATGGATATACAGTAACCTTTTCGTTCAGACATTCGCAAGTGCTCTTGATTTGTGTTTCCACAAAACTTCTTAACATATCAACAGTTCAGTTTATGGCACTGTTTCTCCAACCTCAATAAAAAATAAGACAAAAATGGGTATGGAATGCCATATGAATTGAAAACAGATATACCAAAGGTATGTGTGGGGGGAAATGGAGCCATCATAGCCCTTGAGACAGACTGAAATAAATAACCAGATGGCAGGTGCTAAGATTAGGTATTAAGATGCCTCTTAGGCTTTAAAGACTGGACAAAAGAGAAATATTTTCCAGAATCCAGAATCCAGGGCTGTTTTTCAACAGACAAGACTTCTGCAAAAATAAAATGAAGCAGGATTACAGAAGTCAAACCAGTACTGTATTTGAGAAATAAGTCTGTTCAGAAGGAAAATCTACTTTTCACATTGTTTGCATTAGCAAGGTCACATCTGGAATATAATGTTCAGTTGTGGGCATCATAGGTCAATAGGAGTGTCAACAACCTCAGAGAAGAGCTGTAAATATGAAAAGGGATCTACGGAAAAAAATATATTAAGAAAGGTTTAGGACATTGCCAAAGCTTTACTTAGGTAATGAATCTGCAGGCCATGGCATTTCTCTGCCCCATAACCTGCACTGTCTAAACCCCACTCTTCTACTAGGGTTTCTGTATGGAAAACAGGCAGGCCCTAGTTAGTTTCACAGTTGAATCTGAGGTAAGTGGCTACTCACACTCCATCAAAAGGGAAAACAAAAAAGGACACTGATTTGGAGAGAAACCCCTATTTTATATACACAAATGCAAAAACAGAAACTGGCTGGACTACTATGAGTATTCATGAAAGTCTGGTGTAACTTGAGGTAACCAATTGTACTTAATTGATGAGGTGCTGGGATGCATGTTGGTTCTGCAGCCAAAATGCACTCTGACATTTCCTCAATTAGCTGCAATTAGTAGCAGGAAGTTATGCAAACTTTATGTGAACTCCAATAGGATTCTGGCTACTATGTGTATACACTAAGCAGAATTACAACACATCTCATTTAACTGGGAAATACTGTGAGCAGGTGGCCTTGCAAAACCCACTGAACCAGATGTTTTTGTCTTCACAGAAACCTAGTTTGAAGATAGTAATAGCAGACTCTCAAATAGTTTTGAGCACTCCCAGGCCTCTGGGTTCTGATTTATCGCCGTATAAACTGGCAGTTCGCACTTAGTCTGTAGTGATGGTGACTTACTTCCTAAAGTAAACTACCTTATAATTCCTTTTTGTTTTAGAACCTGCTGATTTTTATACACACACAAATACAACCACACTGGAATGTGTTGAGTGCTGGCAACATTACAAAAAGACAAAGGTATTGGTTGTTACATGTCTTCAGCAACAACTTATTTTTTTTCAAATGGTTTCACTTACCTACCTACCTACCAGAACAGGAGGTAATAAGGGACCGTACAGTACCTGGAAGCTAATGGCAATGGATGGGACAGCACTCTTCAGTGGTAGTTTCTCCATAGTAGTGACTACAAATGATCCATTTGGAATCTCACTTATCTAGTTATCTAGTAGCATAGTCATCTATGTATGGAAACAGAACACATTTGACCATTACATAATTTGTTACGTGTCCTCCCTTGCATTGCCCATTAATTTCCTAAGGAACACAATACCACCCAAATCAGAAAGAAATAAATGTAAATAATTTCATCTAAGTTAGTGTGGAGTTGCATTGCAACTAATGGCTAAACCCTCTTGCTTAAGAAGACAACTGCAACCAGCAAGTTCATACCTGTTTATTACAGTCTTCAGGATCTCAGGAACATATTTTTCAATAATAGACTCACAACTGCCTCTTTCAAGGAAGAGGGGACTGCCACCACTCATAATAAGGTATTTACTACCTCCTATATAGCTGTATTAGATGTAATAAACCAAGAAGGGCAAAGACAGACAAGCTTGTGGTAGGTAGTACTCCTCAAAGTAACATTTCCTCATCTTAGGTTGCAATAACTGAAATTCATACCATGAGCCATAATCAGAAAGTGCTTCAAGAAGACGCTGAACTGGGGAGGTCCAGATTGGACAAACAAACAAACAAGCAAGCAATTGTTACAGTGCAGAGCATAGCAGCTACTTTAATGCAGCTTGTTCATTAGGTAAACACAAGGTATTAACCCATAATTGTCCTTAAGTCACCTAAATGCAAGCAGTTGTACTTTTCACACATACATGTTGTGACAGGTGAAAACAAGATGAAAGTTTGGGAGACTCACAATTTTCTTCTGTACACCAAAACTGCCATTGGGAACTTACAAGAAATTCCAGTCTGAGACCTCACTGACACTACGATGTAGACAAAATCTGTCTCCTCGTAATATGTGATCCAGAAATCGCTGTGTTCCATCTCTTTGTGGATTGCATTGGAATGGAAAGAGAGTGAAGCTAAATCTAAGGCAGCTTGAAACAACGGCCAGACCTAAAAAGAAGCGGCAGCCTTTTTGCCTCCTCTTCAATGTGATTTTTAGCGTTATTGTACTTTTCCAAACAAATCTTCTCTCTCATATTCTTTCGCAACCACTGAAAATGTCTGGGAAACTTCCCATGTATTAATCCTGTACCACAGAAACAGGTCACTTTCACATTCCTGTTAAGATGCTGTATTTTGAGATGACTTTGCAGATGTCAGACAAACAAAATCCCTTGGATGGAAACATATTTCCATCTTTATTCTCCATCCAAAGATAATGGAGTTTTGGAAACTGAAATACTGTATAAAGTCCCAGTCTTGCCCTATGGCAAAACTGGAACTTTATATTTCAGTTTCCCAAACTCCATATGATGGGGAATATTTATTTCCAAAACTCCAAATCTGATAGGGAATATTTATTTATTTATTTAATTTATATGCCACCCACACTAGCCAAAGGTCTCTGGGCAGCTTACAACAATTTAATTGTTGAAAAGAAAAACAATTAAAAGATAAAACAATTAAAATACAATTAAAAATAAAGTACTCTAAAAATTGCCATGAGGACCCACAATTGATATTATTTCAATTAAAAATCTTCTGGAACAGGAAGGCTTTGACCTGGCGCTGAAACGTCATCAACGGCAGCACTAGACATCTCTCCCTCGGGATGGCATTCCACAGTCTGGGGGGCAGCTGCTGAAAAGGCCCTTTGTCTACAAGCCGTCCCTCTTACCTCCTTGAGAGATGGCTCTTTCAGGAGGACCCCCTGGCTAGATCTTACTTGCCAGGCAGATTTATATGGAAGGAGGTGATCCTTAAGGTATCCAGGGCCCAAGCCATTTAGGGCTTTATACATCAAAACAAGCACTTAGAATTGGTCCTGGGCAGCAACTGGTAGCCAATGTATGTCTTGCACACTGTTCTTTCTACCAGCTTTCTGCCCAATTCCAACATCTTTCATTCTTCCCTTAGCCCCTATGAGAAGCAGGAAGGAAAAATCAGGAAGGAAATGGCACATGACCATCCACCGCATTGTTAGCAACAAAAAAGATAATTTATACACAGCATAAGATATTGTATCATATGAGCATCCATTGTTAAGTTGTGCAGCTCTAAGTGGCCCTTAGCAGCTGAACCTTGAGTAAACACAGAGAGAACATACGAATTTAAACCAAAAAAGTTGTTTTGTTAATTGAATCAATTCAGTATTGTTAATTGAACATTTCAGGAGAGAAGAAAGAAATTGTTTTTAAAAGCACCCTTCACCAGCAGACAAAGGGAGAAATAAACAAATGAAACCAGAGAATTAAAATTAAAATCTGTGATGAATTAAGTTTTATTATGGGCCAATAAAGATTTTCCAATTTGTATGAACGATCTCAGTTCTAGTTCACAGAAATTCAAAATAATGAAGTGGAGCAAGTTAATGGATCACATCTGTATAACAGCAAATCCATTTTTTCCACAGACTAGAATGAGGACTAGATCCACAAGCAAGGCAACGTTTTAGTAGAGATAGCTGTGTTAGCATGAAGAAGTAGACTTGTTCATGAAAGCTCATACTTAAATATAGCAGTTAGTCTTTAAGGTGCCACAACATTTCTGCCTTCTTTTAAAATGTTTTGTTTGTTTTTGTCTTCTGTTTTTTAAAATTTTTCTTCTGTTTTTGCCTGATAAGCAGGTCAAAGTGGCTGGATACCTCACAAAATTGCCAAGAGGCAAAGTTAAACATGGTTCAAAACTTTTGGAAGGCATTCAGACTGGGGAAGGATGCCCGTGGCTCCAGAATCATGCCAGTCCCAAGGACGTATAGAGTTCCCATGTTACTCTGTGCAAAGCTGAGGGATAGGCACTCCCTTGCCCAACTTCCTTTCTTGTCCTGCTATTCTCACAGTTTTTGTTGTTTAGCTGTTAAGTCATTTCCGATTCTTCGAGACCCCATGGACCAGAGCATGCCAGGCTCTTCTGTCTTCCACTGCCTCCCGGAGCTGCGTCAAATTCATGTTGGTTGCTTCAACGACACTGTCCAACCATTTTGTCCTCTGTCATCTCCTCCTGCCTTCACATTTTCCCAACATCAGGGTCTTTTCCAGGGAATCTTCTCTTCTCATGAGATGGCCAAAGTATTGGAGCCTCAGCTTCAGGATCTGTCTTTCCAGTGAGCACTCAGGGTCGATTCACTTCAGAATGGATACGTTTGATTTCCTTGCAGTCTAGGGGGCTCTCAAGAGTCTCCTCCAGCACCACAATTCAAAAGCATCAATTCTTGGTCAGTCAGCCTTCTTTATGGTTCAGCTCTCACTTCCATACATTGCTACTGGAAAAACCATAGCGTTCATTATGTGGATTTTTTTTCGGCAAGGTGATGTCTCTGTTAGCAATTTGGTCTCTAGTTCCTCTGTCCCTTCGAAATCCAGCTTATAGTTCCGGGAGTTCCCTGTGCGAATTCCAAGCCCTGCCCTGCATCTTCTCATATAAAAACTGGCAGATCCTCCTCCTTATTACGAATCAAATGAGGGGAGCAAGGTGTGATGCCCCTCACGCCCACGGCCCCTTAACGCGCGCCCAAGTCCACTTCCCCTATGACCTCAAAAGCCAACGTCCCCATCCCCAAGCGACGCATGTTTCAACCAGAAATTGCCGAACGCCACTGCGCCTGCGTCGTAACTGGACTACGATTCCCAAAGGCCCCCGGGAAGCTTACGGCGCATGCGTTCATCCGGGATAGCCAGGCCGCCTTCTTTCTCTATCCCTTCTGCTGATGCAAGAGCTGAGCGCGGCAGCGAGGGCAGGAGCGGCTGGTGGACCCGCTCACGCGACCGACTGACTCCCTGACTGACGGGCTTCCCGGGTGGTGTTGCGGCAGCTGTTCACGCGGGCGACGGGCCTTTCGGAGATCCTGTGTTGAAGGCCGAGGAGAGTCGCCGCCATGTCGGGGGACGAGGTGAGGGCAGAAGCCCACCAGGAGGGCCTCTGGCGGCGCGAGGGTAGGGCTGTGGCCGCCGCCATGTGAGGAGCCCGGCTTGCGGCCTGCCCCACTCCCTTGCTCTGAGACCGGCTAGGCTGGCCTCCTTCGGGCCCCGTCGGGTTCCAGGGCTTCGGCGGGGGCGTCTTCATTCTCTCCCGGACCGGAGAGGTTTTAGGGAACGGCGCTTGTTTGTCCTTGAGCGAGCAAGTAGCTCTCCCTCCCTCTCTTCGGTCCTCATTTCCCTCCGTTGTCTTATACAGGCTCACGGTAGGAGGGAAGACTTTACCATCCCTTCACACGTTTCTGGTTCTCAGACCCGATTTGTTTGTTAGAGAACCACTGGGTCATTTTATGTCGGTTCTTTTTTTTTTTTAAATCAATGAGTCTCCGGCTAAATCTGAAGTGGGAAGGCGAAAAATAAGGTTGCAAACAAAGTGTATCGTTGCTTGCAACCTCATTTAAAAGCATTTATCTAAGCAGCATAGTTCCCCCCCCCCTTTTTTTTTTCGTGAGAGCTGCTGCTGTGGATCCGAGTGGAGTGCCTGTTGGATGAGTTTGCCACTGCCTAATGTGTGGCTTCCAATCTTTAGATGATTATGACTTCCACCTTTATTGGGGTGGCCTGGGATCTGCCTGTGTGTAATTTATGTTCACTGTAAGTGCTGAGGCATACAAGCAAAATATTCCAGACTGTGTAAAATGACTTGCTAGCTTGTTTTGGATTTCTCTTGTTCCTCTGCTTGTTGCTCAGGACTTGAAGACCTTACACTAGTTTCATCACTCTTGCACTAAGATAACTTTATTATTGTGGCATTCAGATATACTGTATTTCAGTCTCAGTTTGTAGATTGACTCCATGCATCCTTTTGGGAGTCATGGGTTTTATTAAAATCATATATTTGGGTTTTTTGGTAGAAGGAATCAGTTTTAAAAACTGTCTCAGTGGCACCGTACTGTTTGTGACCCAGAAATTTATTGTTTATATCATTTTCCCTAGTGTAACGGTCAGCATTATGTTTGGGGTGATGAGAGCTATATTCTGGTTGGCATCAGATTATGGGAGATGGATTTATGCCATTGAGAGTTTTACATGCACAAGATTTGAATAACTAATATGTGAGGCTAGAAGAAACTGGAGAAGATATTAAAACTCCACTCCTGTGTACAAATGAGATTTCCACTCAAGATTACCACATATTAAGAGACTTTTCTGGCTTCTTGATTCTAAACCACTGCTCAGGTGTACTGTCATAGTTAGAAAGGATAGAAATATGCTGTTTGGATACTATTTACTATTGTGGCAGATATGGTTTGCATAGTATGTGATCCTGTGGTCCACGTGTGCCAACCACTGACCTTACTTAAAATACTTTTCTAAGCTGAGAGCTGTCTGTGTTTTTAATCCATTAGAATTTGTTGTAACATGTTATTGCATACTCCTAAGTTTAAAATTAGTAGTTAGTTTTATGCTGTCAAGTTGGAACTGACTTATATAGGTCTTTCAAGGCAATTGAGACATTTAAGGAGTGGTTATACCAGTTCCACTCCTCCAGTGAGTTTCCATGGCCAGGTGGGAATTCATACTGTGGTCTCCAGAGTCCTAGTTTATCACTCTGCACCACAGTGGGAACCCTAAGATTAAAATGGATAGCCTTAATATAGTATGGTGGAATTCTCTGTACAGTTAAGAATCATCTGGGTATTAACTGTTCATTTGCCAAATTGTTTCTCATCTTGTATTTTTTTAAAAACTCTTGAAGGTAAATGAATGAGCCATGTACTATTGTATGCACCCCCTAGTCCTATTTTGTACCTGAAGAATCCTTTGTTTCTTTATGATTGACACAGTATTTTTAAAGATGTGCAAAAAGATGTACACTATGTAGAACCAACAAGAATTACATGCTTTTTGAAATGAGTGTATTCAGTAATGTTGAATTGTTTGATTGCCTGTGTCTACTATGAAATCACACATGTAGTTTGTCCTGTATCAGGCCTATATGCTTCCCACTGATGCTAGAACTGATCTAGGGTATTTTTGTCTTTATGAATTGTACTCATTTGCATTTCATAGGCTACTGCACTTTTCAGGAAACATTAGCTGGCATGTCTCAGTTCCTGAGAAGTCCAGTTTAACCAGCTGATGTAATGAGGTACTCTTGTGTTGTTCATCTGAGATGTACAAAACACTGGTTAAATTGTCATTGTATGGTGGGTACTAAGAGATAAAACGTACACAATCATGAACTTTATATTAAATATTGTCTGCTTTTGAAAACATCTTGTATGTCTAAAACTAAAAGTGATTTCACTCACTTTAACTTATTCTCTAAGTAAGTGTGCAAAGAAATGCTTCCTTGATCTGCAGTTACAGATTACTGATTTTAAAAAAGTCTGATCTTTGGAAGTGGAGCTTTTAAAAACTGTGTTCAACTCTGACAGGAGACATTGGTTGCAGGTATTTCATTTCTTGTTGCTTTTTCCCCCAAATGAAAAATGGCTATGTTTAAGAAAATTACACCTTCAAATGATATTTATTTCCTTTAAAATAAATCCTTGGAAACCACAATCATATAGCTTGTGGAATCTGTAGTGTATTTCTTCCCTCAAATTACAAAAGTCCTTTATCCCACTCTGTATATTAAGTGTTCAAATGAATCCTGATTAACTCAATAGCTGAAGTTGAAAATCTTAATTTCAATGGAACATTGTTTGTCTGATGTGTAGTAGACAACCTTAAAGCTGTTTTAAATCTTTAAAAATTGTTATAGAGTTGCTATAAACGAAAATACTGTTGTTTCTTGCAGATGATTTTTGACCCTACTATGAGCAAAAAGAAGAGGAAGAAAAGAAAGCCTTTTATGCTTGATGAAGAAGGAGGAGATACACAGGCTGAAGAAACACAGCTATCAGAAACAAAGGAAGTGGAGCCAGAACCAGTGGAAGACAAAGATACAGAAGCTGATGAAGAGGACAGTAGAAAAAAAGGTAAAATGGTATATGCCAATTCAAAACCATAGTGAAAATCCTGTTGCACAAGTTATATCTGCAAAGGAGTAAACTTCTTCTTCCATCCTGTGGCTTTCATACTATGAAACTGATTACTTATGAGTCAGATACACTGTGGGACAAGGGAAGTCTTTATTACTTAAAATAAACCTTCCTCCATATATACTCATGATGTCATCACCCTTCTGCAGGCATAATTTACACAAAGAATTTTGGCCTATGCCAAATTAAGTTGTTTTCTTCAAATGAAATATTATATTTGAGAGGAGACATGATATTTGGATAGTGGTTTTGTTGCTTTTCAACCACTATGGTAGACCTGCGTAAGTCACTCTCCCCTTGTTGCTCAGGAAGTTTACAGAAAAACTGGCTAGTTAACACTGTTTCCTGCCACAAAATCTGTGGAGAGATGATATTAAAGTTATAAGTAAAACATCATCTGTTTGTGTCCCAGTCATGAATCGAATTGGACTCATGCAAATCAGCTGGAATCAGTGCTGTTGAAGCCCAACTAATGCAACTTCAGTGGCCTATTTGATACATATATTAGTATGTGGCCTTTGAGCTACAGTATAATTAGTTTATGCATTGATATATATTGCATTCTTTTCCTCAAATTAAATTACGTTGAGTGAAAAGGAGACAAATATTTCCTGCCCCCAGATTTGCGGTCTGAAAAAGCGTCATGAAAGAGGGATGGTGGTATATGAGGAAAGGAAGTGATTTCAGGCAGAGGTTCTTATGTTATGATTGCCATATCATGTCCAGATTTAAGGCAGCTGCAGTGCACTAGTATGCTGAATGTTGACCATCTAAAAGAGAAAAGGCTCAAAGAGAGGAAGCAATAATCACTGATCTATCACCCAGATGTAATTGTGATCTTATTTCCTAATTCTCAGTCTTAGTGCAATGGGTGGTAAGTGACAGTTGGAAGGTAAAATGTAATGGTATTGATAGAGTTGGGACTTAAACTTGGTTGTCCATGTTGGTGTTTATAAATGGCTGAGGAAGCAGATGGGAAGCAGAACCACCACCTTCCTTCCTGAGAAGTCAGTCCCGGGGGGTGGGTGGGATTTTCATATTTTAAAGACTGCTTGTATAAGCTTACAACTTTTTGAGTGCCATAGCTTGCAAAGGTGCTTGGGAGCTCCAATACTGCAGCAAGACGGTTTTCTTCAGTAGAGAAAAGTTGCAGAAATGGCAGGGAGGTGACAGGGCTGCTCAGCCTTCTGCTGTTTGAAGCTTTCTCTCTTTTCTTTTTTGTCGTTGTTGTTTAGTTGTTAAGTCATTTCCGACTCTTCGTGACCCCATGGACCAGAGCATGCCAGGCCGTCCTGTCTTCCACTGCCTCCTGGAGTTTGGTCAAATTCATGTTGGTAGCTTCGATGACACTGTCCAACCATCTTGTCCTCTGTCCTACCCTTCTCCTCTTGCCCTCATACTTTCCCAACATCCGGGGCTTTTCCAGGGAGTCTTCTCTTCTCATGAGATGGCCAAAGTATTGGAGCCTCAGCTTCAGGTCCTGCCCTTCCAGTGAGCACTCAAGATTGATTTCCTTCAAAATGGATAGGTTTGTTCTCTTTGCAGTCCAGGGGACTCTCAAGAGTCTCCTCCATCACCACAATTCAAAAGCATCAATTCTTCGGTGGTCAGCCTTATTTATGGTCCAGCTCTCACTACCATACATCGCTATTGGAAAAACCATAGCTTTGACTATGCGGACCTTTGTCAGCATGGTGATGTCTCTGCTTTTTAAGATACTGTCTAGATATGTCATGGCTTTCCTCCCCAGAAGCAGGCGTCTTTTAATTTCGTGGCTGCTGTCACCATGTGCAGTGATCATGGAGCCCAAGAAAATAAAATATGTCCCTGCCTCCATATCTTCCCCTTATATTTGTTAGGAGATGATAGGGCCAGTGGCCATGATCTTAGTTTTTTGATGTTGAGCTTCAGACCATTTTTGGTGCTCTCCTCTTTTATCCTCATTAAGAGATTCCTTAATTCCTCCTCACTTTCTGCCATCAGAGTGTTATCATCTGCATATCTGAAGCTCTTGATATCTCTTCTGGCAATCTGAATTCTGGCTTGGGATTCCTCCAGTCCAGCCTTTCGCATTATGTATTCTGCATATAAGTTAAAAAAGCAGGGAGCCTTGTCGTATTCCCTTCCCAATTTTGAACCAATCAGTTGTTCCATATCCATTTGGTTCCTGTCCCACATATAGATTTCTCTGGAGGCACATAAGGTGGTCAGGCACTCCCATTTCTTTAAGAACTTGCCATAGTTTGCTGTGGTCTACACAAAGGCTTTTGCGTAGTCAATAAAGCAGAAGTAGATGTTTTTCTGTAACTCTCTGGCTTTCTCCATAATCCAGCGCATTTTAGCAATTTGGTCTCTAATTCTTCTGCCCCTTTGAAATCCAGCTTGTACTTCTGGGAGTTCTTGGCCCACATACTGCTGAAGCCTACCTTGTAGGATTTTGAGCATAACCTTGCTAGTGTGTGAAATGAGTGCAATTGTACGGTAGTTGGAGCATTCTTTGGCACTGCCTTTCTTTGGGATTGGGATGTAGAGTGATCTTTTCCAATCCTCTGGCCACTGCTGAGTTTTCCAAACTTGCTGGCATATTGACTGTAGCAACCACACTATCTGGGTTGTCTGGGACATACAGATATTTCTGGTATGTTTCCTCTGTGTATTCTTGCCACCTCTTGATATCTTCTGCTTCTGTGAGGTCCCTACCATTTTTGTCCTTTATCATGTCCATCTTTGCACAAAATGTTCCTTGAATATCTCCAATTTTCTTGAACAGATCTTATGTTTTTCCCTGTCTATTATTTTACTCTATATCTTTGCATTGTTCATTTAAGAAGGGCCTCCCTATCTCCCTTGCATGTTGTTTCCCTTCTCTTCTCTGCTATTTGTAAGGCCTTGTTGAACAGCCACTTTGCTTTCTTGCATTTCCTTTTCTTTGAGTTGGTTTTGTTGCTGCCTCATGTACAGTGTTACGAGCCTCCATCCATAGTTCTTCAGGCACTCTGTCCCCCAAATCTAGTTCCTTAAATCTGTTCTTCAGTTCCATTGTGTATTCGTAAGGGATTTGGTTTAGATTATACTTGACTAGCCCAATGGTGTTTCCTACTTTCTTCAGTTTAAGCTTGAGTTTTGCTATAAGAAGCTGGTGATCAGAGCCACAATCAGCTCCAGATCTTGTTTTTGCTGACTGTATAGAGCTTCTCCATCTTTGGCTGCAGAGAACATAATCTATCTGATTTCAGTATTGCCCATCTGTAGAGTTGCCTCTTGTGTTGTTGGAAAAGAGTGTTTGTGATGACCAGCTTGTTCTCTTGACAAAACTCTATAAGCTTTCCTCCTGCTTCGTTTTGAACTCCAAGGCCAAACTTACCTGTTGTTCCTTTTATCTCTTGACTCCCTACTTTAGCATTCTAGTCCTCTATAATGAGTGTGTCAGTTCTAGAAGGTGTTGTAAGTCTTCATAGAATTGGTCAATTTCAGCCTCTTCAGCATTGGTGGTTGGTGCATAAATTTGGATTACTGTGATGTTGAAACGTCTGCCTTAGATTCGTATTGTATCACACTTTTCCTTTAGTGTGATACAAAACGAAAGTACTCTTAGTTTTTCTTTCTGTTCCGTTATGGCTGTTAAAGCAGTTGTGAAATATGCTAAAACACAACTTCCTGGGATATTATATGCCTCAAATACAGTGTTTTATGTTTAAACTGGGAGCTACTTGTTTTCGTAGCTTGATCATGCTATAGCTGGCACACTCTGATTCTTAGCTAAGCTGCAGGTGTTTGGCAACCTTTTATTCTTCAGGCCTTTTGGAGTGTTATCCTCCATTAGCTCAAGTCAGCATAGGCAGTGTCAAATATTATGGGAGTTGTAGTCCAAAGCAATTGTTTTTCAGGTGGACTTTTACATGTGTTCTGGTATTCAGATTGGTTGACTTTATGATAGTTTAGTTAAAATAGTGCATTGTCTTCAGAAATGATTCTTGGATGGGGAAAAGGTCATCAGAATCAGCACTAAATGCTGAGACATTGCTATAATTCTGCTCAGTACTGGACTTTGATTCTCCAGATATTTTCTTTTCAGTCTTGTAAAACAATTGATAATCTTTATACTGCTTTATAATATATTGCCTTTTAATTTCAGATGCATCAAATGACTTAGATGATTTGACTTTCTTCAATCAAAAGAAAAAGAAAAAGAAAACAAAAAAGATATTTGATATAGATGAAGCAGAAGAGGGCATAAAGGTCAGTGGGTAGAGGATTAAAATATGAGCTTTCTGATCAAAAATACTCTAACTTGACATTTTAATTTGGTTTTAATTTTGCCTCTTTTTCATAGATGTCTATAATTTTAAATTGTGCAACTTTATTCAGGTATGAATAAAGAAAGAAAGAGTTTAAATTTTGCCTGCTTTTCTGGAAATTGATATTTTCTTCATGTAGTAGATGATCTGTGGTGGACTTTGACATTTAAACTGGAAGAATCACTGGTCTTGCAAGTTTCCAGTCTTAATCAGCTAGGAGAGAAGTGATTTGAAATAGTGTAACAGAACACTGGGTGATCTAAATGCGCTCGTAATATCTAGATTAGACTACTGTAACACGCTCTACGTGGGGCTCCCTTTGAAGCTGATGCGGAAACTTCAGGTGGTGCAGAATGTGGCGGCCAGACTCCTTACTGGAGTGAGAAAATACCAACATATCTCTCCTATTCTGGCCATGCTGCACTGGCTGCCCATCCGTTTCCGCATTGACTTCAAAGTTTTAATGCTTGCCTATAAGGCCCTAAACGGTTTAGGACCCCGATACTTGGCAGAACGCCTGCTCCCACCTAGATCTACTCGGATCACCTGCACGAGCCAGGAGGTGAGGCTGAGGAGCCTAACGCCGAGGGAGGCCCGGAAGGAAAGGACACGAAACCAGGCCTTCTCGGTTGTGGCTCCTCACCTCTGGAATAACCTTCCTCCGGTTATTCGTGCGGCCCCTATGCTGGGCACTTTTAAGAGTCAACTAAAAATATGATTGTATGTTCAGGCCTTCCCTCCTGTCAATATTTAATTCTTTATTTTTTCTTTCATTTATTATTTGTTTTATTATTGTATGTGTTATGGACTGTTTGTAAAATTCTTATGTTTTATCGTATACACCTTATTGGAAGCCGCCCAGAGTGGTCGACCAGGCCAGGTGGGCTGAATATAAATAAAATAAATAAAATAAAATAAATAAAATAGTTGTTTCCACAAATGTTCTTGAATTGCAAAGGAACTACAGTATAGACTTTAAAGAAAAACAAACTTTAATATACTGTACAGTATTTGAAATTATTCACATCCATTTCCTTGTATATGTTATTTTTGAATGGTAATGTTTTTGTTTTCTTTTATGTATTTATGATATGCTGTAAGCCGCCCAGAGTGCTAAAATATACCAGATAGGCGGGATATTAAATTGAAGGTCACTTTCATTGTTACATGGAAATGCCATATGAATTTTTTTCACAGCCTTTTATGTTTAAACTGGGAACCAGTTGTTTCCAAGTCTTCTATTAGGGCAAGTCAGCATAGGCAATGTCAGATACTGCCTATGCATGTGCCTAAAAGGGGGGGGGGGGAGAAGCCTTCAGTCTTGGCACCATCAATCAAGTAAAATGAAGTTGTTTAAATCATAAATATTTAGTAGTGCATACATAGTGTTTTTGTTCTATGAACATGCATTACTATGTCATTAAAAGAAAGTCTACTCTGGAAACTTCTGTTTCAGTTTTGGTTAATTGCAGGTGAACACATCACTTGAAGTTATTTAAACTGTCAGTCATAGCTTGATGTCCATTAACCACAATTAAGCTTAGCAAAGGCAGATTTGATTTAAATAATTTTTTTAAAAATTAACTGATTATTTAAATTAATTACATTTTTTAAAGAAAAATCATTGATTTTTATCCACCCTGAGCTTAAGCATAGGTAGGGCTCAGAAGACAGTCTGAAGTGGAAGCTTTTGAATGCATCCTTATAGCCATGCTGGTGGAGGAGTGGAGATTGCACAAATACTGAGGGAAGCATGGGTTGGTTTTTTAATCCTAAACAGTAGTACTATACGGCCGAACCTAATAGGAGATGAACACTGCTTTCACTCTGCAAATACAGGAACTTCCTCAGCCACGTTGTTTTCCAAGTGTGCACTTGAAAGATGTCTACCAAGCACAGCTTAAAACTGGCCTTTAAAAAATGTCTGTTCTATACCTTTTGGTAGTCCTTGATTTTGGAAACTGTTGCTCTGACAAGGAGTAAACTGATTTTATTTCTTTATTAGTGTAAATATGTGAGGATTTTGCTTATTCTTCAAAAGCATCTGTTCCATTTTCACCTTACTGCAGTTGCCATGAGCTGTGCTGTTTATTGTACAGCAACAGCAAATATGTATTCATATTTTTGTATTTGACCAGTTGAGGCAATTAGATCAACTGAAGATAGTCACAAATGAGCAGTAGATAGCTGCCCTAAACATTCTGTTGCTGGGTAGAAAGTGAAGCATTCTGATATTTGCATATTAGTTTAAAAATGAGGTAATATTCTTTGTGTAAAGATACTTAAAAGCAATCCTATGCATATGTATTTAGTAAGTGTGATTGCACTGTTAAATACGTAACGAGGAAGATTTTAGAATTCCTTTTACCAAGGATAAGGTTAGTTTAGTTGTCATGACCATTATAATTGATGCATATTTTACAACTGCTTTACAACCACTGATACATATTTGTATCAAATATATGGTTAATGTATTCTTGTAAAGGACCTGAAAATTGAAGGTGATGCACAAGAACCAGTGGAACCAGAAGATGATCTTGATATCATGCTTGGGAAGAAGAAGAAAAAGAAGACTGTGAAGTTTCCTGATGAGGATGAAGTGTTGGATAAAGATGAAGGTAACTTAAATTATGTTGCTTTTTTCGTTGTGTGTATAAGGTTTTGAACAATACGTTCATAAGTTATATTTGCAAGGAATTGCATTGGACAAAGGAAAAGCTTTCAGTTTTGTAGCTGCTTATTAGAGAAGTGCATGAAATGTCCCTTTCATGTTTGTCTTCCTTTGGGTTCTTTCAGGGTTGCATGTCTCTTTGTTTTCATACATTATGTGTACCCGTCTCTTTTTTTAAGCATGAAAAGGACCAGTTCTTTTGAATTATTTACTTCTGTTCCCCTCTTCCCCATTCATGTTCTGTCTGTCATTTGTCCCAAAGTCCCAAAGAACCCTTTACAAACTGATAGATAGATAGATAGATAGATAGATAGATAGATAGATAGATAGATAGATAGATAGATAGATAGATAAGCAATAGAGAAGAATCAGTCTACTTTAAAATTAAACAACAGTACATGAGATTTTTTTTAAAAAAACATCAAAATATGCACCTTTCATAGAGTAAATACACAGGAAATACATAGGAAATAATGTAAGAAGATCAATATAACAGGGAAAGAACCCACACATACACACGGGAGGAAAAAAATAGCAAGGTAAAAAAAAAGCACAAAACACTCCACAGTCCTTTCTCTCCAGAACTGAGAAAAACAAGCAAGCAAATAAGGGCAAAAAGTTAAAGCCCCCACAACCAGAATGACTAGAACTTAGGGAGAATTATCTCCCCTCTACCATTGATGTTTTTTCTTCTGAGTTCTGTAGCTAGGTAGGCACAGGCAGGACAGAACAGTATAAGGTGGAGGACACAAAGAGCTAGTACACAGATTCCTAGAAAATTGCCTTAAACAAAGCACCCCCTTCACTAGGTTGAAAACAATCAAGACCATTTTACAGGTTCAAAATTCTCGTTTTCCCATTCTGCTGCTGACAGCAACTCTTGCTATCCTTTTGGATGAACAAATATCCTGGGCAATTTCACAGAGTTGAAAGAAATCATGAAGGATTTTTCTCTTGTGTTGTGACTGTATTACTGACAAATGATACTTGTTAAGTAAAGCAGCTCAGCATAGACCATTTGGTTTGAGATCAGTAGGATTTGAATTGTCAGTTAAATCATGGAATATAAGATGACCAAAACATGGATCAAAATAACCACAAATCTAAACCAGGAGTTTCATTGTCTCTGCTTTTTCAGGAAATCCTGGGAAACATATAGTTGGGGGAGGTGTTAAAACTGGTTTGAGATCCCTAGGCTACCCTGGATTAATTCCCAGGGTTTTGAAAGAAAGTTGAGTATATGTGTGCCCCTCCATTTCCCTCTTGTTTAAAAACTAAAGTGATTTATGATGCAGCTGGAACTAAGGGTTCATATGACTTAAATGGGTATAAATCATATTTGCTATGCTGCTTTCACCTTGCATTTTGTACAATTGGGTAAGCTATTTCATCTTCTAGAATAGATGTATCTTGGGATTCCAAAGCTGTCATGTGGAGGAGGAGATGTACTGTAGTTTTTGGTTGAATTTTCCATTTCTGGAACTTCTTGTTCATAAATGTAATTAATAGCACAGTAAAGCTAATTAATTTCATAGTTGTGATTAACTTACTTTAATTAAGTGACTGTATATGTCCCATACTGGATGTAATTATTTTAAACAATGGGTAATTAAACCCAAATATGCACATAATCAAAACAGGCTAGATTGGGTTCCTATTCATTTAGAATTTTATAAGATACTCTCATTCAGATGGAACAGAGGGACTCAACCTCTCTGTTTAGATAGGCTTTAAAACATATGAAAGCAGTGTCAGGGGAAAGTTGTGCTTTTGTTTCCAGTTTTAGCTGTAGAACCTGCAGCATTGTATCACTGTAGATGATCCGTCACTTCTTAGGAACCTCTTTCCTGCAGTAGTAAAGGCTACTGTAGTGAGACCTGGCTCAAAAAAGCTCAGGTGAATATAGAATGTTGTGGGTGCCTACTGCTATCTTTCAACTGATTCATAGTTTTCTTTCCATTTGGTATTTCTAAATGATAATTACACTTTACTCACTGAAATCCTGTTGAGCAGATCTGTACCCCTGCAAATTGATGGTGTCAAAATCTGTGGGCTTTATCCTTACTTTAAAGGTTCCTATTTCCATCACATTCAGTCGGGTTCCAAGGTACTCTAGGGATCCCCTTTGTCTTGGGGAAGCCTTTGTTGGCAGCATCATGATGGGGGTGGAGCCTTTAATATCAGAAAATTTCCTTTCTCTGGATCAGGACTGACAATAGCTATTTTCAGATATTAAGGCACCATCCCCATCCTGAGGCCCTTAAAGGCTTATCCAGGGAAAAAGAGATTTCTAGGGAGCTTTAGAATTTTACCAGTTGAAATCAGTAAAGTCTTATTCTGAGGGAGGCGGGAAGGAATAATAATTAAGTGGTATTTCTTACTTTACAGCACTGGAGGATGAAGATAGCAAAAAAGATGATGGGATCTCTTTTAGCTCTCAGTCAGGACCTGCATGGGCAGGCTCGGAGAGGGACTACACATATGATGAGGTAAATTATTTCTGTGCTTCTTAACTAGTCCTGCTATTAGTTTAACTTTGAAGAGCACATTAATTTTAAGTGAGCCAAACATGTTTCACATTTACAGAAGGTCTGGAGCATATAGTTAAACATGAGGTGAAATCACACAAAGGAGAAAATAGAATATTTGTCTCTGGTGCTTATTCTAGACCAGGGGTCTCAAACGTGCGGCCCGGGGGCCATTGGCGGCCCGCTGGTTGATAGTTTGTGGCCCCCGCCTTGCCTCCCCCTGCCCCTGAAGCACCCATGCATCCTCTGCTGTCAAGAGTCAAAAAAAGCCTCACTTCACTCACCGGCTCTCTCCCAAGGCAGCACCTCTTGCACCCTCCTTCCGGAACTGCAGCCTGCCAGCCCGCCTGCCTGTCTGCCAGCTGGCAGGCTGCAGTTCCGGATGGAGGGTGCCAGAGGCGCTGTCTTGGGGGAGAGCCGGCGAGTGCCCTCCCCAACCCGCTAGGCGGTCACTGGTGCTCCCTCCCTTCTCTGCTGCTGCTGCTAGTGGTGGTAGTGAAGAAGGAGCCGGAGGAAGTTGTGGCTGGCGACGAGGACTCATGCGCCCTTCCTCCTCCTTCTCGGAGCCCCAGCCGGGCTAAGGAAACTCCTGGGCGGCTTCCTCTGGCTCTTGCTCCGCTTGGCAGAAAATCTGATGCGGCCCAGCCTCATCCAGACTCTGCCTCCAGCGGCCCCCAGGTAAATTGAGTTTGAGAACCCTGTTCTAGACATTTATGAGTTGTACAGTCACATATATTTTCTAGAATTGTTTTCTCCTAAGGTGATCCTTAGTGTGAGTAGACTTTATATTATAATTTATCTGTTATTAGTTTATTATATAATAATTCCAGGAATAAAATTTCTGCTTTGTTGAAAGCAGATTGCACATCCTTTTATCTTTAACACAGAGCAGTGTAAAAAGGGCAGACATTGAAGAGTATAGAGAACCAAATAGTCTGTTAAACTAAAATGACTATTCAAATAACCATTCATCTTCAGGAAGGGATGGACGAGGAAGCTCCTTGTTTTAACTTGTGCAAAACTCAATACCTTTAATAAGGTACCATATTTTTCTGTATATAAGACACTACTTTTTCCTAAAATCATTACACTAAAAGTTGAGAGGCATCTTTTACACTGAAGTAAGCTGAGAACACGAAGAAAACAAAATGGCCTGTGCCTTGCCGCTGTGAACAGGCTTCCTCCAATCAGGAGGCTTAGCTTCCTACAGTCATGAGCGCTAAGGAACTGACGTCAGCTGATGCTGAACAAACCAATTGGAACACACCTCATTGGAGGTGGAGCCTGTAGGCTTAAATTCAACAGGAACGACTAATGTCTGAGCTTTCTGAGCCCAGAGACTGAATCCTCAAAGCTAAATTTTCTTAATTTTGGGGTTAGAAAATTGTGTGTGTGTGGTGTCTTATAAATGGAAAAATACAGTACTTGTTATAGGTCAGTAATCAGTAACTGCAAAAAAGAGAATGCTAACTTACTGGAAGTGCAGATTGAGACATGTTGAACAGACTGTAGCAGATGTCAAATTACAGTGGTGCCTTGCTTGACGACGATAATGTGTTCCGTTAAAATTGCTGTTAAGCAAAATCGTCGTCAAGCGAAATTGAAAAACCCATTGAAATGCATTGAAAACCGCTCAGTGCGTTCCAATGGGCAAAATACCTCATCGTGCAGTGAAGATCCTCCATAGGCGGCCATTTTCTGGTACCTGTATTGCGAGGAATCCGTCCTTAACACAGCGGGGAGCCATTTTGCACAGCGGGGAGCCATTTTGAAACCTGTCGATCAGCTGTTTTTAGATCGTTGTAATGCGAAGAATCGGTTCCCGAAGCAGGGAACCGATCGTCGTAAAGCGATTTTTGCCCATAGGAACATTGTTTTGCGATCGCAATAGCGATCGCAAAAAACTGTCGTAAAGCGGATGCGTCGTTTAACAAGGTAATCATTAAGCGAGGCACCACCGTACCATATAAGGTTTTGATTCATCTCTTATATCCTTTCAGTTTTCATCCAGTAAACATAGTGCAGATTGTATTGTTGCAGTTCTTGATTGTTGGTTGATGTCAAGAGAGGACTAGATCTCTGCTATAGATTACTGTTGTGGGCTGTTACTGCTTTTGTTTTTCATAACTTCTGTCCTGACTTTTTTTCCATCCAATAAATTTTTCTGGGATCTATGGAAAAGGCAATGATATTACATTAGTTGGTAATATTTAAGATTTTAAGTATTTTTCTCCAGTGGATTACAAATACTTCTGTTGATCATCTTCCCATTCTGTGGTCCATATGGTCAGTGTATGGAGGGGATCGTAAGTGTAATTCTGGCCCTTTCTTCTTCCCTTGACATGTTAGATGGAATTTGAAATTGGACTGTTTGTTCCTATATCTGTGCACATAATCAGCAACTCTAATACAGCTATATTCTCCTCTATATATAGAGAGAGTGAACCAAAGCATTCCAGAACCATTTACAGAGCAGTACAGCTCCTTCTCTTCCCCCCGCCCCCAATCTTGTCATGTTAATTTACTGAGATTAATTCAGATCACTGGAAATGTTTTGCTTTTCCTAAACAAGAAGTATAGTAATGTAACAGTCTATTTTTCTTTTGTGTTTACAGTTGCTGAATCGTGTATTTAACATTATGCGGGAAAAAAATCCAGATATGGTAGCTGGTGAAAAAAGAAAGTTTGTCATGAAACCACCCCAAGTTGTAAGAGTAGGAACCAAGAAAACATCATTTGTGAACTTCACAGATATCTGTAAACTGTAAGTCTGGCTGTGCTGTGAGTTGTGGATAAAGTGGAAAGTAAGGCAAGAGTGCATACCAAGGTTTCTCAGTTGTACACTGTGATTAGTCATACACTGTTAAGTTTTGTGGATTGGAAAATGTATCTGTAAAATATTTCTGTAGTTTACTCCCCAAGAAATGTTTGAAAAATGGCACTTCACAGTGCAGTCAACTGTGCACTTTTTGTGTCCAGTTCTAGTGAATTCATTGTGTTGTATGTGCTCTTGTGGAATCCCTGTTCTGTTCTGCAGGAGAAATTCCTATAGACATCGTAGCCTGTGTTTGAAGAATGGTATCTGAACCAGCAGCAGATATTCATTACTTGTATCTGCCCTTTCCCAAATATGTTTACAGTTCTCTTCTGCCCTCTTTGTCAAATTCCTGAAGGTCAAGAGTGATGGTGTCAGCACACAGAGGCTGAAACTCTGTTGGTCACCTCTGCATGCCCAGTGGAAAAGGCATAATATCAGTAATGGCAAATCAGTGCTGATTAAAGTTATCTTTTGACAATTTTGGGGTGCACAATACTTGACTATGAGTCATGTGCATTTTGAAATCCCTGAAGGAATTTGCAACTGCTGCTTCCATTCTGGTTGTGCAGGCAGAGTAGCGTAACAGAATTTCAGCCATAAGGAAGTTAGGATGGAGTTTATGGTTTACTTAGCTTATGCCCTCACAAATTTGGCTGATTGGCTTAATGTGACCAGTGGTTGTTGGAGAGAAACCAGTAAAGGATGTACAAGCAAAAGATTATAAATAGAATCTTGTTGCTTTATAGACTGTTCTCCAAGCAATACAGTATCATGTTTACAAAGCGCCTACAAAGAGGTTTCCATACCTCCTTATTTGTTTTATTTATTCCTGTGCTGCCTTTCTCCTGGGGTAGGAACCAAAGGTGGCTCGTAAGTAATTTTGAAAACACAGGTGCGCTAGAAACACAATCTAACATTTGAGAACAGGTATTTAAAAGACCAGGTTAAGAGCACTTTAAAAACACATATGAAAAAGCTGTAAAACTGGTGGCATAACTCCTTTATCTGGTGTATTTTGAATTGGTTAAAAACCTGCTTAAGAAAGGCCCTTAAAGCCTGCCACGGGAAGAATAAAAGGAGGGGGGCAACCTGACTTTCCAGGGGAGAGCATTTCACAAATTGGGAGTAGCCAGTGAGAAAGGCCTCTTGTGTTCTCACCAGACATGCTTGTTAGGGCAGCAAGACGATATCTCTTGAAAGTCAGGAAGGCTCATACATGGATGTATAGTCCAGATAGTCTGGCCTGAAGTGATGTAGGACCTTTATCTGGATTCCGTTTCAGTTTCTTCACTTTCCTTCAATCATGACATCAGACACTGGTTTAGGATATCTTTATTCATATCAGAGTGTTGCACAATACAAATCCCCCTGCACAGCTGGATGTAACGAGGGGCTGAACTATCCACTCACGTGTCCACTGCTGCCACCGGTGGCTTCACTCTCCCTTCCAACTAAAGTAAAATCTGTCACTACCTTCATATCTTCCCCTTCTGTTTGCCAGGAGGTGATGGGACCAGTGGCCATGATCTTCGTTTTCTTGATGTTCAGCTTCAGACCATATTTTACGCTCTCTTCTTTCACCCTCATTAAGAGGTTCTTTAATTCCTCCTCACTTTCTGCCATCAAAGTGGTATCATTTGCATATTTGAGATTATTGATATTTCTTCTGACAATCTTAATTCTGGTTTGGGATTCATACAGTCCAGCCTTTCACATGATGTATTTTGCATATAAGTTAAATAAGCAGGGAGAGAATATACAGCCTTGTCGTACTCCTTTCCCAATTTTGAACCAATCAGTTGTTCCATATCCAGTTCTAACTGTTGCTTCCTGTCCCACATATAGGTTTCTCAGGAGATGGATAAGGTGGTCAGGCACACCCATTTCTTTAAGGACTTGCCATAGTTTGCTGTGGTCCGCAGAGTCAAAGGCTTTTGCATAGTCTATGATGCAGAAGTAGATGTTTTTCTGGAACTCTCTGGCACTCTCCATAATCCAGCGCATGTTAGCAATTTGGTCTCTAGTTCCTCTGCCCCTTCGGAATCCCACATGTACTTCTGGGAGTTCTTGGTCCACATATTGCTGAAGCCTACCTTGTAGGATTTTGAGCATAACCTTGCTAGCGTGTGAAATGAGTGCAGTTGTACGGTAGTTGGAGCATTCTTTGGTACGGCCCTTCATATTCATTACAAAACTTTATTTTTCTCATTTCACTTCTTGTCCCACCTTGCCCTTTTTTGGGATTGGGATGTAAAGTGATCTTTTCCAATTCTATGGTCACTGCTGAGTTTTCCAAAGTTGCTGGCATATTGACTGTAGCACCTTAACAGCGTCATCTTTTAAGATTTTAAATAGTTCATCTGGAATGTCATCAGCTCCACTGGCCCTGTTTTTAGCCATGCTTTCTAAGGCCCACTTGCCTTCACTCTCCAGGATGTCTGGCTCAAGGTCAGCAATCACACTATATCTGGGTTGTCCGGGACATCCAGATCTTTCGGGTATAAGTCCTCTGTGTATTCTTGCCACCTCTTCTTAATGTCTTCTTCTTCTGTTAGGTCCCTACCAATTTTGGCCTTTATCATGTTCATCTTTGGACAAAATGTTCCTTTAAGAGCTCCAATTTTCTTGAACAGATCTCAGATTTTTCCCTTTCTATTATTTTCTTCTGTTTCTTTGCACTGTTCATTTAAGAAGGCCCTCTTTTCTCTCCTCGCTACTCTTTGGAAGTCTGCATTCCATTTTCTGTGACTTTCTCTATCTCCCTGTCTTGCATTTTGTTTCCCTTCTCTTTTCTGCTATTTGTAAGGCCTCGCTGGACAGCCACTTTGCTTGCTTGCATTTCCTTTTCTTTAGGGTGGTTTTTGTTGCTGCCTCCTGTACAATATTACGAGCCTCCATCCATAGTTCTTCAGGCACTCTGTCCACCAAATCTAGTTCCTTAAATCTGTTCTTCAGTTCCACTGTGTATTCATAAGGGATTTTTTTAGTTTATACCTGATTTGATTTAGTTTATACCTTCTTCAGGGATTTGGTTCAGTTTATACCTTTTTCACTTTAAACTTGAGTTTTGCCCCAAGAAGCTGGTGATCAGAGCCACAGTCAGTTCCATTTCTTGTTTTTGCTGACTGTATAGAGCTTCTCCATCTTTGGCTTCAGAGAACATAATCAATCTGATTTTGGTATTGCCCATCTGGTGATGTCCATGTGTAGAGTCATCTCTTGTGTTGTTGGAAAAAAGTGTTTGTGATGATCAGCTTGTTCTCTTGACAAAACTATTAACTTTTGTGCTGCTTCATTTTGAACACCAAGGCCAAACTTACCTGTTGTTCCTTTTATCTCTTGAATCCCTACTTTAGCATTCCAGTCCCATATAATGAGAAGAATATCTTTCTTTGGTGTCCATTCTAGAAGGTGTTGTAAGTCTTCATAGAATTGGTCAATTTCAGCCTCTTCAGCATTGGTGGCTGGTGCATAAACTTGGACTACTGTGATGTTGAAATGTCTGCCTTGGATTCGTATTGAAATCATTCTACCACTTTTGAGATTGTATTCCAGTACAGCTTTTCCCACTCTTTTGTTGACTATGAGGGCTACTCCATTTCCTCTACGGGATTCTTGCCCACAATAGTAGATATGATAATCGTCTGAATTGAATTTGCCCATTCCCATCCATTTTTGTTCACTTGCACCCAGGATGTCAATGTTTCTTCTTGACATCTTCTCTTTGACCACATGAAACTTACCAAGGTTCATAGATCTTACATTCCAGTTTCGTATGCAGTATTTTTCTTTGCAGCATCAAACTTTCCTTTCACTTCCAGGCATGTCTTCAGCTGAGCGTCCTTTTGGCTTTGGCCCAGCCACTTCATTAGTTCTGGAGCTACTTGTACTTCTCATCCACTCTTCCTCAGTAGCATGTTGGACGCCTTCTGGCCTGAGGGTTTTATCTTCCAGCGTCATATCTTTTAGCCTTTTGTTTTTGTTTATGGAGTTTTCTTGGCAAAGATACTGGCGTGGCTTGGCAGTTTCTGCTCCCGGTGGATCGTGTTTAGTCAGAATTCTCCACTATGACCTGTCCGTCTTGGGTGTCCCTGCATGGCATAGGCCATAGCTTCTCTGAATTACTCAAGCCTGTTCGCCACTACAAGGCAGCAATCTGTGAAGGGCTAAACCTCAGGTAACCTCTTCCAAAGGTTTTATGTATAGGAAGAGAAGTGACCTCTGGGACTCTCATACTAGTGCCCGGGCTGTTTGTTGAACAAGGTGCCCCTAGCAGAAAAGACTAGAGTCAATATAAAACAATGCCTGCAAGACCCATCACAGAAAGACAGCAAAGAAGAATTTATGGCTGATGGTACCAAACTTTGCCTTTTGTTACTTGTGGTAGTGGCTCTCTTTGCCTGTGTTGTACTGAGAGCTGTCTGTGTGGTTTAGTTACTGCTACTATGAGATTTCTCTCTCTCTCTCTCTCTCTCTCTCTCTCTCTCTCTCTCTCACACACACACACACACACACACACACACACACTTTTCCTTATGAAGCCTAGCAAATATCTATAAATTGAAACATTGTAGCTTTTTATTACCATTGTAGTTACCATTGATGTTAGGGCTGTTTTTCATGTTATCATAGTACACTGCTGAGAGAAATTGAATCAGGTGTTCATATTGATTCCACTGAGCTGACTTTTCTTTTCTAGTGTTGGGTTTATAAGCCCCTTCTTTAATTCTTTTCATTTGTTTCCAATGTCTTGTCCCCCTTAGTTACCTTCAAAAGGAATCTATGAACAATCTTTGTTTAAAGGTTGGTCTTGTAGCTACTGCATGTATGCTGGGTGTTACTCACAGATTAAATACCTGTCTGCCCTTTTTGCTGAATGAGGTAATTTTGGTGATATGAGAATACTGAGCACCTGAACAGTTGTGCAGTGAGCTTGAGCCTGTGATACCTGCTTTAAGTAGAAAATGTAGATACGAATATATATATGTAATGCTAATTAGGTAAACCAAACTCTTCTATTTTTTAGATTGCATCGTCAACCAAAGCACCTCCTGGCTTTTTTGCTTGCAGAATTGGGTACAAGGTGAGCACCTTAACATCACTTGGCAGAGTGTAATATAGAATGAATTTGCTCCACGGTTTTCTGAATATACAGTGGTGCCCTGCATGACGACAACCCAGCAGAATGATGAAATCGCATGACGATAACTTCTTTGCGATTGCTATAGCGATGGCAAAATGATGTTTCCTATGGGGGATTTTCGCTGGACGTTGATTAGGTCCTTGCTTCGCGAACCGTTTGTTCGCAAAACGACGATTTTTCCGGCTCCGCAAAATGGCTACCCTGTGTTTTCTGGACCCATGCTTCGCAGGGCAGCCATTTTAACAGCTGATTGGTGCTCGGAAAATGGCTTCCCCTACGGGTGATCTTCACTGGACGACAAGGTAATTTCCCCATTGGAACACATTAAATGGGTTTCAGTGCATTCCAATGGGGAATTGTTTTTTGCATGACGATTTCGCTTCACGGCAATTTTCCTGGAACTGATTATCGTCGTCATGCGGGGCACCACTGTAGTTTATGAATGTTTTAAAAACAATCAAATAAATTTGAGCAGCTAACATTTTTCATACTTGGTGGTGGGGGATAAGAGATGCAATTGGATTCATTATTGCACTGGCAGTCACAACAGAACTTTCTCCTCTTGCTCCTTCATCGCCCCTGCCCTGATAAAACCATTTTCTTAGGGATTTCTAGACCTTTAGACCTGGTTGAAGAGTGCACAGAGGCTGAAATGTGGAGAGCGTATTAACCCTGCCGGGTTCTATTGTTCCATCTTTAGACATCCAGCATTGGATCCTGCCCTTAGATTTTTTTAAAAAAAATAGTGTTCCTCAACTTTTTAAAATGAGCTTTATCTCTGCTGAAAGTATTTATTTATTTTCTAAAAATTAATTTTACCCCACTTTTCTCCTTAAAAGGACCCAAACTGCTTGAGTTCCTGTCTATGCATATTTAGATTTGAAATTCATGTATCTAATTATATGTTGTGATCTTATTGTATATAAGCAGAATCAGCAGTGAAATGTGTCACCCTAGACTACCTTCTCTTTGGTGTGTCCATTAACATTATTTAGTGGCTTGAAAGGAATTTTTTCATGATTTTTCTTGGTGGCATGGTGTTGTTGTAGGGAAGCTGATTGTCCGTGTTGTGCTGAAGAGACTCTAGGTGCTTGCAGACAGAGTCTATCCAGAAGCATAGTGTGGATTTTGAGTTAATAGATCCACCACTGACATGGTATTTTTCCTCAGACAGTTGCAGGAGAAATGTAGGGAACAACGACAGCCACGCTTTGTGGCCTTCATATATCTCACAAAGGCCTTTGATCTGGTTAGCAGGGATGGCCTTTTTAAAATACTTCCTAAGATTGGATGTCCACTTCGTGTCCTTAACATCATCAGGTCCTTTCATGAGGGAATGAAGGGCACTGTAGTTTTTGATGGCTCAACATCAGATCCCTTTGATATCCGAAGCAGAGTGAAATAGGGCTGTGTCCTCGTGCCAACCCTTTTTGAGATCTTTTTTGCTGTCATGCTGAAGCAGGCCTTTGGAACTGCAACAGAAAGTGTCTGTCTCCGGACTAGATCAGTTGGAAAGCTCTTTATTCTCTCTAGATTGAGAGCGAAGACCAAATTCCGACTGAAATGCATGTGGGACCTCTTCACTGATGGTTCAGCTGTTGTTGCCCATTCTGCTTAAGACCTCCAATAACTCATGAGTTGTTTTAGCAAGACCTGCCAAGACTTTGGATTAACAATCCGCCTGAAGAAAACACAAGTCATGGGCCAGGGCATGGACTCACTTCCCTCTGTTACCATCTCCACACAAGAATTGGAGGAGGTTCATGACTTTGTGTACCTTGGCTAAGTGATCCCTGACACTCACTCCCTAGATGTTGAGCTGGATAAATGCATTAGCAAAGCAGCTACCATGTTCTCTAGACTCACAAAGAGAGTATGGCTTAGTTAGAAGCTGAAGACATATATTAAGATCCAGGTCTATAGAGCCTGTGTCATGAGTACACTCTTGTACTGCAGTGAGTCCTGGACCCTTTGTGCACGACAGGAGAGGAAGCTGAACACGTTCCATATGCGTTGTCTCTGACACATTTTTGGTATCACCTGGCAGGACAAATTTCCAAATACAGTAGTCCTAGAACGAAATGGAATTTTTTGAATGTATACATTATTGAAACAGCTACGATGACTTGGGCATGTTGTGAGAATGGCTGACGGTCCGATTCCAAAAGATCTCCTGTGTGGAGAATTAGTGCAGGGAAAGCACCCCAGAGAGAGCACAGCTGCGATACAAGGATATCTGCAAGCGGGATCTGAAGGCCTTATTTATATTTATTTTATTTATTTATTTTATTTCTGTCCCGCCTATCTGGTCATACTAGACCACTCTAGGCGGCTTACAATAAAAAAGCAACAATATAATTTTAAAAACGTTACAGCTAACAGAGATAGAAATCAAAGAAAGATATATAGAGAAAAATCGTCAGGAGTTTTCTGTTGGGAAGGCCTGCTTATACATCAGCGTTTTTAGTTGTTTTTTAAAAATGCCCAGCGAGGGAGCTTAGTAATGGATCTCAACAGATGGGAAAACTTGACATCTGAGCGTTCAGCCTGGAGACAGGTGGTGCATCATGGCCTCTCCCATTTTGAAGAAGAACTTGTCCAGCAGGCGGAGGCAAAAGCAGTCCCGAAACCAGCAAAATCAGAGGAGCTGGACAGGGGACAGATTGTATTTGTCTTTAGTGTGGAAGGGATTCTCACTCTCGTATTGGCCTTTTCAGCCACACTAGACACTGTTCCAAGTCCTCTATTAGAGCATGCTACCATAGTCTCTTGAGACTGAAGGATGCTAATCTAATCTAAGGTGGTGGTTAACTTCTGTTGAATCACTTATGCAGTTAAGTTTGTCAGTGTATTAAGAAACAAGTCATTAGAACACGGGGCTTGTGGATATATCTGGATTCTGGATTTGGCCTGAGAGGTACTCTGGAACATAATTTGCATAATTTAACCTTTTGAATTTAATTTAACAGTTTGAAAAGTATTAGGAAGTCTCAGCTGAGACTCCAAATCAACCTCAGTTCCAGTATTTACTTCTAATACTTACAGCAAACTACCTTTCTTTATTTGTTTTATTTGTCACATTTTCTTCAGTGAAAGGGCATATGCTCTCCTCCAACCCACTTTGTTTTCACAATAACGTGGTGGGTAGATCAAGTTTAAATAGAGTGATTGGCTCAATGTCATTTGCAGTGCTGCTCTAAGTTATGTTCTTGGTACAGTTTCACTAGCAGGCAGCATAGTAATTAATTCTGCTATAGCAGGGTTGCAAACAACTCCTTCAGCCCAGGCTACAGTATGGGAATAACAGTACAGTAGTGGAGAACGCTGCAAGCTTGTCATAAGCCACAATCTTGACTTACCACCATCTGCAGTGGAATATCCTTGGGGAGTAATTCTTTCTCATTTTGCAGCCTATTCTGTCTCTGCTATTGGAATGAGAACTGTTTTAGTGAAATTTCCAATAATAGCTTCTAATGTTACACACTAAATAAGGCCTGACTAAGAAAGAACAGGAATTCTTTTTTGCTGGTGCCTTTTGAGGTGGAATGTGTGGATTTGGATACCTTGGTGCTCCATCATAGCTGAATTTAAAAGGTGGATTTCCCTATTGATTTGTTTTTTAACAAATAACTTTAGGTCTTATTTCTTTCTGTGAATAAGAAAATGACCTGTGTGAAATGAAATGCAAATGTTTCCTGTACTTCGTACTTCTTACTTCAGTATCTCTGCTTTTATTTTGTTTGTGTCTTTGTGTGTGAGAGAGGGGGGTTATTTTTGTCTGTTAAACAGAAGAGTGGAGAACATAGTAATATCTGTGTGCTTTTTTCCTATCCACTTCCTATTCATATCAGGAAAGAAGGGAAAATTGCCACTCAACTGATCCATTTTCATTGAACCATAACTTCTTGTAGGATTCACAATCTATTTTGCCTCCCTTGTTTTCATTTATTATTTATGTGTTTATTTAAAATATTTTTACCCCACCTTTCTCCTTGAAAGGACTCAAGGTGGGTCTGTAGTGTTCAGTGACAACTGTATATGTGAAATTCCCACTGTGTTTTGTGCCCCTCTGAGCATGTCAAACCTCACTGAGATATTTTGAGGTTCCCTCCTTATTTTGTTTTTTAAATAGTAATTCTATAACCCTCTGGGTTCCCCTGAGTAAACTGATGCCACTGTCTTAGGGTTAAGTTGACTTGTTTTGCATATAAAACTGTCAGCACTGTGGGATTTTCATCCTTTGTAAGTAGTAATAATGTTTGTAGTCTCCACATAAATGGAGATCTACAGTGATGCCTCACATTTTTTATGCTGACCATTAGGGAATTTTGCAGCCTCATTGAATTATTTATAGTTTTTATGCTTCTTACTCAATTTTAAATTACAACATTCTTCTTTCAAATCAGTGGTTCAATAGATGGTAACAACCAGCTCGTAATCAAAGGAAGATTCCAGCAAAAACAGATAGAAAATGTCTTGAGGAGATATATCAGTGAGTATATTCTACATTTGCAGCATTTTACTCTCATTTTTCAGTGTTTTTAGCCTCACTGTTGTTCTGTTTCAGGTTGGTTTATTTTAATTATAGGAACATTTAAACATGGCAAGCATAGATTGCTACTTAGCTTATGCACCAATGATTCTGTACTATATAAGCCTGATATTTCCTAAAAGATTATTTAAAATGTATTTCATCTCTTCTGAGAAACATCCAGGATGGGTAACAGTTATAAAACACAACTATAAACCATAAATGTAGTAGGAAAAAAGAATAACTGTTAACACCTTAATAATAGCTTACACTTTCATTGAAATTGTCTGAAACAGTCAAAGACAAGCAGTATTTCTTCTGTTTAGGCATCTAGAAGGTCATTCCACTACTGCAGCTCCATAAGTGAAAAGGCTAGATCTTAATGTTGGGGAGATTGGCACCGAGCAAGAACTTTGCTAGTCTCTGTGTTTGGGTAAATAAGTATAGGAAAAGGTTGTCCTTTGATATCTTCACTATCGACTGAAAAGTACTTTATTCTGCATTGCATTTGAATGCCTTTGATTGTTCCTATGTCTTCTCATCTAAAGTATTTAATGATTTTATTTTTATATATATTAGAACAATTTATTCAGTGGCAGAGTACATGCTTTCTGTGTGAAAAGTTCCAGGTCCAGTTTTGGGTATCGCCATTTAAAAAAACTGGTGATTACAAAGACTGTTGCCTCTGTAGTTGTGACAGCCAACTGATAGTCCAGTATTATCCGGCTCAGAGCCAGGTCTCAACTTTTTCCCTCATGAACTTGCCTGATCATTCTGTTCAGTTCAGTCTATAATAGCTAGTTCATTGTAGTAAGTAGTTAAGGTAGGCTTGCTACATGTCTTCTCTTCATGCTGCTTAAGGCTCAATGATATGTCAGCAAAATGTATATTATTAGATAATTGTTAAGCACTCATTGGGAGTTATCTTTGGACTATATTGGGACAGGTAGACATTTGCTTTGCTGTGGAAAAACTGTTGTGGCAAAATGCCTTATTTACTACTTTGTAACACTGCCATTGTTGCCTAAGAACAAGATTTAAAACAAGATCATTCAGTTTGTAGATGCCTTTTGAAATTACATTGCCTAGATACATTTAAGTGTTAACTATAATTTCTATATGACTGAATATGTGTCATTTCTGTTAATATTAAAATCTCTTGATGCTAATACAGTATATTTAATTGTTCCCCCAGAGGAATACGTCACCTGTCACACATGTCGGTCACCAGACACAATCTTGCAGAAGGACACCAGATTATATTTTTTGCAGTGTGAGACCTGCCATTCGCGCTGCTCTGTCGCCAGCATCAAAACTGGTTTCCAGGCTGTCACAGGCAAGAGAGCGCAGCTCCGTGCCAAAGCTAACTAGTTGGTTGGCCGACACTGGATTTTTGAAAAGTGATTTTGGCACAAGTGGCTGGACAGGCTTAAAACCTGAATGGATTTCCAGTGTATTAAAAACAAGATTGTAAAAGCTCCTTGGCTTTGGGTTGGTCTGTGAAATTCTTGCAAGATACAGATCCTCAAGCTGTTGACATTTGCTAACAGAATATTATACCAGCTGTCATATGTGATGAGAGAGAGGAGGTGCTTTTTAATCTGTTCATATTTCTGTATAATGCAAGAAAAATTAAAGTTATTATAACAGTGACTCTTTCATTTGAATTCTTTGGGTTTTTCCATTAAACATTTGCTGTGATAACAATACTTGATGGAAGTATCATGGCTGATTCCAAATAATCAGATGTGTTAGAAAAACATGTTCTTTTTGAATAAGTATATTAGAAGAGCAAATGAAAAAATAATGAATGAAATGGAATAACAAAACTATTCTGCCTCATAGAAACAGTTACTTTCATTCATATGACTATTTGCATAAACTAAACCTTAATTACATGGGCCAATTCCACAGATAGTAATGCTGATATGTAGATTATCTTGGTTTGATTTACTGCCCTTCATCACAATTCCTTCATGTTCTGGTCCCCATTCTCTTTCTGTATGCTGGGATTGTCCAGTGTAGTTTAGATTGTTCAGAGCAGATACAGTGTGCACTTACAGCATTGATGTGCATAGTTTTGGGGAAATACGGCTGGCAAGTAAACATGCATTATCACTGCCTTCTTTTTTAAAAGGTTCTGTAATGTTATTTTTCAATAGTCTTAGGACATGACAGTCAAGCCTTCAAATTAAATTTCAAGGATGGAATAGATGTGTGGTGTGTACGTATTTAAATGAAAGCATCCAGTTATAAGAGTTTATAAACTACTACACTTGTTTAAGCATGACAAAGCCTCGCCCTCTCACTTTCTGTAAGGTATGTGGAGTAATTCTCTCCTCTCGAGTTAACAGAATTAACACTGATATAAAAAGCAACCTGCCAAGTGGCAATTTATATATTATATTTTGTTCAAGTTGATATATAAACATTTTTTGGATTTTAGTTAGTGTTCATTTCAGTGGTTTGAACAGGCACTTTCCTCTGTATCCTGCACCCCTTAAATAATATTAGGTAACATTCAAACAATTCTGGTCTACAATATATGGTTTATTTTTCCAAAAGCTTTTGAGGAAGTTAAGTCAGAAGAAAGAGTGGGATGGACACTTCTTACTGTTCACAAATGATCCAGAAATAAGATTGAATAGGCCAGGTTGGGTAAAACATGTGTGCATACGTGCACACGTGTGTGTGAGAGAGAGACAAAGGGTGGTGAAAACAAAAATGGACCAGAAAATTCCAAAGGATCTGAATAACACTGTGGATAAGCATTAAAATGGTGCATGTATGAAATGATAGACTCTGGACCAGAAATTGTAGCTTCATGTATACAATAATGGATTTTGTGGCTGACTTACTAATTAAGAAGGAATCTTAGGTTTGAAGTAGCTCAATTAAAACTTAGATTTGACACCTTCCATGCTAGGGCTTAATTGAGAAGGAACTCAATTGAGAAGTTTCCAATAATTTCCCCTTTGAATTATGGTGCAACCACACTTGGAATATGGTGTACAGTTCAGCTTATTCTTTAAAATGGAGAGGATCATCCAGTAGGGCTGGATGATGGAAAACTTTGGATAGGAAAAGTTTCAAAAGAAAGAAGGTACTCAATGCTATGTAGAATCAAAATATGGATTGGATTACCCCTAGAGATAATGATGGGCAGCAGCTTGGCTTGAAAAGGAGATTATACAAACTTGTGTACAATATTACTGATAGAAGCTATCCATGGCTATCAGTTATAGTGGCTATTGTGCTCTCTCCAGGATCTCAAGCAGCATTTTTCCAAATACCAGATCCATGGGAGTACAGGTGGGGGTACCTGCATATAGTGCTTGTAGCTCATAGCCATCTGGCTGTGTGTGGGAAAAAAAGGATCACAAGGTAGGCCTTTGGTCCAATCTGTCAGGGTTCTTGTATTTCTTTGGTGTCTTTTGAGTTTTTCTTAATTATTATGTTAAAAACATGGAGATTAGAGAAGAGTGCCTTTTTGCTGGTCTGTTATTTTGCATATTTAGTTTGTAGCTATCCAACGGGAAGGAAATGTAAATATGGTATATGACTGTGAGAGGTGAAGGATGTATACATGGTATTAAATTAACCTGGGTACCTGTAATGTGGGGGGAAAATTGGGATTGTCAATATTTGTGGACTCATCCTTAACATAGCGATGATGTCATTTTTTTTAGAATTCTCACCTGTGTGTTTACTAACAGAATTCAGTTTTGCCATAAGAATTACTTTCTATTCATGAGAACAGGGAAACTAAAGCCTTGGTTTTCTAAATTGTTTCTAACAATATCTGACCTGTAATGAATGTTGGATGTATCTCTTAAAGTGAATAAAGCCAAGATCAGTGCCTCTTGCATAACTTTACTATGGCATTGTGATTGTCTTCCTGGGCTGTTCTGACAAACATAACTATTTCAACCCAAAGTAGTCATTTACATATTATTCCCATTTTGTCTATGTATTTTTAACCAGTTAATCATGGTATATGACTTTTTACTTCTTGGTGGAGTTTAAAGATGCATTGCAATACAGCAGATTTGCCGAAACAATGCACATCTTGATCAGATCAATGCCTAAATGAAGAAAAGGGAGCTTATAGAGCCAACCTGTGTGGCCTTGAGCAAGCTGCACAGTCCCAAGATGCCCTGAAAAGAATATGAGTGTTTGTATTCACGAAGGCTTTCACAGCCGGGATCTAATGGTTGTTGTGGGTTTTTCGGGGTTTTTGGCCGTGCGGCCAAAAAGCCCGCAAAACCCACAACAACCAATATAGTATTCTCTACCTAGAAAACTGTGGAAATGGTTGCCATAAGTCAGCATTTACCTGATGGCACATAATTATTATTGCTTAGCTGTGTTATATTAATCTCTGCAGGGGTCATAAGAAGCCTATATGACTTTTTTGCTTCTTTCTTTACCAGCAGCAATATGTGTTAGCTCCGAAGCTTGCACCACCACCCCATGGTATTTCCTACTGTCTGTGTTTGCAGAGTCTCTTGCGTGTTTTAGTCCAACATACAGGGACACAAAGTAGGGAACCACAGTTGTTTAGTCAGCTGCTTTGATAGATGTGAAGTTATGGAGAGTGGACACTGCAAAGGGAATCTTAAAGTGCAAAACACGTTTCTGAGTGCAGCTATTCTAACAGAGTGCACATCAGATATCATTTCAGATTCTTCACGGCACTCCTATCCATATATATATATATATTGTTAGAATAGTTTAAAATAAGGGCAGCTTCATATAACAAACCTTGAGGTTTAGGGGAGTGGGCAGGCAATTTTCAGCAAAGGTTTTGAATATTTTGTTTAAAGGTGCAGCAGTGGATCTCAGGGCAACAATGCACTGTGGTACTTCCTTGATCTTGGAACTTGCAGCAAACAGTGGCTGGAATCCTAATGAGCAAGTTTGTGCCTTGCAATTGTAGCGATGTTATCTGTTACACTATTTAGAGGCAATGAAGAGCTTCCTATTGCTCTCACCAGAAGGGATGCCTAGGGATCCCTTCTATTGTGGAGAAGCTTTGGGAGCTGCATAACAGGGGAGGGAACTCTTTAATGCCTGAAAGTTGGCAGCAGCAGAAGAGAGACCAGTGGGCGCCAATTTTATGTATTAAAAGAGTTCTTCCCTTTCCCCACACTTCCAAAAGTCATCTGCAGGACAAAAGGAATCCCTAGAGATTCTTGGAACCTGGGAGTGGGAAGAAGCTTTTAATTTGAAATCCATCCACCCAAGTAGCTGTGAGTGATATCATCATGTGTTGCATTGTAAGATTCCTGCCATAAAAGCCAAAGATAATGATTTTATACTGTGGGACTCAATATTTACATAATGCAAGGATGATGTTCAGTTGCTTTGTTTACAAAAAGCTCATTCCTTAGCGTTAACAAAACTGTTCCAGGTGTCTCCTTGTGTTTGAAATGGTTGTACCATAAAATAATATACTGTATTGTGCACTATGCAAAAAACATACTTTTATACCATTTAGGCATTCAAAAAGGGACTAATTTTAAAATATGAGCAGAGAGTGTGTTCTCGCCCCATGCTCTGCATTACACTAATCTCCATGAAAAGATATCCAAGTCATGTGGAGATGCTCCAGCTACCCATGGAGACAGGATAGGGCATTTGGGACTCTCAGAAAATGGAAAAATTGCCCCCATCCCTCCAAAATGTAGAAAGGCTTTTTGAGCCATTAAAAATGCCATGTGTGTGAGAGCACCAGGGGACCTGGGGGCTGAACGTTATTCATCTCTGGTATACATTAATTGCAAATGCAATCTATAGCTGAAATGGCAACATGTATAGATGAGGGGGTTTTAATGTATATCAACCAAACTAGGCTGTTTGATGCTGACACAGTCTAGAGTTTTTCTAAGCTAATAATAATTAGTATGCTTGAGTTTTAAAAATTGCGATACCACAGGGTGAATCAAGTTTCTCTCTTTATTATACAGAATTTTATATACAAAGCCCCACCCCTGCCCTTTTTTCCCATCTATACCTCAGTCTGATGGTCAGGTCATAGCAAAACAAGCCTAGAAAGCAGTTCTAAAATAGCTCAGTACAACAAAGTGACCAGACTTTGCAGGAGGAGCCAGTGGAGAAAAGAAAGAGAGGGAAACTTGAAATATTGCCTGTTTTTTATTCTTCAGGGTGTATTCTTTTCAACCAAGAAATATACATAAGTCATTGTGCTTTGAGAATTGTGATCTTCTGTCAACAAGCCCCAGTGAAGGGACATTTTCTGTGTTGGGATATGTTTTCTGGTAGAAATCCTTTGAAATGGTAGAATCAAGGCCTTTTGCTGACCTTTCTAAACAGCTGGTTAGTCTCTTTAGGATTAAAACTCACTGCTGAAGAAATGTCACATCATGTACTTCTGAAGCTGGTGGTGAGGATTTTTCTACTTTTGAGTGGGTTGTGAAAAAGGCATCTTTTTTTAAAGGTGCAATTTTGTGGGATATGTCAATAGAATAAGCAGAACAAGAGTGCTTATTTTTTCTCTGTATGGATTTGTATGTTAGTTGAAAGCATCTGTATGTCAGAGAAGGGGACTCAAGGAATCATCCTTTCCCTTCCATCTTGGGTCTTTTGTAACACAAAAAGGAAACACACCGTGTTATCACTGGTTCTGGCTGTCATATGCTTTTTGGGTTGTCATTACCCTTCCTTTAAACCTGATTTGTTTCACTTTTTCCTTATAAAGAGCAAATAAATGACTTAGAAGACTTTAATGAACCACACGGGCTCCAGATTATAAAGGGAAT
Organism: Pogona vitticeps; assembly: GCF_051106095.1. Lineage (NCBI taxonomy): Eukaryota > Metazoa > Chordata > Lepidosauria > Squamata > Agamidae > Pogona > Pogona vitticeps. Next base: position 32,886,292 of record NC_135786.1, read on the forward strand.
ATTTCCTATCAGATTCCTTTATTCTAGAATGTTTGATTTAATGTGTGTCTCCTTTTATAGCCTTTGTTTTAATTTTACATGATGCTCACACCTGGCAGACACCTACTACCTGACTGAAGCTTTATGGGATTCTTATGGCAATGAGAAGAGGAAGGTGGTGAATCTTATCAAATGACTAATTAATAGTCATGTTCTCTGTGTATCTTTCCCATTGTGCCACATGACAATGAGATGCTCCAAATGCCAAAGTCTGTATAGCTGCAGAGTGACATGGATTCAAGCTGCTTAGAAGGAGGCCCATGGATTATCAGGAGCTACCTCTGGCTATCCTGCTCAAGGTAGTCAAAAACCATAAATTGTACACAGTGAAATACCTTTCTCTCAATTTACACATCAGAGTTGCATCTTTCTTTGGAACGAGGCTCTTTACATAGAGTCTCTCTCTCTTTCTTTCCCTGACGCTCCAAATAAAACCTCAGACTTCCATCTGCCAATAGAAAATAATTCATTCCAATATCTGGCTACCGGAGAACACAGCACAAGTAATACTTGTGCTGGCAATAGGGCTCAGTGTCTGTAGTACAAAGATGGGTCAAGGGGACCAGACGATGATGAAACTCCACTGGGATGACTAGTTGGTTGTGTACTACAAAACAGCTTGACAATATTGGTCCATGTTTCTCCTTTTGAATGCCAGGCAGAAAGATGATGGCAGTCCTGCAAGTTATACTTGTCTGGCTCGACATGACAAGGCAGGGTTTAACCTTTTGCTGTCCTCTATTCACTGCTGGTAAGCTGAACATGCTAAAATGACAGGGAAAGAAAGAAAGAAAGGAAGGAAGCTTTTAAAACACTATCAAAATAGCTTATCATTATGATTTGTGGTCAAATAAAATGCAAATGAACATTTTCTCAAAGTTATAATTGTGACTTATCGTCAGTTACAAGAGAGCATACAAACAATAGGCTCTCACCCTGTGCACTGTTAAACATACCTAGTTACTGTAGGCTGGAGTCTTCCACATCTGTGTAATGGCTATTCTCCTGTGAAAAGAGGAGGGAGAGAAAAAGAGAGAGAGAGAGAATTATCGGATGGTGATGATAATGATGACAACAATGGACGAAAGTTAGGTGTAATGTAGGAAAAGCCTAATAGTAAAATCTTGCGCATAGCTAATTCAATGTATTGATTTCTGGAATCCTCCCCCCCAACTTAATTTTTAAAACATCAAGTTCTTTCTCACTAGAATATGATATTTGTAAATTTTAGTCCAAAATGAACTGGACAGTTCCTGCCAAATTCTGCAGACACTGTTATTCTCTGTATGAGGAGAACCACATGGTATCTGCCGGCTATGTAGCTGTTCAAGATAAGGAACCTGTTGTAAAGCAGAGGAGATGGTGATCCCAGTTCAGCATTACAGAGATTCAGTCCTGGACTTTGAAGAGCGGAATACTCAGGTTTCTGGACCTGTGTCATGCTTGCTACCTTTTTAAGCCTCCAATATTTAAAAATCTCATTCTTTCCATCCCAAGTACAAGTGTTAATAAAATAACAAACACAGGCTTAATCCATCCTTACGTCTACATAAATGCTTACAGGATTACTGTAAGAACCCTCAATATCTACTCAAGTAAATTATATTGTATTCACTTGGATTTAGTGTCCCATGTATCTATCTGAACAAAAAGTGTTATATATTAGCAGTAAGCACCTGGGGATATGGATGCCCCACAAAAGAACCCTTATTGCAGGATATTGTTTATTTCCTGTACTGTGAAGCTTGTTGTTTAGATGGCACTGAGTCTGTGCAATTGTAATTTTGCATGAGTTTGCAGCCATGGTGTTTTCAAAGAGCATCTTCTCTCTCTAAATAAGCTTGAGTAGAAAGCCCTGCAGTGCAGAAATAATAATAGAAAGATAGTATGAAATTGATTTGAAAAGGGAAGAATCTGTTAAGCTCATTAGAAGACTTGGACTGACTATGACTTCAGTTGTCTCTGTTAGGAGCCCCATCCTCTTTCTGGCTCCAAGACATAAGCTCAGAATTCATGGTCTCCTTTGCTGCACTCTTCAGTAAGATCGGTTGTAAATATTCAAGAAGTAGAGGCTGAGAATGGGCCACCTACTTCACAAGAGGAGAAGGAACTGTTAATGGACGAGATGGAAAAAACAACAACACAGGAAGTCTCTTTAAGTAGAATGCAAGTGGAAAACCTGGGAAAGGAATGGCCAGTAGGAGGCACAGTTTTGATGGGAAATGAAGGATGTATGAAGGGAGGAGAAGAAGTGAGCTGTGTGGTAGTTGCGTACTGAGCTGAGGAGGAGAAGGATACTGGAAAAGGAGTTGGTAGAGATTATAGAAGAAGACTCCTGGACAGAGGAATGAACACCTTTGAAAGTACCTAGGGAGGTGGCTGAAAGAGTAGAAGGAAAGACAAGTCTGTAAGCCTCCATACAGGGGAGAGATGGCAGAGAGGGAGGCACAAAAGAAAAAAAAGATTTCCACGAGAAGCCAACAACAGAGAGGCCAAAAAAAAAAAAGTCTCTGTTTCCCTGGGATGAATCATGGAGTAACCCAATACCCACCCAAAATTTGGAAGGATACCAGGATGAAGGTGTGGAAACCGAATGTGGGCTGGGTGTTTCATCCTTAAGTTCCTATGAGCTTGTGCTTAACCTCTTCACTCCTGTCATTAATAACATGTTGTTGCCAGTTGGCTCTTGGGTTGGACCTACTGTTAAAGAAAAAGAGAATGAGGGAAAGGATTTATGGAACACTAAAGGAGAGAGAGAAGCATTATCGTTGTTCCAAATAAACTTGTTAAAGTAAAAATTGAGTCCTTGCCTATTGATAAAAATAAGGAATCTGATAAAACAGATGGGGGAAGCTGGTGTGAACCGCACAATATGCTAATGAATAGACAGAGAGTTTCTTCCCTTCTAGATACTCACATAGGCAAAGGGAGAGGGAGGACAAAATATTGTGGCAGCTTGAAGATGTAACAGATGTGGTTCTGGGTCAAAATTCACTTCATTAGATGCACAAGTGACCATACTGTGCCATCTGTGTTTTTATATATTCCCACCATTATAGAGATTCGTCTAAATACAGATGGTATGGTACAATATGGTCATTTCTGTGTGCCTGAGGAAGTGGAATTTGATCGCTGAAAGCCTGCATAGAAACAAATCTGTTAGTCTTTAAGATGTCATAATATTTTGCCTTCACCCTAGCCTCAGCATGCTGAAATAGACCAACATGTCTATGCCGTTGGAAACTGTTAAGGAAATTTTGCAATAAGTCAAATTTAATCTCTACGTTTGTCTATGCAAAGACTGTATTGTTTTGCTGCACTGTTAACTCATGCATTTCACGTTATGGCAATGGGCACAGGTAGATCTCTGAACTGCAGTCTGCCTTGTGCTTTCAGAAATGGGCAGCCAGCATTTTGTTTTATCCTATTGTGCACAGTTAGGTATAATCTGTTATCAGAATACCTAATGCCTACAACCTATCAGTAATTCAATCAGTCTGAGATTCATTATGTATCTCATTTAGAGATGTAAAATTTCTGAACATTTTCTCTTTTCTGGGAAAAAAGCACATTTTTGTTTCCATTTTTTGAAAATGGAAGTGTTCAGAAATGTTACATCTCTAATCTCATTGCACCCACCCAAATACTATGTTACTGTTAATGTTGCAATATTCTTTTATTAACTTGTTACATTTCTAGTTGCATGACTCATTGCAATTTGTTGATTTTCTGGAGAAAAAAATTACAATGTACAAGAAGATGGCATAAAATTTGGCAAAAAATGCCAATAAATGTTCTTAAAAGATAACATTTCCTAATGCAAGTTACTTAATTAAATTTATTTCCATTTATGACGTTACTTTTGAAATGAAACTTTACACCCTTGTTATTTGAAAATGTAACTTGTGATAGCTATGTCATTGATTAACTTCTCAGCTCTGCAATGGACTCCCAGTCTGACTCAGGTTAGGGTAGCTTTCTATCCCTAAATATTGTAGTGAAATAGTTTTTAAAGTATTCCAGCCATACAATTTCTACTGCAATTGACATGATGTTGCTTGTGCTGCAGATTTTAGGAGCATTGTCTGCAGAACTAAGAAGAGTGTGATCTGTGGATACATGCACTGTTACCTCTTGTCAGGACTCTCGGCCAAGATGTTTGCAATAGATTTTCCTTCCTGTGTACTTCTTTGTAGTAGTAATTGTTGCCTACTATTCATTCATTAGCATCTTAAAAAGCAGAGACATCACCTTGCCGACAAAGGTCTGCATAGTCAAAGCTATGGTTTTTCCTGTCGTGATGTATGGAAGTGAGAGCTAGACCATAAAGAAGACTGACCGCTGAAGAATTGACGCTTTTGCATTGTGGTGCTGGAGGATGCTCTTGAGAGTCCCCTGGACTGCAAGGAGAACAAACCTATGCATTTTGAAAGAAATCAACCCTGAGTGCTCACTGGAAGGACAGATCCTGAAGCTGAGGCTACAATACTTTGGCCATCTCATGAGAAGAGAAGACTCCCTGGAAAAGACCCTGATGTTGGGAAAGTGTGAAGGCAAGAGGAGAAGGGGATGACAGAGGACAAGATGGTTGGACAGTGTCATCAAAGCAACCAACATGAATTTGACCCAACTCCAGGAGGCAGTGGAAGACAGGAGGGCCTGCGTGCTCTGGTCCATGGGGTCACGAAGAGTCGGACACGACTTAATGACTAAACAACAACAAAAACAACAACATTCATTCATTGACCCTGTCCCTTTGTCCTGAGCCCAGCCAGTGCTCACTTGGAGAGAACAAAAGAGAGTAGATAAGATGTGCAGATATCATTGCTCCTATCGTGACTTGGTAGCAGAAGTGTAGTAGAAGAGGAAACATTCTTCAGAGCAGAAGTAAGATCAAGGAACTCTGGGTATGAGCCCCACAGAATCTAACTGCATCCAGGCATAATCCAATGAAGAGCTAGATGGGGAATATATAGATGGGAGTCTAAATCCCAATCCAACATTCATACAAGTTTTCTAGAAAGAAAAGTGTGGAATTCCAGTGATTACATTGGCAGAAAGTGTTAATGGACCGGATTCAGCTTCCATGCCAAACAGCTGCTGGGCAGATTTTATGTCTAAAGGTATGTATTCCTTCAGATAACCAGTCTGGTGTAGAGGATTGGATGGGGGCTTAGGAGGCCTCAGTTCGAATCCCTGTTCAGCCATGGAAACTCATTGAGGTTATGGAACTATTAAAACTGCTCCTTAAATATATCTCACTTACCTTGAAAATTCTACAAGGGTTGCTATAACTTGCTGACATATAACAACAAATGCATGCAATTAAAAGGGTTTTAATGTCGAATGACTTGTGAGTTCAGAATCAAGGCAATATGCTTTGGGGCAATTTTGCACTGCTACATATTGGACTCTCTGCTTGAGGACTGCATGAGGTATTTCCCATTCATCTATTCAGACAGTCAAACACGTGAGTTTAAACTATTAGGAATCCAGAATCTTTGCATTTGCCTGGAGTTGACAGCTGAGAAAAACCTGGACTTGCTGGTGATGCAAATTTGACCAGACAAATCTCATTCTTAGCATCACTAGATGGAAGAGCTGCTCCTGGTGGATTGCAAAGGAAGTTAAGCTGTAACTGATCTCATTTATTCTGGGATTAGGCAGTGGATGGAGAGGAGACATGTACGAATATTACTTTTCCCCCAGTGTGATCATTGTTAAAATTGCACAAAGCCTATTAATCCACACAGGTAGTGGAAGAATAACACTTCACTATTGTCTCTTACCAATTCATCTTCACAGTCGTCCCGCAAGAGACCTTCCTCTTCCCCCTCCTCTCCATTTAAAGGCTCCTCTGTGTTGACTTCTGCTTCTGATGCTGTGTCTTCTTGGGAAACTTCACTTTTGTTTCCGTCTGCTTTCTTTCTCACCTCTGCAGGGTATGATCCAAAAAAACAAGGAAATAAGAAGGAGTGCCTTCTTCTCCTGATAGACACTGTCAGGCTTACTCAGCAGTGGCAGTAGGCACAAAAGAACTACTGCTTTAATTTCCCATAATGCTCCAGGAGATTATATTAGATCCAAATCAATTCAATGGAACTAACCAACAACTGGGAAAAAAATCTTGCTTCCGTCTCCTGTGATAATATTTGAAAAATAATATTATTTCAAGCAAACCAATGCAAAATCATCAGCTTCTGCATCAGATGAAGTTGAGATGATTTGTACAACCATGCTATCTAGGACCATTTGGAGTTGACAATACTGTGATGCTTATATGCTGCCAACCCCTAGTTCCCCTGTTCCTCTGTTTACCAGAGGAATGGCATAGCCATGACCTCTTCTTCATTCAGAGCCTGAACACTGTGTGGGTGGGTTATAAAAGCTACCTATTTGCTCCTCAAAAGTCACGAAGGGTGGAGAGATGTTATCAAATTTAAATGTACAGTATTTGATTTTATTTTCCATTGAGTCTTTCCTTTTGGCAGTTGTTCAGTTCCTGAATACAGCAGCTCCAATAGGGGAAGGAGGCTGTCAAAAACCATTACAGATGCATGGGCTTATAACTCCTGTTAGGTTGTGATGCTTTGGCCTCTGGCCAGTTTGGCCATAAAGTATCATCTCAAGGACAAGAAAAAAGAAACTACGGGTGACAGACTTAATACAGCTTTATCGGTATGTGGAATGCAACTGCCATTGTTTGTTTATTTATTTGGACTTCTATACTGCCCATCAGGGTGAACACTCTCCCGGCAGTTCACAACCCATCAAACTATAATTGCAATCACACAAACAGGAAAATGATATAAATGCAGTAAAAAAAATACCCCATATAACCCGTGCTTAGCTCGATCTTATAAAACCTGAATTTAAATCAATTAAACAAATTTAAAGCAAATATGAACTTTCCAGGTCAGTTAGTGAAAGGCAGCTTGGTTTTTGGTTTTAATTCACTTCCTGAAAACTACGAGGGAGGGCTCCTGACAAATTCTGTGGGAAGGTTACTCTAGAGGGAAGGGGCCTCAACCAAGAAAGCATGGTTCCTCATATTAACTCTTTTGGCTTCCTTAAATGCCAACTATTTTTAGCATCAAGAAATGCAAGGGGCGAGTGGGATAAGTAGCTATTTAGGCTTGCAAAGACACTTCTTCTTTGCTCTTTTTTCATAATATTTGTGGGAAAAAATGCTTATAAACCATTCCTCTCCTTTTTGATGATCTATTACAGGAGTTGGCAAAATGGGCAAAGTGTCACCTGACACAGAGAGGCCCAAAATGTTTGCTTGGGTCTCTCTGCGGTATGGAAAGCGATTCTGCTATGATTTACCCACTTGCTCCCCACTTTTGTAATTTTTTAAAAAAATCCAGTCTGCAGAGCCTTTTTCAAATAATTTTTTTTCCTGGTGGGCAGGGAACCAGTGCAATCTCCTAAAGGTCCTGTGTGTGTATGTCTCCCTCATACATCTGATCCACTACTACAGTCACTTGTTCTCAGTGGTGCTATCAGCTGCTAAATTGCAGCTGAACAAAAATAACAGGTCTCCAAGTTAAAGAAGGCTGGCCATAGCCAGGTAGATTGTATTCAGTTCCTTTCTGCACCTGAGTTCTGTCAGTGCCATGGCTCTTTGAGGGAACATTTGCAGCCAGCCAACTGACCTGTAGATGATTTCTGCTGTTCCGCAATCTGCTCCAATCTGCCCAGGAGAGCGTCAATGTTGGATTTGATCTGTGTCAGCTCTGTTTTAATTGTCTGCAGTTCGTTGCATTTCACTTGGAAAAGAGAAGTTGGAAGTTAGCTTTACATTTCTCCTCATTCCGCATATGAGTGTTTTTTTTTTTTTTTTGTTAGCAGAGATCTAGTTATTTGTTTCATCTACTATTCAGTAGCATGTCCTGCTTGGTAGTCATCACACCATAAAGTTCTTGGGTTCAGTATATGACAAGGTCTTATTTGTCTTTCATAGCTGTGAAGAAGACAGGAGAATGCTGGCAGGAACAAGTTCTCCCACGACAGTGGACATATGAGAGATGGCCAATGCCCAAATTTTCATATACTGTGAACTAAAGGTATGGAACTCATGCACTACAGTGACTCTGGCAGGATGATGACTTTCCTTGGAAGATATCTTGGCCACCAAGGAGTAAGAAATTAGAATTACTTAAAAAACAAATCCTAACGATTTTTCCTTCCCAATGTCTTGGAACTTGGAGCTCAGTGGCTTCTTCTTCAGTTGCAAGATGTATAGTACAGTTGGCTTTAGGAAAAGGAAGATCTTGAATTGTTATTAAACAATTTTTTGTTAAGTATAGGTAAAAAAGAGTTACTAACAAAGTATTGCATCCAGTGGGCAGTCCTAATGGTGGAATCCAGCAGAACCAGGAGAGGGGAAATATCCTGTGCATGCACGCATGCACACACACAAACTGGCTCTGGTGACTTGGGGCACCTTTGGTTCTGGGATTTCATAGAGGGCTGAAAGGGAGGGAAATTTCATGCCACAACTACCAAGGAAAACTGAATGTAGCTCTCTGTGTGCAGACAACTCTACACATTGATTGATTGATTGATTGATTGATTGATTGATTGATTGATTGATTGATTGATTTGATTTGATTTGATTTGATTTGATTTGATTTGATTTGATTTGATTTATACCCCACCTATCTGGACTACTCATCCACTCTAGGCGACCTGTTTACTATGTATATCCCACATAGTTTCCCACAGCAGATACTTAAAACATATGCAACATGCATTCACTTACATGCCTCAGGGTCAGGATTATATTTACTTCTATAAAAGGAACTGCAGCAAAATGTTGTCGTTGTTCCATGTATCAGCCTGACAGTTATGGTTTCTTTCTGGATACTCTGTTTATTCCTTAGCCCCTGGGATACATGCTACTCTGCATGCTTAGTTCGATTGGAATGCTTTGTTTTTGCTCCTCTCCAAGCTTTCTCCTCCTAAATATTTTTCTATGTCTGCAAAAATGGGGTTCTCCCCAAACCTACTACTACCTTGTTCTTGTCTGTAGATAGCGCTAGACTGGCTGTGCAAGGATCCATTCTCAGAGACAATGTCCACTATTACTGTGTAGGATATTTATTTTGAATATCATCTTTTTTGCTAAGAAGTTGGAAGGGAGCACATCTTCTCTCATTGTATTGTCACAACAATCCTAAGAAGTAGGTTGAAGTGAGAGAAAAGCCCAATATTATCCAGTAGGTGCTCTGTGGCTTGGGTGGGATTTGGGACTAAAGTCTAGGCGAAACATAAACATTTCTTTTCCAGGGGTTAAAGAGGAAGACAAGTAGGGGGACCACACCCAAGATGTCAGCAGGAAAAATAAAAGGAGAAAAATCTGATGCAGAATGAAATAAAATGAATCATTGTTCATAAATAGTTCTCAAAGTGGTAGCTGTGTTAGTCTGTGCAAGCATATCAACAAGGAACACAATGTGATCTTTTGTGGAACATGTCCACTTCATCAGACATAAGATTGAGAATACAGAGACCGTCATCATCACTTAGAACTGCAGAGCTGGAAGGGATCCTATGGATCATCAAGTCCAGCCCCTATCAAGCAAGCACAGTGAGGAATCAAACTTCCAGCCTCTGGCTCTTCAGTCAGATGCCTAAACCTCTGAGCTATCCATCATTTCACATGGTAAAGCATTCAGTTTGAATCCACCAATCACAACTTCCCTTTTTCTTAGAGCCCCGTATGAACGTTTTGTCATGTGGTATCTGTATTTTGAAAGCTCACATTAAAATATAGCAATTAAGGTGCCACAATATCTCTGTCTTTAAAAATAAATTCTGCTTTTGTTTTGTTTTGTGTTCCTTGTTAAAATGTTTATAAACGTCTAAATCAAGCACTCTTCTTCATGACATAAGGCTTCTGAGAGACTTCTGAGAGAGCTCTTTTGCTAGCTTGTCATGAAAAAAAGAGAGACCCCTTCTTACTACTGGATTTCTCAGAAGTCTCAGCTTACACACCAGCAATCTATAAACAATTGACATGCATTCGGCACCAGACTTTCTGCCCTCCGCTTCCCCTCCCCCCATAATTAAAGGGACTAAGGCTAGGGATGAGTGTGTGTGCTCAAAAGTGTTTGCTGTGGAGGATATCCATGGAATTTTGCCTTAGAAAGACCTGGTTGTTTCCTTCTACTGCAGCCTCCCTCTAAGTACAGTGGTGCCTTGCTAGACAATTGCCTTGCTGGATGAAAAACACGCAAGATGATTGTTTTTTGCGATCACTATGGTGCCTCGCAAGAGGTTTTTTTCTATGACCATGCTTCGCAAGACTTTTTTTTAGAACGACGCTTCGCAAGACTTTTTTTTTAGGCTGATGCATAGGGAACTTCGCAAGACGATTTTTTCACAAGATGACGATTTCTGTGGAACGAATTAAAATCATCTTGCGAGGCAAAATCTGTAATATCCTCCACATGTGTTGCAGTGCAACTCTCATCACCCCAGTCTAGCTACACTGGAATGTTGGATGTTGTAGTCCATTGCATCTGAGGGTGACAGCTTTGGGAAGTCTGTTCTACTATGACTTGCAGTACAATTATAAATCAAATTACTGCAGCAAATCAGAGACTCTATTGAAAGAACCAGACCCACTATATAATATAGTAATTTGATTTATGATTGTACTGCAATCAACTTTTTTGTGTTTATAAGCTGGCTCAGGGGACCCTGTGCTCTGGAAAATAGATTATAAATGCTTTTATGAAAAATAAAAATATAAACACAATTAACCATGTTTGATATGTAAATCTGTCATGACAGAACAGCAACTCAAAAACAGCTACATTCTCAAAAGTGCAAATATTATGTCTTTATAAAACACAGAAACTTACATTTTAATTTGCCAGAGCTGTTTGCAATGGCAGCAGATCGGGCAAAAAGTTTGACTGGGAGTGTTGCTTTTACGCGCCTTACTAATGGGATGGTCACTCGTGGACGTTTCACAGGAACCACTCTGGGTATGGGAGACACCTGTCCCCGATATTCAAAGAGTCTGCAAGGGAGAATAGGTTAAGCACTTTACAGCAGCAGGTTACACCAGGCTGGGGAAATGCATATGTACCTTTAACCATCTCTGAAGGACATGAGTGAAAAATTGCAACTTTCCTCTAGAGGGAGCTGGCATTCCATCCCTGCCAGCTTGGCCACTGTTCTCTGGGAGAGTAAAAGCCACTGTGAATGATATTTGATCATGAAGGCTCTGGGAGACACATTTGCCAAGCCATTACACTGTGAGAGAATGCTGTTAAATCCACACAGACTTTTGCTTAGCAAATCACAATCCCCTGCAAGACTGTGACTTTTATATGTTTTTAGAACATATGGCTTAAGCATTCCATTCTCAGAGTTAATTGAGGAACTCAGGGACTTCTGGACTGATGTATGTAGTTGGTTCTGTTGGCTTTCTAGCCTATCACCCCTTCTTCGCTCCTGTATTCTTTACTTCAGTTTTGCATTTCTTCATATTCTAACATCCCTGCCTTATTGGTGGGTATTTGGTAATACTGAATGATGCTTTTTTAAATCATGAGGTTTCAGAGACAAGGAAAGGCAGGCACAATGATATTTACCCTGGATACAAGCAAGCAGGAAAAGGAATTCCTCAGCTCATGATTCATATTCCTTCGCAGCTCAGGGGAAGCTTTTCAAAACCAGTAATTATGGGCTACAGCAGACCTGGGCAAAGTGCGGCCTGAGGGCCACATACGGCCTGCAAGACACTCCTGTCTGGCCCGCGGACAGTTTTGAATATCAAAACCATTTATAGCTTCCTGTCTAAAGTTGATCAGTTGCTTATCTTTAACAAACCGCAAAAAACCTCTTTAGTATTTGTGAAGATTAAAAGGTTTAAAATAAAAACAATCATAACATCAATGTTTCATTTTTAAGTAAAGTTGGTTCGGCCCCCTAACATAGTTCAGATTTTTCATGTGGCCCCCCTATAGAAATTAATTGCCCACCCCTGGGCTACAGCAACACTAAGGAGGCCTACATGGGAAGAGTCCTCATGGACTCACTTGGGGGGTGGGGAAGAATACCTCAAGCTTACCCAAATGTAGAGGAAGGAGTGCAGTAGCAACAAAGGCTGTTGGGGAAAAGGATAGAAATAGATTGTGTGGAAAAAGTACATGGTTTTGGATCATAAACCCAGATCTTAAAGTCATCAAATGCTCATCCAGTTCTACCACAGACTGTCTCAGTAGCCCTGAGGCAGTAACCCCAATCTTGGCCTGCAGACTGATGTGGCCACCTTAGAGAGTTGATTTTGAAAGTCATGAAAAGGTAGCACATTGGTAACTATTTAAATGTATAATTATCATACTTTTTTGCCAGGGAGATCTGGTTGTGGGATTATCAGCTTCAGGGGTCTAAATAATTAAGCTGGTCTTGGGTACTCTGCACCTTGACATGGTGTGCCCTTTGCTGGTCTGCCTCAGGCAATGAAGTGTTTTGGGCTCATCCTGGAGAAACTCAAGTTTCACTTTCATATTCATCTTAGTGATTCGGGGATTATATACATGCCCTTTAAAACTTTTTCCCATTTTAGGTTTCCAAGGAGCTAACACATCTCTTGCATAAATCAACTTGACTCTATCACCCTACTCTGATGTTATTAAAAAGTATGCAAAGCACACATAATGGCTGAAATCCTGTTCACTCAATTACTTCTGTGGAAAGATAATGAAGTCATCAGTGAGTACAAATTTTGGAAATTAAATACTTCCTATTTCTGCACTGTCACTCCCTTTTCAATGCTTGGAAGCTATGGGAGTGCAGGATGGGAACGGGATGACAATGCTGGCAGCCATTTTTAGTAACTAAAGACTTTCTTTTTCCTTCTTTCCTTCAGCTCCAATGTGTTCCGTATGATAAAAGAGACACGTGAGCTGTGGGACAGAAGCAGGATGTGCTTAATTTCTTTAAAACATCGTCTCCTGTTACTGATGTCATCAGCCTTCTGCAGGAATCCCTCAGTCTGTTGTCACTTTCACTTGTCTGATGAGGGGAACCCTGTCTATCCATGTAGATTCTTTACATGGATCAGAATCCTTATTCTCTTCTCACCATGTACTGGCTTTTTGGGGGATCCTGACATGGATACAACAGCCTCTTCTGCTTCAGATAGTCACTTTTGCATGATGAAAGCAACAATGAAGATGACAGGGCCAGTGTGCTCCCTCTCATCATCTGTGTTTCTCACATGGTTTAATAATGACTGACTACTTAGAATCTGTGACATTAAGACAGTGACTTTGACGGCTGTGGAAGAACAGTTATTCTGTTTCTGGCTATAGCTTATTTATTGTAAGCAATGTTAATTTTCTTTTGGGAAAATCCTGTTCATTTGGGCAAATATTTATTGGTATTCATGCCACTTTGGCATTCATATTTCTCTTTAAACTTTCCACTTGCTGATTTCTGGAAGTGTTCCTCATAGCCACGCTTCTCATCCTAAAGTGCCACAAATATACCGTGTCTTTCACTATGAATGTGGCCAAAAAGAAAACAGGAGGTGCCAGAAAACAACAGGAAAGCCCAATGATATCTGCCTTCCATTCTGTGCCTTAAATACAAGCTTTGGGGCAGTCTGGATAAAAACAGTGGCCATCAAGAGTGGTATCAGAAGTCAAGTACTCTACCAGTAGGAATGAAATATATATAAAATAAGCCAACTGCAATTCCTGGAAAGCAAGCCATTCTCACCCACACATTGGCCCAATGCATATTTATCTTCCTTTACTTAGTGATAAAATGAAATAGAATTGAACAGGACCTTTTCAATCCAGTTCTCTGTTTTTCCCAAAATGAACACAGATCTCTAGATTCAAAGACTGAGCTTGGAAATTTACTTTTAAAGAGAATTAATATAATGACAAGTTGAGTTGCCCATAACTGACCAGTGGTTCCCAAATCATCAGCCTACTGCTAATACTCAAGTTTCAACCAATGGTTTCACTCTTTCATAATTCTTACAATAACTTTACAACCTCTCAATGGAAGTCCAAATCACAAAGATTTGAACCTTTTCACTCTCTTCACAATGGCAGGCTAAGTGCCAATCTCTATCTTTCTCCTTGACATCCATGGCCTAATCTCAATCATCTGGCAAAAGTACAGTGGTATAGGTAATACACGTTCCTCCTGTCCTTTCATGTGCCATTGCACAAGCTTCTGTTGCTTCCTTAGACTGAAGTAAAGAAATGTTACTGGTCATTGTCCCAAGGCATTAGTGGAGGAACTGCACCAGGAACTCAGCAATGAGATGGATTTTCTGGACTTGTAATATGCAAGGGTTGAGGCAGGAGAATGGATCCCTATGTCCATTTTGCTTTGTTTCTCTTTTTCTGATGTTAAACTTGGCTTGTTTAGTAAAGGTTCCATTTTGCTTTGTCTCTCTTTTTTTCTGATATTAAACTTAGCTTGTTTAGTAAAGGTTCCCCTTGACATTTAGTCCAGTCGTGTCCGACTCTAGGGCGTGGTGCGCATCTCCGTCTCCAAGCTGTAGAGCCAGTGTTTGTCTGTACACAGTTTCCATGGTCACGTGGCCAGCACAACTAGACACGGAACGCTATTACCTTCCCACCAAGGTGGTACCTATTTATCTACTCCCATTTGCATGGTTTCGAACTGCTAGGTTAGCAGGAGCTGGGATGAGTGACGGGAGCTCACTCCGTCGCGTGGATTCAATCTTACGACTGCTTGTCTTATGACCTTGCAGCACAGAGGCTTCTGTGGTTTAATCCGCAGCGCCACCACGTCCCTTGTTTAAAATGTAAACATGGCTTGTTTAAAATGTTGAAATTATTTGTAAAAGTTAATCCAAACATTAGTATGCATATTTTTTGCATTTTTTCTAAAATCTGCCAAGTGTTTTCCTTTGACAAAATAAAGCACATTTATCATCTACAAAAAAGGAGCCCTTTGTAATTTCATCCCATGAGAAGTACAGCTGACGCAAATGTTATCCTTTATTTGGTACCAGATTAAACCCTTTTAACTCATCCAGGCATTTTTCATGTAGTTTCCTCCCCCTTGAACCGGTTGAATTTGGCTATATGTTTAGATTTTATGTAGTTTTTCATATATTAAATATGTGATGTTTATACAGAACATCTTGAGATCTTCTTGGGATGAAGTATGATGAAGTATGATGGATGGATGGATGGATGGATGGATGGATGGATGGATGGATGGATGGATGGATGGATGGATGGATGGATGGATGGATGGATGGATAGATAGATAGATAGATAGATAGATAGATAGATAGATAGATAGATAGATAGATAGATAGATAGATAGATAGATAGATAGATAGATAGATAGATAGATAGATAACATTTACCTGTCATAGAAGTCATCTCTATAGTAGTCGTAGTCAAAGTCATATCCACTGAAAACCAAAGAAAATCAAACAAGTATTGTTATAATTTTCCTATTGATCCTTATTTGCCTGTTTCATGAGCCAACATACTTTGGACACATCCTGAGAAGGCAAGCCTTGCTGGAAAAGACAATAAGGCTGTGAAAAATTGAAGTCAACTGGAAAAGAGGAAGACCAAATAAGAGACGAATTGACTTCTTAAAGGAAGCTACAGCCCTGAGTTTACAAGAGCTAGGCATGACTGATGAGGACAGGACAATTTGAAAGTCACTCATTCATAGGGACACTGTTAAGTCAGAGGTAACCTAACAGCTCAAAACACTGATGACATTCTTAATCTGTTGCCCTTCATATACAACCTCTCAATGACAGCAGCTTCTATTGCACTAAAGAAACAAGCAAAGTACCAAGTTGGGGAAGGTGCTTTATGAATTTCAAGATGGAAGACAGTGAAAACATGTTTTATGTATTCTCGAAGGCAAAAACATGTTTTGTTTGACAACTAGGGATTTAAAAATCCCCCCAGAAAACTATACAAGAAACTTCTCTGAGCTATAGTTCACTGCTTCCTGTCGATACAACCAGCATAGTGCTAGTGGCTGACCTGATAACTCACCATTACCCTTTCCCACCCAAAAGTGGTAATTTATACACTTCTGTGAAGGGCTTTGACTATCATGTCAAAGCCCTTCATAGAAGAAAACTTTCAGCATGAATTCTGATGGCAAAAAGTAGGAATTGAAAGCGTTGACATTTCCTATTGAAAAAGAAGGCAGCAATGTGTCAATTTAAAAGGTCGTCTCACAAGTGATTTTTAAAAATTGTGCCTTGACATCTTTGACTTCACAGTGACATTGAAGTAACATTTCGGGATCATAAAAACCACCAGAGATTTAAAGCTCAACTCTCACCATGTTCCACAGAATTCCCTGCCCTTTTTCTTATACTACCAGAGGCTCCTGGGGGGTAGAATATTGGACTTGAATTGTGGCTGGCCCAAGGCATTAAGCTGCCTGAAGTGAAGGCCAAGATTTTCCCCTCACCACTGTCCATATATAGACGATAGCTGGACTGACTGCTGAATCACAATTTAAGATTCAGGGGTAGAATCCTTCACCACCCCTGAGGCAGTAGACATTGTCACTCTTCAACAAATATAAGTTGCACAATGGGATATCAGTTTCTATGTTCACATCAGTCACACAAAATGTCTGAAGGTTTCACTGTGTGGAGTCCAGAGTTACAACTAGCTACTTTGGTGTCTTTGAATTGTGGTGCTGTAGGAGGCTCTTGAGAGTCCCCTGGATTGCAAGGAGAACAAACCTATCAATTCTAAAGGAAATCAACCCTGAGTGCTCACTGGAAGGACAGATCCTGAAGCTGAGGCTCCAATACTTTGGCCATCTCATGAGAAGAGAAGACTCCTTGGAAAAGACCTTGATGTTGGGAAAGTGTGACGGCAAGAGGAGAAGGGGACGGCAGAGGATGAGATGGCTGGACAGTGTCTACGAAGCAACCAACAAGAAGTTGACACAACTACGGGAGGCAGTGAAGGATAAGAGGGCCTGACGTACTCTGGTTCATAGGGTCACGAAGAGTCGGACACGACTAAACAACTAAATGAACGAACTTTGGTGCCTGGGATTTTCTGCCCTATTTGTTAAGCTTGGGCCATGTGAGATTGGCACATGTGGCGACAGGATGGAGGAATGGGGAGGAAGACCTCCGTTTGACTGTCTGGTGACTATATCGGTTCCATATTATGTTTGGGGTTTTTTTTGTGCCCAAGGAGGACCAGCTAGAAACTGGAAGTGGTGTGTGTGCTCAGGCCAGGTGGATTCACACCATTTAAATGTTGGTGCCCTGAGCCAAAACTTCAGTCACCCAGTTCAGTCAATAATAACTCTGGTGGATTTACATTGCTTGTTCAAATCAAATCTATATAATTTGATCCAGGGTTTTCTTGAAGGCATCCTGTGCAGCTGGTTCAGTCTATTCCAAACTGTACCATATGTGAAAGAATAAGTGCAGAGACTAGAATAAATAGTCAGGAGGATGTCATCACTACACCCATGCATCTGTTGCCTGAGGCAGTTTCCTCACCCTGCATAATGGAAGGGCCATCCCTCCCTTGGACTAAGGTGATCTAGGTTCAAATTTCTCCCCAGCCACTGCAATCATAGCCATCAGCATAGGCTAGTCATCACATTTTAGCTGAATTCATGGCTCCATTGGGCAGTTGTTTCCTTTGCTATACTGTGCCCCTGGAAATGGCCACATTTATATTCTCTATTTTCTCAAAGGAATTCAATATAGCCTATGTCATCTGCTCATGCCTCCTCCATATTTCTCATTACAACAACTCTGTGAGGTGAATTAGGTTCAGAGATAATAACTACAAGTTTCATGGGCAAATGAAGATTTGAACTCAGATCCCCTAGCTAACCACAGGACAACGTTGGCTTTCTCATTGCAGTGCTTTTCTTGCTTTTATGCTTGAAAGTTCTGCATTGTTAGGATTATGGGCAAAATGGTATTTTTTCATGAGAATATCTCACAGATAGTGCAAACAAAAACTTTTTTCTTTTCTTCCCAACAATAGTCAGAGGAAATATTTTTGGTAGCTTCAAGGGCATTGCCTGGTTGCTTTTTAAAATGGCTTTCATTCTAGTCTATAAATCCAAGAGCCAGTAGTATATAAGAAGTATTCTTTTACATGTGTTGTATTCAGAATGGTAAAAAGAGAAAAACTGTCTCTATGGTGAGAAAAGTGTGGGAAGGCATCTTAAAAATCTTGAACAATGTAACTGAGCAGAAACTTTAATAAAATACCTTTTTAGTATGAACAATGGAAATGAAAGCTTACACTTAACCTTCAGTGGTTGAAATCCAGTAGTAAGTCACAACTAAAACAGACTCATAGAACCAGAGAGGATGTGATGAGTCAACTTATCTGTAAATTCAATTGATGCAATAGGCCTACTCCAGATGAAAATTACCACTGGTTTCAGCCAGTAACTAACAAGGTTCCAATAAATGTACTACAAGACTTCGATTGAAACCATTTAAATAGGGGATGGTGGAAAATCTATTCCTTGTCACTGAAATATAGTTCAACATGTAGACCTCTGCATGCTGTTAATCTGATATAGAATAATAGTACTCCTCAATATGTAGCTTGTCAAGAAACTGGAAAATGAAGGGATTATGGTTTCAGTTGCTTTTTAAACTCAGGCCTATTAGCTGGTGCGGGGACAGGTGGGCCACAAGAGAAGGGGAGAAACTGCCTGTTAATTGGAAGGTCTGGCCAGTTGTGTCTTATTTGTACAAGAAGGAATTTCATAAAACACTCATGGCAGAACTCTCTCTGGTACCAAGCTAAATAGTGAGAATTTGTTTCAGCTGAGAAGGGTGGGGGAAGGAGTGAAGCTTATTTAGTTACTCCCTTCTAGAAGCTTTGGAGAGACTCAGAGTCTGGTGGAATGATCTCAGAAGGTCTGTAAGCAGGGTGACGTGTCTGATGATATAAAAACAGCATTAGGAATTTGCTTAGTTTAGCTTGGTTTCTCTGAGGAGAATGCTACACTCCCCTGCTGTCTTGGTGCTTGATTTACTGCACAATCTGAATATGCTCTGGAACTATGCTAAAGTTCTGTTTTAATGAAAGTAGTCTAGAATAGTTAGCTTTCTTATTTTCTGTAGGAACTTTTTTGGAACTAAGTTTTGAAACTGCTTGTGACTTAATTTCTTTATTTTCGCACCATCTGTCGTTATTTTGGGCAGAAGGTGGTTTGCTGGTACTAAAGGGCCTTACCTTGATCTACTGGATCCTACAGACTTTGTGGGTATTTTAGTATTGCTACTTGGCAGGATTGTCATGCAAACTAAACTGTGCAATCTGCTGATCTTTTGGTACTTCCCTGGAGCACTGAGGATGAGAGAGGCTTGGGAGGAGACTGGACAGGAAGATTTTCTTGAGCTATCAGCATATTCACCCTTTGGAGCTTACGTACACTGGAAAAGACTTGATAGTGTATCTGAGTGGTTTGTGAGGATCTCTCTCCTGGTCATAATCTTGACATAGCTTCAAATAAGGGGCAATAACAGGAGTGCCATATTATGTACTTGTAGACATGCTTGTATGTGTGAGTATCTAGGCATCAAGATACATGTGGATGTCTCTCTGAAATGTTTTATATATTTTGTTTTGATATGATTTTGCAAATATGGTGTTAAATACTAGGAGAAACCAGGGGTTTCTTCTTTTAACCTCACTATTCTGGCTGGTGTGGAGAGACTGGACATACTGGTGTATGCTTCAACATGTTCTGATTTTTCCTTGAAAAAAAAGAAAAGAAACAAATAAATTTTAGCACATTTTTTCTCAGCCTGTTTGAAATATATAGGTATCCATCTTGAAATTCTTCAAAGTATCAGTGGGCATGTTTTATTTTGTGATCAATCAGGGCAGTGATGGGTATTTTCCTTCATTCTACTGTGATTGGATTTCCCCTTCAATGAGTTTGCATTCATATTTTCAGTGCTGCTGAAGCTCAAAAGGAAGTCAGGGTGTGCACGTGCCCCTGAGTTTGGAAGCAAAGTGCAAGAAAATGAAACAGGAAATGTGCTGATAAAAAGGCCTACAATGAAATTCATTGGACTACAGTGGAATACAGAATGCTGTCTGCATTCCCTAGTGTTACCCACAGATCTAGCTTCCTCAACCTGGTTCTGTCTAAGTATGTTGGGGTGCAGCTTTCACCATCCTGAAGAACAGGCATGGGAGTTTTAGTTTTAAAAGCATGTAAATGGTACCACTACACTGAAAGATGCCCTGCTCTACAGAAATCCTCCACTCTAAATTTGCCAATCGGTAACAAATTATGACTGTCTAAGCTGGCATTTCATTTCACTTGCAATAGTCTCACCAAAGCCAGGTACCTTAGTGATTTATTTTCTTAATGTAATTTGGAGTGGTAATGATTAATGACTGGCATAATTAAAGGGGAGGTGGTCTGAGGGCAGGATCTGGATGGTAAATGAATCAGCAATAGATTCTTTGAAAGGGAACCAATGATCTGGTGTTCCATTAATTGAGTTTTATTTTATTTGGCATGCCTTCGATGGGAAATTAATGAGTTTGCATTCTGTGAAATTTGGTTTCTAGTAATTGTTTCTGCATTAGTACATATACATATAAATTAGCACCTCCAAAATTTATGTAAATTTCTGCTGCATCATATAAGGATGTGAAGAATTCACTCAAAATAAGTTATCTGCAGTGTGATAAGCTGTCTTGACAGGTTAGCAGCAATGCCCACCAGAAAATTGTTGGCCCTCTGAAATTTGTTTGGTTTCAGTATAGGAAGATAAGGAGTGATTTTACCACTGAGGTTTTCACAATTTGGGAAAATATCTCTGCAAAACCTGTGCCTCTTCTCCTTGTGAAATAGAACACATGTGCACAGAGCAAGCAGAAGGCAGTAGACAGTTGATTAGAGAGTGCAAAACAAACAAAATACCCACAAGCAGAGCTCTGAATTTTTTTAAAAAATCCATGCAACAAGGCTGTGCAGCTTCACAATTTGCACATAGTTGCTTTCATCATCATAATGGCCGAAGACAGTTTGGGGTTTTTTTTAACCCCCAAGAAAGAGACAAGGGAGGACTTCTATCCCTAATTTGGATGTTTTCCTCTTGTGTGGTCCATTGGCCTCCTTCCCTGTGTTGCCAGCAGGAGTGGGGTTCCCCAACAATAACTGCTTATCTCAGAACAGTTTTTTAAGTGGAACAGCACCACTTCCCTCTGCCTCTCCCCCCAACAGTCTCATATGGCTTAATTACAGTCTCTGAACCCTTGAGCACCACTTGCCAGTTTGGGAACCCAGTTAACTTCATTGGCGTTCCCCAGAGTCCAGGTTCTGGAAAGCAGGAAAGATAGGACGGCTTAGGTTCAGGAAGCACCCTTTTTAGAGAAAGCTTGTGTAGATGAGGAAAGAAGTTCATCTCTGCAGCTCATCTTCACCTGTCACGTACTTCTCCAGAGTTGCAGTGCTGTCCAGGATAACAAAGCCTTGTTCAAGCACATGCCTGGAGTGTCTGGTGTTCGACCCCAGCACAAGCCAACAAACAGGGTGAAGGTAGAGAGCTTTCAGCATTCTCATCTCTTATAAGCTCTCATATGTTCTCTTCTTCAGAGATACACAATCCCATGCTTTCTGGGTCCTGCTCTTTTATTGTTCTTGACCCTGCCTCCTCCAGCTGTTTCTCCTTCAACTGTGTGAATTCCCTCCTGCTGACCTGATCCTGAGAAAACTTACCTTCCTTCAAGCTGATGCTTAGTTGAATTTCTGTTGATTCTCACTGTACACCACGGAGAATAGCTTTTTACCTTTATGTTGCACTATCAAGAATCTGTTGTTGTTTCATGCCATCAAATAAGAACTGATGTGCAGCAACCCTAATAGGGTTTTCAAGATATTTAAGAATCCAGGTTTCCTGAGTCCCAGTCCATTACTCTGGCCACTAAACCATACTAGGTACCCATCTAGATAGGTCAGTGGTTTAGATATTTGGCTGCATAGCCAAGGGTTGGGAATTTGATTCCCCCCGATTCCTGCTTGATAGGGGCTTGACTTAAAGACCCATAGGGTCCCTTTCAGTTCTGCAGTCCTATTATTGTTGTTGTTGGAATACAAATGCCAAGTGTGGCCATGTGAGAAATACCATTTTATTTTTCTCTTTCTCCAGCTAGTTGGTTCACTGCTGGTCTTTTGGTGTGTGTGTTTAGTCGTTTAGTCGTGTCCGACTCTTCGTGACCCCATGGACCAGAGCACGCCAGGCCCTCCTATCTTCTACTGCCTCCCGGAGTTGTGTCAGGTTCATGTTGGTTGCTTCGCAGACACTGTCCAGCCATCTCATCCTCGGTCGTCCCCTTCTCCTCTTGCCATCACACCTTCCTAACATCAAGGTTTTTTCCAAGGACTCTTTTCTTCTCATGAGATGGCCAAAGTACTGGAGCCTCAGCTTCAGGATCTGTCCTTCCAGTGAGCACTCAGGGTTGATTTCCTTTAGAATTGATAGGTTTGTTCTCTTTGCAGTCCAGGGGATTCTCAAGAACCTCCTCCAGCACCACAATTCAAAGGCATCAATTCTTCGGCGGTCTGCTTTCTTTATGGTCCAGCTCTCACTTCCATACATCACGACAGGAAAAACCATAGCTTTGACTATTCGGACTTTTGTTGGCAAGGTGATGTCTCTGCTTTTCAAGATGCTGTCAAGATTTGTCATCGCTTTCCTCCCAAGAAGAAGGCGTCTTTTAATTTCAGGACTGCTGTCTCCATCTGCAGTGATCATGGAGCCCAGGAAGATAAAATTTGACACTGCCTCCATATCTTCCCCTTCAATTTCCCAGGAGGTGATGGGACCAGTGGCCATGATCTTAGTTTTTTTGATGTTGAGTTTCAGACCATTTTTTGCACTCTCCTCTTTCACTCTCATTACAAGGTTCTTTAATTCCTCCTCACTTTCTGCCATCAGAGTGGTATCATCTGCATATCGGAGGTTGTTGATATTTCTTCCGGCAATCTTAATTCCGGCTTGGGCTTCTTCCAGTCCAGCCTTCCGCATGATGTATTCTGCATATAAGTTAAATAAGCTGGGGGACAATATACAGCCTTGCCGTACTCCTTTCCCAATTTTGAACCACTCAGTTGTTCCATGACCAGTTCTAACTGTTGCTTCCTGTCCCACATATAGGTTTCTCAGGAGACAGATAAAGTGGTCAGGCACTCCCATTTCTTTAAGAACTTGCCATAGTTTGTTGTGGTCCACACAGTCAAAGGCTTTCGCATAGTCAATGAAGCAGAAGTAGATATTTTTCTGGAACTCTCTGGCTTTCTCCATAATCCAGCGCAAGTTAGCAATTTGGTCTCGAGTTCCTCTGCCTCTTCGGAATCCAGCTTGTACTTCTGGGAGTTCTCGGTCCACATACTGCTGAAGCCTACCTTGCAGGATTTTGAGCATAACCTTGCTAGCGTGCGAAATGAGTGCAATTGTTCGGTAGTTGGAGCATTCTTTGGCACTGCCTTTCTTTGGGATTGGGATGTAGACTGATCTTTTCCAATCCTCTGGCCACTGTTGGGTTTTCCAAACTTGCTGGCATATTGAATGTAGCACCTTA
Organism: Pogona vitticeps; assembly: GCF_051106095.1. Classification (NCBI taxonomy): domain Eukaryota; kingdom Metazoa; phylum Chordata; class Lepidosauria; order Squamata; family Agamidae; genus Pogona; species Pogona vitticeps. Next base: position 32,909,940 of record NC_135786.1, read on the forward strand.
ACAGCATCATCTTTCAAGATTTTAAATAGTTCAACTGGGATGCCATCACCTCCACTGGCCTTGTTGTTAGCCAGGCTTTCTAAGGCCCACTTGACTTCGCTCTCCAGGATGTCTGGCTCAAGGTCAGCAACTACATTGTCTGGGTTGTCCACGATATCCAAATCTTTCTGATATAATTCCTCTGTGTATTCTTGCCACCTCTTCTTGACGTCTTCTGCTTCTGTTAGGTCCCTCCCATTTTTGTCTTTTATCATGTTCATCTTTGTGCAAAATGTTCCTCTAATATCTCCAATTTTCCTGAAGAGCTCTCTGGTCTTTCCTTTTCTGTTATCTTCCTCTATTTCTTTGCATTGTTCATTTAAGAAGGCCCTCTTGTCTCTCCTTGCTATTCTTTGGAAGTCTGCATTCAATTTTCTGTAACTTTCCCTATCTCCCTTGCATTTTGTTTCCCTTCTCCTCTCTGCTATTTCTAAGGCCTCGTTGGACAGCCACTTTGCTTTCTTGCATTTCCTTTTCTTTGGGATGGTTTTCGTTGCTGCCTCCTGGACAATGTTACGAGCCTCTATCCAAAGTTCTTCAGGCACTCTGTCCACCAAATCTAGTTCCTTAAATCTGTTCTTTACTTCCACTGTGTATTCATAAGGGATTTGGTTTAGATTATACCTGAGTGGCCCAGTGGTTTTTCCTACTCTCTTCAGTCTAAGCTTGAATTTTGCTATGAGAAGCTGATGATCAGAACCGCAGTCAGCTCCAGGTCTTGTTTTTGCTGACTGTATAGAGCTTCTCCATCTTTGGCTGCAGAGAATATAATCAATCTGATTTCGATATTGCCCATCTGGTAATTTCCATGTATAGAGTCGCCTCTTGTGTTGTTGGAAAAGAGTGTTTGTGATGACCAGCTTATTCTCTTGACAAAACTCTATTAGCCTTTGTCCTGCTTCGTTCTGAACTCCAAGGCCAAACTTCCCTGTTGTTCCTTTTATCTCTTGGCTCCCTACTTTAGCATTCCAGTCCCCTAGAATGAGAAGAACATCTTTCTTTGGTGTCAGTTCTAGAAGGTGTTGTAAATCTTCATAGAATTGTTCAATTTCAGTCTCCTCAGCAATGCTGGTTGGTGCATAAACTTGGATTATTGTGATGTTGAATGGTCTGCCTTGGATTCGTATTGACATCATTCTATCATTTTTGAGATTGTATCCCATTACAGCTTTTCCCACTCTTTTGTTGACTATGAGGGCTACTCCATTCCTTCTACGGGATTCTTGCCCACAGTAGTAGATATGATAATCATCTGAGCTGAATTCACCCATTCCTGTCCATTTTAGTTCACTGATGCCCAGGATGTCGATGTTTATTCTTGCCATCTCCTGTTTGACCACCTCCAGCTTCCCAACGTTCATAGATCTTACATTCCAGGTCCCTATGCAGTATTTTTCTTTACAGCATTGGACTTTCCTTTCACTTCCAGGCACGTCCACAGCTGAGCGTCCTTTCGGCTTTGGCCCAACCACTTCATTAGCTCTGGAGCTACTTGTACTTGTCCTCCACTCTTCCCCAGTAGCATGTTGGACGCCTTCCGACCTGAGGGGCCCATCTTCCAGCGTCATATCTTTTAGCCTTTTGTTTCTGATCATGGGGCGTTCTTGGCAAAGATACTGGAGTGGCTTGCCATTTCCTACTCCAGGTGGATTGCGTTTAGTCGGAACTCTCCACTATGTCCTGTCCGTCTTGGGTGTCCCTGCACGGCATAGCCCATAGCTTCTCTGAGTTACTCAAGCCCCTTCGCCACGACAAGGCAGCAATCCATGAAGGGGGGTCTTTTGGTAGTGATAGTGAACTACTTTCCCTTCCCACGTTAGCAAACAGTTTATGAATGAGATGTGAAGATATGTCTATCTTTCTCCCAGGCACTTCTTCTCCATTCTATTCTTGGTATCTTTTTTCCTCAAGACAATACTAATTCTGGAATAGCTGAAAACCCAGATAGAAGCTTAAGAAAAATCTGCTGCCTGCATTCCACCGTCTCAAATGCAGCAGTACAAAGACTACCCCAAAGCAACAAACAGTACTGTTCTGTGACTCAGACGAATGACTAGCAGTGCCTGATCACTGGCATCTGTTATCCTGACTCTACAACTGAAACCGTTTCCGTAATGCATGCTGTCAACTGTTGAGTCCCATGGGGTTCTCATTCATCCCCCCCATGTGGCACTGGTGCCCCAAACCTCCCCCATGCTTAATTGCTTTAAAACGTTGCTGCTGCCAGAGAGGGGCAAGCAGAATGATAGTTGGAGATGATGAGTCTCAGAGGTCCTTACAAAGAATGCTCTAGGTGTTCTCTCTTTGGGTTGTGCCTCAGTGACTTCCTGCTGTTTGGTATTTTCTCCCCTTCCCTCTCCATGTGGTGGCTTATTTGAAGAAGATACAGAAGATTAACCACATGCGGAGTGTTTTCAAAAGAGATAACAGGGCTTCCAGGGAGGGAAAAGACCTTTGAATGCACAACTTCCATGGGAGCCACAATTTTTCAAAGGCCTCTTCTCTCCCTGAAAACACCATTACCTCCATTGAAAGTACATCCCATCTGGCCACATCACCTCAGGAGCTCTTTCATGCGCTGGAAGCTGGCTTGAGGCAAGTAGCGGCAGATGTAAATGTTTATTTAGACACACATTTAAAAAAAAAATTTCTTTCAGAATAGGCATTTCTAAATGTATCTTCCCTCAAAACACACATTATAAATTGTACTTTTAAATTACAAAAAGTGCCAAAGTTGGTGGATATCTTCCATTCTGAGCTATATATGTAAATCTGAAGGTCAAATGGGATATATGTTTATCTCCTGCCACCCCCTTTTTTTGTTGCAAAAGTAGCAAAAGGGAAACAGGTTGATAACATCCTTTTTAACATTTGGTCTCTCCCTGTGACATGTGAATCAAGGTTAGTTTGTACTAGAATTCATGGAGGACAAATTTCTCAAGCATTCATAACTCTAACATGATATACTGAGAACTCAGGGAGTCATTTGCACAGATTCATCTGAGGTATCAGCCTTCCTTTACTCAGCTTTATTTTGCCAGAATCCCTGTGGGAAATATAGTCTGTTATACCTGTAGGCAAGCTGCCCAATGACCTGTTCAGTTCACCTGAAGCTGAAGTCATTTCATCTGGCGACATCCTAAACGGCCAGTCGCAGATAATCTGATTAGCGTCTGACCCGCTTTTACAAGAGATTCCAGCACAGACTGCAATACTGCAATTTAACCACTGTGCCATGAGGCTCCTGTAGACATTATCAGCTACATACTGAGTTGCCGGATTCACATGCAATTGATAATGACATATATAAACTGATATATGGATGTTTGTATTGCTGTTATTTAATTGCCTGATTGTATACAATCATGTGAAAAAGCAAACACACCCTCTTAGAATTCTATAGTTTTATGTATCCAGACATAATAAAAATCATCTGGTCCTTAACAGATAACACAGTATCATGATTTATTTAACAAAAATAAAGCCAAAATGGAGAAGCCATATGTGAAAAACTAAGTAAACCTTATGATTCAATAGCTTGTAGACCCATCTTTAGCAGCAATAACTTGAAGGAATCATTTTCTGTATGACTTTATCATCTTTCACATCATTATGGAAGAATTTTGGCCCACTCTGAAGCAACTCTTTTTGTTTTTTTTGGCAATTTTTCTGAGCATTGCATGTTCTGACTTTGGAGTGAATTTGTTTGGATGTCCACTCCTGCGAAGACTGGCAACTGTCTTGAATGTTTTTCACTTGTGAATAATCTGCCTTGCTGTAGAATGATGAACTTTAAATTGTTTGGAAATTGACTAATAACCCTTCCCAGATTGATGGGCAGCAACGACTGCTTCTCTATGATCATTGCTGATGTTTCCCTCCTTGGCATCATGTTAACACACTCCTAAATGGTCAAACCAGCAAACTCCTAAAACATTGGCTTTTATAGAAGTGGTGATGATCAATTACTCAAGGGCATTTGGTTAGTAGCACCTGGCTCTTAATTCCTGGTTCTTGGTCTCTTAATTCCTGTGGAAGCAGTGGGGGTGTACTTAGTTTTTCACACATGACTTTTGTTAAATAAATCATGATACAGTGTAATATGTCCTGTCTTGTTTTTCATCTGAAGTTGTATTTACCTAATTTTCACACCTGTTGAGGACCAGATGGTTTTTATTATGTCCTAATGAGTAAACCTACAGAAGTCAAAGAAGGTGTACTTTCTTTTTCATATGACTGTATATTGATTTTGAAATGTGAATAAAAAAGAAAAGAAAAAAAAAGAGATTTTGGGGGTATATCGTTACACAGTATGTCTCCTGCTGCTGCATGTCCGGCCAGTCCTTCATGAGATGTGCATTTGACCAGGGTCTGGAGGAACTCCACCCATCTGAATATTGTATATATATTGAAGTCAGTCAATATGCAGAAGGATCCTGGAATACGTCTATGCTTCTGTATGCCGCTATTCATTTATGCTCTCCCTTCATAGATATGCTAAAGATATAGACAAGGTGAGGGGTAGAGACTGAGGGCAAAGCTAATCCAGACAACTTGAGCTGACTGGAAGGAAATTTCAAAACAGGATGTGCCATCTACATAATCCACAAACCAATGCAGAAAAATATGCACCAAATATAACATTGAAAAACTGTCCATTGCCTCATTTTCTGAGGATCATGGAACTTGTAGTCCAGCACAGCTGGAGGTCATCCAGTTAATGTTGTCTGATATAAGAGGCTGAACAAACAGATCATCACCAAGGTGACCCAAAATTCGTGCCAAGCAATCCTATTCTGCAATGTGAATAAATCACACAATTAAGCAAATTTGCCTCCATCTGCTTGTTTTGCATTTAGTTTGCTCCTGGTAAATAATTATCAGTAAACCACTAAGAGGCACTCGGTGAGAAAGTGAGAGACAAAACAAAGCAAAAACAACCAACAAAGACTACTCAGATCTGATCTCCCACATTATCAGCTACTGAGAATGAATGGTTTCTGTTCTGTATCTACAAAAAAGAATCACAGCCAGTCTTCACTTTCAGATTCCAATTAGATAAGGAAAGAAAAAAGATGTTTCTCTACTAGACAATTAGCTCCACAGTCTATGGATAAACAGAAGAATGTGCACCTCTCTCTGTTCATGTAGATGTAGGTCATCTACACGAAAGATCCAGTTTTGCAATGGAATTCTCTGCAAACTAAAAGAACTTTCATTTTTAATATATATATATCTTTGTGGATCACCTATGGTAATAGAAAAATCCATAATTATATTCTAAAATAACATGCAACCTATTCAGGCATCACCCACAATAAGAAACACTAATCACCCATCTACAGAAAAAGACAAAAACCTATCTCACAGCCATAAATACTGCACTCCCAAGCCAACTACACCAGAGCACAGAGTGCTGTCCTCTGAAGATGCTGGCCACAGAGACTGGTGAAATGTTAGGAAGAACAACCTTCAGAACATGGCCAAAGAACCCAAAAAACCCACAACAACCATTAGATCCCGGCCGTGAAAGCCTTCGCAAATATATCCAGGTATTACTTAACTAGTTTCTCCTGAACATGTGAGGAGGGGAGTACCTGGCCGTTTCCTCCTCTTTCATTATTTTCTTCACCTGGAGAGGAAAACCATGGTTCTTGTTTATGAGGAGAGCATAGAAACACACTAGAACGTTTCCTTTGTAGACACATCAGTTCCCACATGTAGAAAGCTGTAATGGAGGGGGCAGGTCTAGAAACTCCTTTACTTGTATGTAGAAAAGAACTAGGTAAGTAAAGCCTGAATAAAGCTATGGCCATATGGAGTTCCATATTCCAAATTACATGTTACTGTAGCTGTCGCGTCCACTCAGTGTCCCTTGTCAGGCCCACCCTCTGGATGCGTTTCCTCTTTTTACACTGCCACCAGTGGATCTAGTCTACACTATACCAAATATATGTATCTCAGACGTGTGCTGCTAATACAACAGGTTTATTGAACTTTTAGTTTGTAAGTCACAGATGTAAATCATAGATGTGCTTTTATTACTGTTTAAGATCTCTCATTAAAGTAATTAGGTTTGATTACATGTTTGCTTGCATATACAGTGGTGTCCCGCATAGCGAGGTTAATCCGTTCCGGATTAACCATCGCTATGGGGAAACATCGCTATACGGATAGGAAAATGCCATAGGAATTTTATTTATTTATTTATTTATTTGATTTATACCCCGCCCATCTGGTATATTTATACCACTCTGAGCGGTATAATGTTTAATGCGTTCCAGTGGCTTCTAAACTCACCGTTAAGCGATGTTTCCTCATAGCGCCGCCATTTTCGCGCCCTCGGTAAGCGAGGGCAGGGCGCGAAAATGGTTGCGGTGGCCATTTTGGGTCATCCGGTGGCCATTTTGGAACCGCCAAACAGCTGATTTCCCGACATCACAATGCGAAGATCGGTAAGCGAAACGCTTACCGATCGTCGCAATGCGATTTTTGGCCATAGAGATCATTGGTATGCGATCGCATTAGCAATCTCAAAAAAGAGATCGCTATGCAAATTTGTCGTCATACGGTGCACTCGTTAAGCGAGGCACCACTGTACTTATTCACAATATCCACTTCAACAATACTCTTTGATATCCATCTATTCACTATTCCTTCTAACTCTTTCCCATTCTCTTTAACCCTCCAGCTTTTCCATTTTCTGTCTTAACTCTCTCAATTCACTCTCCTAAAACCTCTTCCTTTCTCTCTAACTGTCCAACTCTCTGACTCCACTCCTCCTGTCCTATCATAGGCTCCTGCCCATGAGCTCCGTATAATGGACAGGAGTGATGTGGGCATTCCACCACAGTAGCGTTTCCAGGTCTCACAGTACTGGTTGAGGCTACAAAGAACTGTTACATCCCTTTTAGTTTACAGGCATGGAGACTAGATTAAGGTAAGTAGCACTAGACAAAGATAACATTTCACCTTCTTGTGTGTAGTGGCTTTAATGCCTGGGCACCCATCTCTTCCTCTTTTTCAGCTGGTTTTAGACCTCACTGGCCAGTGCAAAGGTGACAATGTATGTGTTTAGAAGGTAGTATAGGAATCTGCATAATTTGTCTACTTTCTCATGTGCGTCTGCTTATATACAGACATTAGGGCTGAAATACTGTTGCATGACTACATGGTCTTAAATGGTGATGACTTCATCACCTGAAGACATTACTCTTTATTTTACTTTACGGCTTCTTATTCTCCTTCTCAGATTCTCTTTTGACCTGGAAAAGCCTTTGGTAGCATTGAGATAAGGAGGGTGAGCTTTCAATACTGGGAGAAAGGTGACCTATAAAACAAACAGACATGATGCTAATCCTGATCCTCATCACAGGACCAGTGGCCCTAATTTCAGATGTTAAAGGCTTCCTTCCCTTTCCTGAGGCTCCCAAAGGCTTCCCCAAGTCAAAAAAGATCTCTAGGGAGTTTCAGAACTTGGACGGGGTGGAATTGGAGGAACAGAAGCATTATAAATTAAATTAAATTAAAACATTTGTTGCTGCTGATACCATCACTATTTACACTAATTTCATTGCCTAACAGGATTTAAGCCATTATTTTGCAACTTTTACATACATACCACCCCCTGTGACATCTTATGGATCAGTTGTGGTTTTAGATTTTGACCCCTGAAATCTCCCCTCCTATCTTCCTTCTCTAAACTTCCTCATTTTTGCTATCTTATTTATTATTAGAGATTATTATTCTACCTTAAAAATAAACCTAAATAGTGCAAGTGATGCATCAGAGTGTTTGATGTGTCTGTAGTCACTTGGAGGACGCATAACAAAGATGAGGCCAAAATATCAGGCATGGTAGAGAAGAAAGCCCACAAATAATGAAAGCAAGAGCATTATCACTTCCCTTTAATCTTCTGATGGGCTTTTTCAAAAGTTTCAGGAGCTGGGGTTAAAGGGGCTGTTAAGAGGTTTGAATCTGATGTAACCCAGTTTCTCCCTTCTTCTTTTTAAATTTTTTTCTGTTGGGAGATCTTAATCAGCAGAGCTACTGTGGATACACATTATTCTATTGGTAGATCTCTGAGATGGGCATTTATGTTGGCAGAAGGGGTTTGTGCCTAATCCTAACCCCAGATAGCCAAGCACCTCTTTGAGTTAAGAATACACTGTACTATACCTTGCTTAATAAGCCAGAACAGTATAAAGTTTTGCTGAAGAAAGATAGCATCATGTAACTGGGAGTGGAATACAGTCTTGAAACTGTGAGAGGGAGGATTTTTTTGGTCATAAAGATAAATTGCTACGGGTGATCTAAATATTGTTATTTGATTCTGTTAAATATATGTCTCCATTAAGTCCTTTCTAAATACATGGAGGGATGCACACGGCTGAATGTTCTTCAAACTGAATAGTATCTAACAATCAAGTTTTCTATGCACAGGACAATTTTTATTAGAGAATCAATGTAGGAATCTGAAACTGAGACATAGATTTATTAAGCGGAATCCAGTTGGTGTTCATGTGAGGTTTACATAATTTGCTGTTGCTAATTGACAAGGTGCCTGGACATACATCCAGTTGCATAATTTCATTAATTAGATGCTGTAATTTATGCAAACCCAATGCAAACATCAATAGTATCCCAACTATTAGTAGGAAGTGGGCCTCAGTCATAACTGGGAGTTCGATTCCCCCCTGTGCCTCCTTGGCAAATTTATTGTTGTTGCTGCTGCTACTGTTGTTGTCCAGTCTGAGTCTCAAAATAGTTGTTGTGAAAACTTGGACACCTGTGCTGATCTGATGGAGACCACCCAAATGTGTTTATCAGCAGATCTTGATCAAATCTTCTGCTTACCCTGCCACGCAACATGACAAATACAGTCTGTGATGAAGACTAAAAGGTTTTGTTATGTTTGACAGAATATCTCATTCCACTGGATGGAAATCCTGACAACAAGACTTACCTGTACAATGCAGATGCTGTTCTCTTTAGCCCTTTTGGTCTGTTGGGCTTTGGTTCTCCAGCCATATTAATATCTATAATTTAAGAAAAAAGATTAAAATTAATACTGCACCATTCTTCTTCTACATAAATCAAGGACAAATCCAAGCCATCTTGATCAGGTTTTGTAGGCAGGTTTTCAGCTTTGGTACTAGACTGCTTCTTTGTTTACTTTTACATAAACTAATATATTCAAAACAGCAGTGGATTTTCCTTGTTTTTTTAATGCAAAAAGTACAGGATACACCCAGGATTGTGCAAAGGTTTTGAGCTAAAGCTGTCAGCCAATGGTTTATCTGCTCTTTAGCAATCAATTAATTAATCAAATAAAAGTACTGTAAATGTATTTTCACAGTAACACAACCTGCTTGAATTTGATACAATTTGTTCAATCAAAGCTACCATTTATTACTCATGTGAGCTACGACCATGGTTAGAACACTCTTGTGCTTGTTTTTCTTTCCTGTCTCCCCCCCCCCTTTTCTCATGCATATTTCTTCCTCACTTTCCTTTTCTGGAACTAATTTTAGTCTGTGTTATATCTGGATCTGTAATTTCAACAGCCATTCATTCATTGATTTCAAATATTCATATCTTTCAACAATAAATACTCAAGCCCAGTAACAGTAGTTAAAACAACAAAACCAATAATGATAACAATAACTATGGTTAACTCCAAACCAAAGTTTGCAACTATGGTTAGAACTGGCTTTGCAAATCATGGTTCATAAAAATCACTAGTTTGTTGTAAAGTCTTAACTAGGCACTTTTCTCCAGCCCCACCCCATCCTTTAAAGCAGCCTGAAATAGATAAGCACATCCCGTTAACATATTAGCTCACGAGGAATTCAATGCACTACAAAGGCATGGATATTAGCCTCATTGCCAACCTGAAATTACAGTCTGCCTTCATCCTACTGTAAAACAAATGCCAACTATAGAAAAGGTCAGTCAAGTTCTTTACAGCTCTTTTCTGTTCAGAGTGTACTAAAGGCTGTACTGACTGTAGAAGCAGGTCTGATGTCACCTGATGTGATCACATGGAGACTCTTCAGTTCAAGCAATGGGGTGAATGTAATGTCTTCATCTGCCAAGAAAATCTCAGCCTTAAGCCTCCATAACTGAAGGGATGAATGAAACATGAGGATAGAGCAGTGCGACCAATTTTCAGTCTCTACAGCATGAACTTTGCTTGGAAGCTGAACAAAGGAACATCACACAGACAGACATCACTTTATAAAAGAGAAGCAGAAGGAAAGGCAATGTACCTTTCCATCCTGCTTCTTTTTGTAATTGGGGCTTCACTTGATCCAGAACACACTTCAGCATTTTCATCACACATATATAGATGTAATTTTTTTTTCAAAGCTAAATTAGTTCAAAACTACAGATGGAGTGTATGGATAATTGAAGCATAGAATAATGGAGTTGGAAGGGGCCTGTAAGGCCATCAAGTCCAAATCCCTGCTCCATGCAGGAATCCAAATCAATGTATACCTGACAGATGGATGTCCAATTTTCTCTTGAATGCCTCCAGTGCTGGAGTGCTCACCACTTCCTAAGGCAAATATTTGAAAAGTGCTATCATATCTCCACTCAGTCTTCTTTTCTCAAGACTATACATGCCCAGTTATTTCAGTCTTTCCTCATAGGGCTTGGTTTCCAACCATCCTGATCATCCTTGTTGCCCTCCTCTGAACTTGTTCCAGTTTGTCAACATTTGGAGATTGCTCATTCAAGGAGTAGCCTCAAGTTGAAGAGGGCAATCATTGGCTAATAAATGGATAGAAATGCTCAAAATAGTGACCAGATATTTAAGCTTTTTGTCTGAAAAAACTTTAGAAAAAAGTTGAGATTCCATATCAGATAATATCCAAACTGGCACTAGGTATTATGGCTAGAATCCAGGCCAAGCTTACAAAAAAGGCTCATATGTCAAGTCTACATTGGCCGTACACATGCACGCACGCACAAACACACACAAACACAAAGCCTAGTTCGGTTTATAGAATACAAAGTAAAATGCCAATGCCTTTCTCCCTTTCAAACTGGTGTACAGTAGTCATAAGTAACTTTTCAGAATCAGCTGTCACTGCATACAAGACCTTGAGGCAACCTGGAAGAATAGTGACAGTATCATTTCTCAGTACCTGTTTGCTGGAAACAAACTGTCCCCCCCCCCCCCAGTACCGCTTTGTTTTGTGCAATGCTTTGAAATGTTGCCTGCCGTGAAGCTCTTGTCACTAGGCATTGGCTGAGAATTGCTGTTGAAGATAGCATTTTCAATCAGAAATTGGCATTTGTGATCTCTCAGTAGGTGGTGGCAATGCTAAAGGCAGGCAGGAGTGCCAGACACGCCAGTGCTGCAGCTCTCATCCTATTGCCTCCCTGAGCAACAACCTAAAATAAGAATGCAAGCACGTTGTCTTCTTTGAGAAAAATGGAGATTGTGACTCCACATCTGCCTGTTATTAGAATGCTCAAACAGACACCATTTTAAAGCGTCATATCAATATAAAATTATGGTTTGAACAACATCCAACATCAGGCAAGAAGGATGATCAAGGGAGTTGGAAACCAAGCCCAATGAGTAAAGATTGAAAGAACTTAGCATGTTCAGCCACGAGAAAAGAAGACTGAGGGGGGGGGGATATTACAGCACTTTTCAAATACTTGAAACAAAAATAGTACTGGTTGATTGTTGGGGTATAGAAAAGATGTATACTGAGGAAAAAGTGGAACAAAACTCTAGGAGGTCATTTTTAAGTGGGAGCGCGTACTCCTGCCATATTGCATTGACACAGATTTTGAAAAATATACCTTTCTTATAAATCTTTCAGAATCTTCAGGGTGATACCTATGTGAGTCCTTTGCAGCAAAACCAAGAAAAATAACTCTGTGACACCTTGGTGGCTGGCAACTTTTCCTTGTCATAAACTTTGCTGGTCTGCTACCCACTTCTATTAGAGGTACCGAGTACTCCCTCATTTATTAGCAATATATTTGGCTGCGGAAATCGTAGCCACTGGATGGCAGGGAATGGAAATGCAAGCAGTACAAACATTGATCATTACCTTAAATGCGATCATAAACCAAGATTAGTTGGCTGGTAGCCCAGACATCCTAGTATACATGCGTTGATTAACACACTTATTATGAAGACAGGTCAAATTGGACAAAGTGAAACTAGAATATTTTCTAATCATAAAACGTTATATTTGTATCTCTGAAGGAAATCACACCTTATATTTTCCCTTGTAATCCCTGCAGTTTGACCTCACTTTCTCCTACATTTTTTCCCTGCAGATCACAAGGCAGTGTATTATGTGGGGGATTCTTGTGGTATACTCATGGATCTGTACAGCTTTTTAAAAAGACATAAAGGGGAATTCATGCTACCTATAATTGACCACGTTGCCTTCCCACAATGGGATATCTGCTGAGATACCACATTTTTCTGTGTATAAGACAATACTTTTGTCTAAAATAGATTAAAAATTGAGGGTCATCTTATACATGGAAGTAAGGAGGGAAGAGGGATCAAACTGCTTTGATTCCTGCTTCCCCCTCCACTTTCTTGTGAAGAAAGTGCTTTCCCCCTCCACATTCTTCCAAAGAAAGTGAAGGAGGAAAGCAGGAATCCTTAAAGCACTTTGATTCCTGCTTTCCCCCTCCACTTTTTGCGAAGAAAGAAATTTTGGGTTAAAAAAGTGAAAAATATGGAAAACATGGAAAATATGGCATATGTCTCTGCAATCTGATTTTACAAATTATTCCTTGTGTTTAATTCCCAAACACCAACCACACAGCAAAGCATGACAAATGCAGGATACTGTGGTGAGGAAAACTGCATGCTACGAGAAACAGAAGGCTTTCAACACTTGAGGGAGCACCTCTTGAAAAAATGTGCTAAGTGTATTATCTAGTTCAGAGATCCCCAACCCCCAGTCCGCAGCCCAGTGCTGGTCTGTGGCCTGGGCCAGACTGGGCCATAGAGACAGACTCCCCCGTCCCCACCCCTGCATGCACTCCCCACACACAACTCCTTTGCGCCTGCCCCCGTGCACCTGCACCCAATCCCCAATGGATATGGGGTGAGCGCCCGGGTGAGCGCTCCCCCACCTCTTGCCATCCTTCATGCATATGCATGAGTGTGCGCATGACCGCACAAGCACCCCTGCCTCTCCTTCACACATGCACATGAACGAGCACACTCCTTCGTGCATGTGCACGAGCACAGGGGAGGTGCCTCGCCTTCCCCAACTGGTCCGCGGGCTTAAAAGGTATGGGGACCACTGATCTAATTTGAACCACATAAGGAGTCATGCAAGTCCTTTTGCTGAAGAAGCAAGGCCAGGCCTTTTGCCAGTTCTGACATCTGAGATACTTCAAATTGGAAGCCCTGGGATTTGAACTCCAGCCCTTTGACATGCAAACCTTGTGCTGTGTCACCGACTCATAGACTGATGTATCCTTATTTTTCCCACTGATGCAACTTTGGATAGTTTGTACAATAGGGGCCCTGTATCCATTGCATTAGTATCCAAGGTTTCACTTATCTATGGTCTAAAAATATTAAAAATATTTTAAAAAAAGATCCAGAAAAAAACATTTTCACACGCCACCAGATGGAGTTAGAGAATATGCTGTGAATACTTGTTAGTAAAGAATACATAGTATGACCAGCTCTGGTAATGCTATATATATAATTTGCTGTTATCTATTGTTTTCAGTATCCACAGGAGGCCACAGAACCAATCCCCAGTGGATATGGGGGCCTACTGTATTGAGATTTTAATGTATTAAACTTGCATATGCTGGACATGAGCTTTTCAGGGGTTTGCAGATGGTTATGTGGTGGAATAAATGCAATTTGAAACAGAAGATCCCGTTTCAGATCTTAGGAAGGGCTTTGTGTGAGGTCCTGTACATTTCCCAATGTACTTCAGAGGCTATATGAAGAGTGACCTATAGCTCACATACATTTCAATCACAGCAACATTTAAAGGAAATAACAATATTTCCATCAGGAAATGTTTTTCACGGCCGGCTTGCTCACATGTTGCATTTGTAGTGGAAAATAATCAGGATTATCCCCGAGGAAATCCTGTGGTTTCTTCATAGTGCTCTCTTGTCACACTTCTAGGAGCTCATGATTAAAACCCTTACTGCTCTACATGATCGTTCATGGCTGTTTAGCAGACAGGCTGCGTTTTGTAATATGTGAGCATTTGGGGCTGGCATCCACGTATCATGGCACCAAAGCACTGAGAACAAGTCCTTTGTGTTTTTCTCAGTCCTTGCCACATTAGGTGCCTAATTTGATTTGGGACCTCTCTGTGCTGCTGTAGCACACATTATCCCAAACATCATCATCACTTCTGAAGCTTTGTGCTCGACAGCTGGTGATGCCACTGTAGAAAATAAAATGCTAAGCAACACTCTCCACGTCTGCTTTTAGAATACTTATTTCTTTTTTCTTGCAGTGATGTATCAAACAGATCTGTAGTAACTTTGGGCGGGGTATAAATTAAACAAACAAACAAACAAACAAACAAACAAACAAACTTGCCCATTTCTGGCACAAGTTACCCGCCAAGAGCAAGAGCAGAGAAATGTGGCTACGTGACAAGTCGGAATGTTTTTATTGTTTTGTTTGGAAAACCTTTGTCTCTGTTGAATCTTGTAAGATGAGAACAAAGTCTTTGAAATTCTTACTTTTTTACAGAAAGGGCATCATGATGATGATGATGATGATGATGATGATGATGATGATGATGATGATGATGATGATGATGATGATGATGATATTAGCAATAAAAATTGAATAATTCAATTGTAGTTCCAATTACAGTAGATTGACCAAATTAATTGTGAGTTTTTAGTCAGAAGTGACACAAGCACCATTGATTCCAACAGGTCTACTTTAGTTGCAACTTACATAGGATATAGCCTCATCATCATCATCTTAGCAACTAACAAGCACTAGACTTTTTTTGTTTTTTTCATTGTTTGGCTGTTTGTCTGGATTTCCCACAGTGGTCTAAGAGCAAATGTGGGAGAGGTCATCTTTCAAAGCTGACCTCAAAATACATGCCTTTGACATTTTGGTGAGAGTCACCAATGTGTTTAAATTGAATTGACCAACAAATTGCTCAGTCAATCAGTCAAAACAAAAAATCAATTAGTTCTTTAGGCAGTAGCTAGCTGTAATTTAAACACTGATGATTCTCTCCCACCCACCTGCATGCAGTTGTCTAAACAGTTCAGTGAGTTAGGTATCTGGCTGCAAAATTAGAGGTTGGAAAGTGCACTCAGGAGAAGAGCCCAGCATGTTTAGCTTTGAACAAGCTGTACAGTCCCTGAGTACTCTCTACCTAGAAAACCTTGGAAAGTGTTGCTATAAGTTTGAACTGACTTGATAGCATGTAATGATTATTATTAGTTACAATATAAAGCAGCAAAATTGAAATATAAATTGTATAAATGAGAACACTGTAATGCATGCAGAAGGAAAGATACCTAGACTTTAGGGTCCAAATAACAGGGAACAAGCAATCAACATTCACTTAAAAGCATGTGAACACTGTCTCTAATGATCAGCAATTTGATTCTTAGAGCTGCTTCCTGATTAACTGGGGTGGTGGTGGTGCCAGTCGAGAAAATTGGCAGACATTTGTAGCCCTGACTAATGCTGATATCAAAACAGGGCCCTTTTCTAGTATTCCTGTCTTTATCTGTGGCTTGAAAGGGAGAATTTTTGTTACAGACTTGACTCTTTGCTTCACAATGATGGCAGCTTTGGCTCATGGCTCATAGTACTACTAAATTGCAAGGTTCTGCTAAAGAATGGTGACCTCTTCTCTCTCTCTCTTGGCAGGGGATACAAATGATAAATCTGAAATCAAGCTGTTACACTTTAATAGAATCTTACAGAGACAGGTCCATACACACGTACAAAGTCCCCACACAGAGCAGTTAGGAAAAAAAACAACACATGAAGAAACCTTACCTAATGTCTGTCCGGCAAGCACTCTCCCATTTTCCCCCAGCACAGCGGCCCGTGCGTGCCTCTCGTTTGAGTACTGTACAAATGCATAGCCTTTGTGAACGGAGCAGCCCACCACCCGGCCGTACTTAGAGAAGATGGTCTCTACGTCTGACTTCTTGACCACTGCTGTGTTGAGGTTGCCGATGAAGACTCTGGAGTTGATGGACTTGGGGTCATTCTTGTTTGTGATGTTGCTCGTCTGCACTTTCAGCGACATCTTGACACCTAAGTAAGCAAGGCAGGGAGATCAGGAAGGCACTGAAATGCTGTAGATAATAATCTGATAGGGGAAGGAAAGAGTGGTCGCCCGGGCTTCTTACAGCAAAAATCTGAAGAAAACTAACAGGATTTGATACCAATGAAAACAACCGGGATGTGCAGACTTCCATTGCTCAGGTGTTATTCGTGCAGAAATAAATCCACACAGAACCCTAGAAAAAACAAACTTTTGACTCCTTTCAGCAATCTCCCTGGGTTAAGTGAACTGGCTATGTTGTGCCCTTGTTTTCTCTCTTGTTGCTCTCTGCTGCTTAAGTATTGATGTTTTGTTTCGAAGATGTCACATGGCTCTGAGAAACCTTGACAGACTATCACTAGAGCTGCTATCAAGTCAACAGCTCACTACTGTTTAAGTATACCTCTGAAACATGTACTGCAGAAACTTCTATACTGTATATCAAACAAAGACTTGGATATACAAGTCAGTAAAGTACATAGTGGGCAGCCCTTTAAAAAGTATCTGATTTCCACTGTTTTGCAATGGTTATGGGACCATCAGAATAAGCAGAGGTCATCTTTCTATCCAGTTCCTAATAAATCATCATGCAAAGCATTCTCTTCATTGGGCATAGGGAGAGAAAAGTCTGTTTTGAGGTACTGACACCATTGTTGAACAGATTCACAGTTATGTTACAATTAGTGATTTATATCCAGTCTCTGCACAGATACCTTGTCTTTTTGTGCCCTAGACTTCTCACTGGTCATCTTTTCCAGGCCCATTAGTACTATTGCCCCTCCTTGGATCTGAGATGGGGGGAAAAACTTCTCCTCTAAATCAACAATTTAACAATGATTTTTTTTAAAAAAAAGTAAAGTCCAGAAGATGTGTCCTAAATTGTGAGTGGACTGATGAGGCTTGCTTATGGTTTTTGAACTCCAGCCAAGACATTATACCTGGTTTCCTGGCTTCCCAAATTTCTGCCAGTGAGACCCCCACCTTGGAAAATTGGAACAAGGAGTTGACAACCACAGGGAAGGAATAAAATACCTTTGTCTTCAGATCACCTCTTCTCCTGGTCTTATCAACTGAATGTTCCCAACCAAAGGCTGGGGAGGGAAGGGACAGGCTTCCCAGCACCTCTTTGCCCCCCCCCCCCATACCCTTCTCTGATGTTGATTCCACCATTACTCCTTCCTGAATCTGTGACCTAGGACCAAGATGTGGGCAGTTTTCTGCCTGCTATCTCCCATGAAGAATACGGGAACATATGAAGCTATCTTATAGTTACTGAGAAAGACCTCTAGCCCCTCTGGCTCAGTTCTGCTGACATTGACTGGCAGCAGAACTTTAGACTTTTAGGAAAGTCTTACTAACCCTGCTTGAAGCTGGTAGGGCTTGAATGTGGGACCTTCTGCATACTGCTGGGCTGTGGCCCATCCGCTAAAAAGGGTGAACACTTTCTAAACTTCATTGACAGTTTTGGTTTGCGTAATATCAGTTGTGTTAATTGACTGCACATGCTGTTCCTTTCACAGAACTCAAGCATTTACAACATGTGTTTAGAAAGAGATGCAGGGTTTTCCTCTTGAGTAAGACTCTTCTGCTTCTCTCTTTGATTATAAACAGTTGTAGGGAGGCAGGCTGAATACTGGTTTCAACATGTGGAAACAGTACTGACTGTTGGACATGTCAAATTCAACTTCTCATGTCCTATGAATCATTCATGCGCCTCGATGAATCTGATTAGATTTGTACTCTGCATACACATTCTAAACACAGCAGCTAGATGTTTCGTTCTCTCTCCTACTATGCAATGTCAACATAATGTACACCCTTGTTCAGGTTATATGTCTGAAAATGTGAAAGGCTAAAACTGTGATGGAGAAGAGGGCATGCATTCAAACCCCACCTTGCTTCCCATTCAGACCTTCTCATGAGCAGTGTGAAATGCTACTAAGCTGAGCATGCTTTTAGAACTGATGGATAGCTCAGAAGTTTAGGCATCCGAGTGAGAGTTCGATTTCCCCACTGTGCCTCCTTGACAGGGGTTGGACTCAATGATCCATAGGATCCTTTCCAGTTCTGCAATTTTAAGATCTAAGACAACTCTTATCCGAGCCCTTCACCATAGGAGTGCTATAAATGTATTCCAAACATGCTAATAAGTGTCTCTGCAGACCTTCACACTTAAAAGCCAAAGGTCTGCCTTATTTTGGGTTGAAATGAAGATATATTAAGTGGGACTTATAAGCATCTCCACATGTGTGTCCCCCACTCATTTAGCCCTTCATGCTCTCAGGCATAATAATTGAATAAGGCCAGATTGTCACTGAGCTCAGCTTCCACTTGGTAGGTCACAATTAGAGATGGGGACATATAAATAAAATGGCAATTCATTTTGATCTGTTATTCGTCAAGGTTAACTGATCAACAAATATGAATATACGAATATTTTTGACAAATTGATGGATCGATCCGTCAATTTGTCTGCAATTTAAATGGTTATAACACTGGCCACCAACCACCTAGAGACACCAAATTTGCAGGGAAGCTTCCTCAGACGCTTTTCTACCACACCTGAATGCTTGGTGAACATTGGAGCATGTCTTTCCCCGACACGGCTGCCAACTTTGGTGAAGATTGGATATCGAACATCTGAGTTATTCACCCACAAACTGGGTCCCCTCAGGAGAATTTACCACACGGCACAGAAGGCCATTCTGCCTACTGGCTGCCAATCAGCTGATCAGAAGCCAATAGGCAGCCACCCCTACACACAGCCAGCTAACCCAACAACCTACCCCCATACCCCCAACCTACCCCACACCCCCTTCCTTTCCCTACCTTAGCCCCACCCCACTGCCACTGACATCCCCTTACCGTAATAGCTGCTGCTGAGGTATCCATCAGGCCTTTGCAGCCACCGTGTAAAAAGGGAGACTGGGCAGCCTTTGCAAAGATGGTGACTGTGACTTCATTTAGAGTACAGAAGCTGCAGCTGCCATCTTTGCAATGGTCAGCCTGGATTTCCTTAAGGCCAGCTAAGGGAATCCAGGCTTTCCATTGCAAAGATGCCAGTGCAACTTCCCTATCCTAAATGAAGCTGCACCCACCATTTTTGCAAAGGGCAGCCAGTCTCAATTTTTACATGTGTGGCTCTGACGGCAGAAGATCTCAGCAGCAGTGATTAAGGTAAGAGAGTGTCAGTGGGGGTGGGGTGGGATGGCATGGGGTCTAAGGTAGGGAAAGGAAGGGTGTGTGGGTATGTTGTGGTACTGGGTGGTTGTGTGGGGTGGTGGCTGCCTTTCTGCTGCTGATCAGCTGATCAACAATCGGTAGGCAGAATTTTTTTTAAAAAATATGAAGGACGAATAAAAATGGGTAAATATTTGTCCCTTCGTATTCATGGGGGTCTCTGGAGCCTACAAATATGGATATTTAACGAATCAGCTATATTCATCAGAAAAACCGATCTGTTTTTATATTCGTCCCCATCTCAGTCACAAAATCAGGCTTAAGGCCAGACGTGATCACTGATCTGTCCTAAACAGAAGTAGGGTTTTTTTTTTTTTTGGTGATGCCAGGCTGAATCTGTCCAGCAGTGGAACAGGCTAGATTGTGTATGTATCTATGGGCATGAGGAAGTACAGATGATACTCCTGATATTAATACCGTACCAGTTGTGCCAGGCTAATATGTCTTCAGGTAACTGTGTTTATGGGGAAAGTGCTATAGAATTAGGTTGCGATATTTACAGAAATATTTTGTTTCATGTTTCACCAGAAATGCTGTTTTTGCTTGCTCCAAAATCAAGTTGCAGTCCCATGCATACTTAAGGTTTATGCAGCTTTAGTAAAACAGAACACTTCCTGGAGGCTTTGTCATGCTTCTTTCTTTTCCCCCCCTTCCCTTGCTCCTTTCTGTTCTTTTGGAATGGTTGTTATAATTGCAAGACCATCCCATGGGCAGGATTAACCAGAGTACATGGTATCTTAAGCAGTACAACAGCGTACAAGGCATGAAAATGTGCATGTGAATACACATTTAAATGCATCTCCTCATAAGGCATGTCTTCTTACAAAGTACACGTTCCTGACTGCATTGTTTTGACAAATGTGCTGAACACATTTGCTTTCAAAATACACTTTTTTAAAAAACAACAACATGCATTTGATACTTTCCCCCCCTTAACCAAGGAACTTCACAGGTAAATATAAATCCGGTGCTTTGACCAATACATCAGTCTAGGGGAGACACAGACACAGACACACACAGACACACACCTGCTCCCACACCTTGTCCGTGCCATGCTCCTATCTATTATGAATTTTGATACAAGACTGGTGGAGGCCTCCAAAACACGACGAAATTGCCTCCTGTGACCCCAGAGAGCATAAGGGGATGTTTTGAACAATATTAATTCATTTATTTAGGAGGCATGCAAGAGGCAGGATTGGGAATCCCATTCAGGCCCCTGGGGGCTCTTCCTGGAGCCCAGGGCTGTATTTTGTCCTTTCAGTCTTGCAGGCGCAGATTAGGAAGTTTACAAACTTTTACATCATTTACAAAGACTTTATTCTTCTAATATCTCTATTTCCCTTAACATTTTATTCCTTGCTCCCATTGCTTTTTCTGGTGAAAATGTATGTCTGATTAAAAAAAAATGTTTTCTTATCTGAGAGGTTTTTCTTATTGATCTCAAATAGAAGTGTGAAAATTTGTGTTTTTGGATTACAAATCCCAGTTGTAGGACAAAAATTACAAACCTGTACACCTCTAATTCCAAATGTTTCTTAGTTCAAGGAAAGAGCTGCCTACTCCATCAGAGAAAAAAGCGAGGTCACTGCCTACACACACTACCAAGACCTGGATGTTCTGTTCCTTTCTACCTGGAATGGGTGCTGCATTGACTCCCTCTCACAGCAGGGCTGTGCTAAGTGCCATGCTCTCATTACAGTCCCCATTTGAACGGCGAGTTCTCACTGAATTTTGGCATCTGATATGTTTTTATCGTGTCTTGTCGTATCTGTTCTCATGACAAATTGAAAGAGGAAGCAGAAGGGAGTGAGTTATTTCTCTCTCCAGAAGTGGCAGCTTTCATCAAGGTTCAACCTGATTGATAGAAGAAATTTTCCGGTCACTTGTTAAAAGCCCTAGTAAATGTGCTGGATTCTGTTATGCCCCCCTCCCATTCATGAATTACAGTTCATCTTAGCAAAACATTAGTTCAGTTCTCTCAAAGAGGAGGGAAAGAGGACCCTCCACCCCATGAATGGAAAATGAAAACTAACATTGCATCATTCAGTGAACGGTTTGATCCAAAAAGGCTGATGTAGAAAGCCATTGAGAATACAAAACATAAATGTCCTGATTCTGCCTGAACAGTACAGTGATCAATGGCTATCCCAGAATAGGCCTGCCTAGCTTAACGCATTGAATACCTTTGGCCCTACACCAAGGAGTCATTTGGTGGCCATCATGCAGCTTGACAGAAACAGGTTGATTGTTTGCATTGGAAAAGCCTATAATTAATGGAGGCTGAAACGAGGGCCACCAAGTTAAAAGAGTAACAAGTCAATGGAAATAAATATAGGTGGAATTTGGGGGCTCATAATTCAAGATCTCTGCAGCTTTTAAAAATGTGAGACCAAAGCTGGTAACCAGTGTGGAAAAACCTGTCCAAAAAACCCGTAATATATGATTCACCTTAAGAAATGCACCTTAAGAAGTATACAAAGAAGTGTTTCTTGGCAATCTCCTGGTGGCAGGATAGGCTAATGATGAGTGAAATCACAATTTCAAATAGGGCAGTTGATTTCGACACTATAAACTTGGAGGGAAGCACTCTGATATCCCTGTAGCCAAACATGGCTGAACGTTAGCGCACGCTCATCACTGTGGTGCATCTTAGGAATGTGGTGTCCTTAGTACATATTTACCTGACATTTTTATAGACCGTGGGCAACACTGCATAGTATAGATCCTGTGACTGTGAAGGAGGAACAAGCATTTTGAAACTTCATATTAGGGCAACAAGGAAAACGTGCTCTTTATTATTTAGGAAATGCATTCAGGCAGTGGTTCCTAAACATTTTCGACTTGCCAATCCTTTGATTTACTGACCACTGGCCGTGGCTCCCCTTGCTTGGAGTGATCAGGGGTCTCACTAGATGCTCCTGCATGGTAGGGGGTTGGACTGGATAATCTCAGTGGTCTCTTCCAACTCTATGACTCACTGTTACCACAAGCAGGATCCCCCCAACCATCCCATATCCCCCCAAAATATCCCCAAGGGCCCACCTCCTTTCAGGCAAGCGCCTCCACTGGGAACCATAAGGATGGGG
This sequence comes from Pogona vitticeps, assembly GCF_051106095.1. Classification (NCBI taxonomy): domain Eukaryota; kingdom Metazoa; phylum Chordata; class Lepidosauria; order Squamata; family Agamidae; genus Pogona; species Pogona vitticeps. The sequence goes on from NC_135786.1 coordinate 32,932,597, forward strand.
CAAGGAGAGGCAGGCACACAGCCTTCACTTCTGGTTCCTGTTTGATATAGAGCTATGCAAAGCTCCTGTACAGCCTTCATAGCTCTATGCTCTGTCCCGTTTCCCATGGTGCTCCTGTCTCAGATCCCAGGCATCTATGGAGCCATGGCACACAGTTTGGGAACCCCTGCATTTAGGCATAAAGCAGGAGGATAAAGAAACCTAATGTCTCATAGACAAGCCCACTGTGGCAACCCCTATGGATGCAGCTGCACTGGCAGCCATTGTACAAACTAAGAGGAAAAAGCAGGAGGAAAAAACCTCAGAAGGAGAGCCTCAAAGATAACAATCTAACACATAAAGTAAAGGTAATGGTTCCCCTTGACATTTAGTCCAGTCGTGTCCGACTCTAGGGCGGGGTGCTCATCCTCATCTCCAAGCTGTAGAGCCAGCAGTTTCTGTGGTCATGTGGCCAGTGTGACTTGACACAGAATGCTGTTACCTTTCCACCGTGGTGGCACCTATTTATCTACTTGCATTTTTACATGCTTTCGAACTTCTAGGTTGGCAGGAGCTGGGACAAGTGACGGGAGCTCACTCCATCATATGGATTCGATCTTACGACTGCTGGTGTTCTGACCTTGCAGCACAGAGGCTTCTGCGGTTTAACCCACAGGGCCACCATGTCCCACAATCCAACACACAGATCTGGCAAAAATAGAAGGAGCAAAATGCCTGGTTACTTATCTGCTCATACTGCCCCCGAGTCAAATTTCTTGATACACGTATTGGTACTTATTCCAACAAGTATGAGATCTATTGTTGTTGTTTTGATTCATACATTGCCCCACAGTGCTAGAACACTTTCTGGGCAGTTTACAACATAATTATGCAAGGAGCACTTTGCCCCCAGCAAGCTGGGTACTCATTTTACTAACCTTGGATATTGTTTGAATAAATCAAAATCAGGGTTCAATATAATAATATGAATTACGAACCGCCTAGGTCTTCCATATAGATTAACCAATTCTGAGCTTCAGTAGCATGACTAGCTTAAACTGGCCTCTTGTGTATATATGTGGGTTTTCCTCTTGCACTGTAGGTGCCACTGTTACATTGGCTACATGTAGCCTGAGAAACTGTCGCTGGCTCAGCTGTTCAAGACTCTGATTTATTCTTCACAGCTCACCTTGTCCTAGAAATCTCCACAGTAGAAAGAACAAAATAAACTCAGCCACAGAGCCAGTCACCCTGTATGTCTATGATCCCGTCTGTGTGCTTTCACCTACACTGTGGGGAACATTTCTCCAGGTGTGTTGTCCAAGGTGCAGAGATGTGGATGAGACAATCACAAAAGGAACTGCATCTGCTTTTCTTGTTGCTTCAGTAAAAAAAGGGGGCAAAATCTAGGATGGTGGGCAATCAGTGACGCCCATAACATCCTGTCAAAAAGTGACAAGTAGCCTTACAACCCCCACTCTGGAGCTATTCCAAAATATCAAATCAGAAGAGAAATGTGCATCAGTCTGTTCTTAATCTTCTTTATTCCAAGAGTACTTAGAATGTTGAAGAACAAATTAGGTATAATTTTGTTCAAACATTCTAAATGTCTGTTTTGCTTTCCCCATCAGTTCTGTTGTCATCTGTGTGTAGCAGAAATAATTCTGAAGAGGAGAAGCTCTCCTAGCTATGGAGATTATCCCTGCAGTTCAAAACAGCAGAAAATCAGAGTCCATGGGGAGAACTTGATGGACAGCTCTCCTCTTTGGAAAGGTCCTGATGTCTGTGCATTCATACAGATGCTAACAGAAATGCATGAGGAAAAAGACAAGGCTAGCACATTTACTCCCACACACCTATTGTAGACTTAATTTGGGACATCTGGGTGGTGCAGTGGTTAAACTGCTGTACTGAGTAGAATACTCTGACCATGACTGACTTTGATTCTGGGCTTGGGGAGCCAGCTCGAGGTTGACTCGGCCTTTTATTCTTCAAAGGTTGGTAAATTGTGCATGCAGTTCCCTGGTGGCAATGTGTAGCCTCCATAATTGAGTTGTTAACTGCCCCAAATAGTGCTTAAAGCACAATGGGATGGTATATAAGCAGCATACTTAGGGCTTGTGTTCTACTTACCTCCAAGGTGCTACAGTCTGGTAGAATACAACGGATTTACTGTCTCCAACTTTATAGGACATTAGTTGTGTCTGCTCCGCAGACATCAAGACCTGATTGTAGACTTAATGTGGTATCTGAACAAGTCATCATACCTGATCTCTCCAAACAAACAATAAGCAGAGCGAAAAGCTCCGCCACTATTAAAATGGAACGGGTATCTTGACTCCCCTCTGCAGAGCACATTATTATTACAGCTAAGCAGTCATACCTCTTTAGAAAGGGATGGGGAAAAAAATAAACCAATTAGTTCATGCAATTAACTGATTAATGAGTTTTGACTAAGAAAAGAGCTCTGATTAATCAGATTTTGCTGCCTGGCTATCTCGCTTCCTTTGGGACCCAGTCATCAGTAGCTCTGAATGCTTCACGTTCCCTCTCCTCTTTTCCACAGCCCAGTAGCTGCTGCAGGAATCCAACAAAACACAGTAAGCTACTTCAGTACTGCTGTGCAGGGAGATGAGCCTGTCAGCCTTGACACTGCTGAAGTAATAATTCATAGGAAGATCTGATCGAAAAAGGCTTAATGGACATTAAATCTTCATTCAATTCTAGGTATCACCAAACATCATGTGCTAGCAGTACACACGTGCATATGCTATCACCCTCATCTCTTACCTAGGATCTTCCTCTGGGTGAGCTTGAGAGACTTGATCCACATTACATGCAGCTGAACATCAGTTTGCATCTTGGAAATCTGTTGCATTGCATTTACTGCCAATTAGGCCTACATACAGTTAAGCTGTGCTTTGAGCGCTGGTTGGAAACAGAAGCATATATATTTGTGAAGCATATAGTTAAGAATTACAAATATAGCTCCACCTGATTTGCTCTGAGCTCTACTTTACTATTTTGATTGCAGACACTTGTAGAGCATGATCCCGTACCCAATCTTTGTCAAACTGAATTCAATACATAAAATGGTCTCTGGCTCCCTCTGGTAGCCAGTTCTGGTAATGATATCATGAAAATATATTTCTCTAGCAAATGAGCATATAGTATGGCACCCTCTCGTGGTCAGTTTTGGTAATTTCACCTTTAAAAATAAATAGGATTTTTCTTTTAATATTTTTAGTAGTTTCAGATTGTGGACAAGTGAATCAGCGGTTACTAATCCTTTGGATAAGGGGATCAGTATATGCTGTTGTCTGATCCATGGCAATGTTTCCAGGGGTAGTTGGGAGGGTAAGAACGGAGAGAGAAGGGCTAAAAGACAGGCAAAGGTAATAGCAACCTGGGCAGAACCTTCCTAAATAAGAAAGAATTAGCAGCCACATCAATAGACGTAACCCTGTCCTATCAGGGTTCTCAGTCACAGGGACCCTGGAAGCACATTCAGCTGATAACACTTACAGGGTCCTTTGTCAACCTGCTTATTATACATGCAAAAGCTTTGCTATCTTTGTCCTGACATGGGGGCAAGGTTTATGTGAGTTCTCGCTACCTATTTCTTTCTCTCTGGTTATAATGCAAAGTGAGACAGATGTGGTGCAAGAGTAGACAGACATGACAAAGTTGGAAAAAGGTGAGTAAAACTGGTAGGGAAAGAATAAAATGATGGAGCAGTGGAAACCACCTTTCAGGATAAATTATCCTCATTAAGGTTTCAGTTTCAGAAAACCTCCAAGGAGGCTTGTAATTTAAACAGCTGCTGGTGGGGTCTCATCCACACAGGGTGGGTTACCTTCTCTCCTTGGATTAGACTGTATAATTTGGATGCAACTATAAACTGACAAAACATATCACTTGGAACCTGATGCAGTGTTTCCCGCACATCTCATGGCACTGTGGATCTCTGTATTGTTCCGGATATATGAATGGGGTGAAAAGAGAATCATAAGCCCCTGGCAATTATTTAATACATGGTATTGATAGTCTTCAAGTGGTTCTGGATCCTTTGTGCTCCTTTATAAGAGGTTAGCTTATCAGTTTCGCTCTGCAGAATTGTGAGAAGCTGATATTTCAGAGGAGATTTTGAATTTTATGCCTGTATTTGCCAACAATGTGAACTGGAGAAGTCTTGAGCCACCTGTTGTGTGTATGAAAACCTGCCACATGTCAAAAAGTTACATCCCATTGGGACTGCCAATAATGTGAAATGGAGTGGTCTCGAGCCAGCTGTTATGTGTGTGAAATTTACCACACACATGGAAGTCTCAACACTGCACAACTGTTTGCTGGAATGAATGGGCACCCAATCAGGTATGTGTTGAACAGTTATGACTAGCATCCATTTGGCTGGACCTATCAGGATAAAAGACCTTCAAATATGCTGTTCACATTCTTGCTAGTTAACATTTTATGCTGGTTAGTTTTTAACTCCCCATCTGCTCTGATAATGCCTTCTTATCCTTTTTGCTCCAGGCTGTTCTCAAAAAGTCAGCCATGTGGATTCACAACTTTACCATTAATCCTGGAAAAATCACAGACAGATACAGAGAGAAAACTCCCAAATAACTCAACATTTATTAAAATAGAATGAACAAAGTCCTGTTTCTTACCCAGTGTTGAGCCTCTAAAGAACTTAAATGCCTGTATCTCAAGTGCCAGCTTAAGCAAGTCTCATTCTGCTATTAACCTACATGATTCTGAAATTCTAAGGGACCCTGAAAAAAATCCCATTTACAAAAGTCCAATTCTCTTACCAGATGGCTGTGCCTGTAAACAATAATATCATCACTAGCTATACAGTATTGAGCTTGGAAGCGAGCTGCAAAATTGGCCACAAAACACATTGAAAGCAATACATTGCAAATCATAGAGCAATGATCAGTTCCGTCCAAACTGGAAAACTGTGTCTCAATCATTTGTTAAGGTGGCTTAGGAAAAGTATTAGGTGAATTAAGAGAAGGTATGCCTTTGAATGATTGCTAAAAGGAGATAGCATACCTCTGATTAATAGACTGATGGACAGAGTCTGCGGACAGTAGAGTTGGAGAGGATCATGTAGACCACCTAGTACAGTTCCTTGCTTCATGAAGAAAGTAAAGCCCACAAGATACACACTTGCTCTCTAGAGTAGCTAAGAACAAGTATCTGTCCTCTTCTCTGAAAGCCTCCACCTTAGAGATTTGAACACTGCTACAGAACCACACAGATCAGAGTCATCCTTGAGGATGACGATCCTTTTTCTCTCTCCAACCACACAGTCCCTAAAGCATGGCCATTATCTCACGTTGCTGGAACATCCCCATCAGCTAGCCATTTCTAGAAACTGCTGGACAGCTCAGTGGTTTAGGTATCTGGTTAGGAGTTTGATTTTCCACTGTGCCTCCTTGACAAAGGCTGGACTCGAGAACTCACAGAGTCCCTTCCAGCTCTGCAGTTCTAAGTTGATGATAATGATTCTATCAAATAGAGCGGGCTGATAAATGTCTATTCTTTTTCTGTTATCTGTTTTGCATTCGTCAATGAATGGCTTAAGCATTTTTCATTCCAGAATAGTTAAAATTCTATAATTTTACAATATCAAGTGCCAGAATCAGAATTTATTAAAATTTATTATTATTATTTTTTGAAAGGAATCACTACCATTACTTGTTTCTCAGTTTTCTCCATTACTCATTACGTTATTTGTTGTTTTGTTATTTTTAGTTCTTCTTTTTTTCTTTTTTGAAAAAAGAAAAACAGTTAAATCTCCTAGAAATGCCCATAAAGCATTTTTGTCTCCCAAAAGTAGAAAGAAAAAATGCATGGGTAAATGTTACATTTTGAACAAAGAAACAAAGGAACAGCTAACCTTTGGTACCCTTTGTTGTTGTGATGTGCTGTCAAGTTGCCTCCAACTTGTAGTGACCCTATGAATGTGTCATCTCCAAAATGTCCTGTTCTCAACTGCTTTGCTCAACTCTTAAACTCAACTCTGTGGGTTACTTTAGGGAGTCAAGTCCATTTCATATTTGATCTTCCTCTTTTCCTGTTGTCTTCAACCTTTCCCAGCATTATCGTCTTATCCTGTCTTCTCATTATGAGCCCAAAGTAGGACAGTCTCAGCTTGAACATTTTTGCCTCCAGGGATAGTTCAGGCTTGATTTATCTAGGACCCACTTGTTTGTCCTTCTGGCAGTCCAGGGTATCCTCAAAACTCTCCTCCAGCATCACATTTCAAATGAAACAATCTCCACCCCCATCATCTTTCTTAACTTTCTTAACTTTCTTTTGTCTCTGGAACAGTCTGCCCCCAGAGATCTGTCTGAATCCCTCGCTGGGTGTTTTATTATTTATTTATTTATTTAACTTATATGCCACCCACATTACCCGAAGGTCTCTGGGTGGCTTACAGCATTTAAAATACAATAAAAAGGCAAAATAAAAGTTCAAAATAATTAAAATGCATTTAAAAATATGTATTCTAAAAATTGCCATCAGACCCACAGTTGATATTATTTCAGTTAAAAGCCTTCTGGAACAGGAAGGTTTTGAGCTGGTGCCGAAATGTCATCAGCGTCGGCGCCAGATGAATCTCAGTCAGGAGGGCATTCCATAGTCTGGGGGCAGCTGCCGAAAAGGCCCTTTCTCTACAAGCCCTCCCTCTTATCTCCTTAAGGGATGGCTCTTTCAAAAGGGCCCCCTGGTTAGATCTTAACTGCTGGGTAGGTTCATATGGAAGGAGGCGGTCCTTCAGGTATCCAGGGCCCAAGCCGTTTAGGGCTTTATACGTCAAAGCAAGCACTTTGAATTGGGCTTGGGCAGCAACTGGTAGCCAATGTAATTAAACAGAATCGACTTGATATGTTCCCTGGCGGCCCCACCACTCACCAGCTGCGCAGCTCGAGTCTGGACCAGCTGCAGTTGCCGGACCGTCTTCAAAGGCAGCCCCACATAGAGCGCATTGCAGTAATCTATGCGAGATGTTACCAGTGCATGTGTAATTGTCATGAGACTCTGCTTGTCCAGGTAGGGTCGTAGCTGGTATAATTTCCACAGCTGAAGGAAGGCACCCCTGGCCACTGAGTCCACCTGGGCTTCCAGTGTTAGACTGGAGTCCAGGAGCACCCTCAAGCTGCGGACCCTGTCCCTTAGGGGGAGTGTAACCCCATTCAGGGCAGGGAAATGGCCCTCCAACCTGTCCGGTGAAGCACCTACTAACAGCACTTCCGTCTTGTCTGGATTGAGTTTCAATTTATTAACCCTCATCCAGTCCATTATCAGGTCCAGACACTTAAGATTGCCAGATTCCCTCCCGTCATCATTTGATTATTTTTTTGATTATTTTAATTTTATTATTATTTTTTGCCATCTTGAACTATATTATTCGTGTTGTTTTTATTTTATTATATTGTTTTTACTTTTACCTATTATTGTTAGCCGCCCAGAGTAGACTTCGGTCTAGATGTATATACTATATATAAAAAAAAAAAATAAATAAATTAACTGTCCAGCTTTCTCATCCATACATGGTGATCGGAAAGACAAGAGTGTTGATGATCTTTGTTTTGGTCTCCAGTGACACATCCTTACATTTGGTACCCTTTAGGAAACACTGTTATGTTCCTGTTACCTATTCCCCCCAGATAAGGTACATCAAGCAATATCATTATATGTTATTTCCAGGAGGTGATCACAACTTCTGTTCTTGCTGTTGTAAAACTACAAAACCCCTGATGCAGCACAAATGCATTATAAGTACCTGTACTATGTAACGTGAAAAACAATGCTAATAAAGAAAATGTGGCAAAAATGGAAACAGCTGAAAAGCAGAAGGGCAGCGCATCCGGAAAAGTGAATGAAAAGCAGCTTCTCCCCCTCCTGGACTTTCTTACATACTCCTATCTTTTAGGAGGCTTGGCAAAAATCACGCATAAAGCATTATGACTCTATAAAAAAATAGCTTTTATAAATTAGTCTATCAGTCATTAGGGAATAAAAGTCCTCCCCTTTTGGAACACTTTGCAGACTTTATGTGAAAAATAGGTTGTAATAATTTCACACTACTTAGTGCCCCCTTTACTGTGACAGGTTAAAAAAAATTAAGTCATTCTGTATTAATATTTCATGCTCTGCATAATTGCATTGTAGCGATGAGAGTATTACCCACTGTATGCAGATTAATTCCAGAATCGTATCCGCCACACTGGCTTATTGTTCCTTTCATGAGGGAAACAAATGAAGTTCTTAGGAGCATGTTAGAACTCTGCAGCATTGTATGGGCTCTCTTTCCTCGCTTGAAAGCTGCATAAAATTAAGAAGCATTCTACTGTGAAAGAGCAAATGGGGTACACAAATTTTCATGATATAAAGTTTATTGTCTCATCTGAAACTTGTGATCCCAATACATCTTGGTGACTTTGGCAGTACTCAAGTCAATGTGTCCATTGTTGTGGTGATGCTGGTCATGGGGACACAAAGTATGCTATTCATATGTGTTGATGGCCTACTGCTAAGCTGGCTGGTCCTTAATTATCTCAATTAACTTACACACATGACATAATTGGAGAAAAAGAGGCCACAACTTTGTTGATCACAGGAGCACTTGTCCTGGCCAAGCATTGGGTTGAATCCACCTCATTGGGGGACCTGAATACCCCCTGATGCCATTCGCTATCTCCTTGAGAGATCTCCGGGGTGGCAGTTCCCTTGGGAGGCCACGCGGATGTAAGCCACTCTGTGTCTCCTCTGCCTCTTAGGGCGGGGGCAAATCTCCCTCCCCCAAGCTAGGGCAGATCCAGGTCCCCTGCCCAGGTTCCCACATGGGGATTTCTAACCCACGCAGACATGGAGGTCACCACCTGCTGTCCAACAAGCAGTTGGATCCTTCCCAATGCCTGAAAATGCCTTCCGAGTTGTGACGATTGAACATATAAAACTAGCAACCCAACAAAGTAATAACCATATCAACCTGTGAGCATAGAAAAGTAATACAACCAACTAGGGTGGGCGGGCAGGGGAACTTATGATCTGGGGAGTCAAGGCTCCAAGCCTCGGCTCGCCTTTCTTTTTAACTGTGCCAGTGGAACAGATTGGAAACCACGTCCCTCAGGTCCACCAGCAAGCAGCCCCACGTCCTTTGCCCTGCGCCGGCCCAATCCGCATAGAAGGTGGTGTCATCGGGCCAGTGTGGGCCATCCCAGGCTCCTTTGCCGTTCGCCATGTAGCAGCAGCCATGTTTTTTTCTGGCCGCTGCCAGCAGGACCCAGGAGTCACTCCAGCCTCAACGCAGGACCATGTCCCAACCTTACTGTAATGTGCAGCCACCTCTGTGGGATTTCTTTGACATATAGGAATGGAATGACCTAAATAGAAAGTTCCTTGCCAGGTCAGTACACCATCAAGGGAGGAAGCATATTTTGTGAAATGCTTGTGCGGTCTACCTATTCTAAATCATGAGCTTGTTTTCATTTCATGGATTCTGAGTATTGCCAACAAACATCATAGAAGTTTGAAACAGACTATCACAAACTGCTGACCTCTGCTTTATACGATAGTTAAGTCACTGCAGCTTTTGAGTCTAGTGTCAGGAACTGTTATATTCCTTGTGTTCTGCTGTAGCATTACAGCTTTTCAGTAAAGAATCATTTTGACTGATTCTTCCCAGGTTGATCAATGGTTTCTTCTGTAAGAAGAACCATAAGTGAGCTTCTTGTGTATCAGTGGAACTTTGCTCAAAATACAAGATCCACCTGATGTTTCTGATCCTGTTTGGTAGTCCTGATTTGCTGGTTTGTGCTTTGTGCAATTGCCATTTTATTTATTTATTTATTTATTTATTTATTTATTTATTTATTTATTTATTTATTTATTTATTTATTTATTTATTTGCTTAATTTGACTAATTAATTAATTTTATTTTATTTTATTTATTTAAAATATTTTTGCCCCACTTTTCTCCTTGAAAAGGATCCAAGGCAGCTTAGAACATTGAAAGACAATATTTAAAGCCAAGAACAATGAGTATAAAGAGACAGCTTACATCACTGGAAGGCAATATTAAAGCTAAAGACAAGAAGTATACAAATATTGAAAAGAAAAGAAAAAACCCAAACACCAATCTTACAAATGGAAAACACAAAAATGGGAAACACAAGGAGTCAAAGCAGTAATGCATCACAATCCATCTAAAAATCCTGCACAGGTACTTAGTCACTGAGAGAGCTTTCCTGAAGAGAAAGGCCTTTTGCCTGCTTGTGGAAGGACAGCAAAGATGGGACCCATCTGTCTCTTGTGGGAGGGAGTTCCAAAGAGAAAAGAGAAATATCAAGCCTTCAGCATACATGTTTGTCTTTTAGGATGCTGAGTTCTGCACCTGCACCACTGCATCTGCGAAACTGAAAGATATACACAGCCATGGATATATGAAAATGGTGAGTGGCCAGGAAGGTCTTGGGGCTTTGGGAACTCTTTGTTTTGCCTTTGGGTCGGTTGGCTCCTTTGCTGATGTTCCTAAGAGGGCCAAATGCCTTTTGACCGGCCGTGCCTCTTGTGTCTCCCTGGAGCAACCTATGAATACTTTTCTCTTGTAAATACTTTCTTTCATTACAGCTTCTGTATAAATTTTACCAAACAAAGCCACAAGCTACTGCTTCTGTGGAAAGTCTCTCCCTAGGCTTCTTGAAACACAAAACAACAGAAACCTTTAGAAACCACTTTGGCCAAGAAACCCTTTAAGATAAGAGAATATTAACCTTTTCAAGAGTAATTAGAGAAGGTGTGAACGTAATTAACTACACTGAACAAGGAAGACATTTCTGCTGTGAACACCAGCACTGTATTTAGTCATCTGAATGAACATTTTAATAAATTTATTTAGAACACACATACTCTCTCTCTCTCTCTCCACCTGGAGAACTAATGTCTTTTTAATTGCTTGCTTGTTAACATGTTGGTTGTTGAGTTGCTTAACACTGATGTAAGTGTTCTGAAATAACGGATGCTTGCAAATGCTGTGTCACATAAGTCACTCAGACAGTATGGGGTTAGATTAAACTCTCAGTGACGCTGGGATAAACCTAGTATAAATCAGCAGCCACCAGTGGCTTTATTCTTGATTTATTCCAGCATAATAAAAAGCAGATGCTAGCTCTGTGGGGAGGAAAGCATTTGTAAGGATGAAATACATTAATCATAGGTGGCTAGAAAGTGAGCTAATGTCCTATTCTTAGTACTTTTTCAGATTACAAATAATTTCCTACAGTGGAAACATACTATCATGCACAAATCCCACTTTTCTGAAATTCTCTGAGAATATCACTTACCTGGATTTGATTCCCTGAAGGCATTTTTGAATATCTGTGTTTATATATAAATATGCATTTCAAGCATGGGTGGAGGAACAGCTTCTTTAGACAAACTCTGAATCACTAAGGATATACATGTTCCGTTGTTTCCTAGGAAATCACACAATTATTCTTCTTACAGGAGTGGAAGATCTTTTGTACAACTCCCAACTAGTGGTATCTGTGTAGTGAATCAATGTGTGCTGGTACCAGCCTGGAATGGGTGGACATTGGTGCCTGTGTTTTAAAGGCATCTCATACCCAAGAAGTCTACTTTCTCCTGCACCATCCTCATTCACTCTTCATGGTTTCTCCCTGCCTGGAGATCCAGAGAAGTACAGTAATTCTCTGAGCCTTCAAACTAATTCAAGCTGAGTCTTGGCAAGCTGAAGAAGAGGTTTGGGATACTGCTTTTGGCTCAATAGTCACATTCTTGACAGAAAGAAAAATAAGAAGAATCATGCTGTATGGCACCAATGTTTATGTAGTCAAACACTCTATTCACACAGTAGGTAACCATTAAATGGACATAAGTGCAACTTGTGGATTCATGCACAAGTGATGAGTCCCTACATAAAACTAAGGCCCACTCTTACTTATATACCATTGTAGCAACCATCCACAAAACACATAAGTTCTCATACATAACAAGGAACCATTTATTTATTCACACATTTAGATGCACAACCTGAATATGCAGAGTTCTGAACTGGGTGGGAACTTCCATGTGTAGAAGATACTTTTTTTGTCCCACTTCATACATGGAAGTAAGAAGAGGGGCACTATTTTGGAGCCAGTTCTAAACATACAACCACGTTGCTTTTATCATAACAGATACCTTATGCCTGCCAGTAACAAATGTGAGTAGGGCTAGCAACTCTCATTAATTAAACCCCCAGAAACCTCATGTTAGCAAAGGTAACAGTAAGGGAAATAGCTAAAGGAAGTGCATACTTTTGGACCTGTTTGTAACACCTTCTTTCAGCATCCTCAGACACAAGATGGAACCTTCCCCCTGGTCAAGATGTGCTACTAAACATATCAGAACAAAGGACATCCTGGGTAACAAAGACTGGGAAAACGAATACAAGGTTAATTCAGCTTTCCATCCCCTCAAAGGTCAAACAGCTCTGATATCCTTTTCAGTTTCAGAGCTAAGGGAATCACCAGAATGATTGGCAGCTTCCAGCAGTTGCTCTGAGCACTGCAGATTAAGGACCTTTGGAGGGAGAGAGAGAGAGTATGATCTCGTACATTTTGCTTGCAATTCCACAGGACTGTGTCAAAGAATCAAACTTGAGATGCACAACCCCAGCTCTCAGTGGCTCCATAGCTACCACTGAGCTTCTATAGCTAGCAGAGCCAACCTGCAGCATTTTGCTGCCTAAAGCAACTGACAAGACAGTGCGCTGTTCTCACTCTACTGACAGGAGTCATCTGGACTGTCAGGTCCATATTTTAGCAGTGGAAATGGAACCCTGCCCTCCCCTGAGCCAGACTGGCAGATTAGTATTGACAGGCTGTATACTGCACACAGTGCAACCTATTTTTGAGGACTATTTCTGCTCCACCCCCACACTGCTGCTGCCGCTGCCAACATCACCTCCTCAGATGATTGTTTCACTCTGCCTTATGGTAGAGCTGGTCTGAAAACTAGCACAGAGTGTTAAATATCTTGTACCACAGAATGAGGTGGTAGAATTTTGGATGGCACCATTCAGAGTCATGGTGGACACATATATTAAATACTACCTTCCATGGGCCAGCACATCAGAGAGACAAAGTTGTTTAGTTTTTCTTTCTGTTGTGTAATTACTATATGCATTTTTAAAAACTACATACACACCTCATCTTCCATTGACTTAACATGTAGAAAGTGGTGGGTTCATTGAAATCGCTTCTTAAGACTGCACACTGAGACAATATAATGTAGATTTCTGCCACCTCAGCCTATGTGCTTTTTTCTGTGTAACGTGCAGAACTGCCTTTTTTTGCCATTGCTATTGCTTGCTTCCATGCTGGAATCCTTTAAAATTATTGATGTTCTCCTCACTTATGGCCTAAGGCCAGAGCTGGTTTACTTGATAAGTTATTTTTCCTTCCTGGTGCTAAGTGTTTTGCTTCACAGATTAGCTCTTTAATTGAGAGCCAGGTGTCTCAAAAAAACCCCAGAGGCCACAGTCTTAGTGATGATCTGTCAGAGAAGAAGACAAAAAAATCTACTTTTCCCTCTTTGCAAGAGACTTTAATTATTTCAGTGCAAAGACAATACGTGGCCCAGCTGTTATTGCCGTCTTATCACAGTTGTTCACAAAATAGGAAACATGATTTTTCATCCTGTACCTTAGCTTGACATGGTAACAAGTTTCCAAGAACTCGGATGATTGATTGACCAAAAAAAAGTATCATAGTAATATGTTAGTTCTGTAATTGAAACCCCAAACAGATGTTTTACTCATGGTTTGGAGAACACATGAATGGGGAATGAAACTGTTGCAAGTAGCTACAGTTTCATTTTGGCATGTACTTACCACCTCTGCCCCCCCTGGCTTCTGCAAATAGAATACAGACCTGTGTGGAGATAGATTTCTGCCCTGTATACTTGGGTGCAAAGTCCAAAACCCTGTACAACTGGGCTTTCAGATGATGTAGAAAATCTTTCCAAATACATTAATACATTTACCTTGCTATCATTTGTGCTCTACATCCAGCCAAGGCCAGGGAAAGTCAGGGTGATGTCATGGTTTTCTCAGGTGTTAGGAGACCATATGTGTGTAACCTCTGAATTTGGGCAACGGAATCACTCCATTCTCTTTCTGCATCTCCTGCTTCAAAGAGAGGCCACAGCCAGGCATTCAGAGATGCCCCTTGAGATCTTGAAGTAAAGAAGCACCAACATCACTGATTTCATCCAGGGCCCCCCATGGAGCCCGCGGTGAAAGCTAGGAACCTCTCCTCTGAAACAGAGGAAGAGATAATAAAAGATCTTTGGATCTTTGGGAGTGACTTCTCCTGGGTGCCATTGGGCCCAGGATAGTTTGGATCCTCTTCATAAGAAAATTACTGCTGCCATTACTTTCAGAAGTAACTTCCCTTTGTCCTGAACATCCCAGTGATGTTGTCTTTCTTCTTCTGCCAGTTTGGAACCTCTATGCTTGCTCTCAAATTTGATGTTCAAGATGAATGAATCTAAACTACTTTGTCTGTTCTGGTTGTATAATACATTGTTCCCCTAAACTCTCTTAGTTTTTATTTTACACCTGAATGCCTGGCTCAGGTGTTCTTTCTGACAACATCCCATTTCCCTTTCCTTGGTATGTCCAGTAATCACCACTGGGTAGTTACTCTGACCCAGCTGCCTTCATCTCATCTTCTTCTTTGGCCTACATTTTATTATTTAGACTGAGATTCAAGGCAGCTCACAACAATATTAATATTAAAACACCTTTAAACAAATCACCACATTAAAGCAGCAACAACATTAAAAGGTGTCTAAAAGCACATCTGTGTTTTGTTTGTTTAGAAAAATGCACTACTAAAAACCCCTTTCATCGTTGAAAATTCTTATTACACTCAGTACCTAAGGAAAAGACCTTATGTCTTCACTGACAACTTCTCTGTTGCTAGGTGGTCTGTCATGGTGTTCCTTTGGTGTCACCATCACCTTAGCCTTCTTCAGGCATTCAAAACGGTGTTAATCTGAAAGCAGGAACTAGGACAGAATTCTGGGCCTGATCCTTGCCTTTCACTGCCACCACATGAAGAAGGGCAGTCTGAAGAGAAGACAATCTGCTACGTGAGGGAGAAAGACTGGGAAGTTTTTCTTCTTCTTCCAGGATCCTAGTCATGTGGAAAGATTCCAGGTACAGCAGAAACTTCCATCTTCAGACAGGCTACATCCTATCAAAATTCACAAATGTAGAAGACCTAGGACAATTTTCTCAGACAGTCCCTCTCCTTGTACCCTTTTAACGTGGTCACTTTTCTTCTGGAGACAGTGACAAATAGGGATGGAACTCTGTCCCTAATCATGCTTTTTAAATGAAATCCTTTCTGAACTTCCAATTATGACACTTATTTCCTTCAGCACTGGGCATACTTCACATGCAGTACAGACTATAACTTGCTAATGTTCACAGCAAAATAATCCATTCATGCTGTGGTTTTCTTTGTTTCATTTCCTGCTTTACTTCTCTTTTCTGCCACTCTATAGCCTTCACCCCCATCCCCTACCCAACTCTTGCGTGATAATTTGCCATATTTTCCAACCCTTCAGGGCTATGGTTCACATCTCCATGAGACACCTCAGATGATTACTGTAGTCCTGTTGAATGCCTCTGGTCTGGAGGCTGTCTTGGTCTTAAGCTCCCAAAGGAGGCTGGAGGTTTTTGAGTTTTATATCTCCTCTGTTTATATTTATCTGCCTTTATATTGTGAAACACTAAGTATAATTCCTATCAGTTATAAAATATCAGCCTTTGGAGATAAAATCTTGGTTTTGGGTAACATTGGGTGTCAAATAGAAATATCTACTGAATAATCTACTGAGAAAATACCTGGAGGATACATATTATCAAAATTCACAAATGAAAACAATTTTTTGAGCTTTTTCATTTTTAGTTTGGTGCCAGATATATTTGGGTCTTAGGCAAAGCCCTGCAAGGATCTCACCTCCTTAGTTCTAGTATTTTCCTTTTTCTCCATAAAGGAGCCACCAGATCTTTCAACAGATATCTGTTTTTTGGGATGAATAAGCCAGATTTTTAAAAAGAAAATTCATGTTTTGGACTACAGCTTTCAGCCAGTGTGAATTGTGGTCATGGGATAATTTGGCAGTTGTAGTCCAAAAAATATTTTTTCCATCCTCTGGGAATGACACACTACATGCTTCTGGGCTGAGACTGCGTCTAGTGTAACATGAAGTGCAGGCAACACAACATGAAATGATTGCCATTGAAACAACAATGTTGACCGTTGATACCTTGAAAGCTTATCTGTCATCACTGACTCTTCTCTTCATAAGATAATGTCTAATAGGTTGTTGTTGCTTAGTCGTTTAGTCGTGTCCGATTCTTTGTGAACCCATGGACCAGAGCACGGCAGGCCCTCCTGTCTTCCACTGCCTCCCCAAGTACTATGTATTATTTTCAGTGATTGCACAAGATATTTTTTGCTGCACAGGGCAGAACAGAAAATGCTTTCCTTCCCTATTAAGGTACATAGTACCTGAGGATGGTAAAATCATACTGGCACTGCAGCAGTTACATTTATAAGTACTTTGTCAGTTCCCTGGCAGTAAAAGCGCAATAATGATGAACTAATAATGATTTGCTTCCCTGTCTTGATACCCAAAGCTAACTACCTGAGAACAATGATATATCAACAGGCCTCACTAACTCCATGAATTAAAAGCTGTACTCTTTGTATGGGTGGGCAACTAATGATCTGATGCAACTTTGGGCTTGTCCCCAATGGCATATAGATATGGTATATGGATCACTGATGGCATGGTTTGGATTTGGAAGAGAGAAAAAAAGACCTCATCCACAAGTGTTTCTAATTAGAACAATTCATCCTTCCCATTTAAGAGCTGTTGTGCACCTTTCTGGCCCAGCGGTAGGGCATGCATTCTTTTTAGCCCACTCATTGTTTAGCTGGGAGACAGCAGCCTCTAGCAGCCTCAGCTTCCAACTAATATCATGGATGCAGAAGCAGGAGAACGGGGCGGAAAGTGAGGTAGGGAAAGGGGAGGGGGAAAAAACATAACGGCACTGAGAGAGAGAGAGAGAGAGATAAAGGAAAAAAAATCACTTCCCCTGACCTTTGAACTGCAGAGCTGGAAGGGACCTATGGATGATCAAGTGCAACTCAATGAGACACAGTGAGGACTGAACTCCCAACCCCTGGCTCCACAGCCAGAGACCTAAGCCACTGAGCTATAACTGACAGCTGACTGGTCTACAATGGCTCATAGAGGAAAGCATGCCAAATAGCACAGTTCCTCCCTCCAACCTCAACAGACTCTTTGTAGCCTAATCCACTCCAGACTAAATTGCCAGTCTGCACAGGCCCTTCATTAGGTCTGAGGGGCTATTTTCATCCCTTTCCACCTCCTGCCTTGGGCCACAACCCCTCAAAAATGTAGTTTCCCCTGTATTTTTTTAAAAAAGGTATTAATTAATATTTATAGGTTCAAAAAGCTTATCTATTCCTCTAAAGCAGGATCTCATGCCTTGCTAAAGAGGAAAATCACCTGTCCTGGGCTCTTACTGGAACAACAAACCTCCTTTTTTCTGTGCTTCTTATTTGGCAGGGAGAGGGCCTCATGGCCACCAGAAAGACTTGACCAGACTGTGTATAGCCTGTGGGGAACAAGTAGCCCGTAACTGCTATCCCATTTCCCATCCTCTGCACTGTACGAAAATTATGCAGGAGATGTATCAACACAGAAGGTGAGACAGGAGTTTGAATTCCACTAACGTATTATAGAGACTTCATAATATGTCAGTACAAACTCTTTTTATGATAAATGCTACCCATACATATTAATATATTGCATTAAAATTGCTAGTACTAGCTATTCCCCTACAGAAAGCTCAAGGAGATTTACAAAGAAATTCCCAAACACTCATGTGAGTTGCAAGATATTTGCTTAACACCAAATGCAAAGACTGAGGTCTTTTTAATAACTTCTCAGTTCCTAACAGTTCATTTCCAGAATGCTTGAGGGTCACTGTATCTAACTCAGATGATGGGCAGGCAACCTTTTGGCTCCTGTGTAGTTCAATAACTTCAGTGAATCAGAATTACAGAATTGTATACAGTAGTTCTTTGCTCACAGGGGAATTTGGTTGTGGCACATGAGCTTATTGAGGAGAAAATTGCTGGAAGGAGAATGTTATTTGAACATGAAGAGGGGGAAAAGTTGTAAGACTTATTGAACAAATTTCATGAAGGTGAAGCTGCTTTCTGGTAAATCTTGGATGCCTTCTAGGGTACAGATTCTGAAACCATCGTATTCATGTTTAATATTAGCATTTAAGAAAAAGATAGTTCTTGCAGGTCTAGAAAGCTAATATGGTGCAGTGGTTATAATCCTGGACTACAGCTGGGTAGACCCAAGTTCAAATCTGTTTTCAGTTGTAAACTCCACACATTGACCTTGTGACATCACTGATATTTGAAGCCCTATTCAGAGATTCAGAAAAAGGGTTAATTCAAAGGTAGGAGCACTATGCCTATCACCATGTCCATGATGAGAGAGATTGTCTAAAAAGGAAAGATTTGGTTAACTTGAAGTCCCTCCATGTGATTTGGGGTCAGGAAGAATTACATTTCCCAAATGCACAGAAGAGGCTTCACGTGTAGCAAATTCTTCAGATTGTTTGTGTGGACGTACAGAGAACAATTAGCTTCAGTTCTCCCCAGAGTAGAACACCCCTTATTATCTCATCAACTGGCACTTACAGTCTCAATAACTCATGCTGAGACATTGGTAAGAGAAAGAATAAAAAAGGTTTCATTCATTCACCATTGGCCTGATCAAAAACTGCATACTGAACAAACATTACTAACTGCTTTAAGCAACAGGTGCCAATAGACTAACAGCCTGCTTCCAGTAGATGTCTGTGGACTACACTCTCACAGTACTAACTGCTGACTGCCAGAAGGCAAAAAAAGAGATAGGAGTGAAAAAAACTCTTAAGCAGAGAGGTGAGGCTCCCTTTGAAATCAGAGGCAGGGAAGGAACAACGGGTTACTGGTGGATTGATTGGCAGTCACCCCAGCCCAGAAAGGTTCCTCTCAACCAAACCTGTCAAAGGCAGCATAGAAGGTTGAAATAACTCCAACAGTGGCCAGGGCTAGAATTCTTTCCCTACTTACACTTCTAAATTAACCCTCTCTTGAATGCCTGAATAGGGCTAGCAGAGTTCTTGATCACATGGAGAAGCTCTGTCTGTAGCACACTGTCCCCTCTTCAAATGGAAATAGTGCTAAGCAGAAAGAGCAACTAGAACTGTATTTTGGTTTATATTTTCAGGTTAACTCTTTTTTAAAAAAACACCTTCAATCCCAGGGTTCTTATAGGGATAAAATGACAGTGTGGTGTTAGAAGCTTGTGTACCAACTTGATCTGTAAGGAAGGAAAAGCAGAATGGTGGTGGTCATCAATCAGTCTCATTCTGTAGCATCTTTAAATAATATATTGTTTAAAGAATACACTGAACTAGACTAGATTAGCCCAGATCCTCTTACCTCTGCACTGGTGGAGCACAGTGTAACATTTGGCATGAATTGCTCCATTTAAGTAATTGGGCCTTGCTCAGTGCTTATAATCGGAGGAAATCTCCTATTGGCTTCTGTGACAACCTTCTTCCCACAGCAAAATGGCAGATGTGGGACCCTACAGTTTTTGTTTGGGTTTCAGCAGTGGTAAAAGCCCTATAAATATATATACTGTATTAAAAAAACCCATATACCACAGTTCCTGTCTGGCTCCCCAACTGGTTGGTTTGTTTGTTTAACAGTAACCATGCAAATCCAAGCAATATAAATAGCAGCACCTCTAGGCTGCCCCAAACACTCCAAAGTGCTTATAGGTTTTATAATATCTTCCTGTTCTTCTAATGCTGATGGGTATGTCTCCCATGCTGCCCTGGAAAACATGCTATGTCAGTCTAAGCCAACAAACTTGGCTTATCCTCTTTCTGTGTCGACAAGATGCAAATTAACCACTCTGCCTGATAATTTCCTTTGAGGTACTTTTGACAGTTTATGAGATTTCTCCCTCGTGCGCCATTTTGCAGCTCAGGTGGAAAATAAACATTTCCTCAATTTTCTTTAACAAGCACTCAGCCTAATCCCCAACAACTGTGATGGCAGTGGTCTACCGATTGTCTGTGAGCCACAGAGCTCTCATATTTGCAGGGCTTAATGTGGAATAGATGCGAGTTTGGATTTGGTTTCTTTGATTGCTTTGCTTACGGTGCCGGCAAGGGGGTTACATGATTTCATATCGTAGCTCAGCAATGGGATTAGGAGATGCAAGAGATGGCATAGGTCAAGAATGCCAGCAATTTACCACAGGGGAAATGGGTGGGTGATGTAAAAGGCATCCTTGAGATGAGGGAGGATTTCATTTGGTTTGGTTTTCAAGTGAAGCAACCCAACGTCCTCTTTCCAAATGGATGTGCGGATCACAAAAGAGCTACCTGGCAGACTCAGCAAATCTCAGACATTTGTGAAGCAGTTCCCACTTCAGTTCTGTGCATGCTGGAGAAAGTTGTATGCAAAATGGTGGACATGGATGTGGAAATCACATATGAAAATGTGGATTTTCAGGTGCATTTTCAAAAAATTGAAATGATGTGGAAACAGCATGCAACAGATTTATGACTCAGGCAGGGTTTGGAAATGTTGGTGTTTTCTATTAGTGCTCCCCCACCAGCATGCCAGGCATGCAATGAGATTCTGGGACCCATAGCCCAGAAAAGTAACTTTCCCAAACTCTGGAATATAAATATATGTGAACCTGAAAAAGATCAAGTAGCTTGATCTGCCCATCCCTCCTATTAATGTCTGTTCAGATGTAAACCACCACTGAGTTTACTGGGATTAACTCCCAGGTAAAGAATGCTCTGAGAGATGCATTCCGTGCATGCTCTGAGACTATGCTGATGCTACACTACTATGTAAGTACTAGGTAGCTGAGTTAGCTTTCGTATTTTCTTGTGTGTTTGCTCCATATTGCTCCCTCACTTAGATTCTTATTGATTGTTGCTCTAAAATATTTCTTGAGACTTTTTGAAACTTTTGCTTTTTGCCTTTTTAACTCTTTGTAATAAAAGACAAACATCTCTCCATTCAACTATTTGGGTTTATGGCTAAAAAGCGTGAAACCAGGCTTTGCCTTGACCACTTGACTGAAGGCTGGTATGTTTTATGGGTGCGGTGTCAGTTCTACCATGCAAGGTGGTTGTGAGAGTTTAAAGTGCTTAACCTTATGGATTTTTTTTGGGGGGGGGAGCTCCTTGGAATCACAGTCTACAAGTAGTCCTGCCAAACTTGAATATTGGGAGGTTACTGGAACAGGTAGTTTCTTCATTTATCACCACATTTAACTCTTTTGGCCTCCACCCACTCCAGAATCAATAGGGTAATGTGACTCAGTGGTTAGAGTGGGACTCCCTGAACCTGGTGGTCTGTCACAACAAGTATTTAGTGAGATAGGATACACACTTTTCTCAGCATTGGGGTGTGTGTCTTATGATAAGTGGCATAAGGACCTAGTCACCTTGCTATGTCTGGTTACCAGACAAAGTATTCCTTCTGACTGGAAAGGGGCAAAATAATTATCTCTGTTTAAAGGAGTAAAACTTGTAGCCTAGCCCTTATGGCTATATACAAAGGAAGGAGGCAAATTTGGCATTTTTAGATCTTTTGATTCCCACTTATCCGATATTTTATCAGTCCTGGTTCATCTAGCACATCCCCATTCTCTCATATTAATCTGTGGGGAAATTTGCTGATATGAAACCTTTACTAATATTCTTGGTATTATTTGTTGTTTTGTTTAGTCATGTCCGACTCTTTGTAACCCCATGGACCAGGGCACACCAGGCCCTCCTGTCTTCCACCGCCTCCTGGAGTTGGGTCAAATTCATGTTGGTTGCTTTTATGACACTGTCCAACCATCTCATCCCTCTGTCGTCCCCTTCTCCTCTTGCCTTCACACTTTCCCAACACCAGGGTCTTTTCCAGGGAGTCTTCTCTTCTCATGAGATGGCCAAAGTATTGGAGCTTCAGTTTCAGGATCTGTCCTTCCAGTGAGCACTCAGGGTTGATTTCCTGCAAAATGGATAGGTTTGTTCTCTTTGCAGTCCAGAGGACTCTCAAGAGCCTCCTCCAGCACCACAATTCAAAGGCACCAATTCTTTGGCGGTCAACCTTCTTTATGGTCCAGCTCTCACTTCCATACATTGCTATTGGAAAAACCATAGCTTTGACTATGCGGACCTTTGTCAGCAAGGTGATGTCTCTGCTTTTTAATATGCTGTCTAGGTTTCTCATTGCTTTCTTCCCAAGAAGCAGGTGTGTTTTAATTTCGGGGCTGCTGTCACCATCTGCAGTGATCATGGAGCCGAAGAAAGTAAAATCTGTGACTACCTCTATAACTTCCCCTTCTATTTGCCAGGAGGTGACGGGACCAGTGGCCATGATCTTAGTTTTTTGGATGTTGAGCTTCAGACCATATTTTGCGTGGTCCTATTTCACCCTCATTACAAGGTTCTTTAAGTCCTCCTCACATTCTGCCATCAGAGTGGTATCATCTGCATATCTGAGGCTGTTGATATTATTTCCAGCAATCTAATTCTATATATTCGCGAAGGCTTTCACGGCTGGGATCTAATGGTTGTTCTGGGTTTTTCGGGCTCTTTGTCCATGTTCTGAAGGTTGTTCTTCCTGATGTTTCGCCAGTCTCTGTGGCCGGCATCTTCAGAGAACAGCAACCTGTGCTCCCAAGCCAACTACACCAGAACAACCAATCTTAATTCTGTTTTGGGATTCCTCCAGTCGCATGATGTATTCTGCATATAAGTTAAATAAGCAGGGAGACAATATACAGCTTTGTTGTACTCCTTTCCCAATTTTGAACCAATCTGTTGTTCCATATCCAGTTCTAACTGTTGCTTCCTGTCCCACATAGAGATTTCTCAGGAGATTGATAAGGTGATCAGGCACTCCCATTTGTTTAAGAACTTGCCATAGATTGCTGTGGTCCACACAGTCAAAGGCTTTTGCATAGTCAATGAAGCAGAAGCAGATGTTTTTCTGGAACTCTCTGGCTTTCTCCATCATCCAACGCATGTTAGCAATTTGGTCTCTAGTTCCTCGGACCCTTCGAAATCCAGCTTATACTTCTGGAAGTTCTCAGTCCACATACTGCCTTGGAGAATTTTCAGCATAACCTTGCTAGCATGTGAAATGAGTGCAATTGTATTATTTATTAATAATCAAAAACCTGATTATAAAACATAAACACAATGGACATGCTATAATATGGCTATTTTGTATTGCTTTTATTATTTATTGCTATCACTTTGTTGTTTTCTAAATTTTTGGATTAAAACAGGTGGAATTGTTTTTAAGTCCATGTTTTAAGTTTGTGTTTCATATTACTGTCTTTAAAAAAACTGTTTTGGGCCATCTGTTCTGACTTTTATTACAACATCACTGTTCATTCACTCAGCTTCCAAGATATTTATATTTGTCAGGATTCTTCACACAGTATTTTTGGATCTTTAACTGCATTGCTTGGGCTGCTTACTTTTGACAGATTTCCATAAACTTGGTTTTCTTAGCCTTCATTTTTAGGCACTAATCATTACTAACTTTACTGACTTGACAGCATAACCTTTGTAGACTATCTGAATTGTTGCTAATAATATTGTATCATTTGTACATCAGATGTTAATGACAATTTCTTCATGGGCAGGATGTGAGAGTGATTCGACAGGACCAGTTGCTGGACTGCCCCCCCCTTAAACCCCTATTATTTATTTATTTATTTATTTATTTATTTATTTATTTATTTATTTATTTATTTATTTATTTATTTATTTATTTATTTATACCCCGCCTATCTGGCCCACCGGACCACTCTAGGTGGCTTCCAAATATAAAATCAAATAATAAAACATAGACAAATACATAATAATCAAACAAGAATAGCAGTAAAAATAAAAAGGAAAAGTAAGAAAAAATCAAGAGTTGGCTGGAGGGAAGGCCTGAATAAACAGCCATGTTTTTAATTGGGTTTTAAAGGTGCCCAGCGTGGGGGCCGCGTGAATTGCCGGAGGGAGATTGTTCCAGAGGCGAGGAGCCACCGCCGAGAAGGCCCGGTTTCGTGTCTTCTCCTTCCGGACCTCTCTCGGCGTCAGGCTCCTCAGCCTCACCTCCTGATTCACACGGGTGATCCAGGTAGACCTTGGTGGGAGGAGGCGTTCCGCCAAATATCGAGGTCCTAAACCGTTTAGGGCCTTATAAGTAAGCATTAAAACTTTGAAGTTGACACGGAAACAGATGGGCAGCCAATGCAATGCGGCCAGCGTTGGAGAAATGTGTTGATATTTTCTCACTCCTGTAAGGAGCCTGGCTGCCGCATTCTGCACCACCTGAAGTTTCCGTGTCAGCCTCAAAGGCAGCCCCACGTAGAGCGCATTACAGTGATCTAACCCCCCCACCCAGATTAGTCCTCCACAACCCCCTTATCCATTGTAACTAGCCTTGTGGGATGTCAAGTATGGGAAAGACCCACAGTCATGATAGTCCCAGTCATAGGGAGACCCACCCTGCAATGAACATTCTGGAATACTGAAGAACAGGGATGAGGACTCAAGTCACAGGACTCGCTGTGAAGTCAAACTTAAGCCACGTAAGTGATGTGACTTGGACTCAATTTGTGTTTTTTTCCAGTGACTCAGACTTGACTCGCAACTTGGAACCCACTCACAGCTCCCTTTTTTTCTGGGGGCGGGGAAGCTTGTTCTTAATAGGGACTCAGACTTGGGGCTTATGACTTGGGATTTGGTACCAAAGAATTGAACTCAGACTTGGGTCTTGGACCCAAAAACTTGCCAACATCCCAGCTGAAGAAGTGGGGTGATTTTTTGAGTAAAGCAGTTTCAGGAGGACGGCCCAACAATGAGAGATGTGCAACTTGGGAGAGAAGAGAGATCTGAAATAATATTTGGAAGATACGCATCTGGAGAGGGGAGGAAGGAGACGTCAAAGGATGCTGGAAGAGCTTAGAGTGATATAACAAATCAGGCAGAGAAAGAAGGTGGGTGGTGAGAACTGGTCAGAAGTACTGGCGTCCTCCCAGGAGGGCCCACTTAAAGGAGCCCTACAGGCCACACTTGTCCACCAACCAAGAGGCATTCTGATTCAGTGTTTTCAGTATTGATGCGATAACCCTCTGACAACCACCCCTTCAGAGTCTCTAACCCCTGTGCAGCTGAGGAGGTAGAGGAGCCAATGTCAGCTTCAGTGGCTGCACTGACTGCATGCTCACACAAGGCATCATTTTGGGACTCTAGCGGACAACAACAATGGTAGAACTGGGAGGGTAAAATTAACTACTGCCCAGGACAGAGATCCAAGAAGGAAGACTGCAGGACATCAAGTATTGGAGAAGCTATCTGGCTCTGTTAAGACAGTGTTACAGTTCCTGAAGCTGTTGGAATAAAAGTATAAAAATTCTCATCTTTAACTGTTATGTCTGGATCTGTTTAGACTATTTGAAATTCCTTTGTCCAAGGAAGACTTGGGAGAGGCATACACAGTACCATCCTTTGAATCAGCAAGTGCTTCTCTAAAGATATTTTTAGAGTACAAATTGAAAAGGAGTGGTGAGAATGTGCATATTCTTTTCTTGATATCCTCTATTATTTCCAACTTACACTGCATTGGTGCCAGTACAGGTTGCCAATTAAATGAATACAACTTGAATGAAAGCCTTTGTTTACTGAGAATTCAAACAATTTGCCATGCTTGGCCTTGTCAAAGGCTTTCTTACAGTCAATAAAGAAAGAATACATGTCCACATGTCCATGTCACGGCATCTCTTTGCAGAATTTGCAGAATAATTCCTGATCCTCAAGTGAATCCAAATCATGTTTCTCCTGACCACACCTCTTGTAAATTCTGCCATGTGTTTTTTTATAAAACTGTAAACAAATTACTCTTCTTATTGTAATTATAAAAAAAATCTTATAACCCTTCACATGCTACTCTTTCTTAACACCAGAAAACTGCTAATTGAAAGCAGCTGCCTCCCTCGGCCTAATGGTAGGACTGGCCCTTCAGTGTGTCAAAAAAGCCAGAGCCCAGTCAGCTTGTTGTCGTCTTTAGCATCTTCAGAGGCTTCTGGGAGAATGTGCACAGGCACTGCTATCCAGCCAGAGCTAGAACAATATGCAAACCTAAAATGAAATGAAATGTGACGTGATAAGAGTGCCGCCTGAACATCCTGGATGAATGAATGATTTTAGTTTTGTGTTTGACAGAAGCCTAAAATGAGATCCCCAAAGCCAATATTAAGTACTCTAAATGAGCACTTGTGTTTAACAATTGGTCCACATGAATCTTTTGTAGGTTCTTTAATACCGTCTTTTGAGTTCCTTATTAAAATTCCTTTCATTCATTTCTTTTTCATTAAACAAAGAGGCAGAGAAAGGGAAGAAGAAGAAGGAGAGAGAGAGAGAGAGAGAGAAGGAGGGAAGGAGGGAAGGAGGGAGAGAGATAGAAGGCACACATTTCACCTCCTATAGATAAAAGCAACAAGAAGACCTTTTTTATATAATTTTGACTCCTAATCGCCTTGGAAATCTCTCGTGTAGGCTAACATGATTTTTGACAGAAGCAAAATACATTTTAAAGGTCAAGTGAATCAGATAAGCCCCTTTTGTCAGTCCTTGCATACTCAGACTTTAATGGTTAACAATCAGCTTATGCTAACAAAGGTGGTGGGAAGCAGAAGAGGAATGCTCTTGGGAGGAATGAGAGTTTCAGAAGAAAAGCTGGGGGAAAAAAAAGAATAATTAAACTAAAATGTCATGTACAGCCCTATTGGTGCGCATAATTACTGAGTAGGCAAAGGGACAATACTAAATGCATTAATCTCATTTTTTTTAAAAGGCACACATTTGCTTTAATAGTTGGATCTAGCTCATTAGAGAACTCGGGGAATTATCCTTAATGTCTGACCGTAACTAATTTCTCTGGAATTTCCTTGTAATTCTTTCTTAGTCTTGTTCTAATAGGCAAATATGATGCTCTCTCCCTGTCTTCGTCTCACACTTGTAGGTGCCTCATGAGAACACTTTTCATCAGCAGTGTATTGACTAGGTTTTAGTTAATGAACAAACGTGCGGGGAGCTTTGCTAGTGTTAACTGTGAGTGATTTAATTCAGAGCAAACAAAGACTTCACAAGTGAACTTTCTTGCAAATGCTGTAGCTCTAAAAATGGCCTAATAACTTTCCTAATTGAACATAGCCAGATGTGAAGGTTATGAGCTTCATCCAGTGATCATTAGAGTTTACAGTGTGTGTATGTACAAGAAATGAACAGATTAGTTGCAAGCATCAGTAGCTTACTGTTATGTATAAAGAGTGCCATCCACTCCCTAAAACCTCAAGGTGAGACCAAGTTCAAGAACAAAATTACTGGCTGTTATCAGGGGTGTAAAGTCTGTTGCTTATGCATGCAGTTGCATATATCTGAGCCATTCTATTCTCCTGTGAAGACCAAACGTTTACTGATGCAATGAAAACATGGCAAAAATCTTGCACTCAATGGACAGAATCCTGTTGGTGATTTAGAGATGCATAAGTTAAATTGTGTATCTCACTGTGGTACAGTGGGGTCTCTACTTAAGAACTTAATCTGTATTGGAAGGTGGTTCTCAAGTTGAAAAGTTCTTATGTTGAATCTGCATTTCCCATAGGAATGCATTGAAAACCATTTAATCCATATCTGCTCTTTTCCGTCCATAGAAACTACAGTGGAACCTCTACTTAAGAACTTAATCCGTTTTGGAATGGTGTTCTTAAGTTGAAACATTCTTAAGTTGAAGCAAAATTTCCCATAGGAATGGACTGAAAACCAATTAATCCGTTCTGGCTGTTTTTTTTGTTATGTAGAGGTGCGTTCGTACATTGAAGCATTAGTTCCCATAGGAACTAATGCAAAGCTGGTTAATACGTACTCTACCACTAGGGGGAGAATTTTTTTTAACCTAAGATGACCTAAGGTTAAAAAAAGAGCAGGAAAGGTTTTTTTTTTCCTGTTCTTATCTTGGATTTCTGTTCTCAAGTAGAAGCAAAATTTAGCAAATGGAGCTGTTCTTAAGTTGGATTGTTCTTAAGTAGAGACGTTCTTAAGTAGAGACCCCACTGTACACTGTCATTAATTCATGAGGCATGTTACTAGATGCACACCTACTGTGAAAATATGGGTGCACTTTGTAACACAACTGGAACCTTTCTACTTAGATGCAATTTATCATGATAAGTTATGCAGTTCCACTTGTGCACATGTAAATCCCAGCAGAATGCTGGCTCATGACATGATAAAGAACAAGACTGTAGTTTATATATTCTCAGGCTTGGTCATGGATATGTTTATCCTGTGCTTTGTCAGATTCTGAAGCTCCGACAAGAATCCCTTCATTTTCTTTATTACTGTATAAACTGCATACAGTTCCTTGCCTGACATCAAGAACGTTGCGAGGTTCTGCAACTCAGTTCTTGCTACTACAGCTAACATATTTCAGTAACTTTCTCCATGAAAGCTTTTCCTTTATCCTCGCCTTCTTCGTACCAACCACAGTCTTGTCTCCTTTAGTATAGCTTGAGTTCAATAACAAAACATTCAATATCTCTCCAGGAGTCTGTATGTGACTCGAAAAGCTCCTTTTTTCTTTTCTTTGCTATTCCATCTTGGTAATCCTCTCTTTAAATCAACTGTTTTAAATTGAAATTGTAATTGTAATTGTATGATTTTATATATTTTTATACTGTTCTGTTTTATTTTGTAAGCTGCCCTGAGTAGACATGGTCAAGAGGGGCGGGGTAAAAATCAAATCAAATCAAATCAAATCAAATCAAATCAAATCAAATCAAATCAATCAATCAATCAATCAATCAATCAATCAATCAATCAATCAATCAATCAATCAATCAATCAATCAAAGGAATATAATTTAAATAGCACGTTCTTGTGAGGAGCACAATATGTCCCAAATAGTATAAGAACCTTCTCAAAATCTGTTGGGCCATTGGCACGAGGAAAAACAAAGGTACTGTAAACTTAGCAGGACTCCATTCCCAGCAGAGTGCAACAAAACTATTTGGTTTTTTTCCTGAGGTATTTCCCACTCTAGTTCCCGGAAGATGAATAGAAAGCCTTGTTCCCAATATCTCTAGTTCTTTTTGCCAGATGGCTTTGGAGGATAAACAAAGGTGGACACTTGTTCTTCTGTGTTGAGCTTAAAGCTGTCAGCTCTAGAGAAGTTCAAGCAGACTTTTTACACCCTGTAATATCCATTTCTTATGCATACTGTACAGTTAGATACATTTAAACAACTTATATCTTGTGCAAACACCACCATTTACTTTAGGGTAATAGTTCAACCTACATTCTGAAACTAGACATATAGATACAATAAATACTAGGAGTGGGGCTTGTGAGTTAACATGATTGGCGAAAAACATGGAACACTGAGTCATCAGAGCAACTCAAGGTATTGGGAGAGGTTCCGGGCAGAAAGGTTTTAGGCAGCCATCAGAA
The DNA here is from genome assembly GCF_051106095.1 of Pogona vitticeps. Lineage (NCBI taxonomy): Eukaryota > Metazoa > Chordata > Lepidosauria > Squamata > Agamidae > Pogona > Pogona vitticeps. Next base: position 32,962,313 of record NC_135786.1, read on the forward strand.
CATCTGGCTCTTATGAAATTCACCCACACTAGGAAAATCTTGACAATGTGGCAGAGTGGATAATGAGGGCCCCTCTGACCCAGACATAATTTTGACTACCTCTGCACAAAGTACTACATCCAAGCCCGGGAGCAAAAGCTAGTTTTTACTTTGACATTTGCCCTACTAACATTTCTTACAATTCTATTAAAGTTCTCCTACAACATACTGTATGTGTTTTATTTTTTCTCTTTCAGTAAAACTAAGAAATCTACGTGACAGGACCTACAAAGGAGAAGGTTTTTCAAGTTCCTGAGGGTGAGTTGCTAATGTCTACTAGGCAGTGGGCAACATGTTTTCCACCAGTTATTAATGGAAAATGGATTGCTTCATAATCTGTAATTTCCTCAGCAGGGCCTTTGAATCCAGCATTTGAACTCTGGATGAAAGTTCCCTGATACTGCTACTCCAAGGTTCTGAAGTAACATTAAATGTAAGTAAGAATAAATAGTCCAAGGGCTTTAAACTTTGTTCTCTTCAACTTTATTACATAGAAGAACATGTGTAGACCCAAGATGGCTTCACTCAGTATACAAATATATTAAATTCAGAGCATGAGAGATATGAGCTTGATAACAATATTTTAAAACTTCATATTCCTTAATATTATATTCATTCTTAATTTAAACATACAGGAAATAAAAACCGATTCATTCACTTTTCCTGAAAAATACCTTCCAGTGATCCTAATAGAGTTTTCAAACCAAATGAGAAATTAAAGTAGTTTTCTCAGTTCTATCCATCTTCCCACCCCTTGAGGTCAAAGGGCCCAGCAGGATTTCTGAACCCAGGTCTCCTGAGTCTAAAATCCATCACTCTGCCCACCACACCACTCTAGGTACACAGGGCAGAATAGAGGGTGTAACAAACATCTCCTAACTTCTTTATATATATATATATATATAAATAATAAATATATATATAAAGCAGCAAAATAACATACAGATAAAGTAGCCTGAGATGATATTGGCACATAATCCTAATTTGGCTGGATTCATTTAAACTTGACCTTCTAGTATTGGCGGTGGTGCTGGGAAGGTTAGCCCTTGGCAATAGAAGAAAGAAAAAAAAAAGAAAGGAAGGAAGGAAGGAAGGAAAGAAGAAAGAAAGGTCCTTTCTATAACTCAGGAGGACCAATAAACTCAAGCAGAAAGCACATTCAATTGGGATTGGAATATACCAACTATGACTCAAGGGTGAATAAACAGAACAAGAAGCAGCTATCAGAATTTGTCAACAACATTCTGTATTCTTTGTTTAATTAGTTGATTAGCTATCTCCATATTCAACAAAAAACACAGCAATTATTTTTTTTACTTTCTGACCTTTTTTCTTTAATACAGAAAGCAAATATTGTACATTGTCTAAAGTTTTTCAATAGACAACAGCATCTTGAAATCTGAAGTAGGAACTCTGTTCCTAAACTGAGAAATAATACAAGCAGACAATACACAAAACACAAGTTGCAACCAAAACAATCAAACAATCTGCATAATTATGCTCAGCTTTCTGAATAGATCTACTATTCTGAACTGCCCATTTGATTGTTTTGTGAGAATAAAAACACAATATTTGCTCAATAAAAATGTCAAGCGAATATTCAAAGATGTTTTGCATGCTTTCTAAAGAAAACCAGTATGCTTGGAACATAGCCAATATTTTGATTTACCATAATGAACACTTACGATTTGCCTTAAAATACTTGGCAAAAGCCACCTAGTGCTTGCCTGACTGCAGGACTAATTTGTGAGAAAAGAACTGGGACATTGTTGGGCTTTGAAATTGGTATTGGATATATATTTTGTGCATAACAATCCATGCCTAGAGTGGTCGTAATGACCAGATAGGCAGAGTATAAATAGAATAAATAAATTAATAAATAAAATAAATGCTGCTATTCTAAATTTGCCACTCCTCCATGGTTCCCTAGCTTGGATTACAACTGGAAGTTGGAAGATGGCATGGATTGGCTCCTCCCTCCCACTTGTTTGATTGGTTCTTCCTCCTGCCACTGCAGGAAGTGGACTTCTTTCTTCCTTTGACCCAGTGATTAAAATACTGGCTATGTTCCAAGAAGAAGGGAACCTGGGAACTGCTCTGAATTTTTTTTCTCTAGGAGCCTTTTTTTGTTTTTCTTCCATCTTTCCGCTCCATCCTTGGCTCTTAGGAAAACTGTATTTTCTGGGGACAAAAGAGGAGATAGGAAAGGAAACTGTTCTGAAAAAAATTACACTTCACGGGGTTCCTGGCACCACCAGAGACGGACAGAAAGAGCTGGGGAGGATGGAAGAAAGAGGTCTCCCTTTCCACTACCGCCATTGCTGTGATTATCACGGCCATTTGGTAAGAGCAGTGATCAGACACAGCCTCGGGAGTTTCAGGGCGGTAATCACGAGTACATTTAGGCATGCTTTCCAGCAACATCCCATAATTTCGGCACATAATCTGATTCAAGGGGTTTTGATACTTGTCGGCTATTTACACAGTTCTCCTGAGGAACAGACGTCATTCCAGAATAACACAGGCAGACGAAACAACAGATCACTTTTGATGCACATCATGCTTAACAGAGTAAAGTAATGGGAAAGGGAAGAATAAGGGGGGGACCCACTCTATAGTCGTTGTTGTGGTTTTTTTGGGCTCTTTGGCTGTGTTCTGAAGGTTGTTCTTCCTAACGTTTTGCCAGTCTCTGTGGCTGGCATCGTCGAAGGACAGCACTCTGTGCTCTGGTGTAGTTTAGCTTGGGAGTGCAATCTCTTCTCCTTAGCACAACAATACACACTAATCACCCATTTACAGAAAAAGACAAAAGCCTATCTCACAGCCATAAATACTGCACTCCCAAGCCAACTACACCAGAGCACAGACTGCTGTCCTCTGAAGATGCCGGCCACAGAGAGTGGTGAAATGTTAGGAAGAACAACCTTCAGAACACGGCCAAAGAGCCCGAAAAACCCACAACAACCATTAGATCCCGGCCGTGAAAGCCTTCGTGAATATACCACTCTATAGTCTTTGATCTTGCACTCTTGCATTCATACTTTGTCCTGTGAGGCAGCCAGGAGGACAGACTTAAGGAACCACATGAACCCTATTCAGATGTTCAGAAAAGGGTGTCAGCCCTTCTCGCTCTATTTTCATTCTCCAGGAGTGGAGGCTGAGGGCCTCACCACATAACACAGCAATTCCACATCTTGAAGCAGCATCTTCAAGAGGAAAAGCATGCCTGCTAATTCTAACACAAACATGCTTCAGTTCTCATTCAGCATATTAGGTTTTTTTGTTTTGTAACTGGTCAACCAGGAAATAGCATGGTTTTGCTTGCATGTCTGATATCTGAGCTCAGAGCACTGCAAGTTTAAGATTGCCATTGTAAGAGGTGGAAATATATGTTTGCCTTAATGTGGGAACCAACCCCTGACAGTCTGAGGAAGGAAGTCTCCTCTAAGTGTGCCATTTTTCTGTGTGATTTCTATGAGACTTTTCAGGGTACCAAATCACAACAAGTATTTCCAGATACAGGGACTGTCCCCTCTCCAGGCTATAGTTCTCAACAAGTATAGAATAACAGTGGAAGAGGGAGGAGCTAGCACTTATGCCAGCCCTTTCCAGGGTCTTCTAGGTAGAGAAAACACAGAAGTTATTCACTATTCTCTTCTTCTAGGGGTGACCTGGGACTGTGCAGCACGTCCAAGGCCACATAGGCTGGCTATTCCACAGTGTACATTGGGGAACTGACCTCCCAATCTCTGGTTTTGCAGCCAGATACTTAAACCATTGAGCTATCCATTCACCCTGCAAGTTCCAGAAACTTGCAGTTTAAAAAAGTGGCTTTTCTGAACTTGACATCCGGTCTCATTATGTACGTACTGCTTTCTCAGCATTTCTGTCTAAAATAACTTGAATGTACTTCCCTTCTGCCCCTTTGGCTTTAATACATGATCCTACTTCACTTGAAAAGCAACATGGAGTCCCTAAAAATGCCCATACGATCAAAAACAATGGCAGCAGATCTGTTTTGAAAGCCCACGTGTTTGGAAAAATACATAGATCTTGTCCTGCCATCTCTGAGCCACTGTTCTTTAAACTGAAATAAATAAAATTAAATTAAATAATTTCCAACCCACTGAAACAGGAAAATCCACCTGCAGTTAAAAGCTGATAAATCAATGCTTTCTCAAAAGTCCCAGCTGAAGCATGGTGACACTGGCAGGAGCTGTTCTCTAAGCATAAGGAATGTGAGGTCCTTTTTGCCTTCTCTCTCTCATTTTGATTACATATGTTTTAAATATTTAGGCAGAAAACAGAAGATGTTTGCTATAGCTTAAGGAAGTTCTCCAAAAGCCCACTGGCTTGGCCTCAGCACTGGACTCTGTTGACATATTGGGTGACTACAGGCAAATATTCAAGGCAGGTAAGAAGTATTTCTTTACACTGTTGTTATGTGCCATTCAGTTCGAACTGACTTATAGTGACTCTAGTAGGGCTTTCAAGATAACTGAGACATTTAAATAGTGGTTTTACCGTTTCCACACACCTAGTGAACCTCCATGGTTCAGTGGTGGTTTAAACCCAGGCCTTCTGGAGTGGGGGCCTCTGTGCCTGCTGACATGGAGAAAAAGGCCAAAATGGAGCAGGACAATTATATACAGGGCTACTGTAAACTGCGATAACCGAAACTGTGGATACCGATCCTGTGGATACAAAGGTCCTGCTGTACCGTTTTGAGACAGTTCAAGAAACAAGACAAACTCTTAATTAGGATTAAATCTAGTGATATTAAATTAATTAGGACTCAGGACAGAATTACAGATTGAAAAAATGAGCAAGTTATACTTATTAGTTACGTAAAATCCCAACTTTCTCTGAATGATCATGCAGCCACATAATGGGTTTCTGGTTCCCTCCTTAATCATCACAAAACTCCTGTGAAGTAGGCCAAACTGAGATAAAGGAACAGGCAACTTTCACGGCTCAATGTGAATGTCAAACGGCACCTCCCGCATCTGAGTTAAACACTCTAATCACTGTAACTGCGAAGGCTCTCCTCCTATATAAACAGATTCATCCATCACAAGTGTAACCCTCATAGAATACAGCATAATAGTATTTTGCTGCTGACCATGGTTTTTCTTCCGATGCACTGTTGATGGGACAGTGAGGGTTAGACTCTTTGTGGTAATCCCTTTGGTGTCATGGACTGCATATGAATGACGTAGCCATGTGGTTAAGAGCAACAAGCTCAGTCAGGAAAGCAAGGAAAAAGAAAACAATGTTGTACTCTTTATGCAACAAAAGCTCCATAATTACCAGCATCAGCTCTCTCAAAACCTCACACCTGTCCTTTACAAATGCCAGCCATTTGCTACATCTCTGTTCACTGTACAGCACAGGGTACTGGCACATCTACAAATCATGTAAGAATGTGATTCCCTTTGCTTTTTACGGCAGCCAAACTGTATCACAAAGGCTGACAGGAAAGTCTTCAAAGATGTTTAAAATATGTTTAGGTCTTTACACAGGGCACTGTGAATGCCACTGTTTGAGACAATCCTAAAAAAATTAGACTAGCCCTGTTTGGCACATGTACACGTCGTAAGTTGTGCACAGCAGTTTCTCCATGGGCTGACAGTTGGTCAGATACAAAATTTATTTTCCAGCCAACACGGCTGAAAATGGTGAGAAAACACCAGTAGAATAGAGACCAGGGTGGAATGAAAGACTAATGACAATCCTGAACCACAGGGACTGTAATGATGTGAAGCTGCAATAATGAATTAGATAGAAACCAGGAGCATGGGGCAAACCAGTCGATCTGTTAACAGCAGGTGATATTTGCATATTAAAGAATCAGTAACATTTACAAGTGTGCTTTTGTTGGGGAAAATAACAACAGACATGAATAACTGCAATTATGCCAGCACCATTGGCAGCATCTCATCAGAACCGCTATGGCAGAGAGAAGGGATTAAATTATCCAGCAATGAGTCACAAAGCACTGAGGAGGAAGAAAAGAGTATTCCCTGGAGAAGGCCTACACAAGCCACTCAGTGAAATAAAACCTTCTCAGCATCTGTAGCCACTCAGTGAAACTCAGTCTGTTGTGGAAAGTTTGCCTCTACTTATACATTCACCACTTTCTGTCTTCCTTGGGAACATGAATGGCATTAAAAGTGCCTTCCATGACTGGAAACCCTCCTAAATCTGGCACAGATCGTCTTCTTAGTTGTGAACAGACATATCTGATTGTTTAGCTTTCCAAAGCACTCACATGAATGCCCAGCTTGTTCCATCCCATTTTTGAATTGGTTTGTTATTTTTTCAGAAAATACTGAAAATCCACATGTCTTATTTGTGCAGCTCCTCCACATGGATTTTTCTCCAAGCTGATGCCTTTTGGTATGCTGTCTTCCCAAATTTAACCTTTTTATGTGCATATTTTTCAGTCAGATAACTGTGCTGAAAAATTTGGAAAAGTATGATGAACTAACATGCTGATTAGGTCAGCGTATAGAACAATATGAACCAAATTTCTGCTCCATCCCAATCCCTAAATTCCACAGGGGGAAAGGCAGGTGACAAATGTACTCAATTATGGGTTTTTTCTCATCCATCTCACCAAAAGGATTGACCTCCCTATCCCCCGCCAAACGAAATGCTTTTTCCCAGCCAAAAAGGTGATGGCTCACCAGAAACAATGATTCACCTTTCAGATAGGTCACAGCCCACCTTCACTAACACTCTCAAATGCTCATTTTTCAAGTCTGAATGTAGACCACTTCTGGTCTTCTGTTTTGTTTTTGTTTTCAACATTTATTACAAGGCCTGTTTTTGCAGAGGCTGGAGGATCAGAGCTGGGAAGGAGCAGATAATTGGCTCCTGGACCCAACAGCATCACTCCTCTAGAAATGTACATCCTTGTTTGTCTTATTTGTGCAAGAAACTACAGAATTATCCACCTTGCCCCCTAGAAGTGTAGGCTATCCTGCTGCACTCTCAACAAGAGCAGAAGGGGATTTTGTAAAAGTTAAAGCACAAGGGCAAAACTAACACTTTCACAGAGGGAATGCTTCCTGCACAAAATGTCAAGGGCTGTTGCTTTATCTCATGGACTTTTAAGGATTTGAAGCATTAGAGGGATTATTTGTCTCTTTTTACACCATCAGCCAGTTGTCCTGTACCAGCTGTGCCTGTATGTGTGTGTGCCATTTGCTTTCCACTGAAGCAATGAAAGGACACTAGTTTTGCCCAGATAGTTTTCACGGACAACTTGAAGGGGGAAAAATACTCCTTTTTTGCTCACATGTAGAGTTATGGGATCTTGTGGGTTTGAAATTGTATCCTTGGGTTAACTATTGCAGTAGAGGCTGCCTAAATTAATGAGATGAAGAATTTAGCCAACATTCTTTACATCTCTACTCTGAACCTGCACAGCTTTGCCTCTCCATAAACATGGATAGGATAAAGTTACAGCCAATACGGCTCCCAGTTGTGGAACCACATGAACTGAAATATCACAAAAAGCAAGGGAGTATGGTGGTGTGCTATCACTGGCTGAAGGGCACAATTTTGCTTCCACTGCTGCTTAGCTGCCCCCACTGTCTCCCCATAAGCTCCAATTTCCTCCCACAACATCATCAGGCACATAGGTCCCCATTCCAGTGCTCCCCTCTCTCCAGGGGAGAACTCAGCTCTGCCCTTCTCTGTTGATGCTTTCTATACACGCCAAGGGACAAGTCCACTTAGGAAATGTTTCTTGCACATAGGAGCAAGAACTCTGGCAAGAACTCTGTTCTTGCTTATCTGTAGAACTTATATATGATCATGTCAGCTCTTCAGTCCTATAACTTTGCACCTGTAAAAAATGACAAAGGAAGGGATAGGCACCCTATCTAATTGTAGTGACAATATTTGTGGAGCTACTGATGGAATATTCTTTCTATTTGTTTACTGTTTCAGTGACCAGAAGGTGGTACAGAAGGTGGGGACATTGTGTGAGAAGATTTCCGACTACCTTCTAATCACAAATATAGTCCTGTTCATATGTTCAGACGAACAGTAGGGCTTGTGTGCTGCAGTGACACAGGTAATCCCATTGGCTATTCTGTCTGCCTTCCTTTGGCACTACTTCACATCATGGGGTCTGCAGTCCTCTAGAGAGTCATATACAGGAAGATTCTGTTTTTGCAGCCTTGTCAGGATAGGAATGCAGCCAGCCTGGTTCTCCAGAGAGTTTGTTGCTTCTTTTCTTGAATTACTGTACATGCAAGCTGATGTTTCTTGGAAGCCCTGATTCCAAGAATCGATGCAAAGTGCTGTATCTTTAGATCTCTTCAGCAACGAGTGGAAAGAAACAGGTGCCATCTCAAGTATCACATCACCTTCCGGAATGAGAGTTTAATGTGTTGGTGGAGAAAAGCATGTCCATGTTGAGCTATGATTTCTCTTTCTTTCTACCCAACAGTGGATATTTCATTAGACTCCAGACTTCCCAAAGAAAGAGATGGTTGTTGTGTAGAATAATGTACACTTCAAACCACTATGCGATATGACAGTTGTTCATGTTAGAGTCATAAAGAAAAAACAGCCATTACTTCTTTCTTCACATAAATCTGTACTAGTTTGCAACAGTTAAGGTATTGCTAAAACCAGCCAGTCAAGGCTTAAAGCATATTCTTATACTAGCATGTATACATCTAGGCCAGAGAATTCCTGACTTGTCCTGCTTTTTTAAACTGACTATGTAGAATCTCTCTGCAATTGAGGGTAATGCACTGAATAAAAAAAAAAATCTGAAAATCAAACCACAGTGGTTTTTAACTGCTGCAAGCCAAACTTCAGAGCATTGTACTCATGTAATCACAGCTAGACCAAAAAGAAAAACTGCCAGAAAAATAAGAGGGGGGAAAGAAAGAAAAAGAAAGCATAGGAAAGGCAAAGGTGATATCAGAGGGACAACAAACCTGCTATAAATCTTACCCTTCCTGCTGAAAGCACCATGCACAGTGGCAGATACAGATTGTATAAATATCGACCAGAATTTTAAAGCGTTATCAGAAGGGAGGTCAATGCATAATTCATCTTACAAACAGTTCCTGTTACTTGAGACTCTCAGAGTTAAAATATATTTTACAGAGTTGAGGTTAATTTTCTGAGCTCTCCACTCAACTCAAGCCTACTTTAGCTCACTGCTTGTAATGGATGGGTTCTGTTTATAAAAAATGACACCAGTACAGGGTAAAGTGGTTCTAAATGATGTGAAATAAAAGTGGAGAACTTCATGTGCCATACCATTCATTCTGTTATATTAGCCAAGGAAAGAAAATCACAGTGTCTGTATGTTTGAATAGCCATGTAACAATAGACTCCCCCCAATTTCTGATCCCTTCACAGAGCAATAAACTCAAAAATTACCATAGAACTCAACCAGTGTTGCACAATAATATTCCCTGGTCATTTTTTTTTCCATTTCCATAGAGTGTATGTAATCCATATGTCTGTATTTATAATACGTCCTTCCACTAAACAGAGCAGTTCTGAATTCGGATACTCTGATTCTGGACTGAGGTCATTTGTGACTTGAATTCTGAGTTTATCTTCACACAAAATGTATAAGAAACAGCTCATTCTTTGAATTATTGGTCTGGAAGACATGACTACACCTGCCACTGGTGTATTCCATAGCCTTGGGCAAATTGCTTTCTCTCCACCTCAATTAGAAACATAGAAATAACAGTAACCAATTAGAAACATAGAAATAACAGTAACCTACCTAAGAAGGTTATCATGGATGCAAGTGCTATGAAGATTGTATTTAAAATGCATTATCAACGGTTAGGAGTAGCTGTAGTAGGCTGGTGTATCTTCCTTTTACCCCCAGAGAATGAATTTGGTGAACATTGCCTTTTCAAACTTTTTTTCCCTCCTCCAACTTGCCTCATTGCAGATTCTCAGCACATTCCTTTCCCAAGGATTAGGTTCCTTTCTAAAGGGGTCGAATGCCACATGCTGCCCTACAAACCTTGCTGAAGGATATAGAAAGAGTAGCACCCCATCCTGGTTTGGAGATTATGATCATTCCTTTCTGTAAATGAAGTTTAGAAGTCATTAAAAGATTTGTCAACCGTGACTTATGAGTCCTCCCTGATGCAATGAAGTGAAGCGATGACAAATTTCCTCCACTGCCACATAATCTGTTATGTGCTAAAAAGTTGCAGTTGTCCAATTACTGGGGACCTATACAGCCTATGAACTACAAACAGCTCAAATGTCCTCCGTGGCTGCCATAAGCATTAGTCAGAGCAGTTGCCTTTTCTTGGTGTGTAGAGTCAGCCTGAGGGCTCCTTATATTGTACATTTGGGCACCAGAGTAGCTCTGCATGAGATGCACTGTAGAGAAATACAGAATATTGTGGTGTGCTTCAGTGCTTGGTGCTTCCTTTAGCTTTAGTGACTTCAGTTATATATTTAATGTGTTTTGGCCCAACCAGGCAATAGAAAGATAAGGTATCTCCCTTATCCACCCCCACATGCTTACTGTCAGAAGACCCCAATAATTCCTTATTTGCTTCATAAATTTTCCTTAATAAATTTATTTTGACAAGCACTTCCACCAAATATACATGTTGTGATTAACCTGTCTATATATCTTGGCAGCCTGTTATTGTTTGGACTTATATACTACTCCATAGTGCTAGAGCACTTTCTGGGCGGTTTACAACATAATCACGCAAACAACAAATTGCTCCCCAGTGAACTGGGTACTCATTTTACCGACCCCAGAAAGATGGAAAGCTGAGTCAACTTTGAGCCGGCTCCCTGAACCCTTTAATATTGATCTCAGGTTGTGAGGAGAGATTTTACTGCAGTACTGCAGTTTAAGCGCTGTATCATGGGGATGGTTAGCTAGCTCTAGTTCAGTGGTTCTTAACCTTTGTTACTCGGATGCTTTTGAACTGCAACTCCCAGAAACCCCAGTCAGGACAGCTGGTGGTGAAGGCTTCTGGGAGTTGCAGTCCAAAACTCCTGAGTAACCCAAGGTTAAGAACCAGTGCTCTAGTTGACCAAGAAGTCCTTGTGTACTGGGGAACATTGACTCTTAGTCACCCTAAAACTTAATCTTAATCTGAAACGGAAAGGAAGTATAATAGTACTGTACTATTAAAAATGTTTCTATTTTTTAAATATTCCCCCATAACACTTATTCTACAATTTATACCCCTGCTATTTTATATACCACTCATAATTTATTAAATAAATTTACTGCAGTAATTAATTCAGAAGAATAACCCTATTCAGTATTTCAAAAATAATTCTTTTTGAGACAAATATATTAGTAAGGACACACCTAATACATTTTTACAATTGATTGGAATAGCATCCCACCTCTCACTCTTTGTCAAAATGTATTTTAAAAGTCCTTGCATTACCTATGGATTATATCTCTCTTGCAGCTCTGTGATTCTCAGTTCCTTTGGCTATACCAGGAGAAACATAGCGATCAAAAAAGTCACCAGCTGAGAACAGAAGTCAATTAAGAGAACAAGGAAATGCTGGAAAAATTTAATATACCTGAAGAAAATTAAGACCTTCAAAGCACAATTAAGATGCAAATCACCTTAGCAGCCAACAGGTAACTTGCTGATTATCAAACTAAGGATGAAGAAGAGCAGAGAGAGCTGTAGAAAGGAGGGTGAAGCACCATCACTATGTCACAGTTTTCTCCCCCCACAAACAATTTGCATTTAATATTTATCTTTGGGGTCTTGTCTCCCTCCCCCCCCCCAATTTACTTTGGGAGCACATGTGACTTACAGGTACCATGACACTCACCCATGCCCTAAATCATCCAGATCAGTCAAGAACAGCACGCTGGGGTTAGTTGCTGTGAAACCATCCTTCTGATGAACGTATCTACTGCTGAAATTGAATTAACTCTTTTTGATGAATAAAGCCATAGAGGTTTGCCACTGGAGAATTGCCACCAGTGACAGGAGGACAGATGAAAAAGAGAGGGAGCTGGAGCCAAAGAGAGGTAACAGAAACCAAGCCACTGAAGTTAGAATTTTTTTGGTGGAGGGCTGTGTTTTCAAGAGCTTGTTAATAGAATCTGACTAAAGCAATATTTGAGGCATATTTAGGGATTCCTCCTGAAGTCCTACCAAAGGTAAAATAATTTGGAGGCAATTAAGAAACTTGGAAGGATGGAAGCTGAGTGAACCTCGAGCCAGCTACTCGGGGCAGGCAGTAAGGAGAGTTTGGGCTGCAGTACAGCAGTTTAACCTCTGCACCATAAGACTCCTCAGGGTAGGGTAGGGTTGCAGGCTTCACACCAGAGTACTAATTGAAAGGAACCCTATAATGTAAAGAATAACACGTTTGCCATTGTGTGTTGCCCTAGCAAATTGTTAACACAAACAACACAAATGTGAAGAAGATGCACCGCCTACCTAACAATAAACCCATGAACTCTGCATTCTACAAACCACTGAATGCCATATTTGGCTGAGAAGTCAGCAGCTTCTTACTCCCTGAGCTTTCAAAGCCAAAATCTGGGACAAATGGGAAGCCATTATAACATCAAAGAAATCAGGAACTTATGTAGCAGCTGCAGAATAATATGTAGATGATTATGCATGAAACAGCCAGACATACAGACAGAGAAATAATGTGGATTTCCTGCATTATTTCTCAAGCAAATATTATATGTGTGATAGACATACAAATGTCTTCACACTGAGACAGGCAGCCTGGATCTTACATGGGAGTGGGAAATAGATTGGTTACCCAAGCATAAAAGCATGACACACAAGATAACCACGCTTTCTCCTCCTCCAGCACTATTCACTCTGAATTTTATTTTCCTGCCCAGAGATCCATGCAGGTATCATAATTCCCAAAGACCTGAGTTGGCACTGAGAGACATGGGACACTTTGTACTTTATTTGGGTTGATAGGGGAGGGGGAGCTTGTAAGATTTGCTGCCGGATGAGTTGGTCTCACATAGCTTGAAGATAGTTTAAGAGAAATTATTGAGTTTGATGGATAGGGTTACATTCAGCCTGTGATCTACAATGACTCCAAGATCCTTCTTGCATGTAGCATTGCTGAACCAGGTATCCCCCATATTGTAACTTTGTGTTTGCTTTCTTTTTCCTAGGTGCAGTACTTTGTACTTATCCCAGTTAAATTTCATTCTGTTGTTTTCTGCCTAGTGCTCAAGCCTATCCAGATAATTTTTAATTTTTTTCTGTGTTCCAGGGTATTAACTATTCCACCCAATTTTGTGTCATCTGCAGATTTGATTAGCATTCCCTGCACCCTCTGATCTAGGTAATTAATAAAAAGGTTGAAGAGCACAGGGGCCATGACTGTTATACCCCACTTGTTATATCCTCCTAGTTTGAGAAGGACCCATTAACCATCACCCTCTGAGTACAATTCTCTAGCCAACTGTGTATTCACATGACAGTTCTATCTAACACCTTGTTAGCTTGCTAATCAGAATATCATGGAGCACTTTGTCAAAAGCTTTGCTGAAGTGAAAATTGACTATGTCTACTGCATGCTCTCTGTCTATTGGGGAGGTTATTCAATCAAAAATTGAGATCAGATTAGCCTGGCAGGTTTTGTTCTTGACAAATCTGTGTTGTCCTCTAGTTAATACTGCATTGTTTTCTAAATGGTTGCATAGTGACTGCTTGATAATCTGTTCCAGAATTCTCCTTGGGAGTGATGTCAGGCTGACTGGTCTGTAGTTCTCAGGTTCCTCCTTTTTGCCCTTTTTGAAGATGAGGACAACATTAGCCCTCCTCCATTCATGTGGCACTTCATCCAATTCCCATGGTTTCAAGAAAATAGTGGACAGTGGTTCTGAGAGCTCTTCAGCCAGCTCCTTCAATACTCTTGGATGCAGTTCATCCAGCCCTGGAGATTTGAACTCATTCAAGGTAGTGAGGTATTCCTTGACTATTTCTTTATCAACCAGTCACAGTGCATCATCTTACTATTTGGTCTCTTTGGTGTATCATTATATTCAGGCTTCTCAAAAGTAATTTTCCTAGCTCTGCTATTCTCATAGGAGTAAGCAAATTCTAGCCTGATAGGAATAGCAGGAAATGCACAAAAATTGATACCAACATGGCAATAAAATGAACTGTAAAATGCTGTGGATCTGGATCCAGCTTTTGCAAGACTGTGCAGAGACTTATTCAATATATATAAGACAATTCATCCATGTATAGCAGGACTCAAGCCCAAGAGCGTTTCATGGGTGTAAACATTATAGTCTGCAGCAATTTCACTTCTGAAGTCTCTCTAGGCTACAAGGAATTTCATTCCTGTTTTATTTTCATGGCCGCAAACTGCATATTTTATGACTGTCAAAGAACTCCAAGTAGAAACTAGCCCTGTCTTGGTACCAGGGCTTCACAATTATTCATTCTAACAGCAGCAGTTGCTGGGAAAGCTAAAGAAGAATGATATTGGTTTTCTAACCTTGGGTTCTCTGTGCCCTCTTTGGGGAAGAAACAGGGTATTCATGTTGTTTTCATTTACATAATCAAACTGATCAAATTTCAGAAAGAGTCACTAAAATAAGCAGGCCGCCTTTTATACAACCACTGCATGCAGTAAAAGAAATGTTAAAAATTAAACAAGCTAAAGCTAGGGCTGACTTTTTTCTGCACCCCCAATTAATGGCAATGCAGAAGCAGCTAAATAAGAAAAGTGATTAAGTAAGAAGATTTTTTGCTATAGTACTAGGCAAGATGTAGGCAACAACTGCAGCCCTAAATTCCCTCAAGTGCCTCTGACAATGAAAAGGCCCCAAGTCAAGTCTGTGGTGTTTAGTGCAAGTTGTATAATTTGGATTGCCAAGGTAGGGGGAGGGAAGCGCTTAGGAAATGTTCAGTGTGTAGCCTAGCAGAGATTCAGTTATTCACTCAAGACATAGCTCCAGTTTCAGAGTGTGGTTACATTAACACACACACACACACACACAAAGTATTTGAAAGAGGTTTGGCATGTTTTAAGTCAATTTTTAAAAAGGTGACTACATGATGTTTGTGGAAGCTTCGATTCCATCCCACCCCCACGAAGAATGGTGTTTTTTGTCAGAAAGCAAGGCATTTTACTAGGCAGCAAGAGGGTCATTTAATTTAACTCACTTGTGAAACTGATTGTTTGAATTGTTTTGGCATATGACAATGCTTTGCAGTTTAGCAAAATGAGAGGGAGGCAAATGGGAAAGCCTGAGGTGCAGGGTCAGAGGCAAGAGGCTGGTGAGATGTGTAGCCTGAGCAGTGAAGAGTTGTATTTGCAGTTGGGCAAAAATATGGATTGAAGGAATGGATCCTACTGGATCCACATGATTTTTATATGGAATCAGC
Organism: Pogona vitticeps; assembly: GCF_051106095.1. Classification (NCBI taxonomy): domain Eukaryota; kingdom Metazoa; phylum Chordata; class Lepidosauria; order Squamata; family Agamidae; genus Pogona; species Pogona vitticeps. The sequence goes on from NC_135786.1 coordinate 32,977,741, forward strand.
CCAAACCATTGTCAAATCACAAGTTCCATCTGTACCCACACACTACACAGAAAAATCATGGGTACTGGGGTGTATCGCTTTGCAGTGGTGCAAAAACATGGATCTGAGGCATTGATCCTCATGAATCCACATGACATTTATATAGTATCATCCCTGATTCTTTGGAGCCAAAAAGAGTCAGAATATTTTCAGGAGTAATAAACTGGATTCTTTCCTATTTCAGCCCTTAGGAGGTCTCTATTTCTCTATGTGCCTTTTTTCCTAAATGGTGCTTCTCTCTTCCTCCCAGGGAGCAGCTGGAGCATTTGTTAAGGGACAGAAGCAGCCAAACTTTCCAAAATGATAAGCAGCTTTGCCCGCAGACCCTCCCTTTCCCTCACCACAGCAGCAGTGGTGAGCGGCCAGTGCAAGGGTAGGCAGGCAGGCACAGGACAAAGCCTCAACTGCAGTGATTTTAAAAGCCCATGTAGTGTTAAAAAGGAGACTGACGTGTAAAAAGGGAGACTGGCTGCCCTTTGCAAAGATGGCATCTGTGGCTTCATTTAGGGTAGGGAAGCTGCAGCTGCCATCTTTGCAAAGGGCAGCCTGGATTCCCTTAAGGCAGGCTAAAGGAATCCAGGCTGCTCTTTGCAAAGATAGCAGCTGTTGCTTCCCTACCCTAAATGAAGCTGCAGCTGCCATCTTTGCAAAGGGCAGCCAATCTCCATTTTTACATGTGTGGCTGCAAGGCCAGAAGACCTCACCAGCAGCTATTAAGGTAAGAGGGTGTCAGTGGGGTTGGGTTGGGGTAGTGTGGGGCCTAAGGTAGGGAAAGGAAGGGGGTGGGGGTAGGCTGTAGTATTAGGCTGTGTGGGGTGGTGGCTGCCTTTCTGCTGCCGATTAGCTGATTGGTGGCCGGTAAGCAGAATGGTCTTTTGTTGTTGTTTAAATATGAAGGACGAATAAAAAGGGGTAAATATTCATCCCTTATTTGTGGAGGTCTCTGGAACCCATAAATATGGATCGATGAATATTTAACAAATCGGCTATATTCATCGGAAAAACCAATCCGTTTTTATATTCATTCCCATCTCTAGTCACAATTTTATACCAGCAGTAATTGGAAATCTACAGTGCTATATGGGAGCCCAATTTGGGGTAATACAAGGTTAAAATCAATAGAAATTGTTCAGTCTACGTTTCTTAGACAAATATTTGCTGTACCCAACTGTGTGCCAAATACCTCTTTGAGGTTCGAAAGTGGCCTTTCCCCAATGTACACACAGGCCTGCCTTAGGATATTTAACTTTTGGTTAAGGCTGAACCTTGTTCCGGTCTGCTCTCCTTTGTTATGGAGGATCCTCGTGAGAGAAAATGAATGAAAGATGTAAAGTCCAAAATATATACTATAGGACTGTTACCCATTTTCCTATTAACTATTGGGTATAGCAAAGCCAGAAACCTACTAGAACAGCATTTATATAATATTGAACACCAAAATAATTTGTCTGTTACTACTAAATTGTGTCCCTGGTATAAATACTCTGTGATAAGCCATCCAAAAATAACATCACAATATTTGTAGATAGAGAGATAAAACTTTATTACGGTCAAAGACCAGCCACAAATAAAACATCAAAACATATAAATATACAGAGGTATTCAAAAATATTGGGATCAAATGCAAATACCTGGTTCTGAGGTGAACAACAACAAATACTCTGTGATAAGCCATCCAAAAATAATGTCACAATAGTTGTATATGCTGACACCTCCCAAATACAAATGGGCCTTTTCACGTGCAAGACTTAACATTATAAATGTGGGACGTAGTGGCACTGCAGTTTAAACTGCAGAACCTCTGTACTGCAAGGTCAGAAGACCAAGCAGTCATAAGATTGAATCCACACGACGGAGTGAGCTCCCGTTGCTTGTCCCAGCTCCTGCCAACCTAGCAGTTCGAAAGCATGTAAAAATATGAGTAGATAAATAGGTACCACCTCAGTGGAAAGGTAACATCGTTCCATGTCTAGTCACGCTGGCCACAGAAGACCATGGAAACCGTCTTCAGACAAACGCTGGCTCTATGGCTTGGAAATAGGGATGAGCACCGCCCCCTAGAGTTGGACATGACTGGACTAAATGTCAAGCAGAACCTTTACCTTTACCTCATGGTTCTAAAGGAGTAATCTTGTATAGTTTTATCTGACCAATTTTGGTAGGTATAGTTATCCGATGCACACACACACACACACACACATACACACACATATATATATGTGTGTGTGCATCGGATAACTATACCTACCAAAATTGTTATTCAGATGCATTGATTCTGTATCTTTGTAGATTTTATACTTACTTTCTATGGCATATGGCTAATGCAAATAAACGTTGATTGACTGGTTGAGTCTACATTGCCTACAGTGATTGGCACTATTTCCCACTGTCTTTCTCATCCAGTCCTTCCTGATTTTATCTGGAGAAGCATGTGCTCTACCCCTGAATGGTGGCTAGGCTGACCAAAGGAAAAAGAAAAAAAAGGGTTCCTCTACATTTCATAGATACTTTGAAGGGGAATTTCAGCTGGTGCAATTTTTAATGCAAAGTACAGATGCTGGAATTTCCTCCTGTACACCACTATTAAAGGTAAAAGAACCCAGTCCTCTTTTCCATCTGGTATTCTTTACAGTGGCCTGCCTCCTAAGGGGAAAGAATGGATCAGGATCTCCTTATGATTCTCCCAATCAACCAGACATTGGAAAACATGGTTTTCTGCTGCCTAGTACTCCCAGAATCCCCCAACATGGGCACTGCACTTTTGAGTGTAAGAAACCATGCACTTACAGTAGCTTTGTAATGTACTTTAAATGAACAATGATATTGGCTTGAAAGCTACATAGGGATGTAATTATCCACTTGCTTCATACTGACATATAAGAATAAAATCATATGGCTGGATGAGACTGCAAGAATACTTGTGCATTTTTCTGCATTTTGGAAGTTTTTGTGTGAAGATTTTGTAGAAGTGTTGCAATTCTGCACAAAAACGTATTTTTTTCATAAAACCTCTTTTTTGCACAGAAAACGTTCCTCTTTTGTGCAAATATAATTTTTTGTGTACGTAAAGTGAGGTTTTCTGCACAGAGCATGGTCTTTTTTGTTTGCTGCTGCTGGTAAAAGTACAGGATTGGTGCTGGGAAAATATCTTGCAGCAGTTCACAGTTTATCTGACAGGAGGTCTTGATCTGTCAAGGCAATTTTCCTAGTAAAGTGTGAGAAACCTTGTAAATATTTGTTACATCTTTATAGCAGAATGTTCGTTCAATTCTATCACTTATATGTGAATTCAAATAAATACCTGCATATTTCCAGTGCCCTGTGACAAAGAACTGAGGCAAGATGGGAAAGAAGGAATAAAATCAGCTGGGCTGTCTCATGGCATCTCAATGTTTCGCAAAACCTGCATTTGGTGCCACAGGACTTTATTAGATTTCATCGGTCCCAGTGGGCATCCCTTCCCTTTCTGAGAAGGTCTTTGAACTCTGATTGATTGTAAATCTTCCTGATTCATATCTTAAATGCCTCAGAATGAACATAAAAAAGCAATAATCCAGTCTAAGGAGCTCCCCCTGCCCACCACCTCCACAGCCAGCATGGGAAGAACTCACCGACTGAGCTCTGCATATGCAGGTGTAGGAATGAAGAAAGGTAGCTTAGTGGGATAGGCCTCGGGCTGCAGAGCCAGAGGTTGGGAGTTGGTTTCCCCACTGTGTCTCCTTGACAGGGGCTGGACTCAATGATCCATAGGGTCCCTTCCACCATTACACTTCTAAGATGATGATGATTCTCACTGATAATGAACTACTGTTGTCAGGAAGGAGACCACTGAAAGAGCTGTCATTTTGTGGCTCTGTTCAAATGGGGACTATTCTGCAGGGTGTATGTATTCTGCACTTGTATGATGGGGAGGGAATTTATGGTTAAGAGATGTCAGTGTGATTGTAATGGATTTGTTGTAGCTGCAGTTCTCTGGCAGGAGCTGAGTGGCCAAGATCTAGTGGTGGTTTGGGGCATTGGGGTTGGATACCAATGCTATGAAGGTGGCAAGCAGGAGCTTGCTTGTTCAGGTTGTTAAAAGAATCCCTCCATGGGGGAGCTGAGACAGGGCCATGGTCCAGTCTAGCCTGGGGGCCCATCGGCCAGGCCCTGCCCTCTGGTGGCAGGAGATCATGAACTGGTGTACACCTGTGTGGTCATCAGAGGACTGCCACTCAGCAGCTGCTAAAAAGGTCTGTGTGGTGGACACTGGGAGGCAGTTGGGTCCTTCAGTGCATTGGACCCAATTTCCCCATTGCTGGGCTGGGGTTTGCTGCTGTAACCAATAAAGTTGTGGCCCTTTCTTCCAAAAAGAACTGTGTGTCGTCAGCTTTACATGTAGGATTAGATGGCCTGGGGTGGTCTCAGCACTAGACCAACAATACACAGGTCAAGCTCAGCATATGCAGGTATATGAATGAAGAAGATAACTGATAATGAACTTCTGTTGTCAGAAGGAGACCCCTGAAGGAGCTGCCATTTTGTGGCTTTGTTCCAATGGGGACTATTTTGCAGGGTGTTGTGGTACAATGCTCTCACCCTCTCAGGAGTGATTCAAAGATGAAGTACCCTTCTATGTACCCCTTGAAAAGCAATCTGCAGGTGACACGAGAATTTATCCTATAGGTGACTACAATTACGTATATGGAATTGTCACCAAACATTGAAGAAAAGACTGCAAGATGGTTATGCAGGTTGAGGAACTTTAATCCAAAACAGTAACTTTTCCAAGCTCTGGAAATGATGGGGATCCAATGAGGAAGGCAACTCTTCCAGTTCCCTGAACTGCTGCATCCAGGCAACTGAAGGACAGAAGAAAGGAACAGCTGCATTTTAGAAACCAACAGGATCCAAATGCAGCAGAATAGTCAAAGGTTTTTTATATCCTATTGTGAGCTACTTCAGTCACCCCTTCCATCATGGTACAGTTTGGTTGGTTATACTCAACAGTTTATTCAGGTTCAAATGGGATTAGAAATGGGTGGCCAACAGGGCTGAACTACTCTATGTGTTAAGAAAACACTCCAATATAACCAAGTCTCTGGTTGGCAGGAGTCCCAAGTCCTTACAATTTCCCACTATTCCATTCCAGGATTTCCCACATTTGCCTCCAACTCCACCTTATACACCTCCCAATTAGACATGGGCACTTACTCATTTTCCACCCAATCCTTGTCCTCAGTACTGGCCAGGCCACTTACCAGGCTCTGTGTGGCACTCAGTAGGAGCCCATCTACCTACTTAGCTGACCACTGTAGCATGGAGATGGGACAGGGAGCATCCTTGCTCATCTGATGAGTGGCTGGCTGTGCAGGGAGGCAAGGAAGGGGCAGCTAGGCTGCTTCTACAATTGGTGCAACAATGACAACGATAGAGCCAAGCTCCATGTGAAGCTTGGTAAGTGGCCTGGCCAGTTCTAGGGAGCAGGATTGGGCCACCTGTGGTGCAGCAGCTCAGTTTCCCCAGGGAAAATAATATAAAGAATACAAAGTGTCCATGTCTACTCCCAATCCTGAGCATCCACCCACTAGTCCTTCTCCTTGGAACTGATTCTCTCTGTAAATAGTCCTTCCCCCTGGGCCACACCCATTGCCTCCTTCAGTGCACCCCTAATGCACTCTCTCTGTTCTGCTCAGCTGCCCAATCTATGGGAGAATGGCAGGTGGACAGGATTCTGGCAAGTGTCTTGGGGTGGTCAGCCAACTAGCAGTTGGACCTGTCTGAGGAATGGGGCCCCGGTCAGTCCCACACCTTCATATGTTTTGGTCAAGAAAGACTGACATCATCAAGAGTGAATAGCGCCAAGTAGATGCAGCTGGATTAAGGATGCCCTCCCTCCCCATACAGAGCCACATCACCTTGGAGCTGTGGCATATTTTGGTTGTCATGCCTGGAGATAACGTAGAGTTTATGGTTTCACCCTTGTAAACCTACCTACTGCATCTGAAATAGGCACACAGAAAAGGCACAGGGCTTTCTTTGCGTCTCTTTTTATGAGCCATAAACTATATTTGTTGCATTAATTTGCATATATTAATGTATATTATCCCCATAATGTATTATGGACAAGAGGCTACAATTAAGACAGAATATAGCAAAAACGTCAATGAAGAGTATATTATCTCTCCCTATTTGTTCAATCTCTGTACAGAAGATAGCATGTGGAAAATTTGATTCAATTTAGGTGAAGGAGGAGTAAAAACTGGTAGAAGAAAAATCAAGAGTTTAAGATATGCAGGTGGTACTGTATTAATAGCAGAAAGCAGGAATGGTTTGAAATGACTACTGAGGAGGGTGAAAGAAGAGACTGCCACTGAATATTAAGAAGACAAAAATAATTAGTATAGAAGAATTACAGAACTTTAATATTGTTAGTAAAGGAATTGAAATTATTACAGATTTTTTATACTTTGGCTTAGTCATGAAGATCTAACATGAGATGGGTGGACTCATCAAAATAAAGTAAGCCATGGTTTTTAATTTTGTGAGACCTTAGCTGGTGTGGTAATGATAGGTCATTTGAGAGGCCATTAACTGATATGGTCACCATTAAGTTGGAAATGTTGCAATGGCACATAATGAAAAATGTTCTCTTGTTACAACAGGAGAAATCAAGCTGTCAGACAATGACTGAATCCACTCCAATACTTAGGGTGGTTTAGGGAGCCAGTCATTACTTTCATGCTGTAGAACTGTAACAGGAGAGCGAGTTTTCTCTAAAATGTGCTACGGAAGCTTAAGGGAAGAGGGAGGAACTCATGAGCTTATTTCATGCACAATATGCAGCTGGAAGCAAGATCAAAATTCAGCTTGAAAATTCCAGCACAGAAAAGCTCCATCCCAGAGATCACAGACTGAGGGACTGTATGTAGAGACAGAACTTATCTCACACTCCTCTTGAGAGATCACCGCTCAGCATGAAAGCCACATTTTGTAAGCAGAAGGTCACAGCTTCAGTCTCAGGCTTCTGTAGTTAAAACAACCAGGAAGCCCAATATCTTGGCCAAAGACTGGGGGAGGCTACTGAGAATCAGCCTAGATAAAACTGGGCTAGATGCAACAATATACACCGAGTTCTACTGTATAAGGAAGGCATGGGTAGTTCGGAGGTGTCTTTCAATGATCCAGTGCCTGAATGGAGCCTCTGTATGTGCAATTGTACCTGTGAAGGACCTTTTCCATAAGAGCAGAAATCCTGCTGCCAACTAAATGTGGTATCTCAGTAGCACTCCTGACAAATATCCTTTCCAGATGATGTCCTATTCACATGTCATATTCAAATATATACATACAAATATACATATGTTTTCAATTTATTTACCTATAAAATTTATATTCATCTTAAATCACATGAAATCAGGGTGGGGTACAACAAGATTAATATAAAAATTTTTTTGCAGTTTATATAACTGTTAAATTGTTTGATATATATTATATATTATTTAGATCTGTTTAAACAACAGACGATATGAAGACTTTAAAGCCATTAAAACTGAATACATTACAAAAACTCTCCAATATGCTAAGCCAATATCCTAAATGCCAAAGGCTTTAGTTTTCACTTGATGCCAAAATAAGGTCAGCCTTGGTGCCAATCAAGCATACAAGGGAAGAGTGATCCATAATAATGGTGCTGTAGCTGAGAATGCTCTCATTTGTGTTTCCATACAGTATATTGTTCTCTGGTACAATACAGTCTGGTAGTTCTCAATAATCAGCAGGTGCATATAAGGAGAGATGCTTCTTCAGATATCTAGGTCCCAAGCTGTTTAAGGTTTTGTAGAGTTTTGTAATAATATATCACATTTATACAGTGGCTGAAAACTTGTTGCTTAGCATATCAGGTCATGCTAGAATAGACCCATTGAATCAGTAGGGATTCCGTTTCTCCAGAAATTGCATTGATTCAAATGGGCCTGCTCTAATTGTGACTTACTTGCTAGCATTATTTCCACATGGGAATCACATCATTTTCCATATGAAGTAACTTCATCTTTCAATTGTTCTGTTTAAATGAAGAACACTAGCTGTCACCTAGCTGGAGAGCCAGAAGGAAATGGATGTGAAGCAGAAGAAATGATTTACTGCAAACAAAGGACTAGAACATAGGACTAGACTGTCTCAAACTGGTTACCTATTATTGGAACAAGAACTTAACAGCTTGGTGCAAAACACCAGCCTTCTTCATCACTGCTCGCCCAAAGTCCCAAACTTTTGATTACGTAATGGTCTCACTTTCTTTAATTAGCAAGAAACAGGAGCTGCTTCCCTTGGAAATATGATTTCTTAATTTGCCCAAGAAAAATGGCTTCCAGCCTTTTAGAGTCACAACCTCCTTTTATAATAGCCAAGTAACCTCCAACCCACCTGCCACATTTTTAATGTGTTAAAGTCATCACTTCTCAGAAAGTAGAGGCTTCTTTCTGCCCTCAAGGGCCCTTTTTATCATACCTACACATACATGCTAACTTTAATAGCTAGCTTTGAAAGGTTAAGGAAGAAATTATTTAACAATATATAAGGCGACTCTCAACCCCCCAGAAAGCACTGAGTGATCCCCTTGGGGGTCATGACCCCCAGGTTCGGAAATATTGCCCTAGAGGCTGGAAGTAACATGTTTCAAGTAACAATGTTACCTTTTAAGTGTTACTTTTTGGCATAATATTCCACCCAAAAGCAATGCAATGATTGGCAATATCAATCAGTACAGTTCACGGGTTACTTTACCACATTACTTTTTTTTGGTGGGGGGAATACTTTGCAGAGGCATATGGTGGAGAATTTTTCATCTTTTAAGCCCGTTTCCTATCAATTTACAGGAACTTACCAAACAATGGAAGAAGCACACCAGTTTTCAAAACTGGAACAAGTAATGCTAATTAGTATATTTTTAAAATGTCATGAGAACGGCTGACGGTTGGATTCCAAAAGATCTCCTGTATGGAGAATTAGTGCAGGGAAACTGCCGCAGCTGCAATACAAGGATATATGCAAGCAAGATCTGAAGGCCTTAGGAATGGACCTCAACTGATGAGAAACCTTGACATCTGAGCGTTCAACCTGGAGGCAGCCGGTGCAGTATAGACTCTCCCAATTTGAAGAGACCCTTGTCCAGCAGGCCGAGGCAAAGAGGCAGTCCCAAAACCAGCAAGATCAGGGAGCTGGACAGGGGACAGATTGTATTTGTCTTCAGTGTGGAAGGGACTGTCACTCTCGAATTGGCCTTCTCAGCTACACTAGACACTGTTCTAAGACCTCTACTCAGAGCACGTTACCATAGTCTCTCGAGACTGAAGTTCATTTTAAAAAGTAACATTTCTAGCCCTGAATAGGCCTTTTATAATTTGAAGGGTCTGGGGCTGTTCAGGACTGGCAATGCCAAGGAGTCAGAGCAAGAAATAAAATGTCCAGGGCTCATAAGAACAAGTGCTATTATTATGCCACCTTCAGTGCCAGGGGACAACTTCATTCTTGCTGGCATGCAATTTCTGTCTCAGTGCTAGCAAATCCTCTTTTCCACTCGACTCATGCACGATAAAACAGTGGCACTTCTAAGATTCTGATTGTAGACTAGCCCTCATAAGTAGTAGGAGTCAAATTTATTACAAAAATGGACAGTGCCAGTATCTTAATCCTCACTTTGCTCAGAAAGACATCGTGGAAATGTAATTTAAACACCTTCCGCTCTCCAGTCTACTGTATGCCTATTTAATAATGGAGGCATTCAATAAGCTTCAAACCCAAAAGGACTTCATTTCAGGAAATTGCAGGTGGCACCTAGAAGTGTAGGGTTACCAGGTCTCAGGTTGTGCCTTGAGATTTAGGTTTTGGGGTCCATTTTCAAGATCTCAGGTTTTGGACCTGAAATATCAGAGAGTGCAATGCTGTCAATCTGGCAAGCCTAGATTTCGGGGTATACAATTTAGACATATTTAGACATGCTGTCTTGGGTCCTCTTGAGGAGAAAGGAGGGGTATAAATATTTGAAATTTAATAAATAAATAAGCATCTTTGTCTTCATCATTATTTTGGTTCTCTAGAAGAGATGTGGTTGAAATTCTCATATTAATCTTTATATTCATCACTGAGCCACCCCGTTGTCTTATCACATGCACATCATGTACGAACATACCCCCAAACTTGTAGAAGAATGCAGCTTTTAATTACATGTCACAAGATGAACCATATACCCCTAAAAGAAAAATTGCCTCCATTTTGATCTTTTGCAAATATCCATAATCATTTTTTTTCTTGTGGTCTGGGCTTATGGAGGATAGGGGTGAAGGGGTGTCTAGAGCACCTGCATTGGTTTGCTGTTGGGCTGTCATTGTGAGGAAGGTAGTATTGTTTCAAGAAATGTATTCTCCAGAATGGTGGACATCAGCTGTTGCCCTTCCAGATTCTCTGTTCGGGAAGCAGAAGCGGCAATGTGATGGCAAATGTAATATAGCTGAAAGTGGAAGTTTGGAAAAGCCAGATGGTAAGATCTGAAGGGAAAGTGAGGTCAAGACTCTAGAAAATTAGATATACTTGTATGTAGTTTGAAAGGGGGCTCAGATAGTAGTACTAACATTAAAGCAGCAGTTGAGGATATCTCCTATAGCATGGACTGGAGCTGGGAGGAAATTGGGTGGGGAACTGCATTATTCTTAGGCAAGAAGGAACATGAAGTGTATCAATTTGGAATTAGCTGAAACAGTTTACAGTGGTGCCTCGCATTGTGATGTTAATTTGTTCCAGCGAAATCGCTGTAGAATGAAAACGTTGTAAAGCCAAATTAAAAAGCCCATAGAAACACATTAAAACCCATTTAATGCGTTCCGATGGGTTGGAAACTCACCATCCAGCGAAGATCCTCCATAGGATGGCCATTTTCGCTGCCTGTGCAGCGAGGAATCTGTCCCAGAAAACAGCGGGGGGGGGGCATTTTGAAACCACCGATCAGCTGGAGGAAAATCATCATTTTGCAAAGAATCAGTTCCCGAAGCAGGGAACCGATCATTGCAAAGCGAAATTCCCCCATAGGAAACATCGTAAAGCGATTGCAAAAGCGATTGCAAAAAGTTCATCGTAATGCGATTTCGTCATTAAATGGAGCGATCATAAAGGGAGGCACCACTGTAGTTTAATTTAGTTTAGCTTTTCCAAGACTCACTTTGCTACCCGTATGATTTATATATATGAAGGTGAGGATGGTATTGTGAGCTCCAGAATCTTAATTCTGGTTTGATTTATACTCCTGATAAAAGACCTTGCCCAAACAAGTTGAAACTTTTCTTTCATTCTTTGTCTTTGATTAAAGACAATTTACAAGATAGAACATTGGTGTGGATGTTGACAATCTGAGAAAACCTAGCTTGTTTTATATGTTTCCTGTTACCAGCTCACTTTTTTAAAAAAATTGCAAATTAAAACAAATTACACATAGAAAATGCATTCCGATTTCACCCATGCTGAGAGGTCAACTGGCAAAGTTCTAAACACCTGCTCCTATTTGGCACCGGAGCAGCCATGTTAACTCTCCCTCTGTATTCTTGTTACCAACTGCTCTGTCTTCTACATCTTTCTTTCCCACAACATTGACTTCACTCAGAGCAGGGTTCCAAGGATTAATTAATGTTTGCAAAGTGCTTGTATTTAAGATGATATGGGAATATAAATGGCAATAATAATTTGTCTCTGGAATGTGATAGATGAAGACCTCATTGTGTTCTGAACTGTAGTGGTTGGGCAGCCAACCTGAAAGAAAAATATATACTTCATTAGAAGTAGGAGACCAGGGCAGGAACTACATGTTTCAGATAACCCTCAGTAAGGTCTCTTTCCTTTTACTGCAGATTATTTATTTATTTATTTATTGGATTATCTGAAAACAGGCATGAAAACACCTGCTTCATATATCTTGCTTTAATAAAAATCCTCATGTTGAACCAAGACATGGAGCACTCTTTAGCCCACAGGCTGGCCAATGCTGATAGCCTTCCCGGCCCTCCCAACAGTGCTGGGGGTCAGGTCAGCCTTGCCTGCTTACCATCAGGAGAAAAGGCTGCCTCCCTTGGCAAAAACAGCATTGGCAGCAAGGCAGCGCTGAAGAGTTGGAAAACCTTGCTAGTACTAGTTGGGGAAAGACACTGAAAAGTAGCTCCAGCATTTCTGTTTTTGTTGCATGTTAAGTCCCAACCTAGCACTGTTGGTAGCTGGGAAACCTTCAAGCAATGGTCATCTGGGACAGAAGCTCTGATGCAGTTTAAAAATGGTGCCAGTGCACACACTTTAAAACTGCACAAGGGTTTGCATCATGTGAAATAACTGAACTCACTATGAAGCAACTTTGGTCCATTCTGAAAGCGTACTGTAGTTGCATCTGCTGTTAGACTAAGCACTGTGCATCAGGGTCTTGAGAATTAAAAAGAATGACACTTCTAGAAAAGAACTTCATTAAAGACAGAAATACGAAATTGCTTCCATAGACCAGTATCGTCTATTCCATCTGACAGTGACTATTCTAGTTCTCTAAAACTTATTTTCATAGATTTCTTTTTTTTTAGCATCACATTTTTTCTGTACATTAGTCACATCAGTTTGTGATTTTATAGTCTTTCATAGTCTTATGTTTGCATGCATTTTATGCATATTTCTCAAAATGTAAATCTTTTGCCAGTAGTGTATGTTTTTCTAAAGGTACATTTTTAAGCAAGCTATTTTTTTGAAGAAAAAAATTGTCTGCAGTCTTTGTAATATACACAGTATCCTTCAATGCACTTTTTTTAACAGGACACCTTTTCATCTGATTTTTAAAATGTGCAGGTTTTGCTAATTTTGGACAACTGTGGGTATTGATGAACTAGTGTCTTCTGGTTATTAAATAAGAAGAGACACAGGACAGCTTTGTGGAAAATTTAATTGAGACTTTCCAAATCACAATTTATGACAACTTTTAGCCCCTTTGACGTTTATGCCATTCAATTGCCTTGATCTTTATTTAATTGCAGTCCTATGACCTCGCAAACAATATAGGCACATATATTCCAGTATATTCTATGCACTTGCTCACAGGTATGCTGAGTAGTATACCAAGTGTTGCTCAGATTCTGTGCTTGTTGCTCTTCTAACATATTGCGTCATAAATCATATTCTTGTATTGAGTGCTGTTAGATGTGAGCTGAAGTGGATATCGCTCTTGAAAGTTACGTGTGATATCGATTAGAGGAAGCAACTGGCACAACAACAGATAATCATATTTATTTTGAAAGTGACTAACAATGGCGTGGTGGATGTGGTGGCGCTACGGGTTAAATCACAGAAGCCTCTGTGCTACAAGGTCGGAAGACCAGCCATCATAAGACCGAATCCATGCGACGGAGTGAGCGCCCGCTGCTTGTCCCAGCTCCTGCCAAACTAGCAGTTCGAAAGCATATAAAAATCCTAGTAGATAAAATAGGTACCACCACGGTGGAAGGTAATGGCATTCCGTGTCTAGTTGTGCTGGCCACGTGACCACGGAAACTGTCTACGGACTAACGCTGTCTCTACGGCTTGGAGACGGGGATGAGGACCATGCCCTAGAGTCAGACACAACTGGACTAAATGTCAAGGGGAACCTTTACCTTTACCTTTTAACAATGGCATGATGGAACCCCACTTCATACTGACTCTTGCTATGTAAATCTGACACATATTACCAACTGGGGCTCACATAACCCCCCTATATAGCAGCTCCCCTGGTTGCATATCTGTTTCTGGGCTGAATTCAAGGTGTTGGTTTTAAACTATAAGGCCCTAGACCAGTGGTCCCCAACCTTTTCCAAACTGAGGGGGTAGGGTCTGTGGGGGGCGGGGCACCCCTGCACTCATGGGTGGGGTGTGCTTGCAGGTGGGCAGGGTGCATTCATGGGTGGGTGGAGCACACTCAGTGGTGTGTAGGGCATCCATCTGTGTGCGCATGTGCAGGTGGGCGGGCACCTGTGTGTGCAGATGGGCAAGCCGTTCGTGCGGGGGGGGGGGACGGGAAAGCTGTCTCCATGGCCTAGTCCTGTCAAGGCCACAGGCCAGTACTGGGTCATGGACAGGGGGTTGGGGGCCCCTGCCCTATCAAGGGCCACATCTCCCTTTAAGAGGCTGCTCGAGTAATAAGATCACCAGGAGGAGCCTTTCTCTCAGTTCCTCCACCTTCACAGGTGTGTTTGGTGTGGGTATGGGAGAGGCCCTTCTCTGTTGCTGCTTCCAGACTTTGAAACTCCTTCCCACAAGAGGCTAGGCTATTCTACTGCAAGCAGGCATAGACCCTTCTCTTCAGGCTTTCCCTGAATGACTGTAACTTCCAGCTTTGAATGTTGATGTCGCTTATAATTTTTTTAATTTTGGTATTTGTTTAGTCCTTTTTAGCATTTGTATTCTCACTGCTGTTAGCTTTAACACACTCAACACTATAAGCCACCTTGGGTCCTTTTAAGGAGAAAGGTGGGGTAAAAATATTTTAAATAAATAAATACCCAACTTTTTTCTCAGAAGCAGTATCTCCTCATGCTTCTACCATGTGCCAGGAATCCTATGGATAGGGAACATTTATACAAGCAGAGAAGTCTGGCAAATCAGTGTATTTTTATTTTGCAGTTTTTATCCTAAACAATTGAGACTACCTCAGTATTCTTGCCATCCAGATGCTCTCATTTCAGCAGTTTATGCACATGAAGTTGACTGAGGGCATGAGCACATGGACATTTGTCCCTTGTTGATCCGAAGTGCTCTATACTACACCCTGACATTTAAATTGCTGCTGTGGATCACACGGAAATATTTAGTTGTCCTGGTGATGTGTTTTTAATCTGTCCATTCATCACACAGCCATTCTTCCTCACCTCTGCCATTGTCATCACCCTCCTCCCCACCTCTTTTGCTGGCGTTCAACCCCTCCCTTTTAAGTGTTTAGCAAGTGAAACAGTGCTGAACTGATGGGTCATGGTAAACATTTGAATGAGTGCTGCATCAGTTTTGCGCTGTCTCAGTATAAAGACACAATTTTCAAATTGCTTTGCAATTGTACTTGAGCAGTGTTCGGAAAAGGGAGGCAAAAGGTGTCACATTTGCTCCCACACGATGCCCCACTATGTGCATCATTAGCAATGTCATCTGGACACACCCAACAAGGGCCCTAAAGTGATCGCACAAGCCAAAAGCAAGACAAAACAATGTGAGTGGAAACACTCTGAAAAACCACAAGCCCTGCTGGCTAACAAACTATACTACATATTTATGCCAAAATATTGGATCTATTTGAGACTAGTGCTTAGTGTTGTGCAGTTGACATGATAAATATCAAAAGGTAGAGTGTGAAACATAACACAAACAGTGGGCAAAACACCCATCTGGTTGCTCTCTGACATGGCTTTGATTTAGAGATAGGAAGATCTTCAGCCATATTTTCTTTCATCTCCATTGTGAATAGAAAGACATTTAAAAATTTTGGTGAAATCTTCAAAAAACCAGAGTGAAACTAAACTCTTTCCCATTTCTACTGTCTGGGTTCAGGGAGAACAGCAGCTATTCCCAACACAGAAGGGCCATTTTGGACTTTTGCTATGTAGATGTTAAAGATGGGGAACCTCCTATAAAAATGAAATCAAAACAAGAAAAACCAGAAATCTTATAGCACCTTTAAGACTAACTAGTTTTTATTTTTTTTCATAAGCTTTTGTATGTCCAAGCGGACTTCAGATGACTGGAGTGGCTGTGTGTCGGGCAGAAATTTCAAATGTTTGGTGGAAAGTGTGTGTCAGTGGTTAGTCTTGAAGGTGTTGCAAAACCTCTGCTTTCTTTTGTGCTACAGCAGACTAACATAGCTACTGGCCAGGGAAGGGGGAGGGGAGTAATTCAGTACAACGAGGAAGGATGATGTGCATTGAGATTCAGAAATATTCAGAATTCATGAAATACTGCCATGTTCAGAGAGAGCTCTGAATATATCCAAATCCAAATGGGTAATTCCTGATATCTCTAATAGCAATTCCCAATATTCAGTGGGGCCATTTCCTCCTATACATTAGAAAGCAAAAGGCTAGGTTTCTGCTTGCTAGGGGAAGAAGTGAAAGTGAAACCTATTTCTCAGGTATCATGGAGTGATTTCCTGAGGAATGAAACTTAAAGACACTCTGGCACCTTGGGTAATGTGGGCAGAGAACTCAGTGCCCCCTGATTGGGGTCACCAAGGGTTTCCCCCAAGGGAAGGGCAGGGGGTGAGAGCAAAACCCCATAAATTATGTCTGTCTACAGTACTCTACACCAATGAAATCTAGAAGAAGGCACAGACATCAGAAGGTATTTTTTCACATTGTTCTTCCCAATTGAATGGTGGGCACAATTGCTTATAAATCCCCACAGCAATTGCTGTTAAGATGTGTTCTGGTAGAAGTCTGCACTGCATCTGTTATCTCTGTTTCCTTTTCTGAACCCTCAAGTTACATGTATATTCTCTATATCTTATTGTATATTGTTTACTTAATATAATTAGATTCAGGATCAATAGATTCATGTATTAATGTATTATATATCAACAAGGAAATATTATATTAGGTTTAGTTTGCTTTGGGGTATATCAAGCTGTGGAATAAGATTTTGTTACATATAGATTTTGTTATATATATACTGTATTAAGTTAATAGATTATGTGTCTGTGTGTATTCATGTGTGGTTTTCATTTGAAGAGTTTGTGTTCTGGTATAACAGAATCAGATACTATTGTTCTTTGGGTAGAATCTGCATGTGGTATTAAATGTGGGCACTGCAGAAGAAACAGGCACTTGGGGAACTAGTGATGAAAACTTAGCAATCCCTATTAGGAACATGTGGTAAAAAACTGAAATTTCAGAAATCAGTCATCTGGAAGCCTTTTCAACAGTGTGCAACAGATGCTTGCATTGCAAGAAGATGCACAAGTGTGGGCAGGACTTGGGACATCTTTCCAGCTGTAGACTCAGCACAGGGCATAGCTACTGGAAAAAGAAGGTACTGTGGGGACAAGTGGCTTTCTTATTGTGAAAGTTAAGAGTCAGCAGAGGGCAGAGGTTGAGCCACCAGCTCCGGGAAGCAGGGAGGTAGATGGGCACATAGCAAGAAATGGGAGGCAGCAAATGCCAGACCCACACCCGAAGAATAAGTTCCCTGGAAGAGCTTGGGAAGGTTCAAGAAAAGGCCTTCTACAAATGTAAAAATACAAGTACTACTTGTCATCTAGGGGAGTTGATATCTCAGGATGGCGAGCCCTTCTCTCTGATGGAGAACACGGGTTTCCATAGGTGTGTGGCAGAATTGGAACTCCAGTGGCAGGGCATTTTCACCACAGTGTCTGGGGACAATGAGCTGTTGCAGCAGAGGCAAAAAAAAAAAAAAATGGGACTGCCACTGCACCATCTAATCTGGGATGTGGCAACTTGATGGAATTCTGCTTTCTACCTCCTTGCAAGAGTGCTGTAGCAGCAAGGGACACTCCATGATTTGGCACTGGAGACTTCCATTGGTGTGGCTGCTCCTCTGGGCAGAAAGGAATAATGTCCCATTGTGTCAGGTTGTCTATGTCCTCCAAAGCTTTGAGAGTGCAACATGGGTCTTTAGGAGGAAGACTGTCATCCTTTGCAGATGATCTCAATGTTCCAGGGCTTGGTTGGCATGATGGAGGACATAATGAGGGGCAGTCTAGGGGGTGGGGGATTTCATACAGGGAGAATAGCATTTTTTTTCTCTGACTTGAAGTAGTGGCCCTGGCTAGCAAGTTAAGGGACTGGCTGCACTACAGATTTGCCTTATTGTGGAAGAAGGAGGAGTACATTCCAGCAGCCATCCATGGACATTAAGCATCGGGGGTGAGGGAATACCACCACCTTTCCACCAGACCCAGCAGCAACTAGTGAAGAAGGTCCTGCTAGCACTAAGGGGATCACACAGAGCAGGAAGAAACTGGCAATGTTCACAGCACCCCAAACAGCAGATCCCACAGTCCCTCACCCCTGCAACAATAGGGCAAGCTTTCTGGGACAAGCATGGCAGGGACCTGTCCTCCAGAGACACAAACCAGAAGGAGGGTTCGGCAGAGGCAGAGGGATGCATGCAGGAGTCCTACAAGCCAAAAGAGACTGATCCTTTGTCTCACTGGGCAGAGGAGGAGTCTGTTTTGGAGATCTGGACCAGGTGGCAGTGTGACTGCTCTCTTGCCCACCACTGAGTGTGCCTGGTGAGAGAGTGCTCTCTCAGTCAGGGGACATTTTCAGTCCACACTGCTCATGCTTGGAACCTGGATCTGTAGAAAAACCTAGTTTCCCAGAGGTCAACCTGTAACTCCTGGACTTCTTTGAAGTCCCCTGTAAGTAAGAGAATGACACACTCTGCTCGCAGTATGAGATATGCCATTTTTCAGTCAGCTGTTTTGTGCTCACTCACTGTGCCGTGCCCCATTCTGTTGACATAGTTTCCTACTGCAGGCTATCTGCTGCTCTGGTCTGCCTGGCCCGGGGTATTTACCCACTCCTCAGTGCAATCTCTTGTCTACTTCCCCAATCCTGCTGGCATTTCCTGCTGGCATTTCCACTGTACAGAGTTCAGTCAGTATACCCATGACAATCGTTTTCTTATACCTAGGCACTGTTGGCTGTTGGTGTGCTATCTTTTTGTTTGGCACAGTCACTGGGAAGATGTCAGAGGACACAGGGAAATCATTCAAAACATCTTGCCTGTTTATGTTTTTCTAAAGGGAAAATAATGACAATATAGTATTCTTATTGATTGTGACAGATCTTTGGATATCCAGAAATTCAGAATTTTTAAGATTTAAGCTTTAAAATTCAAAATCTTAAGGCGGTGTAATTCCAAATTCTGAATCCAAATTCCACATCTGAATTTTGGTGCTAGTGCACCTCCCCATTGAATATGTAGAAATTAAAATCCAGACTTTTAAGAACTAGGCATTTGTTTAGATGTTCAAATTTGTTGATTCTGCTTTTGCCAATGTTCACATTTTTTTCTTGGTCCCTCCCAACTCAAAGATGAAGATGTGTTAATTTGGGTAAATAATAATAATAAAAAGCATTGAAATGATAATTTCACCATTCCTACTTGTGACCTTGGATGCAACTACAACAAAACGACACGTCTTTGAAATGCTATTTAATGAGGCCAGGATGTGGCAAAAACAATATGCTAAGCATCTGAACAGCTAGAGAATACAAAATATGAGATTTAGCACTGAGCTTGCTCAAGGTTAGTACAGTAAAATAATACAATTCTATTACAATTCTACAAAACATTCTTCTTTTCTCTTCCTACTAGCATATTACCTCTAATGCATATGTTTCAGCTGAACAGCTTCACCAATGTAGGGATTTATAGCTGAGTGTTTATGAAATACTCTGTATTTATTTTCTTCCAAATAACAAAGCAGATTAATTGATTGATTGACTGATTGATTGAAGCTATTCCCAAAGTACCATAGAGACCTTGTAATTAATGAAACTTAGATGAGTAATGAACCATGATTAACTTATCACACTGATTTTAGCAGGATTTAAGCATTACTGATTTTCTCTGGATTGGGCCCTATAAGGATTAGTAACTGTTAGTACATGTAAATACGTGATGAACCATTTTACAGAATACATTTTATCAGTGTCCATTAAAGGCTGGTTTTCGGGTATTTGGTGAATGAGTTATTTTAAAGGATTTAGAGCCTGGTTGTGCCATGTTTATTCAGAAGCAAGCTCCACCACTCATGTCAATAATCCTATTCAGGTGTTATTCAATCAGGCATTATCAGTATGTATTCTTTAAAGGGAACACCAAGCCCTGCTTGCTCCATCCTGATGTTTTTCATGGTGACAACACTGGGCCTGAGGAGAAGAGGGTCCTCCTTACATCAGCAAGAACCTGGAAAATTAACTGATGACATAATGTAC
Organism: Pogona vitticeps; assembly: GCF_051106095.1. Taxonomy (NCBI): domain Eukaryota; kingdom Metazoa; phylum Chordata; class Lepidosauria; order Squamata; family Agamidae; genus Pogona; species Pogona vitticeps. Next base: position 32,997,756 of record NC_135786.1, read on the forward strand.
AGATGAGCACAGGGGAAACATGACAACAGAGAGGGGGGTGTTAGCCACATCCCTCTAAATGTGTTGACAGCACATGGTTGAATAAAGCCTGACCAGGGTTAGAAGGATTTTGTTTTGTGTTAATTATTTTTAGGATTTTTCATTCATATGCAGTTCTGCGATTATGATAATGATGATCATAACATGGAAATGTTACACTAATTATGCTAATGATGGTAATAAATCATCACGACAAATTATCATGACGATAAAGTATATTCATTATGGATTTGTGTATTTTTAGGATTGTGGCACAGTGCTTACTTGCTTTTACACCTTGAAACTCTCAGAATAACAATTGGAGAATAATCTGGAATTTCAGGAACTAAAAACATTTTTTTGAAAAAAAAATCAATATCTGTTTGGATATCATTAGATATTCCAGAACCAGTATTTATATGGAAATGTCCCCACCCTTAGATGTTTATACAGTAACCTAGAACCCAAAAGACTGAAATTTGTTGAAGAACATCCGTTTAGGGTTTCTTCCTACTCTTTTCCTTATTTTGCTTGGCAGGCAGGCCTGGGCTCACTTTTCTACAGGGCTTGGGGTGTCATTTAGGAGGGCTTGGATATAGGTGTGAGACTCAGCAGTATTATCAGCAGAACACTTTGTTGCATTTTCTGTGCATGGCTAAGCAGGGTGCTTTCTACCCTGTACCACTAGTACAAAGGAAGTCTTTTCTTCTCAATGCTTCTCAGTCCTCACTATACACAAGGAAACATTAGGTGTACATTTAGCATTATTCTCATCATAAACAATGTCAACAAGCCCCACCTCTGATGTGAGCCCCCACAATCATCTGTATGGTACCTATTGTATAGGGACATGGCAGAAGGAATGTGTGTGTCAGCCAGGGGCTGGTGCTTGTCCTGAGATTTCCATTCTTTCCCTACAGATCAGAATGCTGCCTTTTGAAAGGAATGCGTTAGGAGTGAGAAAAATTGGCAGGAAGTTATGCCCAGGCAGTCTCTATTGAATGCTGGATTGTGCAATGGATTGCACAACTGGTTGTGTGCCTAGTTGAATAACTGTAATGGAACTGCTGCCTGGATATGACTTCTGCCTGTTTCAACTGCTTATGCAAGTACAAGTGATGCAGGTGTATCTATGCAACAGGATTTTGTCCATAGTCTTTGGATTTTTGGGGTGCACACTAAAAATACAACATGCAACATATCTGTATAAAACCATAATTTTGTGAGTAGATGGTGACCAATCTGTTCAGGCATAAGCCTGCTGTAAATTCCATTCATGTCTGTTAGAATTATCTGCAAGTAAATGTTGGATATAAGAAACAGCGATCAAATGTGACAGGGCACCCTTTAAAATATATTTTACATTATGCACTGAGTTTGTGAGTTATTCCATTGAGGGCTGGGGGACACTTTGCATGAAGCTCATGTTGCAGTGAACCTGTGCTTATGTGGAAGCGAGGCAGCATGATTCATTAGCAGGGAAGGACAGGACAACTTATCTGTTTTCAGCAATTCCGCTCTCAACTAAGAAAAATGAGCTAGTTTAATAGAAATTATGTGTGACAGCAAAGGACAAACCACTCCAATTGAAACACAACAGCCGCAGCTCAGAAGATTCCTGAATGGATCTGCAGGCCAATGCTTGATGCTCTTTGAAGGGTGGCATCAGTTTGGAATGCATGTAGGACACCACTGCATAAAAGCTACCTAACTTAAAAATAAAAACCAAAAGAGGAGAAAAGATGAATAAAAGAATAGCAAGATGGGGGGGGGGAAGCAAGGACTCAGGCACAATGAAGGATGATTTCTAGTCCTAATATTCTGCAGATTTGCTGCAGATATGGTATTGGGCAGGGGCAGCAATGTGATTTAAGTCCAAAGCAAATAAAAAAAACACCCCCCAAATAATCTTAAAAATAAAACAAAGGAAGAAAGGCTCCACTGCATAATGGAGGTGGTGGGAAAGAAAATGAAATCAAAGCAAGGAGCTAATAATACAAGCCAGAGGGAAGGACCAGCTTCTACAAATGCTTCAAATTACTCTTAACGGCAGAGCTTTCATCCTGTTCTCCAATTCGTTGTTTATTTTGTTCCAGTGAAATGTGAACCTTAGGGTCAAGAGCATTACATTCAAACTCCACTGAAGTTATCTGGTTTATAAACAGAGAATGACTGCATCCTATGGTCATTGTTAGCAGCAATCATGCTCCAGGCCTTCCAGGCTTTCATTTTCTTATTTTTCTCCTGCAGGAAGAGAGGAAAGGGCTTGGAGGTAACTATACACACCAACCAGGAAATATTCTGATATATACACTGATTGGATTAGAGTTGGGAATGACCAGGGTATGGATTTGTGGTGGTTCCCTCTATAAAAATTGGGAACTAATTTGCTATTCAGGAGAAGAATAAACAGTATTTTCTGAATACATTTTTATTCAGGTCAAACTAGGGCAAAATGACCTAGGAATGAAATGAATGCTCACTTAATTCCTCATTCTTCTTCATTTAGGCTGTCTCAAAACAAGTGCAAAAAACGGTGTGAAGCTCAACATCAAAAAACTAAGATCATGGCCACTGGTCCCATCACCTCCTGGGAAATAGAAGGGGAAGATATGGAGGCAGTGACAGATTTTACTTTCTTGGGTTCCATGATCACTGTAGATGGAGACAGCAGCCACGAAATTAAAAGATGCCTGCTTCTTGGGAGGAAAGCGATGACAAACCTTGACAGCATCCTAAAAAGCAGAGACATCACTTTGCCAACAAAAGTCCAAATAGTCAAAGCTATGGTTTTCCCTATAGTGATGTACAGTATGGAAGTGAGAGCTGGACCATAAAGAAAGCTGACCGCCGAAGAATTGATGCCTTTGAATTGTGGTGCTGGAGGAGACTCTTGAGAGTCCCCTGGACTGCAAGGAGAACAAACCTATCAATTCTAAAGGAAATCAACCCTGAGTGCTCACTGGAAGGACAGATCCTGAAGCTGAGGCTCCAATACTTTGGCCATCTCATGAGAAGAGAAGACTCCCTGGAAAAGACCCTGATGTTGGGAAAGTGAGAAGGCAAGAGGAGAAGGGGTCGACCGAGGATGAGATGGTTGGACAGTGTCATCGAAGCTACCAGAATGAATTTGACCCAACTCCGGGAGGCAGTGGAAGATAGGAGGGCCTGGTGTGCTCTGGTCCATGAAGAGTTGGACATGACTAAATGACTAAACAACATCATCAACAACAAAACAATTAGACACCTTCCTGATCAATTTTAAAGTCCCACAAGATTCTTTTCTACCATCTGAATGTGAGATAAAGAGCTCTCCCCACTTCCTGCTAATTTCTCTGAAATTCGTGTAACATGACGTTTGTGTAGAGATGGGCATGAACCAGAAAAATGGTAGTCTGTGGTGATTTGTGGTTCATGGCTGCCCATGAACCATTAACCTTCCAAAGGTTGTTTTTTTACAAAATGTGCCTGAAGGGAGGGGAAACTAAACCCCAACCCCTCTGCCACCCACCTGGCCCCTTCCCACTGCCCCCATTGCCTCCCTACTTTGTGCTGTCACCTCCCCCTCCCATTGCCATCTTCATAGACCTCAGCCTGGCTTCCTTTCCATGAGCCATGCCTGATACCTCTGTGCATGTGCAGAAGGCAGCACATGGGCTCCTTGAAGGCCGTGCTGTTGCCACTGGGACGATGATGGAGGAGGCGGCAGCAGGACCAGGTAGGGGGTGGGGACAGAGGGAAGGCGGCAGGGGCAGGCTATGGGGGCAAAGAGGGAGAAAATAGGCAAAACCAAACCACTGAACCAAAAATGGCTTTAAAAGTTCATTGTTTAGTTCATTTTGGTTCACCGGTTTTGAGGAACCCAAACTGACCAAAACCGAAGAACTAGCGAGTTTTGATGAACTTCCTCGTTCATTTTTGGGGTTTTTTTGCCAATCTCTACTCTTGTGTTCTTCTGTTTGAAAAGCAAAGCATTCACACATAGCAGGCACAGAAGGAGTGGTTAATCATTAAGAATAATACATCCAATGCTTAAATTGTTAAATAAAGCCGCAGTTTTGGACAGTTCACACAAATTGCACAATTGCATGAACTGTGCATTTCTGACAGGTGAGGAGAAGACTGTTGCAGTTCCTTGTCCATGCCTATGAGGATGAGTGAACCAAGAATTCATATCTCTTAAGTGGAGACATAATCTGATCTAGTATAAGGCAGACAAAGGTATGAAGAAATCTTGCTACTGGGATTTCCTGGAAAGATGTTAGGTGAGTCTACCAACCTCAGTATGGCAAGACTGCATATCCACCCAATTGTGAGAACTCATCTACAGTGTGAAATGGTATTTTTAAAAAAAGACATGGTTTCTGCAATTTGTGTAAAATATAGTGATAATTATATAGTCGTTTCTTTTTCAAGCTACAGTGGTGCCCCACTTAACAATTACCCCGTATAATGACAAATCTGCTTCATGACGATGTTTTTGCAATCGCAAAATGATGTTTGAATGGTTTTTTTTTCACTTAGAGATGATCGGTTCCCTGCTTCGGGAAACAATTTTTCGCTTTCCAATGATTTTACAACAGCTAATTGTTGGGTTTCAAAATGGCCACCGCTGTGCAAAATGCCCCCCCCCCGCTATTTTTAGGACTGATTTTTCGCTCTACAGGCACCGGAAAATGGCCGCCCTATGGAAGATCTTCACTGGACAATTAGATATTTTGCCCATTGGAACGCATTAACCAGTTTTTAATGCGTTTCAATGGGTTTTTTATTTCGTTTGACGACATTTCGCTCTACAGCGATTTCGCTGGAACGAATTAACGTTGTCAAGCGAGGCACCATTGTACTTATATGCACAGCACACATAAAAATAAATTGATTACAAAGACACAAACAATCTACTACTTTACCTTCCCACACAATGAAATGCTGTAGGGATTATGCAAAGATGATCAACATTGCCGTTTGGGATGTAAGAGGTCTAAACAATGATGTGTTGCTTTGAAACCAGTCTTCCTGGTTCCTCAGACAGTTGAGTTCAACTTCTTTTCCCATTTATTGTTATTTGTTCAATAATCAGCTGTAACAAGCTGTGTACTTTTAGTTTTCAATTAAGCTATAGGAAGCTACAGGAAGCCAACTTTATGCTGAATATCAAGAAAAACATTTTAACTCTTAGACCAGTATGATAATAGAACCCATTACCTTGGGAGGTGGTGGGCACTCCATTGCTGGAAGCATTCAAGAGAAAATTGGATAACCATCTGTCAAATCTGCTTTGATTTGGAATCCTGCATTGAGCAGGGGCCCCTCCAACTCAATTATTCTACGATTTTATGCCTGAATCCATTTCCTGTCTTTATGATATCTTGGATTTTATCCATTCTCTTTAGTACAGTGGTGCCTTGACTTACGAACGTCCCAACTAACGAACATTTCAAGTTACGAACAGCTCAGTTCGCAAAATTTTGCTTTGACTTGTGAATGGAACCTTGACTTACGAACGAAAAAAAATCGTGGGGAAGGCGGGAAATGTGAACTTTCGGTTAACCATTGGCCAGCAAAGAGACTGCTTGTCTGCTATGTCACTCGCCCCAGCAGTTAGAGAAAGAAGAAGCCTGCAGCAAGTGATGTCCCCCTGCTGCCTTTGCAAAGATAGCAGGGTGTGGGATCACTTTGATCAGGCTTCCCCCAACTTTCCATGCCCGGGGGAAGGCTGATCAAAGTGATCCCCCACCCTGCTGTCTTTGCAAAGACAGTAGGGGTGGGGGATCACTTGGGTCTGACTTCCCTGAACGGGCATAGAAAGATGAGGGAAGCCTGACCAAAGCGATCTCCCATTCTTCTGCCTCTACAAAGACATTGGTGTGTGTGTGTGTGGAATTGCTTCAATCAGGCTTATCCAAAGGGAAGCCCTTTCCATGCTCCAAGTAAAAGCTAGGCTGCCGGAACTGAAACCGCAGTTACAGCAGTCTAGCTTCTGTTTCAGTGGAGCAGGAGGAGGCAGCTGAGCAACGTAAGCAACAGTGGGAAGGGGGTGGGGGCAGACTGTGGGGACCGGGGACTCAGCTTTTTTTTTAAATAGCCCAAACTGACAAGTTGATTTGTGGTTCATCAGGCCACTGGGGAGAAATTCATGGTTCATCAAGGCTGACAACCCATGAACGAAGGCGGAGCTCCATTTTGGCATTTCGTCCCTATCTCTAGTCTGGACCAGTAAAAAGAAGTCACAGGAATTGCAAAGAAAGAGTTTCCTGGGGCAGCATTGAAGTCTAAGACACAGGTTAAGACTGTCAGTGTGGGAAAAACCCGAAGAAAGTGGAGCCACTATTAATTGTGTTGCATCTGATAATCCTGAAACACCCACTTGTCTAAAGAAGACATGTGGACAAAGAATTTGAGTGCATATGTCATGCCTATCTCTATCCTAACTACATACTGACTTCAAATACTGTTTCTTTAGTTTAAATGCAATGCATCAGTTTTTTTCCAACTCCACCCCATTCCCACTGTGCACCGATTTGGAAGAATTTCTCAGCTTCCAAAGGACATTTTTAGGGTGGGTGCAGAGGGATTATCCCCCTCCTGCTTGTAGTTGTAGAAGCATCATTTATGCAAACAGCCTCATCTATTGCCTTCTGTATCTAGATGGCATTGTATCCTTTATTATTATTATTATTATTATTATTATTATTATTATTATTATTATTATTATTATTATTATTATTATTATTATTATTATTATTATTATTATTATTATTATTATTATTATTATTATTATTATTATTAATTGGATTTATATCCCGCCCTTCTAGACAAGAGTCTACTCAGGGCGGCTAGTAGTAACAGAGTGTAAATTGGGGGCCTGCCATTTGATCCCTCCAGTTAAACATCTGAGCCAGAAGTCATTACTACAATAGCAGTTATAGGCAATTATTTCTTTGTGCTTCCACTGGAGTTTGTCCAGGAATTATAGCACAGCCTTTAACAGAAAAGTTATGGAACTCCATAGGCTTCTTGCTTTGGAAGAGGTAATTTTATTTGTGAAGCGACCAATATATTTAAAAAAAACTGAAGTGTTTTCTGTGCAGCTGGAACATCCTTTTTCATTATTTTAATTAGACTGCATATGGAATAAAGTAGTATTCATGGTATGGGAGCATCAAAGCAAGAAGCCTTGAAGAGAAAATGATCACATATAGAGCCTGGCAGGTACAAAATCAGTTTAACAAGGAAGCTGGATCTTTAAAAAAAGGTATCAGTCTTTCATGTCTTCTGAAATAAATGTACATCTTTAAAGGCAGTGACTGGTGGGAACATAATTTATTATATACCATACCAAATTAGGTCACACATAGACATTTTCACTAAGCCATAAAATGATGGTGATGGTGATGTGGTGGTATGCATGTAGACTGAACATCACACACAGTGCTTTTCAATCATCTGACAATACCTAACTGTTCTGATTCTGATTCCCTGAAAGATGAACACATACATGGGTATTTGTTCTGCAAGGAATCCCATCCAGTATGTGGAGAAAAGAGCATCCGGCTTACATTAACTGCTAGGTAGCTCAGTGGTTTAGATCTCTGGCTGCAGAGCTGGAGATTGGGGGTTTGATTCCCCACTATGCCTCCTTGACAGAGCATAGGTTCCCTTCTAGCTCTGCAATTCTAAGACAACAATGATGATGAATATATATGATCTGGTCCTCAGCTGAAACATCCTTCCAAAAATGTTATATGTATCCAAATGGAGCATTCAGGGAGCCAAATGTAGGGACACACTGCTAGGACACAATTCATTGGAAAGGTCTTTCTCATTCATTCATTCATTCATTCATTCTTTCTTTCTTTCTTTCTTTCTTTCTTTCTTTCTTTCTTTCTTTCTTTCTTTTAAAAAATTGAACATTTCTGCTAAATGGTTTACAACACATTTAAACAGTAAATTAAACAATTCATAACTTAAGATCACTGAGGGAAAGACACTTGAAGAAACAAAAAAAAAATCATCATCATCATGGTTGGTCATCATCAGCCAGCCAAGTTATGTTCCCATACTCTTATGAAGGTGGTACAAAGACAGCTGTGTGGGAATCAGCTGGACACTTCAGCACAGAGGGATTCCAGATCCTACTCCCATGGAATTCCAGAACCTGGGCATGCCAGAGAAGGCCATCTCCCCTCCTATGAGACCTTATCTGGTTGACCTTAGGAATCAACCATGTTCCTAAATAAGGAAGTAGTCTTTTGTTTATGCTAACACACTGTATAGGCTTTGAGGATAACAACCAAAACAATGCACTGTTTCCTATTTAAAGCCCTATGGAATGAATGGGGAGTCATTCACTTCAGACAGAAGATGTTTATTTCATTGGTGCCTACAAAGGAGAATTTCCCAAGCAGTTAATGACTTGAGCGCATAAATCTGGTGCATTTCTGGCAGATTTCACAGCTTGATGAAATACTAACAGTCTAACACATTAGGGATGATCTCAAACTAGGAAACCAAGCTAAAATGGAGAATTCCTGTCATTCATTGGCTAATAAGCTGGCTTTATTGGTTATTAAGCTGCATGGGTTAAGTATCCGACTGTGAAACCAGAGTTTGGAAGTTCACTCTGTGTGTCTCAGAAGAGCCAGGCCTGTGAAACCTTTGGTTATTAGGTTATCTGCTGAAACTAGATATTCTCCCAAAGCCCTTGTATAATATAACAAGTTTATCTTGAGATGATTTACTGTAAGTGTCTCATGCATATAGTGTAATTCTATTTCTTTTCAGAAAGATTCCAAGACTGTATACATTTTAAGATTAAGCTGCAATAAATAGCTTAAACTCCATTGGTTCCAGCAGGTGGTTAAACTATATAGAAACAAGGGTATCAGCTGCTGTAATGGAACTCCACTAGAAGCTATGGGCACCTGAAGGAGTGAAGATTCTGGTCTTTAAACAGCAAAATGGTGTCTTCATTTTTATTGCCCCCTCTTAGCAGTACAGGAAAAGAAACCTACTTTCCACACAGTTTGTCAGATTTTAAATAAACTGCAGTTTCTAGTTTTGATAACAGGGAAGATCAACCATCTGTTCTGAAGTTGTTAAAGTCCTTTTAATTAACACACACATGCACGCACACAAACACACAACACTTGCTGCCTGCAATTAAATTGTGATTCTCCTTCTGCCTCACACCACAAATGAAGTCAGGTGGATTCCCATGTTGACCATCTGCTTATCCTATTTATATAAGCTGTTGAATGATTGCACACACTGATTTTCTAGATGCTTGCTGCAAATGTCTTCTTAAGAATTTATAAGTATTGTCTGCATTTCCTAATTAAATCCCATCAAAACATCTGAAAACAATAGATAGTTCACAGGATACTGAAATGGTTTTTACTCCAGTGGTTCTAATAGCCTGACAATGAGTTGAGCAAAATAAATAAATGGATTGAGTTTTAGTAATAACAAAGAACTCATTCAAATAAAAGAAGTATTCTTCTATCTAAAATTACTCATGATTTCATCTACATACACCATACAAGAAATTCCACAAAAATTAGTGTAAACTTCTATTAGCTTGATCTGGTACTGAGCTTCAGGACGATAGATGCATATTAAATACTGAACACCCTCTTGTAATCAATGAAAGTTCCAATTGACTTCAATTGATTTCTGCTTTTATCCATATATGATAGGACTCAAACTGTTTAGTTCCATAGACTTCAATTACTGTAGTTTGATTTTCAGGAAGTAAATGAACCATTTTCAGCTACTTTGATTCATTCTATTTAAACATACTACTCGCGCTAATCAAATCTGAAGCTAAATTAAACCAAGTAAACTTTTCTGCAAATAGTCTCAAGGATGCAATTTTGATTTTGAATGATAATTAAAGAAAACAAACAGATTTTATTTGCAAACTTTAAAAATATGTTCTGGCTGCAGTAAACATGCCTTGTTATAATACTCATTTGCACAGATTTTAAAAAGTGAAATTTAACTTCATTTTCCTATGCAGTCCGTGAAATTAAATTAATTTACTTCTACCAATTAGGAAAGTATCTCTATGCACCCAAGAGACGCCAGAAATTTTTGTAGTACCTTATAGACTATCTAGTTTTAATTCTTTAAATAAGCTTTCATGTGTCCAAGCACACTTCTTCAGATGAACAGAGTGGATGTGTCTTTGAGGTGGGTTTAAAGTTGCTAGCAAGGAGAGTGTGTCAGGGCAGGACAACAATAGGGTGTCTTGGTCCTGGGTGAAGAAGACTTTTTTTTGAGCCAATAGACAGCAATTAATTCCATCACAATGGTGGTGATTCGGGTCGGACTGGGTAAGAAGATGCAGACGATTGGATTAGTATATATGACATCACAGGAAACCATTATGTTTCTCAAATCACATAGAGAGTGTTTTGAACTGATATATTCTTGCTCACTGACCTCCCTTTGGAATGTGTCCAAGAGAGGCCACCTTATAGATTTTCTTCGCCCAGGACCAACATACCTATTGTTCTTCCCTGACACCCCCTCCCTGCCAACAGTTTTAAACCCCTCTGGAGACACTACCACTCTATTTACCTGAAAAATTATGCGTGGACATACAAAGACATATGAAAAATAAAATGGCTACCAGCCTGCTGTATGTAGTGCTTTATATACAGTACCCAATCTCCTCGGTGTCTATGCTGACGCGTGGTCTTGTAAGACCAGCAAAAGGCTTTCATTGCAGTTGTAAAAAGACAGTTGCAGGGAAACAATTTCATATGGTTCAACAGTCTTGATGCAATTAGTTTTGTTGCATTTCCTCAGATATATTATGAAAGATAGGAACCTCATATTGAGAATTTGCACTCAGAATGTTCACAACAATTTTTTTTTATAAAATATGTATGCATATTTTAAAGTATGAACATCTAAAAGTGTGTATCATTGAAAAATACGCACAAACAGACATAAATCAGTGGGGGGAGCAGCATATCTTAGGTGAAATGTGCAAATAAGTGTTTTTCTGCACATTTGGAAAACCATGTAAAAAACTGCTCACAAATTTCAGCAAGCGAAGAAAGAATAAAGTCTTACAACCCGATTGGAAACAAAAACAGGAAGAAAATGTGGCTGGAATATAAAGAAATTAAATGAAATAAAAATGAGAGATTTTCATTTTCCTAAGCAGACACTGTCTTCTGTTAACTTGGAGGCTCAACTTTAGTGTGAGTATTTTGCAGGTCCTTTTGGATGATTGGGTCTATCCCAGTGCTTTTCAGCCTTTGGTAACCCAGGTGTTCTTGGACTGCAACTCCCAGAAACCTCGGCCAGCACAGGTAGAACTACTGGTCTATCCAAAACGTCCAAGTACCATTGTATGAGAACAAAGATAGGCAAAGATTTTAGCATCAAATATCTCTGCAACATCACTACAGTTAAAGAAAGAAGCTCATGACCATAATAGTTGGACCTGGAGGCAAAACCTGAGCCAAGATGATCCTAGTAGAAACATCACCATGACTACGGATTTACTAGCTGAGTTCTACTAAAATCCTACACTCTTATCATGCTCTTCCTCATCCTTCTGTCTATGATATGTGGATGATAATGAAGATGACCAGGCTCACAGGATTATTGTAGAAGTATTTTGTGCCATATAAATACTAATAATATCCTAATTATGCATATGAGTTGTTGTTTCTTCATTCTTTGAGATGAGTTTTTGTTTATGGCTTCACATCTGGGACATCTGGAGAAGTGACTTTCTAATCATGTGACTTGCAGTGTGGTGAAATGAAGAAAAAGTACAAACCAAATATGCACTTTTGTCTTTAGCTTTTGAGAATAATCATCTGTGCTCCTAATCCCCAATGACTATAAGCATAGGGTGGGAGAATGAAGTGGGCATCCTATTAAAAATGGCAGAAGAGAAGCAAGGAAACCAGCAGAATTGGTGTGATCAGGTTTCATGGGGGTTGAAACTCCTGCCAAAATGAAGAACCTTTCTCATCTCCCCAGCCTCCGCCTCTGGCAGTTTCCACCCCATGCTTTTTGTTGGGAATGTTGCCATACTGTTTTACCCAGAAAGATACTTCAGTATTCTTATTCCTGGTGATATATTGTGCTCAGGGATGCTCATATATCCAGTGGGCAGGCTCATTTATACACAGTTTGAAAAATAGATGGTGTATGAAGTGCAATTTGGTGTTACGGCAAACTTCTGTCCCCCCTGGGGTGCCCGGGTGTTTGATTAAAACCTTTTTATGGGAAATCAATAGCTTCCTTATTAGAACTTTCATGCTCCTTCCTAAAAACATCAAGATGGAATTGTATGGGGCTGCCCTACCTGCCACCTTATCTTCCCTAGATGAGAATGATCCTTTCAGCCTTTATTTTTAAACTACAACTCTGTATTATGGGAAATGAAAAGCTTCTTTCCACCATTGCTTTTACTGGTTTGGAAAAGATGACAGGAAAAATGCATTGAATTCAGAATATAACTGAAGGGCATACATGTGTTCAAGAAGGTAGTGTTCTTTAGCTTGTGCTCAGAGAATACATGTCTATTTATTTATTTACATACTTGATATATATACCGGCCAGTTAGTTCAAGCGCTACTGTTTGTGGTTTACAGCTTAAAAACGTTAATTCACAAGACCCCACATAACAAGATGCATTCAAAGCCAATATGAGGATACCAAACAGTAATTAAATAAGAAATATAAATAACCCTACAAAGTCTAAAATTCATTTAAAAATAATGGCATCCAGGAGACCTAGTTGTTAAAGGCTTAAGTATCTGACTGTGGAGTTAGAGGTTGGGAGTTTTATTCCCCTCCTTGACAGGTGCTGGGCTCAATTATCCAGAGGGTCCCTTCCAGTGTGGTAGTTATAAGATTATTATATTACATTACATTACATTACATTACATTACATTACATTACAATATTATATTATATTATATTATATTATATTATATTATATTATATTATATTATATTATATTATATTATATGGGAGTGGTGGCGCTGTGGGCTAAACCGCAGAAGCCTGTGCTGCAGGGTCAGAAGACCAAGCAGTTTCAAGATCGAATCCACGCGACGGAATGAGTACCCGTCGCCTGTCCCAGCTCCCGCCAACCTAGCGGTTCGAAAGCATGCAAATGCGAGTAGATAAATAGGTACCATCTCGATGGGAAGGTAAACAGTGTTCCGTGTCTAAATCACACTGGCCATGTGACCACGGAAAGATTGTCTTCGGACAAAAACGCTGTCTCTATGGCTTGAAGAGCGGGATGAGCGCCGCCCCCTAGAGTCGGACACGACTGGACAAAAATTGTCAAGGGGAACCTTTACCTTTACTTTACCTATATTATATTATATTATATTATATTATATTATATTATATTATATTATATTATATTATATTATATTATATTATATTATATTATATTATATTATATTAGGGATCTTGGTCTAGAGGTAGATAGGGACAGTCCATAGACTGGGACAGGTGGCACCTCACTCCAACATTCCATGGGAATGATTTTCCTTCCGTTATAATGAACTGTCTGTAAATGGAGGACATTTTGATTGCATATTTATTATGGTCAGTAGCTTGGAAAGGTTAAAAAATGGAAACAGTTCTCCATCCATGAAAAAAAAACATATACCATGTAAACAAAATTATGTCCTAAGAAAGCCATAATAATAGAGCAGAATGTTGTGTTTTCACCATAGCTCTAAGACCGTATAACCTAGAAAATGAAGGGTACTCTCAAGGGTACTCCCTTGAGCTATTTGGGTTGGTTTTTTTTTTAATGTGGATTAATGTAAAAATCCATTACATGGTGGATTCCACTGCCCTTCTCAAGATGAAACTGAAGTTGATGCTGGCACTTCCCTCAGCAAGCTCCCAAATTCATCACACAAATGAGGACAGAGGTGGGGAGCAAGAGAGGAAGACTTTGTGGTAAGAGATGGGAATGAGCAGAGATGAAAATATGAATCATCGCCAGGAAGAAAAAAAAGGGCTAGTTAGAAAAAGAAAGTGTATATGTACTGAGGTGGAAAGTGGTGGGAATTCAAACCCTTCTGAAATGGAATTTTTCTAATATTGAAAATATTCAGATTATATTCCCTCAGGACCGAAGAGACATTGACACAATAAATAACCTAAAGTTATTATTGCATTCTCTGGACCTGATGTCTTGGATTTGTTCAAGTGAGTTTGCTCTCCAAAGGCACACAGAAACCTCTGAAAGCTGCCTTTCAATTTACCTGTTGAGATCTCAAGGAGCTGGCAAACTGAGAAGAGAGGTGCCTTCTGTAATAACTGCAGTTTGCCCATTTGAACAAGTGTGATTTTGTAGTTTTTCCAAACAAAATCTGTGGGACATCTACCCTACAATCTTAACTGCTATTATTAATTGCAGAAAAATAGTCTACAAATTCAATCTTTTTGTTCCTCTTTGGCGTTAACTCCTGTGTTTCTAGCATTCTGATTATGTAGTGCTGAAACCATGGCAACAGAGAGGACATAATATAGGAAAGATGGTAAAAGTTTATAGAATAATATTCTGTTTAACAAAAATAGGAAACTCTGCAGTGGAGACTCATTGTAGAATGACAACTTATAATAGGTGAGATTTGTTCTCAGGCCTGGGCCTAGATTTTAAGTGGTAGCAACAGCTACAAAAGACAGTTGGCATATGGATCAGAGGCAGGGAGTGGTGGTTGTGAACATGGAGAGTCACATGTCAAATTTGATAAAATGACACAAGGTTGGGTAAGTAAGCAGAAAGGCAAGGCAGGTGTGAGGTGAGACTGGTACAAACCAAGATCAGTAGAAACAAAGGCATAACAGTGCTTTTGCTTCATGGGCTGAATTGATCAGACAGTGAGGCCAATATAAAATGAAGGATTTTAAAGGACCTGGTAGAGATATGAAAAAAAATAATACTTTTTAAAAATCTGCAATTCTTAGAATCCCTCAAGCAAGATGTTCATTGACCATACTGGCTGGGTGATTCTGGAATTGTAGGACACCCCCCCCCCCCAAGCTGTGGACTTCTGTCTCCACTGGGAAAGTCAACTGACTTCTTTCAGCCTGTGGCATTACATGGCGGCACTCAGACCAGTAGGTACCTTTGCCCCATGGAATCTGAAGGCCCCAGGCACCAGTGATGAATTATATAAGATGCCAAAGACTGATCACCTTAAGACACATTCCAAGTCCTCTTTTGGCTTCACATAGTTGGGTTACAGCTCCTTTTCAAAATGGATACAAATGTATTTGTGTGTAAAGTCAATTTAAATCAACAGTATTTGAGTTAAACTATCTTAAGTCTTAGTGAACACTGACCTGTTGTTAGCCCCAACTGACAAGAGACCCATTGAATCAATTGCTAGATGATAAGTCAACACTTACATAAAATCTATTGAGTCACTGAGTCAATCCTAGCTTGGGACTAGCAATAAGATAGTGGTTTATCATGGCTATGACCCAATCTAGCCCACAATGAGTACACAGAATGATATGAGTCCATGTTATATATTTTTGCCATTTACTTAAATGGGACTATTTTAAGGTATGCACTTTGCAATCAGTCTCATTAGGGATTTAGTTCCAGCATCTAATATGTTTAAATTGATGTTGCTCTGGACATATTTATTTATTTCCAAATTACTGCTCATCTTCTGCTCATCATCATGTGCTAACAAGTCAATTCTGACTTATGGTAACCCTTTCCAGCTTTTCCAGGTAGAGAATACTCAGAAGTGTTTTGCCATTCCCTTCTTCTGGAGGCTCCCTGAGACTGTGTAGCTTGCCCATGGCCACACAAGCTGGCTGTACTCACAGGAGGAACAGTGGAGAATCAAAATCCTAACCTCTGGCTCCACAGCTAAATACCTAAACCACTGAACTATTCAGCCAGCTTATTTTCTGCTACTGGTGTGTATATATTCCTTATCAGCAAACCTTAAAGTGTTCATAGGCTCTTTCAGTAATAGCCATGGCAACCATTGCATGGTGGCAGAGCAGTCCAGTTTGCCTTTCATCCATAGTACATGTCAAAGAGCTTGCGTTCAAGTGTGCCCCTGCTGGCAACAGATTGCACAGAAGGGCCACTTACACTGTTTTTATGTCTTGGTAACAAGTTAAATGAAGGCCATCTGAGCTTGGCTTTCCACGTTAATGGGTGTAGGTACCATATACTGTATTGCAATTTTTATTAATTTCCACCTTCACTGAACAATTATTCTGTTTGTGTGTGTGTTGGTAAATATGATAAGATGACATAGGTTCAAAGAGAATGGTTTAAAGCCTTGAATTATGTTTTGTACCTGAGGTTTACACTCTGGAGATTCTGTCCACTGTACCAGACTACACAACGTGCATTGAGATAGGGATCTTTTCACATTAAACATTCCTGAGGAAGAGGATTTTTTAAAATGCTACCTCTGGCACTTGCATGCATTCAGCACAGTCTGTGGAACCACCAAAATATATACAAATTAATATGTATATTTTCCTTGAGCAAACTCAATGTGATGTAATGGGTAGAATATTGCACTAAGATTCAGGAGAAACGAGATCAGACCCCCTATTGGGCCATGAAAACTTACTCAAGGTGGAAGTGGTAAATTACTCCTTGAACATCCCACATCAAAATCTCTATTAGGATTGTCATAAATTGGACATGACAGGACAGCACATGAAAACATTTTCTTTGTATCAAGATATACTGCTAGCATCACTTATAATGGGAGGAGTGATAGTGAACTCTAATTAATCAGATTAATGAGCCATCGCACATATGTGTCTTTCCAGAAGGAGCAACCCCTATTTATTTAAAAGGTGCATCATGATCCCATTGCTTGTTTGTGCCAGCCAAGCTTAAAGCAAACCTTCTGGAGGCAACTATATACAAAGCAAATTTGATGACATGGAATTCTAGTTTTGCTATCTTCTGGCAGCAGATACAGCAAATTGTTCTCTGTGTTGCTCCTTCACTGCAGAGAAAAATGGACCAAAAGGAAGGCATCCATAAAAGAATTAAATATTAAACAATGTGCCTGTTAAAACTACCCAAATATAAATGGCTCTTCTGAGATCATTCCTCACAAGAACTTGAGAACATTTAGGCACAGCAAAAGCTACCTACTTCCAATCACTTTGATGAGGAGACAATAATCTTTTTTAAATCCTTCACTATCATCAGACTAGAAAGCACAGCGTGTCGACTAAAATGCTTTCTGCTGAGAAGCTCATTACAAACTCATTTAATTGTTTTCAGATCTGTGTTCCCCCTGTGCACTATGTCTTGTTTATTCACTCGTCAGGGCTCAAGCTGATAATCTCAGGATGGGGTGTGGTATTGTTTCCAACTATCAGGGAGAAGGGCATTTCTCTTTTGTTTAAATAGCATATGGAATGTACAGATACTCATATACTGATGTATATCTTGCAAGGTTCATAAATCACCTGTATTTATATGCCTTGGGCTGTTTCCCCATAGCAAAGTTGCATTAGATTGGATTTTACTTTGTACTTGGAAATGCTATGTAATATATATTACACTAACCAGAGAGCTGTCTGTATGCTTGTCACTGGCATGCCAGATCGTATAGGCTTGATTCTGAACACTCTCGTTTCTGCATATTAATTTATTGAAAGATTTTATATGCTGCCTTATGGATGAAAAGTAAAACCTTCCTAAGGCAGGTTCCTAAAAGTAGCAATAGTGAAACCCCAGCACCATAAAACATCAATAAAAACAGCTTTAAAACAAACAATTTAAAATTCTAGTCCAAAACTAATAAAGAAAAACGAATCATAGAGCAATCCAATAAACTGTTTCTTATAAGAAACCCATGGAGAAGAAATGGGTCGTTAAAAGTAAATGCACGTAATCAGGAGGACTGTCAGACTTCAGATGGAAGTATATTCCAGAGCTGTAGGGGCCACTGGTGAGAAAAAAATCTGTCACCATCTAATTATTCCTAAACATGGTCCCAATACTCCCAAACACAGCCAAATCCTTCCTGAAAGGGAGGGTTCAGAAGGTAGTGCTGGGGGACTCCTGTTCAACACCCTGACTGCTGGCCTCAGGGTCCCTCAGGGCTCTGTCCCCCACCCCCACCACTCTGCCATTTACCATCTACCTGAAAATGCTTGGAGAGGTTGCCTGGAGTTCTGTGGTTTTCATCTAAATCCAAGGAAACTGTTTTGGTTCTAGGTCAGTGTCTGGTGACTGTAATGGACGGGATTATTGTTAATAAACTGAAACTTAATTCAGACCAGACAGAGGTGCTCCTGGCCAGTTGAACGGCAGATAAAGGAATAGGGATGCAGCCCATGCTGGATTGCATTACACTCCCTCTGAAAACGAAGGTGTGCAGCTTGGGGTTGCTTCCTGGATTTCTCTCTGAGCCTGGATGTCCAGGTTTCAGCAGTTCATTTGCACAATTAAAACTAATACACCAGGTACGCTAATTCCTGGAAAGGTCTGATATGGCCACCGTGCACATGCCTTGATTACATCCCATCTGGATTACTAGTACTGTAATGTGCTTTACATGGCGCTGCCTCTGGAAAGTGTTAGGAAACTTCAACAGCTTTCTAAAATGGAAGTTTAAATATACATACACTATATACAAATGTCAACAAAAAACTTCCTTTATATAGAATTACCTAGTGCCAGAGGATCCCAAAGAAAGATGTTCTTCTCATTCTAGGGGACTGGAATGCTAAAGTAGGGAGCCAAGAGATAAAAGGAACAACAGGGAAGTTTGGCCTTGGAGTTCAGAACGAAGCAGGACAAAGGCTAATAGAGTTTTGTCAAGAGAATAAGCTGGTCATCACAAACACTATTTTCCAACAACACAAGAGGCGACTCTATACATGGAAATCACCAGATGGGCAATATCAAAATCAGATTGATTATATTCTCTGCAGCCAAAGATGGAGAAGCTCTATACAGTCAGCAAAAACAAGACCTGGAGCTGACTGCGGCTCTGATCATCAGCTTCTCATAGCAAAATTCAAGCTTAGACTAAAGAGAGTAGGAAAAACCACTGGGCCACTCAGGTATAATCTAAACCAAATCCCTTATGAATACACAGTGGAAGTAAAGAACAGATTTAAGGAACTAGATTTGGTGGACAGAGTGCCTGAAGAACTTTGGATAGAGGCTCGTAACATTGTCCAGGAGGCAGCAACAAAAAACATCCCAAAGAAAAGGAAATGCAAGAAAGCAAAGTGGCTGTCCAATGACGCCTTAGAAATAGCAGAGAGGAGAAGGGAAGCAAAATGCAAGGGAGATAGGGAAAGTTACAGAAAATTGAATGCAGACTTCCAAAGAATAGCAAGGAGAGACAAGAGGGCCTTCTTAAATGAACAATGCAAAGAAATAGAGGAAAATAACGGAAAAGGAAAGACAAGAGATCTGTTCAGGAAAATTGGAGATATTAGAGGAACATTTTGCGCAAAGATGAACATGATAAAAGACAAAAATGGGAGGGACCTCACAGAAGCAGAAGATATCAAGAAGAGGTGGCAAGAATACACAGAGGAATTATATCAGAAAGATTTGGATATCCCGTACAACCCAGACAATGTAGTTGCTGACCTTGAGCCAGACATCCTGAAGAGCGAAGTCAAGTGGGCCTTAGAAAGCCTGGCTAACAATAAGGCCAGTGGAGGTGATGGCATTCCAGTTGAACTATTTAAAATCTTGAAAGATGATGCTGTTAAGGTGCTACATTCAATATGCCAGCAAGTTTGGAAAACCCAACAGTGGCCAGAGGATTGGAAAAGATCAGTCTACATCCCAATCCCAAAGAAAGGCAGTGCCAAAGAATGCTCCAACTACCGTACAATTGCACTCATTTCACACGCTAGCAAGGTTATGCTCAAAATCCTCCAAGGTAGGCTTCAGCAGTATGTGGACCGAGAACTCCCAGAAGTACAAGCTGGATTCCGAAGGGGCAGAGGAACTCGAGACCAAATTGCTAACTTGCGCTGGATTATGGAGAAAGCCAGAGAGTTCCAGAAAAATATCTACTTCTGCTTCATTGACTATGCAAAAGCCTTTGACCGTGTGGACCACAGCAAACTATGGCAGGTTCTTAAAGAAATGGGAGTGCCTGACCACCTTATCTGTCTCCTGAGAAACCTATATGTGGAACAGGAAGCAACAGTTAGAACTGGTCATGGAACAACTGATTGGTTCAAAATTGGGAAAGGAGTACGACAAGGCTGTATATTGTCCCCCAGCTTATTTAATTTGTATGCAGAATACATCATGCAGAAGGCTGGACTGGAGGAATCCCAAGACGGAATTAAGATTGCCACAAGAAATATCAACAACCTCCGATATGCAGATGATACCACTCTGATGGCAGAAAGTGAGGAGGAATTAAAGAACCTTGTAATGAGAGTGAAAGGGGAGAGTGCAAAAAACGGTCTGAAACTCAACATCAAAAAAACTAAGATCATGGCCACTGGTCCCATCACCTCCTGGGAAATAGAAGGGGAAGACATGGAGGCAGTGACAGATTTTATTTTCCTGGGCTCCATGATCACTGCAGATGGAGACAGCAGCCCCGAAATTAAAAGACGCCTTCTCCTTGGGAGAAAAGCGATGACAAATCTTGACAGCATCTTGAAAAGCAGAGACATCACATTGCCAACAAAAGTCCGAATAGTCAAAGCTATGGTTTTTCCTGTTGTGATGTATGGAAGTGAGAGCTGGACCATAAAGAAAGCAGACCGCCGAAGAATTGATGCCTTTGAATTGTGGTGCTGGAGGAGGCTCTTGAGAATCCCCTGGATTGCAAGGAGAACAAACCTATCAGTTCTAAAGGAAATCAACCCTGAGTGCTCACTGGAAGGACAGATCCTGAAGCTGAGGCTCCAGTATTTTGGCCATCTCATGAGAAGAAAAGAGTCCTTGGAAAAAACCTTGATGTTAGGAAGGTGTGAAGGCAAGAGGAGAAGGGGACGACCGAGGATGAGATGGCTGGACAGTGTCAGCGAAGCAACCAACATGAATTTGACCCAACTCCGGGAGGCAGTGGAAGATAGGAGGGCCTGGCGTGCTCTGGTCCATGGGGTCACGAAGAGTCGGACACAACTAAATGACTAAACACACAGAGGATCCCAGAAGATGAGCACATGATCTGTACTATGATTTCTGGGAGAGGACAGAAGAAAGAACAGGTGGGATTTTGCTGTAGTCCCTCTGTTCTAAAGTATTTTCAAGGACTGTTTTTGGACTTAATGAAATGAAGAAGCAAAGGTGTGAGTAAGTGCAACATATGTATGTAGTGGAGAAACGTACATACCCTTTAACCTCTCAGGTAAACTCTTTGCCAATTTTTAAACCCTTTCCTTGGCCTCTCTCCACATTAAGAGCTTGTCACAGATTATGTCCTGCATCCCTTTCTGTTTTTAGGATCTGTATCTAAATCTGTATTTATTTTCCTTCAGTCCCAGAGATAAAGTATCTAATTTTCAGATATACTATACCGATACTTTCACACTTCCCATCATGTGTCATTTCAGCAAAATTATACAATGTTATAAAACAATGCCATGCTATTTTCAGTATGGAAATATTATTGATTCAATTTGGTTTAGGTTATTTTCTGCCTGTTCTACTTTTCTCCCAGAAGTGGAAGCCAAGGCGGCTCACAACAAAAGTTAAAACAGATACAGATGAAAATAGATAAAAACAAGTAAAATTAAAAATACAGAAAAATTGTCTTGTTGAAAGACAATTGCAGATATTTAAAGGGTTATTCTCTAGGTTTTAGAGTCTAGACTAAAATCCTAGGTTTTGGAATACAATCAACCAACCTGGAAACCTTAATTCTGGGTGGTTCATTCTCAGAAGACATGCCATTTAGATGTGCTTAGAAGCATCCTTGTCTTTTTCACTGTCTCCTAGAGTGCCTGTTGCTGGAATTCATACATAAATTAACCTTTAAATGTATCCTAAAGTTTCTACACAGTCTGTCTCACACATCATTTTGCAATTGTTGCTGGAGGGCCAAAGGGTCTGCCCCTCATCTCAGGCTTTGAATTTGAAATCTCAGAGGGTGAGGTGCTGATGAACTGGCAACCCTAACCTGCTCGAGCAGTGTTTGGTTTGATAGTTTTAATTATGAGTGCAGAAATTTCATCAGAAAATTAGCACTGAATGGAGCTCAAAGACCAGTGTTTCTTGCGTAATTATGTTGTAAATTATCCAGAGAGTGCTGTAGCACTATGGGGTGTTATATAAGTTAAAACAGCAGCAACAACAACAACAACAACAGGCTTGCTAAACAAAAAATGTTACTCCAAACTTTCTTCAGGAGCCTGAGACAAAAATCTCATAGTGTTATTGACTATTCTATGTGAAATCACCTAGAGATATACAACTAGATCAACATGCACCTTCTGCCCAGCTATGATGCAGAGCAAGAAGAGATCTTGAAGGACAGATATATCACACATGGGTGTCAGAAGGAAAAACTGATGTCCAAACCTTTCTCATTGCATCTCTCCTTCACGGAAGAACTGTGGAAACAAGGCAACCTTTGCATCTACATACTCTTCATACCGAAATCCAAGAGGACAGGACATATGGCACATGGGACACACATTTTTTCTATTAGCTCCCTTATACGGTATGTTTTCAAGATGGTGTGAGGAGCCCCGAAAGAACTGACCATGCTGTTTAGTTGAAATGGTAGTCTTCATTAACGTATTTCATCCCTATCCAGTTCCGTACCACAATATTTATTCTAATAAGATAATTAATCAATTAGTCAGCCAACAGAACTAAAAGCCATGAATGAACTAAAGACCCTTTCATTATTTGACTGCTTTCATTAGTGGTGTCTTTAACAGGGAAAGATCCTCACAGGCTTAATTTTACTCTCTATTTCACCCACTTGACAGCCACTAAACCTTTGCTGGGATGCATGTGTCATTAGGTTGCTGACAGTTTACTGACTACAAGCCTATTAGAACCTGGTTAATAATCAAATGCTTTGCTCTTGCTTAGTGGGGAAACACTTTGTGGCAATTACACTCATCCAGGTCATTCCTTCCACCAGGTTTATTGCTATCAATAGAAGAGATAGAAAGACACTTTCTTGGAATACAGCTTTCAAAATTCCCCAGCCAGCATAGCTCTTTTCTACCTCTCATTAATGTACATATGCTCCTTCCCACCCTCGCATATCACAGTTCAACAACACCATGTGAATACCAGGCCATGCTCCTTTGGCTAATTTTAGGCTTTCCACCCTACTTAGAGGCATTGATAGAACTCAGTGGAGCCCTGCTGCTCTGTGGGGCACACATGGGAATGTTGGGGAAAAGCATACTGTACTACGGAAAATTTGTGTACTTTTATTTCCAAAGTTTCACATTTTGGTTTATTGTCCCAATTTCCTTTCTTGCACATGGCTTGGAGTTTAACTTTTTAGCAGGTGATTGGCAATATTTAACATAGCAGGTGCTGTAATGAAAAACAGTAGGTGGGGAGAGGAAGTTTGCCAGTCTTTTTTGTTTGGGAATCCTTGCGTGCAATTTCTATGATGTATTACATTTAGGTGCAAACTAAGCTAGGGGAAAAAAGAGACTTTTTGATCAAGTGTCAGAGGGCATAACTGCCTGGGGAAACAGAGAATGATAGTTGAGCAAAGCAAAACAAAACAAAAAATAAAAGCAAGAGCTTTTCTAAACACTGGGTACAAATATTTGCACACTCTCTTTGTGAATATTGCTGTTTCCACTGTACGTTCAACAAATCTATGGGAACACAAATTAAATATTCTTATTTGGAATGCAATAAATTGTGTAACTGATGAAATGATGATAAGAAGGAACAAAAAAAAGGACAATCTGACAGATATCTAATCAAGGCCAACACAGTTCCTCATTCTACTTCCCATTGGAGACAACTAGATGTTCATAACCTTGAATGTGAAAAGTGAATTGGTTTGTTTTGATACTACAACGATGCTCAGAATCACCTATAGTAATTTTGGACTGGTAATTTCTCCCTGCTGGTGACATCATCACTCATGTACAGGCATAATTATGTCAACGTGATTTCAGCCAATTTGTCTGCAAAACCATCTATTTAAACATCCTGAATCACTAACATTCAATTTAGCAACAGAATAATGTTTTAGCTTTTACAAATGAGGTGACTGTTAACTGATGCATGAACATATTAAAATAAGACCTGGCATATTAGACGGCAAGATAGATGCTTATGAAATAAGAAACTGAAATGTGTTACAAACCCGATTTGAAATTTGGAAAATAAACATGTCATCAGAGTGGTAGATTGGGACTTGGGAAATGCAGATTTCTATCTCTACAAAGATGTGAAATTCACTGGATCACCTTGAAATAGTAACCTCTTTCAACCTCAAAGGGTTGTTTTTCTAAGAAAAAAGTGAAGAGAAATTTAGGAAGACCACATAAAGGTAGAGTATAAATGTAAACAATAAAACTATGGTGGACATTGAGATTGCAAATAATATGATCTCTCTCATCAAATTCTAAATAGACACATATTTAGAACCGTGGTTTTGATCTAGCAGCTGATGTGTGAAGACTCACAAGGAAGGTATGAGTCAAAAACACATATGGTCTTGACCAATAATTCTCAACCTCTGGTCCCCAGGTGTTCTTGGACTAAAACTTCCAGGAACCTTCACCACTAGCTGTACTGGCCAGGATTTCTGGGAGCTGTAGTGGAAGAACATCTGGGGAACCAAGGTTGGGAACTACTGGTTTACAGTAGATGCTGACACTTTAAGATTTGATGAATTTAGTATAAATTTAATCTCTAGTTTGTATCATATGCAGCTTGCAGTGTTTCTGATGCAGCTTGTCATGTTTCTGGCTACTTCTGCTTCCAGTTAGCACATGAGCACTTCATGCAGCTGGAGAGAGACAGAAAAGCTGATTCTTCATCTCCTTAGTTGAAACTTGACACCGCCATGTCACAAACAGATTCTTCTCAAAAGCAATGCTTCTCAGTCTTTGGAATTCCAGATATTGGCCGTGCTGGCTCCAGCTGCTGGAAGATGAAATTCAAAACACCTGTAGGCCCAAATGCTGAAAATCCAAACTAAATCTTAAAGTTTCAGCATCTAAGCAGAACAATTTTTCAACTTTCCTATTTCTCACCCCACTCCACTGCCCAATCTGAACAGTCTTAAAGTATGCAAAAAGAAAGGGAAGGAAATGAGATTATGAGGGAGGGAGAAATGGAAGGCAAGAAAAGAGTTGTGGGTGAAACGGATGGGAAATGAGGTTTTTACAATTTCAGGCAGCTGTTTCCTTTTCTCCAAATCTCATCACAGAGGTAAGTGGAAAGAACATGATCCGAGATGAGATTTTTCACCTTCATTGTGCTAAGTTTTAGCATAGTTATATCACTTAAGTCTTAAAATGCCAATTAAAAATTAACATAAGCATTTTTTTAAAAACTCCATTTCATTGTAAACATAATTTAATTAGTTTTTAAAATTAATGTATTAATAAGTAACTTAATGGGTGACCTTTTCCACGAATGTTCCCATCTTGAGACAGATTAAAAACAAATCAGGAAGCCAGCAAGCAAACAAGCAAAGAAACAAATAAAAGAAGTTGGTGGGCATCTGTTTTGCTGAAGCAAAATGAAGTGGTGAAGGAAAAAAAAGTTCACAAAACAGGATCCCTGAACCGAGTCGTGAACCGAACGATGAAACAAACTGATTTGTTCATTTTTGTGGTTCATGGTTCAGTTTGTGTCCATCTTTTGTTGAAGTCTGACATTTACTACAGTATGCAAATATGTGAGCATATCTACATAATCAAACAGTGTTAACGTGAAACTATTTGTTTGGATTTGTTCCCACCTTCTGTTCCCCAGGAATATCACCAATAAAACCCTTTACATTTATGTTAGCTTATTGAGATCAACTGAGTTCAATTGGCTGGATTCTTCTCTCCACAGGCCCTTTGGGTATCTACTACAGTAGGAAATCCTTTCATGAAAGATTCACTGTCAGTGTAATCATACACACACACACACACACACACACACACACACAAATGTGAGCTCAACTGGGTTCACTTCCAGACAAATGGGCATATGATTGCAATTCTAACCCTGTTTTTCAAAAATTGCTGTGAAACAGTCAGATGAACACAGTCCTGTGAGCTGTGTTTCCAATTATATTTTCCCTTAGAAAACATTTGTTGTCAGGAAGATTAAAAACAAACAGACAAAAAAATCATTTTCTTTTTATGTTACATGTCATCTGTCCCTGAAGATCTTTTTTCTTAGATCACTCTTCGGCTTTTAAACTAAAATCTCATATCATGGAGATTTATCTATTCAAATTTACTTTAGCTTACTATATGGTGCCTCCTAGCATTCTCTTGTTCTCCAGAACAAGTGACAGCAAACTTTCCCCATACCATCAACTCCTTCATTTATTGCTAGGCTGGCTACCAAAACTGGGGAAGCAGGATGATTAAAGATGTAATCTTATGCATTTTTAGTAGGGACAAACCCCATTTGAATCACGAAACTACATCTGTAAGTAAAATGCTTAGGGCACAGCTGACTTCAGAAACCACTCTACTCATCAGGCCTTTGTTCTGGGGACTCGGAGAGCTGGGTCCCTGCTCCTGGAAGTGTTGTTGCTGCCTCCTTTCTTTCTTTTATGGCCTTTCTCCTTTCTTTTATGGCCACATGTGCTGCTGGGAAGGAATCAGAACAGGGTGGCTATGTAATGGATGCTTGCTGAGTGTGTGTGATTGGGTAGCATCAGAGCATAATAAGGGACGATTTTTGCATTCCACTGCAGGCAAGCTTCAGCCTGAGGACTGCTCATATTAATCAAATACAGTACACTCTACTGGAGTGTATACAAAGTAGGCACTCAAGACTTTTAGTGGAGAACATCCAGGGAGGTTTAAAGCCATAACCATTAGAGATGGGTGCTTCATGCTTTGTACAACTTTGTATGAAATACTGCACCACAGGTGGTGTTGAGTTCTGTCTCCCTCCCCTCAGACCAGCTAGTCCACCGGGCTCTGCATGCTGCTGGGGTCTTTCTTTGCCAGCAGAGCTCCAATCCAGTCAGGAGCCCAGCCAGCCATTCCTCACCTCCCCAGGCAGCCAACCACTCTGGTGAGGAGGAGGGACCTGGAGTCTCCCTTCACAGCTGATGAATGGTTGGCTGCCTAGGGAGGCGGGGAAAGGCTGGCCAGACTCCTGCCTGGATTTGACTGATGCTGCCAAAAAAGGACTCCAGCAGCATGCAGATTCTGATAAGTGGACAAGCCAGCTTTGGGGTGGGGGAGGAGATGGAACTCATGCTTCATACAAAGCTGTACAAAGCATGAAGCACCCATCTCTAATGGCCATGTATATATAATTCATGTAAATCAAAGAAAAAAGAACTATATACATCTAAATAAACTACACTGAAGCCAATAAAATACCGGAATAAGACCAACACCAGTTATTAACAGAATAAAATTGCTGGATAGCTGTGTAGTTTAAGTATCTAGCTGTAGAGACAGAGGCTGGGAGATCAATTTCCCATTATGCCTTCTTGACAGGAGGAAGACTTGATGGTCCATGGGTTTCCTTCTAGCTTTGCAATTCTAAGATGATGATGATGATAACTAATTTTCATCAGCTATATATCTAATTCACCATTTTTTAATGAGCCTGATGATCTAGTTCAGTAGTCGTGCTTGCAAGAAGACATAGATTTTTGACTTCCTATTTTGATAGCTACCTGCTGTGTAATTGAGACTCTTTTCCCTTTAAATCCCAGGGTTTTTAAAATTCTCATCCCAGCACCATTGCAGGTATTTCCCTTTATTTCTGAGTCAAATTCCCTTAAAAAAAAAACTTCAATTTTTAAAGAGACAAAAACAAAGAAAAACTACAATTAATTTAATTACTCGAGAGCATGGAGTGCTCCTAAATTTGTAGAAGGCATTTTGTTAACTAGAACAGACAGCTAGAAATATTAGGTAACCAATATCCACCATTTACATTATTCCATCTTCTAGTTTATACATCACAGGCAGTGCTAAATTAAGTTAGTTAGAAAAGATAATTTAATTTCTTTTGATTAAGTGCCAGGAATAAACACCAGGTGAATGGCAGGGTGTTTTAATGAGCCCGGAGCCTAATGAATCTTTTTCTTCCCTGTGTTAATTAGAATTTCAAAGGAGAACTCTGGAGGGACCAATTTCTTGGGAGTACAAAGAAGAGTCTTTTCTTCTAACTCTCCCAAGTTGGTAAGCACACTTGCTGCTTGACCTTGCATCTGTTTGGTTAGCAGTGATTCTGTACACTCAGATAAGATGCTGAAAACTCCAAGACAATGCACTCGAGCACTTATTGCTCTTTTTGGCTCTTAAGGAATACATTTGGAGTGATCACTGGGGAAAAAATAGATGTTTTATGGAATAATATACTCACGCCTCCTCTAATCTCTAGGCCTGCATGCTGCCAGGTGAAGAAAAACAAGTCCAAATATGGAGGTAACCAACACAGACTTACTTTTCACCATCATGATCATAATTCCTGGCACTTAAGTGGCCAAGGAAAAGATATCAGAAATTCTTCTTAGATGTTTGAAGAAGTGGACTTGTCCATGAAAGCTCACTTTAAAATATAACAGGTGTCACAATATTTATGTCTTTCTTGTATGACGACGACGATGATTATGGCTATGATGATGGTTATGGTTTTGCCTGACATGCTAGCACACATTAACATGGCTACCTCTTCTAAAACTAGAAACTATGTGTCATTCAGTTTACAAAATTCACCTCCAGAATATGAAATTAGTTAAGAACATAAAGTGCTACGGATACTAAGCTACCTCTAATTTTTAGAGATAGAAGGGATCCACTGAATCAGAATTTATGTAAGTTCTGCTTATTTAATGGTCCTCTTCAGTTGGGATTACTACTAGGATATAGCCTTACTCTGGGAGTTGAGTGGAATTATACATCACTCAGCAGCAATGACAATTTTAGTTTGTTATGATAACTGTGTGCCAAACAGAGATAGATAGAATATTAGGTGCAAAAAGAGTTTGAAACTGACTAATATGTCTACTCAGGCCAGGGCTTTTACTGCTTACTGCTTAATTTTTACCTTGCCTTTCTCCTTAAGAAGGATCCAAAGTGGCTTACATCATTAAAAAAATACTTAAAGCCAAAACCAATGGGTATACAAAGGTGCCTTACATCATTAAAATATAATATTTAAAACTAAAAAATAAGAAGTATACAAATAATGCATAAAAATTATGCCAGAACCATAACCTTGGTTACAAAAGTCAAGACAGTAGCTTAACTTTCAGATACAGTATTCAAATTAAATCATTAATTAATAGAGCTTTGGAGAACTCAGTTTAGTAATTTAATGAGGCACTTGTCTTAACATAATTGAGCTCTTGATAGGCTCTTGAAATTGAGAAAGAGTGATAAACAGGGGTGTTAGAAACTGTACTAACAGACCTTTGGAAGGGAGGGTTCTTTCTGGCCATTCCATAAAAGAAACTCGTATGGTAGTTCTAGAGGCTAAAGGTGTGGATTTTTACTTGTCTTGGCGTTTAATGGATATTGTTAACTCCTACCAATTTGTGTAGCTTTAAGGAGCCTCTGTAGAATTACACTTGAACCCGCTCTTCTGTTCACATGTTAGAAATCAATATAGCTAGAATATTCTTTATAGGAACAAAATGAGATTTCTTAAAAAAATCTCAGGGACATTAGCAATACAGGCATCTAGACTAGAATTTTTGTTTATTTATATCTGGCAATTTAGAGAGTGCAGAAAATAGGTGAAAACTAGATATGCTTTCATACATGGAATATCTAAATGCTATTACAGTGTGAATATCCCTACACCAGCTTATCTATTATTTGCATCAAATCACATTGTTAGATTGTACTAAAATTCTTATTTATATATGGCATGCCGTTATTGGAGGAGCAATATTCTGGGTTGTTAACATGCTAAAATCAACCACGAATCAAGAACACACTGCATAGAAGCTCAGATACACCCAAGATGACATAATAAAAGGTTGATATTTGGTTATTGAGCTGGTCACACAAGTTTCATATGTCCCCAGTGTCTAGTCCTAGTGAAGGATTGCACACAGATGAGTTGATAGGATGAAAGTCTAGAAAGAAATCTGGGACAGGGGAAAACAGCAGGAAAAGAGACCATCAGGATTAATCCAGCAATTAAAAAAAACAGTGACCAGATTGCTATTCAGGTTTGTCTAAGGTTTGCATAACCTAATATGGGCAGTTGTGATTAATTGATGGACTACTTGGTGTTTCTCAGTTTACAAAAGTACAAATTAGAGACTGAATCTCAAGATGTATAAAAATATTGGCAATGCAGATTTTATTATCTAAGTAGCTCAGGCTCAAGACACATCACTTCAGCTGTGGCCTTCTTCAGAAGCTAAGCATATGCCAATATTTTTATACATCTTGAAACTCAGTCTCCCATTTGTACTTTTGCCCCCGGTGGATGTACCAGTTCCCTCTGCTTTGTTTCACATACCTGATTAGATGGTTTAGACATGCCTGGCACCTTGTTGAGTAGCCAAAATTACCCACAGCAAGTTACACAAACCTTGTGTGAACCAACATCAGTATGATCCCAAACAGTGCCTATTTCAGTACCCTGGACAGAGCCCATAACTGTGCGGAGTCAGTGCAATGAATTTCCCCACTCACTTCAGTGAACCATGCTTTGCAACATAGTTTGAAGTTCAGAGTTTTAAAGAGGCAACCCTCTTGCAGGGAGCTCAGCTCTTTGCTGCCACTTTTTACATGCTGCCTGCATTGGTGAGCTTGTGGAGTGTGGGGATGGGAAGCTCTTGAGGGAGGAGATGCCACCTATTCAATGAAATTTATCTGAAGGCTTCGTTTTAGCCCTGT
Source organism: Pogona vitticeps (assembly GCF_051106095.1). NCBI lineage: Eukaryota > Metazoa > Chordata > Lepidosauria > Squamata > Agamidae > Pogona > Pogona vitticeps. Next base: position 33,028,770 of record NC_135786.1, read on the forward strand.
TCAGTCTTTTGGACACCATGCCCTCTTAATGTGATAAGGAAAGTGTGATAGCCCCTCCTCCTCCATCACTGTGATCAATATCATGTAAAAGTGACAGTCTGAAGAAGGGGAGGCAGTTCTAACCACATAGGCTCCCAGCATCAGATAGATCCCACAAAAATGAGGCTGTGGCTCATGTGGGGAACCCACATTGATAGAGTGGCTTTCATTTCTTCATACATTCACTTGCATATGATATGGGGCTAGTTCCCCTCACAGAGTATGGGGGACATATGATGTCAGAACAACTGAATAGGGCTTATGAGGATTCAGGATCAGGCATCTCAGATTCATGGGTCTTTAATGGGTGTGTGTGCTGTACCTGGCCAGACATAAATGCACTTCCCTTTGTCTGTCCTGAATCACTCAGCTTTAAATATCATTGGATGATGCAGAGTTGTACTTAGTTGTTCTAAGGGAGGGAATAAATACTTTCTTTTGTCCTCCTGTCTCCCCCAATGACAATTAGCTATCTTTCACTCACACAAAAAAAAATCCCCTTTCAATTTATGGTAAAATATGTATAATTGAGTCAAATGTTTTATAAGAAGAGATTTGCTGGATCAGGCCAAAAATGAAGCATAGGTCCTTGACATCAAGGTAGGAAGGAGGTGAGGGGAACCTAATAGAAGCCCTGAAGAGACACTTCCTGCTGGTTCTCTTCTTAGCAGGCTAGTCTGACTAATGTCCTGACTCAGTATAAGGCAATTTAGAGTGGGCTGAATCCAGTTGTTGATCTCCGTTACAGCAGATCCAATGAACCAGTGGGACTTATGTAAGTATTGACTCAATAGCTTCCATTGATTCACTGGATTATTGGGACTATGAATGGCATTTAACAGACCTTCTAAATATGCACTTAATCCAGAATCCTGTCTCCTGTGGTGGTTAATTACATGCCTCTGGGAAGCCTCTAAACAGGATATGAAAGCTACAGACCTCACCATTTGTTGTTCCTCTAAAATTTGGACTTAGAGGCATAAAAACATTTTAACATTTATACAGGGTAGAAGCTCATTGTTTTATTTCCGTCTCAATGTGCTCACTAGTGAAAGGCTTCTGTGAGACCACTGGGACAGCATCCTTAGATAAAACAAACATGGTTTTGTTCTCAAATTGGTGTTGGGAGATAAGGATTTTATGAAAACTTTCATTGTAGTCATTTCATACCCCACCCCGAAGCCCTGTCTAGTTAACATTCTTGGAGAAGAAGACACACACCATAAGCACACAATCAAAAGAAGGGCAATAATACACCAACAGCAATCTTCCCTGTATGTGGGTGTCTGCTTTTATTGACGTGCTGGAGACCAGTTTCCTCCGTGCATTTCTCTTGTTCTTTGTCGGGCAAAGGTCCTGCTCAGAATTTGCACAGCAAAAAGGGCAAGATAGTACATATTTATGAAGTTAGTGGCATTTATAGCTCTAATAATATTTATGCACTGTCTGCCGAATGGTATTTGACAGGGCAAATATTTACACACAATATTGCTGACAATCTCACTAACCATGAACTGCATTATCTGTGGAAGAATCAATATTCTGCTTTAATTCCAGAGTCTCAGCAGTGCCTCCTAAACTACACAGCTCACAAGAAGAATTCCAGGCGGCATTTATTATATGAGATGGATATTTTCTGAGGTATATTTTCATGCTTCTTTCCTCAGTGTTTCAATGATTTTGTTTTTGGATAATGGGGCTTTTGGTAACAGTGACTATTTGGATGAAAAGACAAAATGTGAAAAACAAAACAGGTATAGCAGAAAGGAGAAACACTGCCTCTTTCTTCATAATATGTAATAAAGCCTTTAGAGACTGCTGTCAGGGGGATTCTGGGAGTTGTAGTAAAACAGCCTTGACATTTCTATTCTCTGAGCAAAGCCAATGCCATTGTTATAGTGGTATGTACATTGTCTAGCCAATGGCAGCCACACAAGGATTGTTGAGATACACCAAAGTTGTTCAGACATAATGCCCAGACATATTAAATGAATGTATGAAAGGGCACATCAAATTCTTCCACACAGAGTACTGGCTGGTCATGCTTATCTAGCAGCTTTGTGTATAAGGTTAATCTTAGAGCTGGTTCTGTGTATACACAGCAGTATGCATGAAGGATGCTTTGATATTAATATTGTCTGTATTGTTGCTGGAAGACTAATAATGCCCACCAATAATGATGACTATACAATATCTTCAGGACCAGAAGCAGTTTGCTTCTCAATATCAGTAGGAGAGGGCTGTTTTCTTCATGTTAGGAATGGACAAATCTGTACAATATTGATTTTTTGGTTCAGTTTCTTGTTTTCTGTGTTAGGATCAACACGTGTCTCAGTTTCCCTTTTTCCAAATTTGTTTCACTTGCTTCTGCATCAGTTTGGCTGAGATCCAGTAATAAGCTGCAACTGCTGAATAGCTCAGTAGTTTTACTACAGAAGGTCCATTGAATCAACTGAATTTACAGAGTACTCACTAAACAGTCACTGATCCAGTGGGCAAGCTTTCATTGGGACTCATTACTGGATTTCTCCCTTTTTTTTCTTTTTTTAAAAATAAGATTATACAAAATGTGCGTGCATTGTGATTCACATTCATCTTAAGATATGCATTCTTGTATACAGTGCTGGTTGACAAATATGTGTATCTTTAAAAGCATTTGCATCTATTAAAATGCACTTTCTCTATTGTTTACTTGTGGTGTTTTTTTTTTACATTGGAGAATTGAATAACCAAAATATGGGTGTATGTGAATATCAAATTATGGTTTGTGTTTCAGTTCACATATATTTTTGCAGAAGTAAATATTTGTTCACCTTAAATAGAATCAATTTCCTGCACTGCCCTATCTGCTCATAGCCTTTTCATGAGTACCTGATTGGCCAGAGAGGGAGACAGCTGGTCTTCTGTCTCATCTGTCATGGCCCTCAGTCATAATACAAGAAACAGGGTCATTGACTGGAGCTGAATGTTTAGAGCAGACCTGGACAAAGTGCGGCCCAAGGGCCACATACGGCCCGCGAGACACTCCTATCCAGCCCGCGGACAGTTTTGGACATCAAAACCATTTATAGCTTTTTATCTAAAGTTGATCAGTTACTTATCTTTAATATATCACAAAAAAACTCTTTAGTATTTGTGAAGATTAACAAGTTTAAAATAAAAACAATCATAACATCACTGTTTCATTCTATTTTTATATAAAGTTGCTTTGTCCCCCAACACAGTTCAGATTTTTCATGTGGCCCCTATAGAAATTTATTGTCCGCCCCTGGCTTAGAGTCACAGCACAGCTCTCCTTACATTCTTATGGTTCTCTTTTATGTTGTTAAGGATATGGCAAATGACATTGACTCAAAACATTCTTGAAGGATGAAGTGCTTAGTTCTTGCATATTGGAAATTGTTTCTTTAGTGAATAACAGTACAGGAATGGGAAACTTATTATTTGTTTATATTGAACAATAGACACAGCATTGAGAAGTTAGGTATATGAAAGTCTAATTCAGACTCCAAACAAAGAATTTAAAATCCTTGAATCGAATACTGAATTCTAAATATCAGTGTGGTTATTGCAATGTGAATGCACATTTGAGATCTCAACCATGTATTCCCCATTCATTTTATCTCCAACATCTCCTCTCACTCAACACAAGCCTATTATAGGATTAAAGAAGCTGTGCAACCTTAATATGAGTTAGAGTCAACATCCTTTATTTCCTGGTGATTTGCAGAAATGAAGACAATATTACAGACACTCATGGGAAGAGGGAAAAGGGGCTTCTGAAGGACAAAAGCTAATAAGTCAGCACCTTGACAGAATCTGAAGAAAAGGAGCCAACATGGACACACTTTTGGCCACCGGAATGAATTATATTGCCACAGAGCTATAGGAACAAAGCCAATGTCTTCAAGCAAGATAGTAGGAAGCATTTAACAAGCTGAGATCTGTGAATCTCTGGCACCTCTATGTTTGATCTGTGAACAGTGAAGGGAAAAAGTTCAAGGACCAAAGTCTATTCCCAACTCTGCGATTCATCACTGTTATCTTATACAGCTAGCAGAACTCTTGCTGTGTTTGAAAATGGGTCCCTCTCTGCTGATGATAAGAGAGTTTAAAAAGAGACAAGAGAAAAAGTAAGTGATTCACACAGACTTGCTGTTGGGAATGCACCAATGCTGTTCAGGATTAGTTTTTTTATTTGAAATACACAGAGATAATTTCTGTATAACGTAACATGAATTTACACTAGTGTCCCCCTGTTTTGTTCCCCTCACTACACAAACAAGGATACTGAGATGGAGAGAAAAGATCAGAAGAATTCTGCATCCCCTCATAGCACCAAGCAGCTGGCCCAAGCAGAGCGTATCTCCATATTGATATTGTTTTAATATGTGTTTTGATGTTTGGGCTCAGTTAATGAATCTTTATTATTACCACAAGAATGCTGACAAATTTATGAATGTAAATGTGGCACATTTTAAAGTAGTACCTTGCTTGGGAAGGAAAAAAAGCCCCTTAAAATAGAATGTTTTGAAAACATTTCAGCAGTAACATTAAAGAGAGTTTTATTCATTAATAATATGGTTTTGATATGCCACTTACAGAAGGCACATCTGAATTCATACTCCCCTTGGATTGTAACAGTCTTAAGATCCGAATTAAGATTTCAAGATGGAGACTGTAAACTTGTTGCATCAGGTTGAGGAATCTGGTTTCATTTCAGGGAACACAGGGTGAATTACCCTTCCCCATCTCTGTAGACAAGGATTGCCCCTCACATAGTGTATTCTTCATTGTCTTATGTTAGCTTGGCTGACAGTAGGAGCACACATGGAGTCCCATATCAAAAGAGATGGAGATTAATTATAGTTGAGTTGCTCAACAAAATATGTCAGTTGGAGACAAGAGTATTTACCCAGTAATTAGAGGAAGATAGGGGTCCTCAAGTGGAGCAGTCCTTGAAAGATGGTAGATTTCCCTGTACGGGTTACAGATCATGCCTTAAGTAGCTACTTTCCACACAACAACAATGAAAAAGAAAAATGAAATCATTACAGATGGAAAAGGTCAATTAATTCTGAGGTGGAATCAGATACCTCACGCTAATGCAACAAACCTTGAGGTCTCCATCATGGGGGATCGCCTTAACTCAGCTCCTGAGACTACAACATGTACTCGGGATGATCTCTAAGCAATTCTGTTTCTCCCCTCACCCCTCAAGCTCTACAATGCCCAACCTAAGAAAGAGTCCTGATGTACTCAAAAGGTCACGTGTTTTCAACATCTTACTGATCCAATAAAGGTATTATCTATCCTTGTTCTTTTGGATTTTGTGCAAGGACCACATTGGTTTTCAAGGCTTCTGGGTTAAGGTTGGGCTACCTGATATAAACTGAATTTTCAAAGGGAGGTATAGGGACTTTTCTTTGAGGAGAAGAAGTGTGGACCAGTAAGTGCCCTCTACAGAGGACATATTAAAATTCAAATTTAACAAAGGCATTAATAATGCTGATGTAGTGAGTTAAATGCTTTTCCTTTTTAACTGTTCTCCTAGTTTCTGATGTTTAAGTAATTTTCAAATCTACTGTTGCAAGCTTTGTCCACACTGCATGAACTACTACAGCTTCCTGGCTCTTGATAGGTTTCAAGGTTTGCCCTCCCTGCTTATCAAATCATCCTCCTCTTTGATGAAGCTCTTCCCATGTTATTGAAGGAGCTCTTTTCATCCCCTCCATGTACAGTCAAGTCAGGCCTTCTCATTGATTCCCACTATGTCATGTCAATCTCACTGCTACTCAGTTCGATTCAATAAATTAGTCTTTGTGGAGAGTGTTGCCTCGCACTGAGCTACTTGTTAGTTTGAGGTTTTATAGAATATAGATCCGTTTCACCAGCAGTCATGAACTTTGCTGACTCAAAGGAAAATGATCTTTAATTGTCCCCCAGGCAGATGTATTTTTCCTGTCTAAGTGCACGCAAATTGCAACCTACAACCAATTAACCATACAATTTCTCATTTTTCTTGTTCTGGCTGTAAACATAATTCTAATTCAAACATGTCAATACAGAGTCCTTCAGTTTTACTTCCCATATTGCCTCCAACCCAACACAGTGATTAGGGAGTCAATTTTTAAAAAGGCTCCTGAAATAGTTAATTGAGTGCCACCTACTCTATCTTTACAGCACACTGTATTTTACTAACTCGTACACTGTGTTGTAAAATGTGGTTCAGGCATAAATGTTAGTGTGGTTCTACAGCAGCACTATGCAAGTCTAGTCAGGTCTTGAATCAGGAGAAGGGGGGCTGCAAAAGAGTTTGTTGCCTAACGAGGTTGTTGGTGTCAGACCTACGTGGCTCTCCTCCAGCATTATTGTATGTCTTGACTAATACTTACAGTATGGAAGGTTAAGCTTATGGAGAGAAATCACAGCATCTTCACACGACTAAACAGAAAGTAAATTACTGTAGTCTGATTTTGGACTAGGTCATATTTTAAATAACTGTGTGCCATCAACTCAGTTCTGACTTATGGTGAGCCTTTTTTAGGATTTTCTAGGTAGAGAGTACTCAGAAGTGGTTTGCCATTCCCTACTTCTGGGGGCACCCTGGGACTGTGAGGCTTGCCCAAGGCTGCACAGGCTGGCTTTTCTGAGATGCACAGTGGGAACTGAACCTCCAGCCTCTGACTCCACAACCAGGTACCTAACTCTGTCCGCTGGAATCAAAGGATATAGGTTATTCATGACAGGACTAAATTTACTCTCTGTGAAACCAACTCTCCTACACCACAGTAATGGAGTCTTATTTTACATGTGTTGGGCTGATATTTTGTGTCTTGGTGCCAATGGAGAAAGAAGTGGCATCGTTCACTCTGTATTTGCCCTTCCATTGCATTGCTGGGATCCTTCTTTGTTGGCAGTGCAGCAATTTGGGTAGGAGCCTGGCTGACCCAGCCCTGCCTCCTCAGGCAGCAGACCACACTGGCAAGGAGGCAGGATGGGGAATCTCCCCACACAGTTAATGAGTGGTTGGCTTCTCGGGCTCCTGCCTAGATTGGTGTGCTGCCACTGAAGAAGGTCCTTAGCAATGCATGAAACCCAGTAAGTGGCCAGGCCGGCACAGGGGGTGGGGGAAGGGAATCTGTACCTCCTGTGGTGTCATGCTTCATCCTAGATATGAATAACAAAGTGCCCATGTCTACTCATGGTCATGGCTTTCAGAAGGAAAGAAGAAAATACTGCTGTGGAACTGCTGGTTACTGACTGAGCAATGTATCTTTTGGCATAACTGGAGAAATCACTCTCACTAGAGGAATGTAAGACTGTAAGTCTTCACTTGTGTCATTTGTGTGCAGAAGAATGAGAAACATCTATTTTTTCACTCCTTGCCTGCAAAATGGCAGGCAAGGGAAAAAATCTGCCAGTTTTGCATTTGTGATAAAAATTACTGTGCAAATTAGGCAACTACACAAAATTATAAAAAGAAACGATACAAGGGGAAAAGATGAGATATTCTGCTGGAAGTGTGGAAAGCTCAACTAATAAAAAAAGCAACTTGTCTCATTCTTGTGCTGGGGTGAGAAATCTCACAAGCTTCAGCAATTTCTTGACAAGCTGCCTCAAACTGTTGCAATAGCCTGTCTCGCTGAAAATGAGTAATTTTGTGAGAATCCTTCACTTTTCTATAGTGACTTTACCATAATATTTATTCAACGATCAAAACATGTCATTTTAGGACTAGAACTAAGTCTTTGGTGGCTCTTGTTCCACAAAGTACGAAATTGGAAGCCGAAGTCACTGCATTAAGATATGCCCTCTTATTAGTAATGATGTTGAAGAATGTCAGACTGTGATTGCTCACAGTTCACTGCCCACATAGCCACACTTTGCCTTCTTCTTTAAGGTCCAGATTCAAAAGGACCTTACTGACCTTATTGACAATGATTCTTCCTTTGACGTAACAGATCATCAAAGATTTCCTACATTTCTAGAAGAATCCTCTTGTACATTAGTGGATGCCTGTTTGTTGCTTACAACAGTAGCTGGTAGAACAACTTAAACTGCAAAATAAGTCCCTCTTCTGGTGTATTTCAGCATCTTTATGATGGATCAATATGGAGAAGTTTCTTAATATGGCATTACAGTAAGAAGGAAAACCATGATAGTTCTTTTTAAAAAACAAATTATTTGCATTTTGGGGTAATTTCTTATCAAAATAATGACCAGAATTCCAACCTACCAGCAATTCAATAGGTATAACTGTTTACAACATGGAGAAAAATATGTTATTTTGCCTAGGAGGCAATTCTTACAGATGTGGAGCTTGCCACATAAAATAGATGGTAACTAAGACCCAGTGCTTCAGAATCATAACTAAATCATAATATACAGGAATGCAAGCACTCAAGCCTGTCTGTATGGATGCATCTCTCATTTTTCAAAAATTTTGGTAAATTCTTGAAGAATGTACTAGGGGAAAAATCTCCTCCATCTACACTTTTTTTATATATACAGCTGTTCCCAGTATGAAAAGGATCAAGTCATAGGCAGCTTCTGCACTGAACTTAAAGATGGGGGACCTCTTAAAAAAGAAGTGATGAATGTCAGTGTCCAAAGCTACTGCAAGAAAGATAGCCACACCAAAAAATGCATTGTTCAGTCAGTAACCAGTTTTTCCACAGCAGCATCTTCTTCTTTCCTTCTGAAAGCCATGATTATGAGTAGCAATGAAAGGGCAAATACGGCGCAAACAAGATAGCTGTGATTTGATGGCTGATTGCAGCCCTGTTCCCTGAGGCAATTGCATTAGATGCTGATAAAGAGCAGCAAAGTATTTCCAACTGCAGTTCTGCACAGAGAATGTAGTGTCTGACCTATAGAGTTCTTTGCAGTTTATCAAGGAAACAAAGCTAAGAAAGAAAAGGTTGTTTGGAATGAAACATGCAAGTTTCCTCTCATTTTCTATGCCCTTGCTGCTCAGTCATCAGCCATTTTTCTTCCCAGCTCCTAAGAACGATGTGAGATATTTCTTCTTATCCAACTGCTTCCTCTTTGATAATAACAGCACTGATAAGTCAACATTTCATAACTTAGCAATCCCTCCCTGAAGCTAGTAATAAGCTGTAACGCAAAATCACAATCACGAAGATGGCAGGTAAAAGCAACCACTTAACACAAGACAGGCTTGGAGACAGAGCTGTATGCACCCCATGATTGGTCCTGCACCCTCAAAACTATCCTGTTTCCCCTGGGCATTGTGAAGGATCCTATCTAATTCTCAGTGTGGACGTAATGTTCTATTGCCAGTGTAGTTGAGTTCTCTACAGAGAAGAGAGGGTGCACCATCTTATCCTTTGCCTTAGGCAACAAAATGTTTTGGGCTGCCCTTAGCTAGCTCTTTACACTCCTGCAGTTCTGTTTATCTTACAGACAAACATCTGGTTCCTGGAGCAGCAAAAGCAGGGGACAGGAGGTATTTGTGGAACATGTAACTGTCAGAGAAAGGGCTGAATGCTCCATTTACCCTTCTGTGATGCTAATCATTATTCATGGAGAGTACTCTGCAATGAAGAACAGACTAATAAAGCTTCACATGTAATCTGAGGTTGGAAATGATAGTCATAATCCTACTGCATTTTACACTCATATACAGGAAATCACATAACTCTCTGTGGCAAATTGCCACTGATTAGTTGGTTGTATTCCTGGCTGCACACTGAATTGTACAATCAGGTGCATGGTCAGGAACGCAACCAGCACATGGCTAATGAGTGGCAATGTTTTGCTGAGGTGTACACCGCTCCATATGTAACATGTCAGTTTGGCATATAAATATCAACATGAAGCCCATTACAGAATGCTGGAAGCTAATATCTTATCAGTTTCAGCCTAACTGAAGAGAACGCCTTTCTTCATAGTTAGCATTCCTGTGAGAAGCAAAGAAGAAAATCTGTTAAAAAAACTTAGAGGCCTTCTTATGCTGCAGCTGGGCATCATTTTGTTTTCAAAATGCATACTGTTCTCTCCACCATAATAGGTATATATGTGGAAGATTTTTCTCCCATTAGATACCAGTGCATTTAGGTTTTTTAAATTATACCATATCAAAGAATGATAGCCCATATAATTTCATTCTTCAGCCGTTCTTCTATTTTCAACACATATTAAAAATTGCTCTGCCTTGCTTCCTTTCAAAAATATTGATGGGAAAAAAATCCCAAACCCTTCTATCTTTCTGTGGTGACTCAAGTCTACAAAGTTAAGGACACAAACAGACCTTAGAGATAGTCTGCAACTTGAATGGGCAAATTGTTAACTAACACAAGTAGGAAAGTTTGTCACCTACAGGGTTATACAGATCCGCTTGCTTTGTTTGGTGACTGGATTTATAGGATGGGATTTCTTTGAAGTATGATTTTACAAAGAAAGAAAAGCTGCCTCAGTCACCTCTCTGCAACATTTACAGGCTTTCAGCTCTTATTATGAGTTACCTCTAATGTCTGTTTCTGGCCTAAAATGCAAAGAGTCATTTACTAGGAAAGGCAGCTGTGTTCCACAGCTGGTATTGCAATGCAGAGGTGTTTCAAAGCTTCTGCAGCAGATAAAATGATCCAAAACTACTAGTTTTTCCAGTACACAGTCAATTCAAACCAAACTAAGAGATGGCAAAAGAAGTATATATGTGTGGAGAACTGTTCATTGCACTCCAAGTCTATACAGACATGCCTATGAGCAAATTTAACTGAACTCAGTGGGATTTACTTTTGAGCAAATACGCACAGAATTGCACCATAAGCTCAATTAATTCTAAGAGAACATAGACATCTTCCATCCCATTTTCTTGAGAGCTAAATCTGCACAATTTCAATAGGATTTCCTTTGCCTATATATGGCTATTAGACACACATATACAGGCACACATATACATATGCATGATTTTCAAACAAATTCATTATTCTTTAAAATCCTCAGCATTTGGATATCTAGCTTCGGGCTTTATAAGATCTCACATAAACCAAGTAAAAATTGTCATTTGATTGCATGCATTTTCCCTGAAGCTGACTTTATACAGCTTGAGGCTATGTTATATATGAGAATGACACAAGAAAAACATCTGCCAGCATGAAATATGACTTTAGTTGTTGCCTTTATTGGTATATACAAATCTGATGCAGAGTTTCACTAGATGACAGTGCTTGTCTCTTTGAATGATCCATGCACCCACTTAGATTTACTGCCCAGTGGACAGACTAATGAAGGGTGATGCCTCAATTAACTTGTAGAGTTCCCCTAGCATATTCTCATCTTATTCCTGCTAAATACCAACACGAGTACATAGGCCAATAGGAGGAGAATGCTATTCTTCTGCTGTCATCTGCTGGTGGGATCAAAAGCCCTATCGTAGCAGTAGTTATGGGGCAGGAATGGGTGATCTCAGTGAGACCAACAGTCACATTTGCTGGCAGCCTGAGGGCTTCGCTACCAAGCAGCACGGCTAAATGGGAAAGGTATAACTGAAAGAGGCTAATCCGCATATTTCATCTTTTAATTATTTTTAAATTTTGTGTTTTAATGCTGTAGTTATGTAGTGCAAAGCTTGCCACCATGGTTTTTTTCAAAATGAAAAACTGTGGTTAACTGATTTTTTTTAAACCTGGAAAGGCCCCCTAGTGCCTTCTTGTGGTAAAAGAAAGTTGGGAAGGTGCGCATTGTCCCAGGGGTGCTGGTGACCACAAAAATTGTGCTGAGGGCCACATGTTGCCCATTCCTGTCACACAGCTGTCTTAGGCAAATAGGAGAGTGATGTCTAATTTGATTGCAAAGGGTCTGAAACATTTGTTGTCAGTCTGAAGCCTTATATGTATGTGCCCACAGCTGGAACTGGCTCATTGTGACTCTAAGAAGGCTTTCAAGATGAATAAGACCCTTAAGGAGTAGCTTTACTAGGCTGTCCTCCATCACTTTCCGTGTCCATGTAGTGATTCGAATCTAGGCCTTCTGCCCTAATCTGACCCTCTGTCCTCTGCACCACACTGGGTACTTTTATACGAACAGGCTGAGGCACTTAGTGGACAGTTAAAACCAAGCAATAAGGAGTTAACAAGCCTGGTCCAGTTAGCCAGACAGCAAGAGGGGGGAAATTAAATTCTAGAAGCACTTGAGGAAGAAAAACCTGGAAAGAATGGAATAAACTCAGATGGGAAGGATCAATAAAGGACGAATAACATGGTGGGGTAATAGGAAACACAGTGAGATAAATTAGAGGGTTGCCTAGAGGTTAGGATGGCCAGCTAGCAAGGCATTAAAAAAATAGGGAAAGCAGAACTAGCAGGGGAAAATACTAATTAAAAGAAAGGGAGGCCATGCTGTGGGGTGAAACATGCAGGAAGACAGGGGACCTGGCAGGAGGATTATAGAGTGTGATGAAAAGAGAGGTGCCAGGATGATAACAAGAGCCAAGGATGAGAATGGGGAGGGCTTTAACTTTACACAAGTTTCCAACAAATAAAGAGAACACTAGAGAGATGTTTTTAGTTACATGGAGAGCATATGAGGATAGAAAAGGTGAGAAGATTATATCAGATGATGCAGGAGAACTTTTTCTTTACTATGATAGAGGCACTATCGTACGAAGCCCACAATACTGGAAAATCTGAAACCTCAACAAAAAAGATGTGCTTTACAATCTACAAAAGCAAAAGAAATTCATTCAAATTTAATTTATCTGTGGAAGTACCCACTTCAGCTGGCTGGCTGACTCAGTTAGTTAGGTGTCTGGCTATGGAGCCAGATCTCGAGAGTTCAATTCACTACTGTGCCTCCTAGGAGAAGAGTCAGCCTATGTGGCCTTGGGCAAGCTGAACAGTCCTGGGGCACTCCCAGAAGATGAGAATGCTAAACTACTTTGGAGTACTGTCTACCTACCTAGAAAACTTTGAAAAGTATCTCCATAGGTCAAAATGGACTTGACAGCACATGATAATTACACCCACTGTGAATCTTTCAGCAGGATGGATTGCATCCTACTTTGGAAATCCAAACATTTAAGGGGTGCTCAAGATGCACTTTGGAGGAGGAACACACAAAATTTTGGGAAACAATGTTTGTGAAGTACACAGAAAGTCCTATGCAGGGAAAAATGTCTCATAACCTGATATAGAACTAGAATTGAATGAGAATGTCAATGGGACACATACAAATACAATCAGAACAAAAGTGGTGCATTTTAATATCCCTTGCAGGTCATAAGAGATCAAATAGGATGATAAGGGTAGTAACATTTCTGAAGTGGTGTTTCCTCAAATGGTGACAGATACCTTTTTGTCATAGCATGCAATCTTCCTACCTTCTACTTGGTCACTGAAAAGTAAACATAGGCTTTATTTGCAAGTCTGATTGCCAATACATATATATCTAAACAATCCTGCTGTGGGAAGGAAAATGACTTAATTGTATGGAAAAACATTCCAGTTAACATTTTGTTTGATTCTGACTCTGTCCTCTTCTGCTCCATTTGATTTCTGATATACAGAAGCATCCACGTCAATATACTTGGGAGTGTGCTTATTTCTTAGAATTTTACATGATGAGCAACACCTCTTCTGCTTTCATCCTGGGACTTTGATCTTGGATTTATAATTGCATATATTATACAAAGTCTACACGTGCTGGGAAACTGGAACCAGAGCTGAGTCTATTGCATTGTCAGCCACCATATACTCCCTCTCTCCCTCCCATTCATATTGCACCATCCCACCTTCACCTTGAAACTTCAGGATAACTCTTAGGAAGCAATAAACAGCAATAATTTAAAAATAATTACTGATAGCATAACCCAATATAGAATGAAGATGGGGCCAAAACACTGGTCAGATTTTTAACATTCATCACTCTTATGATGAAGAACGTGCAGTTCTAGAAAGTGAAGTGAAAGTTTCCCCGAAAGCAATAGGAAGAAATAAATCACAAAGGGTAGGTGGAATACCAATAGAACTATTTCAAGCCATAAAGACCAAATCTGTCTAAATCCTGACAAGAATATGTCAAAAATATGGAAAATAAAACAATGAAGACATTTAATATGCATTCCACTTCCTAAGAAAGGAGATGCCATGGAGTGCAGTAACTATCAAATAGAAATGGGGAAGAATAAAAAAATATCGCGATATTCGTCAGAATATTTTTATTCGTCCTTCATACGAAGAGAGGGAAGGCTAGCCTTCCCTTTCTTCCTATGGCTTTCCCATTCTGCCTACCATTCTGCCAACCGATCATTCAGCTGATCGGTGGACCAATAGGCAGCCACCCCCACCAAAGCCTATCCCCCACTCCTCCTCTCCCTACCTTAGCCAAACCCCTGCTGCCACCCACACCCGCACCGGTGCCTCCCATTGTACTCGCTGCCACCATCTTCAGCAGGCCTCTGCAGCCATGGCCTGTAGAAAGGGACACTAGCTGCCTTTTGCAAAGATGGCAGCTGTGGCTTCATTTAGGGTAGGGAAGCTGCAGCTGCCATCTTTGCAAAGGGCAGCCAGTGTCCCTTTCTACAGACTGTGGCTGTGGAGGCCAGCTGGAGACAGTGGCAGGGCATCATTGGTGGGGGCAGGGGGCATTGGCAGAGGTTGCAGGGACGATGGCCACATGGGGGGCAGCAGCAGAGCAGAGTGGTGAGGTTTTTTTTAGTAACCCCCCATGAAATACATTCATGCTTCGTCAGTTCATGGGCGCAGCCTCATGCTTTGTGAGCTGTCAACTTTTGAAACACCAAAACGGCGAGTCATCCCCATCTCTACTATTGAACCACTGGTTTAATTTCCCATACAAGCAAAGTGATGCTCCAGTTGTCACAGCAAAGGCTTTTACCTTCAGAGGAGCAAGAAATGCCTGATGTTCAAGCTGGATTTCAGAAAGGAAGAGGCACTTGAAATCATATAGCAAATATCTGCTGGCTACTGAAGTACACCAAAGAATTTCAGAAGAAAATCAATCTGTGCTTTATAAACTGAAGAAAAGCCTTTAACTGTATGGATCATGAGAAACGATGGGTTATTCTGAAAGAAATGGGTGTGCCTCATGTGAAACCTGTATTGTGGACAAGAAGCTACCATTAGGGCAGAATATGGAGAAACAGGATGATTTCCTATAGGCAAAGGTGTCAGACAAGAGTGCATTTCCCCCCTCATCTGTTCAATCTGTATACAGAGCATATCATACAGAAAGCTAGACTAGATTCAGATGGAGGAGTGGAACATTGGTGGAAGAATCATCAGTAATTTAAGATATGGAGATGACACTATCTTAGTGGCAGAAAATAACGATGACTTGAAACGACTTTTAGTGCAAATGAAAGAAGAAAGTGCCAAAGCAGGACTGGAGTTGAATATTAAGAAGACAAAAATCATGGCTACAGAAAAACCACACAACCTTAATCTCAACAATGGAGAAACTGAAATAGTGAAAGAATTTGTATAACTTAGTTCAATTGTCAATAGAAATTGAGTCTGCAGTCAAGAAATCAGAAGACGACTGAGACTCAGAAGGGAAGCAATTAAGGAATTAGAAAAGACGATTAAATATAGGGAAGTGTCATAAGAGACCAAGACAAAGATCATCCATGCATTTTTATTTTGATTGCCATTTATGAGAGTGAATGCTGGATAGTAAAGAGAGCTGACAGGAAAAAAAACGGATTCATTTTAAGTATGGGGCTGGAGGAGGGGTTTGTGGATACCCTGGACTACCAGAAATACAAACAAATGGGTCCTAGATAAAATCAAGTCTGAACTATCTCTGGTGACAAAAATGATGAAACTGAGGATGTCGTATTTTGGGCGCATAATGAGAAGGCAAGATTCCCTGAAAAAGAAAATAATTCTGGGAAAAGTTAAAGGCAGAAAAAAAGAGGAAGATGCAAGATAGACTCTCTCAAGGAAAACAGCAGTCTTGAGTTTACAAGAGCTGAGCAGGGCAGTTCAGAACAGAGCATATCGGAGATCTCTCATTCATAGGATCACCATACTGTGGAGGTGATCTCAAATAACAACAACACACAATTGCATGAACAAATCTATTGCAAGTAGAAAGCTGTCTACGAAACCTAATTTTCTGCTTGAAAAAAAGTCACTGAAACTGATTTTTGAGAAGATAATCACCCTTGGAAAAACTGCAGTCTTTGCGAGCACACCCTAAAGGGGAATGTTCTGGGGGCAGTGGACTGGGATATATTTAAAACCTGTCAACCATGGCTGAATTCCTCTTAAAGTAATCATCTGTCTCAGTGTTCATAAAAGAGTATAGGAAACAGATGCTAGCAAGAAGATACAAATCCCAGAGGGGGAAATCGGAGATGCAAAAAGAGTTTGATGCGAGATGAAAAATAGGTGGTCAACTCATTAGACAGTCTCCCACATGACAAAATCAAATGAAGCAGAATTTCTTTAAGCCATGAAAAATCTGTGTAAAGACACAGGAGTAGAAGCATTATGGGCAAGAGACTACACTTAGCCATCACCGTTCAAAGTCATCCTGATTCTACCTCAGCAACAGTGCGTATGTTGTCATAATGTCATCCGACCCTGTACACTTGTATGATAAATAGGTTCCAGAACACTTAGCTTGTTCCCAAATAACAGTGCATAGGGTTATAGCCTAAAAGTGTGATTCTAAGTAAGAGAGAGAGTTGAGGTCCAGCTGAGCTGACACTACTCCAGTAAAGCTGTGATGAATCCAAACCTGCTGCAGCCCAGTGATGTTATAAGGACTATTCTCTTCGAACTTAGTACAGACATCGGCTGAGTTCATGTTGCTTAGTATAGCAAGTGGCAGTAGAATAGGCCCATTGAGCCAGTGGGGATTTGATGAAACAGATCCTCCGTAAATTCCATTGGCTTAAATTGGTGGTATCATCTGCAAATCTGAGGTTGTTGATATTTCTTCCAGCAATCTTAATTCTGTCTTGGGATTCATCCAGTCCTGCCTTTCGCATGATGTATTCTGCATATAAGTTAAATAAGCCTGCAAAGAATATATAGCCTTGTCATACTCCTTTCCCAATTTTGAACCAATCAGTTGTTCCATATTCAGTTCTAACTGTTGCTTCCTGTCCCACATATAGATTTCTCAGGAGATAGATAAGGTGGTCAGGCACTCCCATTTCTTTAAGAACTTGCCATAGTTTGCTGTGGTCCACACAGTCAAAGGCTTTTTGCACAGTCAATGAAGCAGAAGTAGATGTTTTTCTGGAACTCTCTGGCTTTCTCCATAATCAAGCACATGTTAGCAATCTGGTCTCTAGTTCCTCTGCCCCTTCGAAATCGAGCTTGTACTTCTGGGAGTTTTCAGTTCACATATTGCTGAAGCCTACCTTGGAGGATTTTGAGCATAACCTTGCTAGCATGTGAAATGACTGCAATTGTATGGTAGTTGGAGCATTCTTTGGCACTGCCCTTCATAGTATTTCAAAACTTTATTTCTCTCATTGCATTTCTTGTCCCACATGTCATTTTTGATACCTCAAGACAGTTATCATCAGCCACTTCTGATCATGCATCTTCTGATGAGTCCAGAAAATGCTTCATAAAGGCAAGATTTTAAGGAGCTGTCCTTATTTTCTTTTTTTTTTTTTTACTTTTAAACTACCAAGTGATATTCAGTAAATTGTCCCTGAGACACTTTCAGAAGTACACACAAACATATATTATCCACAATTATTCCAAGATGCAAGATGATGGATATCTATCCACCTTGGCAAGGTAGATAGATGTTGATAAATTATGAAGGTCACAAGCAGTAGCATGCTAAGACTGAGACTCCATTCCCACATGTGTTCTGTGACACAGTAGGCATGAGTCCCTCCCATCTATTTTGGGCAGCTCCGTGTGATTGACTATTCGTGAAAAGTGGCTTTTCCACCATGCTTTGGATTTTTTTCAAAGCTTAATGGAAAGAGTGGGACCTTAAGACTCAGGAATATTTACTTTGTTTATGCGTACCAGCTTTTCTCCAAGGAGTTCAAGGTGGTCTACTCTCTTTTAATCATGCAACTATAAAGTACTTTAAGCTTAGAGAATATGAGTGGTACATGATTATCAAGTGGTTTAATGGCTGAGTAGAAGGATCAAATATGGGTTGTCAGAGAGGTTGTAGCACTTTCTGCTGTACTTACAAAAGGTTTCAGGTCCAATCCCTGGCATTTCCAGATATGGTAAGAAGAAGCAGGCAGTCACAATAGCTCACCATGATCATTTGGTAACCATAAGTTGGCCATGAAAAAATCAAAGCTAAATTATATATTTATAATACAGTGGTGCCCTGCTATACGCTTACCCCCATATGACGTTGAAATCGCTTAACGATGATATTTTTGCGATCACTACTGTGATTGCAAAACAATGGTTCCAATGAGTTTTTTTTGTATTACGTTGATTAGGAGCCTGCTTCGCGAACCATTTGTTTGCTATACAATGATTTTCCCTGTTCCGCAAAATGGCTTCCCTCCTTTCGCAAAATGGCTGCTTTCTGGACCCCTGCTTCAGAAGACAGCGATTTTTAACAGCTGATCGGCGGTTCTCTATGGCCAATCTTCTCTGGACAATGAGGTATTTTCCCATTGGAACACATTGACCATTTTTCAATGCATTCCAATAGGTTTTTTTTTCACTTGACAACGATATCGCTTTACAGCGATTTTCCTGGAACGGATTATTATCGTCAAGTGGGGCACCACTGTAGTTCAACATACAATTGTTCATGGCCATGAACGTAAACAAAAAAAAAAAATGCCTAGGCTCATGTGAGGCCTGAAAATCAGATTCTATTTTATGCTGTTCTATTTTTGGGTTAAACCGCAGAAGCCTGTGCTGTGAGGTCAGAAGACCAGCCATCGTAAGATTGAATCCACGAGACGGAGTGAGCTCCTGTTGCTTGCCCCAACTCCTGCCAACCTAGCAGTTTGAAAACATGTAAAAATGCAAATAGATAAATAGGTACCACCACGGTGGGAAGGTAACAGTGTTCCATGTCTAGTCATACTGGCCACATGACCATGGAAACTGTCTACAGACAAACGCTGGCTCTATGGCTTGGATGATCACCACGTCCTAGAGTCGTACAGGACTGGACTAAATGTTAAGGGGAACCTTTACGTTTACTATTTTCCTTAATCTCAGAAATGCCTTCTTGGGTGAATTTGTCTGTTTATTCTAGTGGCCCTTAAGTCTAGAATGGAAGAGAAGGAAGCACATTATCCTCCCCACTTTTTTTGGGGGGGGGGACTGCTTCTCTTCCAGATGGAAACTCTAAGCCTTTCCATTTCGTCAACACACTGATGACATTAGTATTTGCATGCCTCAAGTGTTTACATTGTTCCTCTCCATTTTCTCATTCTGCCAGTGGAACCCATTGCCTCTTTGCTTTTAACCAGTCAAGCAGAAGGTAGTTTCAGCCAAATCCTCTGCAAAGTCAATGAGTAGACTGGAAGCATCATCTCTTCTGTTGTCAAAGAATAATGCAATCTTTTCAGCTCAGACAATTGTGGGCAATCTACCAATTGAGAGCCCTTGGGAAAGATTCTGGCTGTTCCTCAGCATTTATTTACTTTCAGGAAGGAATTGCAGATTTTTTAAAATAAGACAATGGGTAAGCGAAGAAAAAAAAATCATTGTCTACATGTCACTGTGTATAGTCTTGTAAACAGATCAGCAATTGTTTTCTAGATCATTGATTCCTGAACAGGTGGGCATTTACATTATGCCTCAGTTCGTTCTGGTTGTTAAAGAACCATTTGACCACTGAGCCTTGCATAGAATTTCTTTTTGCTTGAAGCACTGCATAGGATTTCAGATTTAAACATGACACCAGTCTTTCTTTCTTTGTATCAAAAGCACCACCGTACAATTAATAAATACATCAAATAACTTTAGCCCAATAGTGGGCAATGTCAAGAACATTTCAGGCAGCTGACATAAAGTTTTCCATGGTGCTTGTTGTGCAACATAGAATACAGTGACATAGGTGTGAGGTTGCCTGTTCTTCTCCACATTCACAAAGGGCTGTGTTGGTGCACACACACACACACACACACACACACACACACACACACACACACACACACACACACACACACACACACACACACACACACACACACACACACACACACACACCATTTTCTTAGGCTCACTTTGGTTCTTCCAACTCCACCCTGTAGCCTATAGTATAAAGTGACTTCCAGGAACCCAGTTCTCAGTGTGATTGGTGGTTGGAGGGAACAGAATTTCCTGGAGTTTTTAGTAATGAGTAGCTCTTTCTTTCCACATTTTAGTTCTGGGGTTCTCTGCTGTTCCTTGAAGATTTACAAATTTTCTGAAAAAAACTTCCTTGATTTCAGTCTGGGAAGGATGGTAGACAAAGAGTGGGTGCACATCTGATGGTTAGAGATGTTGACTGTTAGCTGCTGCCTCCCTTTGTATGTCACTGGGTGCAATGCCTGCTAGGTAATTGATTGTATCAATAGAGGTTCACTCCAGAGATCCAATAATAAATCTACAGCTTTGATGGCTATGCCTACCTGTTTTGAATAGGATGAACTATACTGCACTGGGCTGGCATATTGGCTTCCACAGTAATGTACAGCCAAGGCTGTAGTTCTTCATATTTGTGGTTGTTTGCCTCAGTTGATTCCCAGTAGCTGTAGAAGAACATTGTTCAGTGGGGAAACCTTTTGTTTTGCGTTTAGGTAGTTTCAGACTTGTCTATGAAAGCTCACATTAAAATATAGCAGTTAGTCTTTAAGGTGCCACAACACTGTTGTCTTTATTTTTTATTTTTATTTTGTTTTTGCCTAATATTCAGATAGTTTTGTCTCCCTTGGCAGGAGTTCCAGAGTCTGAAAGCAACCACCAAGAAGGTCCTTTCTCACAATCCCAGCAAATATGCCTTCATAACAGCAGAAGATCCTCTCCTTAAAACCTAGAGCAGGTCCTGCAGAATAATGTGATCTTTCAAATAGATTCAAGTCTTGTCAGTTGTACAGGTCATCATGAGTAGCATTTTGAACTACAGTGGTGCCCCGCGACACGACGACCTAGCAGAACAACGAAACCGCAGGACAGTGACTTTTTTGCGATCGTTATAGTGATCGCAAAACGATGTTTCCAATGGAGTTTTTTCGCTGGGGGTGGAATAGGTCCGTGCTTCGTGAACTGTTTGTTCACAATACGACAATTTTTACGACATCGCAAAATGGCTTCCCGCTGTTTTCCAACCCATGCTTCGGAAGACAGCCATTAAAAACTCAGAAAATGGCTTCCCTATGGAGGATCTTCACTGGATGATGAGGTAATTTCCCCATTGGAAAGCATTAACTGGTTTTCAATGCATTCCAATGGGGAGTTTTTTTCGCATGACGACAATTTCGCTGTACAGCGATTTCAGTGGAACGAATTATCGTTGTCGTGCGGGGCACCACTGTATACACAGAAATAGATTAGGAGCCAGTGAAGCTTCTCCAATCCTGGGCAGTAGCGTGCCTGCATTTTGGATGAGCTGAAATTTCCAGAACACTTCTCAGTAAAGTTCTTGATGATATCCAGAATGAAAGGTAATTCAGGTAATTATTCTCAAAGGCTTTCATGGCCAGGATCCGATGGTTGCTGTGGGTTTTCTGGGCTGTTTGGCCATGTTCTTAAGGTTTTTCTTCCTAACATTTTGCCAGTCTCTGTGGCCGACATATTCAGAGGACAGGAGTCAGATTCAGGTAAGTAAGCCATATTGCATATCACACCGTGTGTGCGATGTAAGGAGGCTCATGGTGTTTTGTTTTTGAAAACCATGCTAAAAGCACTGTTGAAGGCCATTGTACAATTTTTAAAGTAAATAGCCAACCAACCATAGAGCACAGCTTTTCCCCTTTGAGCATATTACAGGACAGGTACACATCTCCACCTTAACTTTGGCCCAACGTGTACTGGAATTGGTGCCATTGCTGACCCAAGTCATCATTCTCTCTGGTGTGGTGCTCAAATCAAGGGCTGATACTTAAAAAAACCAAATAATAATTTCTGCCTTCATTTTTCCACTTTAGTGGCACCAACATAAACCCATAGATTTATCCTTCACCCAAGTTAAGTGTGGTCATTTTCAATTAGTCCCTTCCCAACAGTTTGGAGATCTACCCCACTTCACATTTAGACACTCACCCTTTTAAAATGGTAAAAGAAGTGGCAGTCTAGTAACACAAGATGGGATGCATAGCAATTGTACTTTCATAGGATTCCTACTCCAATGTGCAACAGGACCCCTGAGAAAGAGGCAGGCTACTGAAGTCTTTGCTGTAATTACTGTGCCAATACAAATTACAGTATACTTAAGAGAGAGCACAAATGAGGCAAAAGATTAGCAATCAATCTAGAACTTCACTGGGCACCATCTAGCTACAATATTTTTCTCTATTCTCCCTTTGATTCACAGTGGGAGCACAATTAGAATATTACAGTGATGGTAGTGGTGGTAATGACAATAATGAAGATGATGAGGACAACAGCAGCAATGTCAGATTCAGGCCATAAAGTGACAAATACATATATTCCATGATACATTTATCCTTGGCCACAATACTTTTCACTAATTACACCAGTGTAAGGGCAAGGCCATACTTCATTGTGCATGATGGATGTCACCAAACTGGAGCAAGTTCTGAGGAGAGCAACAAGGATGATCAGGGGACTGGAAACCAAGCTCTATGAGGAAGAACTGAAAGAACAGGGCATGTTTAGCCTTGAGAAAAGAAGACTGCGGGGAGATACAGTAGCACTCTTCAAATACTTGAAAGATACCATAGTCATAAAGAGGAGGGGCAGTATCTGTTCTTGAACATCCAAGAGTGCAGGACATACAATAATAGGCTCAAGCTATAGGAAGCCAGATTTAGGCTGAATATCACGAAAAATGTCTGAACTGTTAGAGCAATACAATAATGGAACCAATTACCTCAGGAGGTGGTGAGTGCTCCAGTGCTGGAGGCACTCAAGAGAAAATTGGACAGCCATCTGCCTTCTCTGATTTGGATTCCTGCCTTGAGCACGGTGTTGGACTCTATGGCCACATAAGCCCCTTCCAACTCAATTATTTTATTATTTTATGATTCTGATGAATTGCTACTAGTTATAGAGGTGCTGTTTGCATCCCTCAAACAGCTACTCATGCATTGATGCACAATAAGGAAAATAAGGGGCAACTAATTAGCTAGTGCCAATTTGCTGCATCAATTTGTACCATTCCACTTAGACTGGGAAAAGCGAACAATAACATTCTGGCCAATATTTTCCAGAAGAAGGAGGAAACACTGAAGAGTAACCCAGATACCCTAGCTGAATTTAGGGGCCATCTGGAGTTCAACACCTTTCGCTGAAGTCAAATATAGCGTACAATATTATAAATAGCTCTGTTTGACTTTGAGGTCAACAGGATTAGTGCCACAGTGCTTAGTGAGTCTCTTTTCTAAAGTTATGCTCTTATGACTTATGACATCTCCTAGGTCTCTGAAGAGAAAATTATAGTTTTACTATTGCTCTAAATAATCTGTTATTCTATTGGAAGTCTCTCCTCCCCCATGATCAAAGACCTCAAAGACCCATCAAAGGGAAAAATTACCAATCCCTGCCCTTGTGCTTAACCTTTTCTTGACTTAATTAAAAGGACTACTCTTTTTTCAATTGATGGCATACAACATCCATTAACTGAAGCCACGCATCTTTTCTGACAGAATGCAGCTTGTGAACTGTTCATTTGCTTTCTTATTTATACTCATCTCGAAAATTATCTTTCTTTTTAATGTTGTTCGGCTTTCTCACCCACAGTGACTGCTAAGAAGGTCACAGACAGGGCACAGCTTGAAAGGACTATGGAATACAATGCTAATCTGGGGAAGAAAGGATGATGTGATATGTGTGATAAATGGCTAGGGCAAGTGATTAGTGTCTGGTTTAATTTGTGATTATACACTGTGATTGAGCTCATAGACATCAGAGATACTTCAAAGGTCATTCTCATAGAGGTAATCATTATGGCAGATACTAGAAATGACTAAAAGAAAAAAGAATTGTCCATTTTATAAACATACGATTGATGAATAAAAAATGGCAGGATCGTAACAGTCTTATGTAATCATTTAAATTTAATAATTGCACCCCCCCCATTGTTCTGAAATGTGAAACCTGGTAAGACTTTGTGCTATTTCTGTATAGGTTTGCATGGTATAAATCAGATCTGTTCAAAATCCATTTCTCCATGCTACTGTGAAAAGTTCAAGGCTAGGCTTCTGCATGAGAATGTGCAAGAAACAATTAACTGTAAAACAAGCCTGTAGTCACAGCAATCCAGAACCTTTTCTTGAAGACCAGGTACTTTGTTTCAAAAATTTGCCACTTTTCCACAAAGGCAAGAATAGTAAAAAGAATGCAGTTTGAATTTAAAAGGAAATGTGTGCCAAATTACTCACCAGGAATGGTGTTTTTTTAGATACTGGTCTGCAGTTTGTCTTTGCCCACTAGATGAAAGCTAAACTGGTGTTATATTCCTTTATAGATCTGGTTGTATCTGCAATAAAGGAGAGGGAGAATGGTTACCAGTCAAGGCATGTAATCAAGTGTTTTTTTCTTCTTCTCCTACACACAGCTGGGGATCTGCTCTGTATCATGTAAATATATGTAATGAAATTACTTGCTCTCTGCTGGGATGTTGAATTTGCAAAATGAGATCAGCTTATCTCTTTAAGGTAACAGTGCATGCAAGCTTTTTGAGGTAGACAAAAAGTCTCCCTTAAGGAAATATATGGATATTTCCCTCATCTTATCCAATCAGTGCAATACGCTAACTGCAGTCTTCTGGTAGTCCTAGGTCAGAATATTTCCCTTTTAAAAAATCAGGTAAGGAGGCAACAGCAACAGCAGCTGAGGACAGCTGAAGCATGAGGGGAAATCTTTGAGGTGAAGGTTGGGGAGATGAATGGGAGGTAACTCCCCTTTTCCTGCCTTTCTCCTCAGCTGGGATTCTGCTGGGGCTGCCCTGCCCCATAGGGTTGGAACCCATGGAGTCAACAAAGTCCTGCTTCCCTGTGTTTTCTCACAGCTTTTTCAGCTGGCTGCTGTGGCTTTCCTCTTTCCCTCCCTCTTTTAAAATAAAGTAAGTGGCATTTCTAAATGGCACTGCATCAACCTGGCATGCTATTAGAATACCGCTGTGTCAATTAGGGATTTTTTTTTAAAGAAAAAGACAAAAATAGAGGAGGGGGGTTTCTCACTCCTCTCTTTTAATGTCACAACCCACCTAATATGTCACAAAGTTGTCTCCTCAGTTAACACCACCTACAATTCCATTTGGGTGCAGGTTAACCATCTGGACAGGATACACAACGAGCTAATTAGGATTGTACTGAATTGTACCCAAGAGAATATATGCCCTACTGCTGTGCCAAAAAGATGCACAACAGTTCTCAAAGGCCAGGATGAATCAATCTAAGTAGTAACACATGGGCATGCCATTATTTAGTATGAAGCAAACCATACCAGTAGCAATCTATATGTCAATCTATATGGCAGTGTGGACATACATGAAGCATTTAGTTTTTTGTTATATAGTAGATGGGCAAATTTCATGGGTTGATGAGCTGCTTTTCCAGGTGGCCAATTGCTTGACGGCCATGTATCCAAAGAGGTCATGGTCTTAGGCTGCGGTTTGCAACCTTGGGTCCCCAGATATTCTTGGGCTACAACTCCCAGAAATCCTGGCCACCACAGCTAGTGGTGAAAGCTTCTGGAAGTTTTAGTCCAAGAATATTTGGGGAACCAAAGTTGGGAACCACTGGTCCAAGTTGAAAAGGAAGAGTTCTCTCGCTGTGTGTGCATAATTTTAAAAACTATTTATTAACTAACAAATGCATTTAATTCATTATTGCATTATTTTAATTTAGTCACAGAATAATTTTAAATCAGCTTTGGAATCATAGACTTCAGATTTACTTAATAGCAATTTGAACAACAAATGGCTTGTAACGTTTATTCAAATGGCTAAGGCTATTTAAATAACAAAGGAAAACTACCAGTAGGGGAGAGGTTTGCAATTAAAGAGAGTTAAAGATTTTGTCTTTCAATCCACACTTAACTTCCACTTTCAATCAAGACTAAATGTGCTGCCTAATTAAAATAAGCAGCTGATATGATGGTTTGGCATCAAATGTTGGCAGAAAACAACACCACTATTTTTTAAAAAATAAATATATTGGAAATCTCTTTCTCTCTCTCTCTCTCTCTCTCTCTGTGTGTGTGTGTGTGTGTGTTTGTGTGTGTGTAAATGCCTTGGGTGCTGTTACAATCAATTGGTGCATGTCACCCAATACTGGATAATTCATTCATTATGGTACTGCACACATCATGTGATTAGCATGCACATGTCCAGTCAAAGACCTTACTGAAAAATGACAGACCACATAGCTTATGTGAAAGCTCACATTCCTCCAAAATTCCACATGGAAATCTAGCATTAAAAAAAATACTAAATATAATCCTAATTTCTTGCATTACACATGCCCCTTAATATTCCGGCTCAGTGGCCAAAATCCTGTGGGATATATTCTACCTGCTCAGTGGGAATTATGTAGTTTTCAGGTGCACATTGCCACTGACTAAAAACTTCTTTTTTAAAATTTCAGGGTCCATGAGACTTTGTCTCACTGTCTATGAGCTGTGCCTGGAACTGAGAAGGGGAGTCTTTAATCAGTGGCAATCTGCTGTGGCAGCTGTCATTCCAGTTGTGCAAATGGAGTGACACAATAATATTTTGACTAGTAACCTTTTTGAAGTGGTGAGGCAAAAGTGTACATAGACAAATAAATATATGATGGCTGGGAAGATAGAGAAATTACAAATCTCCCCCCTTTCCTCTTATATACTTTCAGACAGATTCAGAGCTGATTCAGTATGTCATCCCTTATGCCAGTTCCCTCCAAAAAAGACTTGATGCAAGGTTAGATGTTACCAAAGCTGTTGACACCATGTTGTAATTGTAACTGAGTAATGAATCAACATGCACATGTGAGCTTTCATAGTCCTGAATGGTTGCTGTGGAGAAGCCAAAACAATGTAGACCTTCAATCACTTTTTCTAATCCTAATAGAGACTGAACATAAAATGTGTGTGCGTGCGCACCTGTCTGTCTATCTGTTTTGGGAACCTAGAAAAATGTTTCATGTACTTGAAACAACAACAACACAGCACCAAAAGGGACTAATTTGTCTAGCAATGGAGAAGAAGCATATGGGCCCATGTCATCTATAATAAAATATTAAGGTAGAAGGTCAACTCCTCAGTCTGATAGGTCAAAACAGAGCTTCTATATGGAATATTCCTCTGATTACATAGGTCATTAGCCCATATTTGGTTCTCTGGATTATTTCAGAGCTATCACTAGCATGAATCTTCTAGAGCAGGAGTGAGGAGCATGGAGTTCCTGCAACTTTGGAATTTTTTTTAACATAAAAGATGGAAATCAGAAGCCTCCTGCAAGTATGATCTACCATAAAATCAGTTTTTCCCCCCATTGGTGCTTTTTAATTGACAAAAATTGTCATTTGTTTAAGTGGGATTCTGAGCCACTTCCAGTTTTGTCAAGAAGGGGTGTTGAGACCCACGTCAGGTTCTGGAGGGGCCTATTTCGTCCCAAGATCTTCCAAACTGCCCAACCCTGTTTCAAAATAAAGCATGACAAATAAAAGAACAAGGAGCAAGCTTATCCAGAGCACAGAAGACATTGTGTGTTAAATGTGCTGATTTGCGATCATTTGTTTATTTTGAATCCATCCATACACAACTCTCACTATAAGTGCAATACAACGGGGTTGTATATCTATTTCATATATATGTATTCAGTGATTGCATGCAAGAGGGAGGAGTGGAACCTTTCCCATTTTAGATAGAACAGTCCTCTATTTGAAGGGCTATCAGAAGACAATTCTCTGTTCTAGTAGCCCTTCAGATGTTTATGGACCTCTTCTCCCATATCCCGTCTCCATGGGCAAATTTAGCTAGACCTGGATTACAGCCACTAAGCTCAGGGGGTGGGGGGCAACAGGTTCCCTAGTCCTGATATACTTGAAATGTTGTCCAAATAAGAAATCATAAGAAGTGATTAGCACTTGGATACCTGCTTGTGGTGATCTAAATGCATAGAGATATACTGAATTTCTGTCAAAACTATACTGCTACTACTAGCATAAGAAGAAGAATCTTTGTTTTTGATTTAACTGCTTTGGTCATTAACTACAACTAGCATTACAATTAAAAACATAAATACAAATAGAAACATGTATACCTTAGAAACATAATACTAACAAACTTAAAAGTACAAATACATACATTGACAAAATACTGGACTAAAAACAAAGTACTGTACAATTAAAACTGTAATAACTACTTCTCAGTTTGCATCTATGTGTATATATGTTTAAATGCACACACTATGTAAATATGTCTCCCCCCCAATCCAATGTTCAACTTGAGAAGGACTTCACTTTGTTGTCGCTTATTGGCCTCTTTCTATGTTGACATGTTCAGTGCTGGTTTATGGAATTATTTATATACCACATTTCTCTTGCAAAACCTGTCTCACATTTCAGAAAAAAAGGATGAGAGAAATAAAAAAAGATTCTGTTTTATACAGTAAAATCATCAGCAACTGTATGAAAGAAGGTATCAAACTAGAAATTTTAGCAAATCATAGATCACACATGAAAAATGGGCTGCATAACATGCTATGCACATAGGCTCTGGGTGCATGAGTAGGGTCCCTGGCAGAAATAAGGTCTGCAGATGAATGAACAGGTCATGTAATGATGAGCTCAAACTAGAGGAAGCCATATTTAAGGCTAAATATCAGGAGAAAACATCTTAACTATTAGAGCAGTACAACAATAGAATCATTTATATTGGTAGATAATGCTGGAGGCATTCAAGGGAAAATTGGACAACCATCTGTTATATCTGCTTTGATTTGGATTCCTGCATTGAGCAGTGCGTTGTATTTAATGGCTTTATAGGCCCATTCCAACTCCATTATTCTATGATTCTATGAATGGAATCTATACTTATAGTATACATGCTCTTTCACAAGCTGTGCCACAGGTACACGTGGAACAATTGAATGCAATCTTGTTTCCCTCTTTATGTGCACAGAGAGTACACCAGTGCAATGTTTGTAAAAGGAATCCATCCTACTTCTGTTCACCATTTTGCTTGGTGGAACCTTCGTATTAACATCTATGCTGGACATGGCAAAGTGATGTTCTGAATTTATGGGCAGAGGTTCCAACTTACCAGTAAAATTAGCCTATCCTGCTGTTATATTTTCCAACAAAGCTTAATTGCAGGAATCAGAACGTATTGCTTTACACATGTTTGAAAAAAAAGATCACTGGCTAATGTCTGTAGATCAAGTGGCTGGCTGTCCAAAGTTGAGTTGCACTGGTGTGTTCAATAGCAGATGACAATTTATATAGAGCACAGAGTGAGAGATTTCAGTCTGTAACCTTCCCTGAGTGGTATTTTTTAGTGGAAAGGTGGAGTGAAATATAATGAATGGATTAAATAATGAATAACAGTACATATTAAATAATATACCCAGCTCTAGCAAAAGCGTTATTCAATGCTGTATCCCTGTGACTTTAAAATTCAGAACCAAAATGATTATATTTAGGGGGCAATCTGAAATACATACAATCTGCCACATCCATTAATGCTATAACCTTGGAGCAGCTGCAATGCCAGAATGAAGGGAATGTTAAAATTTAATAAGTCCCTTTGCTTGCTCCTTTCCTGTGCTCTAGCATACCCAAACGAAACCTATGAAATTTAGCAAACTGTTCCTTTTTCCCTTTTGTATTCCTTATTATGGTATAGAATGGAGAGATGATTCAGACTCCAGGTGTAGTGAAGCCAACCATCTCGATTCCTTCAGTGATTCACTCCTCAATGAATTTTCACATAGATCATTTCAACAAGGCTACTGGAAAGAATGCATCAGCACACCTGGGTTCATTTTCTAGGTCTTACATCATCACTAGAGATGGGGATAAATAAAAAAATGGCAATTCATTTTGATCTGTTATTCGTCAAAGTTAACAGATCAACGAATACAAATATATGAATATTATTCTATGAATCCACCCATCGATTCATCTGCACTTTAAACAGATATAACACTGGCCCCCAAACACCTAGAGACATCAGATTTGCAGGGAAGCTTCCTCAGACACTTTCCTACAAATCCTGTAAGGTTAGTGAACATTGGATCACGGACCTCTGAGTTATATAGTCACAAAGAGGACCCCCCAGGAAAACTCTCCCAGGTAGTCAGAGACTCCAGAATAATAATGGAGCTTCCTATGTCTTTCTCCAACATGCCTGCCAACTTTGGTGAAGACTGGATATCAGACATCTGAGTTACAGTATTTACCCACAAATTGGGTGCCCCCAGAAGAGTTTATCACACAGCACAGAAGCCCATTCTGCCTACTGGGTGCTGATCAGAGTGGTCTTAACCGACCAGATAGGCGGGATATAAATAAAATAAATAAATAAATAAATAAATGATCACACACACACACACCCAGCCACACCAACAGTCTACACACACACCCACTTTTCCCTATCTTAGACCCCACCCCACTCTCCTCGACAACCCCTTACCTTAACACCTGCTGCCAAGGTCTCCATCAGGCCTACGCAGCCACGGCATGTAAAAACGGAGAGTAGCTGCCCTTTGCAAAGATGGCGGCTGTGGCTTCATTAAGGGTAGGGAAGCTGCAGCTGCCATCTTTGCAAAGGGCAGATTGGATTCCTTTAAGGCAGGCCAAGAGGATCCAGGCTGCCCTTTGCAAAGATGGCACCTGCGGCTTCCCTAGCCTAAATGAAGCTGCAGCCACAATCTTTGCAAAGGGCAGCCAATCTCCATTTTTACATGTGTGGCTCCAAGGCCAGAAGGCCTCGGCAGCAGTGATTACGGTAAGAGGGTTTCAGTGGGGGTGGGGTGGGGTGACATGGGGCTTAAGGTAGAGAAACGAAGGGGGTGGGGTAGGCTATGGTATTGGGTGGCTGTGTGGGGTAGTGGCTGCCATTCTGTTGGCGATCAGCAGATCGGCCGCTGGTAGGCAGAATGGTGTGCTTTTGTTTTTGTTTTTTAATATGGACAAATAAAAACAGGTAACTATTCATCCCTTCATATTCACAAATACAGATCAACAGATTCTTAATGGATCAGCTATATTCATCGGAAAATGCAATCCATTTTTATACACTTCCCCATCTCTAATCATCACTATTATTCTATTATTTTTATAGAACTTCTTTCTTTCTTTCTTTCTTTCTTTCTTTCTTTCTTTCTTTCTTTCTTTCTTTCTTTCTTTCTTTCTTTCTTTCTTTCTTTCTTTCTTTCTTTCTTTCTTTCTTTCTTTCTTTCTTTCTTTCTTTCTTTCTTTCTTTCTTTCTTTCTTTTAAAAACAACAATAAATATGCATTTGTTTCTCTTCTGGCACAGATGTTCTTTCCCTCCAAGATTACTCTTCTTTTTTGTTGCAGCGACTGCATTTTCCCAGGATTCAAACTGTAACGTATTTTCAATCCCAGAAAAGTCAGTGTCTTCCTCCTCCCAAGGAATGTTAATTGTTATTCTAACTGCAATGTAGAATATGGCTATTTGTCACAGTCTCCTATTGGATATACTTCTAGTAATATATTTCCTTTCTTTTCCCTTGCCCCATATACTTGTGTTATTCTATGCAGGTTTTTTTTAACCATTTGAAGGCTGTCTTTTCTTTCTTTGTACAGTTCTGGCATGAGAAACTCACATGGACATGATGTTAAAACACATAGGCGAAAAGCAGGAAGCCCTCCGCTCTCTGGTAATTTTGTCATCGGGGGAACTTTACAGCTCAAATCCAGTAGTAAGTTACAACTAGAGCTGATCTATTGAATTAGTGGGGAATTAATGGTTCAACTCCTCCATAAATTCCCTTGATTCAAATGAGACTAATCTAGTTGCATCTTAGTACTGGATTGTGCGTTATTTGTTTAACTTCTTAGGGCACACAATGCCCATAATCCGTAACCATTGTATATGCTGCATAGGTCTTACAGGAATTGTAGACAAAAATATCTGGAGGAAAACAGTTGCCAATCCCTGACTTGGAGGCTAGATATTTCCCTGCCCTACATTGAACTGTCCGCACCTTTTTTATTGCACAAAGGGAACACAAGGAACGTGAGACTAATAGTACATCTAGCTCAGTATTTTCTATACCAGTTGGCAGTGGTTCCTTACAGTATAAGGCAGGAGTTTTCCCAGCCTTGCCAGAAGATAATCCATGAACTGAAAGGAACAACCTTTGCATGGTCTGAATGAAGAACATTGTAGTCATAATCATCCCATCAAATAAATATCCTGGCTTTCTCATTTCCACAAAGCAAGGTGGCTCAAAATATGATTTTTTTAAAAAAACAGTCATCATTTAAAAACACAGTAATTTACAATATAAAAACACAATTAAACAAGTATAAACACCCAGATTTAATATGTTAGTCTCCCTCTTTAAAAACAGCAGTCAAGAACAGTACATTACTCACACACCATTAAAGGATCTTTCTTCATCATCTGATCAGTAGCCAGTAAGCCTGCCTAAATATATATATATATGTATCTTTACCTTCAAATAGAAAAACAACAATGGTGGGCCAGCTTGGCCTCCCTTAGTAGGGAGTTCCATTGCCTGGGAACAGACAACCAGAAAGCTCTCTCTCTTGTCTGCACCAAATGAAGATGGAGGGGGAGAGAAAAACCTCTCCTGAGCATCATAACCACCTAGGCAAGCTTGTACATGCAAACAAGATGTTCCATTATACATATGAGACTTTTTAAAAAAATGGATGAACATAGAACAAATATACAAATAGTGAAATTATATGTATGACTACTCGTAAGTGAGACCCACTTGAGTTCAGTAGCGGTTATTCTCAGGTAAACAGGAACAGGGTTGCAGTCTAAAAGGAAGCCTAAAATGAAGTTATGATATACATAGATTAATCTTGCTGAATGGTCTATAGCATTATTTTTCAAATTCATTTTCAGTTCCCCTAGATTTTCATCTGATAAAGAGCAGCACTGGTAGCAATTTGGGGAAAATATTCATGAACACTTTCCACTTTTCTATAAAACTAAGAACTGTAATAAGAGAAAGAATGTAACCTATAAGTAGTAAGGATGATGAAACCCCCAAACCAATGGTTTGGGCTACATGAAATACGAAATTGTATCTGAAGCACAGAGCTAGACATGACACGTGGATTTGCACTAAAATGTTATGTCAGATTTGCACTATTTTTGCTATCATGACTCCATCCTAAGGAATTTCCACTAAAGCACTTTAAAGGATACCTTGCCAACTCACAAATCCCAAGATTCATGACGATTCAGCCATGACAATTGAAGTTGTACTAATCTTATATAATTGTGTAGTCCTGATACAATTACCTAATCTTTTCTTGCAAAGGTCAGATCACACAATATGTACAACAGTATATAGAAGCAAAAATGACAAAACTGATTGTACTTTGGTCATATTATGAGTATACAGGATTCCCCGAATAAGACAATAATGCTAGGGAAAGTTGAAGGCAGCAGAAAAAGAGGACTATCAAATATATTCCAGCTTAACTCCATAAAGGAATCATAGTCTTGATTTTGCAAGAGGTGGGCAGATCACTCATTTACAGGGTTGCCATATGTCAGATGACTTGATGGCATTTAACAAGAACAGCAATTAAAAATTTTATGCTACTTTTGGTATCAGTGGTTTTATTAGTGTCTTAGATTTTACTATCAATCAATGTGTCTATAAGCCAAAATCCTACTAGATATTTACATTCACACAAGAGGAATTGTTGGTGAGGCACCAGTCTCATATTGGGTGTGGGATAGTTGCACATCTTATGACAAACCCAGCACACACTTGATGCCTTGTCAATTTACTGCTGTTAGCAACAGAAGGACAATTCTCAATGTGTTATAATCATGGACTAAGACAAAAATATCTTCTAAACCTTTGCTCACATTAGAGGATTTCAGACCCAGAAATTTAGTAGATTAACAGAACTGCTTCACAGAGCTTTAAAGTAAAATCAGCAGTAGAAATGAAATCATGAAATCAAAGAATAATTGAGTTGGAAGGGGTCTATAAGGCCATAAAAACAAACCACCTGTTTAATATAGGAAAATCTAGATCAAAACATGTCTAACTGATAATTGTCCAGCTTTTTCATGAATGCCTCCAATGCTGGAGTGTTAACCACCTCCTGAGGGAATTGTTTCCATTGTCTCACTGCTCTAACAGTTAAGAGGTCCCCCCCCCCCCAATATTTAGCCTAAATCTGGCTTCTTATAATTTGAGCCCATTGTTACATGCTCTGTACTCTGGGATGATCGAGAAGAGATCCTGCTCCTCCATTGTATGACTACCTTTCAAATATTTGGAAAGTACTATCATATCTTCCCTCATGCTTTTTTTCTCAAGGCTAAACATGCCCAGTACATTTGATAAAAATGTTTGTTCATAAACAAATACCACAGATTTCAATGGGACTTTCTTTAAAATGCATATGATCTTTCTTTTTATCTTTCTCTGTTTTGAATCTCTTTCTTTTCCAGATCTGAGATAAGCTAAGGAAATCTTTATTATCCTTTTAAATAGGCCTGTAATTATGTTGGTCTTTTCCCAAACATTATTTCTGTTATAGATTTACAATTCCAGCAGCTTTTGGGGAAAATGTCTTTACACCACAGTCATTTTATTTACCAATTCAAGCATTCCAATTAGAACCTATCTGTTCCTTTAACCTTAGGCTTCTAGCTGTGAACATCAGAAGCATATTGAATTAGCAGTACTGAAATTTGCAGAGTTGCCGTACTTTTCAAAGGCTGAAGAAACATCATATTTGTTCATTATGTTTTCTGGCTGCCCTGGCCTGCTGCCCTTAATTTTTGTCTTGTTCTCTTTTACTAGCTTGAGCTGCAGAGCCCAGGGAAATGTAAGCACAAGTACAGGATGCAGTCACCATAAATGTGTGAGAAATGCATTCTTTTAAAGTTGCTGTTTAAAACAATGGATCCACTTGATTCTGAACCTCCTAGATAGAACACAGTACTGGACAAAGTTTGTGGTCAGAAATCTGTACATTTTGGGTCTTGCAATCCAATTGTTTAAAGAAAAATGTTTTCCCCCAATAGCAGTGCACCAGAAAACTGCCCCAAAACCAATTACATGCATTTCTAAAAAAGCACAAAGTTGCTTTAGTAAATAGTGGCATGTACCCATTAATGTAGTGGTTCCCAATCTTGGGTCCCTAGATGTTGTTGGATGAAAACTCCCAGAAGCCTTCAGCACTAGCTGTGTTGGCCAAGATTTCTGGCAGTTGTGGGTCAAGAACATCTGGGACCCAAGGTTGGGAACCATTGTATTAATACATCTGGAAAATGCACACAATTCCCCCCCCCCCGTAAAAACATATATGCACATGGAACTGATGTGGGGTGCACTTCGGAGGCAGGGAAAAGGAGGAAATGGAGTTGACAGTTGGCCAGTCCTAGCACTTTTTAGTCACGTGTCCTACAGAGTTACCATGATGCTGACCATTATGGACAGCAGTGTTTGAGCATAGCAATATCTCCAACACCTTTGCTTAACTTGGGATCAGGGCAGATTGCATCTTTTATTGCTTTCCAAAATGGTGAACTAATAATTCAGACTTATTTCAGAGCCCAAAAATGATTTTAAAAAACAAAACTCTTCAAGTCTTTCCAGATCATTTGCAAAAAATATCTTCGCAGCTCACCACTAGCATACAATCACTGCCAAAAGTACAATGGAGCCTTCTCCAAGATGCCTACCACTCCATCTGAAGAAAAAGGCTGTTTTGCCAGATAATCATGTGAAACATGTGCCAAGAATGACTGTGGAGTTAGTGGGTAGGAAAGCCAGTGTCCTATATGTCCTCTAGCAACTTTATAAGTATGTTATCCTGAGGTCTCGCCCCATCTGATCTGTTCCGGAATAACCCAGAGATGCTTTTCCCACCAATGTAAAGCTATAATGTCTGCTGGCTATTTAGCTTATCACCCACAAACCACTTGTGAACTTTGAAGCACCCTTTTATTGTAAATCTCACACCATAGCTGCAATACAGAAAGAACAATAAAATAGTCACTTTTGTTATAAGATTTAAATTCAGTTCAGAAAGCATCTCCCACGCATCCTTGTGTTGGAAAGGAATCATAATTGCTCCTGGGGAGTGAATGCAACTGTGTAATTTGTCATAAGATCTGGTCCAGAAGGGACACTGTGCTATCATCAATAAGCAAATGTATTTGCTCAGATTCAGCCAAGGATTACTGGTGTCAAGATCTGGAATCTATTTTATAAACTCATGCCAGGCACTGAAAGCAGAGACGCTCATACCCAGCCCTAAAAACAGAGAATCCTCCCTTCTCTTGGGTGGAGGCTGCCTGGAGAAGTGAATGCCTTGGAGGGCATGAACACGAGGGACCTTGGCTCACCTTAAGCTGCCCCCTCCAAACAAGACTGGGCTAAGGGATCAGCACTGTGGGGCACCTGCCAAGTAGGGTGGCATGCAGGCATCGTCAAAGAAGAAGACAGGATATCAAATTGAGTGTACTGATTTAGAGATAACAGCTGCAAGAAAGGAAACACTTGCAATAATTTAAATAGAAACTCCATTGCCATACCAGTGAAGTCTGCGATTACCTGATTGTCAGCTAAGCCTCCTGTCTAGGAGGTGATAAAATGTGTAACTACAGTTCCAATCCTTGCTTTTCCTTCTTAATATGGCTCTTCATCTTGAAAGTGGGCTCTCATCTACCCTACTTCAAAAGCCCATACCCTAGCAGCAGGCCCACTGTTGATCCTGTGGACCTCTGGTTGGTTCCTCTTCTCCCTCTTTCCTGTTCACTTGCCTTCTTCAGTTACATGAACACTTTGAACATTATTAGAAGTAAAGAGGAACAGCAGCAGCTTTATCCTGGGCAGAGTTTGGAAAGTTACTTTTAGAAAACGGTAATTTATAGCAAGAGATGGGCATGAACCACAGTTTGGCAGTTCATCCAGGTTTGGCCCTCTGGCTGCACAGTTCTTTCACGGATGCCCCAGCTTCCCAGCCTTCTCTCCACTGGCAGGTGCCCACTCAGAGGCAGCAGTGCAGGCTTGTGCTGCCTCTGACTGGGCGCCTGCAAGAGGGGGCAGGGCTGGGAAGCTGCATGACTGCCTCTGAGTGGGTGCCTGCTGGAGGAGGCAGGGCTGGGAAGCCAGGCTGTCCACAGAACAGCTGTGTAGCCCGAGGGCTGAACTGGTGGTTCGTGCCCATCTCTAGTTATAACTGTCGTTAAGAGGCCACCAAAACATGTTTAATATTATAACAACAATGTTTTGAAACAGTTCCTTCCCTTCCTTTTATAATATGCAGTTTCTTTTCATAATGCCGTAACACACACTGGTCTGTGGTACTTCCTACTCAGCTCCTCATCTTCTCAGTACTCACTGCAGAGCACAAGGCACAGTCTGAGGCACAGCACTACCACACCATATTTTTCCCACCACTACTGAATGTTCCACCCCACATGACTATACAAGTAACTAAAAGGTTACAGTTACCTCATAAGAGTCATGGTGTCTCTCACTGTTAACAAATATCTATTGTAACTATATATTGTAGGAGCTAATTGCTAGAGATTGGACTTCTGGGTTTTGAGAACTACCACTCTTGGCTTGAACTCCCCTATGTAGAATTCTGGGAGTGGGATCCAAGGAATAAGGGGGCTGCAGGGGAGCCTTCTCTGCCTTCATGCTCTTCCCAGGCTGCTTCCTGGGATTCACAAAGGTTTGCAGAGAGGGCTATTCCTAATGCCCATTAGGCTGTATAGAGCAGCTATCCTCAATCTTTTTTCAGCCACAATATAAACCACAATATGAAAGAAATATAAGCCAGATCAGAATTGTATAAGCCACATAACAAACTTTATAAGATGATGGGTGAATAATCATTCCATTCTGTGCCCCCCTTCAAATGTGCCCTGTTGGGAATGGCTGATACAGAGGACACCTCCAATGGAATAACTCATTCCTACTGATTGCAATTAACTTTAATTATACGAATTTAAGTACTTTCAAGGTCTAGCAATGGTGCAGACTGGGTGCTCAGGAAGAGAGCAATGAAGGAGGCGTGCTGATGGTAGCAAGGAAGCAGGGCTACTTGACCTAAGGGTCCCAAAAAGAAAACAAGTGTCGTTGGAGTGTTGCATTAGGAGTCAAAAGACTTGGACCATGGCATTCAGTAGGTGGTCAGGGACCAGTCACACTCTTTCAGTCTGATATAACTAATAGGAAAGCTGTGAAGTTACAGCAGGAGGGGTCACCTATGCCAACCATCTTTAGCTGAGTGATAGAAAGGCAGGGTATACACATAACAAATAAAATAATAAGAAAATAAAATATAGAGCCATCAAAATCAATGAGAAAATAAATATGGAGCCAACAAAAGCTATCTAACTTTCAGATAGAAATTCAAGAGATGCTTGAGAGCTGGCCTCTCTTTTTTTTTAAAAAAAAGCAAAGTACTGCCCTCTGATATGCATGTGGAAAACAGTGATGCCTGTTTTAAAACTTGACATTAGACCTCACATCTTACAGTTTTGAAGAAACTGCAATTTCCACCCATGGAAGCCCATCCACTGAAAGTAAACTCTGGAAAGGCCATTATCTCCATTAACTGTGGCTGAATATTAACAGTTGGCAGCTGCACAACAGAATGAAGGTATAAGTGCCTTGTGTGGAAATGAATACATTTTCCATTTCAGTTTATACAAGCTGTGGTCAGGAAAGCTGAGTGAACTGCAAAGAGGTTTCTGCTGACCGTAATTATATGCACGTGTTTTTAATCCAATTAGCAGCTTCAGACTCTCACACTGTCTGGACTGCAAATTTAGACTTCCCAGTGGAGCCTCAACATCATTTGCATTGAATAATTTGAAAAACAGAAAAGATCCAGCTGAAAGAAAAGAAACCTGTTTTAATTTTTTGTTGTTGTTAAATCATGTCTGACTCTTCGTGACCCCATGGATCAGAACACGCCAGGCCCTCCTGTCTTCCACTGCCTCCCGGAGTTTCGATGACACTGTCCAACCATCTCGTCCTCTGTCGTCCCCTTCTCCTCTTGCCTTCACACTTTCCCAACATCAGAGTCTTTTCCAGGGAGTCTTCTCTTCTCATGAGATGGCCAAAGTATTGGAGCCTCAGCTTCAGGATCTGCCCTTCCAGTGAGCACTCAGGGTTGATTCCCGTCAGAATGGATAGGGGGCTCTCAAGAGCCTCCTCCATCACCACAATTCAAAAGCATCAATTCTTTGGCGGTCAGCTTTCTTTATAGTCCAGTTCTGACTTACATACATCACTACAGGAAAAACCATACCTTTGACTATTCAGACTTTTGTTGGCAAGGTGATGTCTCTGCTTTTCTAAGGTTTGTCATTGCTTTCCTCCCAAGAAGCAGGCATCTTTTAATTTCATGGCTGCTGTCACCATCTGCAGTGATCATGGAGCCCAAGAAAGTCAAATCTGTTACCACCTCCTTATCTTCCCCTTCGATTTGCCAGGAAGTGATGGGACCAGTGGCCATGATCTTAATTTTTTTGATGTTGAGTTTCAGACCATTTTTTGCACTCTCCTCTTTCACCCTCATTAAGAGGTTTTTTTAAATTCCTCCTCACTTTCTGCCACCAGAATGGTGTCTTCTGCATATCTGAGGTTGTTGATATTTCTTCCAGCAATCTTAATCCCAGTTTGGGATTCATCCAGTCCTGCCTTTTGCATTCTGCATATAAGTTAAATAAGCAGGGAGACAATATACAGCCTTGTTGTACTCCTTTCCCAATTTTGAACCAATCAGTTGTTCCATATCCAGTTCTAACTGTTGCTTCCTGCCCACATATAGATTTCTCAGAAAATAGGTAAGGTGGTCAGGCACTTCCATTTCTTTACGAACTTGCCATAGTTTCCTGTGGTCCACACAGTGAAATGCTCA
This sequence comes from Pogona vitticeps, assembly GCF_051106095.1. Classification (NCBI taxonomy): domain Eukaryota; kingdom Metazoa; phylum Chordata; class Lepidosauria; order Squamata; family Agamidae; genus Pogona; species Pogona vitticeps. The sequence continues at coordinate 33,068,993 of NC_135786.1, forward strand.
TGCATAATCAATGAAGCAGAAGTAGATGTTTTTCTGGAACTCTCTGGCTTTCTCCATAATCCAGCGCATGTTAGCAATTTGGTCTCTAGTTCCTCAGCCCCTTTGAAATCCAGTTGTACTTCTGGGAGTTCTCGGTCCACATACTGCTGAAGCCTACCTTGTAGGATTTTGAGCAAAACCTTGCTAGCGTGTGAAATGAGTGCAGTTGTACAGTAGTTGGAGCATTCTTTGGCACTGCCCTTCTTTGGAATTGGGATGTGGACTGATCTTTTCCAGTCCTCTGGCCACTGCTGAGTTTTCCAAACTTAATTTTTAGATTTGGCCAAATAAATACTGCTGGAATTAAAGTACAGTAGTAGAAGTTGTCATATGATTCCCCCACCCATACAAACTTGGAATGTAGTTTGTATTAATATTGAAATTTTGGACATGTTAGCCGTATATGACTTGTGATCAGCCAGAGCTTGGAAAGAATGCATTGAAATAAAAAGCATTATGTTGATTCATTTGTTTGTTTGAATATGTGTGTGAAAATTTTAACGTTATTGTTTTTTACTTCTGCTCATCTCGCTGAATGGGGATCAAGGAAGAAAAGCGTTCCCTTATATGTTCCAGTCCAATGGTTAAGATTGTCTTTCGACTCTGTACTCTGTGTTCTGCTGCCCACACTGGCGCAGTGGGTGGCTATTAGAAAAAGACTGTGCTCTACAGTATCTCCCATGTGAGAAATGCCCTCCATAGTTCAGCCTGGTTGGCATCTCCATTACATATATTTAGACAACAGGCTAAGCTCTGTTTCTCTTTTGGTAGGCATTTAATATTTAAGTTTTGACTCTGATTGTTTGGGGTGTTTTATTTATGGCCTTGTTTTTTTTCTGGTTACTTATTGTCTGCCTTGGGTTTTTATGATCATCTACTGCTCAAAAGACTTTTGTCAGTTGGGCAGTATGAACATCCATAAATATCAAAGACAGAGATGAGTGGGAAGAACAGGTTTTTTAAATGAGAATATTTCTGATATTTTTCTTTTTTTTCCTAGTTGTAGAAAAGGACGGTCACTTTTTGTAATGTTCTGCTCTTCCTCTCCCTCTTTTAGTCGCTGTTATCTTTCTTCCCAATCAAAAATGGTCTAAAGCTACCTCAAGAATTGGAGATTTGCCTGATTATAAAATTATGAGAGAAGCCAATAACAGTACCGTACTTGAGAATTTTCCCACAGCCACCACAACTTGGCAGGTAAGCTAAAGGAATCTTAATTTTGGTACCTAACAACCTCCAAATATCTTTTTCTTTCAGTTTCTATATCTCTGTAATCAGAAGACAAGCTTTTAAACAGTGTTTCCCAATCTTTTTCAAGCCACAACCACTTTTTATAATATAATAAATCTGTGGCACTCGCCCCCCTGCCATGTTTGCATTAAAAGGCATTTTTAATTCGGCAAAGTCATCCCTTCTCAGAAAGTAGATGCTTCTTTCTCCCGCAAGGGGCATGTTTCTCACATATACAATACACATTCACTTTAATATCTGGTCAAGGAAGACATTATTTAACAAGGGCTACAACACATATAAGGTGACCTGCAAACCCCAGAAAATACTTTGCAACCCCTTGGGTGTCACAGCCCCCAGATTGGGAAACAGTGCTTTAAGACAAAGGCACATACAATGTATTCTCCATTGCGCTCTCTCTCTCTCTCTCTCTCTCTCTCTCAAGTGGGGGTGGCACATTACCTGCTGCCTCTGATAATGAAAGCATGTTAGTAAGGAACTGCTTTCAGTAAGCACATCAGGAAAAATCTATTCCGCCCCCCCCCTCTTTTTATCAGCACGTTAAAAAAACTCAGCTCAGGCAAGGATCTTTTCAACCCACAAAAGCACGCACACAGTGGACAAACCTCAGTGGGTTCTGCCTTAAATACAAGAAACCATCTGTTAATGTTAATTATGCCAGAACCACAGAGAGAGGAGGGGTGAAACACACCTGTCGCACGTTTGACTGGTGGAGGTAATTGGCTATACTCCATTTATCCCTGGGCCTAACAGTCAATTCCATTTAAAGTTTGATTTTTAAATAACCAAGCCCGGGCGGCTTTATAGCTCGATATCATTTTATTCATTCACTCCATCTCTTCAGATGGCCTTCTCTTTCCATTCCCCTTGGCCTCCCTTCCTGCTAATTACAGAATCACAGGCAGGGTGCCGATATGAAGAGGAGGCTGACATTTCTCATTGAGCAAACTGCTGAGGAATTTCTGATGGAGCCATTTTGCCCCCACCCCACACACCAATGTGACATTAATTGTTGTTAAATATTCTTATCTCTTACATACAGTTCTGTTTCAATAAAGGTCAGTGGCATCGTCCATGACAGGGTCTGTTGTCGCTGTGCAGTAGAACTAATCAGTCACTCCCTCACTGTGCTCGGAGCTCTTTTTTTCCCTCTCATTAATTCCGGCTCAGTAGAAAGACTTTAAAAAATGCAAACCATCTCAGCTGCTCAGATGGGTATTAGGATATGAAATTATTAGCTCAGCCAACCCTAGAAGTCTAGCTAATATCGCCTGTGTGACTCGAGCTACAACGCCTCATTAAGGGGGCCATGTGGCTGCCCATGAAAAAACACTTCTTTAATTAAAAAGTCAGTGTTGTCGGCAGGCATGAAGGCTAAAATCTGTCATCGGGGTTCACACAAGATGGCTTCTCCTCTTATGGCTCTCACTCTAGATAATGGAGTAAGATTTAAGTAAGGCTATTTTGCATTTGCCATGCAGTTTCTTTTTTAAAATAATAACTGGTGTAATATATTCCCTTCTCAAAGGTTTCAGAGTAGGACACTCATCCACTTGCAGGTCCCAGCTAGTCATGAAACAGACCTACACTTAGTATTATGTCTGTGGAAAAGGAATATCATAAAATCCTAGGCTGGCATTGTCTTCAATGCCAGCAGAGTGGAAAGTTCTGCAGGCGTGTGAAGTAGGATCTCTTTGCTTGCTATGGGGCATGCCTAGATTACTTCGTTATTTAAACACAAGAATTGCAGGTTTTCTGCCCATGGAAAGAAGCACTGTGTACCTTCATGTGATAGTGGGTAAATGTCAAGCCACTTGGGCTATGCACAAGGGTTTGACTGAAAAAAAGATTCCAGCCATACATAGAACTATAGACCTGGAAAAAGCTCCAAGGGTCATCTAATCCAACAGCCTGTCAACATAGGCACACACAGTCAAAACATCCCTAACAGATGGCCATCAATCGCTGTTTGAAATGTTCACTAAAGAAGAATCCACCTGCTGCTGCAGTAATCTTTTGCACTGTCAAATAGCTTTTGCCATAAGGAGTTCTGACTAATATTTTGTTGGAGTCTTGTGTCCCCCCCCCCCTTTGCTCCAATGCCTTACAAGTATGGAACATTAATAAATATAATTGTGTGCCATGAAGTCTATTTTGACTTATGGTGACCGTTTTCAGGGTTTTCTAGGTACTGAGTGTCATGGTTTAGGTTTATTAAGGCTAAAATCTAATTTCTGAATGGGATTTGTAGTCATGGATCTGTGTAGAAGGAATCCATATTGGTCTGTGTTAGCATAACTAGATGCTTCGAGAAGCTGTTTTCTCTTAGAGCTAGTTGGAATTTTCCATGAAGCAAGCTTGGCCAGAGACGATAAGAGTCAAGACACAACATCAGGAAGATGGTCAACAACACCTGCACATCCCATGGGAAATGGAAGTGGAGTGTGAAGAGACAGCCTTTCACCCTGATTGGTTTACGTCACAGAAGAGTGGAGAAGAAGGGTGGTTCCAGCATGGAAAAAATGGAGAATTAGACAGAGGAAGGACTGGGATTTTAGGGGATTTTTGTTGGATTTTTGCCTTGATGGATTTTTGAGTTCCAATTGCTATTTTTTCGCATTATGCTAGAATGTAGTTCGGAGTAAGGATAGAGAAGGGGGGGGCTATGCCTTGCCTACCTTTCAAGCTATTTTTTAGAGTTTTTTAAATTTCCTTTTTATAGCTGGAATTTGCTAAAGTTCTAACTGCTTTGATTTATGGAGATGTACTTGAATGCTATGCTTTGCAACAAACTGAATATCTCTAAATACTTTATTTTTCTAATAAAACAATAATTCTTAAAATCTTAAGTTTGGTCTCTTGAACAGCAAACCTGCACCAGGAGTGGTTTAGCATTCCCTTTTTATTGTGGTGTCCTGGGCCTGTGCAGCTTGCCCAAGGCCACATAGACTGGCTCTTCTTGGATGCCCAGTGTGGAACTGAAATCTTAACCTCTAGCTTCACAGCCAGATACCTAACTCACTGAACTATCCAGCCAGCTCAGGTAATGAAACTACTTATTAATTTTAATGCCCACATCTGTGTGCGGTTGTGTGCATACTATTCATCCTTTTCCTTTCTTTCAGGTGTTGCTCTTTTAGTTTGAAGTTTAATATGTGCCACAGTTTTGCATTGGCAATGTGACCTACATTACAGAGGACTATCCTCTATTTGAAAGGCTGTGAGGGGAAGTCCTCTGTCTGAAAGTGCCCCCATTTGATGGAGTGCTCACTTCATGTCCACCTTAAAGTTAAGTCTCTGTAAAAAAAATAAAAGAGAGAGAGAGAGAGCAGGGGCAGACCAACCAAATGCACAAATCACCTGATCAGGTCTTTTGGGAATGGTATTGTATTTCAATTCAAATTATTTCCAAATTTCCATTCATATGTATACACTAGCATGTACAAATTATATGGACACATGCACCCTTTTTTTGGTGATGAACTTCATTTTCTTCTGTTTCCTCCTCATTGTCCTCCTCCTCCTTTTGAAGTATGTATAAATGTCCTCCCCTAATATCCGTTTCTGTAACTTGTAATCTATAGCTAATACTTATCTTCTAAAACGTGACTGGAATCCACTGAATTTGGTTGCCAATAGAGAAGAGCACAAATTGTGGTTCGGCAGTTCGTGTTAGTTCAGTCCTTTGGGTGCAAAGCTATTCTGTGGCTGCCCTGACTTCCCAGCCCCGCCTCCTCCAGTGGGCACCCACTCAGAGGTAGCAATGTTAGTAAGGAGACTTAGAGAAATTCACAATTTTGGCCCAAAAAAGTAGTAGCTAAAGGTGCCCCTTTAGCTCCTCATTGTAGGGGTAATTTCAGTAGTATGAATTTGTAAAGAAAAAGTAAGCCTCATAAGTGAATGAATAGATCCACTGCATTGAACGGAAGCATTCAAAGGCTCAGAGTTAAGCAGAAGTTCTTAAGTAATGTGTTGACAGGGATATTTGGGGAACAGCTATCTTGACAGTCTGAGTCTTTACAAGTTATTTCATTTTTATTAAGCAGGTGCAATGTCCCAGGTTAGTTAACAAGTGCTTGTTGACATAAAATGACCCAGGTATTGGAGTGTTCAATGTACTTTGCTATTTTAAACCAAGGACCCTGCATTATATCACTTGTATTAAGCTGATGTGCGTCGGTGTGGGATAGAATGACTACGTTCCCCCCGGGATTGCTTCACAAAGGTCACATCTCATGCATGCTCATTGTTTTGCCTCCAGCAACTCAGTAACACATTTATATTTATGTATCTGTAAGGAGATACGTGTTGTTTATTCCAAAGAGACACCAGTTTCTCTTATATTCATAGATCTAAAGAAAATGCAAATATGAATGAGTCTCATTCACTGTGGGATGTGGTAGCGCTGCAGGGACGTGGTGGCACTGCGAGTTAAACCACAGAAGCCTCTGTGAGTTAAGGTCAGAAGACCAGCAGTTGTAAGATCGAATCCATGCAACGGAGTGACCTCCCGTCACTTGTCCCAGCTCCTGCCAACCTAGCCGTTCGAAAGCATGTCAAAATGTGAGTAGATAAATAGTTACCACCAAGGTGGGAAGGTATTGGTGTTCCGTGTCTAGTTGCGCTGGCCATGTGACCACAGAAACTCTCTGTGTACAAATGTTGGCTCTACAGCTTGGAGACGAAGATGAGCACTGTGCCCTAGAGTTGGACATGACTGGACTAAATATCAAGGGGAACCTTTACCTTTAACCTTTACCATTCACTATATAATAAGCATTTTAGAATTCAGGGGTCAGTTCAGGATCCAGAAAGCTAATTCAATTTTATCCCAAGAACTTAATTTTGCTGGATAATACAGGGAAACTGGTGTTTAAGAAGTAGGTGAGATGGTTCCCTCTTTTCGTATTTACCTATCTTGCCATTAAGAATGCCTGACATGACTTTCTCAAAGAGATTAACTAAATGTGATTCCCCCTGTTCATGTAAAATCCTTCTCTGTGAATTTTGATATCAAATATAGAGTAAATGATAAATACTGGAAATCAGACTGACATTTAGATGGATATTAATGTCAATACTGAGCTAATATTATTTCAGTATCTGATTATCTGAGATGATATTTGGCAGAAAAGCCATGCAATAGCATTCTACACCATTGACAGTTCACATTCAATTAGAACTTTTTACCAAGTGAGATATATGTATACAAGACACTGTTACCTGGTGCAGCAGTAATAGAATGGCCTGATAAATATCTCTTTGCAATGTTTCTTGCACACACGTACTCTCTCTCATACACATACACACTTTCCATAATGTTACACTAGTGTTGCAGGGAAAGACAGCTATAGAAATGTTTAGGATCAAGATACTAGTCCAAGATGCTGTCAAAATTGGAGACAGGCTGATGGGTGCATAAAATGACCAGACACAAAAGTTGACAAGAAGAATGTACAACCTGAAGATAAAGACCCTGCCAGTTTGTGTAAGCAGCCAAAGATATTCTAGGGAGTGTGAGTGAAAGCTTCTCACACATGCTGCGTTCATGACTGACAGACTCTCACCAGCTGCACAGCCAGGGAATTGGATTTCCCCTTTGAAAAAGAAGGATGGCTTCCTCCTTGCCTTGAGTCACCCAAAGCCACTGACTTTTAATTATTTTTAGCCATGGGATAAAATGGAAGATTGTGCATGAAGGTGACGTGTCACAGTGGGTGAAAATGGATTATTCTGGAGGAAGGATTGACCCTGCTAGGGGTACCAACTCATCTCCTCAGGAGCACCTGATAGACAGTCTGGTTGCTTAGGAACAAGACTCTTTGAGCCGATTAAAAAGTTCACTATTTGAAGTGGTACAGTCTTATCATGACAGTGTAACTTGCATGGAAATCTCGTCTCATGTCAAAACCTGACACCTGAAGAGCCTAACTACATGTGGCAGCAGGAACTATGTTTAGCAGACCATATGCCCTATTCATGTTAGAAGCAGGTGTGTATGCATATTGGTGGCAACTTTTTTTTAAAATTAAGCATAAAAAAAGAATATGTGGTTTAGAACAAATAAATATTTTATCTTTTCCTCCTCAATTTAATTCTCCATGTTCTGCTATCTCAAGCACTTTTCTCTTAGCCCAGCATGCTTCAGTCATCAGAACCAGGCAAGGGAAGAACTTGTCTGAATAACATGGGTAAGTAAAATGGAAGAGGGCTCACCTCTACTTCCTATGTGAATGAGGCAGACACATGGGCATATATGTCCATCCACAACTATCATTTCCAGTTTGATAATTGAAGCTTAATTGGGCATCCCTGGATGTTAGTTTTTTTAAAAAGCGTGACATGTTTGTCTGCAAGGTGAAAAATGTAATTCATTTATGTTAAAAACTAGGCGGGGAAAATGCATTAACACGTTAGGCTGCTGTTATGTTAATTGCTTACATTATCATTAGAAACCATAGCATTGGGGGGAAAAAGTCACATATGAGGCTCTGACAGACATCGTTGCCTGTTCAGTGACACATTTCATGGTTACTTCTTTCAGAAGTGCTCTTTTTGATAAGTGGCTTCTGTCAAGTTCAGGGTGAATCTGGAGAGCATACAGGGCAGAGTCAGTTTGAGTGGGGTGCAGTGTGCAGTTCCTAGGACAGTTCCAAGGCATCACTCCATTCTGGAAATGGCTGAAGCACATTTGAGGCCTGGTGTAGAACTGGCACAGGACTCCTGTTGCCAAGCTCTATCTTCCTTCGCTCCAAGTAGGAAGCCGTTAAAAGAGAGCACCCTGCCCTGCAGTGTCTCACATTTACAGGAGCTCCTGCAGGTCATGTCACTGTCGTTAATGTACCATTTATTGGAACTGTGGAGCTCCTGGAAGAGGGTCACCTGCCCCAGAGCTGGGATCAAGCTATGGCATGTGGCAGTTTTTCAGGGGTGCAGGGTACCTCAAGGGGATGTGGTGGCGCTGTGGGTTAAACCGCAGAAACCCCGGTGCTGCAAGATCAGAAACCCAGCAGTCGTAAGATCGAATCCACATGACAGAGTGAGCTCCCGTCGCTTGTCCCAGCTCCTGCCAACCTAGCAGTTCGAAAGCATGTAAAAATGTGAGTAGATAAATAGGTACCACCTCAGTGGGAAGATAACGGCATTCCGTGTCTAGTGGCATTGGCCATGTGACCACGGAAACTGTCTTCGGACAAATGCTGGCTCTACGGCTTGGAAAAGGGGATGAGTACCGCGCCCTTGAGTTGGACACGACTGGACTATGTTATTTAAGAGACAGTGGCCTAGAACTTGAAAAATTCATTTCAAAGTGCTTAGAAGAGCTTATCCCCACAGCATCATGGTATATCCATGCTAGAGAAAGAAAATAAGTCACCTTTTCTTTCTCCCACATTTAAATTGTTTAAACTTCATGTTCTTTCTATGCCACGCATGAAGAAATTTGGCAAATCATTCAGACAATGAGCTGAAATGAAATTATTTCCTATCTGCACCAGCCATGTATGTTTTCAGTCTGATGAGAGTACTGTTACATCTGCCCATTAGAGTAGAGTTAAAGTCTTAGTGAAATCTCTCAGAGGGAAAAATGTGATGACTTGAATTCAACAATAATTTATTCCTTTATTTAAAATATTTCTACCCCACCTTTCTCCTTAAAAAGGATCCAAGGCGGCATACGTCATTAAAAGACAGTATTTAAGGCTAACAACAGTGAATACTCTATACAAATACTAAAAAGGATCAAACAAATAACACATTAAAAATATAAGCAACACCATAACGCATTCAACGCAGTAAGATACAACAATCCATTTAAAAATCTCATTCAGGTAGACAGTCACTCCGGTAAAACATGTGCGAAGAGAAAAATCTTCACTGCTTGTGGAAGGACAGTAAAAATTTGGCCAGTCATGGTGTCCCATGGGAGGGAGTTCCAAAATCTGGGAGCAGCAACAGAGAAGGCCCTCTCTTGTGTGTCCATCACATGGACCTGTGAATGTGGCAGGACTGAGAGAAAGGCTTCCCCTGATGATCTTAACACCCAGGCAGGTTTTAAATGGAGACATGGTCCTTGGGATAGTTTGGGCCCAAGCTAGTTAGGGCCTTATAGGTTAGAAACAGAACTATAAGTGCCCATGGACTCAGAGTTAAGCACTCAAAGCCTGGATGGATGAATATGGCAACTTCCATTCCCCCCCCAATTCTTTTTTTTTAAACTCAGTTTTTTCCAGCCCAGATATAAAGCCACCCGTGAATTCTGATGAAGTCTTATTTTAAAAAAATGAAGTGAAATTTAACCCTCTCCTAATTGTTCACCCGTCTAAATGTTTAAAGCTTTATGAGGAACGCATGGAATTATTGTGGTGCATAATAAGCAGGCAGGTAATGCTATTGTGTAGTTTCTAAATGTTTAATGAGCAGTCATTCTGAATCATTCAGAAATGTTTACAGGGCTCTAGCCAATCTTTGCAAACTTCTTCAAATAGTAACATTCTTGGTTTGTCTTTTCTTTACTGAATCACATATTCTATCTTTTTTCTTCCTATGATAACCCATTAAGGTGAGAAAGGTGGAATTTTGGATTATAACACTAGGAAATCCTCCTTCTAAAAGCACCCAATAAATTATGATATCTGTCCTTCACACCCCACTGGCCCCATTCCAGGCTGGATTCAGTAAAGCCTGGTCAAATCTGAGGGAAATATGCAAACTGTGCAACTCTGTGAAGTTTTGACTGCCTCATCTCATTGCCACTAAAATATGAAATTCAGGTTGATTTCATAGAGTAAAGCTTTAAATGCCTGATTGGATACTGCAGAAGCACTAAATCAGCAACTTAAAAGTAGCACACCTTCTGCCTGAGTTAAATCCATTTGTAGGTTTGCACAAGGGACTAACACAATCTTTACAGTGACTGCCACTGTTGTTTAACAGGAAAGCTGCTCAAACTTCAGTGTTTATGACAGTAATTTTTCGGTCAAGTGGAGAGCTTGTGCACCGCATCTCTGCTTTCTTCCAGCTTCTGAGTGATCAGTAAAGACTAAATTGCAGACCACATTAAGTATAACATACATCTGAACCTCCATTTCTTTCTCAAAATTGCCATATAGTCCCATTTTGGGGAAGTGGACTTGTCCATGAAAACGCAAAATTAAAAATATGGCAGTTATTAATGTGCCACAACATTTTTGTCCATTTCCTTTTTCTTTTGTTTTTGGCCTTTCTCAAAATAAGTGTAGGAAGCTGCTTATACATTGGGACTACCAGGTACAGGATGGGGAGATATACAAATGGGGAGATTTAAACCTTACTCCCATAGCAGCTTCCTCTCTAAATTCACCCATTCCTTGCAGATATTGTGGCATCAAAGCTTTGTGGTGTGAAACAGAGAAAACACTCCATTGGTTGAAAGGGGGAAAGGTTTAAATTTCTGCATTATGATCTTGATGTGGATTGGGGTCCTGCTTGCTCTTCACATGCTGGTTTAGACCTAAGGTACCATGCAACAGGAGATGTGTAATTTCCAATTTGTGGTAGCTTCCTTGATTTGACTGAGCCTTATGGCACAGTGGTTTAACTACAGTACTATAGCACAAACTCTGCTCACAACCTGGGTTCAATCCCAGATAGCTGGCTCAAGGTTCACTCAGCATTCCATTCTTTTTGAGTACCCAACTCATGGGTGTGTGTGGAATGTGTAGCCTGCTTCATTAAATTGTAAACTACCTAGAGAGTCCTTTAAGCACTATTGGGAGGTATATAAGCAGAACATTTTGCTTATTTGCTTTTTGTTTTTTTATCTGAATTATTTATCTTACAAATTGTAAATGGTTCACTTTGAGCCAACGTGTAGGCCATCCAATCTGATTTGAACCCAAATATTTTAAGGTATTTGTATTTGTCTGAATAATGAAAAAACATGAAAAAAAGGGGAAAGGCTCTGACATGGAATGAGGGGTGAGACTCAATGTTGTCAATTACTCTTTGGCTACTGGAGTGTAAGCAAACTTCCCACCATTTACCTACCTACCTACTTACCTACCTACCTACCTACCTACCTACCTACCTACCTACCTACCTGCCTGCCTGCCTGCCTGCCTGCCTGCCTGCCTGCCTGCCTGCCTACCTACCTACCTACCTACCTACCTACTGAGAGCTGAACAATTTATTTCTTGCCTTACCCTCACTCTTCCATGAATCCATCCTGAATTATCTACACACCATTGCCCAGCTGTCAGTCACTCTTGAATCCTCTGAAATAAAAGCTACTGCTCTTTGTTAGTGAACCTCTGAAGGGTCAAAGGAAAATTCAGCACGTTGGAGAGCCCTGAGTTAATTCAAGTGCCACTTTTGGCTCCCTCGCTATACTTAGACCAGTTTGGAAATGACAAAGCCCTCTGCTTTTCTTCATAAATCCTGAATCTGAAGCACATCCCTAAAAATAGTTTAACTTGCTGGCAGATTTGATAAATAAGGATATCTCTCACAAATATCACTATGGGTCCCTCTAAATTTGTGTGTGTGTGTGTGTGTGTGTGTGTGTGTGTGTGTGTGTTTCAGTTTCAGTTTCACTTGATTTAATTGCTTGCTCCTTGAAAGTATTGTTTCTCAGGTGCACTTGAGTGAATCCATTTTTCAAATTTGAGTGCTGGAGGCTGAGTAGAGAACAGTTTGGGCTATTTCCTAGCAGAAGTTTTAAAAAAGAGCTTGTTGCATTAGTCACTACTTTCCTCAAGAGATTATGAAATGTAAATCTAATCTGTATTTCCCTGCAAACATCATGCTTGTCAGAAGGTATTGCTAGCTAAGCAAAGCATGTGGATTTGCTTCCTATGCATTTGAAAGACTATGTTATGTGCCAAGTAGCTTCTCAAATACATTTTATCCTCACAGAGGTAAGTCTCAATGAATGCCATGGGACTGTGACTTGCTGTTCCCAGAGCACAGGACTGTAGCCTTGAAAAACCTACAGTATTCCTCTCTCTTTTGAGGGGTTAACAAATGGGTGGCATGTTTTTGTGATTTACTTCACAGCATGGCTCAGGAAATGGAAGGGAGTGAAATAAAGGCTGGAGGAAGAGTGAGAAAAAGAAACATGTAAAACACTGAAACATCCTTCCACATCACCCTGAGATGATGTGTGGTGAGCTTTTAAATGGAAGAACTGTAGCTCACAAAGGAGCCCATTCTATTTGGGCAATATGTAGGTTACTTCCTCTCTCCCCCTTCTCTCACACTTTAGTCCTTCCCTAGATCAGTGGTTCATAACTTTGAGTCCACATATGTTAGGTAAAGGTAAAGGTTCCCCTTGATAATTTTTGTCCAGTCGTCTTCGACTCTAGGGGGTGGTGCTCATCCCCGTTTCCAAGCCATAGAGCCAGCGTTTTGTCCGAAGACAATCTTCCGTGGTCACATGGCCAGTGAGACTTAGACACGGAACGCTGTTACCTTCCCACCAAGGTGGTCCCTATTTATCTACTCGCATTTGCATGCTTTCGAACCGCTAGGTTGGCGGGAGCTGGGACAAGCAACTGGCGCTCACTCCGTCGCGTGGATTCGATCTTGCAACTGCTTGGTCTTTTGACCCTGCAGCACAGGCTTCTGCGGTTTAGCCCACATTGGACTACAAATCCCATAAATCCTAGCCAGCTAGTGGTACAGGCTTCTGGGAGTTTTAGCTTAATAACATCTGGGGGGCTCAATGTTGGGAACCACTGCCCTAGATAAATTCACTTCTCTCCTCTGTTTCTTTCTCCTCTAGGGCTGACTTTGCTGTTAATTGCCTGATAGCTTGCTTCCTCCATCTTGCCCTCCTGTTTGATCCTCTCCTGCTTTATAACACATCATCTACAACGAGAGACAGAAGAGATAGGAGCAAAAAGTGATCTATACTTGTGTTTCTTCCTCCTGGTTGCTCAGGATGAAGACTCTCACCTCTCAATAACTAACAACTAAGGGATAGATATACTATTCTCATTCCAGTGAGTTACATGCATGGCCATGACAGACACAATAACAAAACAAAAAACAAAACTTAATTTGAGCTGATTGCAAAATGTAACTCATTAGAAAAGCAACTCACCAGAAAAAAATGAGTTGCTTCCAAGCTGTCTTCTGAAGCTATCTACAGCCTGCACTATCACAGCCAAGGAAAATCTAATCTGCACAGTTTCCTGTCTTAATGCTGGAAGCTCTCCAAATCATTCAAAAGCTGTCAGATTCTACTGTTTACTCTGTACATAGATTGCCCTGTTCCACTACCATACAATGTGATATTTCATCTCTATGTAGTGAACAGGAAGAAGTTGTGCTATGAGGGTGTACTTGCTTAGTCCATTTTATAAACCAAAAGCAAGCTCAGGTGATAACTTCAGTAGACCACAAAAAATAAACTAAGAAATAATGGCTAGCTTTCAACAAGTCTTCATCAATCTGGGTACCAATATATTCTGGATGGTGCAGGAAAAAGATACAAAAGTTCCAAAAGTCATAGCAGATGTCTGTGCCAGGTCTGTTTCTTAAAAGTTCATTCCAAAATGCAGGCTGGAAACACAAACTAGGAGTGTAGTTTCCAAATTCCACCCGATGACCATTATTTGGATTGGGCTGCCAGGTAGTCCCCATTTCCCCCTCCCCTATCACATTGTTTTGAAACTTCGGATTCCTACTTAGCTTGAAATAGAATTACACAAAACCATGGCAAATTCCTTATCAGAAAATTAGGAATAAAATTTAGTCTACGCACTAGGGGAAGCCAATTGCACCCAAATGAACAGTATTACCTACAAGTTGGGAGTAGATATTTTCTTCAGTTTGCAACCTCTCTCAGCTGAGGTTAAGCATCCATGTTTCTTTGAATATGGTGTTCTGGGCAGCTATTCAGGGCATGCTCCATAGTGTGTGGGGGGGAGAAACAGAGGTTTTACCTGCCCTTGCTGTGGAAATGTGTAAAACCCACATTATTTTGTTAGTTTTTTTCTTTTTGCAAAAGGACACTGATCTTGCTAATGATAAATGTATGTCCGCTTCAAAGATTCCTTCCAGATGAATCATTTGTTGTTTAATTGCCCTGCCTCATTCACAGAATTTTACAAAGTGCCCAGATAACAATGCTATCAGTTTGTAATTTTCCTATGCTTTCCCATTGCTTCTTTCCTCTTTTCTTTGTCACTAGAAAGAAATTCTGTAAATGAGGAAAAGACGGAATACCGCCACAATACCTTGTATGTGGCATTGCTAGGAACCTGGTTAGGAAGCTTTGAAAGATTGAAATGAAACATACTTAAAACAAAACAGACATCAGAGGGTGAGGTTTTTTTTAGAAGAAGACACTGCTGTATCCTTTTAAATGTGAGTTTTGCTTATCTGACTTGAGGCCTTATAGGAGTGGAGAGAGGAGAAAAGGAAAAAGGAAAGAAAAAGCCAAATGAATATGGCTGTGAACATAGCAGGAGGTTCTTACTAAAGATTTTCAGGACAATGCTTGTATTGCTTTCTTGTAAAAGAAAGGGCAGATGTGACAAATGGGCACATGCTTTTGATGAACCTACAGCTCTTGAGCTTTTCTTACCACACAGTGCTTTGTGGCACTAGTCTTCTAGTCTGCCTCTCCTGCTGCTTCCAGATCTCCACAGACGTAGGCCTCAACTAATGGTTAACAAGATATAAGAGAGAGAACAGCTTTGCTGCTGCCACTGGTTCCTTTCGTGAGGTACTAAATGAGTGTATATTCACTTACTTTATGGTGGGAGACTCAAACTTGCAAACTGGTGCTCAATTTGCCAGAGGCCCAAAGCCACATCACCAGCTTCCATATTTGGACTATTTCCTTCTTCAGCCTTACCCTTCCCACTAAGAAGGGGCATCAACATGCTATGGACACAGCTTTACCATCATGGTGATACAATTTACTTGAACATCATGTATCTATTTAAGCTTGGTCATTAAAAAGGAAACAAAACAAGGAGGCTTTGTCTGTTCTGCTAAAAAATAAACAGTCTTGACAAACAGAAAAACTGAACTTGAGCCAAGCAGTATAAGCACTTATTTGCGATATTGCTCTCTCTTGTTCTGGGCTGGAAAGAACTGCTGCAGGCAGAATCATGTAAATCATCGCTGGTTGTAAAATAGGATAGGATAGCGAAGCCAGCACTGGTATCAATTCCTGCCAAGCTACAGATTCCACAGGGACTGTCACTGAACCCATCAATAGCTTGAATAGACACATAGCCTCCATTAGATTATCATTTGCACAGTGGATCACACAATGTTGACATGTAAAAGCAGTTTTGATGAGAGGTAAACTTCTAGACCAGAACATCCTAAAACACTCACCCAGAAGATGAGTTTTGACTTGTCTTTAAACAAAAGGCATTACTCCAAATATTAAACAGTGTATTGCAAAAACCAATAAAAGCTCTCTGCAAGGATTCTCAGAGAAGGCCCAGAGGATCACAGATTTTTAAAATATTGTGAGCGGTCTTGAGTTTCCTTATCGGGAGAAATGGGGCCTATAAGTCAAACAAATAAAATAAACAATACAGTTGAATTTGACTGTTTTTCTTCTTCCAAGATGCTACCTCTTCCAAATAGCAACTGCCAGATTTTATTTAATGATATTAATCTTATTGACCACTTGCCAGCAGGTGTCATTTGGCGCAAGGGGGGGGGGGGAGAAACTAAAAACAGCTGGACCAAGACAATGGCTGGATTCCACCCAGAATTTGGGGGCCTGAAGAAACAGTATGTAAAACTGCAATGCTTCTGGAAGATGACTTCAAGACCTATCCACCCTTCCTTCTCTTCTCAAATATCCAACTATTCCAAAGTCCATTAGCTATAAAGTGGGGTCTAAATACAGGAAACAAAGAAATATTTGCTTCTCTGTTATCATTGAGTCAACAATCTCTTCATACATTCCATTTCCATTAAGAAGACCATATAATTATCTCTCTTCTTCTAGTTAGCTGGTTATCACACAGACAATAAACCACAATGCAGGAACCAACCCTTGGAAAGTATCTGCTACATTTCTAAAATGTCCAGAAACTACCTTTGTGCACACAATTTATGAACAGAAGCTTAAAAACTACAGCGGGAAAAGAAAGGAGACCAGCATAAAACCTAAAACAGATTCAAACAGCTAAAGAATCAAAATTAAAAATCAGTAAATGTCACTCTAAAATGAGCAGCAGACAACAACAGTGGTAAGGCAGATGTTCGAGTTCAATTCCTCACTGTGTGCCCCATAAGAACAGCCAGAACAAGCTGCAAAGTCCCAGGGTGCCCCCAGAAGAAAGGAACAGAAAACAAGATCTGTAAAAGGTTCTGAAAAATATAAAAGTTCTACATCTGGCAAATATATACTTGCTTGTCCCTGTTCATTATCTTTATAGCATCAAAATGCTCAAGTATATTGGCTTTGCAAAGTGTAAATATCTTGTTTTGCTTCTATCAGGATTTTGTATGAGGCTTTTGCTGGCTATTTATGTGGCAGAGAGTTCTGGACTGGCCATCTTACCACCTGGAGTCTTTTGTAATGCTCCTTATGGGCTAGTTTGTTCTGCCACTTTGATTGTTTTCCTGTGTTGTATGTTTTAACAAGTCACCATTGCCAGAAACAACCATGTCAACAAAGACTTCCCTTGGTGAAGGGTCTTCAGTATGCTGCCTAATGCCTGTTGGATAAATGAAAAGGAAAATCCTCCCAATGTGGACAATGTTCTCCTGTCAACAAGGGGCTGCATAATTAGAGTGAATACTCACAATACCCTCTCCTATGTTGGAAAGAATGACATGAGAAATGATGTCAAGTACTTTTCCATGAATGTCTTTCAGTCATACTGAAAATCTTGTATTACATGGTCTCAAAAATAGAAAGATTTTTTTGGATATGTCTATTAAGTATAATTAAAACTTCAAGTTCAGAAATGAAATCCATATAAATGATATACCTTATCAAGATATGAGTTGGAAAACTGGAGATCCAGAGGCTACATAGTCACCCCACAGACCCATCAGCTACTATACCCCACCTACCTCTGCTGCTGAATTTGCTCAGCAGCAGCAGTAAAAAAACTTTGTACCTTTAAAACAAGATGAACACTCCCCATGCATCTTGTTTCCAAGTGGAATCACACTTCATGGACCACAACCCTATTTTTAGACAAGGTGTCAAATATCACCCTTTCTCTAGTCCTTTTTTTGTCTACGTTCATAATATAACATCAAAAGCACTTCACACTGGAGGTGCACGATTTGTACAATGTGATAGTTGTTATGTTTGGTCCTATGTGGGCCAAAATCCAAGTGTTAAATGGAGAAACAGCTTCAACTTCAGATAGCTATGAGAATATAGCAGTTTCCCACCTCCACTGGTCAAAGCAATCCAGCCTGTCTAAAATCAAATGGAGTATTTTTCAAATGTTTGTTAGGTTTAGAAATGTATAGAAACTGAAACATTGCTTTGGGTAAAAAGCTACCATATAACATATGAGCAGATAAGGGAGATAAAAAGCTGAACATTTTTTATGTGGCTTAATAACTCTTCATGTAACAAAGAAATGAGATGTCAGATAACCTAAAGCCTAGGTTCCCAACCTTTGTTACTCGGATGTTTTTGAACTGCTACTCCCAGAAACCCCAGCCAGCACAGTTGGTGGTGAAGGCTTCTGGGAGTTGCAGTCCAAAACTCCTGAGTAAGCCAAGGTTGAGAACCAGTGACCTAAAGTCTCCAAAACAACACATGAAATTTTGGCTGACTCAGTTACAAAGAGTTGAGCGAGCAGAGATATGCATAACAGACTGTAACTTGAATGACTGAATAGTTTGGCCAATTATTTTATTGCTATTTAATTTGTATTTGCTTTATTTGTTTGTTATCCTCCCAGAGTAGTGCTGTGCACTAATTAGGTGGTATAAAAATGGAAGAAAAGTGGAAAAAATAAATTGAATAAGGAGCTGGGAAATGATATTTGTGTTTCAAGCCATTAAACATGAAGCCAATACAGAAAACCCATGGACTTGCTTCTGTCATCTGTGTTGTGGACCCTAAAATATGCAGTTTTGTTGTTGTTTAGACGTTGTGTCCGACTCTTCGCGACCCCATGGACGAGAGCATGCCAGGCCCTCCTGTCTTCCACATGCAGTTTTACATGTGTACATGTGTACAAATTCTATATATACACATCATAATCATGTATAACTTTTGCCATGTGATCTGGAAGTGTGATCTCTTTAATGCTCAGAACAAAATGCACATGCATGCTGTATAATTGTATTTCTATAGGATAGAACTGATACATGAAGTGAAATGGGAGACCATAAGTAGGATCTAGTTTTCCAATTGGAGTTTCCTCGTGCTGAAGTTCTCACTGTATATGTCATCACATTCAAATCTATCCCATATTCATACTGCTAATATTAGATTATAAAACAGCAGCGGCAATGATAATATGTCCTTTTATGTCCCAAAATCAAGCTTTATGAAAGTTCAGCTTGTTAGAAAAAGAGCAACAAGAAGGAAACAGTAATCCAGTTTTCACAGTATTGCAAAAAAATATAGACATAAAAATAAAATAAAAATAAATAAATCCCACTCCCATTAATAGAAAATGTCACTCAGGTACAGTTGTGTACCATTTTCTATCCATCATCATCATCATCATCATCATCATCATCATCATCATCATCATCATCATCATCATCATCATCATCATCATAGGCATCCTTCAGTCTTGAAAGACTATGGTAACGTGCTCTGTATGGAGGACTTGGAACAGCATCTAGTGTGGCTGAGAATGCCAATAACGAGAGTGAAAATCCCTTCCACACTGAAGACAAATATAATCAGTTGCACCAGCTCCCTGATTTTGCTGCTTTCGTAACTGCCTCTTTGCCTCAGCCTGCTGGACAAGGGTCTCTTCAAATTGGAAGAAGCCAGGTTCGCACAATCTGTATCATGGAGTATAGCTGGAGTCTTGTTAAAACAAACAGTTCCCCTCTGGTAGGACTGCAGCTAGAGTGCTTATTATACAAATGGCAACTGTATCATCACTGATAGGATGATACTCGCTTAGTAAAAGAGTGACAAGTTATCTAGCAGGTGGATGCTGCTCCTGGCATGCGTTTGCCTTGTGCTGCCTGATGATGCTTAAGTTGGTTATTTCCTGCTTTTGCTTTATGGATGTCAGGCAAACCTTTAAAAAATTGACCTATGAAGTTTTACATTGCACTTTAATCTTTAGTTTAGATCACTGAACAAAAAAAATGTGGCTTGAAAGAAAAGAGCTTTGGCTGGGATAAAAATATAACTGCTTGTGGCTTTGAGAACAAATTCTGAACTTCAAGCAGAATTGAAATCAAAGTTACACTATTCACAGTTTCCTCGTTTGTAATCTTCAGAGAGAAAATACTTAGCGAGATCCCAGAGTGACTGGTAATGGGAGATGGACGCCAACTATGATAGATCTCAGACCTGCAAATTGGAATGACCTTTCAGCAAGAAGGATTGGCTTTTCTCATCTGTACTATGGAACATACGCCCACTGGGCTTTGCTTTTTTTTTTTTTAATTTCCCGAAACCAGACTATACTCAGGACAGATTTTTCCATAATAAGAGAACCAGATGATGCCCGCATATTAGGATGCACTTGAGATTTGAAGCTACGAAATGAGTTTGCTCCTATTCTTTTAAGACAATTCTTTTCCAACATCTTAAATTCAGTCTCTCCTAAAGTCACTCTGCCTTGTCCTCCCTCAACACAATCTAGTGCTACTCCGTCGCTTTGATGTGTGAGAGTACAAAACTCCTCCTCTGTAGCACAACACTCTTCCCAACAGTCTCTTCTCTGATTTATCCAGTGTAGATGAATGGTACCTTGCTTCCAAATGTCTGTAACAAAATGCTCATGGCACCTCCATTGTGACAGAGTAGCTCTGGGAGAGAGCAGATCAGAGCAGCGAAATGGCAGGAGAAAGTGAACACAGTAAACAAGGAATCTCCAATGTGTAGATGAATCTGTACATTTCAGTTTCATTCTGATTTCTGGAGCTTTAAGCTCATTTCAGTCCATTTCTGCAGCAGTTTGCAAATTTGGCCAGAAAGGAACGTGGGGAGGGAAGAATCACATATATTTGAAGAGAGTATATCACATAAAACACACATTCTTGTATTCTCCATTGTACAGATCTTTTTGTCTGCTGGTCCTTAGTAGATTGGAGAACCAGGCTGAGGAGCCAGGGGCTGGCAGTGTGACTCCTTATTATGCCTCCCAGAAGAAAAGCCAATTAAGATCCACATGGACCATGTGTGACTGATTGTGTCACATGCCCTACTGCCTGTCTGGCCTTGGGCAAATTGTGTGATCCTTCATTATCAAAGGAAGGAGGGACTGGCAAACCTGAGTATTTTATATCTAGAAACCTGGGAGGGTCTTCATAAGTCAGAAACAACATGTGGGCACATAATTATTATTAAATTATATTGCAAAGTTCTGAAAAGTGTGCATTTGTGCACCCAGATACATTCTGGTTTACGTTTGGAAGGTAGTTATGGATTGAGTAATACACATAGTAAAATGGAAGGGTTGGATTGTTTTTCTCTATCTCTCTTTTTGTTCATCTAGCCTAGTACTGTAAATTCTGAACAACACTATTTCATGAGGATTGCAGCTAGAGATGTAGTTGATCTTTAAATAGGAGATGGACTAGAAATTGAGTACATAATTTTTAAATACCTGCTGGAGTGACCATCATATAAAGCTTCAGGTAGCTTTACTGCTGATTTGAAATCCCATACACTAGAGGGTAGGAG
Source organism: Pogona vitticeps (assembly GCF_051106095.1). Lineage (NCBI taxonomy): Eukaryota > Metazoa > Chordata > Lepidosauria > Squamata > Agamidae > Pogona > Pogona vitticeps. The sequence continues at coordinate 33,090,096 of NC_135786.1, forward strand.
CAGAGTTAAGGAAAATCATACTGAACATGTTGCTTCCATTTCATAGTAAGATAAGGTGGTAGAAACAGACTTGCCCAAAGGTTGAGTCTAGTCAGAATTGGAGAAAACTTGTTACTGGAAGAGAGAAATTCTTGAGTAATGTGAAAATCTGAGAGTCACGGCCAGCTTCTCTCACCTCTGAGATAATGCAAATGAGCTTGCTCTGTTTTATGATGGTCTTTAGGACTTAAGCGTGGAGTTGTTTCAAGTTGTTACTTCAGCCACATCACTGCAACATTAAATGTGCTTTTGGTTCCAATAATATCTGCTTCTGGCCTGGGGTCTTCAAGTGGGATGAGAACCTGGAAGTTCTGGATGTTATCTGCAGCATGGTGGCCACTCTTTGGGATCCTGAGCAAAAACTCTGTAAGTACCAGATGAAGAAAGAAACTACTCTGTACCATTTAAGCCAACACTAAAAACAATGGACTGACCCTTCAGTCAATCCATTGGCTTACCCTACCTCCCCTGGATTGTTCAGCAATTTCACTCTCACAGGGACTTTTCACTACACATGGACAAGAAGACACAGTTCTCATGCCAATCCTGCCTAGTGTCATTTCTTCCTTCCTGATATGATGGCTACGTTGATACATGGCTCCATGGGCATCTCAAAAGACCTTAAAATGCACCGCCAGATAGTCACAAAAGATCCTAGGAACCACACTTTATGACTCTTATGGAAGTTAATTTCCTATTATTTGTGACATTTATTCATCTTTGCCATTCCTAAATTATTCAGATTAAAGATATTTTTTCCCCTGGTCAACTTATTTACATGTGTCACATTGTGATGCTTTTCTAGATTTTTTTTTTAAAAAGAAATGTTGTATTAGTCTTATTCATTCTATTTCCCCTTTCTCCTCTCTGGATTATACCTCAGAGAGGCTGTTATTGGCTATTATTTCATTTTACGAAGAAAATTTTTTCTCAGTTTTGGATCACATTGGCTTGCCTGTCCTCCTTCTTCTGAATTAAATCTCCACCATGATGTTTCCAAGACTTATATTGCCCAGAGAAAAGTATTTCTCTACCTAGACACGGAATAGGTAAAATAAGAACGTATCACTACTGCCAAATGCTTTCATCGATGTAACACAAAGAACTTGACATACTGAACATGCAAGATAGTTAAATGGAAAGATTCAATCGTGTAGGCCAGGGGTGGGCAAAATGTGGCCTATGGACTATGACTTCCTTTGCATCCTCTGCTCCCTCAACTTACCACTCCTGTTAAACTGGCAATATTACCAATAGAAGCATGCCATTGCTGATAGGGAGAGTCTTTTCCTACCATCTGAGAAGGGAAAGGGACACTGTCTCATAGGTGTTCTTGACTCTATGGTGTGGAGGCATGCCCAGGCACCCTGGTGCACCACAGAGAACTGCAGGGGTTGCACTGAATTTCACCAGCAACAGTGCTAGTTGGCTTGAACCACAGTAGTTGCAGAATTTCTACATTGGAGGATTGGGGAGGGTTAGGGGAGTGGAACCAATTCAGCAGAATTTTTCCACTCTGACCTAGGCTTAGCACTTAATATTCTGAATTTAAACCCCTATGAATTTAGCATTATTAATGATTCCATTCTTTTTTTCAAACAGTAGCACAAAGAACAAAGAATGGAGAAGTACAGCATAGTCTTCTTCTTGCTGGGAATAATTGTCCACATTGAATTTTGTTCATTTTTTTAATCTCCCTAAAGAACTTTATGCACATATAGAACGTACTTCAGATTAAAGCATTTGAATATAAATCTGGCAGATACATCTACCCAACCTTGTAGTAGGCTTCAGTCAAAGCCTACTGGTGAATCATGATCATGATCCTTGTCATCTGCCATAGTCCTTCCAAGTATTCAAAATGCCTGTTTTATCTGTTTGTAATCCTTTCAACTACTGTATTCTGTAAGGCAAGTCAGTATCATTTTCCTCCATTGTAGGTAACAGTCAGAATTAAGGGCAAGAAAGAGATAGAAGCCAAAGCCTAGTCAGTTACCTGGCATGAAGAACCAGGTAGGCAGCTCAAACTTAATGTTGGACCCAGCTTTACTACTGGAATATCATATGGCAGCTGTTTTGTCAGAAGTCAGCTGGTGTGCTAGCTCTGGCCCTCCTTATGGAAAGTACATTTGAACACAGTGATTCATACCTTATTTACCTCCTAAGTAGATTACTGTAATACACTGTACTTGGTGCTGTGCTAGAAGAGTGGTTGGACTGGGGCAAACACAACAGACTATAGAATGCCCTCCCGACTGAAATTCGTCTGGTGTCAACGTTGATGACATTTCAGCGCCAGGTCAAAACCTTCCTGTTCCAGAAGGCTTTTAATTGAAATAACATCAACTGTGGGTCCTGATGGCAATTTTAATTGTATTTAATCATTTTATCTTTTATTGAATTTTAATTGTTGCAAGCCACCCAGAGATCTTTGGGTAGAGTGGGCGGCATATAAGTTAAACAAACAAACAAAAAAACCACAAACAAACAAACAGCCAAGCCACTGTCTGATGTGCTCTTTAGAAAACGTACCTCCCCTGTTAATTGCACAGGGTTCAAGTTAGTTCCTAAGCCCAGTTCAAGGTGCTGACTTTGATCTATGAAGACTTAAAGAATTTGGAGCCTGGGTATCCAAAAGATTGCTTCTTCTTATGCATTTCTGCCTGAAATTTGAGATCTGTTGTTTGTCCCACCACTATGTGGAGCAAGATTGTTGAACACAGGAGACATTTTTTCTCTCTGTAGCAGCACCTTGACTGTAAAACTGCTCTAAGGCAGGCTGGCTCCATTCTTTATGAGCTTCTTGGCAGGCAGCCAAATCTCTCTTGCTCTGTATGATCTTTGATGTGTAAAAAGTGCTTTTAAAACAGGCTTTTAGAGTAGTTGATCTGTTTTTAAGGGATGCCAACTTTTAACATTGGTTTTAATTTTTTTTCTATTTTATTTCTACAGAAACTTTTATTCTTTTTGTGGTTATGCATTGCTTTGCATGCCTTCATGGACTAAAAAGTGATAAATACCTAATTTAAATAAATAGCAATAAATGGTAAATAATAGTGACTGGTCATGATTAATAATGGTGGTAGCAATAGTAGTAGTTCAATTTATATCCTCTAGTGAGATCAAGGTGAGGTACAGTACATAGAATCATAGAAGTGAATCATAGTGAAGTTGGAAGGGGCCTATGAGTCCAACCCCCTGCTTGATGCAGGAATACAAATCAAAGGATATCTGCCAGGTGGTTGTCTAAGTTTGTGATGAGTGCTTCCTTACCACCTCTCAAGGTAATTGGTTCCTCTGCTGTACTACTCTTAGGAGGTTTTTCCTAATATTCAACTGAAATCTGGCTTCCTGTAACTTGTTGGACATTGTTGCATGTCCTGCACTCTGGGATGATTGACAACAGATCCTGCCCCCTCCTCTGTATGACTGCCTTTCAAGTACTGTATTTGAGAAGTGTTATCATATCACCCTCTGTCTTCTTTTCTCAAGGCTAAACATGACCAGTACAGCTGATAACATGCCTAATTCTTCCGCATAGGGCTTGGTTTCCCACCCACTGATCATCCTTGTTGCCCTGTCTGTCCTGAAAACAACCCTATGAAGTAGATCAAATTAAAAGAGTGGAGCTGGGCCAAAGTAACATAGTGAATTTCATGGCCATTTGAGATGTAGGGTTCTAACACTTTACACCATCCTCAGTTCTCACATATGAAATCTGAGAGATAAGAAAAGCCCAAAGACTTTCCTCACAAAAGACATTCCTCACCACAGGGGAGAGTTTTGTTGTTTTAAAGGAACCCAATTCTTAGCATTTTAAAAAGAAAATTCATCTGGACATCCTCATTAAGATATTTTAGCCTTTTTCTGGGTATAAAGCTAAGGTCACTGTCACTCATGATGAATTAGTTCTTTCTTCAGACATTTTGTCCTTTTATTCAACTGTTTCTGAGAAGAAAATTGATCCAACCAAGCTGATACTATTTTATATGCTTTTATTCAATCTATGTTTCATATATAAGGAAACCATCATCCAAAAATGTAAAAGCCTGTAATCATAAAAAATACAATCAGAAGAAGATATTTTAACCACATTCTAAAATGTAAAGAATATAATTGATAGTATTAAGCAATTATAACTTTGACAGACATCAAAAATTCTAAAATAAAGTGCTCTTACCCAAAAGAATCAAATTATCCAGCATAAATTTATTTTATTTTATTTTATTGGATTTCTACCCCGCCCACATAAACCAAAGGTCTACTCTAGTTGTTGTCCATGTCACTTCCTCCTACTTACCTCTAATTCAACTATTTTAATATAATTTTATAATCAATATCATCAATATATTTCATTTTACCTGAGCCAATAAGCTTTGCAACTTCTACTTGCTCTGTTGGATTTATATTGTTTCTTTCACCAATCACTCAGGTTCTATCCATCAAAATTAAACATTTACTGCTTCCAATCATCTTCAGTCTTTTGCAATGCTACTAAGCATCTAATGAAAACATTTATAATCCAATTAGCTTCATTACTGGAAGCATGTATCTTGATTCTATGAAATTGACTTTGACCTAGGTTATCAAAAAGAGCTCACTAGTCACTAGGAACATTTCCAGAACATATACAAATGCACCATTCTATCACATTACTTGTAAAAAGAAGCATTTTTTTCCTACTGGTGCTAGCAAGGAGTTACATTCTATGCCAATATGCTTAAAATAACATAACTTGTCACAATAATCTTGCAGTTACAGTTAAGGTTCTCAGGATCTTTGCTCAAAGGCTCAAGGTCAAAAAACATTTATGTTCTTGTTCATAATTGCCAGAGAAAGGCAAGCTGCTTGCAAAAAAAGGAACGAAGCAATCAATTTTCAATGCTTTATACAAACAGGGCCCTATTAACTTTGACAAGCAAGTGATGATTTGAATCATAGCCCAACACTCTGACCGCTACATCATACTGCTTCTTATATGGTAAGACCCACACAGAAAGCCTGTCACTTCAGGATTTGGGAGCAAGGGGCTGGATATGGTATATTTAACTTGGAAGAGGCAGGATTTACAAACAGCTGTTTCACACAAGTGACAATGACAGTGATCTCAGGCAGTTTGAACCTCTACTACAATATTTTGGGCTGTGGCAAGCCACTATAAACACATGCCGTTTTCATGAAGATAAGAATAAACAGATCATCTAGTTTGTAATGTAGCTGACAATATTTCAGTAGGAGAAATATTATGATACTACATGAACTCTCACTAATAATTGCTGTATAAGAGGGTAACCAAGTGTATGCACTTTGCCCTACTCATAACATGACCATTCTTTCTTGGCAAGAGTCTGAGCCTGCCCTTTGCAAAGCTGAAAAGAATTCAGATTTATGATATCTGCATTGAGCTCATATCTGGTAACCCATGAATTCAGAGAGCTTCTAGTGAGGATGGTATGGGGTGTACAGCAATTGAAGCCTTGGCAAAGCCTCTATGAATAGAAAAGATGGTCTACTATAAGCCATTGGAAGTCAGAGGCAGAGTTGTGTATCTGTGCGTACCTAGTCTGCCTGTGAAGAGCAAACAGAATAATCTTATTAACCTTCATTTGACCTTAACTGAAACAAGAGCTTCTGTCTCTTTTTCTATCCTAGAATAATATCTTTTGTCTGTGCAGTGGGATCCCCTAATAAAGCATGCTTTGGATGGAAATGAATATATTAATTTTGAGTTAAGCCAAGAAAAATAAAATCCCTATAGGATTAAAATGGGTAGCCAGATTTTATGTAATGCACTTGGGCACCAGGCAAGGTGAGGGGGGGGGGGACACTTTAGATAAGTATTTTGGGGAGTCAGCAGGAAACTGATTTGGGGAGGTTGGTATAGCTTTTGAATAATGTTTTTAAAGATTTGTATCTTACCGTTTTAGATTTTAATCTTTTTCTTTAAAATTAACAGTTGATTTTAAATGCTTGTTTACTGCCTTGGGTCCCCATTAAGACATAAGACATAAGAAATTTATTTGTCATTGCGCTCACAAGTGGGTGCAACGAAATGAGGTGCTCTTCCCCAAGGTAAAACTGGACAACACTACAAAAAAAAGTTAAAATATACACAACTTTACCATCCAAATATAGATACCTCGTTTTCTCTCAGCAATTAAAATTCCACCAAAAACCTATGGCCCCGCATTTAAACTCAATACTGCACTTGGGTAGACCACCTGTGCCAGATTGAAAATAAATAGACCACCTACAGCCAGATTGAAGGATTCAACAGCTTTTCTATTTCTCCTCTACTTTTTTCTTATTGACACCTTTTTCTCTTCTTTCTTGCCTCCTCCTCTCTTCACTACTCAATGATTTTCTTCAGAAGTGTCCACAGTTTTGTAAAAGTTATTATTTTAGACAACAATTCCAAGGATCTCTCCACCAGCACAGATCAGAGATTCGGCGAAATGTTGTGTGACAAAAGATTCCCCCTGAACCCTCAGGTTGAGAGAGAGGTCAGATTGTAAATGTTGAGATTGGGCCAGAGCACCCAGCGCTTTGAAATTAAGGAGGCAATATCATACATCAACTTCACTATCTAGTGGACACATTATCACATTAGTATTTCTACTGTCCAGAGAGGAAAAGGATAATTCCAGCTTTGAGCTTTCTCTCCTTTATTGTATGTGGGAGTGCCTTATGTAAAGGCATTTCAAAAGATGTGCAAGGGAGACGTCTCTTGGATGTGTGAAGTCAGAGCTCTGCCTTAAGCAAAAAATAAAAATAAAAATAAATCATCTTCTTGCTTCCTGAAGAAAATTAAGGACCATAAGCTAATTGGTTTCAATATGACGATGGAAACAAAATGATTATATGGAAGTAAATCACACTGAAAGGGAAGAAAGAAGAGAACAGAACCCCACCTCAATACAAAATCCCAAACAATAATGGAAAACTCCAGACAGTCGAAAAGTACTTCTATTGGCATATCGCTATGCCTTTTAACAGGAATCACTGCTGGCTCCAAATACAGTGTCGATTATTTCTGAAATGTTTATCAGTAAACTAACAAATAATATGCAGACTAGAGAAAACTAAGCAATTAACTCATTCTTCCAGCTCATTATTATGCTGTGAGAGAACTGTAAGCTGCAAGAGAACTTACAACTTATATGCTGTAAGAAAACTTACACACATTAGTAGAGAAGGGGAGGGATTTTAAATTGTGCAACGCTCTGATATGAATAAAGAAAGAAAGGGAAGGGATGGGCCTTTCATGTTTGGACAAAAGAAAAAAGACATAAAAGATGCTGTTTGTTTGTTTTCATGGTCTCTTGTTGATTCCTAAACAGAGACTCTAAAACAAGAATGCTTTGCATTAATGAAACAGAGGTGCATAGAAGTTGTATTCTTTAAAATTCTCCCTTTCTTTAAACCTTTCTTTCACTCTGTGTAAATCAAATTGTCTGATTTTTTAAAAAAATTTAAATTTTTTACATCCAACAGCATGGCCATGGCTACTGCAAGGCCCTCATGAGTCTGTCAGCAGCTAGATTGTCCCAAGGGAGATACTGAATTTGTAGCAGCACCTGGAACTCAGTGTAGGGCATTTTTGAGGTGGCTTCTTTTTTTCTTTTTTCTTTTGTCATTCCTTGCAGGTGGGATTACTGAGTCCTCAGCTGTTAATTCCCCCCCCCTTGCTTTTCTTGGTTTTGGGGAGTGGCATGCTTGTTTTTTATATTGCTGTTTTTTTTCCTTCTGTGGGTGGCAGGGAGTGTTTTTCCTGCTTGCTTGGTTTTTTAAAAAAATCTCATTTGGTTAATTTACTGGCTGAAATTCTGCTTGTTACAAATAGAGTAAGCCCACTGAATCAATGAAACTTATGGAGGAGTTGACTAACCAAATCCCCACTGATTTAACGGGACTACTCTACTGATTTCCCCCTAAAATAATACTGTATATTGATTTTTTGCTCAAAAATCCATTAGGGCTTATTTTCAGGGCATGTTTTATTTTTTTCATGTACAACAATCTACATTTATTGAATTACAGTCATGTCATCTTCTGGTTGCTGTACAATGGTGGAGGGCAGGGTTTACTGGGGCTTATTTTTGGGGTAGGGCTTATATTATGAGCATCCTGAAAAATCATACTAGGGCTTATTTTCAGGTTAGCTCTTATTTTCTGGAAAACAGGGTAGTTGCAGCTTGTGGCGATTTTTATTTCTCATGCACTATTGCCTGCATTTGGATTAGATTGATTCTCAGTTGCCTTGCCTCTGCTTTTTGGAGAGTTTTTAAGTGTTCTTTAGGACTTTTTGAATGCCAAAAACATTAAAAGAAACCAAAAAATAAAAGGGCCACCCAAAATAAAAGGATCAGTGCTTGAAAAATACAAAAAGCAAAAGAGGCCCACCTGCCCAAAGAACCTGAAACAAAAGAAACATGCTTTTTTTTCACTGTATGCCTGCCTAGAAAATGTCAATTTTACAAGCAAATACATGTGTTTTCCTGAAAAGAATTAACTTCACCCCTCAAGACCAGGGATAGGGACCTCAAACATGGAGCTGAGTTCGGCCCTGAGTCTGGACCAAAATGCCATTGTTTGATGACATCCCATCTTTTGTATACTCTAAAAGGCTGAAATGCGTAAATGCTTAGTTGCTGCCAATAAGAACTTTAAACTAAAATGTATTTTATATTTTTGGTCCCATCCTGCAGCCCTGCCCACCACTGGAATATGCGCTAAAATAAAATAAAATCCTGAAGTTGAATTTCACCCTCAGGCTGAAGAAAGCCTTCCATCATTGCTAGTAGATGCCCAGCTCCTCATACATCTCATAAGATTTGGTTTCCACATGCTTTACTGTCTTGGATGCTCTATTTCAAAAGATTTTTCCATGTTTCACTCATTTTTCCTGTCAGAAGAATGAATGACAACGTTACATTGCTACTGGTTTTTCTAAGTAACAGTTTCTCCTCTATGATGGTCAATATATCCTTTAAATGCTACATTATCCCATTTAACTAGGTATGAGAAATGATGGTAATATTTCCATCTTTTCTTGGTATTGTGGATTTATGATCTAATTACTGTTAATAAATGGTTATGTCTCTGTAGTCTTGGTCGATTAGAGTCTGTGATTTGATGAAAGAAATGTTTCTTAATAGCTGCCAATGCCCCTGCCCCAAACAGACAATTTACTTCCAGGGACTATAGACAACTTCCTCATATGCATGAGTTGTCATCTAGACTTTTTTGGTGTCTACATGGTTGAAGATGGGATTGTAGATAGCCAGGTCAAAAGGAAATGAAAGGCACTAATAAAAATTCCTTGGAAGTTTCTATAAGGATAAAATAGAATAATCCCTCTTACTCACACTACACAGGAGAAATTAGAACATCACCTTTGATGAATATTCACAACATTGCAATTCCTCCAGAAAACAATTTCTTCAGTTTTTGTCCAAAGTAACTGGCCTACAGTAAGTCACTGTACAGGAAAGAAACAGATTTTTAGAAGAAAAAATTGTAAGGCCACCTATTCTTTTTTTTTTTTTTTTTTGAGTTCTAGAAGGCACTCCCCCCCCCCCCCCCGTATTCTAGATACACTCTTGTAACTTTTTGCTTGGGGATCCAGTTAGGAAACTAACACTGTATGTTTTTGTTTTCAACCTGCAATCACATCTAAAGAATTAGTTTGATGATGGATGACAAAGATCATGTGTTGTACATCGTGGTGCTGAGTTCCAGAGTTGGGGTTAATTTCACAGTTCAGCTGAATAAAACAAAAAGGAATGCAATACTATTCAAGGCATTAATCACCATTATTATTCTTGTTCTTGCATGTTCTCTGCTGGAACGCCAACCTCACTGTGTGACAGGCAAGTGGAGTTAAGGTCAGTACTGTGACAGCCTAGCTACAAAAGCCTGTTTAGCAGATCTGTAGCCTCTTGCTGCTCTCAGGGCTTACTTTTATGACACAAAATATTTGTTACTCTCAGACCTGGAAGACTGGGCCTAAAAATGATTTGACTTTAAATGGAATGGGTTTTTTTTTCTTTGAAACCTTCAAACCGGCCATAGAAATATATGCACATTTTAAGCAGCACCTGGACAGCTTTGAGCTGGTGTTGTATTTATGGGATGCCATCTGTTGATAAGTCTTCACTTATTCTTTCCTTTTTATGGACCCCAGACTAGCTCTTGCACTAGCTCAGTCAAGATGATTGATGAAGCAACACAGAAGAAGTGAGCAACTAGAAGCTGTACAGCCATTCATTTCAAAAGTTTTCTACAAGCAATCAGTCCAAGTGTATGGGCAATATCAAGAAACTGAGATCTTGTCCTAGTAGACTACTGAATGAGTGGAAGAGGGAATAAGACAGAGTACCAAAAAAGAGTACCAATGTATGTACTAACTGATCTATAATAGCTGGAGCACCAGGCAGACAGCTGAGTGAGTTTGCCTTTCTTTTCATTTCTATGTCTGTACTTAGATTGCTAGTCTTAACTTCCTTCTTCCTTTTCTCTGAAGTTATTTCCTGCTTCTTCTTCCATCTAATTAGAAAAAGGCAGTATTAGGTACCTTTGTACCTAAGTTTAAGATGTCTTTATCCACCCGTATTATCCAGGCCAAGGTAGAGAGAGTAAGAGGGGAAAGGTTGGCAGAAAAAGAGAAAAAACAGCTGCTTTTAACTTTGACACCGTCCACTTAACACCTGTGGCCGTTGACAGATTATCTGTAAAGGAATGGAGTCTTTGATAGAAAAGCAATTCCCTGTAAGAGCAACAGAGTTACAACGCAACAGTCCAGTTCTCAGGGTGTGACTAGACGGTCAAGCTTTTCCAGACTGGATCAGGCTAAATAGGGTTATTTCAAATTGTGGTATTCCATTTAGATCAATTCTTGAATTCACATGTGTAATTGAAGGGATTTCAAGACAAGTAACCACACTCCATCTCAAAGCGACCCTATTGTCTGCCAGCCAATCCCTGCATCCTTTCCTGTCTGTTTTCTCACATCTACCAGTAGCATCTGTGGCTTCAAATTCCATCCATCTCCTCACAAGAAAGGAGATATTTATTCCTCCTTCTCTCCCTTCCATTCCCTGCCATCCCTAACTTTCTTCCAGGGTGTTGGGATGGGAAGAGACAGGGGATAGAGAGTCCCTTCCTTTCTCCCAAAGAGACCTAAGAGTATGCCCCAGTTCTGGACATTTTAGGAGAGTAAACAGTGTTGCTGCTTAGTTAACAGGAGTTCTACAGAGAGGCCAAAGAAGAAAATGGGGAAGAGTGTGAGAAGGAGGGGGAAATGATAGAATCATTGAGGATGGTTGAGTCAGCAGGTCAGCAAGGAGTAAGGAGCAAATGTAATTTTTTAAAAAATTATTAGTAAGTGACATTGTACTAAATTGTTTCAGCACTTTATATTGATTCGTCATCATCTATAATCCAAGTGGCATAGCACTGGATTCTAATGAAGAAGGCAAAAGAGATGGAAAGACAAGGGGGTATTTGCACTGCACACTACAATGCAACACTTAGCTGAACACATCACCAACAATGTCATCCCAAGGAAATACCCACCAGTGCCATTTTGGTTTGATATTGGTGATCAGACATGCTGGAAACCGAACTAAAATGGATCAATGCTACTTATGCTTTAAAGAAAAAGTAGTGCCTGCCAGTGATCCAGAAAGATATGGATGACCATGGAAAAGGGATGATTTGGTTTGCAATAAGCTGTACATCATGCAATCAGCTGTACATCAGTTGCCAGTAATTAGATTTAACTAAAATATCCTAATATGGGAACAACATGTGTGATAAATTGTAATGTAGCTGACCTCTTAGTTTGGCACTCTGCTTCTGGATCTTATGTGATATGTTGTAGAGAAAACCTAACGTGAGTGTAAAGAAACACTTCTTGTATTACTTACTCTTACTCTATTGTTACTACTGTGCTAGTAGAGAAGGAGCCTTGGGGAAAGGGAAGGGAAACTGAGCCTAGTTCTATGAGGATCCTAAGTAGTTGCCCAATAGGCGTATCACAATTTTTATTCTTCCTCCAGGAGGACTGTTCATAGAGCAACATTTTGTTACATCTTTAGTATTAGCAAGATCCAGAAGGATTTTTGAAAGGTGAGTTTGTATGGTGAAAAACAAATGGAAAACATGGAATTGTAATATCTGTTTAATCCAATGGTGCAGGAGAACATGGGAACAGACGTACAGGCAGTGGTGGTCTTTAAGCAACATAATTTCAATCCAAAGAAACAGCACACAGATCAAGCCCCTGAAGTTTTTTAGCTTAAGCTTTTGCTGGCTAACTGCAAAAACGTTACCTTCTATCTCTTTTCTGGCTACACTCCACCTCCTGAAATGATTCTTTCCATCCCTGACCCAGAAGATTGTCTCATACCTTATAATCATTAACCATTAAATTTAAGCAAGCATGTCCATGCTGTGCCAATTAAAGAACACCCAGGATTATTATACTGTAGAAAGGTCTAGGAAAAAAATAATCTTACTTTTCATAGTCCAGTTCAGGACCTCAAAATTTGTTGCTTGAACTGCCTTCCATAGGATAATTTGTACACAGGGCAATTAGTCCTGTGGAAGGATAATGATATTCAGAATTCATTAGTCCTCTTCAGCTTGCCCACATTTTTGTAGGATATGTGAGAACTTTGTTTCAGCTCATATGAGTCCTCTAAAATTCATGAATTTCTTCCTAATTAAGATGGGGGGGGGGGAATCTGAGAGCAACCAAAATAATCTCCCAAATCCTCATCTTTCTAGTAAATGATTTCACAGACTTCCATTGCTTGCTCAATTACTACTTTACCAGTATTACCAGAAGCAGCTTTTCGTCTCTATTCAAGAAAGTGCAGAGGTGCCAGGGCACATAACCCCATCAGTCACACATGCTTTGGGTGGTCTTTACTGACCCTTGTCTTTGGAGGTACGGTGGGGATTTGAACCCCTATCCCTTGGTTCTGCACCCAGGTACACCAACTCTACATTCTTCATTATATTGCCGCCTAGAGTGGTCAATCGACTAGATAGGCGGGATATAAATAAAATAAAATAAAATAAAATAAAATAAAATAAAATAAAATAAAATAAAATAAATAAATAAATAAATAAATAAATAAATAAAATATAAAGTTCCTGCTCTAGAACTAGAAGCAGTGGGTGGAAACTGCATGAAAGCAGATGTCAACCCAACATTCACAGTAACTGTAGCATGAAGAATGGGGAGTCAGTGGAACAGAAAGCAGTTGTTGCTTGGGACAAGGAAACTCAGACTCAGACTTACATTCATTCATACTCACTATCATGCTCACATGCAGATACTTGTCAGTTAACTTTTTCTCATGTGATTTTCACTTTTTCACAGTTCGACTGCTCTGGGGCCTTTGAGCCTTAGGTTGCCTTGATTCTGAGAGAAGTTTCAGCTTTTACAATAGTTTAGATCATCCTTTTGGGAGATTCTACACATTCCTTATTGATTTATTTATTCCCTAGATATTTCACTACTTTATTTTACATTTCTCCTTCTGATTTTCCCCATCTGGATCAATTCTCCTGCACATTCCCCTGAATCTTTAGGAACCTGTCCCTTGGAACACATAGCTATCTGTCTTTCTATCTCAATCTTTCAGCCAAACAGCTGGAACACAGTGAGGTTCAACTAGAGGGCTGGCAACAAGTTAAGGGCAAATACAGTGTTCTACAAAGGGCTAACTGTGGCTCATTTTGCATAATTATAATTTCATCTCAAGATACGTTATTGTGCTTTGCACTTTTCATTTTAACATTGCATTGTATAATGTTAGAAATTTGCTGATTTTTCTTTCATTTATTTCATATTGTGCCTTCATTTTGTGGAACTTATTCCCTGTTTACTGCTGTGATTTAAATAAATTTTCAAATTAATTGCAGCTGTCGATAGTCTCTGATCATCCCTGATAACATTTTTCATACACTGGGGCAAATAAAGGACCTTATTTTCACTATTAAGCAGTGGAACAAACTGCCTCAGGGGTTGGTGTGCTCCTCATTTGGAAGAGCCTTTACTCAGTGGTTTGACAGCCACCTGTCAGAGATGATATTAGTTCATCCTGCATTAAGTAGGAAGTGGGACTAAATAGTCTCCAAGGTCTCTTTAAACTCTGTGACTCTGGGGCTGTACGTCAGGATTTCTTAGTCTCCAGTCCACACTCCAAGGATACAATGCTCCTGAGTGGTGAGAATGTCCTACATTTGCACAAATTCTCCATTCACAGCTATTGTTGTGTAACCGGATTATACCTGATGGTGGATAAGAGAATGGGAACTAGCTAATTTTGCATATGAGGTAAAAATGTGAAATTATAGTTCCTCATACTTTCATAGCGGTTGTTTTGGTGAGAAGTTAAATATGTAAATAACATGAAGTAATAACACTGCTTACTTTCACGAATCAGATCTGCATATACAATCAATGAATGCATAAGTAAGGGAGCACTGAACAGACTATTTTATTTTTTTAAAGTTTTCACTTCATTTAACATTTATATTTGTTCTTACACTTTATGTATTTGCACCTCAAAAAATAATACAAAATAAATATATGGTATTCTAAATAATCCAAAAAATATTGATCAATGTGTATTTGTTAAATTTAAAACATTTTTGGAAAAAGTTTTTAAAGTCTTACTGCTGCCAGACAACCTGGATCTTTAACACAAACTACATAAACCTGGTTTCTATTTCAAACTTTCTGTGATGCAGCAAAGCAAGCACTGTTCTTGAAAAGAGTAATGCAGGGTAGCACCCACTGCAGAGCCACAAAAGTACATTTATATTGCACAATGTTTGAAATTTGCGGTACCCAGTTCAATTTGAATTGTTAAGTCCTGTAGAGCTGTCCAGATATCTTCTCCATGCACAGAAGGGAGAAGTCAGTTCTGTTGTCCCTTAGTACCCATACACAATGGCAAGGCTGCACGGGAGATTTCCCTGCCTGCATGTCAAGTCAACTTGGAAAGAAACAGCCTATTTGAATATAGGCATAGAACTGACATGTGAGTACAAATGTTACAAATGTTGTTTTCCAGTTGTAGACAATGATAATGGAGGGGGTGGGATAGCCACTCTCCTTTATGTGGTTCACTTTTCCAGAGATGGAATGGGGTTATAGAACTGCACTCTTTTCCAAATGGCATGCTTGGGATGGCAGATGAATATTTTGCATCTACAGATTTCTGTGCCTCTCAGCTTTGTTCAAGACTCACTGGATATTTTATGGGGTTCTGGGTGGTAGTCATCATATTTTAATATTTATACATGTTTAATAATGTTTTAATAGCTTATGACTCTTGTTTGATTTTAATTTAAGCATTTTAATTACTGATTTATTATATTTTATATGCTTGTTTTTAGATGTGATAAAAACATGAGCACCTTATATAGAGAGAAAGGTGGTATATAAATATGTAAATACATCATAAAACAAATAAACTTCAAAATAGGCTCAGACAAGTTGCTGTAGAAGATGGGAGAACAATGGGTGGGTAAGATACTTCTTTCCATTTAAAGGGGGGAAAGCTAAAGATTTTAGTTTTTAAAAGGACACAAGTAACAAAGATTGCTACCTTTCCTTGTTATCTAATCCAAGCATGGGAAGGCTCAGGTCCTGGAGCTTCAGACAGCTTGTGAGTTCATCTCAAAAGCACTATTGCTTTTGTCTTAAGTTGTACCACAAGAAGACACATGAGAAATGACATCATTACCAGGCGCATTGTCCCAAATGACAAATGGGCCAGCATCAGTACACCAAAACACCAGGAGAAAATGGAGAGGGTTGGGAAAAGAACCAGTAGGTACATGCATTTGGGCTCATTGTGCCATTTGGAGCTACACACATATATTCATGATAAGCTGGTAAGCCTTACACAAATGGAGAATAGTTGCAGCTTTCTATGCTGCACGAGAACTGCAAAGCTTATTTTGCTTTTTGGGGGAGGGAGGGAGTCTGCCTTGTTTGACTACAAAATGGAGAGTTTCAGGAGCAAAAAGAAAATTACATTTGGGGGATATTTGGGGGAGTCAGGAGGGTTATTTATTTATTTAACTTATATGCTGCCCACACTACCCAAAGGTCTTTGGGCGGCTTACAACAATTAAAATAAAGTAAAAAAGATAAAACAAATAAAATACAATTAAGATATATACTCTAAAAATTGCCATCAGGACCCACAGTTGATATTATTTCAATTAAAATCCTTCTGGAACAGGAAGGTTTTGATTTGGCACTGAAATGTCATCAGCGTTTCGGTGCCAGACGAATCTCAATTGGGATACTGCAGGTTTAACTGCAAAAGCCTCTGTGCTGCAAGGTCAGAAGACCTGCAGTCATAAGATCGAATCCACGCAACGGAGTGAGCCCCCATCGCTTGTCCCAGCTCCCACCAACCTAGCGGTTCGAAAGCATGCAAATGTGAGTAGATAAATAGGGACCACCACAGTGTAGGTACCACCACGGGGGGAAGGTAACGGCGTTATGTGTCTAGTCACGCTGGACACATGATGATGGAAGATTGCCTTTGGACAAATGCTAGCTGTATGGGTTGGAAACGGAGATGAGCACCACCCCCTAGAATTGGACAAGACTGGACAAATTGCCAAGGGGAAACTTTACCTTTACCTTCCATAGTCTGGGCGCAGCTGCTGAAAAGGCCCTTTGTCTACAAGCCATCCCTCTTACCTCCTTGAAGGATGGCTCTTTCAAAAGGGCCCCCTGGCTAGATCTTAACTGCTGGGTAGGTTCAAATGGAAAGGGACGGTCCTTCTGGTATCCAGGGCCCAAGCCATTTAGGGCTTTATATGTCAAAACAAGCACTTTGAATTGGGCCCGGGCAGCAACTGGTAGCCAATGTAATTTAAACAGAATTGGCTTGATATGTCACGTAGCGGCCCCACCACTCACCAGCCACACAGCTCGATTCTAGACCAGTTGCAGTTATCAGACTGTCTTCAAAGGCAGCCCCACATAGAGCGCATTGTAGTAATTTATATGAGATGTCACCAGTGCATGTGTAACTGTCATGAGACTCTGCTTGTCCAGGTAGGGCCGTAGCTGGTATAATTTCCGCAGCTGAAGGAAGGCACCCCTGGCCCCTGAGTCCCCCTGGGCTTCCAGAGTTAGACTGGAAGCTGCAGACCCTCTCCCTTAGGGAAATGGCCCTCCAGCCTGTCCGGTGAAGCACCCACTAACAGCACTTCCATCTTGTCTGGATTAAGTTTCAATTTATTAACCCTCATTCAGTCCATTATCAGGTCCAGACACGAGTTCAGCACAGAAACCGCCTC
This sequence comes from Pogona vitticeps, assembly GCF_051106095.1. Lineage (NCBI taxonomy): Eukaryota > Metazoa > Chordata > Lepidosauria > Squamata > Agamidae > Pogona > Pogona vitticeps. The sequence continues at coordinate 33,107,484 of NC_135786.1, forward strand.
ACCTGGATTGGTAAAGGTAGAATTGAGTGTTGTCAGCATATTGCTGACTCCTCAGCCCAAACCTCCTGATGACCTCTCCTAGCAGTTCCATGTAGATGTCAAACAGCATGGGGGACAGTATCGAGCCCTAAGGAACTCCATGATATATACGCCATGGGACAGAGCAACTGTCCCCCAACACTACCCTCTGGACACGGTCAGCCAGGAAGGAGCAGAGCCACCATAAAGTGGTGCCCACAACTCCCAGCCGAGCCAGCCTATCCAGAAGGACACCATGGTCGATGGTGTCGAAAGCCACTGAGAGGTCCAGGAGTATCAACAGGGTCACACTCCCGCTGTCTCTCTCCTGGCAAAGATCATTGTACAGGGCGACCAAGGCAGTCTCTGTACCAAAACCTGGCCTGAAACCCAATTGAAATGAATCCAGAAAATCCTTTTCATCCAGCAGTGCCTGGAGTTGCCCAGCCACAACTCGCTCCAACACTTTGCCCAAATAAGGGAGGTTCACCACTAGTCGGTAGTTAACCACCAGCTTTGTGCAACTGAGACACGTCCTTTGCCTTTGTTATGGTTTTGATGGACTACTGCTTTAGAAGGGAGGAAAAAAGAAAGAGAGAGATGTTCAAAACGTATTGTTTTCTGAAGCTCCAAGGATTTCAGACAAGGACATCTGTGTGGATTAAGTTCATATGACCTTTCAATAGAACAGCAAGACATCACTGTAAATTGCCATCCGATTCAGACCAGACTGTCTTTGGAAGGCAATGGTCTGATGCTAACCAAGATGGTCAAGTGCTTGTGAAACCTTTCATATGCCCTTCACACACCATTTAAACTATTAAAAGTACATAGCCATACCATTACTGAAAAGCCGTGTCCCAGATCCGTGCAAATGAATGATTAGCTGGCGCAGAAGGGAAATGTTGGCATGGATTAAAACTCGGTCAAGCAAGAGGAAGCAAAATAGTCTTAACAAGAATGAGTGCTCCTCTGAGTGGCATGAACTGTTCCTGGGTCAGTACTATAATCAGTAATAATTTCATTGTATTTATTAATTACTGTCAGACCATAACCTCGCCTGAGCAGGTTGGCGGTCTTCCATTCTGAAAAACAACATAGTTCTTTCCGGTACAGCATAAGAGCAGCAAAAGGGCAACACGGAGGATGCAAAGAATTAGACATGGTTTTAAGCAATGGTTTTTAATAATGTTTTTCCTTTGGAAAGACTCAGTCAATAAAAATTATGTTCAGTTTACTGACTGCTGTAGGTAGCCCAATGAAAGTGAATTTAACTTAGTGTTGTTGCATTACCCAGAGTTGATAGGAAGAAGGGAGAATTCATTTTCAGCTTATTTTTATCAAGAGTTTTTCTATAATTCACAGATTGCTTTATAAATGGTATTCAAGGAACTAAAGGATAAAGGCAAAAAAATTATGCTGAAGCAAAAGGGGGCCCAGACTTGCCTGAGCACCCCAGTGGCTGTCAGCACAGGCGTGGTGGCAGTCACATGATCTGGTGGAGCAAGGAGGGGTGGGTACCATAGGTATTGGGTGGTGGAAGGGGGATTCAGACAGTGCAGGTGGACTGGAAAAGGAGGGCTTTCACCCCAGTCTGCCTGTTCACCAGCATCCATTCCCTTTCTCCTTTTCCCTGTCTTAGTGTTGGAAGGATATGTCATTATTGGTCATTGCATAGGTTGTACAGGGTGGGGAGGTTTTGATGTTTTCACTACAATGTATGTGTACACACAATTCTTCTTTCAACTTTGTTGGCAGTTTTGGGCTTTGGATTGGAAACCAAGCCCTATGAGAAAAGACTGAAAGAATGAGGCATGTTTAACCTTGAGAAAAGAAGACTGAGGAAGATATGATAGCACTTTTCAAATACTTGAAATATAACCATACTGAGGAGGGGCTGGATCTGTTCTTGATCATCCCAGAGTGCGGGATATGTAATGATGGGCTCCAGGTACAGGAATTCAGATTTAGGCTGAACATCAGGAAAAACCTCTGAACTGTTAGAGCAGTACAACAATGGAACCAATTACCTCTGGAGGTGGTGAGTGCTCCGCGGCTGGAGCCATTCATCTGTCAGATCTGCTTTGATTTGGATTCCTGCACTGAGCAGGAGGTCGGACTCAATGGCCTTATAGGCCTCTTCCAACTCAATTATTCTATGATTCTATAGACTAGCAACTAAAATACAGAGATTAGTCAATCCAGGTCCAGGGCTTTGAAGTGCTTAATTCTTAAAAATCTGGTTATGAATCTTTGCACATTCAGCCATGTTATAGGCAACCTCCACCCTTACAGTCTACTCGGCTCCCCGATAATTGTTGTGAAGTGAGTTGTTGTAACTGAAATCTATTTTTCTATTAGGATGAATGTTAAAATAGAGGTCCAGTTCCTGGAGAAGTTCACTACTTTATAAATAAAATTTCTGTCTTCTAATGTTTTCCACATGCCATCTCTCTAGGTTTCTTAGTGGGCATTTCCCTCCCACCTCTGCTGTCCCATTTCTTTCCCATGGCACCTCCTCTGTCTAAATTGCTTGCTGTTGTCCTGTCCAAGGACTGCTGTCTTCCTTCTTTTCTCTTCCCTCTCTGCTGGTGACAATTGTGGGGTCATGAAATCAAGAACCGACCCTGAGCCTCTAAAGAGCTAGATGACACAGAGAGTTCCATAGAATCAGAGCTTGGATTTATCTGAAGCAGGCTATGGGGATTCAAACAGCTTTTAAAAATATTTTTATAATCCCATCCTCCTCTCCCCCACCCCCATGTACCTTTTGGTTGGCAGGTATGCAATCCCAGTTTTAGACTAGGGGTATAGGTCTCTCTGCAGGGACGTGGTGGCGCTGCGGGCCAAACCACAGAAGCATGTGCTGCAGGGTCAGAAGACCAAGCAGTCGTAAGATCGAATCCACGCAACGGAGTGAGCGCCCGTCACTTGTCCCAGCTCCCGCCAACCTAGTGGTTCGAAAGCATGCAAATGCAAGTAGATTAATAGGGACCACCTCAGTGGGAAGGTAACAGCATTCTGTGTCTAAGTCGCACTGGCCATGTGACCACAGAAGATTGTCTTCGGACAAAAACGCTGGCTCTATGGCTTGGAAACGGGGATGAGCACCGCCCCCTAGAGTCGAACACGACTGGACAAGAATTGTCAAGGGGAACCTTTACCTTTACCTATAGGTCTCTCTGGCTGTGGAGCCAGAAGCTGGGAGTTGAATTCCCCACTGTTCCTCATTGACAGGGAATGGATTCAGTGATCTATAGGGTCCCTTACAGCTGTGAAGTTCCAGGATGAAGATGATGATATGCAAACAACTCAAAGGATTTTTTAAAAAATATATTAGCAGTGAAACCCCTATATGGAAAAAGAGAGATACTAATGCAATTTGAGATGCCAAGAAAAAATCCTTATTATTATTTTTTTGAGCAACACTAGTGATTTTTCTAAGCAGATACTTGGAGCTATTTCACTTCTGGAATAGCTTGAATAAGCCAGAAATGAGGTCATCCTGAGAAGGAATGTAGAACCTTTTAAAGGGAAGCAAATATTTAAGGAACATCACTAGGTGACTTCCCTCCTTGATATTTGAACAACAAAGTATTCATTTTGAAGAGGTCAATAAATGCAAGAATTTCAGGTTGTCTTAAAAAACATTTTTTTTTTGAAGCAAGTGTCATTTTATGTCAAATCCATCTCAGAGTAACACCTATGATTTCAACACATAATGTACACTAAGGGGATAGCAATTCTTTCATTTCATGCATTTGTCATTTCTACCCTGGATGATAATACTGTATTTTACTTAAACGAAGTACAGGAAAAAGAAAAATTGAGTGGATCTGCACCAGTTTCATAACACGGCAAACAGCTGCCAGAAATGTCATTCAAGGGTGTATAGTGAATTTGACAGCAAAGTCATAACTCTATCTTCCACAGCAAAAAGGAATGTGTCCCTGCTGGGGCTTGAACCAAAAGGCCCCCCGATCCTAAAACAGCTGTTCAGACTTCTTAAGCCCTGAATACCTAATGCAAAATAGTTCCCAATGCATTATATATAAGGCACATGTGGCATACAGCTTGAGGGCTCTTGGTCCCTTGGTAAAGGCTTAGCTACAGACACGGAAAAAAGGACAAATGCTGATAACAGGTTTCTATTTTAGGACCATCGTTTGAACAAATAGTCTCTCTCTCCATCTTTAGAATAAGATTATATTGCAGGGGGTTCTGTTTATTAAAGGGAAATAAAGAGTAGAACATGTTGATTTATAGAAAAGCCAAAAAATTCCTGTTGCTCAGGAACTACATGCAGCTTCATGCCTCTTGAGAGTACAAAACTTGAAGTTGGCAAGGGACGCGGAAAGGGACGTGTAGGCATACATGTTTTTTTAAAACTGAATGGTGTCTGCATTTAAATTGACCCTACATGGCCCAAGAACCCAGCTACAAATGGGCATATTATTCCATGTAACAAGACATAAAAGAGCAGCTGGAAAAAGAGCTGTCGGGAGGCAGTGATTCCAGAGCGTGGAGATAAGAGCTTCCCTACCAGTTTTGAACAATGATTTTCCCCCCACTTATTCTAGCCACTAGCAGAGAAAATAGCAGAGACACATTCCAGAGTCCATCAAAGCTTCAGTTCTTGGAAATGTAAATGTATGCATATACACAAAAACTAGTGATTTTCAGGCAAATAGTTAAACTGAAGACTGAAGCATTATTGGTAAAAAAAATATGAAGAAATATTAAAATAATAAAAAGTCCCTAATAGAACAGTCCCTTCAGCAATATTGAGAAGATCTTCAGACTAACAGACTACTGGATCCAAATGGAAGGGAAAACAGCTTTTCTTCTTTTCCCTCCCATATACCCCCACTCAATCCTTCACAATGGTTTCAATGAGATGAAATTGATCTATGTCAGCACCAGACCATAGGTTTAGGGACAGTTCCACAGCTCTCCTAGCATAGCCATCATAGCACATCCAACATGAACTCAAAGTGTGTGCACCAGCTAAGCAAGGATGTGTACCTCTCTGAAATGATGGCATGAGATACCCCCATGCTCAGACCATGAGCCACTGGTAAGGTTGAAAAACGGATTACAGAGATTTCCACATTGGCTTGTCTCCTCCTCAATGGATGCATCTCTCTCCCCCCCCCCCTCTCTCTTTCTCAAGGAATAAGGAAGATACAATAAATAATACAGTGATTCCTGTAATACCTTCCCAAGAACTACAGGATTACAATCTAAGAGAATTTAAGGGGACTCTTATGAGTAGACATAAGAGGGTTGTCTGTTTTGAACAAATGCAAGGTCACAGAATAAAGAACAGCATCACTGATTACATGTCAGCAATTTAATGCAGAGTTATAGTGACCCTCTCCAGGGTTTTCTGGTTACAGGGTACTCAGAAGTGGTTTGCCATGTCTTTCTTCTGAGAGCAGCCTGGGATTGTACAGCTTGACCAAGTCCATATAGGCTGGTTGTCAAGGCATAGTGGAGAATCAAACTCCCAAGTACTGTAATGAATATATCATAGGTAATTATTTTAATAATATTTGATCTTTAATAGAAGTGATTTACATAGGATTTGCAGTGCTTGCAAGACGTATGTTTTGCCTAAGCTAAACCTGCTTGTTAACAAGGTGACATCTGACATTAAAAAGTTGCTGAAATTGGTATAAGGGAAGCCACAAATATTCTGGACTTTAAAATAACAGGACGTCATTTGAAATCATAGGAAGTCACTGAAAAAATACCAAGGGCTTCTTTGTAAGGCAATTTATTTCAATGTGTTTCTTCTTGGAAATCATGTATATAAGGTGGCAGTGGGGGGGACTGTTGCTTTTGCATAAAGACATCAGATGCTTTGTGCAAATGCCTGTGAGAGACCAGTCCGATAAAGCTGTTTGAAACATGACTGCCATTTTGTTTAATCAGTTTCCATGATGGTACCCAACTCAGTGACTTATTTATTTATTTATTTATTTATTTATTTATTTATTTATTTATTTATTTATTTATTTATATCCTGCCCATCTGGTCTATTCGACCAAAAATAGTGAGGACCACTCAAAACCCTGTTTCTTAGAAACAATTTTTTTGCTAAGTGGTTTGAGAAAAGATGTATGGTTGAAGGGTTTTTCATCCATACGAGTGATCAAATATGTTTATTTTTTGCTTGAATTCATGGTTTGGCTTTCTTCCTAACTTCTTTCTTCTTAACTTCTTTTTTCTTAAACTTCTGCCTCTTACTTCTAGAAATAAAATCCCTGTGTATGGCTTCCTGTAGTTCTGTTTCAGGCAAATTTTCAAAGGCTGCATAAATATATACAACCCCAATGCTAAGTGAGCAACACTAATTATATAAACAAGGAGCATGAAGAGACAAGATGAAAGCTGGGACACTGCCGCTTGATAGGTAGATCAAGACAAGCATGTGGAACTAATGGTTCACACTCCTGTTGTCTTTACGAATTTCTACAGCATCTCTTCGGAAAGATCAATTTTATCCTTCTAAACAATTCTGCCACGAGAACCTAGTGAGCAGTGGCAGCTTGATTGTTCTTGAGAAAACACCATAAAACAGAATGTGTCTGTTTGTCTTACATGCTCAATAGGGATGTAAATACTCACTATTCACACTCCCTATCAAATGGAACAGCACAAAAAAAATTTAATGCCAATTTTCTAGAGATGTGCTACAAAATGTATGCATTATAAGTTATATCTCTAAAAGTCCCTTAAGTATGTCTAATCATCTAAAATCTAAAATCTAAAACCAGGGCTTTTTCTGTGCTGCTTCTACTGCATCCTTCACCTCAAAGACTTGAACCAGGCTTTCATCATTAAATAATTTTAGACACCAAGTAGAAACCTTCTAATTCAAATAAAATGGTGTATGTTTTTGTCTGTGTTGGTTTCTTATTTTATTATTTGTGTCTCCCTTGGTTTCCAATTCTTGTGACTTTAGCTTTTTAATCTATCCATGGTCCTAAACGCTGCTGCAGAAGAGTAGAAAAGAAAAATATAAGTAAATGGATAAAAAGCATATAGTGTGAATGATCATCTTCCCATCTGAAAACTAATTCCATGTGTTTGAAAATGGTGTAGGAAAGGGCAGCTTCAGGCCACTCGATAAAATTGCTGGGCAATACATTCAAGACAGACAAAAGAAAACAAGACCTCTTCATATAATGCCTGTTAATTAGCAGAATTCACTGCCACAAAATGTAATGGTGGCCATTATTTCAGAAGGTTTTATAAGGCAATTGGAAAATTTCAGGTTGGGGAAAAAAATAAGTTGAGAAGCAGCATGGCAAGGTGCTGCCTAGGCTAACGAAAGGTGCTGCGTGCCATGAAGATCACCTGAAACTATAAAGTAGGAGGGATCAGTTACACAATGCCAACTGGGGGTTAACATGTTGCCATAAAAGAGGAATAAAGATGATGCTGATTTGCATAAAATTTACATATATTAATTTATAGAGACCTATACATATTTAGAAATAATGTAGATAAAATTAGTTAGAAATACAGTATGTTCCAGCATATTGAGGGAGGTTATATGACTGTGACTGTGTGCTAGCTTGTTTAGTTGCTAATTGTTAATAAGCAACTTCAAGGTGCCTGGACTCCTTTCTCATGGATCTTTAAACTAGTCTTGGACTGGCCAGGCCTGCAAATGGAGGACTGACACCACTTCAGAAAGAAAGCTACTCTGTAAAGTAAGATACATGGCCATCCTACTCATTTAAGAAACCCATGCCTTCCTGCATCTAAGACTGAAAATATTATCATTTAAAGATAACATCCACAACTACTTTTTTTCTATTTAGATGAACCACTCACCATCCATGTTGACTGGGTTGAGTGTCAGTTTTGCTGACCATTACCTCTAAGGCTGCAGGACAGCAGCTTTCAGTTCCCTGAGATTCCAGGGACAAGACACCAGGGATAAGTCTGCGATGTTATGGTGGTGGTTGGTTGGGTAAAGACTGTAAATTGGATGGGGGCATAGGAACAATGTTGCTTCATTCCCTGCTTCTCCTAATGGCAGAAATTGTATAATTGTAAACACTCACCCTTTCTTTCCCCAGAACCTTCTCTTCATTCCTCCCCTTTTTTGGGTGCAACTTCCAACTCCACCCCCACCCCAGTTCCGTGTGTGTGTGTGTGTGTGTGTGTGTGTGTGTGTGTGTGTGTGTGTGTGTGTGTGTGTGTGTGTGTGTGTGTGTGTGTGTGTGTGTGTGTGTGTGTGTGTGTGTGTGTGTGTGTGTGTGTGTGTGTGTGAGAGAGAGAGAGAGAGAGAGAGAGAGAGAGAGAGAGAGAGAGAGAGAGAGAGAGAGAGAGAAGGCCTCGACAGGGAAAATGAGGTATCTGCTGGATTTAAGAATTCAAGGATGGCCTCACTCCTGAAGTGGCCCATCCTTGCCCTGTATTTTTAGAAGTACAAAACTCCTCTGTATCCTTGTTTGCCGAGCAAGGTTTCAACTCTCCTTAGAATACAGTCTCATCCAGTCATGACATTTCTTAAAGCAAAGCAAAGCAAAAAACAGCAACAAAAGAGGGATGAAGTCTACTCAAAGGCCCTGCTCCCTGTACCAGATGGTAAAATGAAACTAGCTCCTTGCTTTTAGGTCACAATAGTTGCCCTTGTCCATTCATTAGTGGAGTGAATGTATGAGGAAGTATTTCCTCCCTTTCCCACCTGAATACTACAACAATTCTCGAACTGACAGTGTAAAACATGAGTAGCATGTGGGCAAATACAGACCTAACAGAACTGATCTTATTTCCATCTATTTGATATGAGAGAGGGGGGGGGGAGGGAGAGGGAGGGGGAGGGAGAGGGAGGAGGACTTCAAAATAAAACAAAACACATCCTTTCCTTTTCTCTATTACCTGGGCACTATCTAAGACACATGCTTTTCAGTTAGAACAAACAATGTGTTCCTTCCTCCCATCTGAGTAATTAAAAAGCAGTTCCTACATAGGAAAGGTTTTGTAGTATTTATTTCTTATGTGTTATTTTAGATTACATGGTACTAGATTTCTGAGCAGCGGGAGAATGAATTTGCACTAGGACTGCAAATGAAATGTGTCATGACTGGGTAATAATGTTATGCTGCTATGTGTCACAGTACTAAGAGCCGCCAAGTCCCAAGTAAGTCCGTTCAGAATTGCAGCTGTAGCCATGCAAATTGTTGGTGCTCTTATGAAAGGGTTGGAAAAAGGGTGGCCTTCCAGATCTTGTACTCTTCCACCCATCTTTGCTAGCCACTCTCCATGCTGGCTGAGGCAGATGGGAGTTGGGGTTCAACAACAATCAGAACAGAAGAACTGCAGCCACCAGGTAATATTCTTTTTACTTTAATCTGACCCCAGTTAGCTATATCTAGTGGATTTACTAAATTATACTCCAATTCTGAGATGGACATGCCCCGTCCTTCCTTTCAAAACAGGCAGAAAATGTATGATTTGAAGAAGAGCCAAATGGAGAGGAGGGGTGTGTGTGCATGCATGCCTTGTGTGCCCCTTTGTTTGAGGAACTGGAGTGTGAAATCCAACCCACAGCTGCCCCAGCAGCATCTTTGAAACAACTCCCTGCCTCATCTAAGACAGAGGCTCCTGGCAAAATTCATCTTGCTAAGAACATTTAAGAATAGCCACCTGGTAATTCCCATCTTGCCATGAACGTTTCCTTTGAAGAAGTGAGATTTAGCCACAAATAGTGGTTTCCTATTTCCTTCTTCTGGGGCATCCTGGGACTGTATAGCTTGCCCATGGCATAACACAGGACAGTCCTTTTCTTCAGAAGTCACAGTGGGGAATCAAACTCCCAAGATTTCTAGGCTGTTATAAGCCACCAGAAAAGGAGCAAGGCCAGGGGCCTCCAAGGACTGGTATAACATCCTTTGCCTGAGCAGAGATGTCAGTGGGTATCTAGTCATGCAAGCATTTGGCATTAATTTAACTTAATTTCCCTTTCTCCTAAACCCATTTTATTACAGTTGATATCCTGGATGTACTAGGACAGAGGGAACAATATATTTCTTTCTTCATTTTATCCGTATCATACACAATTCTTTACATAGCCATACAGGTATCTCTCCCTACCACCTTCTGAGCTAAAAAGCCCTGGCTGTTATAATCTCATTTCATAGAGAACTTACTCTAGGACTTACTCCTGATCATTTTGTTTGCCCTTTCTTGCATACTTTCTAGCTCTCCACCATCCTTCTTGAGTTAAAACTGTGAGACTGGTACAGGGATACAGTATTTCAAGTGTGGTCTAATCATAGATTTGTGTAAAGGTATTACAATAGGAATAGATTTATTTTCAATTCCTTTTCTAATTGTGTCTAACATTACATTTCCCTTTTTTACAGCTGCCAAACATCGGGACCACATTTTCACTGGGGTATTCACTCCAGATAACCAGTCATTTTGTCGCTCAGGGTTTCTCTACATAGGCTCTAACAGGTTGGGATGGATCAAGCTAAAAAGAGTCAGTCAGTTAGAGATGAATATGCCAGCAAGTTTGGAAAACTCAGCAGTGGCCAGAGGGTTGGAAAAGATCAGTCTACATCCCAATCCCAAAGAAGGGCAGTGCCAAAGAATGCTCCAACTACCGTACAATTGCACTCATTTCCCATGCTAGCAAGGTTATGCTCAAAATCGTCCAAGGTAGGCTTCAACAGTATGTGGACCGAGAACTCCCAGAAGTACAAGCTGGATTTTGAAGGGGCTGAGGAACTAGAGACCAAATTGCTAACATGAACCGGATTATGGAGAAAGCCAGAGAGTTCCAGAAAAATATCTACTTCTACTTCATTGACTACGCAAAAACCTTTGTGTGGACCACAATGAACTATGGCAAGTTCTTAAAGAAATGGGAGTGCCTTACCACCTTATTGATCTCCTGAGAAATCTATACGTGAGACAGGAAGCAACAGTTAGAACTGGATATGGAACAACTGATTGGTTCAAAATTGGGAAAAGAGTATGACAATATTGTCCCCCTGCTTATCTGACTTATGTGCAGAATACATTACAGTGGTGCCTCACTTAACGAGTGCCTCGCTGAGCAATGAAATCGCTTAACGAGGCACTCTGGGCCATCGCTGGAGCATTCGCTCAGCGATGGCCCCTATGGGGTTTTTTCGCTTTGCGAAGATCGCTAAGCGATTCGCTTAGCGATCTTCGCATAACGAAGCCGGGGAGAACAGCTGATCGGCAGTTCCAAAATGGCCGCCGGAAGGTCCGCGCCGCATTTTCGCGCCCTGCCCTCGCTTAACGAGGGCGCGAAAATGGCGGCGCTATGAAGAAACATCACTGAATGGTGAGTTTTCAAGCCATAGGAACGCACTGAACGAAGTTCAATGCGTTTCTATGGCTTTTTAAATTCCGTTTAGCGATGTTTCGCTATAGCGAAGGTTAATCCGGAACGGATTAACCTCGCTATGCGAGGCACCACTGTATGTGAAAGGCAGGACTGGATGAATCCCAAGCTGAAATTAAGATTGCCGTAAGAAATATCACAACCTCCGATAAGCAGATGATACCACTCTGATGGCAGAAAGTGAGGAGGAATTAAAGAACCTCTTCATAAGGGTGAAAGAGGAGAGCGCAAAAAATGATCTGAAGCTCAACATCAAAAAAATAAAAAACAAACCTAAGATCATGGCCACTGGTCCCATCACCTCCTGGGAAACAGAAGGGGAAGATATGGAGGCAGTGACGGATTTTACTTTCTTGGGCTCCATGTTCACTGCAGATGGTGACAGTAGCCATGAAATTAAAAGATGCTTGCTTCTTGGGAGGAAAGTGATGACAAACCTCAACAGCATCTTAAAAAGCAGAGACATCACCTTGCTGACAAAAATCTGCATAGTCAAAGCTATGGTTTTTCCAGTAGAGATGTATGGAAGTTTGAGCTGGACCATAAAGAAGGCTGACCGCCAAAGAATTTGTACTTTTGAATTGTGGTGCTGGAGGAGACTCTTGGGAGTCCCCTGGACTGCAAAGAGAACAAACCTATCCATTTTAAGAGACATCTCATGAGAACAGAAGACTCCCTGGAAAAGATCCTGATGTTGGGAAAGTGTGAAGGCAAGAGGAGAAGGGGATGACAGAGGACGAAATGGTTGGACAGTCTCATGAAAGCTACCAACATGAATTTGACCAAACTCCGGGAGTGGAAGACAGGAGGGCCTGTTGTGCTCTGGTCCATGGGGTCATGAAGAGTGGGACACAACTTAATGACTAAACAACAGCATGCCATTTGGGGTACACCTCAAGCAACTCTATTTGGTCTGCATCCCCTTTGAAAATAACAAAAAGAAAAATCTCTCTCCTTTTCTCCTCCTCTCATTTCAGGAAGAAGTTTTGATTTTTATTTTGGTTCCAGGTGGTATAGCACATCAGTACTGTCCTAACAGGCCTGGTTTTTTAAATTGCTTCCTTCCTCTGCCCCTCCAGGGAGAAGCGGAAGTGCTTAACTTCTTAATATTGTGAAGTGGTTAAGCTGTCTTAAGCTATTTAACAATACCAGCTGGCAAATTAAAGGTAGGAAGTTCCACTTTGGTTTGTTTCCAGCAATATCATTTGTTGGAAACAAACCAAAACAGAAGGATTCTACCCATGAAAACAACAACAACAACAACAACAACAACAACAACAACAACAACAACAACAGCAACAACAACAACCGAGAAGTCTCTGAGAGGGACCTAGAAAAGTGTGTGTGTGTGTGTGTGGGGGGTAAGAGTGCTCAGTTAATGGGCTGGTTCACTCTACTAACTATGTCATCTTATTGCCAGAAAAAGGAGTGAACCAGCCTGTCTCTACTGCAGATGACACAGTGAGACAAACATCTGTCTGATCACAATCTCAGTCATGATCTGTTTAGATCCTATCAGCATATATGTGACATTAACCCAGGTTTGTCTTGTTTATATTTTATACTTACATTGGAACTTGCTTGCTATTTCAATATTCATTCAATGAGTTTGGTCAGATTCTTTTGGTGAGCATTATAATCTTTTTTTTTTTTAATCCCTTTGAATGTCACCATGTACAATCACCTACATGTCACAATTGACTTTAGTTTACCCCAACATTGAAAGAAAGCTTGCTCTGCTTAAAAAATATCCCTATGTTTTCTTTAAATTACTGTATTTTTCCCTGTATAAAATAACACTTTTCCCTAAAATAATTAGAGAAAAAAATTGAGGGTCATTTTATACACGGTAGCAAGGAGGAATCAAAGTGCTTTGATCCCTGCTTTCCCCCCTCCACTTTTTGCAAAGAAAGTGGAAGGGGAAAGCAGGAATCAAAGTGCTTTGATCCCTGCCTTTCCCCTCCACTTTCTTGCAAAGAAAGAAATTTTGGGTTAGAAAAGTGGGGGCAGGCGTATGGGGCATCTTATACATGGAAAAATACGGTACTCAGGTCAGCAAAATTCTCATACCAAAAAAATTGCAAAATGAATGTGCAGCTCACATTCTGTCACCCACCACCACCACTTTGCCCACTGGTTCAGTAGTAACATCAAACTGGAAGCCTACAGACAAGGTGGCCGTGAAGGGTTCCCTTGCAAATTAAGTGCTTGTGCATAATGACTAAATTTCCCTTTCTTCAACAGAAGGAAACTCATCATCATCATCATCATCATCATCATCATCATCATCATCATCATCATCATCATCATCATCATCATCATCATCATCATCCCCACCACCGCAGCTTTTGTGAAAGACAGTGTTAGATACATTTTCTCTTTTTCCTATGAAGCTAATAGTACTGTAATTGCAAGGAAGCATGAGAGGAATGAGTTAAAAACGCTGTCTTCCAGCAACATTTGTCTGATCTTCAAAGCAGTCCCCTATGGCTGCTCATTAAGAAAGGCAAGCCCTGAGAGACCCTAATCAGAGATGAGTCATGTCTAGTTTGTCTCAGTGAGAACAGTTTGGGAGAGAAATGATAGGGAGGGTGCAGGCAGCAAAAGCAGGTTGCCTTACATATCCTGCCAGCCCTGTATCCTTCCTGCATTTCACAGACAAGTTCTGTTTCTTTAGGTTTGATGATGAAAAGCAGCCTGCAAGAGCATGGTACAGGAAGGCAAGCTTCTGCATGAGTTCCCATCTTTGCCCTAAGATAATGGAGTTGTGCAAAGGAAGGTTTTCATCAGAACAGAAATGCTAACAGGCAAACTCCTAGAATCAGTGAATTGTTCTTGTGCACACTGGCTTGTTTGCTGTTTCACATGTGTAGCTAGAGGGGAATTCTGCCAGGTTGCTTTATGTTGACTACGTGCAGAACAACAAAGATCAGGAAATCTTACAGTGCTTTGCAGAGTAATCCTATGCATAGAGGTAAGCCCCATGAAGTTTAGCAGGACCTAATCTCAGTATAGAAACCTCTCCCAACGTGGAGCTTCCCAGATGTCCCACCCTCCCCATATTACCATATTTGTTGAAAGAAGCAAGTTGTAGCCAATCAGACATGTTTGTGCTTCACCCAGCTTTTGAGTGCTGTAGTGCTGGTAGGTATTAATAGCACCATTTTAGTCAGCTGGAAAATAGCACAGGATGGACTTTGATTTTACCAACTATGGAGACCAATAACAGAGATTATTATTGTTATTATAGAAGAGCTATTTCTTTCCATTAGGCTGCAAGAATGGAACAGAGGATGCTACTTTTCCCCAGCATGTAAAACAACCCGTGCTCTTAGAAGCTGCACACACAGTCTAGTTGCAACTGGACTTGATTTCGGGTGACTGTGTGTGTTCTTTCCTTGTGTAACTATGTGAGGCAGGAGGTAAGAGTGGCAGTCCTCTCGCCAGAGTGCTGTCCCGCCTCCATAGAGCTGAAAAAGAAGTACAGACCCAGCCTGTCTCATCCCCCCAAAAAACCAGAGCAGCAAGGGACAGAGAGGGAAGAGATAGAAGGAGTAATATGAAAGTTCACCGTTGAGATTCAGGGGGAAATGGTGGGAATGGAACGGAAGAAGAGGGTGGAGATAGAGACCGGAACAGTGGCTATAAAAAGGAGGGAGGAATAGTTGCCACCAGGTGGGGAGTGGGTATGGATGGAAGATCCATGGGCCAGAGTGTGGGAAAGACTGGGAGTGCCCAAGGAGGAGGCGGATTATAAGAGGAGAAAGGAGATCCCTCCGAGACCCTTGTACTGGGGAGAGGCAAAAGCAAGGGAGTGGAGGAAGAAGGTAAGAGAAGAGAAGGAAAGAGTAAAGAGACAGAAAGACTGGAATGGAGGGTGAATGAGATGAGGAGAAAGGTGTTCAAGGAGGACCCTGGAAGACCCCCTCACCAGAAGGAGGTCCCCTAGGGGATGGCTAGGATGATGAGACTGTGCCCCTGCTGGAAGGAGAAACGAGACAGACTATAAATCAGAGCATTGTGGCCGATTGGCCGGGTCTGTGGAACTCTGGTGAGAAGAACCCGTTCCTGGACAACAAGTGGAAGCCCCTTCCTGACCCGTTATCAGAAAGCAAAAAACATCAGAATCATTTTTTGGACACTGGTTACTTGTTGAACACCCCCCATAAATATATTGCCTGTTTCTAAACCACAAAAATCTCTGGATTTCTTTGAGTTGAGGAAGAAGCCTAAAGTCGAACCCTCACAAACTATAACTCAGTTCCTTAATTATAACCCAATCCCTTACAGTAGTAAGCTGATGCTAAGGACTGGAATGCATTTCCAGAATAACAAGCATATACAACATAGATTTCCTTCATTTGGCAGATCATAAAACCTAATTTCAGTAAATAGAGGGATGCAGTTGAGGAAGACTCGTGAGTAGGCTTAAGAAAAAGGCTTCTGATGGGAAACCTTTTGCAAATCTATGCAAATTAATGATTATTATTCCAGAATAAAGTAGGCTCAAAAATACATTGTGTTGTTCCAGGAGGCAACGAAACCTTCCTCCACTAAGAGAAACAGCAGGATATTCACTTTTTTTTTTTACTTCCTCATAGTAATGTGGGCCTCCAGGTAAGTTCCTCAGGGTCATTACCATGCTCATAGCTAGGAGGCACTGTATCGAAAAAATATTAGTGCCTCTTTATGTGCAGCTTCAGGCTGTAATTATGGCCCACTGCAGTTCCTAACAGATCTTGGAACAATCACTTTCTAGACTACTAGGAACTCCCCAACTTACACTTTAATAGTCATTTTAGTAGCCCATGCCCCTTTGCCATTAGCTCCCCAAACTCACTTTCATGACTACTGCAACCAAGTACATTTTAATGTCCACCAAGTGTGACAGCAGTGTGTTTATGAAATCAGGAAGAAAACAGAATTTCAGAAGAGAAGAGAATGGAGGTGGCGGGGGGGGGGGGGGAGGCAAACAACACTGTTTTAAGCACTGTGCATTGACCAAACGGCACAAAAGACAGGTTTGGAAATGTGAAAAATGTCTCTCCAATCTTGCACACCGGGGGTGGGGGATGATTCCTCACATTGTCTCCTTTACTGCGTGTAAACAGACCAGATCAGGATTTAAATCCAGAAATTGGATCTGCCACTGGATCTGCTTAATGAGATTGTATCTCTTTATTGCAAGTTCTGTTGTTGGTAGTAAATAACAGTTTAAAGTTTGGTGTAACACCCGGCAGCATTCTATGTAGAACAAACATCCCTAGAAGTGGGTTGCATTTCCCAAAGCTTATGCCATCATCAACTTTGTTAGTTTTTCCGGTGCCACAGGCTAAGACAGGCTACTTCTTGGAAATTATTAATTTGGATGCGAGTTTAACAAAGGATGACAGTTTAATGTTATTGAATTTATATTACCCATTTCTGTATGGGTGCTATTTATATTAGTCGATGAAAGGAGGCAGAAACAGTGAGGATATGAAGCTTCTGGCCTTCAACTAGAGCAGAAAAAGGGAAAGGGAGAAAGGATCCAAATGCAGACATTGTTAAAACTGCACAGAAAAGCAGGTCCTTTGTATATCCACCCACAAAGAGATAATGGGAAGAATGATCACAAATTAAAGCGAGGCTAATTCTGCTCTTGTATGATGATTTCAATGAACTGCATTATCACACTATTAATGCTCCTTAATTGGGATAAGGGTATTGTGGCTAGCTCTGAAAACCTGCCCTTTTTATTTCTCCACTGTCTCTCAGTTTGCTCTGCTAAGCTTGAGTCACCATATTTTTTGTGTCATATTTATTATACAATTTTTTTCAAAAAAACCCAAACAAAAACCAAAAAACAGGTTGTGTTCCATCAGGCTATTTCTCTTTCTTCTTTCTCTGTCACTTGTATTTTATTATGGCTTACTGAATCAGGTGCCAAAAGTGCCTTTGGAGGCTTTAGCAGCTTATTTCCGCAGGCCAGTAAACAGCCAACTGTCTTGCCCTGGGTACAGATACAAGCTTTATGCTACTGGCAGCCTGGGACACTTAACTGTGTTGTCATGGCAGGAATCTGCTGGGTTTTATTTCACTGTCCATTAGCTGAAGTATTGCCAAGGGAGGGCATTCGTGACTGCTGAATGCATTTCAGCCATAGAGATGTTCAGCAGGAATTGCCTCTACGTATATGTATGTACAGGAAAGGCAGGTGTTCACCCACCCACTCATATTTTGGCATGCTTTCCAGTGCCAAAGTAGCTGTAAAGATTTTTGGGCCTCCTTCAGCTTTGTAGATCGCCCAAAAATGAAAAAAAAAGGTGTGCTTGAACTAAGACTTCCTTGGCATTGTTCTTTATGCCACTTAAGGTGCCCACATGATAAGTTGGACAGGCTAGCTATACTTTTAAGAGTGATTTGGGAGAGGAAATTCTCCTAGGTATCATCCAATCTACACCTGCTCCCTTCTTTATGCATCCCTTAAAGGTACAGGAGCCCTATCCTCATCTTTCATGTGGCCACCATAACGCCACCTGTTCTCTGTTACTTCAGCAAGGCCTGGGAGACTGACTTCTATGTGTCAAAGGACCAATGGGGAGTCCATGCTGTGATTTTGCCTTCACCATCCAGTCAGCATCAGGCCTTAGAGAGCTCAGGCCTTCAAGCCAAAGAGCCAGTTTAAGTTGTCTTCTGTTCATTCAGATCTACAGAGAACCATTATGTTCAGTACCAGCTCCCTGCCAAGATGAAAAGGGAGACAATCTGAGCTCAGTTTTCCTCTTCTTGTCTACTCCTAGACAACTGGTTTCTTATCAGGTGTCACCCAATAGGTTGTGTCATCTGCAAGTAAATTTTGTGCCAGGTCCAAATATAATCTCCAGTTTTACAGGATCTCACTAATGACAGTAAATTCTCTTTCTCCTAAGCACTCCTGGAATACGTGGGGGGGGGGGGAGCTGTCAGATGTCTGAATTCCCATCCTCATTTGGATTAATTCTGAGGCCACTTGGCCTCACTGAATGTACAGTGACAGCAAGAGGGCATATCAGGGCCTAGACGTCCTGAAAATCTGTGGTTTTCCAGCCCTGCTTCCAAGGAGAAAACAGGGCTTATCTTGACAGCTGAAGTAGAAGACACAAATGAGAAAAAATTAACAGGGAAAATGAAATAACATGACCTTAAAAAAATCAAACCTTTACAGAAAAATAGGAAACAATGCAGAAGAGAAAAGATTAGCCAATTCAGACAAGGCCAACCACATTTTATGGCTTGAGATGATGAAAGAGAAAAGACCCTGCAATTCAAAGACAGCTGGCCTGGCAATCAGATTGTTTTCAAGCATTGACAACCAGACAGCATCCTAGCCAACACCTGAAGTCAGGAGGCTAACACAATGAGTGCAAGGTAGGCCAAATAGCAGTACTTGCCATCACTTTGTGCCCCTTAGCCTCTGCTAGCTGAGTTGGCTACCTCATTTTGCTGGGTGGTAGAGCTTGGCCTGATTAGAGTTCCTAGGTTCACAGCATCCCATTCTCTACAATTTCCAGATCAACACCTGAGAACACCTGAGTGTGGGCCCTTAGGATGCCACAAGGCAGGTCTTTATAATGTCATATAACAGGTTTTGTGACGTCATAGAGATTGGGAAAGGCAGAACTGTTTTTGGGTCAGCTGACTGCAGAAATGGCGCAGTGGTTAAAATGCTGTACTGCAAGCTAAAACTGTGCTCACGACCTGGGGTTCAAATCCCAGGTAGCCGGCTCAAGGTTGACTCAGCCTTCCATCCTTCCGAGGTCAGTAAAATGAGTACCCAGCTTGCTGGGGGGGCAATGTGTAGCCTGTATAATTAAATTGTAAACCGCCCGGAGAGTGCTTGTAGCGTTATGGGGCGGTATATAAGTCCAAAAAAAAAGGACTCAAAAAGCTGTGTAAAACCCTGCTGATGAACTAATATGGCTATCCTACACAAGGGGGGAAAGTTAGCTAGCCAGCCAATTGACAAAATGTGTCCAGCCCCTGCAGTAGTTGCCACCACTTGTGTTAGGATTTCTGCAAGAAGAAGGCTCAGGAGAAGAGATGGTGGTACTTTGCTATCTGCCTTGCTCCATACAGCACAATGGTCCTAAGTGCATGCATCCACCTGCTCTGTTCCAAGTTGCCTCCTTTTTGTCTTGGCTTTTTGGAGCACTTACACATAACAAGCACCCATGAAAACACCTTCACATTGGGAGCCCAATGGATGAGATGAAATGGATGAGAGCCATGCTTTAAAAATCTCTTTAAAAACAAAACATACATCTTCCTCCTCCTGTGCATCTAGCCCTAGAAACCGGATCTCTGTCTGGAGACCTGAGGTAGCACAGCCCATCCCTGTGATTAGCCAGTAGCCTAAGACTCAGTAATTCTAGCCTGATAGAATTGAAAATAACTTTCAAGTTTCAGATTAAGATGGTATCACTCACTCATGCCACAGAGAAAGGCAAATGTGCTGGAATGCTTGCAAGACAAGGAGCTGGCAAAGGAAAGGGATTGGTTAAAAGAAAATGTATTGGTACCAAGCTAGGGAGAACAGCTTTACCGGGCCATTCCCTTTCACAACATCTGAGATTTAGATATTTATGAACAAGACCGCTTTGAGGCAGCTGGTGCTTTTCAGCCTTGGGACAAGGGTGAGGGAAAAAAGTTACAACACAAGAGCATAAAGTAGAAAAGAAAGAAGGGAACCAGTCAGGTTTGACACAATCGCATTCGACATCCTACCTCAAGGCTGTGCTTATTTGCCCTGAAAAGCTCAGCGCGCCTCAAAATACCAAATGGACTGAGATGTCTTTCCTGTTCCACCACTTCCTGCCACAGGGCAATTTTTGCTGTGCTGTGCTTCTAGTGGCAGGATGTGCCAGTGTGGAAAATGTGACTCAACATCTGCTCTTGTTGCCACACTACATGGATTCCATCTGCTGCCACACAATAATGGTCTTTACCGCACTTGCAGTATGATTTCCTGGCTTCATTTTGAAGGGCGGCAGTGGCAGAGAATAGCAGGTGATGGTTTTGATTACAGGCACCCTTGTGCATCTTTATAGCAACCGAATTCGGAAAAGACCACTGTACTCTGTTACCAGCATCTCCCTCTTTTTACCTCTTTTTCTGCTGGCGTAGAAAAATAGCTGCTATTAGGCAGCTTTGTGCTCTTCTCCAAAACATCCTGGTGGTCAGCCTATATTGATCATTTTCTAATTAAGCTCTAAAATGGCTGATGCTTCAGCCATGAGGTCATGGAAGACTGTCTTGTGGAGTGAATCCCTCCTGGTCACTTGCCAGTCTTTCAAGTGAAGCTGTGGACAGTGCAAAGAATTTATGCACTTAACTGCCTGTCATTTTTGTACCCTGGAGGAAGCAAGCCTCTAAATTGAATTATCACAAAGAAATCAATTGCAAATCAAACTACTGTGAAATTATAATTACTTTAATGATCTGTGGACTGGAAATAATAGAAGAAGAGAACCTGGAAGGAGGGAGAAGTACATTCAGTGACTGTACTATTCTTATAGCTCATATGTATTATGGAGAATTAGTTTCCTAATTCTGCATTAATTCTGCCTTCTCTTAATTCTCTGCTTGCTGATATTCTGTGGTTCCTTTTTTTTTCTCCCTTTGACTAATGGGACTGAAGTGTAGGATTCTGAGAAGCTTGATGGTTATCAAAGAAAGCAGCCACACCAGACATGATTGTATATAAGCCCTAAGAAACTGCCATTTTGATAAAAACATTTTTAACAGGAAATAAAATTGGAAAGATACATGAGCCTATGTGACTCATCCAAAATGTTATCAGCATCCTGCTTTAGCCTCTAGCCTTAAACCACTTAGGTATAGTATGTCTGCTGAGACTCTCATTAGAAATGGCATTTTGACAAGTTTATAGAAAAACTCAACAACAGCATCAACAAAATACATCCTGCAATATCTCAAGTAATGTAAAAACATAATCAGTGACAACACAACAAGCAAAATCCATCTGTGATTCCTATTTATCCACCTTGCAGAGTGCTGCTATTTTTTAAATTAAACAACAGCAGAGAAACCAGTCTTTTTCCTTTATAACTATAGGGTTCAGGATTTTCTGCACTACAGTGAACACAGCTGACGCAGCTATGACCAAAGCCATACAAATCAAGACACCCAGATGAATGGGAATAGAGTTAATCCCTCCCTTCCACATGCCAAGGTTCCTGCTCACAAGGGAATGGGAAGCAGCTCTACTGAAAAATCCTCTTTACCATGGAAGGCATCTAAGATGCCATGGGGTATAAGAGGTTCACTGGTGTATACCACTGGCGGCAGCAGGCATGTTCTCTACTCGGCTGAGAGTGGTGGCAATGTCATTCTGTGAGTGAAAATAAATGGGGCACAAGAATCATACAAATGAATGAATGAGTGAGTGAGTAAGTGTGTGTGTGTGTGTGTGTGTGTGTGTGTGTGTGTGTGAGAGAGAGAGAGAGAGAGAGAGAGAGGGGGGGGAGGGAGGGAGAGGGAGAGGCAGACAAAGAGAGTATGCGCACATGCACAGACACACACAGCAGTAATGGGCAGCTGTTAGGACTGAGTTGCAGCAGTCCAGTTTATGATTTTGTAAAACTTTCTATTCCATGGTAGGCGTTTTTGGTAATCACTTTGCTACTAAAGCACAACTATCAATTAATTGACCCTAACCCAATCCCTGGCCTAGCCCTTAAATCCATAAAATAGCTGGGCTTCCTTGCCCTTTTCCCTTGAAGTTTAGTCACCTTACTATTCCTGAAAGAGAGCTTAGGTTTCACGGTTGTCTGAAACTGACCCAGGCCAGTCCATTGAAACTGTTGCTGAAGCCTCCTGTTCACACAAAAGCTGCCTGCACATGTCTGCTATCATCAGCCTTCTGTTTGTTTGTTCGTTCATTCATTCATTCATTCATTCATTCATTCATTCATTCATTCATTCATTCATTCGATTTATACCCCGCCCCCCTCAGACAGTGTCTACTCGAGGCGGCTTACAAAATCATAAAATATCATTAAATAACAATAAAACCATCACAATCAAAAATAAACAACATTCATAATCGTAAAAACGTTTGAGCAATAATATAGCGTGATCAAGATGGGGAATAAAAAACCGAAAGACAGAATTCAAGAATTGACAGGAGGGAAAGCCTGCCCAAAGAGCCAAGCTTTTAAATGTTTTGTAACCAATTTCATTTTCCTTCTGTCAACTTGGACTTGCATTTGAAGGACACAGTTCGGATCAGAGTTTGGAGAAGTCTCAGTTTTGGGCTACATCTCCCAGAATCTCCCTAGCTACGCTCCTGTTCTAATGTTAATTCAGATCATTAACTTCATTTAAACATGCACATGTTGATGAATTTATTGATTTGCACTGTTGTGAGCAAAGGACAAAACTACTGTAGCTTGCCTTCGATTCACGCTGGATATTAAAAGCAGTGGCATTCTCTTTGACTAAACCGTCTTTCCGCTGAAAACTAGTTTGCCTCAGATAAGCATGCCTCAGCAACAAGACCTGCAAAACAAGCCTATTTTTATTTTCCAGTAACCATTCACAAAACAATGTACTGTATGTTAAATGCAAGACATGCAGGTGAAGAAAAAGGACATACTATTTTCCTGTTAAGTATTTTTTGTTAAGCTAGGATGTTTTGTTTTAGCTAGATTCCCAAAGCTTGGACACATTTGTTTCTGTTTATTGTAGTTCTCAGGGTTTGCCTATAATGGCTGAAACCCTGTTGCTTAATGTAGTAGGCCACAACTGGAGTAGTCCCATTGAATCAGTGGAACTTGCAGAGGAATTGACTTACAATATCTGCACTGATTCACTGTGACTTTATACACTTTGCCTTGAATCTGTTTTTGGTGTTTGCTTTTGATTAACTTTTTTAGTGTGGTATTTGTTTGATTCTTTTAAATATTTGTATACTTAATTTTTTCAGCTGTTAGATATTGTCTTTGAATGCTGCAAGCCACCTTTTTAAGGAGAGATGGGGTAAAAACATTTAAAATAAATAAGACAAACTTTTCACATCTGGAGAGGACATATTCTAAAAACACTCTAAGGATATCGACTGGTTTGACTTTTAGCCTTTGTCCACATGTACTCTTAATAATAATAATAACTTTGTGCCATCAAGTCAATTCTGACTTATGGCAACTCTTTTCAGGGTTTTCAAGGTAGATAATGCTGAGAAGTGGTTTACCATCCTGTTCTTCTGGGATCATCCTGGGGCTGTGCAGCTTGCCCAAGGCCATACAGGCTGGATCCACTCACAAGAGGCACAGTGGAGAGAATCAAACTCCAGCTCCGCACCTAGATAGCTAAACCCCTGAGCTATCCAGCTAGGTAAAGGTAAAGGTAAAGGTTGCCCTTGACAATTTTTGTCCAGTCGTGTTCGACTATAGGGGGCGGTGCTCATCCCCGTTTCCAAGCCATAGAGCCAGCGTTTTGTCCGAAGACAATCTCCCGTGGTCACATGGCTAGTGCGACTTAGACACGGAACGCTGTTACCTTCCCACCGAGGTGGTCCCTATTTATCTACTTGTATTTGCATGCTTTCGAATTGCTAGGTTAGCGGGAGCTGGGACAAGCAACGGGAGCTCACTCCGTCACGTGGATTCGATCTTACAACTGCTGGTCTTCTGACCCTGCAGCACAGGCTTCTGCGGTTTAGCCCACAGCACCACCACGTCCCCAAAGCTATCCAGCTAGCTATATATATATGCTTAAAAGAAGAATGTTAATAAAATGGACAGTTCCAATATGGATGATCAGTAGGATCGGTAACTTCAGAGATTGATGCCAGAATTTGTCAGAGTACAAGCCTTCGCAGGTGCCAGGTAAGGCTGGACCCAGATATCAGTTCCGTTTGGATTCACATAAGATATCTGTGAGGAACTGGAGCTGGGGGGAGCAGGGAATAAACCAAGGGCTTCCATACTCCATCACGCAATGCAGTTTTGCCTAACACTTTATAGTATACACTTTAATTTGAGAGATACAGGTTTGATTATTCATTCTGAGAAACGCTTGCTGTGTGACCCTGGGTCTAGCATTTCATCTTGACGTGCTTTGGGTTCCCAATCCATATAACAGCAAGACAGGCTATTATCCATCATAGTGCTGACCAAATACATAGTTGTGCAGTTGGAAACAGCTCAGGTGTCTAGGTATGAAAGCCCATTACTGTGAATGAGGCAGTTCCTATTGGCTTTAGGATGTTGGATAAGGCCTTGGAATGATAGATAAGTCCAGTTTGAGAACATCCAAGACAATAAAGAGAATGAATTAAGCAATAAAATAAAAGTAATGCTACATGGGGCAGAGAATTATCATTGACTGTGTATGTGTACCAAGAATCATAGCCCTGCTGAAGTTTTTGGCAACCACTTCAAAGTAATCATTTCATGTTCCTTGAGTGGGGATGAAAAAAATGATAACAAATGACAAAGAAAAGGCAGAAGTACTCAATCCTTGCTTTAGCTCAGTATATTCTCAAAAGACAGTCTATGTCCCTACAGGCAAATGTGAAGTACATGTGGAGGAGACAGTTTAAGACTGATGAACAAATAGTCAAGGAATACCTTATTATTTTGAAGAGTATTGAAGGAATTGGCTGAAGAACTCTCACAGCCACTGTCTATTATTTTATTGAATTCATAGGTGCTTATCTGCCACTTCATGGGTGAACTGTCGAATGATTGGAGGGGGGCTAATGCTGTCCCTGTCTTCAAAAAGGGCAAAAAAAAGAGAAACCTAGAAACTACAGACCACTCATCAATACCAGGGAAAATTCTAGAGCAGATTATAAAGCGGCCACTCTGCAAACACATTGAAAAGAATGCAGTTATGACCAGAAGCCAACATGGATACTGTATGTCAAGAACGTATCCTGCCAGACTAATCTTACCTCATTTTTAAAATGGGGTAATTTCCCTGATAGACTGTGGGAATGCTGTACATGTAATATATCTTAATCTCAGCAAAGCATTTGACAAATTGCCCTGTGATATTCTGATTAGCAAGCTATCTAGGAATAGACTGGATAGAACAATTGTCAGACGGATATACAGCTGGTTGCACAAGTGTACTCAGAGAGAGCTTGTCAGTGGCTCCTTCTCAAACTAGGAGGAAGTTACAAGTGAGGTTGCAGAATGCGGCGGCTAGACTACTTAGTGGAGTGAAAAAATACCAGCATATTTCCCCCACTCTGGCCGCATTGCATTGGCTGCCCATCTGCTTCCGCATCGACTTCAAAGTGTTGATGCTTACGTACAAAGCCCTAAATGGTTTAGGGCCTCGATACTTGGCGGAATGCCTACTCCTACCAAGATCTACCCATGTCACTCGTGTGAGCCAGGAGGTGAGGCTGAGGAGCCTAATGCTGAGGGAGGCCCGGAAGGAAAAGACAAGAAATCGGGCCTTCTCGGCAGTGGCTCCTCGCCTCTGGAACAACCTACCTCCTGAGATTCGTGTGGCTCCCTCGCTGGGTACCTTTAAAAATCAACTTAAAACATGGATGTTTCGGCAGGCCTTCCCTCCAGTCAATCTCTGATGCCCTCTTTCTTCCTTCTATTTGTCTATTTTATTATGTCTATTTTTATGTAAAATTGTTTTATATATATTCACTATTCTATTTATGTTGTTAGCCGCCTAGAGTGGTCTTAACCGACCAGATAGGTGGGAAATAAATAAATAAATAAATAAATAAATAAATAAATAAATAAATAAATAAATAAATAAATAAATAAATAAATAAATAAATAAATAAAAGGCTCAGTCCTAGGCCTGGTGCTCTTCAACATTTTTATTAATGAATTTGATGAGGGAATACAGGAACTGCTTGTCAAATCTGCAGATGATACAAAGTTGGGTGAAACAGCTAATACCCTGGAAAACAGAAACAGAATTCAAAAAAGAACTCTACAGGCTCAAACACTGGGCTGAAAACAAAAGAATAAAATTTAACAGTGAAAAGTGCAAAATTCGACACCTAAGGGAAAACAGCAAATGGACAGTTATAAGATACAGTGGTGGTGGCTTGACTTACGAGCGTCCCTACTTATGACCATTTTGAGTTACGACCAGCTCCGGCTGCAAAATTTTGTTTCTACTTGCGACTGGAGCTTCCACTTACGAACAGAAAAAGGCAGGGTAGAAAAGGTGGGAAATTCAAATTTCTAACTGTAGATGGCGACGAGGCTGCTTCTTTGTAGCTCTTTCGCCCCAGCAGTTAGAGAGTGTGCTTCGGAGGAGGCTTGGGACTGCCTCGCTTCTGCTTCTGAGTGAGCGTGTGTGTTTGCAGTGAGGCTTCGGGCTGCCTGGTAAGGTAAGGTGCTGTTTTCTGCTTTTTAAAAACTGTTCTGGGTGTTTTTGCAGCATGGTTTTGGGCTGGGGGGGTATGTTTCTGTGCTGTGACGGGTCTTGGGGGTTTGTTTAGTTTTGTGTTTTTTTCCCTCCCCATTTCCGATGGGTCCTGGGGTTTTTTGTTGGTTTTTGGAGTGTTTTGGGGAGTGTTTTTGCAGCAACCAAAAGATGACATGACTGTAAAATAAAATATCCCCTGAAAATAAGCCCTAATGTATTTTTGGAGCAAAAATTAATATAAGACCCTGTCTTATTTTTGGGGAAACATGGTAGCAGTGACTGAATCCTTCATCTTCAAGCTACGTCCAAATTTCCATAGACATAATAGCATCATTGGTAGACAGAAGGAAGATGAATTCTCTTGAAGTGCTAACTTCATACCAATTAAGCTAAAATTCATTTATGGCTGCAGAATTGGTCAAGTTTATTTGCGCTGATCAAAGCTGACAGTTATCTTGGTGCCAAGAAAGGACTGCCGTATATTTTTTTAATCATGAAAAATAAGGATTTTATGCCTTCGTTTAGTATCAATATATTTAACTTTCCTATTTATTATGCAACTTGAATTTTGGTGAAAGATGTATAAGCACTGTGCAATGACTCTGAAATCCCTGGATGCCTCTTAATAGCACAGTGAATAAATATTTTGTGGACTTCCAATCATATCACGTGTTTATGACAACTTCTAGTGACAATAATTGTATAGACCGGGGTAAGGAATCTACGACACTGCTTATGGAATTTAATACCAAAGAATCCCACTTAGCAAAGTCTATGTTAAGGAATGGTGGATGTAACTTAGCAACATCTGCCGAATCACAAGTATTCTAATCCTGGAGTGCAAATATTTAATAATCAAGATGATTCTGCTACAGCATTGATTCTAGACCTTTGGTTCTCCATATTTCATATCTTAGAATCCCTTACCATTACCCAAGTCCAAAACTGCTGGAGGGCCAAAGATCTACTGTTCTGTAGCATGGTATAGAATAAAACAGAATGGATTCCCTCTGGATTCTCTTTAGTATCAAGGTACCAATTGTAGATTTACACTTAACCTGAGGGTTTTTGGGGGGAGGGGTAAAGAGGTTACGTTGTGGCAAACTTAACCTCTTTATGGTCAAGCTGAATGGGAGAAACTGTGGCGAGGGCACCACTGAATCATACCTTGCAAAAGTTTAACAGCTTTCAAAGTACAGTGGTGCCTTGACTTACAAACATCCCAACCTATGAACATTTTGAGTTACGGAGCTTGGACTTACGAAGAAAAAAAACTGCAGGGAAGGCAGGAAATTTGAACTTTCAGTTAACCATTGGCCAGTGAAGAGGCTGCTTGTCTGCTACCTTGCTCGCCCAAGCGGTTAGAGAGTGTGGATACGAAGAGAGACTTCAGACTGCCTACTGCCTAGTACTGTACTGCATGGACTGTATTTTTGGCTCTTTTATTTTTGGATTTTTGACTTTCTTTTTTAAAACAGAGAGACTGCCTGTTTTGTGTGAGTACACTGTATTTACTGTACAGGGTTTTTGCAGATTGGGATTGGGCTAGGTGGCTAGGTGAGGGGGTTATGTTTCTGTGCTGGCTGTTGGTTTTAAAATCAGAAAACTGTTTGCAAAGGTCTGTCTGTCTTTTGGGCTCTAACATGCATTTTAGTCTTTTGGTTGCTTGGTTTAAAATGTGTTGTTGTAAAATATGTGGGTTTAAAATGTGTGGGTTTAAAATGTATTTTAGACTCCAAACTCTCTCTCATTGTCTTCTCTCTCTGTGTGCTTAAAAGCACAAACCTTTGTCTGAGGGGTCTGTGTGCCCCAGTGATGACCTTCTTTCTTTCCTTTTTCCCCATTGTTCCCCCCCTCCTTCCTTTCCTGGCCTTTTTTTAACCTAAGTTCATTTTAGGTTAAAAGAAGAAAAGTTCTCCCTCTAGTGGTAGAGGACAGATTAACCGGTTTTGCATTGGTTCCTATGGCAACTAATGCTTCGACTTACAAACCATGCTTCGACATAAGAACAATAAACAGCCGGAATGGATTAATCGAGTTTCAGTGCATTCCTATGGGAAATGCTGCTTTGACTTACGAACGTTTTGACTTACGAACATCATCTGGGATGGATTAAGTTCGTAAGTCAAGGTACCGCTGTACAAAGATACAATATAATTGTAAACAAGCATCCGGTGACTCATTGAAATAAGTGTGGGATGGAGGCTTTGTGCAAAGGATCAGAGCTTTGAATAAACATTCAGGGGGGAAAGTAGAATTAACTGCAGATATACATATTTCATTACTGTCTATTCTGTTCAATTTCTGAGAAACCACCACTCATTGAAGTTCTTGACCGAGCAGACATGTGAGCTTCATTCCCTAGATCCAGTAACCTACTCTGTGCACCCAGTTATGTTCCTTTCCTTCTATGAGCACTGTCTACTCCAGGAGATGGCTGCTTTTATACAACCTGGCTATCACATGATAGCTATATAATCAGCCTTATTATGAAGAAATCTGCTCTGGTGAAATATTCCAAATATAGGGCAATTTTCTAGTCTGATGGTTTGTTTTAGATTACGGTCCAAATTTGAGGTAGGAGGCAGATAGCAGCAGGTGAGCCACAGAATTTGCTCCTACAAGATAAAAGTAATGAAGACCAATAAATCTGACAACTTTCAGAAGGGATTATATTTATGAAGGAAGGAGCCATCAGTCACTGCTAGTCATGACAGGATGATGGATGCATACTACCCCTTTTGCCAAAAGCAGTATGTCTCTGGACAGGGGAACATGAGACAGAAGATGCCTCTCATAGCCAAGTGGATGACCACTGTGTGAACAGAATATTGAACTGGACAGGTTGATGCAGCACAGTTTTTCTTTTATCCTTGTAAGGTTGTCATATGACAAGATAAGCATGGTTATATGAATGAACTCTCATGTTGCATTGGCTCTAAACATTTTGTGTAAATTAAGAGTTTACTATCTTTAGATATCATTATCCTTAAAAGTATGATTCAGCAGAAATATTCATACCCTGATTCATGGCCCCTATCATAGGAAGATGCTTTATATTAGTACTGTGTAATTATTTCAGCTAAATCCAAACTAAAGTAGGCTGATTTGTACACAGTCCAAATGGAAACAGATTGGCCCAATTCAGTTCCAGAGCAAAATGTCAGGGTCCAAAGTGTTTTGGAATTTCAAACAGCAAGCATGACAGCATAACAAAAATACCAATATGGTGTGATCATTAAATGGGGGAGAGCTGAGCTTTCCTCACTCAAAACTCTAACGTGTTAGGTGGAGCAAGAATTTCACCAGTCCTCTCCATTTACAATGCTTGCGAGGAGTGATTGCATGAAGTTACCTCATGCAGTTCTCCATTTGCAAGACTGATGTTATAGTGCAGCACTTAGCACATTGTAACTAGTGGTAAACCTTGTGGTGTGGCTGTTGATTGGTATCTGAATTGCTTTGTCTCTTCATTTCCCATCCTTCTGTTTTATTAATCAGAGTAGATTAGCTTAATCTCCAGTTTGCCTTTCTTGTTAATTTGTTGAATGTGTGCATTTTAGTCACTGAAATTTGCTCTGCCCCCCATGTCCCATGGCATTGGTTGCCAGATGTCTTATCTACTATATCCATATGGTTCATTAAAAAAAAATTACTAATGTTTTATTGCTCATATCTGTGTGCGTGGAATTGTGTGTTCATCTGAATTCTGCTGGGAAGAACATTATTTATTTCATTCACAATGCATATACATTATCATTATACTGCTCACTTAATTCATATTGTGAATATGAAGGACAACAAGTACTGTTATTTTTATTGCCCATTTCATTCATATTTGCATGTGGAGAGAACTCATTTCATGTCCGTTATATCTCCTCAGAGTATAAACTTTTATATATTTCTTATAGTTTAGGTATCATTATTGCCATTACCATTTATCAGTTATGAGGCATCTTTGCAACAGTAACAAAATAACAAGATCTAGAGGTGGAAGAAGATTCCAACACCAGGAAAATTCATCAAATGCCTTGGTAAGATGGTGGCAGTGGATGACAAGATGACCTTAAGTTTTTTGATGCAGTGCTTCAGTTCTGCTGGTTTCCAGTAAGTAAATGTATCAGGCAGAGCTGCATATTTCCCTATCCATTCAATTTATATGAAAAACATATCATATGGAAAGCTGAATTAGATTCAGATGAAAGAGGAATGAACACTGGTGTAAGAAACATCAAGAATCTGAGAAATGCAGATGACATTATTACTACAGAAATTGCAGTAACTGGAACTACTGAGGACTGTTGAAGAAGAAAGGGGAAAAGGAGAATTATAGCTGTACATTGAGAAGACAAAAATAATGACTGTGAAAGAACTACTTAACATTAATGTTGATAATGAAGAAATCAAAGTTGTCAAAGATTTTCTATACCTTGGTACAACCATCAACTGAATTGGAGACTATAGCCAAGAAATTAGAAGAACACCCCAGACTTGGAAGGGCAGCTATGAAGGAATTAGAAAATATTCTTAAGTGTAACAACGTGCCACTTCATATTGAAGCTGATTATCATCCGTAATGGTGGTATTCCTGATTCCTGTGTATGGATGTGAAACCTGGCTAACAAAGAAAGCTGACAGGAAAATGTCAAATGTGATGTTAGGAAAATAACTAAAGACACTATGAACTTCCAGAAAGACTGTTCAAGGTCAGATCTAGCTAAAATCTAACTACAAGCTAAAATGACCCAATTTTATTAGAAATTAGGTTTATCATGACATGAGAAGGGGATACTAGAAAATATAATAATTTGAGAAAAAGTGGAAGGCACTAGGAAAAAAGGAAGACCAAACATGAGATAGTTTGACTCAATAAAGGGATCCATAAGTTTTAGCTTATACAACCTCAACAGGTCTTTTGGGAGAGCTTTATAGGGTCACCGTAATTCAGAAGCAACTTGAAAGCATGTAACAATGAGTTAATAGCTCATGTGACTGTATCATACAATATGATATTGTGAACTGATAACTTGTTCCTAGATAGATTTTCTCCTTATAAGAGAATCATCCACTTATCAGTCACTGGATTTTCTCCTTATAAGAGAATCATCCACTGCATTTATAACTGCTTGACTATTCAAGTTGCATTTCCAAGAGAGGAGCATTGGACCTAGCAGGGCTGAAGCACCAGTACCTTTTAATCAGCAGTACAAACAATTAAAGAAATGGGAGTGCCTGACCACCTTGTCTATCTCCTGAGAAACCTATATGTGGGACAGGAAGCCACAGTTAGAACTGGATATGGAACAACTAATTGGTTCAAAATTGGGAAAGGAGTATGACAAGGCTGTATATTGTCCCCCTGCTTATTCAACTTATATGCAGAATACATCATGCGGAAGGCTGGACTGGAGGAATCCCAAGCCGGAATTAAGATTGCCACAAGAAATATCAACAACCTCCAATATGCAGATGATACCACTCTGATGGCAGAAAGTGAGGAGGAATTAAAGAACCTTGTAACAAGGGTGAAAGAGGAGAGTGCAAAAAACGGTCTGAAACTCAACATCAAAAAAACTAAGATAATGGCCACTGGTCCCATCACCTCCTGGCAAATAGAAGGGGAAGATATGGAGGCAGTGACAGATTTTACTTTCTTGGGCTCCATAATCACTGCAGATGGAGACAGCAGCCACGAAATTAAAAGACGCCTGCTTCTGGGGAGGAAAGCAATGACAAACCTTGACAGCATCTTAAAAAGCAGAGACATCACCTTGCCAACAAAAGTCCGAATAGTCAAAGCTATGGTTTTTCCTGTTGTGATGTATGGATGTGAGAGCTGGACCATAAAGAAAGTAGACCGCCGAAGAATTGATGCATTTGAATTGTGGTGCTGGAGGAGGCTCTTGAGAGTCCCCTGGACTGCAAGGAGAACAAACCTATCCATTCTAAAGGAAATCAACTCTGAGTGCTCACTGGAAGGTCAGATCCCGAAGCTGAGGCTCCAGTACTTTGGCCATCTGATGAGAAGAGAAGACTCCTTGGAAAAGACTTTGATGTTAGGAAAGTGTGACGGCAAGAGGAGAAGGGGACGACTGAGGACGAGATGGCTGGACAGTGTCTGCGAAGCAACCAACATGAAATTGACAGAACTCCGGGAGGCAGTGGAAGATAGGAGGGCCTGGCGTGTTCTGGTCCATGGGGTCAGGAAGAGTCGGACACGACTAAACGACTAAACGACGACAAACAATTATGATTATGTTATCTTCCATACCTCTCCCCCTTCATGTTTTCTTGGCTAAGCATAATTTCAATCCTTACAATAACTGAGGATAGAGAATATTTTTTTTCATGCAAAAATATACTGTAAGCAATACTTATTGTAATGCAAAAGTATTTTGGGGCAACTTCTTCCTGAATGGGAGGGACGTGGTGGCGCTGTGGGCTAAACCGCAGAAGCCTGTGCTGCAGGGTCAGAAGACCAGCAGTTGTAAGATCAAATCCACGCGATGGAGTGAGCGCCCGTCGCTTGTACCAGCTCCCACCAACCTAGTGGTTTGAAAGCATGCAAATGCAAGTAGATAAATAGGGACCACCTTGGTGGGAAGGTAACAGCGTTCTGTGTCTAAGTCGCGCTGGCCATGTGACCATGGAAGATTGTCTTCGGACAAAACGCTGGCTCTATGGCTTGGAAACAGGGATGAGCACCACCCCCTAGAGTCGAACACGACTGGACAAAAATTGTCAAGGGGAACCTTTACCTTACCTTGTTCCTGAATAGGCAACAGAGACCCATTAGTTTTACAATAGATTTGTTCCTTATAAATGCTCACAGTTGCCCGTATTTTTGAATTCTCCTTCCAGACATCTAGCTATGCAGACTGCCATGATGAACACCTGTCCTTTAAAAAGTACAACTACCCATAAAGTACTCGGAATTTTTTGCATGGAAATGTGGGCTAGATATAATTTTAGTAGACTGGATTGACAATCAGCCCAATGTGCATTGAAACCAAAGTTTGTGACAGATTCCTTCTGAGCTACCTGACCTCCCATGTTCTTCAAAGCTGAAATGTGGCAGAATAAAGTTAGGCTCTGCATGGAATGTGGTTTCTGCCTAACATTTATAGTCTGGAAACATCACAAAGCCTGGAGAACTGAGCAGAAGACCTTGAAGAAAAGAAAAGAAAAAAAAATAACCAAAAACAAAAAGATTTCTGTTCGCAACGAAATGTAGACGTATTTAATACTTCTCACATAATGCAACGTGACAGTTCTTTAAACCCTGGCTGCAAAGTTCTGACTATTATTTCATCAGTAAAGCTCATTGATACCACCTGAAGTGCATGGCAGCATTGATGCAATTCACCTGTGTGCACTTTCCCTTTAGGGCTTCTGCTTCCTTTCCACTGCTCGTTACGGAGATAACATGATAATTTGGTGGATTTTGCTTTCTTCCCTTGTACAGCAGAGAACTGTCAACATAAGTCTTCATAAAGAAACTAACACACGTCTGACCTATATAGGAAAGCACAGATGTAAGTGGCCTTGCACGGCATTGTGTGTGTGTGTGTGCATGCACACACAGATCTTAAGCTTTATCTTTTTTTCTCTCTGTTTTTACTTGCAGGTGAATAAATCTTTGTGTGGGCATAGTGATAGGTTGTGTAGCATAGTTTCTGAACATTTGCAAATTTTAATAGCAACCTCTATTCTTTCGCTGATCAACTATGTTCCACTCCCTCCCTTATATTACACGAATATAGATCAGACCTGGGCAAAGTGTGGCCCGAGGGCCACATACGGCCAGCAAACCACTCCTGTCCGGCCCACCGGTCATTGCTCCAGTCCAGTGTTCAAGCCCAAGACAGACTGAATTTCTCTCACTGAACAAGTTGAACATCAAAACCATTTATAGCTTTTTGTCTAAAGTTGATTAGTTGCTTATCTTTTATTTTTAAGTAAAGTTGGTTCGGCCCCCGAACACAGTTCAGATGTTTCATGTGGCCCCCTATAGAAATTAATTGCCCACCCCTGATATAGATGTAGTCTTAGAATCAGTTGCTGGCACTTTCAGGTGAGGCTGGGTTATCCATGCCTAAAATTCTGGAAGACCAGAGCCAAAGGGCATATGAAAAACTACATGGATATCACTCATCAGATGAGAAGACTGAGAGGCAATATGTTAGTTGAGTAGCCAAGGGACTCAGATGGAAAAACGGAACAATCTTGGTTCTGCTGCTCCAAAGGTTAAGATGAGATCAAAAGATTCCATTTACAAGAGAGGAGATCCTGACTAAATATTAGAAGAGACTTTTGAGCAGAACAGCTGTTCAGTGGTGGAACAGACTGTTTTGGAAGGTGGTGCACCCTTTTTTGTTGAAGGATTTTAGACAGAGGTTGGATAACCACCTGGTAAGGATGCTGTGCTGTTGACTCTTTCATTAGTAGTGGTCCCTTTCAACTCTATAGTTTTTGGGTTCTACAAGTACTGGCAACAGCATCTTATGGGTTGGGAAGTCCATATTTTGTGACTGCATGGAACAATATAACTCATGTCAAATTAACTGGTGCTGGAAGTCATTAGCACTCCATATGTACTAATCAGGACCTGGCAACAGCTGTGCTTCAAGATCATCATTGGCATTAAGTCTTGTATTCATCAGCTCTTCAGAAACTGCGCCAGTTGGTAATTATGCTAGAGAAATCACTCACTTTACCTTTCATGCTTCTGCCTCCTTTCTCTTGCACACAACTCTTCACTATATGTGTGTGATGTATGTGATTGAGTGTTGAAATCCAGTTATATTACATGTGACGAGAAAACCAGCTATTGAAATACCGAAACACTGCCAATGTTGGGTGTATTCACCAAGAAAAGATCTTTAAAACTATTGTATCAGCAACAGGATGATCACTATTTGTTCCTCTCAAACATGCTAGGAACTTCACAGGGTCAGACAGTGTACCATGATGACTATAACTTGCCATGAGTTTTGGAGGTTGAAAAACATAAGTAAAAGAAGGCCGTTAAACTCAGATTCCACTTTTGGACCTTATATTGGCCTCTTTTTGGCCATTGCGCAAGTGGAATGCTGAGCAATGAAGAAGGTTTTCTGACCCAGTAGGTTTGATCCTACAGCACTCTTCTTGTGTTCCTACCAAATCACAGTTCTCCCAAGTACTGAAAAAAATTGCAGTTGTCACTCTCCCCCATTCCTGAAAGCCTCTAAGATTTCTTCTTGTTAGATACCTTTAAGTTGCTTCTGACTTACAATGACCTCTAAATTGTCTTATCATTAACAATTCAGCTCAGCTCTTGCAAACTGAAGGCTGTGGGTTCCATTATTGAGTAAATCCATCTTGTATTTCCCTTTTTCCTGCTACTTTCAACTTTTCCTACCATTATTGCGTTCTTAGTGAACAGCAAAAGATGAACAAACAAATTCAGGCTATCAAAGCACTCTGTTCACCTCTGTTTGATAGCAGCATTCTTTTCTTATTTTTCTAAATAGTAGAAAAGATTAACTGATTTAGCAATTACTTTGACTGCCCCAGATGTGTTGTTTTGCAGAAAATCTGCAATGAAATTAATAAATAAGTGCTTGTAAATCAAGTACTTCCAATTGCACTTATGATTAGTAGGTAATCAGTGTTATTTCCAAAGGTGAAATAATTTCAGAATTAGAACTGCCTCTATGTTCATATTGATTGTAGGCAAAATACAACATTACAGTCCTTGTCCCATATTTCTTCTAGTTCCCAATTTGCTTGCATTGCTGCTTTTGAACCTTGTGCCAACTGACCATGGGGAGTGCAGCATTGCCAGTGATGTAAGTTTAATATTTTCACTCAGCTGTACAAGTCTTTTTGTGGCAAATACCCCAGTCTCCAGAATCCCCAGTATGAAAATTCTGCATCTGCAACAGATAATTTATGTGGTTTGAAATTAATTTATAACCTGCAACTGAAGATGTTCTGAAAGTTTTGGTTAGGGGAAAATATAGCTGCTGAATATGACTCACCACTTCAAGCCCATCTCCCATCTCAGTGCTGGAACAGTAGAATTGGCCCCAACCCTTCTCAAGCACAATTCAAAGTGATGCCATTAATGTTAAAGTTCTGCAGCAAGGAGTGGGGGCATGAAATCCTCCAGATACTACTGCACTACAACACCTATCAATATTGGCCAGCAGAGCTGAGAATGAAGAATAATGTCCATCTTCCCTTATGCAGAAGGGAAGGATGGAAAAGACAAGTATTTGCATGACATATGTTCATTCATTTGTTCATGGATTGTATTTGAAGTTTCTTTTTCTTTGATAAGCTCAAAATAATATACATTTCTCTCCTTCCCCACCATGTTATTTTTACTGCAACCCTGAGATGTAGGTCAGGCTGTGACTCAGTGACCGGCATCAACGACATGCAGTATGTTTCATGGCGTAGGGGGGACCTAACCCTGAGTTCAGTACTCCCACCAGTACTCCCACTGGCCCTGTTGATTTGTTTTGAAATTCTGAATTAACGTTGACAAGAAACACAATGAATCTGTACTATCAGAACCCTTATTTCCAATTAGGGTTGTTTATCCCAGGACATTTGCTCCATTAAAGGCCAGGCATCCTGGGATAAACAATTCTATTTAGAACCAAGCCTCTATTAGTGAGGTTTCTTTGTTCTTCTTGTTACCGAAATCTCACTTTTAATGCAGACTGAAAAACTAATCAGCATTATTGGTGAATGAGATGTAAATCCTCTACATCTTAGTCTACATAGTCAGCTCTGAAGGCGTTCTTCTCTCTGCATGTGTACCCTTTTCTAGTAGGTTCTATGTAGGGGCTGCCCCACTGCTAGTGACCTCTTGGTTCTGGTAACCAGCTGTAGTAAGGCACAAGATGCCATTACATTGGTATAAATCAGTGTTTCCCGACCTGAGGGCCATGACCCCAAAAGGGCTTGCACAGTGTTTTCTGGGGTGGGTCACACATCATCTTATATGTGTTGTTAGCCCTTGTTAAATAATTCCTTCCTTGACCTTTCAGAGTGGGATATTAAATGTAGTGTGTATGTGTATGTAGGGGAAACATGTCCTTTAGGGGAGAAAGAAGCCTCTACTGTCTGAGAAGGGATGACTTTGTCCATTTAAAATGCCTTCTTATGTAAATGTGGTGGCGGATTGCAGGTTACTTGGCTATTATAAAAAGAGGTCACAACTCAAAAAAAGGTTGAGAACCACCAGATTGAATGCACATTGGATTGTTCTTCACGATACAGTCACTCTCAATAGTGATTCTATGAATCTGTCTACATTTCTCAAAAATCCGAAAGAACAACAATGGGCTCAAGTTACAGGAAGCCAGATTTCAATTGAATATCAGGAAAAACTTTCTAATTGTTAGAGCAGTAAGATAGTGGAACCATTAACTTGAGAGGTGCTGAGTGCTCCAACACTGGAGGCATTCAAGAGAAACTTAGACATACCTTTGATATGTATTCCTGCATCAAACAGGGGGTTGGACTTGATGGCCTTTTAGGCCCCTTCCAACTTCACTATTCTATGTACCATTTTAATTTTAGCCGACTCAAATCACATGGGTTTTGAGTCATTTCCTGCATTCCTATTCATTTTTTAATTCATTGAGTGAATGTGAAACTCAGCAATTTTTAACACAGGTCAAATGCCAGTGGTGCCTTGACTTACGAATGTCCCGACATACGACCATATCAAGTTACAACCAGCTCTGGCTGCAAAATTTTGCTTCGACTTGCAGCCAGAGCTTTGAGTTACAACCAGAAAAAGGCAGGGGGAAAAGTCGGGGAATTCAAATTGCTAACCGTTGGTGGCGAAGACCCTGCTTCTTTGTAGCTGCTTCGCCCCAGTGGCTAGTGTGTGATCGGAGGAGGTTTCGGATTGCCTGGTAAGGTAAGGTGCTGATTTCTACTTTTTAAAAACTGTTTTGGGTGAGTTTTGCAGTGTGGTTTTGGGCTGGGTGGTGGGATTACGTTTCTATGTTGGGATGGGTCTTGCATGGTTTTTTTTTGGGGTCCCCCCATTTCCGATGAGTCTTGCGGGGTTTGTTTGCTTTTTGGGTTTTTTCCCCCATTTCCGATGGGTCTTGTGGGGTTTGTTTGTTTTTGGGTTGTTTTTTCCCCATTTCTGATGGGTCTTGTGGGGTCTGTTTGCTTTTTGGGGTTTCCCCCTTGCTGATGGGTATTGTGGGGTTTGTTTGTTTTTTGCTTTGCTTTTTTTGCATTTCCAAAGGGTCTTGCACAGTTCGTTTGCTTTCTGCTTTGATTTTTTTGCATTTCTGATGGGTCTTGCACAGTTTGTTTGCTTTCTGCTTTGCTTTCCCCCCATTTCCAATGGGTCTTGCACGATTTGTTTGCTTTCTGCTTTGCTTTTTTTTGCATTTCCAATGGGTCTTGCATGGTTTGTTTGCTTTCTGCTTTGCTTTTTTCCATTTCCGATGGGTCTTGCATGGTTTGTTTGCTTCCTTCTTTGCTTTGTTTGCATTTTGATGGGTCTTGCATGGTTTATTTGCTTTGCTTTTTTTGCCTTTACGAAGGGTCTTGCACAGTTTGTTTGCTTTTCTTACCCCGCCCCCTTATGCTGGAACGGATTAATCGTATCTTAGTGCATTCCTATGGGAAATGGTGCTTCCACCTATGACCATTTTGAGTTACAACCAGAGTTCCAGGACCAATTAAGTTCATAACTCGAGATACCACTGTACCAGGTTTTTTTGGCTGTGTGACCAGGCCCTAAGCACAGCATTGAACACCACACTGATTACAAAGTCCTGCTACATTTATTTATTCTTGTACAGTGGTGCCTCGCTTAATGGGCGCCTCGTTTAACGATGAATCCGCATAGCGATTACGTTTTTATGATCACAAAAGTGATCGCATTGCGATGTTTTTAATGGTAAACATCGCTTTGCAATGATCGGTAAGCTGTTTCGCTTACTGATTTTCGCATAGCGATGTTTTTAGAACAGCTGATCGGCGGTTCCAAAATGGCCACCGGGTTAAAAAAATGGCCGCCCGCTGTGTTTTCGCACCCATTCCTCACTTACCGGGCAGCAACAATGGCGGCCGTATGGAGGATTTTTGCATAACGGTGAGTTTTTTGCCCATAGGAACGCATTAAACGGGTTTTAATGCATTCCTATGGACTTTTTTCCCCGCTTAGCGACGAATCCATATAGCAATGATTTTTCCGGAATGGATTATAGTTGCTATGCAGGGCACCACTGTACCTAGATCTTGAGTTGGCGTCATACAGTTAATGTGGCTTTAAAAATTGTATATGTATGGTTTGGTTTGGGAATCCCTCCCCTCTCCATATGATTTTGGAGCAAAGAGCTCACTAAGACCTGCATGTTGAGCTGTATATTGTCAGCTTTAGTGTGACTGATTTGCTTTGCTTCCTCTTTTTAGAGAGCCTCTGTATTTTATATTTTCCTGCCAGATCACTTTGCAGGCATTTGGGGGCAGCAAGTGGCAGGCAGGCAGGAAACATTCCCTTCCTATACTCAGGAAGCCTTGAAGGTCTTCTAGAAGAAGGTTTGAACAGCAGGAGCAAAAGAGCACCATAATTTACACTTAACAATGAAAACAATGCTATCTGTGAGTACACAGAGCCTGTTTGCTCGGGGAAAGAAAAGGTAATTTAAGGTACATTTTACAACATTTGCTGACAGAACAAAGAGGAAGGAATATAAGAGATGATCAATGTTTCAAAGTGATGTGGCAAGGCATAGGAAAATAAACAAGAAAGTAGGACCAAACATAGTGTGTAAGGGCTGACAAAGAAATTACATTTCCACTCCATCTGTAAACAAATATTAGTAACTGGCTAAGCTTGGAGAGGCTGCAGGGCTTGTGCATATAATGCATATTAGTAACTGCAAACTTGGAAGGTAAGAGCACAAGAGCAACCTGTTCACATCTTAAATGACAGGGTTTTTGGAATGGCAATGTATAAATGGTGAAACTGTAACCCATTTCTGGCCATTTCTGGAAATTGAAACAAGAGCATAAAATGAGCCAGACTAGATTCGGCTAAAGGCCTGTGTAGTCTGCTCGTTAGTTTTAGGCATATACCTATGGGAAGTCCATTAACATGCCATCTTCTGTGCAATGGCTATTTTGTGGTGTGCTGCTCTGAAACTGGAGGTAAAGGTAAAGGTAAAGGTAAAGGTTCCCCTTGACAATTGTTGTCCAGTCGTGTTCGACTCTAGGGGGCGGTGCTCATCCCCGTTTCCAAGCCATAGAGCCAGCGTTTTGTCCAAAGATAATCTTCCGTGGTCACATGGCCAGTGCGACTTAGACATGGAACGCTGTTACCTTCCCACTGAGGTGGTCCCTATTTATCTACTTGCATTTGCATGCTTTCGAACCGCTAGGTTGGTGGGAGCTGGGACAAGCGACGGGTGCTCACTCCGTCGTGTGGATTCGATCTTACGACTGCTTGGTCTTCTGACCCTGCAGCACAGGCTTCTGCGGTTTAGCCCGCAGCGCCACCACGTCCCATTAACTGGAGGTAAT
Source organism: Pogona vitticeps (assembly GCF_051106095.1). Classification (NCBI taxonomy): domain Eukaryota; kingdom Metazoa; phylum Chordata; class Lepidosauria; order Squamata; family Agamidae; genus Pogona; species Pogona vitticeps. The sequence goes on from NC_135786.1 coordinate 33,148,849, forward strand.
CAGTGGTAAATTTGGAAGTGCAACTGCTCATTCTGCCAGTCCCAAAACCGACCCCTCCTACAGGGAGAGTCCAGAAATGCAGGTAGCTGGATCAGTACATATCAACAAGTGGGAACAGGCCTTTTGTACAGTTAGGGGATCTTTAACTACCTCTTAAAGACCACACCACCCTTAAACATTTTGCAATATTATCTTCCTGAGGAAATCCATTTCTTCCCCTGCTGCTGTGACAACTGTAGCTAACCTCAGAGGGTACAGGGAGCTGGGGTAGTGGTGGTGGATCTAATAGTCCACGTTACTCAGAGAGCTCTGGAGCTTTGATTCTACGAGGCCTGGATAGGCTACACAATTAAAGGTAATTTATAGACTATCATATGCTGTGGCTATTTAGTATGCTGCTATTACTATTCTGATCCTTGATGAATTTGTTGAATGCCCTTTAAATGCTGTCTAAGCTGTGTGACCATTACAACATCTGTGATTGTGAATTCGATAGTTCGGGGAAAAAACTATATGAAAAGTTCTTCCTGTTCTCTGTCCTGAGTCTACTCAGAGGTCTGCAGCTAAGTTCAGAGTGAACAGAAAAGTCAAAGGGGATGGATGAAAGATGATGTTATAGCACCTGCTTTTCAGAAAGTCCCAGGTTTGGCTATGCTACAATAGTAGCAGTAGTCCAAATAAAAAATGTTTCCGAGCTCTATGCCTCCACTCCAATATCTGCCTAGGAGACCTGAGAAACACACTGGTGTTATTTTTTTTTAAAGAATCCTACAGAGAAAAGCTGTTCTGGTTATCAAGTGCTGATACAAAGTCAAGTTTAGTCCATTGTTATGACAGAGGGGAAAAACCTCCCTCTGTCCTTGTTCTCCGCAGTATCTATCATGATTGTCTATCATGTCCACACACACTCTTTTACTCGCCTTCTAATCTAAAAAACACAAGCACGAGGAGCAAGAAAAATCTCCATCCAATGGGCCAGGTTGGTCTATTTTAAACATAAAAGCATTTTCACATGATACAAGCCCTGGTGTGGTTTTTATAAAGTACTGTACACGTTAACGTCCCAGCCGGCTAGCCCTGGGAGGCTTCCCAGATACAGTACTGACAGCAGTGGAGTCATGGTTTTATCATGGATTATCACATGAAAGGAGAACATAGAGCAATCTTGAGCCAGCAGGTTGGTCAGATTTGTAAGGTTTCCTGTCACTACTGACAGCACCAGGGTCAGGGCACCTTGGCCTGCTTCTCATGTGGGGATAAAGGAGCCACTGGAGCAGCCCACACCATGGGGGAAAAAAAGTAAAGCAACAACAACGAAATCACCAGCTGCCCAGCGGCAAAGTTGTTGGGAAGCCATGTAATAAAGGGCTCAAGTTATAGGAAGACAGGAAAAATTTTTTAACTGTTAGAGCAGTACGACAATGGAACCAATCACCTCTGGAGGTGGTGAGTGCTCCAACATAGGAAGCATTCAAAAGGAAATTAGACAACCACTCGTCAGATCTACTTTGATTTGGATTCCTGCATTAAGCAGAACGTTGGACATGATGGCCTTATAAGTCCCTTCCCACTCAATTATTCTACGATTCTATGATGCTTTTTTTTATCTGAAGGGCAGCTCCTGCAGTTCCTTTTCCCACCCCATGTCAAGCAGGTGAAGCTACGCTGACTCTGGTGCTGCCAGTAATGGCAGGAAGCCTCCCAGCCCTGACCAGCCTGCAGGCTGAGTACTGCACCATATCCTGCTGTAATGTAAGAATTCAGGATGTCTGGAACAGGTGGTTTCATGCCTGTTTTCAGATAATCTGAAGTAAAAAAAAAACTGAATATGGATTATCTGAAACATCTTGTTCCTGTCCTGTATGCACACCTGAATAAGGACAATATTAATTTTGGTTGTGGCAGATTGAGTAGGAATATGGCGATATCCAATATAACCAGCATCTGAGCCCATTTAAGTGTTTATAACAAAAGTTAAAATGTGTGGCACTAGGGAGTGTCCACAAATTTAGGTGCTTATGAAGATTCCTCCATGCGCTTATTCACACATTGCATCTGCCTGGGTAAATAGTATGGGACTTGCTGTTGAAGTAAAATGGATGAATTTGAATTTTTTTTTTAATTGATCAAATGATGCAAAGGCCCTGCCCCTCATGCTTCTGATACAGAGTTTTCCCCTGCCACTGGGGGCTTCTACTTTTTTCAAGTCAGAGTGATTCAGTGTTTCCCCATGTGATCAATGGTTTTGTTCTGCCGAGGGATGGGAGGCATGACTGTGGGTGGTATTCTCGTCATGTACTAAGCTGGATATGATGTTTTTGGGCAGTAGGACAACCCACCCCTCCCTCAAGCTGCCCTGACGTTTTTGCTTTTATTGTTTAAAACTATATTTTTAAATTGTTTAAAAACAAACTACTGAGTTTAGCACTAGATCACTTCTGTATGGACAAAAAGAAGATAAAATCTATATGAAATAGAAACAACTCCAATGAACTACAGAAGACTATGTTTCTGCAGTCAATGTGTATGTGTTTGTATGTTATTGAGAACGTTGGAAAACTGCCCCCTTTCCTTAATATCATGTAACACTTTAAAGAACCCACAGAATTTACAATAAACCATAGAAAGAGTCCTGGGGATGAACAGAGAGCAAGATCAAAGGAAGCAGGGCTGTGCAATTGGTCAAACTGCATTGGATTGAGGGGCCAGGAATCCATCCCGCAGCCCAAATAATCCATGTGACCACCTAAACTGAATAGAAGCATAAAATAGGCTACAAATCAATCTACAGCATATATCATTATAGTCACAGCCTAGGACAGACCTGGGCAAAGTGCGGCCTGTGGGCCACATATGGCCCGCAAGCCACTTCTGCCCAGCCCGCCCGTCGCCACTCAATGAGCTGGAGCTCTGGCTCCAGTCACCTAGCACGGCAGTAAGCAAAACCTGCGAGATCTGATGCTGGGATCTCACGAAGTTTGACTGTTACTCTTGAGCCGCAGGCTGCAGAGCCTGCGGCTCAAGAGGCTGGAAGCGATCCTTGCGCAGCCGATGTGATGACTCATCATGTCGCCTGCGTGGGATAGAAGACAGTTAGAGAGGAATGCTGCGGGGGAATGGAGGACAGGTGAGTTAGTTCAGTTCGGGGTTTTTTTTCATCCCCCCCCCCATGGTGAATGAACTGCAATGCTCACATAGTTAACTCCCTAAAAAGTTTAGGGAGTTAACTATGTCAGCCTTGTAGTTCGTTCACCGCAGGGCCTCACCCAGTGGGGGCCTATTACTACCCACCTTTCATTTTATTTTTAAGTAAAGTTGGTTCGGCCTCGAACACGGTTCAGATTTTTCATGTGGCCCCCTATAGAAATTAATTGCCCATCCCTGGCCTAGGATCTTTCACCAATTTTGCTGAAGTTTCTCTCAAAATATAGTGAATTGGGAAATTGTGACAATTCTAATCAATGCAGACAACCCTTTCTCAAATATTAATCAACAGGGCTGTAAGAGCAGAATTTTGTTCCACTTGTTCCTTTCTTTGAATCACTGCAATCCCATGCAGCTGCCTCAAACTATGAGCCCTTCTGCTGCCATCTTACACCTCAGGCTGTGGCTTATTAGTACACAGCACAACCTGGCTGTATTATTTACACCACATTAAGAAGACTGAGCAGCCTTTTTGGATGAGAGAAAGCCTTCATCCCTATTTAAGATTACCTTTCTCCAATCACTTTTGATGTTGCAGCAGTGGGAATGATTGCTCCTTGTAGGCTTTTGATGTTGTGTAGTAGAATATTAGATTAATGCAGAAGCTCTTTCAGTGACATTTAACTATTCAACATATTTCTCCCTGGTTCTTCCCTTTGACTTGATATAGAGTGTTGGCAGAGAAATGTAGGATATTCATTGTATAGCTTGATTAAGTCTCCTCTGATCATTTTCCAGCAGAGCACTTTCAGACCCAGTTCTCTCCACAATGTAAGCCTGGATGCTGGCCAGGACAGTGGAGGTGGTCATGAAAATCGTAAAACCTTGCATTGCTCTGCAGGTAGAATCCTTAACCATCCATTGTTTTTCTTAACCATGTTTCAGTGCTATTTCAGGACTCCATGACATTATCCTTTGCAACTGGCCACACATTAGGATGCAATACCATGGCCTGAAGTGGATTTGAAAACCATTGTGCACATTCATTATATTTTAGTGTATCACACCACTGAAGGATTTCTACTGCTTCTGTTTGTATGCTTCTGGTGTCTCCCTTTATGGCCTCTCTGGCACAGGTTTTAACTACATGTGCTTAAGTATTATGATTCTTACTAGGATAAATAAGGTTAAAAAAAGAGAGATCTGGTTAAGTGTTATCTTTATAATCATCATCTTACAACTGAGGAACTGTAAGGATCCCTATGGATCACTGAGTCCAGCCCTTGTCTAGGAGACATTGGTTTAAGTGTCTAGGAATCAGACACTTAAACCAATGAGCTATCCAGCTTACCTATCTGGTGGATCTCTATAGTAAGCTTACCTATCTGGTGCTCTCTATCTGAAACATAGTCATGCAAACATGTATACGCACAAACCTACTAAAATGTATATTGTATACTGTAGTCTGAAGCAGTGTGGGATAGCACTAATATTCTTGTTTTGAAATTTCTATGGTTGATGCCCAAGCAATCAATACCTTCAGTTCAAAGGATCTCCTTCACCCCCCTTCTTGAAACAGTGATACAAGCCTGCAAAGCTGGACCAAGGACTTCTCAAGCAAAACTATGATTAAATATAATGTAGCATGATGAGGGGGACGTGGTGGCGCTGTGGGCTAAACCGCAGAAGCCTGTGCTGCAGGGTCAGAAGACCAGCAGTTGTAAGTTCGAATCCACGAGACGGAATGAGCACCCGTCGCCTGTCCCAGCTCCCGCCAACCTAGCGGTTCGAAAGCATGCAAATGCGAGTAGATAAATAGGTACCATCTCGGTGGGAAGGTAAACAGCGTTCCGTGTCTAAATCACACTGGCCATGTGACCACGGAAAGATTGTCTTCGGACAAACGCTGGCTCTATGGCTTGAAGAGTGGGATGAGCGCCACCCCCTAGAGTCGGACACGACTGGACAAAAATTGTCAAGGGGAACCTTTACCTTTACCTAGCATGATGATAGTTATAGGAAGGGAGGAGATTAATAAACTTATAGATTTTGGAAGGTGCTGAATTTTTTGAATACATTTGAATGGTTTCAGGCTGCTTCTTGTAGCCACATACTTTCTAACCAAATATACAGTGTGTGAAAATGAATCCTCCAAAAATTTATCTTCTTTTAATGACATAACGATTTAAGCAAAGAACCATTTTCATACCTGGCTTTTGCTCAGGAATGAAGGGCTAAGGAGAAGAGAGGGCTGGAGACACACACAAGGAGGCCCCCAGAATTCTCTACTGTTACTAGAAAGTGCATCATTAAAGTACAATGAAGAAAACACACATAGCTAGATAAATCCATCTTGCAGGAGACGTGTGCAACTAACTGTGCTACTATATGAGCCAAGTACTGGAATCAAGACTCCAGTTAGCAAAGTTTCATTTGCTTTTGAAAGCTCATGTTCATTAGAAGATTTACAGTACAGTATTTGTTAGCCTGGTTTCTTTCTTTTAACCAAGAAGAGTGGCAGCAAAAATGCATGTTCTCTGGAAGTTCTACATCCTGGGATATAAGGCAGATTTGAATGCTATGAGAAACACAGGCCTGCCAAACCACTTTCCTCCTTCTAACCTGTGGGATATTCTTTGTGCTCTCACTGTTTCCCCACTTTTTGTTCAACATCCTTGGGCATTGCTAGGGGAAAATGTGAAGCGTAATGACATCTGGACATTAACACAATATTGTGCTGCTTACAACAGTGGGTGCAAAACTTGAAGGAAAGATCACGGCTTTATAGCAGAAGATGTGCTTTGCAAGTAGACGATTCTGAAATTTAATCCTTAGAATCTCCACACGGGCCTCAGAAAGAACCACTTCCTCAAGCTAGCACATGAGCTTTTTTTCCTCCTTGTAATAAACAGCAAAAGTTATGTCTTTGGTGCTTTCACCCCCAAGGATATTCATTGTACCCAGATTGCCACAACCATGCCACTATTTACAGAAAATAATACAAGGTGTCTCCATGAGTGGAGGTCTCATACCCTTTACTAGTTATGAGGAGCTTTTCTGTCTCTCAGTAACCTAATTATCACCTGACATAATATTCATATGCTGCAGCAGTATCATGGCCTAGCTAGTTTTGAATATCCCCTAGCATCAGCATATGCCAATTAAGTTTCTAGTATCAGATTCTATACTCACTCAGGGGTTAAAACGTGCCCTCTCGTCTTTCAGTATCTCTCTCCCCCACCATCCTCAAAGAACTTTAAACTTTCTTCAGTTTCCTAAATAGCAGTTTCACAAGTGTTACAGAAAAAGAAGGGTACAACTTTCCAAAACAAAGATGGGTTAGAAATAAAATTCTACCAAGGAACATAGAACATCTACGTTTAAACTCAACATGCTGATAAAAAAAACTTTGCAAATAAGTATTTCCAGAATAATAGGCCAGGAAAAAAACTGAATTTTTATGGCTCTAGTGGATTATCTAAGCCCATGAAACTCCCATTGTATTTTCTGAATTGTCAGCTGAATTTGAATATTTAGGTAATTGTATTTATAAAGAGGAATGGGGACACATTCTATGGTCTTGCCCCCTTTAGCAGCAGCATTCCTGTATTTATTGGTAAAATCTGAAGGGAAATTATAACAACATTCAGGTTCATGTTGCTACAATGATCCCTCTAGCTAGGAAATCCTGATAAGCCAAGGTTCCTAACTGTATAGAACCATATAATCCCATCCATGTGAATGTGGTTGCATTTTCTCTTCAGATCTTCACAGTTGCATGTGGATTACTCAAATCTCTGCACAAGGCTGTAGTGCTGAAAAGAACAAGGAGTAGCCATCATCTATTAGCAAACACAAAAGAGATGTGAAGAATATCCAGTAAATACCCCTTTCTCCTTGATTTAGGCTGGTTCTGCGGCTTGCCATTTTCCTTTTCATGAAATTAAATATGTAAGTGTGCACACAGGCATAGCAGACACAGAAAGACTGGCTGATTAATAAAAAAAGATACAAAGGCTTCCTCTGATTCTTCTAATTTAAAAAAAAATCAAAGCAACAAGCTGATAGTTATTTCAGCTGTGTGTAACTTGAGCTACTTAGATTATTGCCATAAAAACTGTGGTCACAAATGCTAAAAGGTAGTTGAGAGAAACAGAATACCTTGCTGGCAGTCAGCATTTCTGAACGCACTACTATATATTAAGAAAATATAGTACAATGAGTCAAGAGTACATCTTGGGCACTACAGGCAGTTCTTGTTAGAAGCATGGCAATCCAAAACCATCAGACTTTTTCCCAGGGTTTCAAAGCAAACATTTTTTTTCAATGTTGTTCTGTAATTCTTTGCTAGCAAAGAAGGCCACCTTGTCCTCTGAGACTATTCAAACAAGTTTAAGGTAATTTTCCAATAGATGTTTACATCATATCTCTGATACTGGCACACTCAGAAGGAAGTCACGTGAACCAAATGATGCTTTGTCCTAAATAAGTGTGCTGATGATGGGAGCCTTAGAATATTTTGAAAGATTTCCTGTACCTACGCGATCTTCTGTAAAACTGGATCACACAAAAACTTGCACTACTTTCATTCTATTTTGATGGAAATCTTTTAAACCATTTTGAATTGTTTAGATTTTGTTATTGTTAGCTAAGTTGCTTTTATTTCTTTTGAATACAGAGCAACATTTTTTTAACAAACAAAGAACCAGGCAAGAGGAATGTATACATTTTTAATATACCCTTTCAATCCTGCCTTAGTAACAATCATAAAATGGGCATTGTAAGGAGAGTATATTTTTCATATCAGTAGTGAATAGGCTGCTCATACCAGGAATGTTAAGTTGTGAAGTCTGTGTCCAGGGCAGGCTGTGCAACTCCAAGGTTGCCTCTCATTGGATGTTTGTGCTATACTCTAAAAACAAAGACTTGGTAAGTGAAATTCAGTTTTCACTTACCATTGTCGTTTGCTTCCTGGTGGAGAAAGAGTAGGTTCTTAGTATGCATAATTAGTATGTTTTCAATTTAACAAGAGCTTAAGCATTGGATCTGATGGGTCTGGGAGTGATTTTCAACGGAAATGGCAGCTACTGAGGTTCATTAGATTTTTTATCAAGAAGGTCATTTTTAACAAGGAACTAGGTAAGTGGGTTCCTAAAATTAATAAGGAAGCTATTTGTTCTTGGCAGTCTTTGCAGCTGTGCCTCCACATGGAAATGCATGGGAACTTTGATTCCCGTCATCTTTTTGACCAGCCAAATTTGTTGCAATTAAAATCCTTTACAATTATCCAGTGGTGCTTCTGACAAGGAACAAAGAATGACTAACCTTGAAATATTAGATCCCCTCCTATGCACACTTTCTCAGAAGTCAACACCCCTTTCTCTAGATGAAGTACTTTACTCAATATGAATTACTTTCAGTTAAGTGAACAAACAATTTATAGTGATATTTCAACAAGAAAACTAACCTTCTAAATATTTAAACTTTGCCATGATGTAAAGAACATCAAGGATAAAAACTGGGCTATTTAAAGGGCAAGAGAATGCTGTTAGCAACAACCATTTTTAAAAACTGTGCACTTTCTTGTGCTACCTTAGTTGTCATGTAAACATTCCAAAACTTGCTAGAGAGATGGTGGAGGTTCAGCCTCACAAGATGAACTGATCAGCTCTCCCAGATATGCAACATCAATTTCTGGACAATTTTGTTGCACCATCCAAAAAGGAAGCTTGCTTAGAGCTTGAGGAAGTGAATTTCATCCATGAAAGCTTGCTATTTGTTTAATTTTTTAGTGGGCCAATAAAAGGTATTATCTACTCTTGCATTTGTATAATCTTTAGGACCACACCAGCCCTTTCCTTTTTTGTTCTGGTCTATTTTTATTGAGTTTTACAAATTTCTTTCCAATATACACATTCATTTCACCACTATTACCCCGTCTCCCCAAAAATAAGACCTAACCTGAAAATAAGCCGTAGTATGATTTTTCAGGATGCTCGAAATATAAGCCCTACCCCCAAAATAAGACCTAGTTAAGTGAAACCCCACCCTCCACCATTGTGCAGCATTGTGCAGCAACCAGAAGATGTGCTGCTCCTGTCCTCTGAAGATGCCGGCCAAGGAGACTTGCGAAATATTAGGAAAAACAACCTTCAGAACATGGCCAAAGAGCCTGAATAACCCACAACAACCAACCAGAAGATGACATGACTGTAAAATAAAGCATCCCCTGAAAATAAGCCCTAATGCTTTTTTTTGGAGCAAAAATTAATATAAGACCCTATCTTATTTTTGGGGAAACACAGCAGTAGGAAATATTGATATGTCCTTTGATCTGGGATGGGTCCAGTCACTTTGCTATCATAATGTGCAACAGCCAATGACAAAGTTTTCTTTTTTATTACATAGGAGTCCCTAGCAAAGAAGTGGTATACTAGCAGAGGCAGAGCCATTAACAAAAATTGTTCATTTTTACCATTATCCATATGATAATGGTAAAAATGAACAATTATTTGGCCCACTGCATCAGCAAGGATGTAAATGGATCAGAAACATGAATGCCTGTGCTAACATTACTTTATAAACTATGAGACTACATTACTAGTTCTATTCAGTTCTCTCTCTTTACGTAGGCCAGCAGTGTCGCACATAGATCCCAGGACCCTGAAGTCTGTCATCTCTACTTTAAAATACAATGACAATACTATAATCACCTTCTCCTTGCATGTTGCAGATTTTTTTAAAAAAATAACCTAGTTTATTATTATTTTTATTATTATTAAAAACAAAGAACAGAATCAACTCATTTTCAAAAATGCCTGAATAAGCAGACTGTATAAATCTGCATCTGCCATGAAAACTTTGATATCTCATTGAAGACCAGTGGTTCTTAGACTTTTAAACTCCCAGAAGCCTTCACCACTAGTTATACTGATCAGGATTTCTCAGAGTTGTAGTCCAAGAACATCCGGGGACCTGTGAGGCCCCCAAAATGGAGGCCTTAGTGGGAGTGCCGTCGCTCTCAAAGAAAACCCTTCACACGCAGACATCCCCACCTCCGTCCCCAACGCGTCGGGAAGAGAAAGGCGTGGAGACCCCAGACTGGGAGCAAGAAGTCGCCGAACCCCTTACCTTAAATAAGGGGGTAGATACGGTAGATTTGGAGGCGACTATGAAAGGGTTAACCCTTACCCCGGAACCCGGGGAATCTTTGGCGGGAAGACGGAGGGAGGAGATTGAGGCAGCGGCGGGAGATATAAGAGGTAAGCCGGCGGAGATACCGGGGGGATGGGAGTGGATCTGGATGGAGGATCCCTGGACCCACAAATGGGAGCAGGTCCGTGTCCCCCATGAAGAGGCAGAGAAACGCCGTCAGCTTGGGCTGAAGCCTTGCCCTTCGTACTGGGGTGAGACCAAGGCCAAGGAGTGGAGAAGGAAGCTCCGGGAAGAAAGGGAAGCTGTAGCCCGTGAGCTAGAAAGGAAAAGACAATGGCATATAGCCGAATTGAGGAAGCTGGGGGGTTACCCAGCCCCTGGGGAGTCGAAGGAGGAGACGGGTCGTCCTGGGGTGAGTGAAGCGGGGATGAAGACACTTTACCGCTGATATCTCTGGACGAAGAACTGGACCCTGGGCAGGGGACTGTGCCGTTATTAACAGGACCTTGGAACCCAGAGACGACAAACTCTTTTATAAATGGTTTACGGATCCCGTTAAAGCCGAGCAATATGTTACCAGAATCTTTGAACCCCTTTTTAGGGGTGAACCCTGTTGGAGTTGATGTTGCAATAAATACGGAACCATTTGATTTACCTCAACCGACTCATCCCCAAGGTTGGGAACCACTAGTCTAAACAAAGGCCCAGATTTAACAACTTGTTTGGTAATGTAGTGGAACTGTATAATATTAGTGAGCATATCTGGTGGAACAAAAAGCAAATAATCACCAACCAACAATGCATGATGTAAAGCAGTCAGACATATTTTTTAGGTAGGAGAAAAAAAAACACCTTATTTATCTGGATATCTTACAGTTGAATCCTATGCATCTGTACATAGAAGTCCTAAAATGGAGTTTATTCACAGGAAACTGGATTAATTAAATCCTTAATTTGTGCAATTCTTATGGATCCTATTTTTGCTGTTGCATTCCACCCCTATAGATGTTATGTTTTTGCCTGCCACAGAATCCTGACAGAAGAAATGGGCCTTCTCTGTCAGAAGGTGTAGAACTCACTTCCATGGGAGGTCAGCCTGGCCCCCTCTCTGGTGTCATTCCACAAGCAGGCAAAGATATTTCTGTTCAGCTGGCTTTTTCTAGGTGGCTAAAAGAGGGGCTTCGCTCTTTGTTTTGGACTTTCTTTTCCCTTTCCAGTTTTTATATCGTTTGTTTTAATATTGTAAGCTGCCTTGAGTTCTCTTGACGAAAACGGCGGGGTGTAAATATTTTAAATAAATAATTATTGAGAATCCTGATTGCTAAACACCAACCGTAACAAGAATTTTACATCCATGTTGAAAGGTCAGATATTCAATCCTTGTATTTTGAGGAAAGACATTCTTAACGGGATGCAAGAGTATCAGAATAAAAATAAAAAAGCCATTTCTTCAGTACATAAATGTTCATCAATTTGTAGCTACATTAAGTAACAGATTACTTCTACAAAATAGCAAATATGATAGCAGAACAAACACAGCAAGAACTTTCATAGTGCCGAATCTCATACACTACTTTTCAGAGTGGAGGGTGATGACATATTGACTGCACATCACATGGAAAGCTAACACATGATGTCTGTGCATGTGTGAATCAGCTCTTCAAAGCAGACTTAAAACAAATGAAAATAATATTACCAAGGCTGCACTGGAAAACAGTTTCAGGACAGTTTGCAGCACTCACATAATTCAATATGCTATAAATAGACTACAGAAACAGGCAGACTTAAACTCTGAAAAAAATTGGAGCATTAATTTAGAAAATTTCCACTAATCTATTTTCTTCTCCTTTGCTCATACGAATTAGCTTGCCCATGGGCATCCCATCTGTAAAACTAATCCCACTTCCTTTTGCCAAAGCTCTACAATGCTAAAATGTTGCTCCTCACAAGTCACCCTCATTTGGTCTTCTGCAAAAGCAGCCGGAATTAGGTTTCCTTAATAGATTCAGCAGGTGGAAATATGCCCTTGTAATTAAAATACACACTTCAATCTTGAGGCTTGCGACAACTTTTCAATTTGAACTCAAAAGCATGCTAAGTAAGTGGGGGAAAGAAAATGAGTAGAGCAAACTAACCTAACCAAATGAAAATGTGTTCTTATGCAACATAGATCAGCTTAATCACAGATGACAACTTCTGAAAACCTTTGCTTTGAATTCATCCCTGGCATTTTTCTAGGCCAGCCTGAAAACAAAAGCGTTGTCTTCTTAAAATGCAACAGCCTCAGGCATCTTTGCAAAAATAAAAAAAAGTTACATGCCTTAGTTCTGGGGAAAAAAAATCTCTGTGCCTATTGCCTTTCAGCGTCTCCCTAAAAGCTTCTCTCTACAATTTTGCTATGTTCAGATTATCCAGATCAGCATGAATTCTACAGATTAACCTACTCCTATAAATATAGGTATGAAAAGTGTAGGTTTAGGATTACATTTTAACTACCTCATTACAGCTTTATGGGTTAGAAGAAAATCGCTTGTTATTAACCCAAGACACTCTTGCCTAGTAAAGTTTTATGAATTTAAAAAGCATTTGCTATGGCAATATATGCAAAAGCTACATCTATTCAGCTCATTATTTTAGACTTTGCTACTCTTCCACCCTCTCTTTCCAATGTTTTGCTTGTTAAATGCACCCTTTCTATCACCAAATCCTTCCCAAGTCCCTCATACTAATTTTTGTTGCTGCCATATCCCCAACAAGACTCAACCCCACAGACAAATAGTTTGTAATTACACCTGAAATACAATTTCTCTTGAGATTTTATGTTACAGAATATTTTCCTGCACACTTCAAGCTGATTCTTGGGGATGAAAATGCAGATGCCAGAGCCCACGTTGACTTTGAGCTGAAACACATAGCTGAAACTTCGTGTTGACCATTAATCAAATGAAGATCAGGACCAATGGAATGAGGCTTACCAATTATGAAGAATCAGGAAATGCTACATAATTATGTGCTTCCTTCTTTCTAACCACACTCTCTATCCATGTAAAATACTCCAACTGGCATTAACCAAAACTGAGGATTATATACTGAGACTACTGTTGATAATGGTTGTTAATCGCGGTTTCATTCCATATTAGCCAAGATTCAAAATTACTGTTATCCAATAGCCACAATCAGGAGAAAAGCTGTCTGTTTTTGCATTGTCCTCAAATATATTCCTCTCAACTCTCTTCTATCCCACCCTCTACCTACAACAGAGGTAGAAGAGTATACCCTCGTACACATCCTCCATCCCCACCAAAAGTTCACCTCAAAATGGTAGATCATACCCACAGAACCTTCAGGGGCACAATTTGCCTCTGGAATTTAATATTGGCTTTTCAGACCTGTTTTAGTTATGAAAGAACTTCCTTTTTGCATCCCAGAATCCAGAACTGACTGGCAAATTTACCTTTCATGGGAGTTACAATGATTAATGAACAGTATCTGGTATACTTTTGAATACTGTAAAGCTGTTTTTGCCAACTTAAGTCTCTTCCATGATTTTGACTACCACTCCTGTAATCCCAGATAGTCAGCTCGGGATTATGGGAATTGCAGCCCAATACTTCTGGAGACCACGAGATTGCAAAAGGCTTCCATAAAGTAGATAAATATCACAGGACCTTTTGTTAGTTTCACAAGATCTTGGCTATCAAGAAGGAAGTGAATTTACTGATTTCCTTTGGCTTAAACTTTGCATTTAGCTGAACGCCTAACATTTCTACATGCATCTGTTATCATTACGACATACAGCCATCATAATTAATCAAAATGTTCTGGTTCTTGATCAAATGAATTTGTAATTGCCTGGTTTGAAGTCTTGCTCTTGGCTCTGTGTAGTGTTTATTTTCATTGAAGGACTGAGGTACATCATTTTCTCCTTTCTGAAAAAAACCCTGATCTTTATCAGCAGTGTTAACTTTCCCTTCAACTTTATGTAAACCGGAAGCCTGCAGCTAAAGTTTGATTTGATAAATGCCAACACACATGCGTACACACACACACACACAGTCCTAGCCACCTCCAGTCACCAGTCTATTTGATAATGTTCTCATTTGCTAATCTCTCTTGCCATCTCCCCCTCCAAATCCCTACTCTTTCTTTTTATGCCCTATCATACTTTCCCCTGCCATACAAGTTCTCATTACCCTTCCTGACACATTTGCTATTTGTAACAAGTCTTCCGGGCTGCAAGCACTATACAAGATAAAACATCCCTCCAAAATTGCTGTTATCTGCCTTTTCAGAAGAAGCAAGTAGTCCTTATGAGACTCACTTGCTTTGTTTTGCTATTCCCCTGAAATCCATCTACAACTTTATCTTGACAGTCAGAACCCACATGCATCCTGCACTGGCATTCTGCTAGGGTGCCAAGGAATATTAGTATACAATGTGCGCCTCTTGAGGAGACACCTCATTCAATGCAAGCCCAATTTCTTTCTTAACAAAACACACCTATAAATGTGAATAATACCAGTGACAAGCCACTATTGAAAGTGGGTAGCTTTTAAGACACTCTAAAGAGCTCTATTCTTGCTTCATTATTCAATGTTGTCTAGATTCTTCTTTATGCAACATAAATTCCTTTGCTGGTAGACATATTCTCTTTTGAGGTTTTCAAAATTAAAAAGAGAAGTACTAACAAAACCCAGCCAAGAAAGATTTTAGTTCTGTGCATCTGACAAGCACATCTTCACAGTCATGAACTAGCTAAATCCTCAGTGTGACATGTGCTTGTCTCTCCCC
The DNA here is from genome assembly GCF_051106095.1 of Pogona vitticeps. NCBI lineage: Eukaryota > Metazoa > Chordata > Lepidosauria > Squamata > Agamidae > Pogona > Pogona vitticeps. The sequence goes on from NC_135786.1 coordinate 33,163,939, forward strand.
CTATCCCGGAAATGAATGGGACACCAAGTCTTGAGATTTCACTGCCTTGTGTCCTGTGAATGCGATTTAATGAACATACCATGAAAGTAAACATACAAAGCACTTTCAGAAAAGGGGGGAGAACCCTTATTGTAAGAAAGAAGCAGCAATAGCAACTAGTCGGAAAAAGCTGAACTGAACAGAACTGTGGCATCAATACTTTTAACCTAGAAAGCTATCAGTCTAGCATCTTCTATTCATCCCAACTTGCAAATCTGTTCAGCTATGATGTAGAGATTTAGTTCCATTGAACCAGTTTGCAGAGTGGGCAAAAAGAACAAAAACCTGGCTCTTAAGGCTGTCTGTTCAACGCCAACAGTTTCATGTACACTTGATTTGTTTTGTTTGAGAGACCACCATGTCAATTACGTTCTCAATTTATCTTTATTATTGACTCTTTTTGGAATGTTCTTGGTATGTTTATGGTACATCAGGTGACATATCAATTAGAAGTCCCTTTATGAAAGAGAATGCTTGAGAACTAGGAAAGTAAAGGGAAGTTTCAATGTAGCCCATTCAAGAAAAGCACTTGAAGAAACTGAGGTTTTGCAAAGATGGGAAAAAACTTGAAGGCGGTACTTGCAACCTTGGATTGTTTACTTCTATCAGTTTTTTTGCTATTTGAACTATTCTGCATATGCCAGGATTATCTTGAATCCTATTTGTTCAAACTGTGCCCGATTTTTGCAGCACTGTTGAGGGGCTAGAGTGTGAGATGTGACTGAGAAACACAGCTCTCAGTTGGTACCTTGGAACAAACATTTATGTGCTGAATGGGCATATTCTGCTTCAGTGCAATCAATTGCATGTTGATATTAAGTTCCCACATTTCAGTGTGTACCATGTACTTGCCTGCATAGGTACACACTACAGTATATGTATGGTACATTTTGAATTAAGTATGACATGTTTCTGAGGAGCAAGATGAAACTTCCTCATTGAGAGAACAGGGCAATAACCACTACAACGTTTGATTTAGATGCAAGAGGGCAAGGTTCCGTTTTCAGCTCAGTTCACTGCACAGCCTTAGGCAAATTCACAGACTCTCGGCTGCACCATTCCTTAGCCCACTCAAGGTTCTTAAGATGATGGAGAATTCAGACCATTACAGTGCATTTTGTGTACTGGAACCTCAAAATAGTACTATGTGCAGAAACCTTTCCTATCAGACTAAAATCGAGCAGTACAGCGGGATATGGGGAGGAACTATAAGCTAATGGAAGAGCAAAAGCCAGACAACCCCTGGCACCTCCAACCAAAAAACAAAACAAAACAAAAAAACAATATCAAGTAATTGGAAAAATACTTCTGCTGAAGAGCTGCTTCTAGTCATAAACAATACTGAGCTAGGTGGACAAGAAGCCTAACCTGGTAATGCAGCTTCCTATGCAGTACATGTTAAAAGTTTGTTTGCTATTCAGGTCTTAACCCTCAGCCCTATAAATCCAATTTAACATGTCTGGGACTGGATTATTCAGAGACTACCTGGTGGCAAAGGGGCAATTGTGACTTAGGAACACTTAAGAGGTTCCGTTTTAAAATTTAAATTATTTGAATGGTGGCAGGGGAGGGGGGAAGGAGTGCACCATGTCAGGGCTGCTCTACAAATAACAGACTCAATTGCTACCATCAGTCAACCTGACAGGTATCAGACAGAACAGTCACACAATGTATTTCATGAAGAAACCAACACACCTGCATTAGACACACTTCAGTGCTAATGCAAACACATGTTGGGTGGCTGCTTTTATTCATTTTGGTGGTTCTTTTATACAGAAAGGGATGTTTTAAAGTACACCGGAGGTGCTCTGAGATACAGGGAGGAAACCTGCTCCTCTTCTACTGCCTATCCCTGCTGGCACACGGTACCTCCTGTCTCTTTACCCCCTCTAGACTCACCACAAAACTAAAAACAGGTGGAAAGTATGGACAGCACAAAACATTTCAAAATCCAGTTTGCAAAGAACCATTCAAAAAGAGAGAGGAAAAGATTTCAGTCATATCCAAGTTCTTAAAAAAAACAAAGCCAAGAAAGTGCTATTTAATTTGGCAGACACAAGAACTAAAAACAGGTTAGTAATAAAGAAAGGGGAAAATATTGAAGAGTTAAAAGACAAAAGAAAAGAACACACACGAGTCAAACATTTGAAGAAGAAAAGAGTAAAAAATAGAGTGGGTGGAGGGCATAAGGTGGGGCTATAAAAACCGAGCTAACTGTTTCAAAGGGAAAACAGAAAGGGGTTAAGCAAAGGAAAAAATTAGTTGAAAGGTGGGGTGTTGGGAGAGTAAAAAAGGTGGTAAACTCAGTTGCTACACCTCACACTGAAAGCACAACAAACGAACAACCCCCAAAACACGAAAGAAATCAGGAACTCGTCCCTTTTAAAAAGCCACAGAACATCACCAAAAAAGTAACTCCCGAGTAATCTGTTGTTGGGATTTGAAAAGAGCAAAGGGGGGAAAACAGTTGGAGGAGGAGAAGAAGAAAGAAAAAAAAATACTCACCAAGCAAGAAAATTTTCAGAAGTAAAAATTTCAAAGAAGTGCGTGAGAGACAGGGAGGGAGGAAAGAGTAAGAGAGCCACCAACATATACACACACAGAGAGAGAAACAGCCCAGCAGCAGCCCAAGCCACCGCTGGCTTTCCCAACCAGCACCAGCTGCCAACTCGGCCAAGCTCCGAGCACACTGACAGAGCTTCGAGCCCCGGCGCTAAGAGTCCTTGCAGCGGAAGACACCATTGCTAGGATTCAGCGCGGGGGGGGACCTCCAGGGAAGGAACCCAAAGGACCGTCCAGTCTTTAGCCGCTGCGCCGGATATAAGAGTGCAGAAGAACTCCCTAACGAGTTCTGGCTCGCTAAGAGAGGGGAGCGGTGCCTTCCAAGGGAAGAAGCAAAGACTCTGCAAGCATGTTTCTCCCCTACTCCATCAGTGCAGTTGGAAAAGTCCGAGTCAGGAGTGGGAGGAGGGGCCAGGATGAAGGAAAGGAAGTGCTGGTTTGTTTCTACGCGTTGCCTGGTTGGAGTACGCTGACATGATTTCTTTCAGTGGGGTAGTAACCAGAGTTTTCGACATTTTACCGGGTCCTTCTCGGTCCCTTCGCCAACCATAGGACGTGGGGGCTGTGTGTGTGTGTGTCTTAAGGTGCTATGTTCTAAGTTCCATGAGATCAATAGCCAGGATGGGGTAATAGCTATATGGGACCATGAAATTAAAAATTTAAAAAGCGGGTTTTAGAGTCCTGTGGCAAGTAGACTAGACATAAATGCTTATTTTTCTTCTTCTTTTGTGGTCATGAAATCGAGTGTAGTGGAACGAAACCAACTAGTTACTAAGGGGTGGAACCAAAGGTTTCGCCTCTAGGGATGTGATGAGGATTGATGATCAGCATGCTTGTGTGCGTGTGTTAGTGCTCTTGATCCGGAGAGTTTGGTCAGTTTGTTAAAGTACCTTATTCTTAATTTATTTTCATTTTCTCCAAAAAAAATTAGTCCCAGAGATTGTGAGCAGCTGTGCACTTCGGATTAAGCTGCTGTCCTTACTCTGAACAAAAATATGAGATGGCCCAAATAGAACTGGTGTGATCCATCTGTCACATAACTTCATGGACAAACTACGAACTCGATGCCATGCAACAATAGGGAGTCTGAGACCCATCTGAAATCAAGGATCGTGCTGTTGTAGTTATGCCTCAAACTCACTTCTAATTTACAGCACACCTATGAATTAATAGCCTCTCAAAGGTCTTCTCATCAACAGCTTTGCTTACGACTTGCAGACTAATAATAGTAATTTTGGAACTGCAGAGCTGGAAAGGACCCTATGGATCATTGAGTCCAACTCATGTCAAGGAGGCATAGTGGGCAATCAAACTCCCAAGCTCTAAACCTCAGAGCTAAAGCCTGTGGCTTCCATTATTGAGTCAATTCATATCAGGTTGGGTTTTCCTTTCGTCTTGCTGCCTTCAGCTTTTCTCGGCATTACTGACTTTTCCAGTGAGTCTTGTTTTCTTCTGATATGTACGACACTCTCAGTTTAATCATCTGAACTTCTTTTGAGAATTCAGGCATGATGCAATGTAGAACCCATTTATTTTTGTTGTGGTCTGTTGTAGCCATAAAGACTTACTCCACTACCACTCAACGTCATACTATCTAGGTTTATAAAGAGTTCCAGAGAATTTGAAAGCTTGTGTGTTCTCTGTCATTTTACTTGAGCATATTGAATGCACTGTCCATCTGTGGATTGTGCTTTTTTTTCTTCATTCTTATGGATCAACACAACCTCAATTCTTTTTGCAGCAAGATTCTTGTGCTAGAGCAACATGCTGCAGCTATAAAATATGAACACCAACTGCCAAATCCTTTATTAGCTAGAACCATAAAAATACCAGCTAGAAAAGAGGAAGCTGGCTTGGATTGTTAGGAGCTTGCAGTTGTGAGTTTCAGGATCATTGGGTAACTCAGTTTATCTTCTCCTAAAAGAAATGAGCAGATAAAAAGTAGTTAGGTTTTCTAGGCAAGAGGATGGGTTGTCTTAAGAAAGGATGAAATAGGAAGATCATCACAATTTATATATCCATTCATTTTAATCACTTACACTTCACTTTTCAGCTGGCAAGACATAAATCAATAGAAAGAAGGTAGATCCTGCTCTCAGGCTTGTATTCTAAATGGTTCTGACCCCAAAAAAAGTGGAGCTGGAAAAAGAAAACAGCAAAACTGAGATGCTAGTTCTTAATGTGACATCATTCTTATGGTAGTCAGCTGTGGTAGAAATACATTTATCACAGTTTTGAAACGGGTCTTAGCAGATCTCTAATAGGCTGGTGACTTGCTTTGCCTCAAAATGATTGTAGTGGAGGGTGGAGTTGTTGTTTTTGTTAGTAATCATAGCACTAGTATTTAGTTATCCCCGTCCATAAGACTCACCTCCCAAAAGTTTAATGATAAATCTTAAAAACAGTTGTCTTTTAAAGCAGGAGCAGGCCACAGTGGCTTTCTAGATGTCCTTTTTCGTCTACAATTCTCATCACCTCTAGCCAAGATTCACAATAGGGAGGGATTATGGGAATTTAAACTGCAAAAATCTGGAGGCAGCAACTGACATTTCCATGATTTTGCAGGCTTAGCAAAATTAGCAATAATTACCACTGGCTTATTTGGTAATTATAATTTTAGTTACTAGCTGTTGTAGCTGCTTCATTAATTTTCTGTCCCGGACTTGATGGTGGCATGTGAAAATCTCCTTCTCACTTCCTCCTCCTAAGCAAACTCCTATAGGGTCATGGATAATTAGAGTGTTCAACATCCTGGCAAAGAGGCAGTTCTTATATCTTACACTTTTATGGTGTAATGTAAGCTAATGCACTTTTAATAAAAGTTCAGAGCCCAGAGAAGGCCAACTGCTATCCATTTGAACTGCAAGCAGTGATGTTCATTTCAAAAGCAGACAAAAATGAAGAACCAAACCCTTAATCTTTTTCTGTCTTCCCTTTTTCCTCCCTTACCTGGTAGAGATTTGTTGGATTGCCATATTCTGCACTTCCTTCTTTCCATTGTTGCTGCTGTTTTTTATTTTACACTTTATTATCGCTGTGCTTTTTTTTTTTTTGGGGATGAAAATATCCCAGCTTCCATAAATTACACAAGCTGTTTCTTGTTTTCTCACCATCCTCTTATAGATTAACTTCTTGGTTCCAACACAAATTCAGCACCCCAGGGCAATACAGTATGTCTTTCATTAGAAAGTGGTGTGTGTGCACGCATGCATGTGCACACTTGCACCCAGCCATGTGTATGGCTGCACACCCTGTTTTGAATACTCTTGCACTTGCGGCACTGTGCCCATGCACCCATTACCACAAACACAATGAGTGAGAGAACAGCAGTTTCTCACATTTCTTCTGAAGCATTTTATGCCACATGCTGATGCCTGTGAACTTTGAGAAACTGTTTCCTTTGGCAACTTGCAGTTTTAATTGCTATGCATATGGTTAAGCTCTTTTCATTTACCTGCGAGATGGAAGGGGGCATAACTAGGAACTGCTTACTCATTAGAATAAATGTCACAGTTCTACCTCCATTCCTCCCCCCCCCCCCGTTTATTCCTTCTAATGTTCTTCCAGTTGAGCAAGCAAGTTTGTAAAAGCAATTTTAATTAAAGTACGTGCATCTGGTTGCAGCTGTGCACCTAATGAGGGGGCTAAAGGGTCACTGACAAATGTTTGTATAAGCACTCACCCTTGTTTTCCCCAGGAAACCACTGCTCATCTCTAATCCATCCCATAGTTAATGGATGTTGCTCTTTTCAGTGCCAGGCAACCTTTTTTGTTGATGTTGTAACTGTTGTATTTCTTGTCCTGAAAACTCATTAAGATACAAAAATTAAAATATGGCAAGAAGGATTATTTTCAATTTGCAATGAACACAAGCAATAAAAACAAAACAACCAACCAGCCCTTAATTTTTTTAAAAAAAGGAAACTGCTAGACTTGACTTTTCGTGTCTTTTCCCTGACCACTGTAGGAGTTTTCCTCCTTTTAAACTTCCATGTTGATTTTGGAGGTATTGAGTGAGGAAAAAATTACTGTATTTTTCCCACAAAACGGGGGTGGAAAGTTTGTGCGTCTTATGGAGCGAAGAAAACAGATTATATTTTCCTGTTTTCTTCTCCTAGAAAATTGGTGCGTCTTATGGAAAGGTGCGTCTTATGGAGCGAAAAATACGGTACTTTTTGAACTGCAATTTCCACTGGCTGTTTTAGATCAAATCTGCAATCGGTGCAAATTCCATATAAATCTCCCTAAGCATAAAGTCTCTAGTCCAATGTCTGCCAATTAGCTGACTTTATACTTGCTATGCTTAGCTTGGGTTTTGTTCCAGACCATTTGTGAGTGCTTTATGTCACATCATCCTTCTCAGAATCCCATAATTTTCCAATAGATCTGTGCCCATCACTCCCACCAAGCAAAGTTCAACCAGTGTTAACCTGAAGACAAGTTGATAAGCAGGAGGGCTTTGCACAGGTAACTCTAGCTTGGTTTGAAGCCCAATTCAGAATGGATTCCAATTTAGTCTGGTGTGATCTGTGCCCTTTCTGATTCAATTTCATTTGACTCTATCGGTAAAGCCTCCTGTTGTCTTGTGTTGGAGAACCAAAATGGCTTGCTTGCTTTCTGCTGATATATATGAAACTTGGAGGTGTGGTAGTCCATACAGAGTGAACATTTGCTAAAGGGGAAAAATAGGCTAAAGTTATTTGTATCTTATTCAGCTTGATCTGCTTTGCATCCTTATGGAATGGTATCCAGCCACATACAAACTGGTCTAAGTCAGCTCGATCTTATTATTAATTCAGGCTTCATCTGTAGTGGGTGTATCACCCTAGTAAATAGGAGTGGTGGAGAAAACTCATTTCAGAGATTATAGCCCCTGTATGTGATTGTAGAGAACCAGAATCCCCATAAATCTAGTTTTAGTTTATGCATGGTTGACACTTGAGCTGAACAACCATGGAATATGATGCCCTGAGATCCTTCTTCATTACCTTTGCAGCGGTTTACATTGGTTCACTTCAGAGCTTGGAGAAGTTACTTCTTTGGACTAAAGTTCCAGAAATCCCCAGCTAGTATAGTGAATAGCCATGCTGACCAGGGAATTATTGGAGATGCAGTCTAAGAATTAAATTTTCCGCACTCCAATCCAATTTATGTAATGTTTCCTAACTGCTTGAATGATTTGCCTAGTAGTATTTGTGAAGTTTCATGAGGACACTGAATCATTTTGTTAATTGCTAGTCATCCATATAACCCATTTGATGACTGGTGCTCAAGATCTTATACTATTTGATGTCCTATCTTTTATATCTGATATTTTGGGAACTGCATGTGCTTCCACATGAACATGCAACAAAGTGATGACTTAGGTATCCTTTGGGCATCATTTGGGCATCCAAATGAGTTCAGTGGAAGACCAAAAAAGGTGAAAAAAACAAAAACAAAAACCTTTCCTTTTGTTTGTTTGTTTAGACTTATACCCTGCCCATTTAGTGAACAAGCCACTACTCTGGGCTTTTGTAAACTTCAGTATGTTTCATTAGTGTTTCCCCATGTAAAACTTCAGTACACCTTTAATAACAAGTTTTTGGAATGGATTACAAGTGTGCAGTCCTGTTATGGAAGTGTTTAATGTCAAGATCAATTTGTTTGCCAATATATATCCAAACAGTAAATATGTATTACTGGGCATAGACCTATTGTGCAAACTTAATAATAGCACCTGCAGCTGACTGAGAAAGCTTTCGTACCTTCTGGGAGATCCCAAACCACCATATGGGGATGGGAATCAATGCTGTGTGATAGCTCAGTAAGCTGTGTTCTTATACTAGATGCCAAGGTCATTCTCTTCTTTCAGTGTACCCTATGACATTTTTCTTTTTTCTTTTTATTAGAAAACCCACTTCTGTTGAGCAATCCTTTTTTAGTCACTCCCCGGAGTGGCTTCAGTGTTCAAGAAGTACAAATAACTGTGATATGTACTTGAGTTAGAAAAAACAAAATTTTCTCTTTATTGGAATTCTTATAGTTTATTTTTATATATATATATTGCTTTGGCAGATTTGCTGCTGTGTAACATTTTTGGAATGAATTTCTCTACTCTGACATTGTTTGCTTCATTGTTATTCTTTCTGTACCTGCAGAAGAAAATAAAAAATTCATTAAAAAGAAAGAGAAAAAAGATCGCATGGCCATTGTGCCTCTCTGTTGTGTGGCAGAAGAATACAGACAAAGGAAGGAGAGATTAAGGTCACAAATATGTTAAGGCTTTTTTTTTACATAAAAAAGTTTTTTAATGCCTTTTGTTTTATTTGTTAAACCTAGATATACAAAGTAAAGAAAGGAGAAGGAGAAGAAACCAAGGTTAAATTCAAATAGCATGTACCACAGTTTATACAACTCTACAGTATAATCCAATTCATTTCTACTGAGAAGTATGCTCAGCTATACAATGTATCTTATTTCTGGGTAAGCATAGGACTTCAGCCTAAACCAGACTCCTTCAACCTAATGCTCTCCTAATGTATTGAACTGCCAGCTCCTATTGTGTTCAACTAACATGTAGTCCGATACATGTCTAGAGTAAAGTAACCCTAATAAAATTCAGTTCTACTAAATTCCTGGTAAATACGTACAAAATAGCAATGTGCACCTTCAGTGTGAAAAACATTAGTTCAAAGAACCATATTATTCTGGAATGAATACAGTGGTGCCTTGCTTAACGGGCGCTCCGTTTAGCGATGAAACCGCATAGCAATTAACTTTTTGCGATCGCAAAAGCAATCGCATTGCGATGTTTCCTATGTGGTTTTATTGCTTTGTGATGATCGGTTTCCTGTTTCGCTTACCGATCATTGCAAAGCAATGATGTTTAAACAGCTGATCAGTGTTTCCAAAATGGCCGCCAGGTAAAAAAAATGGCCACCCACTCTGTTTTCGCGCCGATTCCTCGCATAAGAGGCAGCGAAAATGGCTGCTGTATGGAGGATCTTTGCTTTAAGGTCAGTTTTTTTGCACATAGGAATGCATTAAACAGGTTTTAATGTGTTTCTATGGGCTTTTTAAAATCGCATAGCGACGAAATCGCTTAGCAGCGATTTTTGCTGCACGGATTAACATCACTATGCGAGGCACCACTGTACTTAAATCTTGATGAATTTCCAATGTCATTTCTGTAGGAAATTTTGCTACTGCAGATTTAGAGCAAAAAAAAATCTAGTTATTAAATTATTTTGCTTTTGCAGTAGAACATAAATAGAAAGTAACAGGCTGACTTTTCTTAGTAAGATGTTCAGAACTTAAGAATTTCAAGGCTAGTTTGCACCCCAACATTTAAGATGGAAGTTAGAATCCAAAAGTTTAGAATTTCTCAAAGGACCTAAGATGGCTTACATCATTACAAACACAATATTAAAAGCTAAAACCAGTAAATGGTTCAAGTATTAAAGAAGAATTAATAACATTATATTACAAATGTTAGATAAAAGCAATATTAAAAATAGATTTTGAAGCAACAAAATATAATACATCCCATTTATTGTCTCTTAGACAGCCAATCACTCAGAAAAGGCTGCCTGAAGAGAAAGGTCTTTTCCCTGCAGTAGGACAGTAAAGATATGGCCAACCTGGTCTCCTGTGGGAGGGAGTTCTAGAGTCTAGGAGCAACAACAGAGAAGGCCCTCTCCTGTGTCCCCATCCAGTACACCTGTGAGGGTGTTGGCACTGAGAGAAAGGCTCCTCTGATAACCTTAATGCTTGGGCAGGCTCATAAAGGAAGATAAAGTTTTTGAGATAGCTTTGACCCAGGTCATTTAGGACTTTATAGGTTAGAGCCAACAATTTGAATTGTACCCAGATCAGCATCCAGTAGAGCTGCTGTAACTGGGGTGGAATGGCGGGGGCAGGGTATGTCATCCCTGTATCCAGCCCCAGTTAACAATTTGGCTGCAGCATTTTGGACCTGCTGAAGTTTCCGAGCACTTTCTAAAGGAAGCCCCACATAGAGCATGTTACAGTAGTCTAGCTGTAACTAAGGCGTGTGTCACTGTGGGCAGAACAGACCTCTCCAGGAACGGGTGCAGCTGGTGTACTAGTTTTAAAGTGCAAAGGCATTCCTGGCCACCACGGAAACCTGGGCATCCAGACTCGGAGATGAATCCAGAAGAACACCCAGCTGTGCACTGGTGTTTCCAGAGGCAGTGTAACTTCATCCAGTACAATTGCCAGACAGCTGGCAGATCCAAGCCAGAGACTCTGTAGCCAACTCCATGCCTCAGGTTCTGCATCAAGGGAGCCTGCCAGGCAAAAAAATGTTTCTACATGCTGTTCTACAATTGCAAGACCCTCTCTCCATCATGATCTGCCTAAATGAATAGTTGCAGTGCCACTACTGTAGATTCAGTTGCTGTTTTCTTACTGCTGCTTGTGTTCCCTGGTGAGTTAATCCTAAAACGAAGGGTTGGCTCATTAAATATCATAACGTATTGAAGTGTACTTATTTTTCTCTTCACTCCATTTTGGCAAACGAAACAGACATTTGCGGCAATTAAGAACACTGTGAAGCATATTCACGTCCAAATGAAGCCAATGGTGTTTGTCAATCCTTAATTGCATGGCATTTTTTCCGATTCAAATGGAAGCAACAAGAAGAAAATTGGTGCTCTGTTTATTTCATACACAGTGCACGAGTCTGTTCTGAATTCTTGTATAAAGCCACGCCTAGAACTCGGAATCTAATTTTCCTCCATGGATTCACATAACATCCTTGATCTTCCAGTGGTTTCAAAATAACATGTAGCAAGCATATAGCGAACCCCGCTCAGATAGCCACAAAGTGCATAAAACTGCTCAAGGGGAAATAGTATTTCTTCTGTATCCAATGTATGAAGTTAGCTTGCTCTGGAAGAGTGAGCAAATAGACCTGTTACACCTGAAATTGGGCCTGACGGAAGAGGCTGGGAGCTGCATATGAAATGAGATTCTGGCTCTCTCTGCTCCACGGCACCGAATCATATGAGGCTATATGTCTAGCCCTCTGATGATTTTATAATTACACTTGTGCTATCTCTAGAACTGCACCACATTTTTCTATATGCTTAGGGTCCAGCTTAAGAAAACTGAAAATGTATCAATATAGGAAAGTCCATGTTTTGAAAAGAGAGCCATTTGTGCATTGCACTGTTTTTTGAAACCTTTGGAAGATGGTTGTGTGATGTCTGGATTAATAATGACTTCTCATATATTCCTGATTCAAAATGACTATTGGGTTGACAATGGGGGAGAGGCTGTGTGAGTAAAAAAAAAAAAAAAGTAGCCTGCCCAACCATGTTGAATCTTATTCACAATCAATGCTAGAATAGAGGTCAACCTGAATATTTGTTAGTAGGAAGGGTTCCTTTCAAGCCTAAAAAAAATAAAATTAGGACTTGCTGAGCTAATTCTGGTAGGAAACCTTATCATTTAATAAGTTGTAGTTTTAGAAGAGATAGCCATGTTAGTCTTGTGACAACCCCAGACCTACCGGGATATGCCACAGTTTCACTAAGCTGCCACCAACCATTCCCTGTAAGGAGTCACACAGACCAGGAATGGATTTTTAACAAACAAAGGAATAAGGTTTATTTAAATAACACACAGGGAAAATAAAAATGATCAAGTGAATAAGATACAGTAACGTGGCTTAGTCTCAATCATGCATACACCAGTTTGGTTCACACAGAACACCTTTAAATAAAGCACAGACCCTGAACCTATCAGTTCTGGCTAACCATACAGACACCTGAACCTATCAGGTTGGTACTGACTGACACACAGTAGTACCCTGTCTGACACACAGACTCCCACACCAGCTTCTTCTCTCAGCTCTCCTTCAGCTCTTCCTAACTTCTCCACACAAACTCCACATATATATACAGTACAGCCCCTCCTCCTGATGTCCCGCCTTCCACTCCCCATAGGATGGAACTTTCCCTCCAAACCCATGACAGACAGGTAACATCAGTGCTGTATGTAACACCTCCCCTCTTTATAAGTTGTTTTGTAGGGGGAAAGCTAAGGTGCTTTTCTCCAAAAAACAACCTGGATCCAAAACATACAAACACAGTTATACAATGACATACAATACCATACTTACTCTAGGGTAAACATATCAATTAGGCATTTAAACATTTACCATTTACAATACATCAAGTTACCTTTATTGATACAAACCAAACATGTTTAATAAACAAGTACATTTAACCTTTGGTCACCAAAATATATACATAGTCCATGTTTCTTTCGCCGTCTTCATTCTTCGGGTCTTCTTGACAAGGCGTCAGCAACACAGTTCACTGACCCTCTGACCACCTTCACTTCAAAGTCATAGTCTTGCAGGTTTAAAGCCCACCTCATAAGTTTGCTATTGTGGGTTTTCATTGTCTTTAACCATTGCAGTGGTGAATGGTCAGTGCACAGAATAAAATGTCTTCCCCAGATGTAAGGCTTGGCCTTCTGGATCGCGTAGACTATGGCCAGGCACTCTTTTTCCACGGTTGCCAAATGTCTCTCACCTTTCTGGAGTTTCCTACTCAGGTAGGACACTGGATGCTGGTCACCATTCTCATCCTCCTGGCAAAGAACTGCTCCTACCCCGCTGTTAGACGCATCGGTGTAGATGATGAACTCCCGGTCGAAGTCTGGAGCACGCAGCACTGGATAGTTGATGAGGGCCTCCTTCAACCTCTGGAACGCCTCCTCACAGTCGCTGGTCCACGGGATGCGGTCATCAGTCTTCTTCCTCGTCAGATCGGTCAGCGGAGCCGCAATCTCGCTAAACCTCGGGATGAACTTTCTGTAGTAGCCCACCAACCCAAGAAATGATTTGACTTTTTTCTTGGTGTTAGGTCTAGGCCAATCACGAACTGCTTCTATCTTGGCCTCTAGGGGTTTGATCACTCCTCCCCCTACCATGTGACCCAAGTATTTTATTTCTGGGCTACCCAGCTGACACTTGCTCGCCTTTACTGTTAGCCCTGCTGCACTTAACCTCTGCAGCACTAACTCCAGGTGTTTCAGGTGATCTTCCCAGGTATTGCTGAAGATCCCTATGTCGTCAATGTAGGCCACAGTAAAGTCACTGAGCCCTGCTAAGGTCTGGTCCATCAGCCTTTGGAATGTGGCTGGTGCATTTCTGAGACCAAAGCTCAGGACTCTAAACTCATAGAGACCAAAAGGGCTGCAAAAGGCGGTCTTTTCTTGATCCCTGGGATCAATCCTTAATTGCCAATATCCCTTTACTAGGTCCAATGATGAAATGAACCGACAACCCCCTATGGTTTCAATCAGGTTGTCTAGCCTGGGCATTGGGTAGGCATCAGGAGTGGTTACGCAGTTTAATTTCCTGTAATCTACACAAAACCTAATGCTCCCATCAGGCTTGTCTACTAGGACTATCGGAGAGGACCAAGGACTAGAAGAGGGGACGATTATGTTCTCCCTAAGCATCTCGTCCAGCTCCTTCCGCACCTTGTCCCTATAGGGTCCCGTCACTCGGTATGGGGATACTGCTTGCGGGGGTGCATCCCCTGTGTGGATCCGATGCATCACTCCCTTCACTATCCCCGGCTTATTGGAAAACACCCTTTGATATTTAATGAGCAGCATTTTTAGTTCTTGCTGCTGGTCTTGGGTGAGTGCAGGACTGATCTTTACCTCATCTGGGTTGTATCTTACTTCCCCTCTACCCTCCCAGAAGGGTAATTCAGTTTCCTCACTCTCAGCTGCTTTTATTGCAAATAAAACCCTCTGTTCCCCTCTGTAGTAGGGTTTTAGGGCATTCACATGTACCACCCTCCTTGCTTGGTGTTCCTCCTGCTCTATTAGGTAGTTCAGATCTGACATCTTGGAAATTACCCTATATGGTCCTGCCCATTTGAGCTGCAGTTTGTTCTCTCTGCAGGGCCTAAGCCAAAGCACTTCCTCCCCTGGGTCAAAGTGCCTCTCCCTGGCTTTGTGGTCATACCATGTTTTCTGTCTGACCTTCTGAGCTTGCAGGTTTTCTGCTGCTAGCTCTAGGTTTCTCTTTAGGTCATTCATCAAGGTGTCTATATATGTCACAACATCTTGTGGGTCATCCTGGGTGATCTGCTCCCAATTTTGTTTGATCAAATCAAGGGGCCCTTTCACCCTCCTCCCAAATAAAAGTTTATTTATTTATTTATTTACAATATTTTTTAGCCGCACCATTGCCAAAGTTCAAACGGACTGAACCCGGTACTGGCTTGTGGCACTGATCGATAAGCAAACAAAAGGGATTGCAGCTTCTGGTCCCAATTGTTTGGATTCTCCGCCAAGTAAGCCCTAATCATGTGCATCAGAGTCCCATTGAACTTCTCCGTTAACCCATTACTTTCAGGGTGATAGGCAGTGGTTTCCTTGTGTTTAATTCCACAGATTTGCCATAACCATTTCATGAGCTTCGATGTAAACGATGCGCCCAAATCTGTGATTATTTCTGAGGCAAATCCCATCCTGGACATATACCCCACCAAGGCATCTGCCACTGTGTTAGTTTCAATGTTAGTCAAGGGAATGGCTTCAGGGTACCTCGTGGCATGGTCCACAATGGTGAGAATGAACCTGTTCCCCCTCTTTGTGGCCTTGGGCAAAGGTCCCACAATATCCATCCCTATGCATTTGAACGGAGTGTCAATCACAGGCAAAGGGCACAACTTTGCTTTGGTCCTGTCACGGTTATTCCCCTGCCTCTGACACACATCACATTGTTTACAGAACTCCTTGATCTGCTTCCCTATTTCAGGCCAGTAAAAATTCTGTGTGATTCTCTGCTGTGTTTTGTTCACCCCTAAGTGCGCAGCAAACATGTCAGAGTGCCCCCTTTGTAAGCTCATGGGGCGATACTTTTCAGGTACCACCAGCTGACTTCTGATCCCATCTCCCCCTTTTGAGATATTCCTCAGGGTCTCCCTATATAAAATTCCCTTTTTCTCACAAAATCTCACTGGGGGTTCAGGTGTTAGCTGGGCGTCTGTCACCTGTTCAAAACACTTTTGGAGAGTGGCGTCAGCCTTTTGCTCTTGGCCGAATCTGCTGTCCGTGGTCAAGGTTTCCACCACAGCCTCTGAACTTCCCCCACCTGCTTCCGTCTCGGGCTCATCAGTACCCCCTTGAACTGTCCCTGTGTTAGCTTGTGAGCGTGTAATCACTAGCACCCTTTTCACATGTTCAGCCAGGTCATTTCCCACGAGCACGGCTGCTGGCAGAGTCGATGAAATCGCTAGCCGCCAAACTCCCCTCCAGCCTTGAAAGTTCACAGGTACCTCAGCTACTGGCAGCGAGATCACCTGTCCCTCAATCCCTGCCACCTTCATGCTCTCATTCGGGATTATATACTCCCTAGGAATAATATCTGGATGGCACAGGGTCACCTGGGAACAAGTATCCCTTAGCCCCCTATACTGATGGTCAAGTATTCCTACGTCCACCCCTGTGGTTTCAAACAACTGAGAATCTGTTCTCACTAGTAAGCAGCGCTTGACCTCCACCAGAGGACCATTTTCCTCAGCCTGATCAGCAGATGTAACTGTTCCAGATTGAGTAGCCATGGCAACAGGCTCCCTCAGTGACAAGGAGCTTTGCTCTTTCTGGACACAGAACACAGCTTTTGGCTTGGTTCCACTCAAATCATGAGGCACATTTCCTTTTAGCTGCTTTAATTTCTCACACTCTGAGATTAGATGGCCCTTTCCCTGACAGAAATAACATTTTCTGCTGTATTTTGAGTCTTTCTCATCTTGTTTTGGTTTTCCCTCCAAAATCTGAGGTCTTGGTTTCGTGTCTGAGGGCTTCCCTTCACCATGGGCCCCTCCCACTTGCTGGTTTTTTCCTGGTCCCTGAGAGTACTTGCTGTAGGTTTCTTTAGGTTTACCTACAGATTTCCCCTCACCTAAGGGCTTTCTTATTTGGGAAATAAAATCTGCGATCTCGGCCGCCTCTGCCACAGATTTCGGTTTCCTTTCCCTCACCTGGAACTTCAGTTCCCCATGCAGGACTGAATAAAACTGTTCCAGCGCTATCAGGTCTTTGAGCTGCTGAAAGGTCTCTGTTCCCTCCTGAGATAGCCATTTCTCTAGCAGCCTCACCAGTTGGGCCCCCACTTGGGTAAAAGTCTGCTCTGGTTTCTTGGTGAGTGACCTGAATCTCTGCCTCAGCTGTTCCGCATTTATCCCATGTCTGGCAAACACCAGTTTTTTAAACTCTGCAAAATCTTTTAACAGCTCCTCTGGCATCTCTGCATAGACTTCTGCCAGGCTGCCACTGATTAAAGATTGCATGATGGTCATCTTCTCAGTTTCCCTTACTGAGAAGTCCACAAACGCTCTTTCCACGAGGGAAAAGAACACCTCAGGGCAATCTCCCTTGTGGTATACAGGGAATTTCTTCAGGTCAGTTTTAGACAATTGACCCCCCTCAGAATCCCTATTGTTATTATTGTTCTGGTTCATCAGTTCCAATTTTCTTAACTCAAACGCCATCCTTTCTTTTTCCAGAGCAATCTTCTCTCTCTCCCTCTCCATTTCAAACTGCCTTTGTTTCTCTCTTTCCCTTTCCTCCATTTCCCTCACCCTCAGTTCATGCTGTTGGGCTATGAGCATTTTTCTGAGTTCTGGGTTCTGTTCTCCCGTGCTGTCATCCTGCACTGAGCCAAATTCATCCTCAGAACCTTGGTCTACCTGGGGTTCCCTCACTTCACCCATTTCTGCCATTTGGCTTCGAGTCAAGGGCATAATCCCCCCCCCCCCCAGAACAGGCTGCTTTCAAAAGTCAAGCCTCAAAATAAAGCGACCACTTTTTTTTTTCTTTTGCCTCAGAACCAGCCTTCTATAGATTGCTGCTGTTCTTCAGCACTAACTTGCAACTGTTGCCAGCCAGAGTCCACCCCCCTCTGCTAGGCCTCTCAGCAGACAGGCTAGATCACTGCTATTTCACACAGCTTTGCCTCAGCTTTTTTCCCGCCAAAACAGGTTGCCTCAGATCTCCCTAATCTAGTCCCACCAATCTGAAGTCACACGTTCTTCCACTAGCTTACCTCCCCGTGAGGTAAGCCTAGAAGATTACCTACGCGCTCTCAGATTGTCCCTGACTAGACCCCCCTTGCTCTGGGCACACTTGCCAAGGCTTTGCTGGACCACTGGACAACTGGACCAGTCGTATCCCACACGCTGGACACCAATCAATGTGACAACCCCAGACCTACCGGGATATGCCACAGTTTCACTAAGCTGCCACCAACCATTCCCTGTAAGGAGTCACACAGACCAGGAATGGATTTTTAACAAACAAAGGAATAAGGTTTATTTAAATAACACACAGGGAAAATAAAAATGATCAAGTGAATAAGATACAGTAACGTGGCTTAGTCTCAATCATGCATACACCAGTTTGGTTCACACAGAACACCTTTAAATAAAGCACAGACCCTGAACCTATCAGTTCTGGCTAACCATACAGACACCTGAACCTATCAGGTTGGTACTGACTGACACACAGTAGTACCCTGTCTGACACACAGACTCCCACACCAGCTTCTTCTCTCAGCTCTCCTTCAGCTCTTCCTAACTTCTCCACACAAACTCCACATATATATACAGTACAGCCCCTCCTCCTGATGTCCCGCCTTCCACTCCCCATAGGATGGAACTTTCCCTCCAAACCCATGACAGACAGGTAACATCAGTGCTGTATGTAACAAGTCTGTCCTAGCATATCAGGCCAAAATAAAAGAGAAATAAAAAATAAGGAAGGCAAAAATGTTGTGGCACCTTAAAGAGTAACTGCTATATTTTAATGTGAGCTTTTGTGGACACATCTGCTTCCTCATTTACTAAGGTTGTTTCCCTGAGTTCAGTGCAGAAGATCTGTTAGATGTCTGAAATCCAACCAAATTGTCTGTGAAGCTTGGTTTCTTTGACTCAATGACTTTATTGTTGTAGCAGCTGACATATAATCAGTGCAGGGGATTTGGGGTGTAGGAGAGTGAAAGGAAAGGTTCATATTTATTTATTATTTTAATTTGTATGCTGTTGCTCTGTCCAAAGGCATAAGAACTGCATACAGCATAATTCAATAACCATTACACACAGAAAAAACATAACATCTAAAAGCAAGCCACTTCACTGTGTGATAAGAACACAACTGAAATGAATAGCCTTTCTTAACCCCCTTTGCCCTCAGAATTTTCTGTTAGCATGCCCTCTCCATGGCAGCTTTTTGCAGGGAATAAGATAGGTTGAGTGCTCTCCTAGGTCAGAGAGCATTCAACCAGCTGCCAGGGAAGTGGAACGAAGACCAGCAAAGTACATGAATACACTGCTTTCCCATATGTATCTGGTTTCTAGGCTATAATTATTTCATTTGGCGTTTCCTACAATTTTGGAAACACTTTGTACTCCAGCTGGCTCTGAATTACTGCTGCTTGCCTATAAACAAAAGCCTTATTAGATTAACAAGCGTGCTTGTTTTTTCTATTTATACTTCTGCTCTGTATTAATATTTAAGGACACAGTGTGGAACACCTGAGCATGCTGCTCTGCTCTTGCATTATTGCTGCTTGGTTTATTATACAAGTAGCATTTTTGTTTTGTTCGTGGGTAGTAAATTTTTTCTTTACTATAAAGCAATCTTTGGAAGGCTTTTGAGAGGGAGAGAAAAGAGAGAATTGATGGTTAAGCAAGCAGGAAGATTTGAGGAGTCTTGCTGGATGGCCACTTCCCTTCTAGCTCCTCCTTTAAGTGTCATCGCTGATGGCCATTGTCATATCCTGCTACAGAGCATGATCTAGTGAAGTCATTCCATCAGTCCCACTGAAGGACTGCTGGCATCTCTTCTTTATTTTCCAGTCTTTCTTTTCCTTTCTCCTGCTGTGCCCTGTCTTATTCTACGCTTGTAGATAGAGACACTTGTATTTACTGATTCTGTGTGAGTCAGTCCAGGATATGTGACCAGTTCCCCTTTTCATATGTTCTTCTCGCTCTCTTTTTAAATAATCCTTCCACATTCACTTTTTCCTTTTATCTTTTTTAAACTTCTATTCTTTTTCTTCATATCTGGGACTGATACTGACATAAGGTGGTGCTCAAAATTCAAGAAACAAAGAAAGGTACCTTATATTATGTTGGAACACTGATCCATTTTAGCCCCAGTATTGGTGAGTCAGTTTAGCAGTAATTTCCCAATCCAGTGGCATTCCATCTAAATATTAAGTGCCTAATCCTGCTTAACATTCCAAATCAGGCATATCCGTTCGTTCAGGCACAAGGAATAGCCTTGATTTCTTATTTTCCTGATCTGCTGCAACCCCACTTTAATGTTTTGTGGAATGAGATATCTTATACAGAATTGGACCCTTGATCTTTCCAGCATAGGTGTATCTATCCCAGTAATTGATCTCAGAATGAGATCTCAGAATCTGTACACTTCACATGATGTACACAAAGGAAAGGGAAACAACATGTAATCCATGCATTTCAGAATAGTGGGAAGGCTGAGTTGTGTGCCTTCTCAGTCTGATGTCCAGATGACAACTATTGTTCCTGCTACTCTCCCTTCCTATGATTTTCTAAATCTTTAAACCAAAGTAGACTGGAACAGACTTAAAGGACACCTTCAAAGAGGGGACTCTAATCCAACACCAGAGTATCTTAACTCAAACCTGAGATTCCAGGCTTAATCAATGAGATAGTTTTCCGGGATCAATAGGCATGTCTCAGTTGAGAGGTGCAAGAGTCTGCAATCCACCGTGAGCTCCAAACCATAGAAAGCAAAGCTCCAAACCATATATAGCAAAGATGTGGGCAGATTTTCAAGACTATTTTCACAGGATTCTCATTTTCCCATCTCCATGTCTGCTCCATGCTGGTGTGGTGCAGGTTATTTTTTAACATGAAAAAAAATCCAGATTTATTATTGTATGTGTTTTATCAAATGCACACAGTAATAGATATGAGGTTGTGATGACTTAAGTGTGCTCCTCTAAGTTTTAGAAATATATACATTAGCCCTATTCAGTTAATCTTAAATCTGGAATTGTCAGCATGGTTACATGTGAGCAACACTGAGTCCGAACAGGAGAGATTCCTGCTTGTGTATCAGCTTTACACAGAAGCAAGAACTCTGGAGGTCTTGTTCACATTTATGGCTTGTATATTTTCCCATTATCAGCTGCAAATTATCCAACAAAAATTATTAATTATTGTTATTTATTTCATGAAATACATCACTTGCCTATGAAGATGGATGAATTCTTTACAAGAAGTCATACCAATTTCTGCTTTGTTCTGGGAAGTGTGGCTAAAATAAACAAAATGAAACCAATTAATTTCTCATGTATCCATAGTTCTTGGAAAAGTTCTACTCATGGAAAAATATTGTAAGGTGGTTCATTGAATTAAGGGGTTTTACGACAGACTTATAAAAGATTTAGGTTGTTCTGGAATGATTTCCAAGTGCAGGAAAGAAAGATACTTGTATTTCCTTGATTAACAAAGCAGGGAATCTAAGCTCTATGTAGAGTTTTTCTTCTAAAGGACATGCAAAAGCTGAGAGCTCTCCAGAACCAATCAACAATTGATACAGGAACCACCGATCAGCCGTTGTGAAACAGGGTACCGATCATCGCAACGTGATTTTTTCCAATCTAAAACATTGCAATGCGATCGCTTTTGCGATCACAAAATCTTCGTCGCTATGCGGCTTCATCGTTAAACGGGCCGCCTGTTAAGCGAGGTACCACTGTATTTCACAAGCATTTGCTTTACCATAGCTCAAGGCTGTATAGGACAGCAATAAAAATGGAATAACATCAGACTAGCATTGAAACCAATTAAGTACAAATTAAATTAAAATGACATGCACCAATATTTCAGCCATTTCAGTTTAAAGGAAAAGTATGCCACTGATATTACCTTATTCAGCCAACTATCATCTGCTTCATTCCCACGTCAACCCCACCAATTACCTGGAAATCAAAAAGAGAAAGACACAAAAGCCAATAAGATAATTCTCATTTACATAATAATTTCCCTGTACTCTGCTTAATAGCCTGAGAGCACTGTCAAATATATATATCATCCATTTTAGAAGAAGCTTCAGTGCAAACTGAAAGTAAATTATATGGACTTCCATTTTGTCTTCTGTTAGTTGAGTGATATTTGCAAGCTCTGGTTTTATGTGTCCTAACATGGACAAATGTATGTATCCCTTTTTCACAGAACCTAGACATGGCTTCTTTCAGCTGTAGGCATACTTGTGGCAATGCTTACTGCAGAATCCCTCCAAGGCTAATGGTAAGTATTTTCTCCCGAAATTTCCTCATACATATCTCTATTAGTCTGTCAATTTAGTATTTTCATTTATGTTTCATGGTCGATTGGCAGTCAGTGAAATTGGATCCTTTCTATATGTTTCTTGCTTCCAAAGTTGATGAGGCAAGAGCTTTGTCAATGATACAATGCTCTTCTCAAATGCTATTGTGACCAACATGTCTTCATTTGACTCTAATGGAACTTTTTTTTGTATGAAAAGGTTAGCATTGTCTCCAGCATTTCTCCACTTCCTAGTACAGCTGCCTGCTTGGGAACTAATTAGTGTTACTTTGTGATGCAAATATTATTCTATTAGGTGTTCAGTGGAAACTACAAATTCAATCCATATAAGCAGAACTGAAGAAAACCCAGATATGGCAATTCCATCACTTAGGAGAGATTTAGGCCTTTGTTTTATATAGGTAGGAAAGGGGGTGATGATCAGATAGACACAGAGCTTGTTATTTAGTTCACTTCTGGTCTACTTTGTTCACACTATTTTTCAGCAATCACATGAGTTTTAAGTAGGAGTAATCCATCTCCAGCTTTTGCAAGCTGTTCTCTTTTCTGGCACAGTGCTAGGTCTACAGTTTATTTTGTGTGTTGAGACTGCTCCTGATTATCCCATTATGGAGTATGTGTTGTTCCTTAATTAACTGCCACATAAAGCTGTGGGAGGCATTCAGTTACAATCCTGTGATATATGCAGTGGATTGTAACAATAGAAAGGACAGCAGAGAAACCCTCTCCTATATTTTCCTTACAATTTTAAAAATATTATCCTACGTAATGCAGTATCGTTGCAGGTATAAGGAAGTATCCATGTTAGACTGATGTATTGCTGTAGCGCTATGCCACTTATTAAATGAAACAAAGAGAGAAGTTGCTGAAGCCCATGGAATGAGAGCTGTGACAAAAGGATAGGGAAAAGGAAGAGGAGGGGTGTTAATAATTGAAAGGGTGGAAATTGGAGTGATCTGAAGTGCTGTCTGGATCATTCTCATAGGAGAAGAAAAGTCTCCCATGTGAATGGAAGGATTTCTCAAGGGTGAGATAAAATAGATCACACACACACACAAAGAGCCTTTTAAATGTAACCTGAATCATTCCAAAGTCTCCTATCTAGATGTGCCCAAGGTTTCTTCCTCCTTAATTTAAGAAGGCAACTTACCATACAGCATAATATTGAAGTCTTAGACGTTCTCCAGTGACCAAAGATAATTGTCATTATGAATAATTTGCATGGGGTTTCTTCATGTCACAATAACAATAGCCCTATTTAAACATTATTTATTTATTTATTTATTTATTTATTTATTTATTTATTTATTTATTTATTTATTTATTTATTTATTTATTTATTTATTTATTTATTTATTTATACCCCGCCTATCTGGTTGAAACAACCACTCTAGGCGGCATTAGATACCCATAGATAGCTATCACTGGAAGGGCTTCCCATCAACATACAAAATGCTCTGAAGGTAGCCCTGCATTCTTCCAGCATGAGGACTGACCATGTGCATGAAAGTTGGGCTGTGGAGTTCTTCCCTAAGCGATGCACAGTGATTACTAAAATATATGAATCAGTCATATACACATGCTACACACACACACCTCAATGGACTTAATATAAACCAAGGCTTTCTACGGCACTCTCAGATATGAACACTGCAAATATTGTACTGTACTGCATCTCCCACATATTTTTCTCCCCCCAAAAGATCCATCTTAGAAACTCCAAAGGTACAGCAGTTTCCCTACTCTGCTCTTGAGGTCACCCATTGCCCAGGGTAATTCATACACTATTGCAACTGATTACAAAGGAAAGCTAGTAGAGGGAGAAAGTTCATCAACTATTGTAAATAGCCAATCTAATTAATGATATTCTACTGTTGTTATTCTATAACAAAGGTTTTCACATTCTTTACAGCACAAGCTTCAATGAAAGACCTGCATATCAAAGGCACTAACACCACAATGTTAAACACCCACTGACTTTCTTACCAACCATATCTCTGTATTGGATATCTTTATTTTGATGCCATGTTAAATCTCTTTCTCTTATGTCTGATGACGTGGAGTTATCCATGAAAGGTCACATTAAAAAAATATAATCTTTTAAGGTGCTACCATTTTTTTTTCTTTTTTTAATTTTTATTTCTACTTTGCTTTTGCTTATAACTAGTCAGTAAGTGAACGATGAACTCTGTTTCCTGTGTTGTATTGATTTCTTCTCTTTCTTTAGCAGACAGATTCATGAAGACTTTATATCTGCATCTGAACCTCTAAAACACAAACAAATAAGAAAAAAAGAGAGGAGAGAATGGCCTTGTGATCCAAATTAAAAAGGGAGCTTAACTACAGATGCTTGAATACCAGCTTTCTTGGTTTGACATTAAAAATGAGGGGTGAGGGTGGAGGCTTGGAAGAGAACAATCCTTCAGAATCAGGATATGCCTCTTAGCATTGATTGAAAGCCCTGCAATTAGGCATAAACAGCCCCTACAGTCTACTAGAAATACATTAAGAGAGATTATCATGAAATAATTAGAAAGAGAACTCAGATGCCTTTTACTCATTTTCTCAACTGAGTGGTATCTGTTTAACTGATAGATATTTGTATATAGCTGGAACAACTTTTGAATTCTCTAGCCAAGTAGGACAGACTAACTGTATGTGGTTAGAAGTGTGTCATGATCATGGTATATGTTGGTTAGAAACATGTGATGATGATGGGACTCAATATAAAATAGAGTCGGAATGATTCTGAGTAGAGATGATTTGAAGGACTTTTGAATGTCTTAAGCATCATGAGACTGTTTTCCTGTGTTATCTTGAAGGCCACGTTGAGAGGCCCACGGAAGACTCAACATTCCAAGCCTATTACAGAAGACAAACAACACCTGCACCCTCGTGGAAATAATAGGTGGGGAGAGGTCGTACAACCTCTTAAATTTTAATTGGTCAACAGCCAGAAAGACCATGAAGAAGGGAGGAGTTTGGGGAAAGTAGAAAATGGAGAATGTGTTATGTAAAATGATTCTCTTGTTCCATTATTCTCTTACTGATAATGGATTGAGACTGATGATGGATTAAGACTGATAATTGATTTCTGTTCTGATGATGATATGAGCGTGTAGCTTGAGAGAGAGAGAGAGAGAGGATGTGAGAGAAGGAGAAAGAAAGAAGCAGGGCTAGCTCTCTATAACCTACGTTAGGTTTTAGAAGTTTAATATTTTAAGTGGTAAATAGTTATTTTATTTAACTGCAATGGTATTTGAATATGTTCTCGAATGCTGTGCTTTTGCAACATAAACTGATTTTCTATTAAATATTTTTCTAAAAAAATATAATTCTTATTGAGGACTGGTCTCTTGAACAGCAACGTCTGGCTAGTTCCAGTAGAGAAGAGTGCCACAAGTTTGCTACATTTCAGAGTCCTGCCTCACTGAGCTGTTGTGAGTTCTTAGGAATCACAAAGCCCAGGTGTTTGTACTTGCTAAGTTCAAAGCGTTCAAAGAGTAAGTGCAAAGTGTTCTTGTTAACATTTTTCTTAAACCATGGTGCCTGGAACTAGACATAATGCTCCTGGTGAGAGCTGAGATCTTGAAATTATTAATAGGTTGGATGCCGAAATTATTAATAGGTTGGATGCCAAGGTCTCTCAACCTTGATTTAGAATATTTTCACAACCACATGGGTCTGGCAATGTGTAGTACTTATGTGACTTTTGAAGAATTTTCAAAGAAGCCTCATCCAGCAGTTGAAACCAACATGTTCCAGTTGTAAAGAGTGGCCACACATGTAGAGGACCAGAGAGAAGGGTGAGAGAAATGCTACAAATGCTTGAACAGAAATCCTGTTCAAATAAATGCCTAATAAAGGAACAAGACCTATACAGTGGTGCCTCACTTAACGATTACCTCATTAAACGACGAAACGGCTTTATGATGGAGTTTTTGCTATCACTTTTGTGATTGCAAAACGAAGTTTAGATAGGGAAATTTCACTTGATGATGATCAGTTCCCTGCTTCGGGAACTGATTTTTCGCTAGACGACGATTTTTAAACAGCTGATTGGCGGCTCTAAAATGGCCGTCCGCTGTGCAAAATAGCTCCCCGCTGTGTTTTAGGATGGATTCCTCGCTTTACAGGCACCGAAAATGGCATCCCCTATGGAGGATCTTAGCTGGACGCTGAGGTATTTAGCCCATTGAAACGCATTGAACTGGTTTAAATGCATTTCAATGGGATTTTTCGTTTCGCTTGACGAGGATTTCGCTTAACAGCGATTTCAACGGATCGAATTATCCTTGTCAAGCAAGGCACCACTGTATCTGGAGTGTGTCAGCTCCCCAGGTGATGTTGCATAAGAACCAATTATGCAACATCACCTGATCCAAGTGCAGTATTTCCAAATTTAAAAAAAAACAATTCAGTACTCAATAAGTCCCCTCTGTACTCTCCAGAGGCAATCGGAACAATTTTGCTATTTTAGAGAGGACTCTAGAACCTCTCAGCACCCCATAACCCCTCCAGTAATTTTTTAAAAAATGTATTGGCCGCTAGAAGGCCCAGAGGGCTTTTTCATCTAATTCTTTTGGTTAAAAGTTGTTTGCCTGCCTGCCTGTTTGTGTTTGCAGGGATAGATGTAGCCTCCAGAGACTGGCATTTTCCATCTCACTCTTAAGCAGCACTTACATAGACTCTTGAAAAGGAAACTAAGTAATTCTGATGGACCTTTTTCTTGTTCTGCTGTTCGCATTTTTATAAAATCTGGTATCTGAGTATATGAAAAATATGAAGGGCTAAATTAGTCATGCATGTATAACATAAACCCTCAGGTATACACTCAGACAAGCTGTGCTTGAAGTCTCCTACATTTTCCAGTTTAAAGTATTTAAGCCTAAACTAGAAGAATTTAATTAAAAAGTTCTTAGATGCTACCGTGACAATATCAAAGTCCATGTTTTTAAATTCCCAACAACTTGATAGTTTTACAGAATTGCAGGACTTGTTTCTTCTTGATTTAACATGTATTCATTGGGGAAAGACTTGACAATACATACCTCCAGTGAAGTATTCACCTCTTTCTGAGAGCTAAGTGAAGCTATAATTTTGGGTTGATCAAAATTATCAATTTATATTAGCACAGTGGCTTTACAGACCTAGCATCAAAAAGAAATCTTGTTTTAAACCCAGTAGATTATGCAGGGACACGAATGAAAAATGCTTCAGGACACTTTATAAGACTGTACCATATATGAACCCTGTAGATTACTTAAGTATTTGTTTGATTCAAGACTTAGGGATAATTTAGGATATGTGTGTTTGAACTGAATTGGAGTACAGTGGTGCCTTGCACAACGAGCGCACCGTAGAGCGATGAATTCGCTCTACGGTGACGCTTTTGCGATCGCAAATGCGATCGCACAACGATGGCCCCAATGGGCAAAAATCGCAGAGCGAAGGTCGGTAAGCTGCTCGCTTACCGACCTTCGCTTTGCGACCCGCCGATCAGCTGTTCGGCGGGTAAAAAATGGCCACCGGAACAGCCGAAAGGGGCCGGGGCGCAGCGTTTTCGCGCCCTTGGTAAGCAAGGGGAGCGCGCGAAAACACTGCGGAAGCCCCGAAATGGCTGCGCGCAACCATTTCGGGGCTTCCGGCAGCGTTTTCGCGCGCTCCCCTTGCTTACCAAGGGCGCGAAAACGCTGCGCCCCGGCCCCTTTCGGCTGTTCTGGCGGCCATTTTTTACCCGCCGAACAGCTGATGGCAGCCATTTTGGCGCCCTCGTTCTGCGAGGGGAGGGCGCGAAAATGGCTGCCGTCTATGGAGGAACTTCGCTGAACGGTGAGTTTGAAAGCCATAGGAACGCATTGAACAAAGTTCAATGCGTTTCTATGGCTTTTTCCCTCCCGCACAGCGATGTTTCCCACAGCGAAGGTTAATCCGGAACGGATTAACCTCGCTGTGCGGGGCACCACTGTATTTGTGCATCCAAGGTACCTATATAAAGCCAGGACCCTAATGGCATTAATGAGGCAGAGTGGTGCATTCAAAGATACCTGTGAAACCTAGTATTCGCACATCACATAAATGAGGAAAAAGAAAGAAAAGCTCTATAATGAGCACAAGAGGGTATACCGTAAGTTATCTTAACTGCTGCCATAGGTGTTGTCAACATTCAAGTTGCCCTTTGCTATGTAAAGCTCAGTATCCTTTTTTCCTTCTTGTAACACAAACACAATATTTTGCTGCAATTTTGGGCCATTTCCTGGCATTTTGGAGTGGGGACACAGAAGCACAAAATCCAGCATTAACGTACTGGAATATTTTTGATGAACTGAATTTCCTGGCTTTTAAAAAGAGAAGTTGCAGTATACATGCACTGTATACTACACACAAATTCTAACAGAAACTTCCCTCATGTAAAATTACCCAGAACTACAGGATCCTAGAAGACAAGAACATGATATGTACTATGGTTGTTGGGAGAGAAGACAAGCAGGAACATGTGGGATGTTGCTGTAGTCCCTCTGTGCCATAATATTTTCAAGGGCTGTTTTTGAACATAATGATGAAGCAAAGGTGTGTGTAAGTGCAACATATACAACACAGAAACATACACACCCTTTAGTCTCTTAGGTAAATAATGTTGCCATGCTATGTCTGCAGAATGCAGACTAGAAAGATATCTTTCAATTTCAAAACCCTTTCCTTGGGGTAGGCAACCAAAAAAAGCTATGTCAGTCCAAAAGCTTTGTAAACATGTTATGTGTGTGTATGTTCTCCAAAATATGTCTTTTGAAATTTAAAAAAAGGTGGGGAAGAGCTGAGAGTCAGCAATGATTGTCACAGGAAACCAATGTGAAAATTATTCATACTACGGGGGAAAAAAGACAATGAAGTAAAACAGGGACAAAAATCAACTCATTTGAAGTGTGTTGGAGGAGAGCAGAAGAGATGCGGAAGGCAGCCAGAAAGGTAGACGCTGAATCAAGTCAAGCCTGAACTCTCACTAGAGCAAAAATGGAGAAAGTGAGTCTATGCTACCATGCACATATAATAAAAATATAGAACTGATCAGAAAAGACAATATTACTGGGAAAAGTGCGGGAAGGCAGTAGGAAGAGAGGAAGATCTAACATGAGACAGATTGTCTCAATAAAGGAAGACATACTGTAGCTGTTCACTTGCAGACCTGACCAGAACTTACTGGAAAAGACAGTATTGTGGAGCGGGGGGAGGGGAAAGAGAACAATCTAACATGAGATGATGTTGGTTCAAAAGATCTGAACAGAGCTTCTAATGATAGGACATTGTGGAGGTCATTAACTCATATAGTCACCCCATATTAGAAGTAACTTGATGCCACATAATATCTTTGGAACCTTTTCTTAATTGCCAGATAATTGTAAAGTAACAAGTTGGGTGGAATCATTGATATAGACACCAAAGCTCTGCTAACATCAAGTAAGACCATCTTCAGCCACAGAGCAAAAACAGTAATTTGACAGCTTAAATGAGTGGGCTTCCAAATATTTGTTCTCTATTCTTTTAAAAATATATCTTAAAATATTATTACAACCAGACACAAAACCCTTTTGCCAGCATGAATGCTTGTTTGATCAGGAAGGAGTTAAAAGTTCTCCTCCTGACAAGCAGCCAAGTGGGTCCTGACTGACAGGGTCAGAAATTCAGATTGTCTTAGACCTCTGTGCTTTTGTAATGCAGAAATAATGTGAATATTCCTTCTAAAATTATATGCTAATTCTCTGGAGATACATGGCACAATCAGCCTTTTTGGAGGAGTGTCACTCCATTACTTTCTTTAAAGTAAGCTTAGATATTTTTGACTGATCATGTGACTTTTCATTGCCCTCCAACATCTCCCTTACAGACCCACAAAGTTGCAACTATGTGTCTACTTTGGGATGCTCTTGCTGTAAGCCTATTCCACACATGCTCCATTTTATAACAAAGTGGTTGTTTTCTCTTTTGAAAAGCCATTTTTGAGGATCAGTATTTCATCCCCTGCAGACTGGATTCTTTCTAAAAATATTTTAAAAGTCAGTGGGACCAACCATTCTTTCCCAAGAGAAACAAAACTGATCTATTCAGTTTGTATGAGCCATTTTAAATCTTGGGATGTTTAAGTTCGATTGTTTCTGAATGGGGTAAAAATTTTACTTTGAAAAAATCCTAACTCAAAATTCTTTGCCCAAACTTTCCCAAATTTGACACTAAACAAGATCAGTCTGCCTGCTATACTAATGCCAAATGTGGTGCTGATCCAAAATCCAGTTTCTAAGTTATTAGTTTTTGTTTGGGCTGTTTCTATTACTAGAAAAGCCTTGAGTGTTGATTTGCTTTGCTGTACAATAGCTTAACTGCACTACGACGCAGCTATTATGGTTTGCTACTCAAGGTCTGAGTAATGACAACCTGTTTATAAATGCAAAGCAGCAGAAGGTCAGATGAGTGTGATCATGTGACATTCTGGTGTAAGGAAACATGAATTATTGCTTAGAGATATGAATTATGATCATGAATGTGATAAACAGAACGTATCTGCATACTATTGGGTGTGAGCCATAGCATGGTGGTGGTGTAGATATGTAGTATTATGACTTACTTAAATATATAAGCATAAGATGTCAATAGAATTCCATGTTCTGTGTGGCTTCTGCGTACCTCTTTATTTGCTTTCTTACAAAATGAAGTAGCAACTCATATTTTACTCTCTTGCATGGTAAAAGGAGCATGGCCTTGTTAAATAAACAAGATGAATACAGTGTACATGTGGGTGTGGGGGAGAAACTGGCAATGGAAGTGATTCTCAGATGCAAAAGCCCCCTTTTTTTCCTTAGCTGAGGAAATAGTTTCCGAGAGCAATTTGCAGTGACAGTGAAAGAATGTCTTTTGCAATGAAATTGCATAAAACTCTTGACATCAAGGAACAGGCAAAATTGCAGTCTAGCTTTTGTCCACCAAACTCTTCTTTCCTCTTTTAGATTAAAGGGTAAATAAATGGAACCCATGGGGAAAAATATATCTTTGCTTGATATGGTCCGTTTTTGTTTCTTTTTGATGATTTTAGCTTCTTTATATCTTATATCTTTCTTTGAAGGTTTATTTTGTGTCCATTTTTTCGTCAATCCTTTACTGACTTCTGCTATAATTAAAACCTCAGAGTCAGGTCCTGCACCTTCGACGACTTCTGCACCACATTCTCCCCAAAGCCTCCAGCTTTCAGCAACGGCACTATAGGCTGTTTTGGGTAAGGATGAATCACCTCAACCCTAAAGGTTTGGAGTCTCTGAATCTAACAAATGATTCCTATCTCTTTGCATATTAAAAGAAGGCACATGTTGTTGAGAATGGCAATATGGGTTGGAAGCACAGCAGTCAGCTCCATTTATCTAATCCAAATTTGCCAGAATAGGGCATTTAGTGTGATGGCATCCACTGTGAGGAACACTCCTTACTAAAGATGGGCATGAACCAGTTCATCCCAGTTTGTAAAGGTGGCAGCACTGGTGCTGCTGTTTCCCTCCCTTGCCTCCTCTGGCTCAATCAGCCACTCACCAGGCCCAGCATGCTAGCTTCTTGCATCTCCTCAACTGATCTTCTAGTCCCAGCAACAGTCCAGGCTTTTCCGCCCTGCCCTCTCCCACTCAGACAAATGGGTGGGGCAGAGAAGCCTGTGCTCTTGCTTGTAGCTGGGAGATTAGCCAAGGAGGTGGAAAAAGCAAGCAGGCTGGGCCTGGTGAGTGTCTGAATCAGCTGAGGAGGCGGACCGGGGTGAAGCAGCACCTGTGCTGCCACCTTTATGAACTGGGACAGATCAGTTCATGTCCATCTCTACTCCTCACCCCACCTCCAATATTACAGACAGCTCAGCATCTGTTTCAATGCACCTATTTTAAAAATCTTTTAAGTTGTTTTGGTCACTACATTAGAGGGAAGTAAATTAATATTTATATATAAAGTCATTTTCAGGGATATGTTGAAGACATAACCTGTTTTTGCCAGCCTTCCTAGCCAACATGTATTTTTATTCTTTTACATAAAATAGCTCTTGCATGATGTATTACTATACATTGCATGCTATATTGTTATTGTACACCACTCTTTAATTTATGTTTTAATTGTTATTTATTTATTTGTTTGTTTGTTTGTTTGTTTGTTTGTTTGTTTGTTTGTTTTACCTTGCTTTTCTCCTTAAAAGGATTCAAGGTGGATCAATACTTATACATTTAACAATATTTATAAAACAATAAACCGTTGCCAATTCCTGACTCAAAATATTGCCATGAAAGGGAAAACATTCCTTATTCATATTGGTCATATTTGCATTCCACTTTTCCTCCCCATGAGTTCAAGAGGTGCATGTAGTTCTTCTTCTTCCCTCTGTATCCCACACTCTCTGACCATGATACTTTTCATTTTACCAAGAGCCCCCAAGGGACAGTCATCAATGGGAGTGGCTCCTGACACCTGCCCAGATATGCCATGTGCTACCACTGGCCCTGTGCCGAACTAAAAACGTGATTTCTAAAGTCAACCAACATTTCATTTAAAGGACAGCTTGAGCTGCTTTCTTATAACAGGAAGACATTATTGCCTAAATATACTTTTCAAAAATTATGGTGTGTGTGAAAAATTCAAACTTCACATTTTAGAAATGTGAAAACAGAAGAGGCACTTTGAAACACTCAGAAAGGGGGGTAACCTAATTGTTCATTGTATTAACAGCATTAGTTGATTTGCAAATTAACTACATTCATATTATCCAAATGAGTTAATTACCTTAACTTATTTGGACAGCATTTTTCAAACATCTGAGTCCTTGTGACTATTGCTGATATAAATATAATGTAATAACAGTGCACTTAAACTGGTTTGGCATCTTACTACAAGCTTGCATGTCATGGCTGCATAATTAATCTTGGAAATTAATATAGACCAAAATAATAATCAAGCATTCATTCATAATAGCTGAAAACAAAAACCATATGCTTTGCTTCCATTTGGCTAGGATTAAATCTTGATAGAGGAAGGTAAGCTTTCATTTGATTAGAAATCAGGGAAATTTTTAGAGTAACAGTTCAAAGTTGGTAAATAAGCATTTATGTAGAAACTGTTACCAATCTGAACAACATCAGTCATATTTCTATCTGTTTCACCTCAAAGGGCACTAAGCACAAGATGTGGCAGCCTTTCCCACATGATCTAGCCAAGCAATCATGTGAAGTATGGCAAAAGATGATTTATAAAACCTGGACTGAAATGCACATTTTCTAGCCATATCCAAATAGCTTACAGTCTGTTTGTTTCGTATTATATATATTTATGACGCCAATGAAAGAGGTTCTATAGGTGCTCTCTAGAAATCACACAATTATTTTAAAGTAATGCAACAGTACAATAAAATATCTACAAGCTCATCAGAAAACCAACACAATTAAAATATGGATAAAATTTTAAAGACAACTATATAAAAATGGTAAAAAGGAAGATCCAGAACAGAAGAATACAGGAATAAACACTAGGTAAGAAACAGGTGCATTGTTCAATATACAAACTACCAAATTAGGTGTTGGTAAAACTTTTGTTGGACCACACATGAGTTTCTAAACTCTCTTTATCAGGCTGGGCATTATCAAGCTCAGAACTAGGAATGAGTGAGAGAAGCAACAGAAGACTCTAGGAATCGCCTGGCTAGATATTGCAGTTTCAGGAGCACTTTCCCTCTCTCTCTCTCTCTCTCTCTCTCTCTCTCTCTCTGTGTGTGTGTGTGTGTGTGTGTAACACGGCAAAAGATCTAGACACAGAGATCCTAGGCAGTGGTTTATGTAATGCACTATTATGTTGTTGGGTGGGTGGCTTTTTGTGACAAGAACCATTTTTGTAGCATAAATTTCCCAAGTCGTGCAAACAGTGGGACAGTCCAAAGCCGACAGTGGGCAAGAGAAACATTAAGAGTGGAAGGATTAACTCCTTCTGCTATAAGGGGATCCAATCTTAGAGAGCTCTTTTGCATTATTAAAAACTGAGCGATCAACTGAGGAGGAAGAAGCTGTTTTAAGCCCTAAAATATCACATGATGTATCGTGGAGGGAGACTGAGAGGTGAGGAGATCTATGCCATGTTTCAATCTCTTGCCATATGAGCAATGTTTCAAAGGGGAATAAAAAACATACAACCCTCTTCCTTTGTTTTGGGACAATCTTTTCCTGTGCAGGATTTCAGTTAGGTGTACACATTGCCAACAAAAGTCCGAATAGTCAAAGCTATGGTTTTTCCTGTTGTGATGTATGGAAGTGAGAGCTGGACCATAAAGAAAGCTGACCGCTGAAGAATTGATGCCTTTGAATTGTGGTGCTGGAGGAGGCTCTTGAGAATCCCCTGGACTGCAAGGAGAACAAACCTATCAATTCTAAAGGAAATCAACCCTGAGTGCTCACTGGAAGGACAGATCCTGAAGCTGAGGCTCCAGTACTTTGGCCATCTAATGAGAAGAAAAGACTCCCTGGAAAAGACCCTGATGCTGGGAAAGTGTGATGGCAAGAGGAGAAGGGGACGACAGAGGATGAGATGGCTGGACAGTGTCTGCGAGGCAACCAACATGAATTTGACACAACTCCGGGACGCAGTGGAAGACAGGAGGGCCTGGTGTGCTCTGGTCCATGGGGTCACGAAGAGTCGGACACGACTAAACGACTAAATGAAATGAGTACACATTTGGTGTGCCTTTGCTTCCTTGCTTGTTTCTTTGGCTGCTTGGTTCTCCTCCACTCCACCCATGCAATGGAAAAGGAAAGATCTAGACAACAAATCCAACACAGCAAAGTATCTACTTTTCTTCTGTTTGCTCAGTGCCAAATGAAACTAAGGTTGAGGCAAGAAGGACGTGGGGGATAAATGGTGGCCGAAGGCTTGCAGGCAGGACAAGATGATGTTTTGTATTAAAGAAATCTCAGAGGTCACTAAAGACAGAAATGCAACTGAAAAATCTGCAAAGGTTATATATCAAGCCAGAATAAAATAAATTGTCTCAAAGATACAGCCTCTGAGTGCCCAGCCAATAGCTAGGAAAGACAACATGAGTCGAGACAGCAAACTCATCAGCTGATTAATTCTACTGTATTTGGGATGTCTTCCCATCTTTGTGGCCAAACAGCCTGGAGTCATTGTTCCTCTTAGCCTTTTGCGGCTTCCACTAGAGGTCTTCTAACCTATCTTCTATTACAAGGATACATTTCTGAACACTTTATTTGCAGCTGGGATATTTTTATCGATTGGATCAATGGGAATTTTCCTCCTTAACTCTAACATACTTTGCCAAACCACAACTTCAGGGATAGTTGACAATCCCCACCAATAACATGAACTGTGAATCAAACTGGAGCAGCAAATTTTGTGGAACAGAAGAGCAAAAGGCCATTCTTGAGTATTTTTGGTTGTCAGAACGCTTGCTTTTAGATTAAGAGTTTCACAGTCACGTACCCTTCCATGTTTTCGTCTGAATTTAGATTATTGGGATTACTGGGATGCTTGTGGAGTCCATTTCTTCAAGAAAGAAAAGCACTACTTATTGGAGCCACGTACAAAACACAAACATTTATTAAGAAAAAATGTAAGCTCTAGAATTTGTTGTGAGTAGAGTTAATTTGTTGTAGATATTGTGAAGCAGTTTGGAATCGAAATCCTTGTCAATCAACTGTAAATGATCCAGTAGGTCCCCATTTATTTTCTTTGCATCACTGCCATCAACATCCTTTAAGATGACCCTAACAAATCTATATCTTTAAAACAGGGGTTGGCAGCTTCAGAGGGTTGGGGTGTGTGTGTCAATTTTCCACCCCTAGATAAGTTCTATGTCATCACCAGGTAAAAATTCATAAGACAAAAGTGGACAAAAGTCCACTCCAAACTTCCTCTTCTTTTTAATTAAGAGCAGGAGGTTGGGGGCCCTGCAGGAGGCCAGGAGCTTCAAAAATAGCTTTGAGGGGCTTCATGAGATCCATAGGCCATACTTCACAAAAACCCTGTTTTAATAGTTGTATGTAAGATAGCATTTGGGAAGATGTCATTTTCTCCATTCCCAAGACGCTAGGATATGACAAATTACACCTTTCAAAATTTGCTGTATTGCAACATTATGAACGATCTGTGATCCAAGTTTCCCATTTTATCAGATCATCCTAGGTACCATGGGAAAGAGTCAAGAACAGCTGATTCAATAAGAAAGGAGGGAATAATTTTCTTGATTCCAAGGCCACAAATCGGTGGCTAGTTCATATCTTAAATAATGAAATCTATTCCAAATACATATCACATCCTGGTTTCTCACATAGCTTGATGAACATAGTTTGCATCTCTTGTTTATTGTTCTCCATCAAAATTCTGTCCAAATTTAAATCCTTAGGAACTGATGTGATGGCATCATTTCTTGAGCAAAAATACAGAGCTATGTAGTGTTTGTTACCAAATTATATAACAAATGTTAACAATAATTGTGTCTAGTTCTGAGCACCATATTTAAGAAGGATATTAACAAACTGGACCATGTGAAAAGGGGGTTCACCAAGATGGTAAAGAGTTTGGAAATTAAGATTTGTAAAGAACAATGGAAGGAGTTGGATAGGTTCAGGTTTAAAAAGATAAGATGTGATATGATACCCATCTTAAAATGTCTGAAGGGGGTCGCACATCAAATCCAAAATAAGTTAGTGTTCAGCTACTCTAGAAGGTAGGACCCAATGGATTTAAATTAAATACATGGGGGGAAAATCTTAATAAGAATTAAGATTTGACTGTAAAGGTTGTACAATGTTCTTTATTGAAGACCATGTCTGACATCTTCCAGTACAGCCTTCATGCTTACCTCTGACAGGACAGAACTTGACTTTATTGTGTATAGATTCATGGAATCCCTGTTACCCTTTCTTAGCTAGCTAAAGCTGTTCTAGGTATAACAAAATGGGACTGGTGTTAATGTACCACTCTTCCCATAACCAAAAAACATTTGCTACAAACCTGATGGAATACATCTCTGCTGATTTGTTGAGCACCCTCCGACTTTTACCTCTAGAGGATTTCAACATACATGCAGAGACATGATTGACTAGAGCAAGTCTGGAGTTCATGGAGGCTATGGTTGGTGGCGGCCTCTCCCAACATGACCTGGACCCACACATATTGCTGGTCTCACTCTCGATCTGGTGTTTGTATTAGGACAGGTGAAGGATCTGAAGCTGGTGAACCTGGAGTCCTACCTCTTGTCAGGTCATTTCTGAGATTTGGATTCCTTCTAACTGAACCTCTCTGCAGGGAGGAGGGACCTATTCCCAAAGGTTGATAAATCCAGCTAGTTTCTAAAAATGTCCTGGGGTTTTCTGGTTGATGTGGGTGATGTTCTTGTTGATACTTTGGTCACCCACTGGTACTCAGAGGTGACCTGAGCTGTAGACACTATTGCCCCTAAACATCCTTTTTTATTCAGAGCCTGGCCATTTCCATAATTTACAGAAGAGCTAAGAGCAATAAAACAACAACAAAGAAGGCAAGAGAGTAGATGGAGAAGAGGCTGTCAGGGAAGCATCTAGAAGATACTGGAATAAATGCAAGGCCACCAAAAGAAGCCACAATATCCAATTAATTGAGGTGGCTTCCAACCATCAGGCAGAACTCTTCCATATAATTTGTAGCCTCATTTCTTCTGGATGAAAATAATTTATAGTTTTACTATATATTACCATATGATTTTACTATATATTGTGAACTAAGAGAGTATGGCTCAATAAGAAGCTGACGACACATACAAAGATCCAGGTCTATAGAGCCTGTGTCCTAAGCACACTCCTGTACTGCAGTGAGTCCTGGACCCTTTGTGCATGGCAGGAGAGGAAGCTGAACACGTTCCATATGCGTTGCCTCCGACGGATTTTTGGTATCACCTGGCAGGACAAAGTCCCAAATAGAGTAGTCCTAGAATGAACTGGAATTTTCAGCATGAATACATTACTGAAACAGCGATGTCTACGTTGGCTTGGGCATGTCGTGAGAATGGCTGATGGTCGGATTCCAAAGGACCTCCTGTATGGAGAATTAGTGCAGGGAAATCGCCCCAGAGGGAGACCACAGCTGCGATACAAGGACGTCTGCAAGTGAGATTTGAAGGCCTTAGGAATAGACCTCAACAGATGGGAAACCTTGACGTCTGAGCGTTCAGCCTGGAGGCAGGCACTGCATCGCGGCCTCTCCCAATTTGAAGTGACCCTTGCCCAGCAGGCCGAGGCAAAGAGGAAGTCACAAAAGCAGCAAAACCAGGGAGCTGGACAGGGGACAGATTGGATT
Organism: Pogona vitticeps; assembly: GCF_051106095.1. Classification (NCBI taxonomy): domain Eukaryota; kingdom Metazoa; phylum Chordata; class Lepidosauria; order Squamata; family Agamidae; genus Pogona; species Pogona vitticeps. Next base: position 33,202,266 of record NC_135786.1, read on the forward strand.
TGTCTTCAGTGTGGAAGGGATTGTCACTCTCGAATTGGCCTTCTCAGCCACACTAGACGCTGTTCCAAGTCCTCCATACAGAGCACGCTACCATAGTCTTTCGAGACTGAAGGATGCCTAATCTAATATTGTGAACTGCCCAGCACAATTGGCAGCACAAATGGGGCAGTGTAGAAATGAAAATAAATAAGTAAATGAATAAATAGGTTTTACAACAGAGACTGCTTTTCCTTTGTTAGCTTCTCACTCTTCATCACCTTGTTGCCTTGGCTGTAGCAACTTTTCAGGGCTGCACACATTTGTGTCTTCTGGGCCATTGCTGAGAAGGAGATCTTACATCTGGGAACTCTTCATGCAGAGCATGAGGTCTGCCACTGAGTTATGGAGCAATGCAAATGTAGTTGAAGCCAGTATACACTTGAGTTTTACATCTGTGATTGACTTGCCAGTGACTCATTTCCCAAGCTTTTCACATAGCTCAAGATATGAGTTGGATTGGAGGCAAGGAAACTCATTGCTTGGAGGTCTTAATTTGTATTGTGAGTTTTGCTTCACAATACAGCCAGGAGGTAGGAAACACATGAGGATGATGTCAGTCCCCATCTAGACTGACTGGTTATATAGGTTTTCAGAAAATTGACAGCCTTCCTTCCTAAATTTGTTGAAATTTGAGTTGGCTGTAAGTTGCAAAGGATGCTGTAAGCATTTTGTGTCTCGTATCCCATTCTACCTCATCTCTCCAGGGCAGGACATGACTGCCCTTACAGATCAGGCAGGAAATATGTGAATGCAGACATGAAAGATTACTTGAATGGAAAATTAGTTACGGAAAAGGGATTTTAGCCTTTTCCGTAAAGAATTTAGGCTTTTTTTTCCATGATCTAAATCTCTCTTCCAATGATGAGGGGACCACTGCTGGATAGCTCAGTGGCTTAGGTATCTGGGTTGAGTGTTCAATTCATCCACTGTGCCACTTTGACAGAGGCTGGACTCAATGATCCACTGGATCCCTTCCAGCTCTGCAGTTCTAAGATTATCATTACTGTATTTTACTACAGCTTTGCATGGGTTTTAATTGAGAAAATAGTATGTGAATGACAGAATAAAACTACCCACAGATATACAGTCTTATCTTAGAACGGCAGAGCTGCAAGGGACCCTACAAATAATCAAGTCCAGACCCTGTCAAGGAGGGCACAGTGTGGAATTGCACTCTCCACCTCTGGCTCCACAGCTAGATACTTAAACCATTGAGCTATCCATGCTCACTGCTTTGAGCACAATGATGTCTCCAAATTATATTTGGAAACTGCTCTACTCTAGCTGCTTTAAAATAAGCAAAGTAAAATATCAGTGGATCTAATCACAGGCCTTTCACATAACATCTCTTAGCCTTTAGAGAAAGAACTGTGTCCAGGCATGAGTCTTTATGGAAAGCAACATATGTGGGAACCCCTCCAATTATACATATTACTGTTGTCTATTAAGTTGATGAGAATGAAAAATGCAACAGATGTTGCTTTAAATGTGTACAGTAATTGCCTTTGTACATGATGAGAATCTGTGCCCCTGACTCTTCATATGGGTTTTTGAGGAAATGTGAGTTTGTATTAAGAGGAACAGGTGAGACATATTGAATTATAAAGTAACTGAAGCTGGATAGGGCATAAGCCATCTGGATGCATTGTGCTTCTTTTTAATCTACAGTTGTGAGAGCCTTTCATTTCTTAGCATCAAGCTGCTTGATTGCAGTGCTTTGAAACTTGCGTTGAAAAGTAATATGTTCTATAATTTGTTGCTGACTCTGAAAAAGTAACTTTTGCCATTAAAGTTACTTTTAGTTATACATTACATCATTTGTTACATTATTTGTTATAATTATTGATTTTTTTTACTTAGAAGAGGGACTGATAAGAGGATGGCACAAAACTCCTCTAAAATGCCCTTTAAAAGCAACTTTTAAAATTAACTGGAAAACATTGTTGCTTATGCCAAATTGTTCTACCATTTTTTTCTGTTCATTATATTACATTTGAAATGCAGCATATGTTCTTATTAGCAAAACAATGGAAGTACACTACACATAACTATATTAGTTGTTAGTTCTAATCTGTGGTGTACTGTTAAATGTGCTTCACATGTTTTTTATTGTGGGAAGTGTCATACATATTGTGAACACATAGGAGCACATGCACAACGTTAACACTCCATGAGTTTTGTGTGATTTGTGATGGCTCAGCAAACAGGTTGCAGAAACCAACCATAAGATTGTGTTTAGCCCCTGATCTGGTGCATCAGAGAACAGCCTGCTTTGGCTGATTGACAGCCAGTCTACTTCAGTTCAGGCCCGAAAGGAAGTTTTGCAAAAAAAAAAAAAACCTTTCTGATATGACTTGGTCTCAAGAGTAGGTAACTGACATGGCTTCCGTTCAGCAGGTGGTCATGGAAAGAGAGGTGGATTATGTAGGTATGCTAATAGTGATGCCAGTTACTTTGGGTTCAAGAACCTGACACAGAGGAGAAGCAACTGAGGTCACAGGATGGAATGACCTGGCCAGAGAGAGATATAGCATGGCAACATGGTTTGTGTACTGCAGCAAGGCTTAAGTGTTGGTGATGTGTTGGAAACAAACAATCATAGAATTGTCGGAGGGTTGGAAGGGACCTTAGAGGTCTTCTAGTCCAACCCCCTGTCCAAGGCAGGAGACCTCATACCATCCTGGATCTCAATCCATGCTGGACAGAGGGCTGTCCAATCTTTTCTTGAAAACCTCCTACATCGGGAGACAAGCTGTTCCACTGCTTAATGGTTTTCACCGTCAGGAAATTTCTCCTTATTCCAGGTTAGATCTCCCTCTGACAAATTTTCACCCATTGGTTCTTGTCCTACCCTCAGGCACAATGGAGAATAAATCAATGCCCTCTTCCCTGTGGCAACCCTTCAGATATTGGAAGACTGCTATCATGTCTCCCCTCAGTCTTCTCTTTGTTAAGCTAAACATACCTAGTTCTTGTAGTTGTTCTTCATGGGATTTAGCCTCCAATCCCCTTATCATCTTTGTTGTTCTTTTCTGTACCCCTTCCAGGGCCTCAGTATCTTTTTTTGTATTGTGGTGACTAGAACTGGACACAGCACTCCAAGTGCTGTGTGGTATAGAGTCGTACTATCACTTCCTTTGATCTTAATACTATCCCCCTGTTGATGCAGCCTAGGACTGTGTTGGCTTTCTTGGCAGCTGCAGGACACTGCTGACTCATCCATAGGTGGTGGTCCACAAGGACACCTAAATCTCTCTCACAGGTACTACTGTCGAGCCAGGTACCACCTATCCTGTGCCTGTGCATCTGGTTTCTCCTGCCTGAGTGCAGGACCTTACTTTTCCCACCACTGAACTGCATCTTATTAGATACGGCCCAGTGTTCAAGTCTGTCTAGATCCTTCTGAATGTTGAGTCTGTCTTCCAAAGTATTAGCAATTCCCCCCAGTGAGCTTCTGTCACTTGTCCCAGCTCCTGCCAACCTAGTAGTTTGAAAGCATGCAAATGCAAGTAGATAAATAGGTACCACCATGATGGGAAGGTAACAGCGTTCCGTGTCTAGTCGCGCTAGCCACGTGACCATGGAAGATTTTCTTTGGACAAATGCTAGCTCTATGGGTTGGACGGAGATGAGCACCGCCCCCTAGAGTCGGACATGACTGGACAAATTGTTAAGGGGAACCTTTACCTTTACCTTTTTACCCCAGCTTGTGTCATCAGCAAATTTGATGAGTGCTCCTTCAATCCCCTCATTCAGGTCGTTTATGAAAATGTTGAAGAGCACTGGGCCCAAGACAGAACCTTGAGGGACCCCACTGCACACTTCCCTCCACATAGATGTGGTTCCATTGAGGACCACACGTTGAGTGCAGTTGGTCAGCCAGCTGCAAATCCATCTGGTAGTTGTGCTGTCTATCCCACTTTGTTCTATCTTAAGCAGACGTAGGCTGTGCTCTACTTTATCAAATGCCTTACTGAATTCTAAGTATACTATATCCACTGCATTTCTTTGGTCCAGAATGTTTCATGGTGTTAGCTTGAATGTCACACAATTGTGATATTGCTTGATTATTCAAATGAAGGCTGGTAATGTATAACAGCTCAATTCTCCACCCCCAACCCAAGTCCTCTTCTATGAATATAGATGCTACAGAGAGAATCAAGAAATTTGGTTGAATTCTTGGTCTCTTCCTCTGCAGTTTAATGGCAGGTTGGTGTTGTTTTGTTTACTGTTTAAAAGTGATGGATGTCAGTACAATAGAAGCAAGTTTTAATTAAGTGCACATACATAATGACTAGATGTTACAATTATCTCAGGTTTCTGGCATTGCACAAGGAAATGTCAAGCACTTCTTTGTGTAAGTGTAAAGCTTCTTACAAGCTGATGACTCCCACCTTGCATAAGAAGTTGGAGATTGCACAGCATTATTGCCTTTGCTTCAGCAGGATTGGGACCCATGCCTTTAGCTGCCTTATACCTTCCAACTATAACTCGAGCTGAGCTTTTTTGTTTCAAACAAATATGCATCCCAGAGCCATATGCAAATAGTCTCTGGAAAATCTCTAGTCTATTTATGGCAGAGAAATTGTATATTAGTGAAATTATTTCACTGCATTCCTGCTGCTGTTGCTGAGGTAATGTAAGGTGGAGAATAGAATGGAAAGGACTGCCAAAAAAGGTGAACAGTGGGGGCAATATTCGGGAGGGGGAATCTGCACACTGTCCTTTTTTAGGAGGGGCAGGGCACTGGAAGGGCAGGGCAGAGGAAGTAAAAACCATGATGATAAAGCCTGCCATGTAAGGAATTTCAGCACAGTCCTTAAAAATATCATTCAACATGGGCTTGCTGTGGCAGGTGGGAATTCTTAGTGTTTTCTTTTAAAAATTAATAATTTCGTGGTTCTTTCAACTGAAAAAAAAATTCCAGTCTCATGAAGGAGAAGAACAAAACCAGAACAGAACAGAGCCATGCTACATGGACCATTGACTCACCTTTTTAAGGACATGCTAAAAAAAAAAGTCATGTAGTCTGATTGCTGTCATTGCCATCATTATTATCCATCAGCAATTGCAAAATGTCAAACATTAAGGCAAGAGATCATTTAAAAACTGGGAACAAGATCAGGTCATCCTCCTCCCCATATTAATTTCAGCAACCACAATCATTCCAAAATGTTTAGTTTAAAACAATTGTCAATAGCTGCTTATTTGCTTCCTGAAATCTAATAAATCAGTGATTTTGCAAACATGTCATTTCACCCATATATTTTAAGGTTTTGATTCCTAATTTTTAGGCTTGATTGTTTGGTTTTCCCCAAAGCACCAGCAATGCAGAGAAACAGTTAATAATCATGATTATGATAATAAGGTGGTTTTTAACTTCCAAACTCTCAAAGCAGAAAAAGATCAAAACAGTCCCAGAACTAGCTACAATACAACAAAACTGTGTTAAACAGACTATTGAGTCACACATTTTAAAGATTTTCCAGAATAACTTGTGTAGTCTGAAGTCAGCACAATTTTTATCTTCATAAAATACAATGCATTTTATGTGGCTAGGAAGATTTAGTGCTCCAAACACTTTCCTCTTTGCTGTCCATCAAATTTTGCAAACCTCTGAATTTCTCACAAAATCTTGCGCCAGAAACCATCAAAGATTCCACTCAAATGGTCTGCGAAGTTTAGCAAGGGCTTTGACGCAGAAGGTTGGAACTTCAAGTGTGCAATGAAACCCCAACCGAATCACGTTTCACATGGCTGCAAATCTTTCTCCTAGTTCTGATCAAAGGTGTATTCAGCAAGGATGAAGCTTTTGATACTACAAGACAGCACGTCTCCTGGAATGTTCAAAACAGTGCCCTGGGATTCATCTGAGCAATTCCTGTTGGGAGTGCTGCAGCTAAACTTAGCAGCGCTTAGTTGGGGGGGGGGCAGTAATGACAAGAAGATGTCATATTTTCAGACCACTCTGCATTTCTCCAGGGGCAGCTTTTTAATTCCAAAGCCTTCACATCAAAGTTCAAAATGCAGTCTGAACCTTGAATGCATTATGGAAGGGAATAGCTTCCTGTCATGTAGCAATTTCAGGTTTTTCTCCAGGTCCCCCCCCCCTCTTTTTGGTGGCTTCAGTCAACATGCAGTAATCAGAAGTGTAACCAGAATTATTGCTTCACTCTTTCAGAATATAAGGTGGTTTATTTATTTATTTTTAAAAGGAAATGAAAACACATTATATTCAGAAGAGGGAAAACATGTTACTGCTCAAAAATTGGTTGCTCTCCCATATTACAGCTGTCAGGCTCTGGTGAAGATGCAATATTAAGTGATAAGAGCTTCTACCATCACCTGATTGTGGAAAATGTATATTTGTTTGTACCAGGGACTCAACATCACAAGGGCTGATGCAGTCAGTGTTGCCTCCCATTCTTTCCATGATTAAATGTGGGTTTTGTATAATGATGTCTATAAACAAACAAACAAGTCCTCCCACCCACTTATTAACTGGTGGCTGGGTAATGTAACATAGGGGGAACACTGAAGGCCTGCAAGTGATTCCAGACTGACTTACTGGATGATCCACTGAGCCTCTCTCTCTCTCTCTCTCTCTCTCTCTCTGTGTGTGTGTGTGTGTGTGTGTGTGTGTGTGTGTGTGTGTGTGTGTGTGTGTGTGTGTGTGTGTGTGTGCTCTCTGTCTCTCTCTCTCTCTCTCTCTGTGTGTGTGTGTGTGTGTGTGTGTGTGTGTGTCCAGCTTAGTATATCTAGTGTTTATTAAATCCATGTGTGTAAAAAACATGAACAGTTTAATTTCTGATCGTTTGTACTGAAAGTCCCTGTAGTGAGACAGAAAGCTCTTGCACCCTGAGACATAGGACTGGTTAAAATTCCATGATTTATACCATCTGTTTATGCTGCTGTCACTTGACCTATATACAGCCAACCACCCTGTGTCACAGAGATATGAAACGTTATATTTTTGGACTTCAACTTCTAGCATATCCTAGCCAGTATTCCAGTGGCTCAGACATTCCAAGACATTGTTTCATGTCTCTTGCATTAAGATACATGAACTGGCTCCAGACCTGTATAATTCACTGTGAATTGTTGAACTTCGGCTAGAAACCTTATGACTTCTGTATTCTACAAGTTATAACACACAATGTTATAATTGGTTTGTTCACTCTGAGAAAAGGATCCTATGTTGTATGTTCTTCTTAGTGTATCTATTTTTACATTATCTATGTAGTATTTATAATATCCAACTTTCAACTGCTTTTCTTCTTAATTCCTTTTTTGGAGGCAAAGCAATATACAGTAGTGTTCTTCTCAAAACCCATATCCAGAAACAGTCCAGATGCTATTATGGACAGGTTTGTGTCCTTGACATAATGTTACCTCTTTCAGATCTGGCCCAAATAAAATGAGAATGGAGAAAATAAGGTCTCTGATGGAGAAGAAACCAAGAATGTCTTGTAGGAATGAGGAACCACTATCCTAGGCCAATTCTTTGAAAACAGTTCCAGATAGCAATGAGAAAAACAACTCTATTTCATGTGTTACTCCCTGAACACACTGTTCATCATCTGAGGCACTGCTCTGGATTCCTTTCCTGGCCCAGCAGATTTCATTAAGAAATAGGGTTTTTTCAATCATTGCATGCACAACACAGAATGAGGACTTCAATAGAGTAGTTAGGGGGACCTACGTCTGAATATCCAGATTGTTCGATTTAATTAGCCAACTGGTTGCATGGTTCCCATTGTGACCAATTGTGCAAGGCATCAATGAAAAAGTACTATTTGAATACTACTTTCACCTTGGAGCTGTTGGAGCTATAGCAGGCCTAATATTGATTTATACCTCTGTAGAGGCTAGAGGATTTCAGCCTATGAATATGGTATATTTTTAAAATGTTCATTTCCATATGTCTTTTCTTTGGATTTTTGGATTGATGAATAATTGGGTTTATCGATTTTGCTGGTTTGATTTTTTGACATTGCAATTTTCTGAGTTGTTAATTGTAATGTAGAGTCTTGATTTATCAGTTTATTGATTTTTTGATAAACATTTTTATGTTGCAAGATGCTTGGAGTGCTTCTTGCTACAAAAGAGATATTAAAAATAGTAAATAAGAAATGGAAAAAGCTTAATATTTTGCCTAGTGATTAATAATAGCTATTTAGTTTCATTAAGAATTTTCATAAAGCAGTGCATAATGACAATGACTGTTATTACTTGTTGTTAATTCTCAACATCTAGACATTGCAGTGTACAGCTTCCAGCCTGAGTGTGGAAAATTCCCTTTTTTGTACTGTGGTCATGCTGGCTACAGGAATTCTGAAGGCTGCAGCCCCTCAAAAGTAATTTTTCAAAGCTCTTTTCCTGACACAGAGACCAAAAGCTTACTGTTTCCAGAATCTAAAAATGTTTACTATGTATTTACATTATTTAGTTAATGATAGTATTCTTAAAAAGAGCAAAGTCATATATAGGTATTTATTGCAGAGATGTTGGCTGATACTATCTATGTACATTCACACTTCCTTAGTTTCAAATTTTTACACTGTGCTTTCATTGTCTATAAAAAGAAACACAATGCAACAATCACCGTCACCCACAAATAAACATGCATACACCTTCCTGGTTGTTGATCAAATTGAGAAGTCATTATTGTGCTGAATTTGTGTCTCCAGGTGAATTTCCATAGCAACAGACAGTGATACCACTAACAAGATTACATCCCATTCAGGCAGGGGATACCTGATGCACAAAACCTACTCTGAGGAAGAATGGCAAAAGGTACATGGTTTAATTATCAATAGTAAATTCCTCTGGCTAATATAACGAGGTTCATTAAGAGGCAGAGATCTCGGGTATAGGAGGCTAGCCTTGGAAAGCCTTGAGGAGTCTCCTTGTTACAGAGTTAGCTTTCAGCTACTCTTTAGACTTGCAGCCATAAGCAAGACAGGGTGTTACTTTACATTGTTGTCATGGATGGATTTGCCGATCTCTCAGCAAACCTTCTCCTTAAGCCTCTCATTACCACTGGTTATCACCCATTTATGGTGCAGTGTGGTCTTCCCAAAAGATGACTTCACAATGACCAAAAAGCAACTGATTTTTTTCACCTGTCCTAAATTTTCACATGCTAGATCTCAAGCTTGCCTAGAAGCTGCACGTGCTTTTCCAGAAGCCTTATTTTAAAAACCTGGGCAGTGGGGGTGGGGATCATGAATAAGAATTGTTTGGCATAAGAAGGATGACTCATTCTACATACACTCATGGAGATATGCACTGTCCCAACCAAATTACATACAGTATCAAACTGTTCTTACACTGAAGAAATAGGAGAGATCATCAGAGCATGACAGAGTTGGCCGGTCATATAACATCGGCTAGAGTGTCAGGAGTATGCTAGTCTTTATATTCTCTTTAAAATTAACCGATTTTGTGAGCTTTGTATTATTTTGCCATGTTTGCAACCATTGATCAATATCAATATTATGTCCTATATTTTGTGCCCACCTAATCATACATTCTTTGACTATCTCATCTTCCATTTTAATTTTTAACAAATAATCATACATTTTCTTAATTACAACCCTGGCGATCAATGGGGTGACAGATGTCGCAGCCAGATCGCCCTCACATTACAATGCCCTGCATGACAATGATAATCCGTTCCATAGAAATTGCTGATTAGTGAAATCATCGTCTTGGGAAAACTGTTTCCCCATGGGAATGCATTGAAACCCATTTAATGCATTCCAATGGGGAAAAATTGTCATCGTTTTGCAAAGATCGCCCATAGGAAACCACAAAACGAAGCATCCACACCATAATCAAAGAACATGAGAGACACTGCAGACTAAAACACCCAGAAAAATCTGCAGTAGCTGAACATGCCGTGAAACAAACTGGACATGAAATTCTATTTCAAAATACTGAAATACTGGACAACACCAGCAATCATTACGTCAGACTGCACAGGGAAACCATTGAAATCCACAAGCACAAGAACAGTTTCAACAAAAAATAGGAAAGTATGAAGCTCAACAAAACTTGGCTCCCAGCTATCAAACATACTACATGCAAAAGGTCAACGACCTCTACCCACCCACAAGGACAGGGGATCACCACACACAAGAGACCAGCTAATGACACCCATCAACCACAGGAACAGATAATCTCTTCCCCTTAGCACAACAATACACCCACAACAATACACACTAATCACCCATCTACAGAAAAAGACAAAAGTCTATCTCACAGCCATAAATACTGGCACTCCCAAGCCAACTACACCAGAGCACAGTTTGCTGTCCTCTGAAGATGCCGGCCACAGAGACTGGCGAAACGTCAGGAAGAACAACCTTCGGAACATGGCCAAAGAGCCTGAAAAACACAGAGCAACCATTGTATTTCTTTCATCAACTCTCCATTAATTCTTACTTTTGACTTTTGCTGAGTATAGATTGCTCTAATTAATTTCAAACATCTTTCTCCAACTTGCAGCACTTCCAACTGATATAGCATAAAATTCCAGTTTAGATTGTCAAAAGCTTTCTCCACATCCAAGAATATCATAGCCATTTGCTTTTCTGGGTGTGCTCCACAGTATTCCAGAGTGTTTAAAATTGTCCTTATATTATTTTTTATCTGCCATTTTGGAAGAAAGTCTGACTGGTCTTGATGTATTGTCTGTATTAAAATTATTTTTGGTCTAGTTGCCAACATGGTTGCATATATTTTATAATCCATGTTCAGTAATGAGATCGATCTATAGTTGTGAATTTCTTTACCCTCCGTGTTTTCCTTATGTATAAGAGAAATTATTGCTTCAGACCACTTTGGTGGTAGTTCTCCCTTTTCTTCTACAAATTCTAAGAGTTTCTTTTATGGTTTGAGCAATACATTTTCTAATTCTTTATAATATTCCGTTGGCAGACCATCTGGGCCTGGTGATTTCCCATTCTTTTGCTTTTTGAGGGCTTCTATAATTTCTGCATATGTTAAGGGCTCATTGAAGGACTGTACTTGTTGTTTAGTGAGTTTCATTGTATTGTCTTTCCTTACATATTCTTTCTGAGTTTCTTTGTCTACTTCCTTTCTATTGTATAAATTCTGGTAGAAGTCCTCAACAATCTTTTTTATTTCTTGTTTAAATTTTTCAGTCCCTGTTTCATCTTTCAATGTTCGTATTATTGTTTTCTTTTTCTCTTTCCTTAATTTATATGCTAACCATCTCCCCGGCTTGTTTGCATTTTCAAAAAAAATTGCTTTGCAAATTTAACCTTCTTTGCAGTTTCCTCAGTGAGAAATATTTATCTGGTATTGTTCTAACTTTATCTTCTCTTTCAGTTCTGTATTTGTTGGGTTTTGTTTCAGCTGTAGTTCATCTGAGGCTAATCTATTTTCCAAAATCTTATATTTTTTCTTCCTTTCTCTTTTTTGTTTTGATGCAAATCTTATGGCTACTGCTCTAAAAAATGCCTTACTTGCCTCCCAGACCATTGTCATTGGTGCTTCTGGCCTCATATTCTGTTTGAAGAAGAAATCCATGTCTTCTTTCACTTGCTTAAGAAATTCCTTATTTTTTAGATGTGAAGTATTGAGCTTCCAGTTAAATTCTGTTGATTTACGACCCAGTTGTAATGAAATTGGACTGTGGTGTGCAAATGTGTTGGGTAAGATGTCTATTTGCTCCAGTTCTTTCATTAGGCTTGTTGAGATCCAGCATGTATCAATTCTTGACCACAAGGTCTGTTAGAATAAAAGATATATTCTCTTGTTTTTGGGTTACATGTCCTCTACGCATCTATAATATTTACTTCTTCCACCAATTGTAGAAAATTTCTTGAAATTGTTCCTCTTTTTTTGTTATTTTATCTGATTTTGTATCTAGTTCTTTATCAAAAACAGCATGGAAATTATTACACAACAATAGTAATAATCTTTATTTGTTAGTTCTAGTTGCAGGTATTTAACATTTTTTTCTTGATTTCCATTTGGTGCATAAATATTAATGATTAGCATTTTCTTTGATTCTCTTTGGATTTCCACCATTAGTATCCTTTCATTGTCTGAGGCAAATATTTGTTTTGATTCTAGTTCTTTCTTTATGTACATAGCCACATCTTTCTTTTTACTTATGCCCAAAGCTACAAACAATTTTCCTAGCCTTGAACATTCCAGCAGTTTCTGATCTGCTCTTTTCATATGAGTTTCTTGAATGCAAATTACATCAGATTTCTGTTTCTGCAATTGTAGAAAGATCATTTTCTGTTTTTGAGGTGAGTTCAGGCCATTTATGTTGACTGAAAAAAATCTTCATTTGTTTTCTAGTCATCTTGTTGATTACTACCTTTCTGTTTTCTCTTCATCATGCCTCTGGTACGTCTTGGCTCCTCTACTTCCTGCTCTCCCAACTCTGTGTCTGATTATGCTTGTGATCAGTGATCTGATTTCTCTTGAGGTCTTGCTTCTGGTTTCCCCTTCTTCTTTCTTTCTCATTGTATTTTCAGAATTTTCTCATTTTTTCCATAAAGGCTTGTGCTTTCATCGGCAATGTTATAAGTTACCCCAGCAGTTTAAAGAACAACCGTATTAAAAATGTTCCTTCTTCTCAAAAATGCTAGCAATTATGTTATATCTCTCAGCCTCTGTTACCAGAGTCCCATGCAATCCAACGAAGAAATCTAAGCTGACAACAAGTACAGGATTTCAAACCTCAATATTTGTACAGTTCCAGCTTGAATGTGATTTTCCAGAGTCCCAAGCAATGATCCAGATGTCAAGACAAAGCTAGGAAAAATCTCTGGCTGTCCCACTTCAGTATTTGTACAGTTCCAATCTCAGTACGATATTCCAAAGTCCCAAAGGCTTCCCACATATAATATAGGAGGTGTATTGAGACTGTCACTCAGCTTTCCACCAGAAGGTGTCCTTATACTCCACTGTATGCTCCTTCCACCATAAGTCCAATCAAAAACTCCAGTCCTGGTTTTCCCAGTTCCACAGTCTATCCTCGGAGACCATATCTTCCCAGTATCTTCTTACAGTATATAAAATAGCCTGTTACAACCGTAGCCTCTGAGGGGGGGGGTCTCCCACGGCTTTCCCACTCCCGGGATATTTATACAGTTCCCAGGTTTTGATAGCACTGTTGAGAAGTCTATTAGCACGACATTATTATTATTTTTTCAGTTTGTTTTTCTTACTGATAAGAAAATCCAGTCCGTTGTTGTTTAATTCATCATGGGATTCTTTCAGGATCAGATTTTTCTTCTTCTCTCACTCTCTCATTTTTGGCCTTGATCATTCTGCATTCCAAAGATAGTTTTGCTTTTGAGGGAGAAGGCCGGTAAGCAAGCTTGCTTCTTCCTTTCCTTTCGGCCAAAAAATTTTACTCTAGTTTCTCTTTCTGCTATTAGGGCTATTCATAGATCAAAGGCTTCAACTTACTTTATTGTTGTAAATTTTCAATGCCATATTTGTTGGTTCTCCTCTCCTCCGGAGGGGGTGTGTTTACTCACAGCTCACTGCCAATGATGGCTCCCGGATCCGATGTGTGCTTGGGTGGTCTCTTCAGAGGGAAGAAATACCAGGTTGCTGCCCAGCTTCCTTCCCCTCTGTTGCTCACCATACTGGGCGTTTCCAGCTTTCCCCTGGAGCTATTCCCAGAGGCTGCTGACTGCACTGTGACAAGCCCTGCCTCTTCTCAGCCTAGGGGTACTTTGGATGTGCTAATCCACATCTAGCCCAGGTACTCTGCCTGAGCCTTATTACATAGCAACCCCAACATTTATCCAGGCCACCCAACTCTGAACCATCCCAGGACCAGTAGCAAGAATCAATCAGCATACTAAGCTCTTTTGTGCTAGTCTAGCTATTCAAATAAAAGACAGGCAAATAGTACATTTCAAAGGATAAATGGCTCCCAACGAAACAAGCTATTATATCTGTTTCACATCTTGTTTCGTTACCATTTCTTAATATTTTCCTGTGATATGTGCATCATTGCTGAGAAAGTTTGCTATCCCTCCACTTTAAGAGTTATCAAGTTTCTAACAGGACAAGTTTGTATAAAATGACACATTGCTGAATAAATCATGGATCTTTTAGCATGTAAAATAAAGCAGCATGGACAAGCTTGTAAATAATTAAATATTAATTTGCATAAAGATGAAGAGCATACTAAATACCAGAAAGACCAGATGAAATGGAACTGTGTATCCTGATGAAAGTGTGTGTGTGTGTGTTGTTGTTTTTAAGAGTAAGGTCATCAAACACCCTGATGGCTATAGATGGAGGCTAAATTCAGAGGCTCACTATTCTAAATTCAGAGGCTCACTGAGTGATGATTATAGTATTTCTTTTGAAATGGATATATTTTGAGAAAATCTGTTGGAGTTTTTAAATATATCATAGTATTCATATAAATAAGCATTCGTCCACAGTAACTATATGTCATCTGAAGTCAGGAAGCTATTACCCAGAGATGTTGGCATGTCTTTGGGACTGAGTCCCAAATCCAAGTCTGAGTCTTTGGCATCAAGTTCCAAGTCCAAGTCCTTGGTACCAAGTCCTGAGCCCCAAGCCCCAAGTCTAGGGGGACTTGTTTATTAAAAGCAAACTTTTTTCCCAAGAAAAAGGAAGGAGGTTGGTGGGTTCTGAGTTGCAACTCGACTCCGAGTCATTGAAAAAAATATCCAAGTCAAGTCCGAGTAGACCGTCCAACCTGACAGCAAGTCCTGTGACTTGAGTCCCCATCGCTTCTTATTGCCCTTCACTTACCATTTATGTCATTATATGGTATAAAGACACAGAGCTGATTATTAAAATTCTGAGAAGCCAAATAAAATGATTATGTTCTGTTCCCAAATTACCAAAGTTAAGTATATGTTTATCTGTCTGTTCAGCTATCCATCCATCTATTTATTTGGCTTTACCAATGGGCCTCTAATATTTCAAAGATAAGCTATCACTTCAAAGTGCATCCTTTGAACTAGTCTGTACCACTACTGAAGTCCCCCCCCACACACACATATATCCCTTAAGGGAGAACCTAGAAAGTTACTTTTAAGAAGAATGAATATAAAGATATGCTGAATTTATCCATGTGAAGATGGACTGAAAATATGGTTAGTTCCTTGAACCACCAGAATTCTGTGCCTCCACGCCTGCCAACTAGTATTAAATGCTTGATTGCCAAAAGGGTACTGCAGTATAGCAGTGGTCTCTAACCTTTTAAATGCCAGGGACCGGTTTGGTTGAAGACTATTCTTCCAAGGACCAAGGTGGCTGCCACCGCCAGTGTTCATGAATGGGTGTGGGGGGACATCTGTGGGTGGGTCTTTAGTGCCCCTGCCTCACCGACACCCAATCCCATGTCTACTGCTGCCAGCCCGGGGCCCTCAAGTCCTGCTGCCCGCAGCCCGACCCTAACGACTGCCTCCCCAGCTCCAACAAATCTTTGGTGGAGCCTCTGCGCCCTGGGGCGCTCTGGTAAGCCTGGGGGGGGGGCAATGCAAAGGAGCGCTCCTCCCACCCACGTGGGAAGCGGAGAGCACCAGCTGATGGGTGGGGTCACTGGGTTCAGAACAGGTCTCCCAAATGGTTGCTCCCTCTCCACAGGAGCCCGGGGGTGCTGCTGCTGGCCATGAGCTTATATTGGTGACTCGTCCTCACACTCCTGGCCATCAACGGGCTGGCCTTCTGCTGCCTCCACCAGCACTGCCTCTGCCGCCTGCTGGGCTGAAAGGCCTTGCTCATGTCTGTGTGATGTCACCGCCCTGCACCCCGTCAAAGAAAATGGCATCGCATCCGCACCACCAGGAGACTCCCATCCTCTTGTCACCCACTCCCCTGGAGCAGGTCTCAGAGCTCCGCTGGGAGGGAAATGACCGCTTTCAGGCTGGGTGCCACGAGGAGGCTCTGGCCGCTTACACATGTGTCCTCAGCTTCTGTCCGTCTGCAGTGGAGCCCAGTCCACAACGCGCCGTTCTCTACCGCAACCAGGCCGCCTACCATCTCAAGCTTGTGTGTCGCTTGCCAAGGGGGCGATTAGCAAAGGTCGGTGAAGGGAACGAGGGGCCTAGACAGGGAAAGGGATGCTGTGCTGGTGGGCTACCCTTCCACATCCTTGGCAGTCTAAAGTAACTTGGCAGTGTGGCACAGTGCTTGCACGAATCAGCTGTGTGGGAGTTTGTGCTTATGGGGGGGGGTCTGTCTCCATGGCCCAGTCCGGCTCAGGCCATGGACCGGCATGGGCCACGGACCAGGGGTTGGGGACCTCTGCAGTATAGGATTAGTTTTATTAGATCCAGAACATTCTGGTGGAAACTATGAGCCCCCATGAACATTACAATCATCAGGGAATGCCCATCTCTCAGTACCACCACTTTCACAGGTTCATCTGCTGACAATACAAAAGAGGGCTTTTTCAGTGGCTGTTCAAAGATTATGGAATGCTCTTCCTCAGGAAGTCCATTTGATCTCTTTCTTGCAGCCATACAACTAGGAAGCACAAACATTTCTATTCAAGCAGGTGTTTGACATTTAAATCTGGGTATTTTATGGTGTTCTGGGTGGTAGTCATCATATTTTTACAATATATATGTTTAATAATGTTTTAATAACTTATGGCTCTTGTTTGATTAAACATTTAAATTATTGATTTATTACGTTTTATATGCTTGTTTTTAGATGTGATAAACCTCCATGAGCACCTTATATAGGGAGAAAGGTGGTATATAAATATGTAAATACAACATAAAACAAATAAACTTAAAACTAGGCTGAAACAAATTACTGTAGAAAAAGGAGACAAGTAACAAAGATTGCTACCTTTCCTTATTATCTAACCCCAGGATGGTAAGGCCTGGGTCCTGGAGCTTCAGACAGTTCGTGAGTTAATTTCAAAAGCACTATTGCTTTTGTCTTAAGTTGTATCACAAGAAGACACATCATGAGTCATGAAATCAGTACCCGGTGCATTGTCCAAAATGGCATAGTGGGCCAGCATCAGTACACCAAAACACCAGGAGAAAATGGAGAGGGTTGGGTTGTTTGACTACAAAACTGAGAGTTTCAGGAGGAAAAAAATTACATTTGGGGGAGTCAGGAGGGTTATTTATTTATTTATTTATTTATTTAACTTATATGCTGCCCACACTACCCAAAGGTCTCTGGGCGACTTACAACAATTAAAATACAGTAAAAAAGATAAAACAATTAAAATACAATTAAAATATATACTCTAAAAATTGCCATCAGGACCCACAGTTGATATTATTTCAATTAAAAGCCTTCTGGAACAGGAAGGTTTTGACCTGGCACCAAAATGTCATCAGCGTCAGTGCCAGACAAATCTCAATTGGGATGGTGTTCCATAGTCTCTGGGCAGCTGCCCAAAAGGCCCTTTGTCTACAGGCCATCCCTCTTACTTCCTTGAGGGACGGCTCTTTCAAAAGGGCCCCCTGGCTAGACCTGCCGGGTAGGTTCATATGGAAGGAGGTGGTCCTTCTTATCCAGAGCCCAAGTCGTTTAGGGCTTTATATGTCAAAATAAGCACTTTGAATTGGGCCCTGGCAGCTACTAGTAGCCAATGTAATTTAAACAGAATCTGCTTGATGTGTTCCCTAGTGCCCCACCACTCACCAGCCACGCAGCTCAAATCTGGTTTGATTCTCAGTGGACCCACTGCTCGATTCTGGACCAGTTGCAGCTGCCAAACCGCCTTCAAAGGCAGCCCCATGTAGAGCACATTGCAGTAATCTATACGAGATGTTACCAGTGCGTGTGTAACTGTCATGAGACTCTGCTCGTCCAGGTAGGACCGTAGCTGGAATAATTTCCGTAGCTGGAGGAAGGCTGCGGAAGGCCACTGAGTCCACCTGGGCTTCCAGAGTTAGACTGGGGTCCAGGAGCATCCCCAGGCTGCGGACTCTGTCCCTTAGGGAGAGTGTAACCCCATTCAGGGCAGGGAAATGGCCCTCCAGTCTGTCCAGCGAAGCACCCACTAACAGCACATCTGTCTTGTCTGGATTGAGTTTCAATTTATTAACCCTCATCCAGTCCATTATCAGGTCCAGACATGAGTTTAGCACAGAAACCACCTCACCTGGATTGGTGGAATACGACAGGTAGTGCTGAGTGTCATCAGCAAATTGCTGACTCCTCAGCCCAAACCTCCTGATGACCTCTCCCAGCAGTTCCATGTAGCTGTTAAACAGCATGGGGGGCAGTATCAAGCCCTGAGAAACTCCATGACATAAACACCATGGGACAGAGCAACTGTCCCTCAGCACCACCCCCTGGACATGGTCAGCCAGGAAGGAGCAGAACCACTATGAAGCGGTGCCCCCAACTCCCAAATGAGCCAGCCTATCCAGAAGGATACCATGACTGATGGTGTTGAAAGCTGCTGAGAGGTCCAGGAGTATCAACGGGGTCACACTCCCTCTCTCTCTCCCGGCAAAGTCATCGTACAGGGCAACCAAGACAGTATCTGTACCAAAACTTGGCCTGAAACCCGATTAAAATGGATCCAGAAAATCCATTTCATCCAGCAATGCCTTGAGTTGCCCGGCCACAACCTGCTCCAACACTTTGCCCAAATAAGGGAGGTTCGCCACTGGTTGGTAGTTAACCACCAGCCTTGGGTCCGGGTTAGGCTTTTTTAGGAGTGGCCGAATTGCAGCCTCTTTCAAGGTGGTAGGGACTACCTTCTCTCTCAAAGAGGCGTTCACGGCCTCCTGGACCCAGGTGCGAACCCCCCTGGCAGATCTTCCAATTAGCCAAGATGGGCAACGTTGAGCAAAGTGGTGGTAGAATGGACAGGTCCAAGCACCCTGTCCACATCCTCAGGTCTCAACAATTGAAACTCATCAATACTTGACCTAAGCACGGCACACTGGACACATCCTCTGATTCTGCAGTAATGGTGGAGTCCAACCCACTGCAAATCTGAGCAATTTCTCCCCTCAAAATGAATGGCAAACACATCAGAGTGAGCTGATGACCAGTCTAGGACCTCCACCGGATTTCCTGGTTGAAGAAGATCCCGGACCACCTAAAATAGCTCTGCTGGACGGCATTCTGAGGAAGCAATATGGCTAGAGAAATATTGCCATTTCGCTAGCTGTATTCCCATGAAATAGGCCTGATAATGGGTTCTAAGTTGTGTTCCATCGGATTGGGCCCGGCGTGCAGGGAGAGGGCGCTTAGGCACAATCATGTCAACCGCCCGGGTCATCTTCCTATTCTATAGGGTGACCTGAGCTTCGACAGGAGTGCCGACATATAGACGGATAATCCCCCAGAGCATTCAGGAAACCATCTGGATCCATTAGTCTCCGAGGGCATATCATCTTAATAGATCCCCCAATCTTGCAGAGGGGTGAAGAAGCTAATAGACTAAACTTGACCAGGAAGTGATCTGACCATGACAATTGGGTCACAACTAGAGTAGACATGGTCTAGAGGAGGCGGGGTAAAAATCAAATAAATAAATAAATAAATAAAACAACTAGCCCTTCCACATCAAAACCACCATCTTTCAGTCCCGTTGAGAAAACCAGGTCCCACAGTTGTCAGCCCCATGGTTGTCATGGCGGCCATGAAGTTCTGAGCTGCCACAGTCAAGGCAGCCTCAGCATGGATGTTAAGGTCCCTTAGCAACAACAGCCTGGGAGTCCTCAACACCAGGTCCGAGACTACCTCCATCAGCTCAGGCAAGGAGACTGTTGGTATGCAGCAGGGTGGGCGGTATACCAACAGAATCCCCAGTCTGTCTCGTAAGCCCAACACACAATACAGGCCCTCAAGACCTCCTCTCAAAGGGATAGGAAACCTGGTCAAAGAGATAGAACTCCTATTGTTGTTTGTTGATGCTTAGTCATTAAGTTGTGTCCGACTCTTTGTGACCCCATGGACCAGAGCACAACAGGCCCTCCTGTTTTCCACTGCCTGCTGGAGTTTGGTCAAATTCATGTTGGTAGCTTCAATAACACTGTGCAACTATCTCGTTCTCTGTTGTCCCCTTCTCTTCTTGCCATCACACTTTCCCAACATCAGGGGCTTTTCCAGGGAGTCTTCTCATGAGATGGCCAAAGTATTGGGGCCTCAGTTTCAGGATCTTTCCTTCCAGTGAGCACTTCAGAATTGATACGTTTGTTCTCCTTGCAGTCCAGGGGACTCTCAAGAGTCTTTTCCAGCACCACAATTCAAAAGCATCAATTCTTCGGCAGTCAGCCTTCTTTATGGTCCAGCTCTCACTTCCTTACATCGCTACTGGAAAAAACATAGCCTTGATTATGCAGATCTTTGTCGGCAAGGTGATGTTTCTGCTTTTTAAGATGCTGACTAGGTTTGTCATCGCTTTCCTCCCAAGAAGCAGGTGTCCTTTAATTTCGTGCCTGCTGTCACCATTTGCAGTGATCATGGGTCCCATGAACTCCTATGATGGAGCCCAAGAACTCCTATAGACTATAGCAACTTGCCCCAACTCTCCAAGCGACGTTGGTGCTGGACACAGCTGGGAGAGGGGAACACCACCCTCCTCTCCCACCCAGGTTTCAGTAATGCACACCAGGTCAGCACCCTCATCCAGAATTACATAATGAATGAGGACAGTCTTATATTGTACTGACCTGGTGTTCATCAACAGCACCGTGTGGCTTGTGGGTTTGCTGATATGGTCACCTGATACCATCTGGTTGGTGGTAGGACTAGAAGAGGGGGTAGATTTAAGATATCTAACCTCTCTTCTCCTACGTAGGCATGTTCTACCCCCACTGTCATTCCTTCCCCTACCCAGCACCACCTCAATGGCTGCCCCCTCCAATGCCATTCCCCCTTCCTTTTCCCTCAGCTTCACTGTGGGTCTCTAATCAGATGACAATTGATGCTCACAATAAAAACCCCTCCTAAAGCCCCTTCTCCCCCTGAGCCAGGTGGCTGATGTTGAGGAAGGGGTGGGGCAGCCAGAGGCAGCAAGGGCCCAGCAAGACAGAAAAACAATTTCACTTAGGCATCTTTTAACAAGTCTGAGGTGTCACGTTCTATTGAAATTGTCATCTAGATTCTAAAATGGATATTTTTAATTAAATAAGTGCTTCAGGTTTAGTGATCTTCTTTGTTCTATCGGACAATTCTCAGATACACTACAGGATTGGGGTGAGTGACAAATGTTGGGGATGGGCGGGCAAACCTTGTGTTTGTTGAATACGCACGGATAATAATAGATATAACCAAGGCACCTTGAAATCAATGATTCTTCTTCCCCCCAAAGCAGCTGTTGGAAACAATATGTACACATTTCAGTTCACTCATCAATGTTTAATGGCTGTTTAGACTGCATTTGTTATAATCAAAGAGTAGCAAGGGAGCAGACTTATCTAGGCTACATTTGTTGTAATCAAAACGTGGCAACAGAATGGACAGGATACAATTTCTCTTAGCTGCTACTCCATTGATTTCAGCATTTGTTCAGTCACACACAATTGTTATGAAGCAT
Organism: Pogona vitticeps; assembly: GCF_051106095.1. Classification (NCBI taxonomy): domain Eukaryota; kingdom Metazoa; phylum Chordata; class Lepidosauria; order Squamata; family Agamidae; genus Pogona; species Pogona vitticeps. The sequence continues at coordinate 33,223,822 of NC_135786.1, forward strand.
CATGAAAAAGAACACTTACCACAACATCTTGAGAATTCAGGCATTATCAGGATAAGTGGAGGCAAGCACATCACCCTTACAGTAACTGTAGCAACACTGAACGTGCACTGGGAAATTTGGACAGTGAAGATGATATAGCTGTGGTGAATACTGTACATCAAGAGACTCAGCCCCTACCTAGGCTGGCATTTGCCCTTGCTCTAAGGTCTAGGCCTTGCACAAATTATATCACTCTATTCAGACAATATTTACTTCCATGTGAATTGCAGACTTTATTTATTTATTTTATTTATTCAATCTACAGTATATTCACACCAATCTGGGTGGTATACACACAAGCAAGACCACACAACTACGACCCACTTCATTCCCATAACATAATCAAAATAGCGCTATGACTGACTTGAGTGTTGTAATCTACAGAAAACCTAAAATTCAAATGTTAAAATTAACACCATTTGAGGGTGTGATGTTCTCAAAGTCTGCCGTATATAATTCTGTCTTGAGAAATTTCTTGAATGTTTGGAGGGACAGAGCCTGGTGCACCTCAACAGAAAGTTTGTTCCATGGAGATATTACAAAGAAGCCCCGACTGCTTCTCATTCCCTTTCTTGCTTCTCATACTATTAGTATTGTGAATTGAGAGGAGCACGTAGCATGGGAAACTGCTTTTTGGGAGAGACTTTCAATAAGTATGGAGGTCCTAAGCCATTTAGAGCTTTAAGGGTCATAGCTAGAAAGTTTCCTGTGACTTCCCAGTTCTTCTTGTTCAGCTTGGCATACGGTTTTTATTTTTGTCTTTTGATAATGGTACCTCTTGTCCTATTTTGTACAGTATTCTACAGTGCACTTGAAAATATATATAGATTACCACACTCAAGTCATGTGCATGTCTTCATATCCTAATGTGTTAAAGGTCCTAGTGATACCAGGTGTGGAAGTGAGGACTTGCATCTCTTGCTTTGTTTGCCTCCCATCAGTAGCAATAATCATTTTAAATAATCATTTGTAATGAAATCATCATTAGACATCAGTGAACAAAGTGTCTTAGCACTAGCCTCTCTTCTTGAGATGGGTGCTATTCTGATACACTTCAAGGAGTGGCATCATTTTAGCACTAGACCCACTGGCCAAAATCCTGTTACATAGTGTAGTAAATCACATTAGAGTAAGTCCATTGAATCAATGAAGATTTTGTGAGTCCATGAGTTCTGCTGATTGAAATGTGCCTACTCTAACTGCTACTTACTGTGCTAATATAATTTGCAGTTAGAGTAGTCCTATTTGAACCTATGGAGGAATTGGCTCATGAAATCCTCATTGGATGGGTGTACTCTAACTTCAGCTTGTATTAGCATAGTAAGTGGCAGTTAGAGTAGATGCACTTGAATCAACACTTGGCTTCATGGTACTCCAGTCAGGATGCTGATCATGATCTGAGTTCAGTCCTGATGTGCTCAGGTAGGTGGCTCAAGGTTGACTTGTCCTTCCATTCCTCTGAGATCAGTAAACCGAGTACCCAGCTCACAGGGAGTGGGGAAATGTGTAGCCTGCATAATTGCCTTGTAAACTGCCCAGAGAATGCTCAGTAGAAGTGCCTTTCTGCTGACAAACTCTTTTCTGCCAGCTGATTTCAGATCACAAGCAGAGGGATCTTTCAGCAGAATTGTACTACTGGCTAAAATCCACCAACAGAAAAGCCAAAAAATTTGGCAAGAGTAGGAGTGGAGCAAGGAAGGAGATTAATTATGCCAAATTCAAACATTCTTCAGCTCAGATGAATTTGAAAGAAACGTTGACATAAAGCTAGACTAGGACAAGGACAGTCCACTTAATTTCCAATAATTTCAATGAATTACGGAATCACCATAGCTTCAGTTGACCCAAAATTGGCGGCAGATGGTCTTCAGCCATTTTGACTTCTGAGGATTGCACTCTTGCAAGGGAATAAATCCCTTGAGAGCAACAGCAGGTACTTCTGAGTTGAAATGCACAGGATTGTGGAAAGTTAGAAAAATAAAAATGTCATAATAGCACAAGTCTGAAACTTGTTGGAAAAGTGGGGGAGGAAGACTCTCACACCTCCATAACAAGTTCAGTCCTCTGGGAACTATGTTTTTAAAAGCATCAAAAAAAACAGGACTAAAGCACCAACCCCTGAACTGGTCCTAATCTTCTTATGCCTTTTTCATGCCAATTATATTTTCTTATTAGTTTGGAATAAACAAGAACACTTTCTGTATTCCAGCATGCTCTACTTGCAGCATAGCACTTGATGGGGATCACAGTTCACCTCTCCAATTTGATAACTTTCAAACATTTGCTGATGTGGAATCTCATTTCCAGTTAAATTAAACAGAACTTTGTTGTAAGGTATAAAAGAGCCATTAGCTGGTTTCATCTATTTCAAAATCTTTTAAGTTGCTTTTTTTTTTATTCACAGGAAATCCGATGAAAATTGGATTGATTGCTTATAACATTTATCTTATGCTGCCCTGGAAATCTCACTGTGAGTGTGTGCTGTGGGTGGTGACATCAGTGAGATAGATTACAGATCCAGATGTGATATGCTGTATTTTTCAAGGTCTCTTGACAGCTTTCCTTGCACTCTGTCCATTAATCCATTTCACTGAGCAGCTTCCAACAGGAACTATTTTTTAGAAGTGCTCTGTTAAAGAATTGTAATCCTCTTTCCACCAAATGTGAAATTCTTTTTCCCTTAAAAAATGATATTGAACTGTGCATCAAGATGGCCAGTAATTTCAAGCATCATTTTGTACTTTAGCTCTTCTTGAAAGGATTTCTAGTTATTGTTCCTTCATTTGGACTGTCTCCTGAAAAGAATTATGTTTCCTATCTCTCCTTAACACCACCTGTCTCCTGCTTCTTTCAGTTTTCCTTTGCTCTCAGATGCAACTCTTCAATGTGAAGGCCTCCTTTGTGTTTAGCTTGCTGTAACTAAGGGAAAAATTCTTATTAAAAGGGTTGCCAGGTCAGGCATTCTCTGCGTCAGTAGGATCAAAGGCTAGGGACAGGCTCTTGTAATGTCACAGGGGTGGGGTGGGGGGAGACTGGACCTTTGTAGTATCACAGTATGGGCCCTTTAGTAATTATTGCAAGATACTGTGTGTCTAACAAACAGACATTGTGAAGACTGTATGATGAATTTGAAAGCAAGTGTTTGAATTCCAAGAGCTTTAAAGCATACAAGAAAAAGAAAAAAAGAAGAGTGTTTCTGAGTACATTTAAACGTCATGCTATACAAACATAAATGAACTCCAAAATGCAGTTTGCCTGATTGCTTACCCCAAAATAGGGGTTGCCCTGAGGTCCAGAGAACAGATCCCAGAAACCTGCGGCTCAGATCTAAAATGTGAGACTTTAAAATCCAGCTCCACTATAAAGACTGGGCACCATTAACTGCTTTGATCTGTACAGCATCTAACAGTGGTGAGTTGTGTCCATTGTGACTGGATGGGTGGAAAGCACAACAACCCACTGGTGGGCAGAACAGAGGCTAAAGGGAGTGTTTCTCTCTCACTCATCCCTTCTCTGTCTCTGTCTTTCACACACATACATACAAACACACAGTCAGATACAAAGGCTGGGAAGTGAGCAACAATTCATATATTACATAGGCTACTTCCTTCTCATTATAAGGCAGGGAGCAGTAGGATGGCTGGAGTAGCAGACCACGTTTGCCCTGAAAGATGAGCTGAGATTGTCACCTAATATGCTGAGCTCAATTCTGCTCCTTCTAGGTCAGGGAAGGGCAACCTATTGCCTTCCAGATACTCTTGTATGGTCACTTTCATCATCATACACTGTTGGCAGTGCTTGCTAGGGCTGATGGATGTGTCAGTCCAACAACATCTGGAGGTTCCCTCCCTAGATACAGATATTCAGTCTTTCTTGCAATGTAAATTGCTGACAAATACTGCATATGCAACCAGTGTTAGTGATGGGGTGGAAAAGGAGAAGGTGGTTATGGCTTGTGACTACATTGAGAAATATTTTAGGATTTGCTCTCCAAATAGCATGAATGAATTCAAAGTATTTTTCAATGCTCATACAACACAAAGGCCAATGTGAATCAGCCCAGCCCCTTCTAATTCAGAGGTTTTTCCCCCTTACTGGTTGGAATGATGTTTTCCTTGTGTGATTGTTTTGCTCTACAAAAGGATGGGAGTGTGATTCTGGGTGGTGTTAAGATGATGTATTAAGCTGAAGTATGATGTTTTGAGACAGCAGGAACACCCACCCCTGCAATTTTTCTTCCTAGTTGACCCCACGATTTTTAGCCTGCCTTAAGGGAATCCAGGCTGCCCTTTGCAAAGATGGAGGCTGCAGCTTCCCTACTTTAAATGAAGCTGCAGCCGCCATCTTTGCAAAGGGAGCCAATGTCCCTTACTGCAGGCCATAGTGTCGGAGGCCAGTAGGAGATGGCATAAGCAGTGATTATGGGGGGGGGGGCGGTGTGGCAGTGGTGGTGCAGCTGGAGGGCAGTAATGGGGGTGGCGGTGGGGGTGTCAGGGGTTTTTTAGATAGCCTCTGGCTTTCTAACCCCCCCATGAATCGATGAATAAATTCGTGCTTCGTTGATACATGGGGCAGCTTCATGCTTCATGATTTGTCAACTTTGACATTTCACAAATAGAGATGGGGACAACTCACCATTTTGGCGAGTCATCCCGCTGTGTGAGTCGTCAAAAGTTGATGTTTCATATGCTTCGGCAAGCTAGGATTGCCCAACCCCCTTCCCACCCCCATCACTTCGGCCTACTTGCTGATGCCACCGCTGCCCCTACCATCACCACTGTGCCACCCCCTTGAGGTGCCCTGATCCCTGGGTGCCATCCTTAGAGTCAGCAGCCCTGGCAGGTAAGCCAGGCCATTGCCTCTGAGCCTGCTCCCACCACCCCGCTGATCAGAGTGATCAGCGGGGTGGTGGGCACGTGCTCAGAGGCAGCAGGCTGGCTTCTCTTCTAGGACCAGGGTGCCTGCCTCTGGGGCTAGAGCTTCCCTCGCATAGATTAGCATGTGCAGAGGAAGGCATACCACTCCTTTGGCTGGCTTTTCCGTTGCTGCCATTACCTCTCCAAGCCACCGGGTGAGGCTGAGGCAATGGCAACAGCAATGGCAGTGGGCAATGGTAATAAAAAAGTGGTGGTGGAGATAGTGGCAGGTAGGCTAAGTGATGGTGGTGCAGGCAGAGATGGCTGAACCACCATGAACCACAAACCAGTTTGTTTTTCAGGTGGTTCATCGTTAGCCACGAACCATCATGAAGCACCATTTGTCTGGTTCGTACCCATCTGTACTTATGAGTACATTATTATTTTGTTCTCTTATTTGTCACTTAAAGTGCTTTCATTGTTAGCCCTACTGAATATCAGTTTAGAAAGTTGGGCCATAAATGATATAAACAAAATTAAAATCCTTCGAGGTCGCCAGCAAGGTTTGTATTTACTTATATTCTATAACACAGGGAGCATGATGTTTCCAGATCTTCCTTTGGTCTCTGTGACAACCTGGAACAAAAATAAATTACTTGGTTTTGATTATGGCTTAGATCCAGCTTCCCAGTTGTCTTCTAAATTATTTTTATTTTAGCCTAGTATTTTTCAGGTTATGGGTTCTGTGGTCAAGTGACCCTCTGTCCTTTGCCTCCTAGTGAGAATCCTATTTCCACTTTTCTTTTCCTCATGTTTACTCACCACTTTCTCTGCACATAGAGTTTCTGGTGGCCAAGTTTTATTTGTGAATGTAAAAGATTCCTGTGGAGTTGGTGTTTCAATCAGCAGTTTGTAGCAAAAACATGGAAGTTTGATCATCCATGATCGTAAACAGATTTAAATTTTTTTTGCACACTTTCTTTTAAGCTTAGCTTCATAAGAATGTGTCAACAACTATTAGCTTCAAAAAAGGGCATATACATATCAAATTTTACATGGACTAGAAAATAAGAACCTTAGTCAGTTGGGGATGTTTGAGGAATTTGATCTTTGTGAAAGCGAATTCACATTGACTCGACCCAGTCTTTGTAGACAAATGCATAGACTGGAATAAATAATTCTATACTCTTGTCAATAAGGCTACACATGTTTTGCAGCCCCTCAACCTATATTAATAGAGTAAACCTAAATATGCCTCCTTAGAATTGAGTTTCATTTAGTCCACTTGGACATAATTTGAGGATTACAATTTGAACAGGTGATTTTTTAGAATTTTAGAAATGAGCAGAAGTAAAAATGTATACCTTTGTGGTGGTGAAATACCATGGTTTAAGTTGGTGTTGTGTGGAAATCTATCCTTTTATTTGTCCTGAATCATCTACCTATTCAGCTTCATTGGATGACTTCAGGTTCCGAAGAGAAGAAGGAAAACATCTCACTATCTACTTTCTTCACACTATGCATATTTGTATATGTATGAAGAATTTTGGATATCAGCCCAAATGCTGTTGCTTATCATAGTAAATTACACTAGATTTGACCCATTGAATCAATGGGGATTTGATGAGTTACCTTCTTTGTAAATTCCATTAAGTCAAATGAGCCTACTCTAACTGTGACTAACTTTAGCATACTAGGTTGCACTTATAGTAAGCCCATGTGAATCAATAGAATTTATGGAAGAGTTAATCTCTAAATCTGCACTGCTTCAATGGACCTACCCTATGGTGATTCACTATGGTAGGCAACAGGATTTTGGCCGCTGTAAGCTTTCTTCAACGGAAACCATGTTGTTTACCACACAATACAGAATGCGACAGAATACTTGAGAAATCAACTATGTTGGCCAGTATGCAGTTCAATATTTACAGTACATGCATGGAAGCTAAAAAGGTGGTCTGATAAAGTGCTGGTAGCTTCTATAGTTGGGATTCTGTGCACATAGAAATATTGAACAGGATACTGATCACTCAATTAAACACCTACACATACAGAGGAAATGACACATATGCTGAATTCTGCTGCCTAACTTCTAAAATTCATATTTCTAAAGAGAGTTAAACAGAGACAGATATAACTGGATATTACTTGAAACTTCCACAGTTTTATACTGTTTGACCAACTCTAGAGAAAGTATGTGCTGCAGAATTTTGAATTTTGGTTAAAAACTTCTAGCTGCATCAGAAGTGCTGGGACTTACAGAGCAGAATTAGCTTCAAGTCTCTTCAGAATAGACCACCTCTTTTTGTCTTATTATCTGGCACCTAAAGTCTCAATAACTCACTCTGAGACATTTGAAAGAGAAAGAATAAAATGTTTCATTTACTCAGTTGAAAAGATAGAAAACAGCATATTGTACAAAAATGACTGCCTTGCAGCAACAGACTTTAGCAGACTCACAGTCTGCTTCCAGCAGACTCCTGTAGACTACATTCTCACTGCTTTGCTAACAGCATAACTACCAGTAGACCAAAAGAGAGGAGAAAAGATTCATAAGTAACTTTCTTCAAAATCAGTGGCTCTCTTCAAAATCAGAGGCAGGGAAGGAACAATTGATAACTGTTCGATTGATTGATAGTCATCCCAGTTCAGAAAGGTCCCTCCTAGCCAAACCTACTGAAGGCAGCATATGAGGTTGAAATAACTCCAATAGTATGATATAATGTTTAGAGTCTGGGATTTAGTGATCCAGATTCAACTTCCCACTGCGTCATGAAACCCATTGGAACAGACTGGGTAAGCCGCTGTCTCTCAGTCTGAACCATTTAAGAGGATTTTGTAAAGATAGTAGTGATGAAGAGAACCGTGAACACTGCCTCTATCTCACTAGAGGAAAGATGGAATATAAATGTACGTAACTCACATATAAATATAGCTTAGGGCAAGGCACCCCGAAAGCACAACATCCCTGTTGAAGTGCTGAAGTGCTGTAAAGAGATTATCACCACTGAACTGTAGGAAGTCTTTTGTCTTTGCTGGAGGGAAGGTAAAATACCACAGGACATGAAGGATGCAAACATTGTCACATTGTATAAGAACAAAGGAGACGGGGTGATTGCAATAACTACCATGCCATCTCTCTTCTCTTCTCTTGTAGGAAAGCTGCTTGTCTGTGTTGTGCTGAAGAGACTCCAGGTGCTTGCAGACAGAGTCTATCCAAAATCACAGTGTGGATTTCGAGCTAATAGATCCACCACTGACATGGTATTCTCCCTCCGACAGTTGCAGGAGAAATGTAGAGAACAACAACAGCCACTCTTTGTGGCCTTCATAGATCTCACAAAGGCCTTTGATTTGGTTAGCAGGGATGGCCTTGTTAAAATCCTTCCCAATATTAGATGTCCGCCTCTATTCTTTAACATCTTCAGGTCCTTTCATGAGGGAATGAAGGGCACTGTAGGTTTTGATGGCTCAACATCAGATCCCTTTGACATCCGAAGCAGAGTGAAACAAGGCTGTGTCCTCATGCCAACCCTTTTTGGGATCTATTTTGCCGTCATGCTGAAGCTTGCCTTTGGAACTGCAACAGAAGGTGTTTATTTCCAAACTAGATCAGATGGGAAGCTCTTTAATCTCTCTAGATTCAGAGCAAAGACCAAAGTCCAGCTGAAATGCATGCGGGATTTCCTCTTCGCCGATGATGCAGCCATTGTTGCTCACTTTGCTGAAGATCTCCCGAAAGCAGCAAAATCAGGGAGCTGGACGCGGTACAGATTGTATTTGTCTTCAGTGTGGAAAGAATTGTCACTCTGGAATTGGCCTTCTCAGCCACACTAGACGGTGTTCCAAGTCCTCCATACAGAGCACGATATCATAGTCTTTCGAGACTGAAGGATGCCTAAATCTAAGGAGTTGGACCACCTGGTTACAGAATTTGAATCCATATTGTATCCTGTAGGTCAGGTAAGAGGAACTAGCCAAGATTACTCACAGAGTGTGTGACTGATGGGGTTATGTGTCATGCCACTTGTGCAACCTACACAGTCCTAATGTGCCATCAGAAGGAGAGACTGGTAAACCACTTCTGAAGAAATGGTGGGAAGGTCACCATAAATTGGAATCACTGGTAATGATTATGAGAACCAGTGGGGTGCAGTAGGTACAGTGTTGAACTAGGGCTCAGGAAACTTGGGACCAAATTCCTGCAGCCATGGATATTCATGGGAAGGGCTAATGGATATATCACATTGAACACCTTCCATACCTCAAAAACCCATTAGGGTTGTCATAAATGAAAAAGCAGCACCCATCAACAATCTATAAATAAAACTACATTCCTCAAAGATTTGAGATGCTAAAAAATGTTCAGAGAAGTGAAAGCAGTACAATAGAGGCATAGAGCATAACCCCCCCTTTTATCTCTGTTCAAAGATTTTGCATATCTCTGTAGTGATTCAAAATCCTACCTATCCTATTTGACCTAGGATGACAATGGCACAAGAAAAATGAGGACTTACAACAAAGACAGAATGATTTCTCTAACATACCTCCTTCCACTGTTTGAGAAAACCTTTTCTGTCTTGCTATTCATACTGTTGTCTCAGATTCTGTGGTCAAGGCTGTTGATGTGAAAATACTGTAATCATTCTGAATTATTTGTCCCTTTGGACAAGAAAGGAAGGCACATTCAGCCAAGTAGATTCCTTCCAGCACATTGTTTGCCTTGACATTCTGTCAGCACTTACCAAACGGGTAGGCAAATGATTCACCTTACTCTGTTTTTCTAACTGTAAGAAATTATTGTCTTCCCATTAATGTCTGCTGGGGTTATAAGGAGAGACTAGTAGTGACCTTGTAGCTCAGATGACCTTATAATTGAGTAATTATTACAAATGAGCTTTCATAGGTTGAGCAATTTGTGGAGACACAGAAACACTGATCTCCCAAAGAAAACAAAACAGGCATTTCAGTGTGGTTCTCTATCTACTGTCCTTAATCTCCCCCTTCTGTTGAGCTCCTCTTATTTAACATCTTCTCCGAGAACCTTTGTTTGATATATTTAGCAGGGAAGAGAAGATTTCTACCCACAATATAGCCAGGTATTAACAGCGCTTTGAGGTGGGCAGCATAAATATTTCTCAATAATATTGTGTAGTAAGAATAGTTCCCAGTTCTCTTACACCTTCTAGTGACTGAATGTTTGGTATGAATTCAGAGGCAGTTTTGGAAAATGACCAAATCCTCAACAAAATGTTCTGGGGCTTCTTCTTCTTCTTCTTTTTAAAGTGGTCTACACAAAATACACTTGCTTACTTAGCAGCTATGTTAAACAAGTAAAAATGTGCTTATGTTTTTATTAAAGTTAACATCTTTAATACATGTATTAGAAACAACAACAAAACTGAACTGAACAAGAAAATATGTACAAAACATGAATTATATTTGCATGGGTTACCAATGAGTACTTGTGACTCAAATAATTTACATAGCAATTGTTGAAAATCTGGAAAGTCAAAATTAGGACTGATCTCCATATGGAGATTATAGTAAAATACTAATTGTGAGAACATGTAAACTTTAGGAATACAGTTTAAAACTCTTACACCAAGCCAGCCAAAGACATGTTGCTACCTGAAGCAGCACAAAAAATATTGACAGCATACAAATCAAGGTGCTGAGTGCCTAAAGTTAGCTAAATAATCCGGGTACATAAGCTAGGAAAGTACAATTAAATCTGCAGGGACAAAAGAGTGTACATGTTTCAATACAAGGTTGTAGAATTATTTATTTATTTATTTATTTATTTATTTATTTATTTATTTATTTATTTATTTATTTATTTATTTATTTATTTATTTGATTTATACCCCGCCTATCTGGTCCAAACGGACCACTCTAGGCGGCTAACAACCATAAAATAATATAAAACAACGAAAACAGACAATTCTAAAAGAAGAAGGCACTACATTAAATCATATAATACACAAAACAAAAAACAAAAACAAAAAAGAGGGGGGGTCAAGAGGAGTATGATGGAAAGGCCTGCCGGAACAACCATGTCTTCAATTGCTTCTTGAAGACACCCAGCGAGGGAGACCTGCGGATCACAGGAGGTAAGTTGTTCCAGAGGCGAGGAGCAACTTCTCCTTCCGGGCCTCCCTCGGCGTTAGGCTCCTCAACCTCACCTCCTGGCTTGCGCGGGTGACACGGGTAGATCTTGGCAGGAGAAGGCGTTCCGCCAAGTATCGAGGCCCTAAACCGTTTAGGGCTTTATACATGAGCATCAACACTTTGAAGTCGATGCGGAAACGGATGGGCAGCCAATGCAAGGCGGCCAGAGTGGGCAAGATATGTTGGTATTTTTTCACACCGCTGATTAATCTGGCCGCCGCATTCTGCACCACCTGTAGTTTCCGCAGCAACCCCAAAGGTAGCCCCACGTAGAGCGCATTACAGTGGTCTAATCTGGAGATTACGAGCGCATGTACCAAGGTAGTGAGCGCCCCCACATCAAGGTAGGGTCGCAGCTGGGCTATCCGCCTAAGGTGAAAAAAGGCGGAATTGAGTTGGAAGAGGCCTTTTAGACCATCGAGTCCAACCCCCTGCTCAATGCAGGAATCCAATCAAAGCAGATCTGACAGAAGTTGTTCAATTTTCTCATGAATGCCTCCTGTGTTGGAGTGCTCATCACCTCCCAAGGTAATTGGTTTCATTGTCATACTGCTCTAACAGGAAATTTTTCCTGATATACAACCAAAATCTGGCCTCCTGTAACTGGAGCCCATTATTACATATCCTGCACTCTTCAATAACTGAGAACGGATCCTGGCCATCCTCTGACAATTGTTCACATATTTTAAAGTGCTATTATATATCTTCTCAGTCTTCTTTTTCATGTCTAATTATTTCAGTCTTTCATTACAAGGCTTGGTTTTGAGTCCCCTTGTTCATTCTTGTTGTCCTCCTCTGAACTTTTGTCCTCACCCTTCTTAAATTGCAGTGCCAGAACTAGACACATTACCCTTCGTGAGACCTAACCAGTGCCGAATAAAGGGGGCTAGGATTTCATGGGATTTAAGATTATGTTTTTGATAATGCAGTTTAAAATAGCATTTGCCTTTTTTGCAGCCACATTGTACTGCTGGCTCATACTCAGCTTGTGACATACAACAATTCCAAGATCCTTCACACCTGCAGTACTACTGAGCCAAATATTCCCCGTTCTGTAACTATGTATTTGTGTTTTATACCCAAGTGTAGAACTTTGCACTTATCCCTGTTAAATTTCATTCTGTTGTTTTCAGCCCAGTGTTCAAGCCTATTAAGATCTTTTTGAATTTTGTTTTTGTTTTCCAGGCTGTTATTCTATCCAATGCTGTGTTGTCTGCAAATCTGATAAGCATTCCCTGCACTCAGTCATCCAAGTCATTGATAAAAATGTTGAAGAGCACTATGCTGAGGACTGAGCCTTGTGGTACGTCACTTGTTACCTTCTCCCAGTTTGAGAAGGAGTCATTGATAAGCAGTCGCTGAGTATGATTCTATAACCAACTCTGTACCCACTTGACACTTGTTCTATCCAGCTCCCACCTAGTTAGCTTGCTAATCAGAACATCATGTGACACTTTGTCGAAGGCCTTGCTGAAGTCAAGATATATTATATCTATAGCATCTGCAGCATCTACAAGGGAGATTACCTCATGAAAATGAGATAAGATTCATTTAGCAGGATTTATTTTTTGCAAATTTGTATTGTGTTCTAATTATCATTGCACTGTTTTGTCTTCTAATTATCATTGCATCAAGGTGCTTACAGACTGGCCATCTTATCATCTGTTCTAGAATTTTTCCCAGGGTCGATAACAGGCTGACTGGTCTCTAGATTCCAGCATCCTCCTGTTGGCATTTTTTAAAGATAGGGACAACGTTAGCCCTTATCCAATCCTCCTCCACTTCACCCATCCTTCATGATTTCAAGAAAATAATCCAGTGCAATTCTGAGAGTTCTTCAGCCTATTTCTTCAATATTCTTGGATGCAGTTCATCTGGCCCTGGAGCTTTGAACTTGACCATTTGTTTATCATTCTCAAGATACAATAATGATAGCAAGTACATTGTACCTCAAAAGTTTTCTGAAGTAAACATATACAAGAAAGTTCCTTCAGGCATAGTGGAGGAAAAGAAAGATGAGAAAATGAAGGACATTTGGAGCGCTGAAGCTGTCACTGTACACTATTAAGGATAAGAGAAAATTATTTTTATTGGTTTGTATTAATTAAATGCCTAAGGCTATAGAAATAGTTACGAGGAAGTTGAATTTTTCTTATGATATAAAATGTCCAGTGTTTTATACTTCTGGCATATTACTTTGTTGAAATTCTTGAAATTCAATTTTAAGCTTTTTGCATAAAATTAGACTAAAAAAGGAAATGTCCACCCAGTGTGGTGCAGTGGGTAGAATGATGGATTAGGAATCTAAAGACCAGAGTTCAAATCCCCAATTGGTCATGGAAACTTACTGGGGAGTGGAACTGGTAAAACAACTACTTAAATCTCACTTACTTTGAAAGCCCTATTAGGATCACTATAAATCAATTCTGATTCCAGGATACATACCTAACTAACATATATATGAAAACGTTTTGTATGACTTCTACTCAGAATTAGAACCAGATGTCCAGAAGATATTTTTAAATGGGACAGTATTTTGTTTGGGTTGCACAATACTTATTGTGAAACCCAAGAAAGGGAGCTGATCTGCAGGCTTCTTCATTCCCTTATTTATTATTATTTTATTCATTTAATATTTGAACTTCATATTGATTTATGTTCCCCCAGCAAGTGACAACATGTAATGATCACTATTATTATTAACAAAGAGTGACTCAGAACATGAATTATTATCTTGTATTCTCTTGTGTTACAGTAATTCTTCTTGCCTTGCATTGTATTGTTGCTGCAGTTGTATTCACTTAGGATTCTGCATTCTGTGTAATTTTTCTGCATCACTATCTTTTAAATAAAGATTTATACACCCCCCGCTCCATGTGCTTATTGTCTCTTACATCCAAAAAAATCCTGCTGCCAATCATGCAGGAGAGCTGTCAAGTCATTTCTGACTTATGGTGATCCTATGAATTAGTGACCTCCAAAAGCTCCTATTTCTAATAGCCCTGCTCAGCCCTTATGAATACAAGGCCATGGGTTCCTCATTACATCTGATATTTGGTTGCTCTTGAATGTCTTCTCCTTTATCCTGTTTTTCTAGAATCAAACTGAGTAATAGGATCGTGCACCCCTATGCATAAGACTGAGAGTTCTCTGGAAGGTTATGAATATCAGGTAAGTTGCTGGGTAAGGAGCTTTCCTCAACAGAATCCTGGCTGTTCACATTTCACCCAAGATTCACCATCAGGAATGGACAAGCTCTCTGAATGCAATGAATCCTTCCCCAGCAGTTATATCAGGACGAAGGTTAAAGCCCACCAGTGGCAAGGTTTGAAAAAAATCTGCCATGGTTTTACAAAAGAGGAAGAAACAGGACATATCTGTGGACACCTCTGTGGCTTAGAGGCTGCAGATGAGTGACTCCCATTATGAACAATTACACAAAAATAAAGGAAAAATATCCTCACACATAGAAACCTGGAGCAGAAGGTAAATAAAGATCTAAAACTTCCCTCTCACACAAAGTTCTTTCCTTGACTCAAGGACAGAAGATTTTTCAAAGTAATATGGGAGGACAATTTAAAACCTAAACATTATCCACCCCAATAAATGTATAGTTTACATTCTCATGTTCTGTTTGAGCTCCCTGGGCTTGGTGGAGAAAAATGGACACAACCATCCTGTCACATACAAGTGACTAACTTTGCAAGCATCCCATCTCAAAACCTCCATGAAACTTACAAATGGTACCAGCAAAACTGAGATCTGTCACAGAACAGCCAGATTAATGAAGTCCCTTTTCTTCTTGAGATGTAACTTTTGGAAAGAGTGAACTGCTGCAATAACAAGCAAGAACAAAGCTGCATTTTTGTCTCTAATAGCTATCACTGTTAATTGAGTACCTGGAGGAAGGTGAGGAACTTGACAGCTTGGCACTTGTTACTGGAGCATAGGTGACTGCATAGGTGGCCTAATCCATGGGGTGGTTCCTTCTATCCTACTCCTCTGATTACATTTTTTGGTGGAGTGGGCTAAAGGGAATGGGAAGAAGAAGAACAAAGTAATAATATCAATCTGTCACAGAACCCAAGTCCTAAGCAGTGAGTAGCAGGTACAATTTTTTAAATGTATGTTCTGATCTTTGAGTGCAGCACAGAAACCTTGTCCACGATGCATTGTCTGGCTGCTTCATTAAACGGCAGCATCCCAGCAAGGCAATCTGAAATATCCTTAGCAATCTATGCCCATAAACCAAATGGGTCCTTAACCAGAGAGACCTCATTCCCAGAAACCTCCAGCATGATGTCTTTGCACACAGTTCTCTAGTCCCGAGCCAGAAGATCCTACTCTCCATTGAGGAAAAAAGCAAAAATCTCCTCAAAGGAAACCAGGAGCTCTCAGTATACCAGAATCTTTAAAAGGACAGTGTGATCCAGTTACTGCAGTTTTACCAGTGTGTTAATTGTCATTCAAGAAACAATAGCTACCAATTTTTCCCTTGAAAAGCTGTGTCATTTATAAACCATGAACGATTCATTTTCAAAGGTACAAGAACTTTTTGACACATTGTCAACCCCCCTCCCCATCCTCTCCTCTGCTAGCAATCTGCAAGCCAAAATGAATGAAGGAAGGCTGGACAAGAATTTCTTTAGTGGTAGTGTAAGTTATAGCATGAAATAATTTTAGTAACTGAAAATTGCAGGTGGAATCCATATTGAAACCCACAAACCTTTAAATGGGGGAAAAGCCAGAACATAAAAATGCAGCTGTCAAAACAGATGAATTTGGGAAGAGTCTGGTTTGCTCTTTTTCCTCCTCAAACATTACACACATATTTCAGTCTCCAACAACAGTGTGCACAGAAAGTTGCTATTACATAAGCGGACGGTGAATTAAATCACATTTTGCATTACAGAAGCCAGCATGTAGAACTGGCTTGTCTGGAAGCCTCAGGCTTCTCTTTATGATCCTCAAATCTGCTGTTTCCATTACCTGGCCATTATATAAGTGAAGGCAACATAAACAGAACGGAAGTTTTAATGTGTGCAGGCATTTATATCATATTCAAAAATGTATGCTAAAAGCAAAAACATGAAGATGCATGCATCATACTGCCATCCTTTAACACCGCACAGCAGACTGTAAGTCATTGTTATTCTGTTCTATTTATAACTTCCAAAGTAGATACATTTTGCTCATTATGCTGCTAAAGGAGTTAGGGTCAGGAAAAGCAGACCGCCTTGCAACTTCTGCAGTTTCCCTCTTCTTTCAAATTAATAAATATGTTCATTATGTTGTCAAGTTTCAGTGAGATCACCTCTACTTCTATATTTAAAGCAATATATCCATGTCTGTAAATGATGTAAATCTTCACTCATTTTAATTTCATATTTCAGAATTTTCTCTTCACTGGGTACAATTGTAAGTGTTTTGGTGCATTTTTGCCTTTCAGGGAAATTTTTACATAAAGTTAATTATAATCCTTGACTGCAGAGCTGGAAGGGATCTAATGGATCATTGAGTCCAGTCCCTGTCAAAAAGGCACAGTGGACAAACTTCCAACCATGTCTAAACCACTGAGCTATCCAGCAGTTAAAAGAAATAGGATTTGAATTAAACATGTTATGTTTTGTGTAAAACACACAGGCCGGTATTCTGTAGCCAACATTCTGTCAAGTATCCCACATTCTGTCAGGCTCCCTGTCTCATAACTGTTTTTGCACTGGCTGAAGGATCAGTCATGCCAATGGTGCACAACAGGAAATGTGCTGGAGGGGCAAGGAAACTTACACAACTGCCCTTCCACTCCATGTTGAGACAATAGGCTGCCAGCCATGTTTAATGCAAAATGCAAGGTTTTGTGCAAAATACAAGATTTTGCACAAAAAACACATTTGTTTGTTAATGCTGCTGCTTGCAAAAAATGCTGGTCTTTTCACACTGATGTAGGAGTTCAAGTCTTACAGTGGTGACAACCTGTTTGCAAAGAATAAAACTCCCAGTGGTCATTGCCTGTTGGGAGAATTTTAGAACATGTCATCTCAAAAAGTAAGTTTTTGAAAGCTCTGTGGAAGATCTATCAAATATGAGGCCCATAATGAATCCCAAATATGGTCATATAAAGCCAGAACAGAATGAATCATCATGAAACTAATTAGAAGACAAATCAGAAAACAAAGGTAGGATCTACACCGGAGCCTCTTCTGTTTGTGTGGCATTGCTGTGAAACATTTCACCCCTAAATATAATTGCTGCATGTTAGATAGATCTTATTGAATATATGTAGCACTGTATCCTCTGTGCAATATCACCTATGGTGAACAAGAGCCATAGATTAATTGTTCTAATTGTGGCACAAGCAGGTGGAACATGAAAGAATAAATGAGCAGAGTTTTATCACTTTGTAACATAGATTTATTATTTTGTGTGCTTTGCATTGCGTTAGAAGTGGAAAGGAGGGTTGTAGAATGAGCCCCACTGATCTGGGTTGCTTAAAAAAAGTTTCAAGGATGGTACACCAGCAAAGACCTGCAGTACTTTAATCACAGTAGAGTTTATTCACACATCTTATGTTCTTGTTTCACTTTTCCTTAAAAAGCTTTTCCCACCCACCGCTTTTGACCAATGTAGAAAAACTGTGCACCTCTCTCTTGCCCTGTTGTTATGCCTCGAGAGTAGTGCTATCTCGTCTTCCATGGTTAATCAGAAAGGCTTGCAAAGTCATTGCAAATTTAATTTTCTTTAAAAGCATCATGGAAGGGAAAGGAAAATTGATTTTAATCTCTGATTCATGGAGGGAAATAAAGAGAGATCCAACATCTTAATAGCTAACCTACACTGCATAATACAGCCAACAAAAACCTAGAAATACTGGAGACTCTTTCAGTAAGGAAAGCCAGGGAAATAAAATGACCCAGGTGTTAACTGTGTTTGGCAAGGACCCTGTTCAATATTTACATAAGCAGAACTCCAACTGCAGAAAGTGCTTCAATGATCTGTTAAGGTGCTAGCTGTGTGCCTTGTCATATGAAACTGACACCTTGTCAGATTGCTGTTGCAGTCCCACAACTAAAGCTCTGTATGAATATAAACATGGAAAGGGAACTAGCGCCAAATGGAATGTAACATCTTACAGGTGTTACTACTCCACTTGATCTCCAGCCTACAGTTCTGCAAGCTCAAGATTGTCTTGCTGAACACAACAGGTGTTGTGTATGCACAAGGCGGGGTAAGGCATAAGGCCCATACTGAATCCCAGATATGGTCATATGAAGTACATTGCTAGAGAGGAATGAGTCATAAAACTAATCAGAAGAAAAACTACAAAACAAAGGTAGGATGCTAGTGAAATGGTCCAGTTGGCACACCACAGAAACAGAGAGGATTCCTCCCCCTGTATAGAGTGATATAATATTTGAGAGGGTGCTATGCTCATTTGGTATATGCTTTCTGTAGGTTGTAGCATAGCAGCTGAAAAAGTGAGCTGCAGCCCACAAAAGCTCTTGCCACGTCATAAAGATTTATTTTAAATAGAAATCCTACTGATAGCAGTGGAAAAGGCTACAGGAAGTAAAAAGAAGCTTAAGCATAACCCTGTGCCTGTTTTCCCTACCACTTATGAGACCAGTCCTTGCCAGTCCATGACAAAAGCAACCTTGTTATTTAAAAAAGAAGAAGAAGAAATACGTCTTGTGGAAAAGCATGCACTTTTTTGGGCATTTTTTTCTACCCGAATATACAGTGGATATAAAAAGTTTACAAACTCCTGTTAAAATGTCAAGCGTCTGTGATGTAAAAAAATGAGTCAAAGATAAATCATTTCAGAACTTTTCCACTTTTAATGGCTGTACGACTCAGTTGAACAACAAACTGAAATCTTTTAGGCAGAGGGAAGTAAAAATAAAAAACTGAAATAATATGGTTGCCTCTGTGTGCACACCCTCTTATAACTGGGGATGTAGCTGTGTTCAGCAGTAAACAATCACATTCAAACTCATGTTAAGTAGGAGTCAGTACACCCCTGCCATCGTTTAAAGTGCCTCTGAGGAATCCCAAATAAAGATCAGCTGCACTAGTAGGTCTTTCCTGACATTTTCTTAGTCACATCCTAAAGCAGAAGCCATGGTCCGCAGAGAGCTTCCAAAGCATCAGAGGGATCTCTTAAAGAGAAGAGAAGGGTACAAAAATTTTCCAATGTATTACATATACCATGGAACACAGTGAAGACAGTCATTATCAAGGGGAGAAAATATGGCACAACAGTGACATTACCAACAACTGGACATTCCTGCAAAATTGATGAAAAGACTAGAAGAAAATTGGGGCAGGGAGGCTGCCAAGAGGCCTACAGCAACATTAAAGGAGCTGCAGGAATATCTGGCAAGTAGTGGCTGTGTGGTACATGTGACAACAATCTCCCGTATTCTTCATATGTCTGGGCTATGGGGTAGAGTGGCAAGACAGAAGCCTTTTCTTACGAAGAAAAACATCCAAGCTTGGCTAAATTTTGCCAAAACACATCTGAAGTCTCCCAAAAGCATGTGGGGAAAAGTGTTATGGTCTGATGAAACCAAGCTTGAATTTTTTGGCCCTAATTCCAAAAGATACCTTTGGCGCAAAAACAACACTGCGCATCGCCAGAAAAACACCATACCCACAATGAAGCATGGTGGTGGCAGCATCATGCTTTGGGGCTGTTTTTCTTCAGCTGGGACAGGGACTCTAGTCAAGGTAGAGGGAATTATGAACAGTTCCAAATACCAGTCAATATTGGCACAAAACCTTCAGGCTTCTGCTAGAAAGCTGAACATGAGGAGGAACTTCATCTTTTAGCATGACAATGACCCAAAGCATACATCCAAATCAAGAAAGGAATGGCTTCACCAGAAGAAGATTAACATTTTGGAATGGCCCAGCCAGAGTCCAGACCTGAATCCGATTGAATATCTGTGGGGTGATCTGAAGAGGGCTGTGCACAGGAGATGCCCTTGCAGTCTGACAGATTTGGAGTGTTTTTGCAAAGAAAAATGGGCAAATATTGCCAAGTCAAGATCTGCCATACTGATAGGTTCATACCCAAAAAGGCTGAGTGCTGTAATAAAATCAAAAGGTGGTTTGACAAAGAATAAGTTAAGGGTGTACACACAGATGCAACCATATTATTTCAGTTTTTTATTTTTACTTCCCTGCACCTAAAAGACTTCAGTTTGTTGTTCAACTGAGTTGTACAGTTCATAGATCTAATTAAAGGTGAAAACAGTTCTGAAATGATTTATCTTTGTCTCATTATTTTACATCACAGATGCTTGACACTTTAACAGGGGTGTATAAACTTTTTATATCCACTGTATCCAATTTGTAAGCATTTTTGGATTGGAGAACTTTACTGCAACATTCAAAGAAGTGTACATTTGAAAGGAGAATTGAGTTTCAGCTTGCAAACTGATGTATAAACTTGGGATGTGAGCTGAAGATTTTTTTCCCCATTCCTGTGATGTGGTATCACTGCTGAAGACACTAGGCCCATATTAGCTGCCTCATGAAGGTTGTTCACAATTGCTTTTACCTGAAAACTGCTTCTGGTGCTAAATCATTGCAGGATTGCCACACAGAGCAGTTCTGAATCCACAATGAATTCCTATGCAATAGCAAGTAACCTGCCAGTAGCTGTGCTTGTTGCCAGCAACATGGAAATGACCCATATGGAGAAGTCAATTTGACTGGCCAACCAGTGGTTTGTTGTGTGAATCAGACTATCAAAACACATATAGGTTATAGTGTTTGTTTGAACCAGCTGCATTGTATCACTAAATCCTTCATTGAGCTTAGGTTGGGGAAAGTATGTGTTTTGCTAGGCACATAAACAGCAAATGTGCTGCTTCCCAAACTGACTGCCTTTCTTCTGTAGGGTTTGAGTGTTTAGCAGAACACCCTCTGAGATGCCACAACAGCACAGCATAACCTCCTTTGATTTCTGAGCTCCATAACCAAGTGGCTGACAGCACAGAAAAAAAGATTAATTCTCTTGGAATTTAGAGTGTGACATTATCGTAGTCTTGGTTATATTTACATAAACGAGAATTTGTGATGGTGAACTACAAGGTGGGGACAACATTGAAGAGGGAAGAGAAAGCTAGTGAAAGTAGGCAAGTAATTAAAATACAAAATTATATCGTTTTGTTCTGAGTTAAAGCCAATCTGACAAAAATATTCGTAATTCATTGTTCATTGTCTCTTGATGGCTTTCGAAAGTTTTATACAGCAGCTGGTGTTTTAAAGTTGTGAAAAACTGGAAAAGGAAACCAGTTACACAGTAGTAAACATTTGTGTGTATCATTGCTGCTACAGTTGTATTCTCTTAGGATGTGAAGGAAATAAAGGAAAACTGGACAGAGATCATTACATTCTGACACACAATATAACAATCTTCATATTATTATTATTATTTTAATAAGGAAGAAGGAGCAAGCACAACATAGTCTCAAACAACAGTAGGAACCAACTCCTCTTTTATAACCCATGAGAATAGCTGTTTAAATATACGTAAAATTCCTTTCTGTTGGAACTATGTTACTGTGTGTCACCTCCCACAATGTTGCATATTCACTGCAAAAAACCCTTTTAAAATTACATTAGGAATATACTTCCCCTACATGCTTCCCATTTGTACAAAAGGTTAAGCAAATCATTCAATTTTTTCCTCACACATCCAATATGTTCTACAATGTATGTTGGACATGCT